>NW_028270152.1:79324708-80705541 GCF_037043375.1 Chiloscyllium plagiosum | reverse complement strand
AGTTGGAGAGGTAAACTCACAGTGGTGGTCGTTACAGAAAGGCACTGTAGGAAAAGATGCAATAAGAGAAGCTAGGTCAGTGGCATTAATGGAAGCAGTAAAGAAAATCCCCAAAAAAGTCGAGGAGCGTGCTCAGCTTTGGCAGGGGCGAGGTATGGAGTTGGTACCTGATCTCTATAAAGAATTCGCCTCTGTGGGTAAAGTTTACTCAGAAAGAACAGGGGTAGAAGGAGAAGAAGTTAATTCAATCAATAAGCACATCGACCTGGACCCAATATACTGGTCACTGCAACGGACAGCTGGAACTGACAACCGGAAGCGGCAGATTCAAACCACTACAAATGCCAGAGGAAAGATCACAGAAGCATTTCACAGGAGGCTCCCAAGCACTGAGGATGTCACCCAGACAGGGGTCGAAACGTCTGCAACACAAATTCCCAGCTCTCCGAACAGAACCACAACAACGACCTCCCGAGCGACAAATCTTTTCACAGAAGAGGTTACAATTTTGCATGATATGGGATATGCTCATTCTTTAATAGTCGAATAGTGTGGCTGAAAAAGCACTAAAGATCAGGCAATATGCGAAGAGCAGGACAATCGACATATCAGGCATGAGCCCTTCGTCCAGAATGCGGCGGATGTAAGACAAATAGGAGGATGGGGTGGGATTGGCAATAAGGTCACTGGGAAGGCGATAAGAAGATGTAGGTGGGAGTGATAGTGATAGTTTAGAGGGGAATGTGGACTGGATAGATGAGAAGCAAAATGGACATTTAGGAGATTTCAAGAGGGTGATGCTAAGTTGGAGACTTGGATCTGAAATGAGTTTGGGGAGGGGAGATTTGGACACTGGTGAAGTCGCCGTTGATGCTGTGGGGTTAGAGAGCTCCAGCTGTCCTAAAACCTGTCTGCTTCACTCTCCCCTCTGACCTATCGCCATCACCCCCACCTACATCTACCTATCGATTTCCAAGCTACATTCCGCCCACTCCAACCCAACCTACCTAATTATCTCTCAGCCCCATCCCCATCTCACTTTCCTGATGAAGGGCATTTGGCCAAAACGTGGACTCTCCTGATTCTTAGATGGTGCCTGACCCGCTCTACTTTTCCAGCCCCACGCGTTGCGCTTCTGATCTTCAGCATCCACAATCCTCCCTTTCTCTTGGTCTCTAATAAGAGATGAACGCACTTGCACTCTTTCTGACATGTTACCCGAGAGCGTGATAATTTGTGGAATGGGCACAGAAATTTAACATTCCGTTGTGTAAGATCAGTATGGAGGTCCAAATCAAGATTGGGGCAGTAACATTGGGAATGAGTGACAGAGTTTCAGTACCAGGAATACAATATGTTCTTGGGAATGATTTAGCAGAATCCAAGGTGGGGGAGACATCCCTTGTAGTGGAGAAACCAAAGGAAGACAAGAGTGTCTTGATGCAACTTCTTTTGTGTGTGACCCCAACACACACAAAAGAAGTTGCATAAAGACACTCTTCAAAAGGGCCACAACACACTGCAGTACACCAGAACTGCAAAAAGAGGAAGAAGAACACCTATACAATGTATTTGCCGAAAACGGATACCCGCACAATTTCATCAACAGATGCCTAAGGGAAAGACAACGGAATGAGGACATGCCGCAACCCAAAGGACTAGCCACACTACCATACATGAAGAGCATTTCCGAACTGATAACCAGACTACTGCGACCACTAGGACTCATAACAGCACACAAACCAACAGCCACTCTCAGACAACAACACACCAGAACGAAGGACCCAATACCCAGCATGAGCAAAAAAAAAATGTAGTGTACAAAATCCCATGTAAGGACTGCACAAAACACTACATAGGACAAACAGGAAGACAACTAACGATCTACATCCATGAACACCAACTAGCCACGAAATGACACAACCAGCTATCCTTAGTAGCCACACACGCAGAAGACAAGCAACATGAGTTCGACTGGGACAACACTACTATTATAGGACAAGCCAAACAGAGAACAGTCAGGGAATTCCTAGAGGCATGGCACTCATCCACAGATTCAGTCAAGAAGCACATCGACCTGGACCCAATATACCGACCACTATAGCGGACATCTGGAAGTGACAACCGGAAGCGGCAGATTCAAACCACTACAAATGCCGGAGGAAAGATCACAGAAGTGCTTCACAGGAGGCTCCCAAGCACTGCAGATGTCACCTAGACAGGGGATGAAACGTCTGCAACACAAATTCCCAGCTCGGCGAACAGAATTGCAACAACAAGTACCTGAGCTACAAACCGTCTCACAAACTTTGAACAGAGAGAGGGAAGCATACTCAGAAAATGAATCAGATGATATTGTCGAGCATTCGTAACTTAAAGATAGAAACCTAAGATGAAATTAGAGGTCACAGAAGGTTAGCACAGATTGTGTTGCTGGTATGGATAGCACATGAACTACCTGTAGAATGTAACCGATAGATACAGAGGTCACGGGCTAAGGTACAAATACATTTGTATTGGCCTGGAATGCACAAGGATGTGGTTAATGTTTGTCATATTTTCCAAATGATATGTAAGCCACAGGCAGTAAGAAGACAATCACCTTTGTTGCCAATTCCTGCATTTGAGAACACCTCACACGGGTTATGATTCATTGTGTCGGTCCCCTTCCTAAAGTAAAATTGGGAACTGTATTTACTAACCAGAATGGATGTGTATGCTAGATTTCTGGAGGCAATTCCATTCCGGAATGTTAAGGCAAAAATGTTGGTGAAGGAGTTAGTAGTTTTCTTCATGCGGTATGCGCTACCCAGAGAGATTCAGTCAGATGAAGGCACTAATTTTACCCCTCGGCTGTTTAAGGAAGTCATGGATGGCTTAGGCACAGCACTTTAAATCAAGAGGGTACAATACTGAATCGCAGGGAGCCTTAGAAAGTTAGCTTCAGACCCTGAAACCATATTCAGGCTGTACTGTCAAGATTGTATAGTTTCCTATTAGAGACGCCACAAATGTAAAGACTCATTGACATAATGTTCGGACATGAAGTGAGAAGCCATTTGAAATGAGTCAAAGAGAAATTCAAAGGGCTGTAATCAGTGCTCTCACACTTAAATTATATGTCGGAGGTGCGGGAGAGATTAAATCAGGTTGGTGAGTTAACTCAACATCACCTAAAGAGGGCATGGCACGGGATGAAGCAGATGGCAGATGAAAACTCGAAAATACGGACGTTTTCCAGTGGGGAGAAATATTAGTATTGTTACCAGTGGTAGGAAATCCCGCTAAAGACAGATTTGGTGTCCCCTTTAAAATTGAGAAGTTGAATCAGGTAAACTACCTGCTAAAGATACCGGATTTGAAAAAAAAAGAATCGGGTATATCATGTGAATATATTCAAATCTTAAAATAATAGAGACATCGAAATGAGAAAATAAAAACAGATGTTAGTTCCCACCTCGCAGCGTGATGACTCAAGTCTCGATGTCATGGAGTATTGTGTGCCCCAAAATACTTTAAAAAACACGCAATTCCTTGAAGAGTGATGTAGGATAGGGTGGTATTAGTTCGAGAAGCAAAGAACATAATTAGTTGTTAGTTGCAGCCGTATGAGGACATTTGCAGCATCAAGATTGGAGGACTAACACTATTGTTCATCAGGTGGAAGTAGAGAATGTTGTTCTGATAAAACAACACCTCTATAAACTTAATCCTCTCAAAGCCACCCAGTTCCAGACAGAAATGGATTCGACGCTCAGTGAAGATATCATAGAACCAAATCAGAGCCAGTGAATTTCGCCCATTCTGTTAGTTCGCAAACCTGGTTGTTGCATAAAATTTTGTGTGAACCAGAAGGTCAACGCTGTAATGAAGTCAAAGTCCTACCCAATACCAAGAATGGGGGACTGCATATCTTTAGTTTGACAAGCCACACACATCACGAAGTTGGACATACTGCATGGTGTGGCAGGCACTTCTATCAGAGAAAGTGAAAAATATTTCTGCAAGTGTAACCCCAAATGGGCTATATCAATTCAAAGTGATTCCCTTTGGAATGAATAATTCACCAGCCATTTTCCAGCCAAAGTTATGGCTAGTTTAACCAATTGTCCAATTTGTCTGTATCATACAGTAATCTTCAGAAAGTCCCGGAAAGATGACATGGTACAGTTGGCAGAGCTCGTTGAATAATTACAAGGCGCAAACCTGGTGATAAACTTAAATAAAACAAAATTTGTGAACGCAGACGTGACATTCTTGGGAAATAACATCGCTCATGCAAGATTGACCCCAAGGACCGCAAAGGTGAAGACAATCAAGGAATTTACGTGACCAACCTCCATGAAAAAGGTGTTTGACTCTTCAGACTCAAGGCACTCTATTGGAAGTATGTTCCAAACTTCAGCAGTGTAGTGGCACCATTAAACAATTTGCTGAAGAACAAAACAACGTTTTGGTGGACTGAACCATGCTAGGAGGCATTCGACCATTTGAAATCTATATTAACCACCAAACCAGCTTTAGGTACACCAAACTTTAAACAACCTTTCACAGTCGCCATCGATGCTAGTGAAATTGGAGTTGGAACTGTCCTCATACAGGAAGATGAGGATGGGATTGAAGTGCCAGTTGGTTACTTTTCGAAGAGGATCAACATCCTCCTGAGGAAATACTCCACAATCGAAAATGAACGATTGAGTTTGGTACTGGCTTGACATAATTGAATGTGTTTCTCACAAACAATGTGTCGAAGACGATTGTGTACACGGTCCATAATCCTCTTACATTTTAGAATGTTTTACAAATAAGAGTATGAGACTAATACGTTGGGATCTTATGTCAAAGACTTTAAATTTAAAAGTCATACATGTTGTGGGTTGCAAGAATGTAATCGCAGATGTGTTGTCGTGGATCTAACTAATAGTTCTTCGATGAGATATGTCTTATTTAATGTTATACATACATAAATATTTGTGAAAAAGTTAACGTGAGTTTATATTAAAGTTACATGTATGTTAGGGTAATGTGTCTTAAATGTATAGAAAAAACATCTTTTCGTTAGGATGGTTCATTTTTTCTGAAGATGTGGTTGCATTTTAAGAGAGTTAAAAGCAGCATAATTGCTTTTCAGCATAACTGAAAGACACTGCACCAAATTTCTCAATAAGGCAACAATGTAAGACTTGGACGAAAAACTCGAATAGCTCATTGCCTGGAGACAGAAGCAAACTCGAAATCGGACAATCAATTTAGATTATTCCGCAAAAATTTCAATCTCCAATCCAGTTTGAATTTAGTATTTTGACAATCTTAAAAGCCAATGACACAACCCAATCCTTTGGGGTATAAATTCAGGAAAATTGAGTAGTTGGCAGGAGGACTGCCAAAGCCCAGCTTGTAAGCAGACTGCCTGAATTATAGCTCTCATATAAGGTACCTTTTCGATCAGTAACCGCTGAGGCAGAAATTTCTCAGTCGACGAACAGAAGACACGGGAAGATCTGAATGCAAGAACGAAACCTTGCCTGGTTCAGAGATATGAAGTCTTGTTTTGTAATTCTTAATTGGGAGATTTATCGGACTAGTTTTATAGAAGGGAAAGTAGCAGATAAGTGAGAGCAAGGAATGCAAATTAGTTGTTAGTTAATTATGCTCTGTTATACCTTAAGTAATAAAACCGTAAATGTTTACTTTAAATAGTTCTTAGCCATTCGAAATTTTACAGATTACTGCATGGAATAAATCGTTGCTATATTTCTGGTTTTAAATTAAGCAGGAGGGATTTCCCCGTGTCTTATGAACCATTCCAAATGTGACCGTTGGCTGTTGTTTTGATACCGCAGTTGTGATGTTGATTTGATAACAATTTGAATTTAACTAACTAGCTTTAAACATTCCCAGGATACCAGCGTCTAATGGAATTTGAATTTTATTGTTTTGACACTGACAAACCAATTAAAGTGTAAGAATTTAATGCGTCATAGCGAGTATATCAACCCGGTATTTTGAAAATTAAAGGACAAGCAACAGTCATCGAACAACAGAGTACCTGCTGTAGAACCAGAGGCTAACTGCCCATAGAAAACATTCTGTATCAAAGGTAACTTTTCTTATAAAACCTACCTGCAGTAAAATAAAGATGACTCTGGGGGATCAGCAGCTCCAAGAGTGAAGGCTCCGAAGAAGACAGAGACTGTTTAGTCTTGAGGTTACATGCATCTAATGGTTAGTAAGTGAGTTATTGGAACAGCATATGTTTATAGAGTCAGATGGCATGTAGTTAAGAAAAAGGGTGTCGTATATTTGTGAATATTTGTTGTGTAGTGTTCATCATTAGATTTAAGTAACTACATTTTTATTGTTCTTTAAATATTGGAGTGTAGCAGTACTGTCAATCATATTTTAACATATTCTGTGGCGAGCTTTTCTGGGTGTTTGTTTTAATTAACGGGGTTCTGCCCTCTATGTTGTAAATGTCCTTCCACGTTAAACCGTATGCCTGCAGTTCGTCCATATCCTTCTAATACTTCCCTATCCATATATTTGTCCAACCGTTTTTAAATGTTGTTAATATACCCACTTCAACCACATCCAGGGCAGCTCGTTCCCGATGCCTACCAGCCTCTGCGTAAAAGATGGAGATCCTCAGGTTCCCTTTTATTCTTTCCCCTCTAATCTTAAACTGATGCTCTCCAGTCCTCGATACTCCAAAACTTCGAAATAGACTGTGTGAATTCACCCTATCCGTGCCTCTCATGATCTTATAAATATCAATAAGATCACAGCCCCACAGCCTCCTCTGCCCTGAAGAAATTGTCCAAGTTTGTCCAACCTCTCCCTCTAACTCAGATCATTGGATGCTGGCAACATCCTTGTAATTTTATTCTGCACTCTTTCCAGTTTAAGAACATCCTTCCGATAACAAGGTGACAAAAACTGAACACAATACTCCAAGTGTAACCTCGGCAAAGTCCTGCATAACTGGAACATAAGTTTTGAACTTCTCTACTCAGTGACCTGATTGATGAAGGTCATTGTGCCAAAAGCTTTTTCAGTGTCTTGTCTTTCAGAGAACCGTGAAGCTGAACTCTAATGTCTCTGTGTTCCACTACATCCCTTGAGGCCTTACTATTCACCACAAAACTCCTACCATGACTTTACATTCCTAGATTCAAGACCTCTCGCCTACCTATATGAAACTTCATTTGCCATTTCTCGGTCCACTTCCCCAGCCGATCAAAATCCTGCTATGATTTCTGATAATTTTCCTCACTGTCCACGTTCTCACATATGTGAATTTCATCTGCAAACTTACTGATCATGTCTCGTACATTCCCATCCAAATCATTGATTCGGTTAACAAACAGCAATGGTCCCACCAACGAGCCCTGATGCACTCTACTAGTCACAGGCCTCCAGACCGACAAATATCCTTCCACTATTGCCCTCTGCTTCCTCACATCAGTATAATGGTATATCCAATTTTCCAGCTCCTCTTGGATTACATGTGACTTAACCTTCCAGAACAGTCTACTATGTGGAACGTTATCAAAGGCCTCACTGAAATCTATCGAGACTACGTCGACCATTCTGCCTTCTTCAACATTCCTTGTCACTTTATCAAAAAACTCAAAAAAAAATTGTGAGGCATGATTTCCAACTGACAAGACTGTTCTGACTAATCCTAATCAAATCCTCTGAAAGTAATGAGCGCAGTACATGTTATGTTGATAGGGGGACAAGTTCCATACTTTACCCAGCATTGATTGATTTGATTTGTTGTCATGTGTATAGGGAAAAAAATTATTTGTGTGCAGCAGAGGCAGGTCATAGTCAACATGGACAGACAGGTCAAAGGGTGAAATACAGTTTGGACAGCGTAAGACATACAGGTTACACTGCACAGAACGTGAACTTGACAAGATCAATATGAACAAGATCAGCATTATTTCAACTTTGAGAGTCCATTCATCAGTCCAATATGGTTTTCCTAATGGTTGATATGCCTTATTTAACTCTGCCCACATTTATGTGCAGTCTGCACTGAATCTCATTATCTACGCAATCCCCAACAGCAGTGACAATACCTTCATTCTGAAACAGGTGGTTATTCCTACCAGCTTCTGACCTTGATGGAAAACACTACACTGTCTTCTCAGTTACGGAAGGTGCCTTCTTGAGCCTTCATACAACCATTTTTGCTTCCCTTTTCTCTGCTAGAAAACAAGGGTAGAGTCGCACGTGTGTACCACGAGCAATGGAGCCACGAGGGACAACGTGGATCAGTCAGTCGGTGCAGTCTCGGCTTTATGTGCTTGTCATGTTAGTGCATTAATCAGGAGAAAGTGAAGACTGCAGATACATGAGATCAGAGTCTGGTGCAGAAAAAGCACAGCAGGGCAGGCAACATCCAAGGGGCAGGGAATCGACGTTTCGAGCATAACCACTTAATCAGGAATCTGCATCAATTACAACATTCTATCTCTGTGTAACTGACTTCAGGGACTAAATGGCCACCTTCTCTTCCTACGTAAGTGACTCTAGGCTTATTCCTCGTCCGCGTTGACAGTGCAAAGGTCCGGATCGGGTTACCCCTGGTTCCTTTATAACAGCTTGATGTGTGACAATGCTGTAGCTTTAAGAGGTTACATTCCCCTGGTTTCCTTTAAGAGAGAGATTGAACGATAGTCACCAAGCTGGCTAGTTAAAACCACTTGAATAAACAGCTCGGGAGGCCTTGGGTTTATTTTAATGCAGCCTGAATGGGTCTGTCCAGCTGTCACCTATTACAATTTCTGTTTTGTTTTTATCTGTAGCATCAGAAGCGATTGGGTTCTCAACAAGTTGGAAGCTTCAATGAATGTCTCCTGGCTGCTCCTCTCTCTAAATATTCCCTGATTTGATTTTTATTCCTGGATTGGAGAAATGTTTGTGACAATCTGTTTCTGACTTTTTTTTTTGCCGAGGGGTGTGTTTATTGGATGTTCTGATATTGGAACAGTTAATTAGTAATAGTTCCTGGGTCTATTATTTTGTCAATTTGTCCAATAGAGTTAAGTCATTCTAAGTGCTCCTTTCTATGGTTTTATTTTATCTATAGCGTTTAAATAAATTGTGTTTTGCTTCACACCGAGTAGATTGGCCAGTCACGTTACATTTGGAACAGACACGTTGCGTTGCTTTTAAAATAAGAAAACATTAGAGTCCAGGCTACCACCTTCAAGTATTTTCGAGGGACTCTGGTGTTGTCAATAACACTGAACTCCTTCTCTGCTGGAGGCACGGAATGGACTATCAATGTTCATTTCCAATAGCGTCAATGGGCTCAATGACTCGCTCATATTCGTGTGAAAACAGCGTTAGGTGCTGAATGAGCTCTTCATTTTACCATGGCAATGGCCACAATCTAGCAGTTTTGTTAAGTCAATGTTACCGACACATTGACAGCACACGCTTGAATGGTGTTCATGTCTCATTGCACATGGACACAGATTGGCTCACGAGCTGAGGGGGGACAACATATTCTGAACATTGTGGAATCTTCAGTGACAGTCACCACTTCTGATTTTATGCTGGGGAGTGTGGGGGCGGGAACACATTGATGAAACAGTGTAAGATGTTTCTGAACTGGAATCTACCCTGAAAATCTCCTCCGGAGATATCCCGGGACGAGATGATGGACATCCACGAACCACAAGTATCTTCCGTTGTGCTATAATTGACTTCAACTGCTTGGGAGTTTGCTCTGTTTTCCATTAAGTCTAGGTGTGCTCAACTCTTTGATGCCAATCTCAGTCAACCATTACCTCGACGTCAGTGCCAGTCACTCTTACGTGAGCTGTACTTTTCAACTCTTTTGTTCATATCAATAGCTCATAGTGTAGGAACAAGAAGTATTTTATTCAAACAGAGGGTATCGGATGTCACAAATTATGTTTTCAAGACTGTTCAAGAAGCCAGATAACTGAAGGTATTTTAAGAGGAAGTAGATGGATATTGACCTGTCGGAGAGTGGAGGGCATTGAAGAGGTATTGAGACCGAAAGTAGATCAGGCATGATCTTAGTGAAGGGGAAGGCAAGCTTGGGGAGCGGGGTGTGAATGACACGTAACTGTTTCTGATGTTCTCACATTCTATTATTGGAAAGTTTGAGCGTGTTATTTTCCTGGATGTTCTGCTATTGAATGTTACAGAGTCTAGATTAGAGTGGTGCTGGAAAAGCACAGCAGGTCATGCAGCATCCAAGGAGTAGGAAAATCGACGTTTGGGGTAAAAGACTTTCATCAGGAATAGAGGCAAGGTGTCTGTAGAGTGGAGAGATAAATGAGAGAGGGGTTGGGGTGGGGCGAAAGTAGCATAGACTACAATAGGTGAATGGGGTGGTATGGTGGTGATAGATCAGAAAGGAGGGTGGAGGAAGATAGCAAAGATTACAATGGGTGAATGGGGTGGGAATGAAGAGTATAGGTCAGAGAGGAGGGTAGAGTGGATAGGTGGAAAGGAAGATAGGCAGGTAGGAAGTCACGTGGACGGTGCTGAGCTGAAAGGTTGGAGCTAGGGGTGAGGTGGGGTAAGGGGAAATGAGGAAACTGGTGAAATCCACATTGATCCACATTGAATGTTGCAGTCAGGGAGAGCAGAGGAATTTGTGAGCCATCTCTGAGTGAGGTATCGGGGCTGTATTCACATTGAACCTGTGTCCACAACATGACCATCAAATGAAGCACAATTTGCAGAGGTAAAGTTCTGCAAGGAGACATGAGGGGCCTCTTTTTTTATCCAGTCTTGATTTACTAATTATATTTTCCAAATCTCCCAATCAGTGTGCGACAGTCTAGAGGTGCTGAATGGCCTTCACTGGTTGTATGCACCATGTGTTAGCAGTAAGTGACCTCTCACTGCTCTAGTCCAGCAGGTGTGAGTGGGGCTGAATCGAGTATAGGAATATAGCATTGTGGGGAAGGATTGGGTCATTTGACACTTCGAGCCTTTTTCACGAGGCACGAAGATTGTGGCTGATCACATTGTGATCTGAGCCCCACTTCCCTGTCTGTATCCCATTATCCTTTCACTCACTCTCTGTTAAATATTTCACTAAGTCAGCTTTGAATAAATGTACGAGGAGAAAGTGAGAACTGCAGATGCTGGAGATCAGAGCTGAAAATGTGTTGCTGGAAAAGCGCAGCAAGTCAGGCAGCATCCAGGGAACAGGAGAATCGACGTTTTGGGCATAAGCCCTTCTTCAGGGATTCCTTAAGAAGGGCTTATGCCCGAAAAGTCGATTCTCCTGTTTCTTGGATGCTGCCTGACTTGCTGCGCTTTTCCAGCAACACATTTTCAGCTTTGAATAAATGTAAACAGAGGCATAAAGACAATTCCCACTCAAAAGACCCTTTTATAATTTCTCCTCATCCTTCTTAATCTGTCTTAACCAGATATCCTCGTCTGATCTAGTCTGCTTTGCTGGCATTTGTTACATATCCCATTAAATCCTTTGTGTTTATGTACCTATACGTATACATATTAAATTTGCAATTGCACCTCCGCACCCCTTCCTCTGACAGCACTTTTCATGCACCCATTACTCTCTGCGTGAAATAATAGCTCCCGATATCCCTTCTAAAGCTTTCCTCTTCTCACCTTCAAACAATGCCCTTTAGTTTTATTCACCTATATCCTGAGAAAAAAGACCTTGGCTATTCATATTATCCATATTCGTACTGCTAAGACAAACCTCCATGTTGTCTCCTCGGCCTCTGACTCTTCAGGGGAAAGTAACGTGAATATTTTCAGTATTCTTCCTTTAGGTCAAGCACATCAGTCCTGGAGAATCCTTGTAAATCTTTTTTGCACGCTGTCAAGTTTAACAATGTCCTTTCTTTGACAAAGTGAACGGAATTGTGTGCAGCATTCTAAAAGAATCCTCACCAACGTCCTGTACAGATGCAACATGGCAGCCCAACTCCCATGCTCAGTGCTCTGCCTGATTAAGACAAGTGTTCTGAACACGTTCATCACACTGTCTACTTGCGTCTCCTCTTTCAATGAGCTGTAGGTCTGCATCCCTATTCTGTTTATTCAGCAACACTCGGGACACTGCCATAAAGTTTATAACACCTGCCCTGCTTTACCTTATCAAAATGCAAAATCTCACGTTTATCGAAATTAATCTCCCTCTGCCACTACTTGGCCGACTGGTCCATCTAATGACCGAACTGTTGAACTGTGAGATCCTCTTCATCGTCCACTGCACCGCCTCTTAGATGTTATCTGTAAACTTACTAGCCATGTCTCTGATAATCACATCTGAATCCTCCATATAAATGATGGAACTCAGCGAATGCATTCTTGTGGCACACAGTTGGTCACGGGCCTCTGGTCTGAATAACAATCCTCTACCTTCAAACCAATTTTTAATCCTATTGTCTGACACCCTCCGGATCACATGTGACCTACTCTTACTAATCTGTCTACTAATCGGAACCTTATACCTGCTGACGTCCAAAGTGACAATATATAAACACTGCCTTCAATTTTCTTTGTCACGACTTCAAAAAGCTCAATCAATTCAATGACACATGATTTACATCACATAAAGCAAAGCCATACTGACTGTCGCTAATCAGTCCTTCCTTTTCCAAATGCATGTAAATCCTCTCCCTCATAATCCTCTCCAACAATTTGCCCGCCGCTGATGTCAGGCACATCCGTCTTTAGTGCTCTGGCTGCTCTGTGACTGTTTCCTTTGCTAGTCCCACTCCTCCATTGGTCGCAGTAAATTTTAAATGCAACCAGGTTGATGATGTGGTATTGGTCTCAGACTGAGTCAGGGTCAGTGTTAGGAACAAGTCAGATCGGTTCTGTGAATCTGTTAAAATAGCATGTTTCTTACCAAAACGAAGTTACTTTAACTATGATGGAAAAATGAATGACAAGCGGTTGGGATGTTGCCAATATGAGATCGATATTTTCATTTCAAAATTTCCGAGCAACACACACACACACACACACACACACGTTTGATGACAAACTGAATGACAAGATCTCTGCAGTGTCAACGTGAAAGAACTTTGTCAAAATACGAGTTGAACTCATGATAATAGGAAAAATTGAGACAGTGCCCAAAATGATATTCTGCTTCAGAAGTTATTCTGTTCACACAAGCTGTCGTCAATGGGATTTCTCCCTGTGACAGTTGGATTTGACCGAATTCGCTTGGCTTCAGGCAGTGGGGAGATTCCAATGAAATCTCGACAGGAAACCTCCACAAATGGTAACGATGACTGAGTGTGATTTTTTTGAAGCTGGCGCCCATTGTTGTGACGAGTAACAAAGATGGACAGAAAGTGTAATATGCCATTCCTGTAGGCAGATTCCATTTTCTCCCTCTTTGAGTCGAATCACACAATATTCTAATCAGACCCAAAACTGGACCATGTGAGATCTCCTTGAACATTGTTCGAACTATCACTCCATCACATTCCCTGTTCCATGTCGGTGCATCATTGCAGTTATCATACACAGAGCCATTTCCTTAGCAGAAAATGAACCCACATGATTTGAAGATGTGTTTATATGTGTCTGTGTCATTTAAAAATTAAACGTTTAATACATGTGTTAAAATGAACGTATGTATTTTTAACATATACAGAAATTGCTGGCAAAGCTCAGCAGTTCTGCCAACATCCAGATGCCTTTTATATGCCATAACTGTACCACTACTTCCTCTGGCAGTTCATTGCATGCAAACACCACCCTCGACGTGAAAAAGTTGCCCCTAAGGTACCTGTAATACTTTGCCCTGTATTTGTGGACTCCCTTACCCTGGGGAAAACAACTTGACTATGAATGCTATCCATATCCCCCATGCTTCGATAAACCACTCGAAGGTACAAACATGACTCCAATCAATATGAATGGCTGTATGTTCAATCATCTCGGGCCTACATTTTGCAATTCCATACTGACATCTCTTCCTTCTCCATTAAAGTACAACTCTAAATTCATTTTAGTCAACGTGTTCAGACATATGATGACACACATGTGTGGGACTTGTAATTAGACCGAGAAGTAGGGACACTACCACTACTCGGCAATAGCCCTAAATATGCAAAATTACTCTCGTGTGTGTTGTTTATCAGCCTGTTCTGACATACTGTGAAACACCTCCGCAACAACCAGGACCTGAATATAGACCGACTGTTCCAGAGCTCAGGACACCATCATGCAAGTTCATGAATTGGTATCAAACCCAGAATACTGGCTCCGAGGCAGGGGCGCAACCCACTGCACAAGGCCTAAAATGCACAGATTTTGGGTCACATTTTAAATATGAGCTTTCTGCTCGCTGTGGATTCATTAAAATCTGGTTAACTTTACTGAATTACAAAAAAAATGCAACACATTGGCCTTAACTGTAAATAATATGTGCATGTGTTCAGCCATTTAGATAAACTATTGGAGGTTGACAAATGTTATTCCGTTTTTCAAGAAATGGCACAGGGATGTTACTGGAAATTACAGACCAGTCAGTCTTTCGTCTGTTGTGGGCAAAGTATTGAAGAGGATTCTGAGAGACAGGAGAGGATTCTGAGAGACTGGATTTATGATTACTTGGAAAACCATCGTTTGATTAGAGACAGTATGTTTTTTTGACCCGGAATGTCATTGATCACAAACCTTATTAAATTCCTTGCAGACGTGAAAAATGCATTGATGAAGGCAGAGCAGTGAAGGTGTTGCACATGGATATTATCAAGGCTTTGATAAGCTTCCTCATTGTAGGCTCATTCAGAAAATAAGAAGGCATACGATACTTGGTAATCTGGCTGTCTGGAGACAGGATTGGCTTTCCCACAGAAGGCAGAGGGTGGTGGTGGATAGGAAGTATTCAACCTGGAGCTCGCTTGCCAGTGGTGCTTCGCAGGGATCTGTTATGGGACCTCTGTTCTTTGTGATTTTTATAAATCACTTGGATGAGGATGTAGAAGAATCGGATACTAAGTATGCCGATTACACAAACGTTGTTGGAGCTGTGAATAGTGTGAAGGGCGGTTGTACATTGCAAAGGGATATTGACAGGATGCAGAATTGGACTGAGAAGTGGGAAATGGCGTTCTACCTGGAAACGTGTAAAGTAATTCATTTCGGAAAGGCAAATTTCGGAAAACCAATGCAGGGTTAAAAGCAGGGTTCTTGACAGTATGGAAGATCAGAGGGATCCTGGGTTCCATGTATATAGCTCCATCAACGTTGCTCCAGGTTGGTAGAGTTGTTAAGAAGATAATTGGTTTATTATTTTTCAGTTGCAGGGTGAATGAGTTTCAGAGCTGCGAGGTTTTGCTTCAGCTTTGTAGAACACTGGTTTGACAACACTTGGCCTATTGTGTTCAGTTCTCGTCCCCTGCTTACAGGAAGGATTTTGAAGCTTTGGAGAGGGTACAGGGGAGATTTATCAGGATGCTACTTGGACAAGAGGGTATGCCTTATGAAGAAAGGTTGAGGGAGCTAGGATCTTTCTCATCTGTCCAAAGAAGGATGAGAGGTTGACTTGATAGAAGTGTACGAGATGGTAAGAGGCATGAATAGAGTGGGCAGCCAGAGAATTTTTCCCATGGCGGAAATGGCTGTCATAAGGGCACCTAATAATAAGGTCATTGGAGAAACGTTTATGGGAGATGTCAGAAGAAGGGTCTTTAGGCACAAAGTGGTGGGTGCGTGGAATGCCGTGCCAGCGGTGGTAGAGTCAGATACATTAGCAACATTTAAGTGAATTTTGGACGGGTACATGGAATCTCGAAATGAAGGGTTGTAGGTTAGTCTGATCCTCATGAAGGAGAAAATGGCAGCACATATTCGAGGGCCTGTACTGTGCTGTACTATTCTATGTTCTATTAACATCAGTAATTGCTTGGCTATAATTTCCAGCTTAAATGGCTATTATATGTCGAGTGCAATTCTACGAAAAGCAAATCCTGCAGGCACACCCTGTCTATCAAGGATCTAAAATAGATATTATTACTGAACACCAGATGAAATGCAAGAGTCTAATTTCTGGCCCTCAAACATTGATCACCATTTTCTAGTGAGAGTGGTGGAGCGTGAGCCTTAGTCACGGGTATGACAGATATATAGTGAGTGTGAGGGAGCAAGAGAATGTGGCGACCCTTACCTGACAGTGGGGAAGGTTATTGATGCTTGTACTGTATTGCTGGACATTTCTTCAGACTGCAGGTACTGCACTGAAATGGATGGCGAGCTCAGACCATATTTGGTCCGTTTTGTGGTGTGGCTCCCTCTCGGAAGAGAATGGTTCCCTCTGTACTAGCTCACAAACCAGGACTTCCGTGCCTCTTTCGACTGCTCAGAGCAGTCTTTCAGTAAGGAAGTTCAACTGTGTGCCCATTCGCCTTTTAACGATGGCACCAGTGCCAGGGATGATGGAATATCCAGCGGCATGCGGGTGACGGTGAGTACCACCAGCCATGATGGGTGTGAAATTCGGGCTGGCATTCAATGAGAGGGACGCTATGTGGTGGGGTAGGGAGTTAATCATGTGGGATAGGGAGTTAATGAGGTGAGTTCGATAAGGTAGCACTGGGAAACTAGCTTGGCCTCGTGCAGACGATCCTTCTTTGACATTCAATGTAAATGTCACTGAGATAAATTATTGTTAGATTCAGCCAAATGAGTCGAAGATGCTGCTGAGCCCATTCACAATTACAAAGCTGCAGAACAAATTTTCATCCAAAACTCCATCATCTAAGCACACAACAACATCCTGTACACCCATCATTATGGAAATATTGTCGCATGTTCTCGATGCTGTTGAAATGTCTTCATTTCATCATTCTGAAACTTGTGAATACATGACAACGTGTCTCAGTTTCCCCTCTCTGTCTATTTTCCAAACATCTCCAGTTTGTTGGTATTTAAACGGAATCACCTGCTATCTCTCTCTCTCTCTCTCTCTCTCTCTCTCTCTCTCTCTCTGGCACTGAGTTTCATACCAACAGCACCCTTGTCATTGCACATTGAAGGTATGGAGCGGTAAATGGATGTGAGCTTCAAATCCTGCCATTTCCAGCATGGGCTGCAAGTTTCCCCATGGTGGGCAGCAGTCTAACACAGCTCTGCTGAGCAAGGTACTCGGATGGTCTTCACAGCTCGACATACTGAAAGGGTGACTCCTCCATGCTTACAGAGCATTAGCCAATAAAGACTGCACAGTTCCCTGTGCTGGTCAGACTAGATTTGTGCGATAGATCATTGCACTGCTGTGGTCAGCAGAGCTCCCGGTGCTGGGCAGATATTTAGTCCGGGTTTATAGATCAGTGCGCTGCTGTGGCATGCACACCTTCCGGAGCTAGATAGATATCCAATCCAAGTTTGTTGACTGCATTGCTCCCAGTGCTGCATTGCTCCCAAAATTCTGATCTATAATAATCTGTGCTCTGTGTAAAATTCTATTGTGGGCAGATTGCCGATTTATTTTCACCCATGGAATGAATGAATCCGTAGAGTTTTCTACTCTGGAAAGATTGCTGAGTTGTACTGAGCAGTACACAAAACTAGTCTCCTCAGTGTTCTATTGTTTAGATTAGATTAGATTAGATTACAGTGTGGAAACAGGCCCTTCGGCCCAACAGGTCCACACCGACCCGCCGAAGCTCAACCCACCCATACCCCTGCATTTACCCCTTACCTAACACTACGGGCAATTTAGCCGCATGGCCAATTCACCTCACCTGCACATCTTTGGACTGTGGGAGGAAACCGGAGCACCCGGAGGAAACCCACGCAGACACGGGGAGAACGTGCAAACTCCACACAGTCAGTCGCCTGAGGCGGGAATTGAACCCGGGTCTCAGGCTCTGTGAGGCAGCAGTGCTAACCACTGTGCCACCGTGCCGCCCACGATGATTATATACCTCCACTTGGTTTACGGTGTCTGGGATGGTACTGTGAGGTTGATTGTGAATGTGATATCATGAAACATTTCCACTGATCTAGCAATGCCTTTAGTTCTCATTTTTGTATTTGAACATTCTGTCTCTCACACCATTTATATTGCAGTGTACCCATGCACAGTACATCACGCCGTTGAATACTCACTTTCTTTTCAGCACCCATAGACTCTTCTTTCAGAATCAGTCAGCCATTCAAATCGAGTTTAAGTCTCCATGAAGAAAGAAAGGATGGCCTCTCGGACAACGGCTCTCCCATTGTTACCCGGCTCAATATACGCTCCCCTTCACAACATCACACCGCTAGCCAACCACTCTGAGAGCAATGGGCCCCCTAGGAACATCAGAGAGCAGACCATCAGGGAGTTGGAACAACACTTGCCCCGACTGAACGGTTCAGAATGAACTCTCCAGTATTCAGAGTTTCATGAAGTCTTGTAATCTCTCTCCATTGACGTGATATACATACTTTTTTATTCTTCCTGAAAACATCACAGGTTCACAGTTACCCACATTATACCCACATTTACCAAGTGATTATCCATTGCTTATCCGTTTGCAGATTCTCTACCTCCTCCTGATAACTTCAGTTGCTGTCAACCTTCGCGTAATTTGAAATTTCGTTTGGACGCATTTGTTCTGTTTCCAGCTGACGTTGATATTGGTTACAGATAGTTGAGGCCCAAGAACTGGTAACTGTATCGCTGCAGTTATTAATTTTTATCCCTAATTCAGAGAGTTTTTATAAGATGTTTAGCTCAGGTTGAGGCTCTGGATCTAGGTTTGCTCGCTGACTTTGAAGGTTCGTTTTCAGCATTTTCGTCACCATTTTAGGTAACATCCGAATGAATCACTAGTGAGCATCCGAATGAATCACTGGTCGTGTCGTCCGCTTTCTATTTCTATGTTTGGAGGTTTCGTTGGGTTGGTGATGACATTTCCTGTGGTGACATCATTTCCTATGGTGATGTCATTTCCCGTTATTTTTTTCAGGGGTGGTAAATGGGATCCAAGTCAATGTGGTTGTTAATAGAGTTACGGTTGGAATGCCACACTTCTTGGAATTCTCGTGCGTGTCTCTGTTTGGCTTGTCCAAGGCTGGATGTGTTTTTCTAGTAAAAGTGGCATCCTTCCTCATCCATATGTACAGAGTGGGTCATGTCGTTTTGTGGCTAGTTGATGTTCATCTATTCTTAAATACAGATGAGGAAGGACATCACTTTGATTGGGACAACACGTCCATCCCAGGACGAAATAAACAGAGACAACCTCGAGAATTTCTAGAAGTCCGAATCTCTGTCAACAAACACACTGACTTGGATCCCACTTACCACCAATGAGAAAAAGAACAGGAAATGATGGCACAGCAGCAAATGACATTGCCAACCCAAGAAATCCAAACATATAAAAAGAAAACAGGCTACACCACCAGTGATGAACTCTGAGGCTCATTGAAGGTATTACTTAGTATGGTGACGAAATGTCTGAAAACGAACCATCTAACTCAGTGAGCAAATCTGCATCCAGTATCACTAATTCATCCCAGCTCGCGGCTCAGTATCCAGTCCTCCGCGTTTATCTATGTAGCAGCCATGAAAGGCTGAACTATCCCTTCCATTCCCTGTGTAACAGGTATGAGAGATTATAAGATCTGCTCCAATTGTTGAGTAATAGCCTCGAAAGGCTGAATGGACTCATTCTATTCATGTGTAAAACTCTTGAAGGACTGAATAGCCTGCTTCAGTATAGGTATAGGTGTGGAGGATGCTGAACATTTTGGAACCATCCGTGGACAGCCCACTTCTGACTTTATGATGGAGGGAAGACCATTGATGCTGCAGCTGCTGATAGCCTCCATCGCCTCATGAATGTCCAGTTTCCATTTGCTAGATCCTTCAGAAGTATGTCCTATTTCGCAGAAGATAGTGTCACGTAACACAGTGGGCAGTATCGTCATTGTTAGGCTGAGACTTTCCCTCCACCAGGACTGCGTGCTGGCTGCTCCTACAGAGACTATTCGAGACAGATCCATCCATGACAAGTCGTTTGGTGTGAATGATAAACCTCTTGCAGGTGCCCTCATCGCTTCCCACAGTATGGTTGCTGTGTATTTGAGGCCTCTCCCTGCTCAGTCACTGCTTGTCCTGTGTAGAGACTCTTGGTGATGGACATTGAAGTCCTACAGCCATAATACGTTCTGTGTCTTTGTCACCGTCGGTGCTACATCCGATTTGTTTTCAACATGAGGGAAACTGTAGTATCACCAAGGAGTGGGATAGAGGGCAGTAGCTAACCATCATCAGGCGATATTCTTTTTTTGATCATCGTTGATCTGTTGACATGAGATATCACGCCAATGGAATCAGTGTTGGGAAATTTTGTGTAATTCCTTTCCTAACTGTCTCCCACCGTCCCTCCAGTTGGACAGGATATAACTTTTATAGGAAGGTCTGTAATGTTTTAAAGTTTAACTTTGTTTTCTTTATTTTTATGCTTTGCACCAAGATTCAGTACCTTGGGATGGAGCTTGGGGGGAAAATTTGTAACTGAGATTTTGTCACCGGTGGCGACTTGTAAACTTTTCACTGACCTCATGTGAGTACCGATGCCAATAAACGTAATTCATCTCCTATGGAACCACACATAGATGTCACTTTGATTTTGAAGTGGCACTATTCTTGCCCTAGATTGTCTTTTGCCCTTGGAGAATCTCCTGAACCAATCAGCCAAAGCTATATGATGCCCCTTCTTGCCCCTTCCAACGCCCCTCCTCCAAGTCCCTCCTCCCTACCTTTTATCTTCTCCTGCTGAACACTCTCTGCTCATTCCTGAAGAAGGGCCTGTGCCCGAAACGTCGAATCTCCTGTTCCCTGGATGCTGCCTGACCTGCTGTGCTGTTCCAGCAATAAAGTTTCAACTTTGATCTCCAGCATCTGCAGACCTCACTTTGCCCTCCTGATCTCCCTTGTAAGTGTTCTTCTGCGCTCCATACGCTCAAGGGAATCCCTTGACCCCAACTGCCAATACCGAACATGTACATCTTCTTCTTCTTCCTTGACCAGAGCCTCAACATTCCCTGCCATGTCCTGTTCCCTACTTCTGGGAGCATTGTCCTTCACGTTAACAGGAACGTGCTGTCCCTGAACTCTCACTATCTCTCTTTTGAAAGAATCTTATTAGCCAAGTATCATATTACCTCCGAACAGCTTCCCTGAAATCATCTTTAGAACATTCCTGCCTAATACCATCACAATGGGACTTTAGATTAGATTAGATTACATTATTAGATTATTAGATTAGATTACATTACAGTGTGGAAACAGGCCCTTCGGCCCAACAAGTCCACACCAACCCGCCGGAGCGCAACCCACCCATACCCCTACATTTACTACGGGCAATTTAGCATGGCCAATTCACCTGACCTGCACATTTTTGGACTGTGGGAGGAAACCGGAGCACCCGGAGGAAACCCATGCAGACACGGGAAGAACATGCAAGCTCCACACAGTCAGTCGCCTGAGAATGGAATTGAACCTGTAAGGCAGCAGCGCTAACCACTGTGCCACCGTGGCCCCAATTTATAATGTTAACTTGTCGACCAGGCCTATCCTTTTCCAGAACTATTGTAAAACGAATAGAATTACGGTCACTGGTCTAAACGTGGTCCCACTCTAACAGCACAGCTAACTGCCCAAACTTATTTCCCAAGATGAAATCAAGTTGATGTCGGGATCAGATCGGACATGGTCTTATTGAATGTCAAAGCAGGCATGAGAGGCTGCGTGTCTGCATGTGTCTGTGCATTTGTGGCGGTGTGTGTGTGTGTGTGTCTGTGTGTGTGTGCTTTCGTGCATTGATGTGTGCATCTCTACATCTGCGTCTCTGAGTATTTCAGCTTGTGTTATTTTGGGAATTAATCAATTGAAATGGGGATCACATGACTCTCCTTACTCTCTCACTTTGTCTCCATCTGTCTCTCCCCTTTGTATTGAAAGTGATCTAATACCACTCTCTCTCTTGGGCATCCAACGCCACTTCACAAGCTACAGCTCTGTTGGGAAAAGGCATCAAAGATACTGACTCTCACATTGGATTTGAATTGGCTTGATTGTCACGTGCACTCTAATGGAGGCAGTGGAAAGATTGCAATGTCTTCGCTTACAATGCCATCTAGGGCACAAGCTAGCTAGGTGCAGATTCTTTTGCATTTGGTACAAATTTGAAAGAATAATAAATGAAATTCCAGCAGAAGAATGAAGAGGAAAATAAAATTAACGGATTCTATTTACTGTCTCTTACACACCAGTCTGTGCCAGCACCAAGTCTCCAAACTGCACCAGGGCCAGTCTACAGACCAGTCCGGGCCACATCAGACCCAGTCTCCAGACCGCATCGGGACTATTCTCCAGACCACACCAGACCCAATCGACAGACTGCACCGGGCCCAGTCTCCAGACTTCACTGGGCACAGTCTGCAGACAGCACAAGGCCGAATCTTCACGCAGCACTGGCCAAAGTCGCCAGACTGCACCAGGCCCAGTCTGAAGACTGCACTGGGTCCAGGCTCTAGACCACACCGGGCACAGTCTCCAGGCCACAGCATGTCCAATGTCCAGATCAGACTGGACCTAGTCTCCAGGTCACACTATGCGTTAAATCTTGAGGCCTTGACTCCTCTCACCAGTCTCTGGCCTGGGATTCACCTCCTCTATTCCCATCAGTGCCACTTCAAAAATGTAAAAGTTTGCAACAAAAAAATCCTCCAGAAAACAGAATAAAAAAGAGAGACACAAAGAAAGTGCGGAATATATGAGTTCCGCCTGCAACATTCCGATCCTGCCACCATCTTTATGCCATTTCACGACTGTTTCTTTCCTCAAAGAATGACTTTGGAGAGTCAGAGCGTTTTTGTCCGTTTCCTTGCAATCCTTCCACTGAGATACTAAAGTAATGAGATGAACATGCTCATTGCTGGATAGTATGCTGCCACTGGGCTTTTTTTTATTAGATTAGATTACTTACAGTGTGGAAACAGGCCCTTCGGCCCAACAAGTCCACACCACCCCGCCGAAGCGCAACCCACCCATACCCCTAACCGAACACTACGGGCAATTTAGCATGGCCAATTCACCTGACCTGCACATCTTTGGACTGTGGGAGGAAACCGGAGCACCCGGAGGAAACCCACGCAGACACGGGGAGAACGTGCAAACTCCACACAGTCAGTCGCCTGAGGCGGGTATTGAACCCGGGTCTCTGGCACTGTGAGGCAGCAGTGCTAACCACTGTGCCACCGTGCCACCCAGGATAATCCATTCCCACTGTAATTTGGAAAATCACATTCAGAAACATTGCAAATTGAAGAAAGTTCAATAAAATTTACCCCAACCTCTTCCAGAGTGCTTCACTCAGAGTGGCCTGGATATAATCAAACTGCTGTGGTCTCCATTCCACCCAGTGCTGGACAGATATTTAGTCTGGGTTTATAGATCAATTCAGTGCTGTGGTCTGCACAGCTCCCTGTGCAGAACAGATATCTAGTTCAAGTAGAGAGATCAATGCATTGCTGTGGTCTGCACAGGGAGCTATGCAGACCACAGCACTGAATTGATCTATAAACCCAGACTGAATATCTGTCCAGCACTGGGTGGAATGGAGACAACGCTATCCACCTATGCAGCAAACTTCAAGGTACAATTGACTGCACTCCCAGATCTCTCTGCCCATCAACTTTTCCCAAGGCTCTTCCGTTAATTGTATAATTCGCCATCAAATTAGTCTTGCCTAAATGCATCACCTCACATTTGTCTGGATTGAAAACCATCTGCTTCTTTTCCGCCCAACTCTCCAGTCTATCTATATCCTCGTATATTCTCTGACAGTCTGTTATTCTTTCTGGTATGGAAATGTGTTGCTGGAAAAGCGCAGCAGGTCAGGCAGCATCTAGGGAACAGGAGAATCGACGTTTCGGGCATTAGCCCTTCTTTCTGGTACTCCACTAATCTTTGTGTCATTAGCAAACGTGCTGATCATACCAACAGTGCCTGCTTCCAGACCATTTATGTATATTTCAAATAACAGTGGCCCCAACACTAACCCCTATGGAACACCACTCTTCACCTTTCTCCATTTTGAGAAACTCCGTTCAACTACTACTCTCTGTCTTCTGTTGCTGAGCCAGTTCTTTATCCACATAGCTAGAACAACCTGCACATCATGTCATTTCAGTTTCTCCATTAGTCTACCATGGGGATGCTTTGCAAACGCCTTACTAAAGTCCATGTGTATAACATCAACAGCTCTTCCTTCATCTATCAACTTGGTCACTTCCTCGAAGAAATCTATTAAAGTGGTAAGGCACGAGCTCGCCGCACAAAACCATGTTGTCTATCACTGATAACCCCATTCATTTCTATATATAAATAGATCATATTCCTCAGTAACTTCTCCAGCAACTTTCCCACCACTGACATCAGACTCATTGGTCTGTAGTTACACAGAATATCCCTACAACCCTTCTTGTACAGGGGGACAACATGAGCAACCCTCCAGTCCTCTGGCTCCTCACCTGTATTTAAGGATGCCGCAAAGATATCTGTCAAGGTCCCAGCTATTTCATCTCTCACCTTCCTCAGCAACCTGGGATAGGTCCCTTCCGATCCTGGGGATTTGTCCACCTTAAAAACCTCTAGCCTACCCAGCACATCTTCCATGACAATGTCAACGTGATCCAGACTAATCAAGCTTCTATCTCTTATCTCAACATTCACCATGTTCCTCTCCTCGGTGAACACAGATGCAAAGTAATCATTCAGAATCTCATCGATTCGCTCAGGTTCGACACACAGCCTACCTTTGTTATTCCTTAGTCGGACAAATCCTTTCTCTAGGTACCCTCTTGCTTCCTATATAAGAATAAAATTCTTTAGCATTCTCCTTAATTCTGCTTGCTAAATCTATTTCATGACCCCTTTCAGCCCGCTTGATTCCTCGTTTGAGACTTGTCCTACTCTTCTGTTATTCCTTCAGTGCCCGTTCTGTTCTTAGCTGCGTGGACCTGATGTAAGCTTCCCTTTTCATCTTGGCTAGTCATACAGTTCCTTTTGTCATCCACGGTTCACGAATCTTGCCCTTCCTATCCTTTGCGTTCAACGGGACATGTCTATCCTGCACTGTCTTTAACCTATCTTTGAAAGCCTCCCACATCACAAATCTGGACTTCCCTTCAAATAGCTGTGTCCAATCCACATTTCCGAGCTCCTGCCTAATTTTGATATAATTGGCCTTGGCCCAGTTTAGTATTCTTCCCTTAAGTAACCATTTCAGCTGATCTGGCAAAGCCGATAGTTCTCATCTTTTATGACTGGGCCCTTCGTCTCTCACTCCATTAATGTTACAGTGTGTCCATGCACAGCACATCATGTTGATGAATACCCACTGTCCTGGCAGCAGTCACAGCCTCTTCATTCAGAAGCAGTCAACCTTTCCCACCGGCTAGGGAGTCACCACACAGAGAGAAAGGATAGAATCTCGGATCCCCTTGATTCACTGCTCAAATCATCCTCCCCCTCACCACTTTCCACCGCCTACCAAAGACATCAAAATATCCCATGTGTACTGGAGCAATGGGGACCCTGTAAACATCAGGGTGCGGACCACCAGGGACGTGGAGCAACACTTCCCTTGACTGAATGGATCAAAGTGAACCCTCCAGTACACACTTTCTCGTGAAGTCCTGTAATCTTTCTCCGTTTATGCAATATTCAATCCGTTATTCTTCCTGAAAAAAATTACAGGTTCACGGTTATGCGCATTATATTCCAGCTGCCAAATTGTTATCCATCGATAATCCAATTGGAAATTCTCAATCTTCTCTTGATAACTTATTTTCGCATTCTATCTTAGTTAGTATTAGTTTATTGAAAACGTTAACATAATTTGTAATTATGTGAAGTACCAGTACTGGCCACTGCAGTCATTATTTTGTGTTAAACTGATAACCACTGGTTTATTATTACAATTTAAGAATTGGAATCCCTACAGTATAGAAACACGCCATTCTTCCCAACAAGTCCACATTGACCCTCCAAAGATTAGGCTTCCCAGACCTATCCCCCAATCCTATCTTTGCCACTAACTAAAGTGGACAATTCAGCACGGCCAACCTACCTAACCTGCACAACTTTGGACTGTGGGTGGAAACCGGAGCACCCAGACAAAACCCACGCAGACACAGGGAGAATGTACAAACTCCACAGAGCCAATCGCCCTAGGATGAAATCAAACCCAGGTTCCTGACATCGTGAAGCAGCAGTGCAATCCACAGAGCCACAATGCCGCCCCAAATTTATGGCTAATTTATCCTTGCTCCAGGCTTAGTAATCAATTCTCACCTTACTCCTGTGTGGCTGCTTTGAAACGCTGAATGATCTCTTCCATTTACAGTGTAACAGGGGTGAGACATTAAAAGATCTGCTCCAGTTGCTGAGTAACAGCCTCGAATGGCTGACTGGCCACATTCTGTTCCTGTTTTAAATTCTTGATGGACGGAATAGCCTGCTTCAGTATAGGAGTAGTTGTGAATGTTGATGAATATTGTGGAACCATCAAGTGAACAGCCTACTTCTGACTTTGTGATGGAGGGAAGGCCATTTATGCGAGAGCTGCTGCCAGCCCACAGTGTCTCGTGGATGCCTGATTCCCATTTGCTCAGTCCTTTACAAGTATGTTCTACTTCATAGATGGGAATGCCATATAAGACAGTGGCCACTATCTTCAATATGTGGCTGAGACTTTCACTCCATCAGGACTGTGTGCTGGCTACTCCTACTGATACTGATAGGGACAAGTCATTTGGCGTGAATGTTAATCGCCTTGTTGGTTCCCCATCACTTCCTATCGTTTTGCTGCTGTGTAGTTGAGGTCTCTTCCTGTTTATTCAGTGATGGGTCTTTGGAGACATTCTTGTGATGGACAATGAAGTCCCTCACTAAGAGTACGTTTTGTGCCCTTGTTACCCTCAGAGCTTGCTTCGAGTTGTTTTCAACATTATGGGGAACTGGGTTATCAACGAGGTAGTGTGGAGGGCGGTAGATATTCATCATGAGGTTTCTCGGGTTCTGGAATCAATGTTGGGGAATTCCGTGTAACTCCTTTCCTGAACTTTTCCCGAGTGCCACCAAATCTGGTGGTTCTGTCCGGCCGTTGGGATAGGACATACTACTCAGGGATGGTGATGCAGCTTCATGAAACATTACCCATCAGGCCTGGTTCTGTGAGTATGATGGTGTCAGGCTGTAACCTGTTCCGGGGTGTGGTGATAGAAAAACACATCAGGCCAGGCAGCATCCGAGGAGCAGGGAAATTGCTGTTTTTGGCACACCCCCTTCATTTGAAATGAGGATTGTGGGCCAGGGGCATGACATAAATGGCAGATGCGTGGTTCTGGGGGGAAGGTAGCTGAGAATGTGATAGGTGAATGAAGCTAAAGGAGTGGTGATACTTTGGAGTGGAGGGGGTGGCGGATAGATGGGAAAGGTGATGGAAACACCAAGAAGACTCTGCCGAGTTGGAGGCTTAGGACTGTGAGAAGGTAGGGAAGGGGAATGGACAAACTGGTTAAAATTACATTGATCCTGTGTGCTTTCAGGATCTGTCAGCAGAAGATCATGCACTCTTCCTCCATGGGGTAGAGTGGTTACGATTTGGCAATGGAGGAGGCCCAGATTTTACATGTTCTTAATGGAGTAGGAGAGGGCGATGGAGTGATTTGCCAGCGGGGTTGGTTGGTGCGATTGTCCAGCAGATATTCTCTGAAATTATCCGCAAGTTGGCATTGGGTGAACCAGATGTAGAAAAGACTACGTTGGAAGCAATCGATACAGTCGATGATATGTGTAGAGGTACAGGTAAATTTCTGTATCTTGTCGAATTATCCTTTGGGGCCTTGAATGGAAGTGAAGGGGAGGTGTGTGCGCAGGTTTTATATTTCTTGCGGTGGCGGGGAAGTTGCTGGTAGTGGAGGGTGCATTGTTTGGGGGCATGGAAGGAGTCATGGAAGGAATGGTCTCTCTAGAATGCTGATTGGGGTGGGGAGGGAATATATCCCGAGTGGTGGTGTCTGTTTGTAGGTGGTGGAAATGACGGACATTGTGGTGATGAATACAAAGGTTGGTGGGGTGGAAGGTGAGGGCCGGAGTTTCTGTCGTTGTTGCCTTGGGAGTTGTGGGTTTCGAGGATCGAGTTGTGGGAAAAGGAGAAGATGCACTGTGTAGAATCGTCGACCCCGTGGGAGGGGAAATTGTGTTCTTGACAAAGGAGGACATCTAGGATATTTGAAGGTGGAATTCGTTCTTATGGGAGCAGGTGCGGCGTAGGCCGAGGATTTGGCAATAAGTGATGGCGTTTTTACAGGAGGTATTCTGTGAAGAGGTGAAGTCTCAGTAGCTGTGGGAGTCAGTGAACTTGTAGTAGATGTCTGTGGTTCGTCCGTCGCCGGAAATGGAAATGGAGAGTTACAGGAATGTGAGTTTTTCACGTGAACTTGAGGTCGGTGTGACATGTGTTTGTGAAGTTGATGAACTGTTTAACCTCCTCGTGGGAGCACGCAATGGGGCCAATATAGTCATCGATTTAGCAGAGGGAAAGGTGGGGTTGGTGTGAATGTAGCTGCAGAAGATTTATCTGAAAATTCTGTACCCAACATTCTATAACTGACATACCCCGGAATATTCTGTACCCAACATTCTGTACCTGACATTCCCTGGAACATTCTGTACCCAACCTTCTATAACTGACATTCCCCAGAACATGCTGTACCGAACATTATATAGCCGATATTCACCATAACATTTGATTCGTTACATTATTTGGGAACGTCAGGATGTCAGTGAATTGAACAAGTGATAAGATCTCAAGGGAAGAGGTCCCGCTCCAGGGAGAAGGAGACATTGACCTGAAATCTCCTCATGCAGTTAAAGGGTTGAATACGTTTTCCCTGTGTTGACATTTCTTCACGACACATGATTGACGACAATTTAGACTGAGAAACAGAAAGTTCCAAACTCCGTTTCCGTTCAAGAACTGGGAGAGAATCGTTCAGCACAGCAACGTTTTCATCGTCTGTATTAGGAAGTGGGAAGAAATTATCTGTGTCTGCCGTCAAGTGACTGATTGTGAAGGAATGGTCTCGAAACCATCTGTTCTTATGAATGTGTCTCTGTGTGTTTGGGGAGCGAGGATTTCTTGGGTTTTATGATAGATTTTTGTCATTAATTCAAACCTTCCCATTTGTTATTTCACCTCCAATTATTTGAATAAATCTCTCAATACAGTGATTTGAAAAACTCACTGGGTCCCCAATCAAACTGGTCACTTTGTCTCCAGGCTGATGGATAATGTGTCTATTTTTCTTCTTCACAGTTAACGTAATGACGATCTACCTCCTGCTTTATAAAGATTGCGGATTGTCTCCATGTGTCAGACGTTACCTGGGGGCAATGGCAGCGGCGGATCTCTTGGTCATTATCCTCGACCTGATACTGAGACACATTCCCATTATTTATTGGGAACAATTTTATTTCCTGTTGTCAATCCCCGTGTGTAATATCCACGCCGTCCTGCTTTATGCAGCCACTGACTGTTCTGTTTGGTTCACCGTCACTTTCACCTTTGATCGGTTTGTTGCTATTTGTTGCCAGAAGCTGAAAAGTAAATATTGCAGTGAGAAAACGGCAGCTGTGGTTCTGGGAACAGTAACTGTGCTGAGCTGCTTAAAGAACATTTTCTGGTATTTTATGCTCGGTGCTCAGTATCGACTGGGGCACAATCCCTGGTTTTGTGATATAAAAAACGGTGTTTATATTTCCCGTGTCTGGGCCACAATCGAGTTTCTCCACAACATCCTAACTCCGGCTCTCCCATTTCCCCTGATTATGCTGCTCAATGTTCTCACTGTCAGACACATTTTAGTGACCAGCAGAGCCCGCAAGAGACTCCGTGCTCACACCAATGGTGACGCTCAGTCTGACACAGAAATGAGAAACCGAAAAAAATCTATCATTTTACTCTTTGTGATCTCGGCCAACTTCATCCTTTTATGGTCAACGATAATGTTGTATTCTATATGGAGACGGATGTATGATACTGGGTATTACTCTGTGTATCTCGATCCCTTTGTGCAGGAAATGGGCTTCATGCTGCAGCTCCTTAGTTGTTGCACAAATACCGCGATTTATGCCGTGACCCAGACTAAGTTCAGACAGCAGCTGAAGAATGTGCTGAAATATCCCTTTATCCAAATCCATCAATCAATCAAATTCACTCATTAATCAATCCATCTGGGATTTTCTATTTCAGTTCAGTGTTTCAGCGATGAAGCAGCCTGTCGCTATGATAACAGACTGAGAGGAGAGCTGATTTGTCCAACCTGATCCGACAGGTCGGTTACAGGGACAGATATCAATGTTTCTCAAAATTCAGGGCTCAGTGAGAAAAGGCAACATCCCACTGACTGTATCCAAAACTTCAATTTGTAAAAAATAAAAACGTTCCTTAAAACGTGCCGAGTAGCAGAGTGAACTATGTTGTTGTGTTGTCTTTGTAATGAAGAAGCTGAGCTGGAGACAGATAGACTCAGCCCCATGTCCTGGTCCTCAGGAAATGGGAGGGGACTGGTTCCGGATCTCAGGAGCTGGGTTTAAGTTCCTCTGCCCTTGTTTTCAGATCTGGGATAACCACTGCATCCTGGCCTCCCCATTTCCTCTCCATCACTCTTTTTGCTCATTTCTCTCCCTCTCTCGCTCTGCACTCTCTTTTTCTCACGACCTCACCCATTCACTCTCCCTCTTCACCTTCAGTCTCGCACATGCCCCCTCGTTTCCATGGGTCTGAGGGTCTCTGCTCCATCACACTCTGTTATATAGCTGTTTATCTATTATAACACCTACACCCGAAGAATGCTCATGTTCCACCACGGTGGCACAGTGGTTAGCACTGCTGCCTCACAGCGCCAGAGACCCAGGTTCAATTCCCGCCTCAGGCGACTGACTGTGTGGAGTTTGCACGTTCTCCCCGTGTCTGCGTGGGTTTCCTCCGGGTGCTCCGGTTTCCTCCCACAGTCCAAAGATGTGCAGGTCAGGCGAATTGGCCATGCTAAATTGCCCGTAGTGTTAGGTAAGGGGTAAATATAGAGGTATGGGTGGGTTGTGCTTCGGCAGGTCGGTGTGGACTTGTTGGGCCGAAGGGCCTGTTTCCACACTGTAATGTAATCTAATCTAATCTAATCACCCTCACTACTGCATGCAGCACCTTGCCCCTCCCTCCACTATCGCTCCCAAACTAATAACACAGAATCGATTCAAAAGTGTGGATCGACTCCCTCTGAACACCCTGATCTTTTCCCCGTACATACGCCAGTACTAACAGCAAGGCCCCGAACTCTCACCCTCACCCCCACACTCCCTTTCTACCATTTCAAGCGCAACAGCTTGGAAAAGGACAGAGCGGTACAAGCTGGGAAGGGGCGTGTCCGACATCCATTCCATCTCCTTCCTACCACCGACGTTCGAGTGGGCCCTGGCATGAGCCAGAGATGACTGGACCCAATTATGTGGAGATTCCATTGCATCCACTTCCAAACAACTGGGTAAGAAACAATGCTCAGTGGAGGGCAATTCTCACTTTAACAGCTTTCTCTACTGTGGTAATTCTCTCCCTCACAAAGCAACAAATACCTCATTGCAAGTGATGTAGACACAGAAATTCTCAGAGACATATATAAGCACTCAATATACCAACGCTCACAATACATACACGGAGATAGACAGGCACACATGTTGAAGCATACATAGACATATACATTCACATAGAAACAGACACAAACACATATAAGATGCACAGGCTAATACAAAGATGGACACATGCAGACACAGAAATACAGAGACACAAAAACACATGAACCAGCACACACATGCACACGCAGATACAAACTGACACACAGACCGCCGTATCTATAAGACAGACATAGATACTTTTTTGATGAGTAAATGTATCTAGGGTTACAGAGAGAAGTCTGGAGAATGATGTTGAGAAGCCTCTGAGCCATTCCAGACTCAATGGGCAGAATCACCGAATTCTGCTCATTTTTTAAAATGCTAGTGTGGTGCCATGCTATCTGGTATTCTCTGTCCCAGGCAGGAGCAGAGGCTGAGTTTGACACATATTTGATTAGAAAGAGTTAGTGGTAATGTGGAACAGGTTTGTGGGCTGATAGTTTTATATCTATTCTTAATATTGTGTACCTACGTTTGAAAAGAAGTAACGATTTGATGTTAAGTTAACCCAATTTTAAAATAATCAGTGCCGCAATGAAAAATGAACATCACTTTCACTTTATTCTTGTGGATATGTGGTGTGCTCATCCTCCGGGAGCAGTGATGCCTTGGATATTGAAGATCTTCAAAGCTGAGCTTGATTGACCTTTGCTGGATAGGAGACTGAATGTTTGTTGGGAACTGACAGGAGACGGATGGTCAGAAACAAGGTAAAAACAATGACTGCAGATGCTGGAAACCAGATTCTGGATCAGTGGTGCTGGAAGAGCACAGCAATTCAGGCAGCATCCGAGGACAGGCAAAATCGACGTTTCGGGCAAAAGCCCTTCATCAGGAATAAAGGCAGAGAGCCTGAAGCGTGGAGAGATAAGCTAGAGGAGGGTGGGGGTGGGGAGAGAGTGGCATAGAGTACAATAGGTCAGTGGGGAAGGAGTTGAAGGTGATAGGTCAGGGAGGAGAGGGTGGAGTGGATAGGTGGAAAAGGAGCTGGGCAGGTCGGACAAGTCCGGACAGGTCAGGGGATCGAGTTTCTGGAGGTTAGAAGCTAGGATGAGGTGGGGGAAGGGGAAATGAGGAAACTGTTGAAATCCACATTGATGCCCTGGGGTTGAAGTGTTCCGAGGCGGAAGATGAGGCGTTCTTCCTCCAGGCGTCTGGTGGTGAGGGAGCGGCGGTGGAGGAGGCCCAGCACCTCCATATCCTCGGCAGAGTGGGAGGGGGAGTTGAAATGTTGAGCCACTGGGCGATGTGGTTGATTGGTGCGGGTGTCTCGGAGATGTTCCCTAAAGTGCTCTGCTAGGAGGCGTCCAGTCTCCCCAATGTAGAGGAGACCGCATCGGGAGCAACAGATACAATAGATGATATTAGTGGATGTGCAGGTAAAACTTTGATGGATGTGGAAAGCTCCTTTGGGGCATTGGATAGAGGTGAGGGAGGAGGTGTGGGCGCAGATTTTACAGTTCCTGCGGTGGCAGGGGAAAGTGCCAGGATGGGAGGGTGGGTCGTAGGGGGGCGTGGACCTGACCAGGTAGTCACGGAGGGAACGGTCTTTGCGGAAGGCGGAGAGGGGTGGGGAGGGAAATATATCCCTGGTGGTGGGGTCTGTTTGGAGGTGGCGGAAATGTAGGCGGATGATTTGGTTTATGCGAAGGTTGGTAGGGTGGAAGGTGAGCACCAGGGGCGTTCTGTCCTTGTTGCGGTTGGAGGGGTTGGGTCTGAGGGCGGAGGTGCGGGATGTGGATGAGATGCGTTGGAGGGCATCTTTAACCATGTGGGAAGGGAAATTGCGGTCTCTAAAGAAGGAGGCCATCTGGTGTGTTCTATGGTGGAACCGCTCCTCCTGGGAGCAGATACGGTGGAGGCGGAGGAATTGGGAATACGGGATGGCATTTTTGCAAGAGGTAGGGTGGGAAGAGGTGTAATCCAGGTAGCTGTGGGAGTCGGTGGGTTTGTAGAAGATGTCAGTGTCAAGTCGGTCGTCACTGATGGAGATGGAGAGGTCCAGGAAGGGGAGGGAGGTGTCAGAGATGGTCCAGGTAAATTTAAGGTCAGGGTGGAATGTGTTGGTGAAGTTGATGAATTGCTCAACCTCCTCGCGGGAGCATGAGGTGGCGCCAATGCAGTCATCAATGTAGCGGAGGAAGAGGTGGGGAGTGGTGCCGGTGTAATTACGGAAGATCAACTGCTCTACGTAGCCAACAAAGAGACAGGCATAGCTGGGGCCCATACGTGTGCCCATGGCTACCCCTTTGGTCTGGAGGAAGTGGGAGGATTCAAAGGAGAAATTGTTAAGGGTGAGGACCAGTTCGGCCAAACGAATGAGAGTGTCGGTGGAGGGGTACTGTTGGGAAGCCAAACAGTCGGATCAGGCAAGAAATGTCTGAATGGTGCCGCCCAATGGCCAAGTGCTGCCTCTACACCATGTAGTTTTCGCTCAATCCACCCCCCCCCCCCCCCCCCGAAGCTGTAATATAGGTCGGGGCCCACCCCATTCAGCCAGGCAGGATCGTTACAATAAGACGGCAGGCGGTACTTCTGCCCCTCGAAGGAGTTACACTGGAAAATAAAATGAAGCAATTCAGCTGGTTGAGTACATTAAGCAGCGCGGGAGAAGGCCAATCAACCCGCCTGAGCTGGTTCACACAAACAAGGAAGCTGTCGCTAACAGGAAATGGAGAGTAGGTGTACATGTTTACCTTCAGTTTGAAAAGCTGAAGTGCAAGTGTAGCACCGGAGAGATCATTGTGGATCATCAATGATCAATAACCTGTATCAAAGGTCGGAATGAAGGGACTGAACGGATCGAACATCAATTAGCTCGAATACTAATAATCGTCAAATGAAGGTAGTGAGTCTGCAAAATGATTACAGCTAGGGGAGGTTATTGATCAAAACTCTTCGGCAGAAATAACAACGTGAGTTGTCTATTGTGGCAGGAAGGATAAAGCAATAGTGAGCAATTTAAGTGGAGAGAGATTGCAGAACTGCGTGACACAAACTGCTTTCATGTTCCTTTTACATGACTGATATGTAAATAGTCTGCAGATGGAGAAAATGATTTGGAAATGATGCTGTTTCTGGCAAAAAGTACTGAGTTTAATCGGAGGAATATTTTATTGCATCTGTATAGAGAGACTGCAGCAGTTGGAGATCAGAGTCGAAAAGTGTGGCACTCGAAAACGCAGTCAGTCAGGCAGCATCCGAGGAGCAGGAGAGTCGACAATTCGTGCATAAACTCTTCATCAAGAAAACTCTTCGTCGACTCTCCTGCTCCTCAGAAGCTGCCTGATCTGCTGTGCTCTTCTGGCAGCACACGTTTCGACTCAGCATCTGTAAACGGTATTGCAAAGACCACGTCTGACGCATGGTGTGACGTTTTGATCCCCTAAACTAAAGAAAAAGTTGTAATTTCTTTAGAAGATTGTCAAAGATGTTTTGTTTCCATGTTCCTGGAATGAAAACATTTTGTTATGAAGCATTATCAGTTTTAGTTTGGATGAGAACCATACACGATTTTGAGAAAAATCAGCTGGATATATACTTTCTCCTGTCAGGGAGACTAACACGTGGGAATACATATTAAGAATAAGATGAATTTTATTAACGCAGATATAATGAAAACATCAACCGATTTTTAAAAACTAAGCAGGCGCATGCAAACATATCATCAAATTCTAAAGCAGGGATTTTTGTTTGCTAATGAAAACCACTGTGTATGACAACAGCAATGATATACCTGCATGTAATCGATTTTCATCCATTCCAGAGAATTTGCACAAAATGCGTACCTTACTTTTTTTTGGTGTTCAGTTGACATTACTGCATGTTTCAATACAAAGTGGGAGAAAACTGTTTCCTGCCTGAGAAGGAGCAGCCTATTGCACTCTTTATTTTACTTTGTTCCACCTGACAACAGGAAATCCCTGAGTCTTCTTTAATACTGGTGGAGAATTCCTGATGAGAGGGACTAGGAGAAAGTGAGGACTGCAGATGCTGGAGACCAGGGTTGAAAGGTGTGGCGCTGGAAAAACAGGCAGCATCCGAGGAGCAGGAGAATCTTCAGGAATGAGGCTGATGTGCCATGCAGGCTGAAATAAAAAGTAGGGGGGGAGCAAATTTGGGGGATGGAGCTGAGAATACAATAGGTGGAAGGAGGTGAGGGTGAGGGCGGCGGCGGAGAGGTCGGGAAGAAGATTGCAGGTCAAGAGGGTGGTGCTGAATCCAGGGGTTGGGCCTGAGATAAGGTGGGGGAAGGGGAAATGTGGAAGCTGGAGAAATCTACATTCATCCCGTGTGGTATGAGGTTTCCTAGGCAGAAGATGAGGCGCTCTTCCTCCAGGCATCGTGTGGCCACGGTCTGGTGATGGAGGAGGCCAAGGGCCGACATGTCCTTAGCATAGTGGGAGGGGGAGGGGGAGTTGAAGTGTTCAGCCATGGGACAGTTGGGTTGGTTGGTGCGGGTGTCCAAGATGTGTTCCCTGAAACGTTCCACAAGTAGGTGGCCTGTCTCCCCAATGTAGAGGAGACACATCGGGTGCAGTGGCTACAATAAATGATGTATTTGGAGGTGCAGGTGAATTTGAGACGGATATGGAAAGATCCATTGGAGCCTTGGAGCGAGGTGAGAGGCCGACCGACTCCCACAGCTACGTCGATTATACCTCCTCCCACCCTGCCCCCTCTAAAAACGCCATCCTATATTCCCAATTCCTTCATCTCCGCCGCATCGGCTCCCAGGAGGACAAATTCCACTACCAAACAACCCAAATGGCCTCCTTCTTCAAAGACCAAACTTTCCCCTCCAACGTGGTCGAGATGCTCTCCATCACATCTCCTCCACTTCCCGCACCTCTGCCTTGAACCCCGCCCCTCCAATCACCAACATGACAGAACCCCACTGGTCCTCACCTTCCACCCCACCAACCTCTGGATACACCGTATCATGCTCCATCATTTCCGCCACTTCCAAATAGACCCCACCACCAGGGATATATTGCCCTCCCCACCCCTATCAGCATTCCGGATAGACCACTCCCTCTGCGACTCCCTCGTCAGCTCCAAGCGCCCAACCAACCCAACCTCCACTCCCGGCACCTTCCCCTGCAACTGCAAGAAGTGTAAAACTTGCGCCCACGTCTTCCCTTCACCTCCCGCCAAGGCCCCAGTGGATCATTCCATATACGTAGCAAATTCACCTGCACCTCCACACACATCATTTACTGTATCCGCTACACCCGATGTGGTCTCCTCTACATTGGGGAGACCGGCCGCCTACTTGTGGAAAGTTTCATGGAACACCTCTGGGACACCCGCACCAGCCAACCCAACGAACCCGTGGCTGAACAATTTCACTCCCCCTCCCAAGGACATATAGGTCCTTGGCCTCCTCAATCACCAGACCCTGGCTGCACGACGCCTGGAGGAAGAGCACCTCATCTTCCATCTCGGAACCCTCCAACCACACGGGATGAATGTTGATTTCTCCAACTTCCTCATTTCCCCTTCCCCCATATTGTCTCAGTCCCAACCCCCGGATTTAGCACCGCCCTCTTGACATGCAATCTTCTTCCCGAACTCTCTGCACCCACCCCCTCTCTGATCTATCAACCTCACCTCCTTCCACCTATCGTATTCCCAGAGCCCCTCCCCCAAGTTCTCTGCCCCTACCTTGGCCGCTTGGCACACCAGCATCAGTCCTGAAGAAGGGCTTATGCCCAAAACGTCGATTCTCCTGCTCCTCCAATGCTGCCTGGCCTGCTGTGTTTTTCCAGCACCACACCTCTCGATGTCTGATGGCAGACTCATTGGAATCTTTCGACTTCCTGATGCAAAGGGAATTCAACCAAATCCAACCGTTCTGGAGAAAAATTCCATTGCCAATAGTTTGGGTGAGCAGAACAACTTCAGGTGATAGAATAACATTTGTGACACTCTTTCCTTTTTATATTTGTTACGAGTTCAAGTGTTATGATTCTCTGGAAAGCTTCCATTTTTGTGTTTTGCCTTAAAATGTGTGTGTTCTTGTGTGAATGTGTGTACGATTCTCTCACATTTTTCTGGAAAACGACACAGCCTATCACTTATATAATTGTCTATTGTTACAGACTAGGCCAGACCACTCAAAACATTCTTAAGCTGGCAGCCCGTCCATAAATTTGTACGTTATTCATTCATTGTCATTGAAAATTACCGTAAGTTAGCGAGGTTCACCACCAGGTTAAAAACAGACTAAAATATTCACAAGAGTACAGAATGAAACACAAAGGACAGAATAAAGAACCTCTACAGAACTCAGTCTATCCAAGCTCCACTTAATTGTACTTTTCCTAATAGACATAACAATTCGAATAAGCAAACCCCCTTAAAAACCAGTACTAATGGAACACATGCTTACAGCTTGATGTTAGAGGTCAGAAAGAGAGAGAACGAGAGAGATAGAGGGAGAAAGACAGGAAGACAGAGAGATTTCACACAGCTCACTTGTAGAACTCCCAACAAGTTCCGGACTGAACTGCTCAGCTAATGAACTGACCACTCCCATTTCCTTATACAGGTCACTTCGAAAACATGAGTAATTTGGCGTAAAGTTTCAACTATTTACATATAAACAAAAAAGTCTCTCAGTACTCTTTAATCTTTGTACTAAATCAAACTGATCAGAGCCCGGTCTGGTTTATAATGTCATCGAAATAAAATCAATAAGAGGGTACCCTTGAGGCAAGGAACAAGTTCCGGAAAAAAGAGGACTTGCATTGTGACAATTATCACTAAGTTACGCATTCATGGTAATCAGTGGAGGTGTGGGGCTGCAAAAGGAATCAGTGACACTGCAACATTTGTTGGAAAGCGAAATAGAAATTCTGAAAAGGATGTTCAAGAGGGAATTCACGTCCCCAGAAGTTTGTGGTGCCTGGATGCTTGCATTTATTGAAAGTTGTGTCTCTTAAATATTTAACAAACAAAGGAACGAAGGTAAATGGTGCACGTACAGGAATGACTTGCTGGGACCACAACCAGATCAGCCACGATCTTAGTGTATGGTAGAGCAGTGACGAAGTGGGTAATGATCCACACCTTCTCCTCACTCAAATTTTCCTATGATCTATTCAGCCCCTCAAATCTCCTGCGCAGGAGCAGATGGAAGTCACGTACTCTAAATATCTGATATGCAGTAACACAGGATATCATTCAGTCCCTCAAGTCTGACACACACGGTTTGGTGTGTGTTGTAAAATGGTATTGGGAATCTAGTCTGAGATGGAAAGGCGCATCTGGTGTCTTTGCAGAGTGTCCTCCCTCCAACTTGTACTTCACTTGTTGGTCATGCTGTAGCCCCAGATTCACTGTGAATTCATCCCCATACCTCTCTCAAAATTAGTCACAAAATGCTTTGCTCTCTCTCTGACTGTGACATTCAATAACAGAACATTCAATAAAATTACAACCATTAACTTTCCAATTACAGAATATGAGAACATATTTCAGCCATTGTATGCGATCATGTCTGATCTACTATTGATAGTAACTCCTCTTTTATGCCACATTATTCACACCCCTCAACTCTCTGACAGTTCAAACATCTATCTTTAATAATACTTTCATTGATCTTGCTCCCTGAACTTTGTGGAACAGATAATTCCTGACATGTCCTCTGTGAGTAGAAAGCACTCCCCAAACATACACAATAACCTAATGACATGCTCAAATGAGGTGAACACAGGGGCTCAGGTAAGTGTCACATACTGATATCAAGGCAGGTCTTCACTGAGAATGGTATCAAGGAATGCTAGCTGAATTGAATTTAAACGGAATCAGGCACAATCTATCCTCTGATTGTGGTCATCCATAACACAAAGGAAGATGTTTGTGGTTGATGGCCGTCAATACTCCAAGTCCCGTACCATCTCAGTGGGACATCTTCCGGGTAGCTTCCACGACTGAAGGATCTTCAGTTGTTTCACCAATGTCTTTCCTCATCATAAGATCAGAAGTGAGAATGTTCACTGAAGATTACACAATGTTCAGAACAATTTGTCCCCACTCAGTTCCTCAAGTGGTCTGTGTCCATGTGCAACAAGTCCAAGACAACACATAGGCTTGCGCTATTAAAGTGTCGGTAACATTCATGTTCAAAGTTTGGGAGAAGATTTGTAGCTCGAGTGCTCGTTGTTGTGGTTCTGTTCGCCGAGCTGGAAATTTTGTTGCAAATGTTTCGTCCCCTGTCTAGGTGACATCCTCAGTGCTTGGGAGCCTCCTGTGAAGCGCTTCTGTGGTGTTTCCTCCGGCATTTATAGTGGCCTGTCCTTGCCGCTTCCAGTTGTCAGTTTCAGCTGTCCGCTGTAATGGCCGGTATATTGGGTCCAGGTCGATGTGTTTGTTGATGGAGTTTGTGGATGAGTGCCATGCTTCTAGGAATTGCCTGGCTGTTCTTTGTTTGGCTTGCCCTATAATGGTAGTGTTGTCCCAGTCGAATTCATGTTGCTTGTCGTCTGCGTGTGTGGCTACTAGGGATAGCTGGTCATGTCGTTTCGTGGCTAGTTGATGTTCGTGGATGCGGATTGTTAGCTGTCTTCCTGTTGGTCCTATATAGTGTTTTGTGCAATCCTTGCATGGGATTTTGTACACTACATTAGTTTTGCTCATGCTGGGTATCGGGTCCTTCATTCTGGTGAGTTGTTGTCTGAGTGTGGCTGTTGGTTTGTGTGCTGTTATAAGTCCTAGTGGTCGCAGTAGTCTGGCTGTCAGTTCAGAGATGTTCTTGATGTATGGTAGTATGGCTAGTCCTTTGGGTTGCAGCATGTCCTCGTTCCGTTGTCTTTCTCCTAGGCATCTGTTGATGAAGTTGCGCGGGTATCCGTAAAAACAACAGATGCCTAGGAGAAAGACAATGGAACGAGGACAACCTCGTTGTCTGAAACTGACAACCAGAAGCGGCAAGGACAGGCCACTATAAATGCCGGAGGAAACACCACAGAAGCGCTTCACAGGAGGCTCCCAAGAACTGAGGATGTCACCTAGACAGGGGACAAAACGTTTGCAACAAAAGTTTCCAGCTCGGCGAACAGAACCACAATAACATTCATGTAACAGCACTACCAGACACCGTGCTATTCCACATTTGAAGGAGGAGCTCATTCAGCATCTCAAGCTGGTTACTCATAAATATGAGGATGTGATTCAGCCCATTGAGACTACTGAACAGGAAGAGTGACAGAACATTCATTCCTCCTGTCTGTTACAGGGGATGAGGAGTCTTTTCGGTGCAACTGATTTTCAAATAGGAATAGGTAAGGCCAAATCAGGCACTTGAACCTGTTTGATGGGATCAGGAAGATCTCATTCAACCACTCGAGGCCTTATACAGGTACAGAGGAATGTAATTGATGCCCACACATGACAACCAATGAAGCAGATATTGCACTGATAGAGGGTTCTATGATGTTCATCTTGGCACCATTTTATTGTGGAACACATTATACTTTAATCTGGTTTGTTTGCAGTGAGGAGGGAAGCCGTTTTTGTGTGTCAAGTTTCAAAGATGCATCTTCCTACTCCGAGAAGACAGAATCAAGTTCTCCGTGGAGGTCAGAAACTGGTGGTAATAGCTAACTGTTTTACAGCGAACGTACTGTGGCTGCGGTGGGGATTGTGGATAATATGATATTCAATGCAGCCTCACATACCAACTGTCCTGTATTAATGTGGAGAGAGTTTGTTCAAAGCCTGAACCTCTCTCTCTCTCAATCGGCATGGGGAATTGGGTATGGTAGTGGTGGGGGGAAATCCTCAGAAGCACTTAAACTATGCAAAATCATGTAAAACGAGTAAAAAAACAAGCCATGGAATTTATGAGTTTTCAGTGCCTGTGTAGAACAAATGTCCATCCCCATCATGGTTCAATGCAGTCACCTCTTATTCTCTCACATCGCTACAGACTAACTTTCATTCAGTCTTCATTGCACCATCACCCCAAGGATTAGGCGGGCAAAACTCTTTTTCACTCTGTCTGTGGTGAGGAGGCAATTCCTTATAAATGAGAGAAACTCTGTCCACAATACCTCAACTACTGCCTCAATAACATTCTCAGGATTGATCGCAACAATTCTTTTCCCTCACTTTACTGTCTCCATTTCTTGCTTGTGGCGGAAGGAACCATTCCTTCTCTATGCCTTACGTTTTACGTGGAATTTACAAGTTCCTTTCATCTGTTCATCAGCATCAATGCAGATAGCATCAGAGGTGCACATGGATAATTGCACCACTCTCGGGAAGACTTTCAATGAGATAGAATGCACCTGAAATAGGGAATGTTCATCTACCTGAATGGAAATGAGCTGTAAGAATACGGGAAACAGGCAGAAGAAGGGAGCTATCTTTACTTTTTTTCTTCTTTCATGATATGTGTGTGCAGTCCTAGTCAGGTCAGCATGTTATACCGATCTTCAAACGAGTGGCTGGTTCAGCTGTTCCACAGGATCATAAAGAGTAAAACACATTGCTGTGTGTTTTCAGTCACACAGAGTCCTGACCAGGGAAGGATGATTCAGTGCCTTCTCGAAAGGATGTGAGGTAAGCAAATGGGCTTTCTTAAAAATAACAAATGTAAATGTTTTCATTTAATTACATCAATTTCCTTCATGATACATCAACGCATTTTTATTCTATGACTCTACATTATGAGTCAATGACTTTAACACCACACACTGTCTTCCCGTCTGACAGATTCTGCGCAGAGAAAAAGTTAACCATCTCAAGTGCGATTATTTTGTTAAGGACACAATGTTAGAAGGGATTTGAAACAGCTGTATCGGGATGCAACGAAGGCACAAATTATGGCTTGTTCAGAAGTTGCACTGAGGCTGAGGAGAAGATTGATATAATAATGGTGGTACTGGGAAGGATAGGGGAGTGGGGAGGATATGGAGATATAAATCTGTGCTGGAAAGAAAGGATTATGGAGTTTGAGAACAAGCTGTTTCCTCCTCGCATATCAGTGAGTAATTGGTAAATAGTAACGAAAGGAAGACCAGAAGACATAGGAGTTGACATATGGTCATTCATCCCGTCGAGTCTGCTCCGCCATTCAGTCATGGTTGTTACGCTTCTCAACCCCATTCTTCCGCTTTCTTCATGTATCCCTTGATCCCGTTTATGATCCAGAATCAATTGCAAATGCAATTCAACCTGTATAAATACAAAGTGATGCATCTTGGAATTTCAAACTCGAATGCTGAATTCAGGATTAAATCTATCCCCCACTATCCCCCACTATTCAACAGTATACTGATGCGGTAAACACACCCCTCCCCCCAATTAGGTATATAAGAAATCAAATTTCAAGAGCAGACAAATGTCTGTCTTCCCTTTGTCTATTCCTCCGTAGATTTTCCTGGATCGTTTCTTAGTCTTCTGCTGGTCAGATTTCAAAAACCAGATGCCATTCCGAGAGTGGATCTGTGTGGAGTCTGTATATGGTGCACTTTGCCTCTCTGACTAACTGTTCAAAATGCCTGCTCTGTGTACCCCAACACTTCGAACGGTTTCGTTAATTTGATGTTGTCAAAACAGTAAAATTCAAATTCGATTTGGTTTCAGTATTCTGGCACATAATTTAAACTGCTTCGCTTAATTCGATTTATTGTAGAACATAGTAATTCATCTCAGCTATTGGTTTCACAGCCAAATATTACATATTTTTATTTTTTTCCAGAACACTCTGTACTTGCAATCAGTCACATGACAGGCTTGCCAGCTTTCACTCTCTCTTACGGGTACAGTACACGCCTACAAATATATAACAATAGGAAGCATGTTAGTAATCTGGCAAAGGTTGAGAAGAAATTTACTAGGAAGTTTCCTGGTATGGGACATTCGACTTATAAAGAAAGGCGGAATACACAGAGACTTATTTCACTAGAGTCTGGAGGCTGACAGTTGATGTTATGGAGGTTTATAAAATAATGAAGGGTACAGATATAGTCTTTCACCAAAGATGGGTATGTTTCAAGATTTGGGCCATATTTTTAAGGTTAGAGGAGAGAGATGTAAAACAAAAGACGAGTGTCAAATTGTTATACAGAGGGTGGTTTGTGTGCACAATGAACTTCCCAAGGAAGGAGTGGACGCCAGCACAGTCACAACATTTAAAAGATATTTGGATAACTCAATGAAAAGGAAAGCTTTGGCGGGATACGAGCCAGGAACAGGCAGGTCAGAAGAGTTTAGTTTTCGATTATGGTCGGCATCGGACAAAGGGTCAGTTTCTGCGCTGTTTGACTCCACGACAATGAATATAATCTCGCGTCATTATTTAACAACGGCTACAAGGTAAAGCCTGGGAATAATAGGCCAATGAACCAGATGTCAATGGTGGGTAAGTTGTTGGAGGTCATTCTGAGAGAAAGGATTTACATGCCTTCAGAAAGACGACGACTGATTGCAAATAGCATGGCATGGGAAATCAGGTCTCACAAAGTTGATTCGGTTTGTTGAAGAGGTGCCAACAGCATGGATAAAGGCAGAGCAATAGTCATATTTTCTGCCTTCAGCGCAGCCTTTCACAGGATTTAGCATCGTAAACTGGTTAATAAGGTTAGAAACCATGGGACCAGGGAGAGCTATCCAACTGGATGTAAAATTGGATTGACAGTAGGAGACAGAGGGTTGTATTTGAGGGTTGATTTTCAGACTGGAGGCCTGTGACCAGCGGTGTATCATAGGGATGGTTCCACTGGTTTGCATCGTTTTCATAAATGTTGTTGGTGAGAATATAGGAGTCATTGTTTGCAGGTTTGTGGATATCAAAATTGATGGTACACTTAGCAGTGACTACAGTTATCGAAGGATATCTTGATCAATTGGGCCAGTGGGTCTTTTCACTGAGCGGTAGCAGAAGGTCATATTATTGCCTTTGGAGCTGAGGAGGTTGAGCAGTGATTTCGATCAGGTGAAGATTTGCTTCCAGGACATTTGATTTGGAGAGAGGCAGAGGGAGGACATATTCATATTGTCACAACTTTTAGTAACTACTTTCAAGTAATTGGCAAACAATGCAGAGTGAACATGTAAGGATTATTTTACTTAATTAGTTCTGAGAACCTAGAACTGTCTGAACGGCAGGTGGATACAGATTGATCAGTTTTCTCAAACAGATGTGGAATTTAACTTTTTGAGGGCAGATTTGCGGGAGTACGGACAAATGGTAGGTGAGGTGGGACAGATTTGCAGCATATCCAGAGAGAGAGAGTACAGCCCCAATGGGCTGAATAGTCCCCAGCCCCTGTACCCTGTGATATATCCTCATTCACTGTGGATAATTAAATTCATCCCAGGCAGAGCGAGGAGGCATCACAGCATTCAGCTCACAATGAGGCCTGGTTCATTGATGGGAGCTGCAGAACAATAGGAGGAGGGTCGGTGTAATCCTCCAGCTAATGGGCATGAATGAGGTGCCGTGCCAGCAGATAACAATTGACCAAGAGCTGTGCAGGCTAAGTGTAACTGTGAGGGGGGAAATCAGTGAGTGTCAACGGAGTGGGAGAGATAGCAGAGACTGGGAGAGAAATTGACTGAGTGTGGACTGGGAGGGTTCATAAACACGTGGTGTGGGCTGCTATATCCGAATTACAAACTGTCGCTAAATCAAAAGCAAAAGAACTGCACATGCTGAAAATCAGAAACGAAGACAGAAGTTGCTATAAAAGTTCAGCTGGTATGGCAGTACCTGTGAAGAGAAATTGGAGTTATTGTTTCGGATCAAGTGACCATCGTCAGAGCTGACAGTCAGAAAATGTTGGTTTATGTGCAGAATAGAGGTAGGCGGGAGGGTTTAAGGAGGAAATGATAGGTGGGGATAAATAAAAAGAGCAGTTGTATAAAGGAGTGGGTACAGATTTGGCTGGGAGGGTGAATAGCTGTTCATGGAGACTGTTAGTGTCTAAGCATAGGTAGTGTGCAATGACAGGTTGTGTAATTAGATTACTAGATTAGATTAGATTACTTTACAGTGTGGAAACAGGCCCTTCGGCCCAACAAGTCCACACCGACCTGCCGAAGCGCAAACCACCCATACCCCTACATTTACCCCTTACCTAACACTACGGACAATTTAGCATGGCCAATTCACCTGACCTGCACATCTTTGGACTGTGGGAGGAAACCGGAGCACCCGGAGGAAACCCACGCAGACACGGGGAGAATGTGCAAACTCCACACAGTCAGTTGCCTGAGGCGGGAATTGAACCCGGGTCTCTGGCACTGTGAAGCAGCAGTGCTAACCACTGTGCCACCGTGCCACCCAAGGCCGGGTGTGTGGGGTAGGGGCGTGAGACATGAAGGGGTTCAGGACCGAAAATTAATGAAATTGGTATTGAATCTGGAGGACTGCAGGGTTACCAAATGGGAAATGAGGTATTAGTCTTTCAGTTTCTGCTGATCTTTTCTGGGGGACTGCAGCAAGCCTGAGACAGATGTTGTTAGAGAAAGTGAGGACTGCAGATGCTAGAAATCAGAATCGAGAGTGTTGTGCTGGAAAAGCACCGCGGGTCAGGCAGCGTCGGAGGAGCAGGAGAGTCGACTTTTCCAGTGTAATTTCATGATTAATGGGTTATGCCCGAAACGTTGATACTTGTACTTCACCCGCTGAGGTAGATGTTGGCGAGGGAAAAGGGTGGTGTGTTCAAGTGACAGGCCACTGGAAACTCAGGGTCTTTTTGCAGGCAGAATACAGATCACCAGCTGTTATTTCCGTCAACTCTGAGATGCCACCATCAGACACATATTCCCCTTCCCACTCTTGTCCATCTTCCTCAGGGTTTGTTACCTCTTGGACACAGTGGTCCACACTTCCTTCAATCTCAACATTGCCCCCCATCCATCATCTCCCCCTGCAACAGCAGGTGTAAGATCTGCCCATTGTCCTTTCCCTTTCTCAGTATGCAAGGACCCAAACACACTTGCCACGTGAAGTGGCATTTTACCTAGAATTTACACGCGACTCTACAGCATTCGCCGCTAACAAGATGGTCTCCCCCTTACAAAACCAAAAAAGACCCTAATCTTCCAGTTGCCTGTCTGTTTAATGCACCACCCGTTTCCCTGACTAGCATCACTGTCTCAGGCTTGCAGTAGTGTTCCAGCGAAGCTCAGCGCAAGCTGGAAACACAGCACTTAATTTTCTGCTTGGGTACTCTGTAGCCTTCTGGACTCAATATCAGGTTCAATAATTTCAGGGCCATATCCTTTGCATACCATGCCTTGTTGAACACAGCATGACATTACACACTACCTATGATTAGCAACTAACTGTCTTCATTGATTGGCATTCCCAGCCAATATCGCTATACGAATGGACCTGCCGAGGACACAATACTCCGGAAAGCCCTACCTCACCCTTTCCATCCTCCTTTCAGATGTATTTTAAATTGTTCTCTTTAAGCAATATTTCAATGATCCGTGAAGCACCTTAGGAGATTTGTCATTGCGTAAGGCTCCATACAAGGCAAGTAATTGTTGTTATTGCCTTACATTAATGAAACAGGAATGAACGCTCAGTCTTGTAAGTGATGAACAGCAGCAAAAGCAGGAAGCACTGCGCATGTTTCAGTCACAATGAGCCCCGGGTGATTGATGTCAGCGTGGGACCAATAAGAGGACAGGGGATGGGACAAGAAGACCGGGCGGGGGTGGCTAATCCTCCAACCAGAGGAAACGACGGGCGGAAATAGACCAAAACACGTGATCCCACTTGTGGGTCGTGCGTTATTGCTGTGATCAAGGCTCGAGAATATGTGGAGGTCCCGACACGGGAAATAAAGAAATAAATAACAAGAAGTGGATGGAAAATGGTGGTTGTGAGAGCTGAGAGAATTTACAAACACTTGGTGCCCGCCACAAAACACAACTGTGAAACTCCAAGCACTATTTTTCAAGCAGACGGGAAACGGTTTCAGATGACTGGAGCCTCGAGTGACGGCCGCCATTTATATTGGGGGCAATGAACTGCGGGACACATCCGCGGCAGCAAACGTTGGAAGGGGCAAGCTGCAGCAGGACGCATGCGCAGCCTTCCCTACCAGGGAGTGATCGGGCTGTTCTCTCATCAGTGAGAAGCAATTGGTGGTGATTTAACCCGAGGGCCACCAGTCCTCAGGCGAATGAAAACTTTTGGAAGGAAAGGTCTTTTTTGTAACCTTAAACCAGTGCTGCGAATTGAACCCACGCAGTTAGCATTCCATTTATCTGTAAACCAACAATGCAGCCAATTGGACTAATCGAATTTACACAGATCGCATTCAAACCCAGAGAAGTGGATGCTTTTTCTGGATTTATTTCGTAGACACTGGCACCATGACAGTCAACCCTGCTCTGATTAACCTTTGGGCTCCCTCATAACCACTTTGTCATTGTCTAACTTCCTCAGTCTCTAATAATACGTATATTTTTGCTTTGTTTCATATTTTACTGTTGGCTTCACAGACCTTTGTAAATGAATTTTCCACTGCTGCCCAGCAGTGATCATGTCACTTACCGAGTCAGTTTTTTTTATACAATATCTTTGACAGTCAAGAATTATTTTGTCCAATGAAAGCGTGCATTTTTCTTGCATTTTTTACTGTCAAAATCTGCACATGTTCTTTCATTGTAATTCATTTTGCACTCTGTGAAATATCCACTGTGTTTCTCCCTCCACAGATACCACAGGTATGTTGCCTGCAGAGAAAGTACTGTTTGACTTTCTTGTGCTTTATTGAGTGCTCGTACAAAGTAGACGGGTTGGAAGTTAAAGATTATTCTCCTGGCGATGGTGAAAATTTTACAATATATGTCACAACTAACTCTTTTTGTATTTTAAAGTCGTGTTGATAATTTCACATATATAGTTTTGACTTTTTGACATGGAGATGTTCGGTCAGGGGACCAAAACCATTGCCAAATAAGCATTTTCAGGAATGTCTTCAAGGAGGAAAGCAACCTCAGAGGGTTAGGGTTGGAATTCCAGATCATTCTTTTTAGACAAATTTAAAACCAGCTATACAGGTCAAGCGATGAATAAGCATGTTGTTGGGAATCTGAAACAAAGTGAATTTTCGAGGTCTGAAAGTTTGGTAGCTTCACCAGGTTGGCACGTCAGTTTTAGTGCGGGGAGATAGTGATTATCATAGCCAGGAATTAAGTCAAGGGTGAGAATTTTAATAAGTTGCTGATAAGTAGGAGCCTTTCAATTGGTGAACAAGTTTTGGTAAAATTGAACACTTGGGTTGACGCATTTTTGATATTCTTGAGATTACAAGGAGGCTGAATACCAGAAGCTGACCAGGAGTGTGTTTTGATAATAAAATCTAGACATAACACAAGCATGTAAGAGAGTTTCAGTAAATGAGCTGAAACCAGGGTAAAGTTGGGTGATGTCACTGAAGTGGAAATAGATGTTCTTGGTGCAGGACTTGTCTGTCACCCTCACATTCATCTCTCGAATTCAGCTATTTGTAACTTTGTGAATCAAGTCTACTGCAAGGTCAGGAGCTGAGTGGCCCTGGTGGAAGGAAACCTGCGAATCGCTGCACAAGTTATTGCTGTACAGGTGCTGCTTGATAGCACTGTCGGCGACACTTCTATCACTTTACTGAGGATAGAATGAGGACTGATGGAGCGAGAATGGCTATACGGTATTTGCGCTGTGTTTTTGTGCTCAACATTCCTGAGCAATGTTCCACATTGTCAGTAGATGCTAGTGCTTGAGCTCAAACCATCAGTTTTATTTCCAGAGTGTTGGCAGGGACAATAGTCTTTAGACTAGTTTGTCCATTTGTTGATGTTATTTGACGTGAATGGAATTGGTTTGAAAACTCGGAACTGTGATATTGGGTCCACTGGAGCAAGTTGAGCTTGATCCTCCACTTGGCACTTCTGGCTGAAGATTGCTGCAAATGTCGTCTTGTCATTTGCATGGATGGTTTAGGCTCCTCCATCAGTAAGGGGGTTGGCGTTTTGTGGTCTATCACCCAGCAATTTGATTAATTGTCCATCTCCATCACAACTGCGTGTGGCAGAACTGCAGGGCATAGAGCGGATCCAATAATTGTGAGATTGCTTATCTATGTTTCTTGTTGCTTGTGGTTCATGGCATGCAGGTAGTCCTGTTTGGTAGCTTCATCAAGTCAGCACTTCAATTTCAGTTATGCCTGGTGCTACTCACGGCATGCCTTCCTTTACTATCCATTGAACCAGAGTTGATCCCTTGGCTTGATGGTAATGGTTGAGTGGGGGACATGTCGGGCCGTGAGCTTTCAGATTGTGCTGGAGTAAAATTCTGCTGCTGCTGATGGCTCACAGTGCTTCTTTGACGCTCAGTTTTCAGTTCCTACATCTGCTCAATGTCTGTCCCCTTTAGGACAGTGATTTGTGTCACTCAACAAAATGGAGGGTACTCTTAACTTTGAGGAACTTTGCCTCAATAATGAATGTGTCATGGTCGCTCTTACCAATACTGTTACTGGTAGATGCATCTGCAGCAGGTAGATTGGTAAGGATGAGGTGAAGTATGTTTTTTTTCTCTCCTGTTGGTTCCTCACCACCTGGTACAGATGCAGTCGAGCAGTTATATCCTTGACGAACCAACCAGGTCAATCAGGTATCCTGCTGCTAAGCTACTGTTGATGGTGTACCCAGTACCTGTACCATGGGTACGATTGACGCCATTTACATATTCAGTGCTTCCTCCAAGGATTTTCAAGATGTAGGAGTACTGATTCATTAACCGAGGAGTGACACTGTGTGACAACAGCAAGAGTCATAAGACTTCCTGTGTTCTGGAGTCAACGCTGAGTGCTACGAGGGCAAATCATTCCTGTCTGTACACCAGTTTACGGCCACCTCTGCCTCATCCGTCCTGGTGGTGGGACAGGACATATCAAAGGATGATGATGGTGGTGTCTGGTCATTGTCTGTAAGATGTGATCCCGTGACTATGACTTGTTAGGCTGTTCCTTGAATAGTCTGTTAGACAGCACTCCACATTTTGGCACTAGCTCCCAGATGTTAGTCAGGGTGACGGACCAGGTGGAGGTGATTGATTAAGTGGTTTTATTTTCTGGTGGCTTGATAGATGTCATGTGGTCCATCCAGTTTCATTCCTTGGTCGAGACTTTGCAATGATAAATACAATGAATGGCTTGCTGGGCCACTGTCAAGTTGCCGATTTTCTTTTCTTGGATGACATTAGGTATTTCTACTGCCATTGCCAATTGTTCCAAGGCAATCATTAGATTCTTAATTCCTGTTTCTTTATTTTAAAAAAATCAGGTTCCACCATCAGCCAACGTGGGATTCAAACCTCATTTTCAGTTGTATGGTTTAACTTATGATAAAAGTTAAATATATCAGCATTTTTCACTATTTTTAAATATCACTAACACAGATTTTGTTTTGTAAAACATTGTCCATCATCCTGTCTCCTCCAGCTTCCCCTATAAAAGAATGAGGAGTACATTGAGTTTCTCTCTAATTAAGATTGAAACAATCTGATCAGCTGCCTGTGCTGTTTCCCTCCACTCTACTAGCCTGCCAAGCCACACTGCCTCGCATGGTACTCCTCGTTTTAGTACGAAACTTAAATCTTTTTCCAGTCTCTTATCAAGCCTTAGCAGAATTCATCTTGAACCTTTATACTCTTCTCGCTAAATTACAGACATCCCATCACTATCTTATCGTGCACTCTTTATCAACCTCCACCCCCTCACCATTTCACAGATTTTGCAATTTGTTCTGTCTGTCTTTTCTGGTTATGTCCTTCTCACCCATTCTACTTAAAACTAATAGTCGACTTCATCATCGTTGGAAAATTCTGCAGAATCTCCCCTCTACATTTCCTTTCAGATTCCTTGTATTTTGCATCCCTCAAGGATTTATCCTTGGCGCTTCCTATTTCTCACGTACATACTGCCAGGAAGTGACAGCTTCCAAAAGCACTGCATTAGTTTTAACATGTAAACTGGCAATGCCAACTCTCCATCACCTTGAATTTTGAATTTTATATTGAATTTATGTTCACGTGTATCGAGGGACAGTGAAAAGCTTTGTGTTACGAGCAACAGAGGCAGATCACAGAGTTAAGTAGCGTAGATAAGTAAATAATTGGTAAACATCGGTAAAAATAAACACACAGTTAAAGGCGAATATTTAGAGTTTGTGAGTCCGTTCAGCACTCTATCAACAGTCAGACTGAAACTGTTTCGAAACCAGCTTGTGCGTGTGTTTAGAATTCTCTACCTTCTCCCCGATCGTCGAGATTGTAGAAAAGCATTGCCAGGGTGGGATGAATCTTTGAGAACGCTGACAGCCTGTCCTTCACAGCGGACATGGTAGCTGGATTCTAAGATATGAAGCTGTCCTTTGTGACTGTCTAGGTCGATTTCACCATTCTCTGTAACTGTCTCCGATCATGAAAGATACAGCTGCCATAGCAGGTAGTGAATCATCCAGGCAGTATGATCTCAGTGGCGCACCTCGAATAGTTGGTAAGGATATTCGCCGTCATGCCAAATTTCCTTAGCTGCCTGAGGAAGAAGACATGTTGTTGGACCTTTGTAACAGGTGCGCCCACATGAAGAGTACAATAAAACTTGTTGTCGATGACCACTTCCTTGAGCTTGATACTATTCAATCGTTCCACCTTTTCGCTGTTAATCTGTAAGGGGGGTATGGGTAACATCCCGCTCAAAGTCAATAATGAATGCCTTGGTTTTGCTGGCATTGAGAGCTAGGTTGTTCTCAGTTCACCGTTTATCCTGATCTGTAGTCTGTTTCGTCTCCATCTGAGATTATACCGACTATAGTGGTGTCATCAGCGAACGTGTAAGTGGCATTAATCTGGGATTTGGCGACGCAGTCATTGGTATAGGAGGTATTGAATATAGGGAAAACTTTCGGCAGAATTGGCTGGCCGAAAGAAGGCAGCGAGTGGTAGTGGATGGAAAGTATTCCACCTGGAGTTCAGTGACCAGTGGTGTGGCACAGGGTTCTCTCCTTTGGCCGCTGCTTTTTATAGGTTTTATAAATGATTTGGATCACGAAGTGGAAGAGTACGTTAGTAAGTTTGCCGATGAAACAAAGGTGAATGGTGTAGATAGTGACCTTGGCTGTTGCAGGCTACAGTAAGACATTGGCAGGATGCAGAGCTGTGCTGAGAAGTGGAAGATGGGAGTCAACCTGGATAAATGTGAAGCGATGCATTTTGAAGGATCAAATTTGAAAGCTGAATACAGCGTTAATGATAGGATTCTGAGCAGTGTGGAGAAACAGAGGGATCCTAAGTTCAACGTACATAGATCCCGATAATCTGCCACCCAAGTTGATATGGCTCTTAAGAAAACACATGCTGTTTGGCTTTCATTACAGGGGGATTGAGTTTACGAGCCGCGAAGTTTTGCTGCAGCTCTATAAAACTCTTGGTAGACCACGCTTGGAATATGATATCCAGTTCTGGTTGCTTCATTATAGGAAGAATGTAGATGCTTTAGAGAGGGTGAAGCGGATATTTATTACGATGCTGCCTGGATTGGAGGGTTTTTCTTGTGAAGAGAGGTTGTGTGAACTGGGTGGTTTCACACTGGAGAGCAGACGGAAGAGATTTAACTTGATGGAGGTGTGTAAGGTACTGAGAGGTACAGATTGAATAAATAGCCAGAAACTTTTTTCCCCAGGGCAGAATTGGCTGTCAAAATGGGTCATAATTTTAAGGTGATTTGAGGAAGGAATAGGGACGATGTCAAAGGTACGTTCTTCATGCAGTAGTGCCAGTGGTGGTAGTGGAGTCAGAGACATGAGGGACATTGAAGCAACTGCTGGACAAGCAATTGACGACGTGATTTGAAGTTGATCTTAGATTAAGGTAAATGCTTGGCATAACATTGAGGTCCAGTGGCCTGTACTGTGCGGATCTTTTCTATGTTCTATGAAATCATATAGGCATGAGTACTCAGTCTCGAGTAGACTAGGCAGAGAAGTTAAACGGTACGACAGCGCATCAGCAGTGTCAGATGTTTAAGGAGTCTCACAACTGAAATGTATCGCAAATTAGAAGAAAGATGGTAAGGAGGTAAAACACAGCCATCGTGAAACAAGGAAATCAAGCAAAGTGCAAAGTCAAAAATAAGGTACACTGTATTGCAAGGACTCGTGACCAGCTGGAAGATTGGGAAACTTTCAAACAAAAACAAAGTGATACTAAAAAAAAAAAATAAGGCAAATTACAAAAGAAAAGTAACAAAAATATCCAAACGGATAATAAAAGCTTATCGAAGTACAGAAAAGGAAAGAGACAGTTAGTAATGGGGACCCTTGAAACGGCAGAGATGCTGAATCACGGTGGAGGGAAAAAGTGCCATTCCTATTGGAACGGCACGCCAGAGGCAATAAAAAGTGTATAATTGAGAACAATCACCATCGAGAAGGAACAGGTACTCAACAAACTATTAGGACTGAGGGCAGACAAGTCCCTCAGGGCTGGTGGCCTTCATCCGAGGGTATTAAAGGAAATGTGGCAGAGTAGTTAATCCATTGGTTATGATACTCCAAACTTCTTGGAAATGTTCCAGTGGATTGAAAAAATGCTACTGTCATGCCCTTATTCAAAAAGAGAGAGGAACAATATGTGAGAAATTATGGACCAGTTGTTTTAATATCTGTTGTTGGGAAACTCTTAGAATCAATTATCAAGGAAGCAAAAACAGAGCATTTGGAAAGTCAACACGGCATCCCTCAGAGTCAGCATGGTTTTATGAAGGGCAAATCATGTTTAACTGATTTTCAGGAGTCCTTCAAGGATGGAACAAGCAAAGTAAACAATACAGATCCTATACTTGGACTTCTGGAAGGCATTTGATGATGTCCCACACAAAAGTTTAATTCACAATTTTGGATTAAATGGGATTGGGGTCATCTTTTTCAGCGTGGATAGAGGACTGGCTGATGGACAGAAGACCAGTGATAATTGGTATTTTTTTCTGGATGGCAACGTGCAACTAGTGGGGCACCACAGGGATCTGACATTTGGACGTTAGTGGTATACAGTCTGCAATAATGATTGGGTGCAGGGATAGAAGTCTCAAAAACCAAATTTGCAGACAACACAAAAGTAGGTGGCATGTAAATCAGAATGAGCAAATAAGAACCTCACAAAATAGATATCACTTGGTTAGAAGAGTGGGCTAAAATGTAGGATATGTTGTTTAGTTTGGATAAATGTGAGGTAATGCATTTTGTCAGAAAAGAAAGGAAGGCGAGCTATTATCTCAATAGGGAGAGATTTTGGTTTGATCTGATACAGACGGATCTCGTTCATGTGTTTCAAAATTCTAGCTTTCAATTGCAACATACAATAAAGTACCTAATTCAGTGTTGGCGTTGAAAGTTAAAGGAATAAAATATAAAGGTAGTGAAGTATTGTTGCAACTACACAAGGTAATGACGAGTTCGCACATGAAGTACTCGGTACAATACTTGATGAAAGTGGCATTGGAGGTAGTTCAGAAGAGATTCACTTGATTGATCGCGGAGACGAGAGGTTTGTCATATGAAGAGCAATTGAACAGTTTAGGCCTATACTCGCTGGAATTTAGAAGAATGAGGGAAGATCAAAATGACGTATTAAAGATGATATAAGGCGTGGATTAAAATAGACATAGAGTGGATGCTTCCTATAGTGGCGCATTGTAGGACGAGAGCAAGGGATAGGAAAGTTACAACAATTGAGAAACTACTTCTCCCAAAAGTTTGTGAATGTGTGGAATTCGCTACCCCAATGCGTGGTGGATGCTGGGACAGTGAGTAAATTTAAGGAGGAGGTAGACAGGTTTTTACTTGGTCATGGGGTGAAGGGTTGTAGGGCGAAGGCAGGAAACTGGGTGCGAGAAGCATATCAACTATGATCAAATTTTGGAGCAGACTCAATGGGGTTGAATGGCCTAATTCTGCTCCAATATCTTATCAACTTATGAACCAGAACCAGCAACATTGCCATCTTAGACTTTGCGAATACCTTCATGTTTGGAACCCTTTAAAATACATCAGAATATGGGTTACTAAATGAATATAGACTCGGTCAGATGTACAGCATGGAAACAGACTCATCAGTCCAACTCCTCCATTCCGACCAGATATCCTAAATTAATCCAGTCCCATATTCAAGCATTTGACCCATACTCTGCCAAACCCTCTTTATTGATACACCCATCAAAATGCCTTTTAAATGCAGAAATTATAACAGCCTCCATCATTTCCTCTGGCACCTCATTCCATACACGTACCATCCTCTGTGTGAAAAAGTCGCCCCTTAGGTCCATTTTATATCTTTCTTCTCTCACCTTAAGTCTCACATCACATGATTTGAATGTGAGCTTAAGAGATATAATTAGTAAGATTGCAGAGGACAAAAAAATTGGTGCTGCAGTGGGCAGCGAAGAAGTTTACCTTGGATTTCAACCGGATCTTGATCAGATGAGCCAATGGATTGAGGAGTGGCAGATTGAGATTAGTTTAAATAAATGCGAGGGGCTGCAATTTGTGAAAGCAAATCGTAGCAGGACTTATACACTTCAAGGTAAGGTCCTCAGCAGGGTCGCTGAACAAAAACACCTTGGAGTTCAGGTTCATAGCTGTCTCACAGCGCCAGAGATCCAGGTTCAATTTCCGCCTCAGGCCACTGACTGTGTGGAGTTTGCACATTCTCCCCGTGTCTGCGTGGGTGTCCTCCGATGCTCCGGTTTCCTCCACAGTCCAAAAATGTGCAGGTTAGGTGAATTGGCTATGCTAAATTGCCCGTAGTGTTAGGTGCAGGGGTAAAAGTAGGGGAAAGGGTCTGGATAGGTGCCCTTCGGTGGGTCAGTGAGGACTTGTTGGGCCGAAGGGCCTGTTTCCACACTGTAAGTAATCTAATCTAATCTAAAAATAGCTCTATGAAAGTAGAGTCGCAGGAGGATAGGATAGTGAAGAGGACTTTTAATATATTTTCACTTATTGGTCAGAGTACTGAGGACAGGTGTTGGGAGGTCATGTTGTGGCTGGTAAGGACATTGGTACAGAAAAGGAAAGAGACAGTTAGCAATTCTGGCCTCCTTCCTATTGGAAGGATGTTGTTCAGAAGGATTCGGAAAAGATTTACAAGGATGTTGCCAGGGTTGGAGCATTTGAGCTTTCAAGAGAGGTTGAATAAACTAAGGCTGTTTCCCTGGAGTATCGGAGGCTGAGGGGGTGATCGTATAGAGGCTTATTAGGAGCATGGATACGGTAAATAGACGAGGTCTTTTCCCTGGGGTATGGAAACCAGAGCTGGAGGGCATAGGTTTAGTTTAAGTGGAGAATGATCTAAAAGAGATACAAGGGGCAAATGTTTTGTGCAGATACTGGCGCTTGTGTGGAATGGGCTGCCAGAGAAAGTGATGGAGGCTAGTGTAATGGCAACATTTAAATGGCATCTATATGAAAAGGATGGATTTGGATGGATATGGGCCAGTGCGGGCAGTTGGCACTATATTGGGTTGGAATATCTGGTCAGCATGGACGAGTTGGACAGACGGGTCTGTTTCTGTGCTGTCTGTCTCTGTGACTCTATGCCCTCTAGTTCTGCATTCGCCCACCCCAGGGAAAATACCTCATCTATTTACTTCTCCATGCCCCCTCATGATATCATAAACCTCTGTAAGTTCACCCCTCAGCCTCTGAAGCGCCGGAGAAAACAGCAACAGCCTATTAAACCTTTCCCAATTTTTCGTAATTATTAGGTTTCCCTTTGTGTTGTTCTGTTTAAGAACATTAATAATTCTCAGTGAGAGTAGTAAATTTATTAGCGATCAATTAACTTACAAATTTAACATTGGGCAGAATGATAATTGCAGAACAGATTATGTTTGGTGAGTGTAGGTTTTGGGATTTCTTGGATATTTTGGATAAAGGATAAGTAAGTCTTTAGATATTCATCTTAGAGTTTATGAGCTGTTGACCAATATGAATACAATGTGGTAAACCAGTGAGGGGTCAATGTAATTGGATACTTTATTTGAGGTGGCATTCATAGTCTTTCAGATAGGTTCTTCCAATCTGGTCAGTATTGAGTGATGGGAGGGTATAGCTGTTATAGGTCATTTGACCCAAAAGTTAGAGGAAACCAGCTTTTGCTCTATTCCAGCAGATTATTGGTACTCACAGCTTTTTTCGAGGAGGTTGAGAGCTGTAGAATGGATGAGATGACTGACCACTGCACCATAATACATAAATGTATTCAAGTCTGGGTTAGAATAGAGTGCAACAGTCTTAGGAGACAGTATGGTAAGGGGTATTGAAAATGCTTTCTGCATCATTGGACGAGAGTCCAGAACACTCCTTGCACACCCAGGGAAGGGATTGTGACAGCTCCTCGGGGCTGAAGAGGAACATACAATGGAAGGTGAGATTTTAGTCATTGTGAGGTTTCCATGTCAGTACCAACTAGGAAAAAGTGAGGACTGCAGATGATGGAGACAAGTGTCGAGAGTGTGTGCTGTGAAAACAAAGCAGGTCAGCCATTCCTGATGAAGGGACTTTTGCAGAAATATTGATTACCCTGGTCTTCGGATGCTGCATGAAATGCTGTGCTTTTCCAGCACCATATTCTCGATGTCACTCCCAACAACACAGGCAGAACATGAAGCGATTCTGCACAATTATTGTGAGGAGATTGGTACACAATTAAGAAGCCAAATTTCAAAGGTTACAGTTGTTCACAAAAGTGGAAGTCTTAAAATACATAGGAGATAAAAAGGACCACGGTGCAAAGCGTTAAAAAGACAAGTGTAAAGACTTTGTGTTTATTGCGATGAGCATTTGCAGTAATGTAGAAGAATCAGTCGTGTAAATACATACAAACGGCTATGGTGTAGTTGTGCTTACATAGGTATGACTGCAGGATGCCCAAAGATTGGAGATGAACATCTCAGGAGTAGTCAAACAAAAGGGGAATGCAGGTTAGGTGACTTTGTTAGAAAGAGATTGAACAAACGCAAAACTGAAGAAGGATATTGGCCAGGGAAATCATGATGTGGAGTTTACACAGATGGAGATAACAACGCATGAGAATTACTAATGGACAGAAATGATTAAGTGGGAGGGTTGTGCATAGTCTGGAATACAGTAGTGGAGATTTGAGAGAAAGCATTAAACACAAAAAGTGGTGGAGGCTGGTACAGTTAGAACAGTTAAAGGACATCTGATTTGGTGTATCAGTAAGAAGGGTTTAAAGGGATATGTGTCAGCTTTGGAAAATGGGACTAGATTATTTTAGGATATCTGGTCGGCACAGACGATTTGACTGAAGGGTCTGTTTCCGTACTGTACGTCTCTGAACATACTGTTTGAACATACTGTTTACTTGTGACTCCACTTTCGAGGAACTATGCACCTGCACAAACTGGCATCTTTGTTCAACAGCACTCCCAGGGCCAATCATTTAGTGTAGAAATCTTGCCCTCGATTGCCTTAAATGCAGCACCTCACATTTAACGAAATTAAACTCCATCTGCCATTGGCCTGTCTGATCAAAGTTCAATTGTACTGTGAGATAATCTTCACTTGCCACTGCTCCTCCAATTTTGAGGTCAACCTATCCAACCCAACACAAGTATCCTTCCTGCAGCTAACTGCAACACCACCAGTCCCCATGTCTCCCACTGACACTACACAACTAATCCATGTCAGCCAACTGTCCTCCTGAGGTCACCCAACTAGATAACTATAACGCATTTATAATAGCCAAGACTCAATTATCCTCCTGCCCACTGATTTACCCCACCTTTAGCCTTACCCACCCATCTCCAATCTTATCCACTCACACAAAAACAAATGCTGCACTTGGATAGATTTGTCCTTCAGCCACCTGCCAACTTTCCCCTTGCTTTCACTCCTGTTCACCCTACACTCTTAGTCAACCCTCCAACGTCTGACCCATCAGCCAGCCTAGCCCTCTTACTCAGCTCCCAACTGAACTGCCTCGTTACCCCTTCACCATCTGCCATCCTAACACTCCACCCAATATCTTACACATATCCCTCCGCTAGGTAGGGATATATAAACCTTACAAATACGAGGAGGAAACAGCAGCAGTGAGACAGAAAACTGCATGGCTTAGATTTACACCAATGTCTTCCACGTTGAGATTGAACTCTGATTGAAACAACATTCTGCAGATTTTTGATTCGGAGATTTGTGCCTGAAATGACTGACTCCTTCACGACACGACAATAAAAGGAACAGAACGATTGTAAATTTACTTAGGTTTTGGATTAACGGCTTGTACTTGGATTTAAAAGTATAATTTCTAAATTTGAGGATGAGTCCAAACCATTCAACAACAATAAAGGAAACAATGAATTATGAGAGACGGATCTCTTTCAAAGAAATGTGGACAAATAATTGTCAAGGTAAGTTCAATGTGCGTAATGGAGATCCAGCCCATTTCAGTTCTGTAAACAAAAGTCTTACCAGGCTCAAAATATTAACTGTGTTTTCTCACTCCACTGATGCTACCTAACTTGCTGAGTTTCTCCAGAATTTTCTTATGGTTCTCCCAGATCCTTCAGCCTTACTACATTCTATGATCTCTCCATTTAATACCATTCTGCTTTCCTGCTTTCTCATCAAAATGGAGATCATAACACTTTCCCATATTTATTCCATCTGCCAATTATCTGCCTCCCACAAAGTTGTCTACGTCCCTTTATAGACAGTTTGTGTTTCTTCCCAATTTACATTGCCATCAATATATTTACAGAATTGGCTACAATACACACTGTTCTTTTGTTGGGTCACTGATAAAGATTTTAGAGCGTTAATGTCCCAATTTCAATACTGCAAAACTCCACTCATTGCAATTAGCCAACTTAAAATGGTCTGTTTATCCCATCTCTCTGGCTCCTATTAGTTAGCCAGCCCTCTATTTCTGCTGATGCACCAGTACGTCAGTGTGAACTCTTGTACCTTTCATCTCACACCTTCTTGAATATTTTTTCAATATCTAAATACAACACAGATTCTGCTTTCCATTTAATATCCTCAAAATCAGTTGAACAAACTAAATTTCCTTTCAGAAAACCATGTCGACTGTCCTTGCTGACAGCATGATGTTTTTAATGGGCTGCTATTCTTTACTTGCCACATTTGCCGAATATCCCTCATTCCCAACCTCTGCTCTTGCCTGAGGTATGGTAACCCTTACGGTAAACCATCACCAGTCATCTCTCTCCAGTGAGAGAAAGGAGACCTTTGGCCCTCGGAGATGCTGGTGAACTTACTTACGTTTTTCGTTGTCATGGAGTCCACTATGTGAAACAACAGGTAAGGTTCCAGAGGACTGTAGAATAGCCAATGTAGTCCCATTGTTTAAGGAGGTTCGCAGGGATTTTTCTGGCAATTACAGGCCTGTGAGCATCACGTTGTTGGTAGGGAAATTATTGGAAAAGTGTTTTAGGGACAACATCTATAAATATTTTGAAGAAAATGGTCTTATTATCAATAGACTACATCGTCTCATGTGTGAGGGTTCATACCTCACTAAAATTATCGAATTTTTTGAGAAGGTGATGAAGATGATTGAAGAGGGAAAAGTAGTTGATGTTATCGACATGGACTTCAGTAAAGCCGATGATAAGGTCCCTCATGGCAGACTGGTACAAAAGCTGAATTCACACCTTATCACAGATGAGCTTGCAAGATAGATAGAGAACTTGCTTAATGATAGAAGACTTGCTTAATGGTAGCGGTGGAAGGATCCTTTTTCAGAATGGAGGGTTGTGACTAGTGGTGTTCCACAGGGATTAGTGATGTGACCTCTGCTGTTTGTGAACTACATAAATGATTTGGAGGAAAACGTGGCTGGTCTAATTCGTAAGTTTGTGGACCTCACAAATTTCTGGTTTTGTGGATAGTGACGCCGAATGTCAGAGGATATAGCAAGATATAGATCGATGGGAGGTATGGGCAGAAAAATAGCAGATAGAGTTTAATCCGAAAAAAAGTGAGTTGATACATTTTGCAAGATCAGGTACAAGTGGAAGTTATACTGTGGTTAGTAGAACCTAACGATAATTGATATGAGAGGGATCTGGGTGTGGAGGTCCACAAATTACTGAAGTTGCAGCATAGGTAGAAAAGATATTTAAAGAAAGACTTATAGCATGCTTGCCTTCATTGGAAAGAGTATAGGGATGGACAAGTTATGCGTCAGCTTTAAAAAAATCTTTAGTTAGGTCACAGTAAGTATATTGCGTACAGTTCTGTTCCCCAAACTACCAGAGAGATGTGGATGCCGTGGAAAGGGAACATAACCTGCTTACCAGAATGCTGCCTGGTATGGTGGGAATTTTAGCCGTGGAGAATGTTTATCATGGAGAATACTGAGATACAGGCTACGAAACTGGACGGGATTGATGTTCACAAGAAGGAGGTGTTAGCAATTCGGGAAAGTGTGAAAATAGATAAGTCTCTTCGACCGGATGGGATTTATCCTTCGATTATCTGGGAAGCCAGGAGGAGATTTCAGAGCCTTTGGTTTTGTTCTTTATGTTGTCATTGTCTACAGGAATGCTGCCAAGCAACTGGGGGTTAACTAATGTTGTCCCCTTGTTCCAGATTGATAGTAGAGACAACACTGGTAATTATAGACCAGTAAGCCTTACTTCGATTGTGAGTGAAGTGTTGGAAAAAGTTATGAGACAGGATTTATTATCATCTGGAGAAAAATAAGTTGATTCGGGATAGTCAGAACGGGTTTGTTCAGGGGAGAAGTATGCCTTACGAACCTTAGGAAGTTCTATGCAATGGTAATTAAACAGTTGAATCAGGGTAAAGCAGTTGATGTGGTGTATACGAATTTCAGATAAATTTCCACACGGTAGGCTATTACACAAAATATGGAGGCATTGGATTGAGGGTGATTTAGCGGGTTGGATCAGAAATTCGCTTGCTGAAAGGAGACAGAGGGTGGTTGAGGGAACTATTCATCCTGGAGTTCAGTTACTAGTGGTTGTCTGCAAACATCTGTTTTGGGGCCACTACAGTTTACCACTTTTTATAAATGACTTGGATGAGGACGTCGAAGGTTGGGTTAGAAAATTTGCAGATGACACGAAGGTCTGTCGAGTTGGGAATATTGCTGAATGCTCTGGCGCTAGTGTGGGTCTCAATAATTTGCCTCCACAGTACCACCACAGATCCACTCGGGGAACCTTTAGTGCTGAGTAGTTCCCTCCCTTCTCCGTTTCGGTAACATTCTTAATCTCTGTACATAATTTCAGATCCCCCAAATCTCTCGACCGACTCGTACCTCGCCTGCGCACACGCGACGTGTGATTTCCAACTGCGGCGGAAAATGTGGGGGGATCTTTTGCATCTTTCTCCTCCAAGGGAGGGAACATTAGAGATAGGGAGGTACAATTCCTATCATTCCATGCAGTCTCATCCTGGTACAGGGCTATCATATATTTCATGCCCTTACTGTCTTGCTTCCACCCGAGTGGAAAGGGAACCACCTGGGTCATTGGCCAACCGTAGGCACATGCATAGCAATTGCTCTTGTTCAGACCTTTTTACAGTATACTTTACCCATTCAACCCAGGCATTTGCATCCCCGTACCCAGTTTCTATTTCGAATGTCTGTTTCAAATCCTTTACCTCTATAATTTTTACTAGGTGAAGGGTTGTATCGCATTACCCAGTAATTCTACCTGTTTTCCCTGTCCTACGCTAATTCGAAAACAACAGCCCATAAACTCCTTCCCATTTGCTTTCATTTCAATCCCAAATGTTTCATTTAATTGTATCTCATAAGTGCCACCCCCCAAAATTGCTTCGTGCCATGTGGTTTTCCTTATCGTTAAGTATATGGGATTACACTTTTTATCAGGACAATCGCGAGCTGGTCGGAAGGGGGCCCGGTGTACTGTGAGAAGACCATTATACCAAGTACCATCCCCTAGGCGATCCTCATAAGACTTAAGATGTATCTCTGAGCTGCGGTATTGTCTCTGATTAGCTACATTCCCACAATTTACTAAACTGCATGCATCAGTGTCTATTACTTGTGGATTATCAGACTCAGGAACCATTAATAATGCATATGAAAATGATATTTGACAAAATCCCAATACCAAGAGGGCTAGCATCATAACTCTAAGCATCCCCAGTATTCTAAACATCATGCTGAAGCACAAAAAGGCTTAATATACAATCTTACAGAAATAATCCCGCGCTCGTGCCGCCACTGTATAGTCAGTTACTCAAAGTCTCTTTAGTCTGAGTTTCAGCGGTTCTTGCGTTGATTCGGCTGTCCAGACTTCATCCTCAACTGGAGGGTCCACAGGCCCTTTGATCCGAGTGTAATGAGTCCAGCCTTTTTCCGCCGTCCTTATTGCTGTTTCGGTAGTCAAAAGAGCCTGGTACTGCCCTTCCCAGTCCGGCTGCAATTTAGTCTCTATCCATGATTTTACTAAGACCCAATCTCCCGGCCGGATGGGGTGAACAGCAAATTCAAGGGGCGGAGTCTGTGCCAATAGACCCTGTTTTCTGAGGAAAGATAAAGAGGAGGACAAGCCCAGTATATACTTCTTTAAAAACAAATCTTTAGTTTCGGGAATTGGCAATTCTCCATTCGTTCCCAGATAAGGTAATCCAAATAAGATTTCATAGGTGGATAGTCCCAAATCTTTCCTTAGGGCTGTTCGTACTCGCAATAGAGCTATAGGTAAACATTTGGTCCAAGGGAGTCTGGTTTCTATTATCAATTTAGAGAGCTGTCGTTTGAGTGTTTGGTTCATTCTCTCAACTCTTCCTGATGATGGCGGGTGCCATGGAGTATGGAACTCCCAGGAAATCCCCAACCCCTTCATTACCCCCTGTAACACTTTAGAGGTAAAATGAGTTCCTTGGTCGGAATCTATACGGTTCACTAGCCCATATCGGGGAATTATGTGCTCTAATATTGTTTTAGACACCCCATTTGCAGTGGTGGGAGCTAGGGGGTATGCTTCAACCCAACCAGATAGATGATCTACTTTGACCAACATATATTTTAGTTTTCCTACTCTAGGCAGTTCAATATAATCTACTTGTATACTCTGGAAGGGTCTCAATCCTGGGTCTCTTCCTCCCGGGGCCTGTTTTCTCAAGACTTTTTTATTTACCTTTCTGCATGTTATGCACCCCTCACATATTTGCTTAGCAATGGTATATATTCCTTTACATCCATATTCCCTAAGAACTAAATCACACATTGTTTGGACCCCCCAGTGACTGCCTTGGTGTAGGACAGCCATAATCTCCCGCATCGTCATTTTGTTTAACATTTCCCTTCCATCAGGTAACCTCCAATGCCCGTCTGCTGTTTTTGTAGCCCCTAAATCTCTCAATTCTTTTTCTTCTCTTTCAGTAAATATAGGAGTTTCCCTAGGACCTGGGACAGTAGGTATTAGGGAATGAATCACCACTTCTTGTGGGTTCAGGGCGGCTTCCCTAGCCACTTCATCAGGTAATCTATTTCTCCTAACCTCTGGTTCATTTCCTTTCTGATGACCATTTACGTGCTCTACAGCTATCTCTTGGGGGAGTAATAGAGATTCCAAGACCCGTTTAATCAATTCTTCATGAACTAATTCCTTCCCCCGGCTATTGATCAGTCCTCTTTCCTGCCATATCTTTCCGAAAGTGTGCACAACACCAATGCATATTTAGAGTCAGTGTATACTGTTCCCTCTTTATTTTCTAATGCCCTAAGGGCTCTCTCCAATGCATAGAGTTCGCAGGTCTGAGCTGACCACCCATTCGGCAACCTTCCTGCCTCCACCACACTATCTTCTGTCCCGTCTACAACTGCATACCCATTATGTCTTTTCCCTTCAGTCACCCAGGATGATCCGTCTATAAAAAGTGTAGCTCCTGCATGAAGTGGAACACCTCTCAGGTCCATGTGGACCTTAGTCTGGTATTCTATAATGTCAAGGCAGTCGTGCCCTGGATTCTGAGGAGAGTCTCCTTCCCCTTTCCAAAGAAAGGCAGCTGGATTTAAACAATTGTCAGTGACCAACACTAGATCATCCTTTTCTATCAATATCGCCTCATATTTCAAAATCCGCGAGTCTGTCAACCATCGCCCAGCTTTTTGGTTTAAGATTGTTCTCACTTGGTGTGGGGTGCTTACTATTAGGGCTCCCCCAAACGTAAGCTTTCTGCTTTCCTCCACCAACAGTGCAGTGGCAGCCACGGCCTGCACACACTCAGGCCACCCTCGGGATACTGGATCCAATAGCTTTGAAAGATATGCTACTGGCTGTTTCATCCCTCCCCACCTCTGGGTTAATACCCCCAAAGCCGCTCCCTTATCTACGGTGACAAAGAGGTGGAAAGGTTTATCTAGGGAAGGTAAGGCAAACAAGGGGGCATGAATCAAATCTCTTTTGAGTTCCTCAACTAGTTCTTTTTCCTCATCATCCCAATTTAAACATTTTGGCTCCCCCTCTAATAGTTTAAGATATAATTTCCTCGTCTTCTGAGCATAGGAATCTATCCACAATCTGCAATATCCCGTTAGATCCAAAAATTTGCGTAGCTCCCGTTTAGTGCTGGGCAGTGGCATCCCCACTATTCCCTTTATCCGCTCCGGGCTTATCTTTCGCTTACCCTCACTCACTAAATGTCCCAAGTATTTTCCTTCCTGCTCCACATATTGTAATTTGTTTTTAGATACTCGCAGTCCTTGCTGGCCCAGAAAATTCAATAATTTGTTGGTGGCTTCTACTACTCTTTCTCTTCTTATTCCTGATACTAAGAGGTCGTCTACATACTGTAACAGGGTAGTCCCCTTGGGGCTGCTAAATTTCTCCAATATTTGTTCTAACATTTGTCCAAATAAATTCGGGGATTCCGTAAACCCCTGGGGGAGCACAGTCCATCGGTATTGCTGTTTCCGTCCTGTCTTGGGATCTTCCCATTCAAAGGCAAACAAATTCCTACTTTCCTCCGCCAAGGGACAAGCCCAAAAGGCATCCTTTAAATCTATCACACTAAAACATTTGTGGACATGAGGGATCTTACTTAATAACGTGTTGGGGTTTGGCACCACTGGGTGCCTGATCTGTACTATTCGATTTAATGTTCTCAAATCCTGCACCAATCGATAAGTTCCATCAGATTTCCGCACTGGTAGAATTGGGGTATTATAAGGAGACATACATGGCTCCAACAGTCCATCTCTAATCAGTCCCTCAATTACTGGCTGCAGTCCTCGTTTACCTTCTTTGGAAATAGGGTATTGTCGTTCACAGACAACGTCCCCTTTCCGTTTTAAATTTATTAAAAGGGGAGAGAGCTGTAGTGTTCCACGATTCCCTTCTCTAGCCCATACAATAGGGTCTATCTCTCTCTCTGCATCCTCTGTCAACATTGCCAGTTGTACAACTAATTCCTTTTCCAGAATTCCAATCTCCAGTCCTAAAAGGATAATTAAGTCTCTCCCCAGTAAGTTACTTCCTATATCAGGGATATACAGCAGTTCCTCTGTGACCCTATCCTTAGGACCTTCTATCATCATAGGTTCAAATACTGGAACAGTAAATCTTTTCCCTTTTACACCCGAAACAGTAATTGATCGTGTTGACATTTCTGCTTTCTTTGGTTTAAAATTCAGCGATGACCGTGCCGCCCCCGTATCTACTAGGAAGACTGCCTCCTCCCTACAGGGTCCCACCTTCAAGTTTATCAAGGGTTCCTGGTGGGCCCCTAAGGGCAGGAACCCCTGACACCTCTATTCTTCATCAAAATTCATAAGCAGAATTGCCCTTTCTTCCCTTTGTAGATCAGGACACTCCCGCTTAAAATGCCCTATCTTTCCACAATAATAGCATCCTGCCTGTGGAGACTTCCATCTCTGCCCCTGTCGCCCAAATCCTCTATCAAATGCTCCCCCTTGTCCTCTCCCTCTCCCTCTCCCTCTCTGTCTGACATGCTGCCACCCGCCGCTCCGGTTGCTCACTATTGGTTCCATTCTCCTCTTAACTACCTCATCAACCGTAGCTACCATCATTTTCACCTTCTGTTTTTGTCTCTCATCCTCCCTCTTTACAAACACTTTCTGTGCCTCTCTCAACAATTCATCTAATGGTTTTTCACTCCACCCTTCTATCTTCTGTATCTTTCTCTGTATGTCTGGCAATGCCTTTGTCACAAAATGTACTTTCAAAAGACCCTGTGCCACTGGGTCCTCAGGGTTCATTCCAGAATATTTCCGCATTGAGTCTCTTAATCTTTGCAGGAAAGCTGAGGGAGTCTCATCTTTCTCCTGTCTAACTTCAAAGGCTTTAGTCAAATTCTGTGACTTCGGAACTGCCTCTCTTATTCCTTTTAGAATCAGGTCTTTCAATTCCCTCATTTCTTCTCCATGCTCCGGGTTTTGGTTTTCCCACTGGGGGTCTTTGAGGGGAAACTCCACCTCTCCCTGTCCAGCATCCCCATCTCCAATCGGGTGTTCCCTGTCCCATATTTTAATAGCAGCTCCCCGTATAAGTCCCCTTTCCTCCCCAGTAAATAGTATATTCAAAATAGACATTAACTCAGCCCAGGTAGACAGACTGGGCCCCAGAAATTGATCAATTTGTTCAGACAACCCCACCGGATCCTCAACCAGGACCTTCATTTTCTTTTTAAATGTTCTGACCCCCCCCACTAGTGAGGGGGGCACTTACAAACCCAATCTCTTTGTCCCCTATGGGTACCTCCCGAAGGTGATAAGTCGTTACGTTCTTTCCCTTTTTCTTTTGTTTTCCCCCCTTAGACTTTGATTTTGATTCTCCGCAAGCCTCCTCTACATCTACTGTAGCTTCCCTTTCTTTTACTGAGGATTGAGGGTCAGGAACAAAAACATCCCCAGCCCCCGCCCCTTCGTTCTCCTCTGGTGAATCATCTGTTCCCTGTCCCTGTCTGTCTGTCTCTCCTCCTTCCCCATGTTCACCTAACCTGATGTTATGGTACCGGGGGGGGCAAACAGTTAAGAGGATCCCAGGGACTAGGTGGGGCAGAGGGGAAATCCTTTGTCTTTACTAACAGCATTCCCAAATTGCCCTTCCAACAGGACGCATAGTCCGCCTCCTCTTGACTAAAAGGTTGTTTTCCATTCACATACAAACCTAAATACTGACAGACCCAATCCTCGTCCGAACCATGCTTTGGCCAGAAGACAGCCGGATGAAGGATTGGTTCTTTGGTCCATACTAAACAACAATATTTAATCATTGTCTTTTTATCTTTTGCCCTTGTACAAGTATTACTTGTCCAATCCCGCAACATCCTCCCCAACGGACTTTCAGGAGGAATGTTACCAGGGACTCTTTCTTCCTTTACTCCGTGACAGCTACTCTGCATACCCTCCATTTCCTGGGGCCCTCGCTAGTCCCTCAGCGAGTAAATACCTCTTTTCCAGGCCACCAAGGCAATACTTAAAAGTCAGGTTTCTTACCTTGGTCTGTGCACAGAGTTGCCTGGCCCCTTTTGCCGCCGTTTCGTCTATCGAGCTCCTATCACTATCTGATTCAGATGTCTCTCTTGTAGGATTAACACCAGTCACCCAAGGGAGCAGACCAAACCGGGACACGAGACCGCTCCTCAATGGGAACGGGACGCGTCTTCCCAGTGTCCAAGGCCAGCCACTCCCCCTCGTGATGGAAGAAAATCCCGGACAGCCCCCAATTGTGAGAAACAAAAGCTCACTCACTTCAATAATTTCAGTCCGAGACCAAAAATCTGAACTAGTTGTGCCGTTTTATTTGTACACTTGCAAGTGGGTGCAATGTCTAATGCCAGGTAAGACAATGACAAATGCACATCAAATCCAACAAACTCTCGAAATTTATACAGTTAGAATCCCATTTTTTTCTTATTTCATTGTTTGCCCCCATCCTCCGCTTACATCATTCATTTCCTTAAGACTGATCCCACAACTTCTGTATATCCGGCCTTGTCCATGACAAATGCCTATCTCTGGCCCCCCATAAAGTTGTTTGACGTCATCCTTACTACCGGTCACAGCTAGGCATATCCTTTCTTTATCAGCATCTATTTCTATCCGGAGGCCACTTTGACCTTCATAACCTCTTTAATTAGGGTCTGTTCCTGTGTCTCCGTACAAGTGGGAAACAGATGTTTTTCCTGTTTGCCCATACATCTACCATTGTTCTATAATCATGTATCGTGCTAACACATCATTTTTTTAGCTGAATATATATATTTCCTCATTCTTGTTCTGTATCAGAATTTATAGTTGCAGAAATAACATTAATTCATCTATATCCCACAGGAAATCTAGGGTGACAGGGATAGTATCGGGGTTTTGGGTCTACTTGGGCTGCACTTTGGAGGGTTGATGTCAATTTAATAGGCTGAATGGCCAGCTTCCAAATTGTCGGGATACTCTGAGCCTACTCCCCCACTGGGCTGCAGTGTCATCAGGACGCATGCCCGCCCTTCATTCATTCCAGTTGGTCAGAAGGCGAGCTGTCTTCCTCGGTGTCTATTGGTTGAGATCAGCGGTATATCATTTGTATGTACGCGAAAGGACTGAAGCAGCTGGAACAAATTAAAGCAGACGTTGGATGCTGTAAACTAATAAATAATGGAGATCACATGGGGTCAGGTAGAATCCACGGAGAGAGAGCAAGCTCAAGTTTTGAGCCCAGATGTTGCTTCATCAGAGTAGAAGTGAAGTGTGGAGGGGACAGCAATTATGCTGCCGTTTGGAGAGGCGGGCAGGAGTGGGGGTAATGGGTGTCAGGTGCTGGTAGAGAAACAATGTTGATAGTTTAGCTGAAATGATCAGAATGTGAGAATGGTGGAACAATGGTGTGTCTTCTGCCAGACGGAAAAGGATAATGAGTGGAATGGGGGACGGTAGGATATGGTAACAAACTAAAAAAGTGGAAGAAATGGCTCACAATTTAAAGGTGTTGAACGCAATATTAAGTCCAGAAGGCTGAAAAGTGCCTAGTTTGAAGATCAGATGTTATTCCTTCAGTTTATGTTGGAGGGCAATTTTCGAAAACACAACAGCCTCACACCCCACACATAAAGGATTGACTCGAACAGGAGCCAACTGTGAAAGCATACTCCAGATTGACGGGCAGCAGGGGCTCGGAAGATCACAGTGCATATGTCATTATCATGTTGGTGAGGGCACTGCTGAATCCTACTCCTTTCCTAATTCTCCCATAGCTTGTGATTCTATGACCTTTATCAACCGTGTTGCAATTTGGAAGATGTGGAAATCTGTTTACAGTGTGGGACTTCATCAAAGCCTTGCTAAAATCCACATACACCATGCCAACTGCATGGTTCTCCACCAATCCTCCTTGGTGGTACTTAGAGAAATGAAATTAGTCACGATCTTCACTGAACAAATTGTGTTGATTCTCCATGATTTTTCAACTTGCAGTTTACTTTTTCTCTCATTTTATTTGAATAATTTGTCCCTGATTTGCATTACACTGACTGGGCTGCAACTGTTCTGGCTATCCCTTGTTCTTTTCAATGTTAGATAGGCTCCAATTGTCCAGCATTGTTCCCTAACCCAGCGAAGATTGCAGGGTCGTGTGGGCATCTTGGACTGAAGGGGCAGTTTCCACACTGTAGGAATTCTATGGTTCAATGAAGATTGTAATATGGCTGCCAGACATTATGCCAGTTCTTCACTTATTGATCTTGCTACGGACTGACCAAAAACATTCTTTTAAATGCATCTCAGGAATGTTGCTCTCTCAATCCCCTGCGAATGAAACTGATCCAATTAATATTTGTGTCATGAAAATGTAGAGATAAGGAACACATTAGCTCTTTTTATTCTCTCTGCTCTTTCGGTCTTTAGAGCACTTTCCCAGCAGTATGACTGCACAATTTTAATCCTTCGCTTAATTCTCAGTCTGATCAGAACTAGTATTGTTTTGATCGCAATAACCATAGTTAGTGACATTCTCTTGAAGACCATCATCCCCCCCGCCCCCGCCAGCCCCCCTCGACACCCCCCTCCCCCACCCGGCATCTCTGTATCTTTGTCTTGAGCTACATTGCTGTCAAACGCCATGGAATATTCTGTTGTACTATGGTTGCTTTTCCCTAAATTTTCTTGCACAACGAGATCACTTTATTGCATGATACCAGATGCAAACGAATTACTTCTTCAACTTCGGAAAGACATTTCAGGAATCTCTGCAGCCATCTTTTCTTGCATTACTTTAACATTTATCTTTCAGAAAGTAGCTTTCAATATTTGTAACAGAGTCATGCTGGTGTTTGGCATGACAAGGTTAAGTCCAGTGCTGACAGTTTTAGCAGCAGATGAACTGAGATTGGGCTAAGTTATCTATTGTGACCGTATTGGAACACACGTGATCGCGGTCAAGCTGAGATGCTGCAATCCATCCCAGGAACTTTCATGCTTACATTTTCCTCATGCCAGCCACACTAACTACAAGAATCACTCCGCTTAATTTCACAACCTCTCTGACTGTTCTCTATCACTCATTGTTTTCTACTTGCAACTAGTTTTTCAGGGCGTTAGAAAGGGAATATGTGCAGTCTGGATGCTTGAACTCACCATGTGAGGATCTGGCAGTCACTGAATGGAAAGTAACCTGAATGCCCTTGGGTTTTCAACATATGTAAAAAAAGATTCACGGGATATGTGCATTACTGGCTGGGCCAACGTTTATTGTCAAGAGGGCAGTTAAGACTCAATCATATTGCTGTGGGTCAAGAGTCACATAGACGCTAGATCAGTTACGGATGACAGTTTCCTTCTTCAAAGGGCACTACTGAACCAGAAGGGATTTTCCAAAGATCATGATTGGACTGTTTATTCCAGATTATCACTTGATTCAAATTCATCCATGCACCATTGAACGATTCATAGAACATAAAACATAGAAACATACAACATAGAACGTTGTGCCGAGGTTTAGTCCTAATGTAAAATATAATAACTTAACCTACACATCCCTCCACTCACTGCAGTCCATAGGCATGTCTCGCAGTCGCTTAAATGTTCCTAATAGCTCTGCTTCCACCACCACCGATGGCAACGCATTCAATGTAATCACAAATCTCTACATGAAGAACCTTCATCTGACGTCCCATCTATACCTTTCTCTTAATATCTTATTACTATGACTCCTCTTACCAGTCAGTTCTGCAATGGAAAAAAGGCGCTGGCTATTGACGCTATCTATTCCTCTCATTCTCTTGTATACCTCGATCAGGTCTCAGCTCTTCCTCCTTCTCTCCAGAGAGAAAAGTTCGAGCATATTCAACCTTTCTACATAAGGCAAGCCCTCCAGTCCAGGCAGCATCTTAGTAAACTTTCTTTGCAACATCTCCAAAGCCTCTGTATCTTTCTCATAGTAGGGCGACCAGAACCGGACACAATATTCCAAGTGTGGTCTAACCAGGGACTTGTAGAGCTGTAACAGATCCTCACGGCTCTTAAACTCAATCCCGCTGGTAATTAAAGCCAGAACACCATATGCTTTCTTAACAACCTTATCTACCTGTATGGCAACTTTGAGGGATTAATGTAACCCAGATTGCTCTGTTCCTCCACACTGCCAAGAATCCTGACTTTAATCCTGTTTTAAGCATTCGAGTTTGACCTTCCAAAGTGCATCACTTCGCATTTATCTAGGTTGAACTAGGTCGATACTATCGTTAGTAACTCCAAACATTATTTTATCCGCAAATTTACTAACACACCCCTCATACTCCTCATCGAAGCCATTCATGAAAACTAAAAAACAGCAGAGGCCCGAGAACAGAGCCCAAGAACAGACTCGACACTGACGTCCCAGCAGAATATTTCCATCTACAACCACTCTCTGTTTTCTGTCAGCCAACCAATTCTGAATCCAGATAGCCAAATCTCTCTGTCTCCACTTACTGACTTAATGAATGAGCCTACCATGGGGAACCTGATCAAATGCCTTGCTGAAGTCCATATACACCAGACCCATTGCTCGACCTTCATCGACCTGTCTTGTCACCTCCTTAAAGAACTCAATATGATTTGTGAGGCATGACCTGCCTCTCAAAAAGCCATGCTGACTGCCTTTAATCACGCTATGTTTTGCCAAATAGTCCCAATCCTGTCCATTAAAGTTTTTCCCAAAACTTTGCTGACCACCGACGTAAGACTGACAGGACTGTAATTGCCAGGGATTTCCATATTACCCTTCTTTAAAAGGGGAACAACATTCGCCTCCTTCCAAGAACCCAGTACGAATCCCGTGTAGAGTGAGGAGGCAAAGATCTTCACCAGCGGCTTAGCAACCACCTTTCTCGCTTCCCGGACCAGCCTAGGTTAAATCTTGTCTGGACCTGGGGACTTATCAATCTTAATGTTTTCCAAAATTTCCAGCAAGCAACTTCATCGATCTTGATCTTTTAAAGCCTGTAACCCAGCTCCTGAAAGTTATAATTCACAACAAGGTCCCTTTCCTTAGTGAAAACCGAAACAATAAAAAACTCAGTTAGGGCTTTCCCTATCTGCTCAGACTCCACCCCCACCTTTCCTTTTTCCCTGATTGGGCCTACCTTCTCCCTGATCATTTTCTTTTTCCTCACGTCTGAGTAAAATGCCTTTGGATTCTCTCTAATCCTCATTCCCAAGCATTTTTTTGCGCCACCTCCTGACTCTCCTCAGTACATTTCCGAGCTCCCTTACAGCAAGTCTCTAATCGTCAAAAGCTGCGCTAGGTCCTTGCTTCCTCCACCTTACATGAGCTGCCTTCTTCCTTTTGATGAGGAGCTCCTCTGTTCTCGGCATGCAAGTTTCCTTCATCTTACACCGTCTTACCTGTCTCAGAGGAACAAATTCGTGCACCACTCCCAACAACTGCTCCTTCAATAGTCCCTACATGTCTCTGTGCCCTTTCACTGGAACAATTGCTCCAAATCTGTACCTCCCAAATCCTGACTGATAACATCATAATTTCTTTTTCCCAAATTAAATGTCATCCCTCGGTAACTGATCTTTTCCCTCTGCAAGACTATGGTAAATGGCCTGGCTCATTGCTGAGCATAACATCCAAAATTGGCCTCTCAACCCCTCTTCGGTCTATCTCCATGGCAAAAGTGAGGACTGCAGATGCTGGAAACCAGAATTTCGACCAGAGTGGTGCTAGAAACTTACAGCAGGTCAGACAGTATCCGATGAATAGGAAAATCGACGTTTCGGACAAAAGCCCTTCATCAGGAATAGGTCTGTCTCGTCACTGAGTAAGAAAACCTTCCTGAACACACCTGACAGAAATGGTTCCATCCAAACCATCTGCACTTCGGAGGTTTCAGTCGATATTGGAAAAGTTGAAATCATCCATGACAACAATCGTGTTACATCTGCATTTTTCTAAAGTGTGCCTGCCTATGAGTTCTTCCATCTCTCTGCTGCTATTAGGTCGTCTGTAGAAAACTCCAGTGAGGTGACTGTTCACTTGCTGTTCCTAACTTCAACCCATACTGACTCAGTAAAGCACTTCCTCAACAACCTTCGTTTCTGTAGCTGTGATGCACTCTCTGATTAGCAATGCTACACCCCCTCCATTTTTCCACCCTCCTTGTTCTTTTTAAACGTTCTAAACCCTACCTGGAACATCAAGCAACCACTCCTGCCCCTGTGAAACGTACGTCTCCACTATGGCCACAACATCGTAGCCCCTGGTTTGATTCCAGATCACTAGGTCATTTCCTAGGTCTCCAGATTAACATTCCAGCGCTCATCCTACAATCCATTAGAAGAATATACTAAAAAGAATATAGCACTGTCCACAGCAGGTAGAAACTTTATACGTGCTCTGTGTGTGGATCAGCTGGCCTCTCTAACCACAAGTGCAGTCACACTGGGGTGAAAACATAGAAATTTCGGAACTGTAGGAAGGTATTCAATCATCGATCTGACCTTGAAACTCATCAGCGCAGTCATTCTCATGATAGGTCGTTTACCTATTCTCTCTATGAAAAGGGATTCACTCATTCATCCAGCCGAATGACACATCAGCAGGCACAGTGTGGGGAGAGGCCATTTACCAGTTCTGTGTGGGAAGGGATCCACTCAGCCATTCACTGTCCTGTTTCAGCAGTGATTTTACTGCAAAGAGGCCATTCACCTATTGTGTGTATGGGAATGGATTTATTCAGTTATCCCACTACCAAGAACACCAGCAAGATCACATTTGGGAGAGAGATGTTTCAGTGCCTGGACTGTGGGAAAGCTACAAACGTTCTGGCAAACTGTTGTTGCATCAACGTGTTCACACAGAGAAGAGGTCATTCAGATGCTCTGACTGAAGTACTATGTTCTGAAATCTGTATATGAGCAAACTCTCACTGAAGATAGACCGTTCAGCTACACAAAGTGTAACAAGGGAGTTCCTCAGTTTTCCACCCTGCTAATCGACTTCCCCGTTCACACAAGGGAGAGAAACCAAAGAGCTTCTCGGAGTGTGGGAAAGAATTTACACAATCCAACAAGCTGCTGACACACCAGCGAGATCACAAATAACTGCACTGATTGGATTTTGCTCTTCATCACATAAAGAACTGAACATTTTTCTTGGCTTCTATGCTTACTGATGTAATTGGTGGCATGTTGTCTAAGTGGTTAGCACTGCTGCCTTACAGCGTCAGAGACACAATTTCAATTCCAGTCTCAGGCGACTGTCTGCATTGAGTTTACACGTTCTCCCTACCTCTGCGTGGGTTTTCTACAGGTCCTCCTGTTTCCTTCCACAGTCCAACGATGTGCAGTTCAGAATAAGTGGCCATGCTAAGTTGCCCATAGTGATAAGTGCATTAATCAGTGGTAAATGTGGGGGAATGGGTCTAGGTGAATTCATATTTGGAGGGACGGTGTTGACTTGTTGGGCCGAAGGGCCTCTTTCCATACTGCAGGGAATCTAATCTAAAAACCCCAGAATATTAGGGGCTTTTCTTATGCATAAAATATTAATCAATCAACTGTGTTTTGTATCAACGTAATACTTTCTCTGGAATCTCAAACACAACTTTGTTGCTTGGGAAGGGCTCTCATTCTCAGGTCTTGTTCATTCCCCAAGTGTGAGCTTGTGGACTCCTTGTCACTGTGATAGCGACCATCCAATCAGCTGCCTCTGTGCTCCTTTCCCTTCTGCTAATAAACTGGGGCTGAATTACCTGCACTTTCCTTCTTAACTGTATCTCAAATTTCACCTCTTCAGTTTCTTAGCTCCAATCATTCTCTCTCAGTCCTTATCTTGTCCATGAGATCAAACATCTCTCCATTAACTGGCAGCATCAACTGTTGCCCCTGTCGGGTGACTGTCCCTCCCAGTATGAAATGCATTGAGGTTATCGGAGACCAGGCTAGTAATCTGCCTGCCCAAACGAATGCTGTGGAGGCAAAACTTTTGGTGGGATTTAAATTCAGTTCAGAAATCTGGAATAACAGGGAGACTCAGAGTGATGGTGACATGGTCATGATCTGCTTCTCAATGATTGATGTTCAGCCTATTATTTCTTGCTTTCTTCTCACTCTGTTTTTACATTCAGGAGTTACTTATACAATTTGTCATTCCAAAGAATACAGATGTAAGATTTTGGACAAGATCGATAAAAATGGAATTTTAAGAAGACATTTTTACACAGCGAATGGACAGATATTTATTTTGATTGCAGTTTGGTGTATGCAAATCCTCTCAGTCACACGCACTGTCACAGCAGTTCAGTCCTTCATCCATGTCAACTGGCTCGGAACTGACTGAGGATGTAGTCGGGGCAGGAGTAATTGGAAGGTGGAGAAGGGGCCCACAGAGAGGCAAAGGCAGAGACAGAAAGAGAGAGAGAGAGAGAGAGAACAGCGGTTGGACAGAGAAAACAATGGGTAAAGTTCCGCCTGGGAGAACCATTGACTTCTCCTGGAGAGGGTTCGTAGCTGATAATGGTTGATTGTGGTAGCAGCCTAAGTGATGAAAAGGCCTAGCGTGTGGGGCATAGGGTAAGGACATTGGAAAAGGTGCTGTGGCCCTAAAATTATTGTACTCAATCTCGAGTCCTGAAAGCTGCAGTGACCCTGTTGTTTGTGTGTTTTGGAGCAGACCAGATTCCCTCTAAATATTTAAGTAGCCGAGATCCTAACATTTTCTTATTTTAAAGGCAGATGTGATGTGAGGTTTCCAGATGTGATGCAATAGGTAAAGCACACGGCTTTAAGCAAAACCATTTATTTAAACACTACTGATGAAACACGAACAAAACAAAGTTGTTTTTTGAATAAATTAACTATTGCAAAACTTAACTGAATACTTGACACAGTAACTTAATTAAAGCACTATTCCAATATGGAGACATTCCATAAACACACCTCTTAGCAATAAAGTAAAGTCAAGAACAGATTCATAAAGGCAGGATGGAACACCATTCAGAGAAATTTCAGAATAAGTCATTTAGGAGTCATTTACTGAAGCTTGCAAACGTCTGTTGCTGAAAACATCTTGGGCCTGCCACAGCTAAAACAAAACTAGATAAACTTGAACTGGAAACTGGCCGCTCCTGTTCCATTGTTAAACTGTGTTTTTTTTAATAAACTAAAAGCTGTCTAGACACTTCAGCACCTCTGCCTCCTCAATGAAACCCAGGCCAAAGTAACTGTTTTACAGGGACAGTTTCATCACACCTCTCTCTCCGCCCCCCCCCCCCCCCCCCAAAAAAAAAGAAACATTAATAGTGATTCATTTTGTGGGATGTGGGCATCACTGGCAGGCCAGCATTTGTTGCCCATTCCTATTTGCCATTGAGAAGGTGGTGGCGAGCTGCCTTCTTGAACCGCTGCAGTCCACCTGCCGTTGGTTGACTCACAACGCCATTAGGGAGGCGATTCCAGGGCTTTGACCCTGTGACATTGAAGGAGCCAGGTCAGAACAGCGAGTATTTTACAAGGGGAGTTTGACGATTATGTTGCTCCCATGAATCTACTGCCCTTATCCTTCAAGATGGAAGTGATCGTGGTTTCGGTCGGTGTTGTCTGAGGATCTTCGCTGAAATTCTGCAGTGCATATTGTAGATCCTAGTAGCACTGTGTACTGAGTATGTGTGTTGGAGCGAGTCAATGTTTGTGGATATTGTGCCACTCAAGCGGGTTGCTTTGTCCTGAATTGTGCCAAGCTTCTTGAATGTTGACTGGGCTGTACTCATCCATCCAAATGTGGAGCATTCCTTCACACTTCTGTTTTGTACCTTGCAGATGGTGGACAGGCGTTTGGGAGTCAGGAAGTGAGTTTCTCGCTACAGTATTCCTATCTTTGCACCTGTTCTTGTAGCCAATATGCTTATGTGGTCAGTCCAGATCAATGTCCGGTCAATGATAAGCCCCCAGGGTGCTGTTAGTGGAAGATTCAGTCATGGTAACACCATTGAATGCCAAGGGGCTATGTTTGTACTTATTTTGTTCGTGATGACAATAACCTGGCGTTTGTGTGGCGTAACTGTTACTTGCCACTTGACAACCTAAGTCTGCATATAACCTAGATCTTGTTGCGTTCGAACCTGGACTGCTTCAGTATATGAGGAGTGATGAATAGTGCTGAACATGTGCAATCATCTGTGAATATCCCCACTTCTGACCTTGTGATGGATGGAAAGTCATTGATGAAGCAGCTGAAGATGGTTGGCCAAGGACAGTACCTTAAGGGACTCCTGCAGAGATGTCCTGAAGCTGAAATAACTGAACTCTAACAATCATAACTATCTTCCGAAGTATCATGTATTCCTCGAAACAATGGAGTGTTTGCATCCTGATACCAATTGATTCCAATTTCGCTGGGACTCCTTGATGAAACACTCGGTCAAATGTAGTCTTGATGTCAAGGGTTGTGACTCGCACCTCCCTTTTGGAACACAGCTCTTTTGTCCATGTTTGAACCAAGGCCGTAAAGAGGTGACTGGCCTTGGCGAAACCCAAAGTGGACTTCACGGTGCAGATTATTGCTGAATAGGTGCTGCTTGATAACACTATTGACCTTCCATCACTTTCCTGATGATCGAGAACAAGGTGATGGGGCAGTAATTGGCTGGGTTGGATTTGTCCTGCGTTCTATATACAGGGCATACTTGGACAATTTTGCGCATTGTTGGGTGTGCAGCATGCTGTAACTGTTCTGGAACAGTATTTGACGTACAAATATAGTTTCATTTTAAACCCCTTAGTACACTGCAATAAATATACATTTCATTGACTCTAACCATACAAGTATTCACTACTACATTCTATTTAAGGCCATTTACTCTTGCCACCAAATGGGCGGCACGGTGGCACAGTGGTTAGCACTGCTGCCTCACAGCGCGTGAGACCCGGGTTCAATTCCCGCCTCAGGCGACTGACTGTGTGGAGTTTGCACGTTCTCCCCGTGCCTGCGTGGGTTTCCTCCGGGAGCTCCGGTTTCCTCCCACAGTCCAAAGATGTGCAGGTCAGGTGAATTGGCCATGCTAAATTGCCCGTAGTGTTAGGTAAGAGGTAAATGTAGGGGTATGGGTGGGTTGTGCTTCGGCGGGGCGGTGTGGACTTGTTGGGCCGAAGGGCCTGTTTCCACACTGTAAGTAATCTAATCTAATCAAATGCCTCTGTCTTTCATCTTCCATGTCTTGACAAGACATCGGCAATTAGATTTTCCCGTCCTGTCATGTGCATAACTTTGAAATTCAATGGCTGAAATAGTAAGCACCATGTAAACAGTCTGCAGGTTTTGTTCTTAAATTTGTCCAAAAACCTTAATGGATTATGATCAGTACATACAATTGTCCAAGATGCATCATTGGCAATATAAATGTTAACATGTTCTTACGGCAACAGTATTCTCAAGATCTCCTTCTCAATCACGGCCTATTTCTGTTGATAAATATCCAATTTCCTGGAAAAAATACCTGAAACTTTTTATTTTCTCGTGGTTGTCTTGTAAGTGTACCGTACATCATTCGCATCAAAATACAGTTTGGTCAGCTTTGTGTAATTATGTGTAAGTAACGCTGGTTAACGCAGCTTTCAGGCTGTCAAATGCCCTCTGACAATTTACCACCAACTGACATTTCCTGCACATCCTCAATACACAGCCAGTGAAGCAGACACAATGCTATAAGTGTGTGCAAACTTCCAATGCAACCCAGTCTATCCCAGGAATCATAGTACTGCTATGTTCGTTGATGGTATGGGTGGGCTATCTGTCAATGTCAAACAAAGTAGCCCGGGAACATGACTTGGGCATTGACAATTCATGCTTAGGATTACCGCCAGGCCTGCCTTCAAAAGTCGATTAAATAATTCCAATAAATTCTGCAAATGTATGTCGAATAAGCACAATGCCATTGCATACCACACAACTGGATAATCAAGAATAACTTTACTGGTTAGCCTTGGAAATGCGGCTGGCGCATCCTTTTTCATACAAAATGGTATGGCATTAAATGGGTATAGTCCATTCGGCATTACACAAGCAGAAATTGTCTTCACTCTTTCGGATAAAGGTAACTGCCAATATCCTCTGAGCAGGTTGCCTGTTTCACCTTCTCAATACAGTTTTCCAATTGTTGATAACGATATGAAACAGGCTCTGTAACAGTGTTAACTTTGCGATAATCGGCACATAATCACGGCTAACATCTCGTTTTAGCACCATTATTATGGATGATCTCCAGCTGCTGCAACTCACTTTGACTGTTATTTTGTAAGAAGCATTCCAACTCTCTTTGGACTTATGCCAACGTTGTTGGGTTAATTCTATAACAATGTTGCTTAATTGGAACAGTATTTTCCACATCTTCATCATGCACATTTTAAATAATAATTCCCAGCTAATTCCACATATCTCCCCAATCAATAGTAATAGCTCTTCAAAATCATTTCGAATTTCTTCGGCAATGTCATTCAATTTTCCCCAATTTTGGACAGTTCCTCATTTTGTACTTTAGGTGGAGGAATGTTCAATTCAGTTTCCTCTGAGCTTAGTTCATTGCTCTTGGTTGCAACCAGGAATGCATTCCTTCTGAAACAAAATATCTTCTGAATATATTCGCATGGCATACTGTGAGATTTCTAATCAAATAATGCAACTTACTTAATCTCCTTCTCATTCGATAAGATCGACAAAAACTTGTTTTTAAAGATTCACATCTCACTGGAAGTAACGCTAGCACTTTATTGTTCTTCGCAAAATTGCCTGTTTGTGATCTTTGTCTACATCTAGCCACCTTTTGAATATGTTCAAAGCTTTAACATCAATTACTTCCTGTGGTGATGAATTCCACAGGCTGACCACTCTTTGGGTGAAGAAATGTCTCCACATCTCCGTCATAAATGGTCCCCTAAATTCTTAGACAGTGACCCCTGCTACTGTACATACTGTCGATCAGGAACAATCTCCCTGCATCTATTTTTTCTAGACCAGTTAAAATTGTATAAGCCTCTATGAGACACCCTCCCCGCAATCCATCTGAACTCCGGTGGAAACAATCCTTACCGAGTCAATCTCGCCTCATATGTCAGCCCGGCCAGCCCCGGAATCAACGTTGTAAACCTTCACTGTAGACCCTTGACAACAAGAACATCCTTCCTCAGAAAAGGAGACTAAAACTGCGCACATAGTTCTAGATGTTGCCTCACCAAGGCCCTGTTTAACTGTAGCAACACATACTTGCTCCTGTACTCAAGACACCTCACAATGAAGGCCAAATTACCATTTGTCACCGACTGCACCATCATGCTTACTTTCAGCAACTGATGCACAACGACTCCCAGGTTCCACTGCAGACGCCCCTCTCCTAATTTACAGCCAGTCAGGAAGCAATCTTCCGACTTGTTTTTGCTTCCAAAGGGAATAACCTGAAGTTGTCCAAATTATACTGCATCTGCCATTGATTTTGACAGAGAGTCAGGCAGCATCCGAGGAAGAGGATACTTGACGTGTTGGGCATCAATCCTTCATCAGGAATGATTGTTGATGAAGGGCTTATGACGAAAACGTCGATTCCCCTACTTCTCGATTCTGCCTGACCTGCTGTGTTTTTCCAACACCACACTGTCGACTCTGATCTCCAGCATCTGCAGTCCTCATTTTGTCCCTCTGCCATTGATTTGCCCAGTCAATTGACCTGTGCAAATCATACAGAAGGATCTCTGCATCTTCGTTACAGTTCACCTTGCCAATAAACTTGGTATCGTTTGCAAACCTTGAGATGTTACAAGTTGTTAACTTCATCCAAATCATTAACATAAATTGTGAATAGCTGGGGTTTCGGCAGTGATCCCTGTGGCACCCCACTCGTTACTACCTAACGATTTCTAACATGTCAGGGTTGTTCATCTCCAAGCTCTCACACAGCTAGATTAGCAATTATTCCTTATCTTTACACAGTTCCCAGTCTAAGATGACCTGCTCTCTAGTTGTATCTTCCACACGGACACGAATATTTACAAAATTTATTAATGAATTAGATAAGGAAAGTAAATATACTGAAGGCAAGTTTGCGAATGACACAAAAATTGGAGAGAAAACGCATGGTGAGTGTGACGCAAAATACCTTTGTTGGGGGATATAGATAGGACAAGAGTGAACAAGAAACTTTGCACAATAATGAATTGTAGGTGAAATAAATGAGAACAGACATAAACGGTGAAGTTATGCATTTTGGCAGGTAAAATAGAGTGGCTGAATATTATGTACATAGAAATTGAATTCAGATAGCTACTGAACAGATTTTAGAGTTCACATCCTGTAATCATAAAGAAAAACACGAGCTTCTAATTTCAGCTGTCAAAAAGAAAGGTAAACGTAATGTTGGGGTTTATTTGAAAAAAAAAACTAATGGAATATTGAGAATAGAACAAGAAGAATATAAAAGGTGAATGCATAGCTAAGGAGCTGTTGCGCGGGGGTGTAGGATTCACAATTCATCGATCATAGGGATGTTTTCAGTGATAGAAATTACCTGTATAAGAGGAAATTGGAAGCCTGCAGTATTCTTGCAGGAAAATTTGCTCACGGTACTCTGAACGCTTTAAACTGGTAAGGGTGGTGGTGAGAATCAACAGGACAGTAAGAAAAGGGAGAAAGTTGAGTCTGGTGCTGTAGATAAGGTGAGGAATTCTAAGAGTCAAAGCAGACAAAAACTTGGCAAAAATGAGGTAACACTGCAGAACTGCATTTACGTAAATGTAAGAGGCCTGACAGGTGAGACAGTTGAATACGGGGCATGGATGGGAACGTGGGACTGGGATATTGTGGCTATGGGAGAAATATGCTTTAGGAATGTACAGTACTGACAGCTTAATGTTACGTGCTCCAAATGCTGAAGAATGGATAGACATGGAAACAAGAGAAGAGGACGAGTGTAACTTTTTGTTAGGCAGAACGTTACAGCTGGATGCAGTAAGGATATTCCTGGCAGACTGGCTAGTGAAGTTATATGGATGGAACTTAAAAATAACAAAGGGGTGATCCACTTCCTAGGATTGTAAAATAGTCCTCCCAATACCGTAGTAAGTGGGAAATTCACAAGCTAATATGAAAGGAGGTCTCAGCTATCTGTAAGTACAATAGGATGCTGGCAGGGAAGTTTAACTTTCCAAACATTGTTTGCGATTGTCATAGTGTTAAATGTTTAGGTGGGAATTAATCGGTTATGTGTATAGAAGAAAAGGTTCATATTCCAAATGTTAATGCACCTACTAGACATTATGCAATACCTTGCCTTCTGTTGGAAAGCAAGATAGGGCAAGTGACTGAAATGTTTATAGGGGCACACTTCAGGGAAAGTGATCATTATTCTATTGGTTTTAAAATAGTGACGGGAAAGGATAGAATTGATGAAAAAATGAATGTTCCAATTTAGAGAGAGGCCAGGTTTGAAGGTATTAGACAGGAATTCTGAAAAGTTGGCTGGGGGATGTTTTTCACAGGTAAAGAGATGGTTGGAAAGTGGGAAGTCATTAAGAATGAAATAACTAGAGTTCAGTGATGCTTTGTTCCTGTTTGTGTGAAGTGCAAAGCTGGTCGGTGGAGGGGATGACGAGAGAAACTGAGACTATGGTCAAGAAAAACATGGAAGCGTATATCAGAAGTAGACTGATGGAATCGAGTGAATCTCGAGAAGGGTATACAGCAGCAGGAGTATCCTTAAACATGAAAGCACAAGGGTGAGAAAAGGGAAATGAAATTGCATTGGCAAATAAAGTTAAAGAGAAACCTATCATTATAATAAGCATAAACGAATAACTAGGGAGAGAATACGGACCCTTAAATATCAACATGACTGTCTATGTGTGTAACCTCAGGAGATAAATAAGACACTGAGCATATATTTTGTGTCAATATTTACAGTAGACAGGCACGTGGAAGCTAAGGAACTTCGGAGATAAATAATGATGTCTTACAAAGAGGTCATCTTACAGGAGAGGATGTATTGGAAGTCTAAAAGCTGAAACCCAAAGAGACCAGAGACCAGAGCTTCGAAGGAATCTAGAGAAAAGATTCCTGAGCCCCTTGCTGAAATATCTGTATCATTGATAATCACGGATGAGATGCTGGGAGACTGGAGAGTGGCTAATGTGCTGGCATTATTTAAGATGGTTATAAGGAATAACCAGGGAACATATACTGATGAGCCGTTCTCTCCGCAGATGCCGAGCTTTTCCAGTATTTCATTTCCTTTTTATTTCTGATGCTCAGCATCTGCAGTTCTTTTGCTTTTTATCTAGTAGTCGTGCAGTGCTGCCTTTTGGATTGGAGGCCTGTTAAAACATAGTAACATAAGAATATAAGAAATATAAGTAGGAGTAGGCCATCTGGCCCAAAGGACTTGCTCTGCCATTCAATAAGACCACGGATGATCTTTCCACTTACCAACCCGCTCACTCTCATCTTTCATTCCGTTACTGCTCTAAAATCTATCTAACTTCAACTTAGAAACATTCAATGTGATATCCTCAACTTCTTCACTGGCAGAGATTTCTACATATTCACAGCCCCTTAGGTGAAGATGTTCTTTCACAACTCAGTCCTAAATCTGCTTCCTATTATTTTGAGGCTATTCACCATAGTTCCAATTTAAAGCCAACAGTGGAAAAAGCCTCCCTATTTGTATCTTATCTATCCCCTTGTTAATTTCACATGTTTCAATAATATCCACCCAATTATTCTTCTGAATTCCAGTGAGTGTCGTTCCAGTCTATTTAATCTCTCCAATTCTCATTTTGAGAATCAACCGAGTGTACCTCCTCTGCGCTTCCTCCAGTGCCAGTAAATGTTTTCTCATGTAAGTACACGGTTCTCCACGTGCGACCTGACTAGCGCCCTGCACAGCTTCAACGTAACTTCCCTAATTTTAACTCCATCACTCTGACAATGAAGGACAATATTCCATTTACCATCTTGACTACGTGCTGCACCTGCAAGCCAACTTTTTGAGTTTCATGCACAAGGATACTCAGGTCTCTCTGCACTACGTTACAGCATGTTGCAATGTTTCAACATTCAACAATAGTCCAGTTTGCTGTTATTCCTATCGAAATGGACAATCTCACAGTTACCAACTCGGGGAAGTGATGACTGCAGATGCTGGAGTTCAGATTCGAAAGTGTGGTGCTGGAAAAACCCTTCCTGATGAAGGGCTTATAGCCAAAACATTGATTCTCCTGCTCCTCAAATGCTGCCTGACCTTCTGTGTTTTTCCAGCATCATACTCTCAAGTTACATTTTTCATCATTGTACTCCATCTGCCAGACCCTTGCTCACTCACCTAACTTATCTGTATCCCTCTGCAGACTTCCAGCATCTACTGCACACTTTGCTCTCTGACTCATTTTTATGTCTTCTTTGAACTATGGCACACTACACTTGGTCTATAACTCTAAATTATCTATGTAAAATGCAAATGATTGCGGTCCCGACACTGATCCCTGAGGCACACATGAACCACCGTTCGCTAAACGGAAAAACATCCATTTATCCCCGTTCTTTGTGTTCTGTCAGTAAACGAATCGTCTTTCCATCTTAACACATTGCCCACAACACAGTGCATCTTTATCTTATGCAGCAACGTTTTGTGTGGCTCCCAATGGAATGATTTTTGAAAATCTAGATGCACCACATCCATCCTTACCCCATTGTCCAACATGTTCATAATTATCTCAAAGAAATACAGAACATAGAACGCTGCAGCGCAGTACAGGCCTTGAGTCTTTGATATTGTGTCGACCTGTGAAATTAATCTGATGCCCACCTAACCTACACCATTCCATTATTATCTACTGACATGTCCAATTTCCATTTAAATGCCCTTAACTTTGGTGAGTCCACTACTGTTGCAGGCAACCGATTCCACACCCTACTACTCTGAGTAAAGAAATTACCTCTGATATCTCAATTTAATATTATATCCCCTCGTGTTAGCCTTCACCATCCGAGGAAGAAAGGGTTTTCCTGTTCACCCTATCTAACCCTCTGGTTATCTTACACATCTCGATTAAGTCACCTCTCAACCTTTTTTATCTCCAATGAAAACAGACCTCCCTTTCATACGAGGCAACATTCTAGCAAATATCCTCTGGAGCGTTTCCAAAGCTTCTGCATCATTCCTGTATTGCGGTGACCAGATCTACATGCAACACTCCAGGTGCGGCCTTACCGGTGTCTTGTACAGATGAAGTATGACCTCGTGGCTCCAAAATTAAATCCCCATACAAATTAACAACACCACAAATATGCCTTCTTAACAACCATATCAACCCGGGTGGCAACTTGCAGGGATGTATACACCTGGACACTGAAATCTCTCTGTTCATCTACACTGCCAAGAGCTTTATCCCAGTACCCTGCATTCCTGTTCCTTCTTCCGAAGTGAACTACCTCACATCTTTCCGCATTAAACTCCAATTGCCAGACTGGGGCGACGCTGCAGTTATGATCAATACAAAAACCCTTTCAGTCCCCATTGTTTGAAAGCAGTCAGTGATTACTTCTACAAAACTTCTAAACTTGCAGTGCAGTATTACTTCTGTAGAGTTTTATGCAAATATGCAAATATCACTCTTTAATTGATAAAGTGGTGATAATTATTGATACACCAGTTGGTGATTTTGAGAACCAGATCGTGTGTTCTTCTCTCATGTATAAAATAACATAATAAAAATCAATAATGATCAGCATCACTAGCACAATAGCACACTATAATAAGGTGAAGATTTATCGTCATTTTTTTTTTGGCCATTGTTCAAATATTTAAAATAATGGCAGATTTGCGTTTGATTTGTGCGGTTTCAGATATTGTGTGACCCAGTCCAGAAAATGTGACACTGAGGCTATCTTCCTTACAGGGGTCAAGGGACCATGGTGACAGTGACGTCAGGTAAGAAACTTGAACGTTCTTAGTGACTTTTTAATTTTTTTCTTTTCATGTGAATAATTCCTGACTTAATGAAATTCAGATTCTGTGTTGAGATTGGTTTGGTTCTGATTGATTTTTGTTCAAGCTGATTAAAGACTTTAATTAAGTCTCAACAAATCGCTAAATGGTAGTGCTCCATGTTGCTCCATGTATCTCTTTTTTGATCAGATGGGCATTTTGTGAGGATGGGTTACTTGAAATACCCAAAGTCTCTTAATTAAGAGGGTATAAACAATGTTTAATGTCAGTGACACCCTGACAGTGAGTTTTATCATCGACAACAACTGCTAAGAATTTGAAGTTGTTCGAAATACTACCAAGCATGATTAAAATATGTAAAGTATCATTATTAATTTCTTGAAGATATTCTTCATATACGTAATGTACTTGCCATGATTGAATTTAGTCGTTTAGTTTGTTAATTCTATTCATGACAACCACATTAGAAACTGTCTTAAGATCTCCTTGCAGTGCTATATTTCATTGTCTTGATTAGATTCTGAGGTTTTTTTACTCCTTTTTTCACAGAACAAGATGTCTGACATTCCTGTTTTCCCCCACACACTACCGCCTAGCTGTTGTAATGCTTCGTTTTTTTTTCTCCCAGCACCCATGTTGTGTGTGCGCAGGTGTGAGACACAGTGTAGGACACAAGGTGCACGAACCTTTATTCAGTTTCCACCACCAGCAAACACCCGAGTGGCCAGTGACAAGCGGTGCCCTTCTTATCAAAGGGCAATGCTCCGTGTTCAAGCAGTGAAGGGGAGGAGAGGGATTAAACCAAAATAGAATTGGAGGGGGAAATAATGCAATCCACTCTAATGGAACAACTCCAGGGTGTTGGTGGACATCCGGGCTCTAACCTAACCTGGGAAGAGGGGCAGGCAGTCGACCCTAACGACCCCCACCACGGCTCGCTGCCTGGACCAGTTTATGGCCAGTTTGGCCAAGCTCAGGAGCAGACCCATGAGGAGGTCTTCAGACCTGCGTTCCCCCTTCTGTACCGGGTGCCCGAAGATCAGGAACGTGGGACTGAAGTGCAACCAAAAGCAGAGAAGGAGGTTTTCTGAGTTTGTTGTATTTGATTCTGTTGAACTGAGATGATTGGATTCTGGGATTGTTTTATTTTATTATGTTGAATTGAGTTGATTTTGTTGAATTGAATTTCTTGGATTCTGACTTTGCTTTAATTGATTTTGTTGAATTGCGTTGACTGGCTTTTGAATTTGGTTTATTTGTTTCTGTTGAACGGAGTTGATTGGATTCTGATTAAATATTCATTTAAATCTGTTGTTTTGAGTTGATTGGATTCTGATTTCATTTTCCTTGATCTGTTGAATTTAGTTGATTGTACTTTCATCCAGTTTGTGGAATTGACCTGCCTTTCCATGCTTTCAGTAATTGGTGTTCTTTTTTCTGTTGATGAGATTGTCTTTGTGGATTGCTTTTAATTATGAATATTTGTGAAGTTCGTCATATTTACAGAATTGTTTCTGAATTTCTTAAACTCGTATGGCATTTTTGTTTGCTGCTGGATTGAAAACATTATATCTGTATGTAACAGTCTGAAGACCAAATTAAGGCAGAACATACTGAAGTGTGAGAAATAAAAAAAAAACGAAAGACTCTTGAGTGGATTGACTTTTGAAAAATCTGTTTTCTAATTATTAGCTAAGTAAAGTATCTTTTGCTTATCCTCATTCCACATAAAATCTTAACCTGCAGAATTGATCAGATTTCGTAATTGAAATTAAACTTTCTATTACATACAATTATAATGTGGTGACGTTTATCCTTTGAACAAATTTTGCTTTGACCTTAAAGTGCATAATCAATATACGCCTTCAACAGCTCTGCTGTGCACTGCACAAGATTGTCATGATCAGAAAGGGTGTACAGGTTGGAAATAAATTGAATTGCTGCCAGAAACATTAGAGCTTTAAGATGTGCTAAATAATCACCTCACAAACAAGGCTGCATATAAGACTTCTTATTTTTAATCTATTTCATCACCAGTTTGCTTGATGGTGAGAAGTTTTGTTAGATTCCAATTTGGATTCCAATTTCCAACTTATTTTTATGAGGTTAGATGATGTTCTTGGTTCTATTGAAACAGTTTACAGAGCCAGTTCTGCCACAAACAAATCGTTATTCCTTAGTCTTATGATTTGGAAATCTCTGTTCTATTGAGGAGGGAATGCGCTTGGGTAACATGAAATTTGCCATGTTTGAGAAGCTGTTTCTGTTTTCTACAATATTTTTGCACTGTATTCACGATTGGTGACTGTGAGCCGCTCTAGTTTCCTCATTCAATGCAATCAGCATGCGAGTTGAAATTTCATAAATCCTAATATTAAGTGAAAAGCAGATCGCAAGGGTTTTGGAAGTGAAGGAAAACATATCTTGGGGATTTTTTTTTACTTCGAAGTAATGATTAAGGAACAATTTAATCCACTACTTACATTCCAAATTCAGAGCTCAACTATCTGGTTCAGACGCAATGATTTTTTAGAAACAGTTTACAAGTCATAGAGAAATTAAAAAGAATTTCAAAAATATAATTTTCTAATAGTTCTTGCTACTAAGCAAAAATACCATGAGTGTGATATAATTTGTCAAAGACCATATGGAAATTCTACTCAAATTTTTTCGAATAAAAACATATCAGTTTCACTGCATTGATCAGGTTCACATGTACCTTGAGTTAAGTAATTGCTGTATCCCTGATTAAACTAGATTTGCGGGAAGAAACAAAACATTACCTGAGTTATTTAACGTGCACAGTGCTGTAGGCATTCCCAATCCGTGTGTTTTAAACACTAGTTACATTTTACAATAAAATATAATCTGAAGAGTCATTTGTTAGGAAACAACTATTTTCGTGGTTTATGTGACCAAAGTCAAATTTAGAATAAATTAAAATAACCCGCTCCCACGGCAGCTCAGTGGCTCAGTGGTTAGCATTGCTGACTGACAGCCCCACGGATCTGGGTTCGATTCCAGCCTCTGGTGACTGTCTATGTGGAGTTTGCGCATTCTTCCTGTGTTCACGTGATTTCCCTCTGCGTGCTCTGGTTTCCTCTCACAATGCGAAAATGTGCAGGTTTGGTGAATGGGCTGTGCTAAATTGCACATAGTGTTCAGACATGTGTAGGTTAGGATGCATTAGTCAGGGCCAAATATAAGGTAGGGGGAATGGATCTGGGTGTGTTACGGTTCGGAGAGTCGGTGTGGATTTGTTGGTCCAAATAGCTTGTTTCTATACTGAAGGAAATCTACTCTAAAATCACGGGAATACTTGCTGCGAACGCACAGAATGCATTGTGTTCAGGCATATGCAAAGTTCACAAATCTGCTGAAGACAGGAACTAGAGAGTTATAGATCACATTGTTTATTCAAATACTGAAAACAAAGCAGCATTTATTCTAATTAATATATTTATCCCGCTTATTGCAATGTAGCAATCTGCAGGAGACTACACACATTGGTTAAGTGTGACGATCATTTAGATTAGATTTCCTACAGTATGAAAACATGCCATTTGGCGCAAGGTGTCTACACTGACCCTCTGAAGAATAACCCACACAGATCCATTCCCTATACTTATTATATGCACCTAACACTGTGGGCATTTTAACATGACCAAATCAACTAACCAGCACATATTTGTATTGTGGGAGGAAACTGGGGCACCTGGAAGAAACCCACATGGACACGGCGAGAATGTACAACTCCACACAGTCACCCAAGGCTGGAATCAAACCAGGGTCCCTGGTGCTGTGAGGCAACAGTGCTAACCACTGCGCGACCGTGCCATTCACATTATTTAGACATCAGTTAAAGCAGGCAACTCTAGGCAGAAACATGTTTTCCATTTACATGTTTTTAACATTTTCGTTCATTACAAAGCAGCTAACTAGAAAATGAACGTGCCATTGCAAAGCAAACTTGACAGTAAATACTGGCATTTCCACTCTGGAATGCAGTATTAGCTTTCTGCAGTACATGCAATATCTCCAAAGTTCAAGAAATGTTTTAGGCATATGGAAAAATCATTTCGAGAATAATCCATTTCCTCCGAAGCTGTGCTTAAATTGGCGATATGTCACACCTCAATAAATTTGTTAATTACAATGTCTTATTAAGTTTATCAAATCGACCTTTATCTATGTTCATTGTGGACACATTCCTGTTCATATTAATGGTTAACCTTTGGTTGCATTCGATGATGCATGTTAAATTACAGTGAATATATTTGAAGTAACAAATTGAGCAGATCCGTCTGCTATGATCAAGACTGTTGCATTGTTTTTTTTCTGTGCTATCGCTGACTAACGTGTTCAACCAGTTCTGACCACTTGTTAATTGTTCGGTTCGGACACGTGAAGCTCAGACAGTTCAATTTCATTTTGCCCTTCAAAACCATTTTAATCTGCCAGAAAGGCAATATTTGATTAGGTGCCTCAGAATTGAGATCCCTGACAAAATTGTTCAAACATAGACAACACTTCAGAAGCAAAAGGAAGATTGCAAAAATTTTGAAATTGGCTGTTGGCAAAAAGGGATATTAGACTGAGCAAGACAGGGGGAAATATGCTGCGTATTTTATTTGTGCCTTAGTTGTCTGGGACATCTTTAGTGGGACAATGTAGAATCAGTAATTATTTTGGACCTTATTATTTGAAAGCCTATCGTCAGCTTTTAATGAGACTGGCAACGGTCATAATACACTTCAAAACATTTTAATCTGTTTCAAACAAAGTAGACGACCGAGTGCAGCAACATTCACAGCACCAGTGTTAGCCTAACGAATGACACAATGACAGGAAGGTAGGGGTAGGAGTAGGGCACTGAGCCCCTCGGGCTGTTGAACCACTTACTTCGATCATGGTGCATCTGCGAGCTAACTCCAATAGGCCTCCCTTTGGCTGTAACTTTTTAACACCTTTGATTAACAAACAAAACAATCTCAGGTTTAACGATTCGATTGCACATAACAAAGGGAGACACCATTTCTGAAAGAAATTTCTGTGAGTATTTTTACGTGACACATTGTGGCTGTAATTATTTGCTCATGAAAATCAGCATTAAATCTCTGACAATTTCCAATTCAAACATCCCAATCAAATCATATTCCATAAAATTAACATTATATCTCTTTATTCCACGGAACTATAATGTGTGCTTGCCAAGCTAAAATTGAGAAAAGCTTCATTCCCATTATATGATTAACAAAAACTTCAGTGGTAACACAGTCAAACCACACAGAAGGAACCCATTCAGCATGTCACTTCGTGTGGACACATGAGTGTTTCAAATAATTTTCAATGCTTTCAATGGTTTTTTGCATCTCCCGACAGGCGTGGAAGTGTCAGACATTTTATATCTCCATGGGAAACCAGTCGTCAGCAGTCTAAATGAATTGCTAAAGTTCGTGTGGTATTAGCACGCTGTTAGGAAGTCAGTTCCATGGCTGTGATCCTGAATGATTAAAGGGCAGGGAAATTCTCACAAATGAGGATAGATTATAATTTGGAGGAAAACTTTCAGGTGAAACATTTAGATGAATGTCCTCAAAGATCACTGTATTGGAACATGCTGCAGAAAGGACATACGAAACACACAAATTAGAAGCTGACAAAGGCATCTCGGCCCCTGAAGCATGCTATTCCATTCATGGGATCATCATAAATCTTGCTGCTCAACAGCCTTTCCAACACTCAATAAAATTGAACCCGATTGTTTAGTGTTCAACTCAAGAAAGGTGAACCTTTGAAATTTCCCGCTACAGAAATTGATTGACGTCAAAACATTGAATGATATCAAGAAGGAGATACATTCCTTCAATCCTTAAAAAGAAAATCTATGGGTATATGGGAAAAGGGCGACCAGGGTAAAACATTGTTTGAAAGCCATGACAACATTGAATGGTGCATGGTTGGTAAGTTTGCACATGACACCAAAATTGGTGACATAATTGGCAGTGAACGTTATCTGAAATTAAAACGATATCTAGATCAGTTGGGCCAATGGGCTAAGGACCATCAGATGGAGTTTAATTTAAATGAATACGACCCGTTGCTTTTTGAGAGGGTAAATCAGGTGACATCTTACAGAGATAATGACAGGGCATTGGTTAGTGTTCAGACTCATAGATTATCGCAAGTGATGTCTCAAGAAACTCACGTGTCGAAGGTGTTTGGCACAGGTGCCTTCATTTGTCAGAGCATTGAGTACAGCGGCTGGGGCTTCATTTTGCAACTGTACCAGGCATTGGAATGAACTGCCAGAGAAAGTGGTAAAGGCAGAGACGGTTACAACATTTAGAGGACATTTGGACAAGTACAGGAACTGAATAGGTCTAGAAGGATATGGGACAAAGGCAGGCAAATGAATTTAGTTTAAATTGAGAACTCTAATCAGGATGTATGAGTTGGACTGAAGGGAATGTTTCTGTGCTGCATGACTCTCTGAGTCTCTGGTGGAGTGCGCTCGAAGTTGAAAGATAGTGATCTAGTGAGGGGATAGTGTGGGGATGTGGGACAGTTTGAGTTGGTGGACTGTGAGGTGTTGGCTGTCTGCTGAGTAAGCTTGGATGCACCTCATCTGGCAGGGTGGTATCAAGGCAAATGGTAGTGCTATCAAGGATAATTTAGTCGAATTGTGTTGGGTCGTCGAGGAGTAATTTGAGCTGAAGTGCAGGAGGTCAATAGTTGATAAGCTGGTTAACGGAGAGATCAGCAGGATCCCAGGCTGGTAATTGTAGAGCTGGGCAGGGTGCCAAGCTGGTTAGTGGAAAGGTGGGCAGGGTGGCAGTTTGATTACTGGAGAGAACAGCGGGTTGCCATGCTTGTTAGTGGAGAGATCGGCAGGATGCCATCCTGGTTAGTGGAGAGTTCAGCAGGGTGTCAGCCTGGTTTGTGGACTGATCCGAAGGGTACCAGGCGAGTTAGTAGGGATATTGGCAGGGTGCCAGGCTGGTTAGTGTAGAGATCAGCAATGTGCTAGGCTTGTTAGTTCAGACATCTGCAGGGTGTCAGCTGCTTGCTCACTGTCCGAAGATCTTAGATTTCCATGCAAGATAATATTTTAAAGCATGTTGGACATATTTGTCCCTGTTAATCATTTGTTAACATTGACTCCCCGTAATCCAAAACCGATGCTTACATCATCCAAGTTTGTATTCCATAGTTTTGCCTCCGTTTTCTGGAGGAAATGGGACCAGTTCGGGTATCCGAGCCCCGATGTCATTTAGTTCACGTACAGAAAACTAATAAATATGTTCTAATAATCATATTCAGAAATGTTATTATACATCCCTGGAACAGTGTGTATTTTCATCCAGGGCTCTTACCTCAGAGGCAGACGTTCTATCACTACAACAAAAGAACTGCTCACAACACGCTAATCTCTCCACGATGATAAGAAATGTTCCCGACACCATCAGGATCAGCTCTAATTGTTGGCAATACATTAAAGTTTGAACAATAATAATAATCATAGTCTAGTCTAAGAGCAGAAACACACAGAGATACAGGAGGAGAGATGCTCACAAATGCACTTACACAGACTCTCCCCTAAAGACACATATTTATGCGCACATATAAATGTGCATACAGATTCGGCGTCACACACGTATACACACACAGAGCCACACATGCAAATGATATTTGAACGCTCATATAAGCGCTCACAAAAATGCACATACACAGAAGGAAAAGCACATGCACAAATGGACAGGGGTACCCAAGCATAACTGTGAAAAACATAAACACACGTTAATACACAAATGGATATGAATATATGTGCATTCATACAATGTAACACATATACACATACATGCACAAACACACAACTACAACATCCGAAAAATGCCCTCCACTTGCAGACTCATATAGGCACGTATGAGCACAAAAATAAACATTAATATCATTATTTTAACATTTTCACAATCAAAAATATATGCTGGCAGAGACAGCTTAATTATTTATTCTTTTTAAACCACATTGATCAGCACATATACACGGTCATACATACACAATTTCAGACTCTCACATGAAGACACGCATATGCATAGATCAACAAATCGTGGGACATTTGTAAAACAAGGAGAATAACACAAGCGTTAGCAAAAATGCACAAACAATAACACAAACAAGCATATCAGTTAAAACGCATTTTAACTGCCACACAAATAGACAACATGGCATAAATATAAATTTCCTGTTTGAAGCTGTATTCACCTGTATAGGCAGCTTATACTGTCACTGTTGCTGCTCCGACTACTGGAGCCTGGACCTCGCCTGCACTGCTGCTGCTGCGTGGTCCTACATATAATGGGGGCTTGCTCTAAAACAAAGAGTAAAATAAATATGAAGATCCATCAAAACATGAAATTGCACGCTAAGATTTATGGAGCAGAAATGTAGGTAGGATCTGAAGTAAACACGTAAACACTTATTTTCGATGGCACTAACGAGAAATGAACATATTCACAAGACATTAAATGATAAACATAGGCATAAACAAAGAGAAATATTGGCATGATGCTGCTTACACATCGTTAAATTAACACGTGAATGAACACAGCATCAATAAAAGAACATGAATATGTTTATTCATGCACGTCCGAAGTTAGAGACATTCATAATCACATCCACAAACATTAAAAGGAGACCATACACACCAAACAGCAGAGCAAGTAAATTAAGGGTCACAAAAACGTACTCCTAAAATATACAGATCCTACAAATAAAAATATGAAGCAATGTTCTTATTATAGATCTAATTTAACTTCATGATTTTCCAAGCAATTGGTCCCCAATAAATGAAGATGAGAATCACATTAACTCTTATATAGTGATGATCACAATTTTCAACTAAATAGGTGACACAGATAATATTTTAAATTTAATGATATTATTAAAATAATCGTTCCCAATAAGTATTCATCAAATGATAAACAATGATAATATTCTTCAACAATAGATTTTAAGACGAAATAATTCAAATGTTCTGATATGGATAATAAAGAAAGAACGTGTGCAGGCAGTATTAGAAAGTTCTTGCTAAGAGTCAATACTGCACTAATGGATACACGTAGACAGCCATATTTGTGAAACACCTGACGACTTTAAGAAGATGTAACTGCTTCTGATTACATTATTTAGACGCAGGTAGATAGGACTGGTTCAACAAACGTTCTAAATACGTTCTCTTGGCGTTATTGTTGTATATTGTATAGATCTCACGTGGAGTGAAGAGTATGAGGATGATAACAACAAAATCGACACAATTGCTTCCACGTGCATCACTCTGCTCTTCTTGAGTATTTTCTTCAGGCCACTGTCACTCTGGTAAAGGTGAGAATAATTCCCAGGTCAAGCAGCCGAACATGTTTTGTCAAATCTCTAAGTGTTTCTTTGAATTAATATTAAAAACTGAATGCCTGATCATAAACATCTGCGTAATTGCTTGAACTCTCTTGGCCACGTTAAGTGAATGCATTGTGGACTCCGCAGATTTTCCTTATCTGCTTATTAAGGCATCTGAATTCCGAAACTACAATCTGTCCTGTTGCTGACACTAACAGTGAGATCACTTCAGTTTATTACTGTGCAACTGAGAAAATTATTGATGGCTTTTCGTTATTACTTTGATATCGTTGAGATTATTCAGATTCAATAGTTTGTAGCTTCCCAATTGTTCGAAGTGCATGTTTTTTTCTTTTGTTTTGTTTCCTATTCAGAATGTTACCTACCCTTTACGTTGATGCCTTGTTTTCTCTTTCTGTTGATATTACAGATGTGCAGAAAATTCACATTTCAGAACACGTGCGTTCTCGTCCCATTGTGTCATTCAACCGTTATATTCATTTCTGATAACTTTAACATCGACTTTTCGATAAAAATGCTCTCTGTAATGGTGAATAAATCTCGAATGAATATGTACTAAGCTTGAGTTTGTTTCATTCATCCTGCAAGCCAGTCATTAATAATATATTTTCCCAAGTTTACACATCCCACTCATTTCCCAGCCAAATGCTTTTCACTTGTTCTGTCTGGTTGTGTTTCATCTAGTCATCTCGGTTAATGTTGCGCTACCATGCGACCCACTAATGTAAATGCATCTTTCACATTGTATGTCTTGAGGCAGAGGCAGAATGATTAGGCAATATTTCCTCTTATGCACCAACGATCACGGCCTTGGAAAACGTAATGAGAAAAGTCAGAAGCTTTGCTCCAAAAGAACCGGTAAAAGACAGGCAATGGAGTTTTAAAGTTTACTTTATTCTATCAAAACTAAAAGTACGCCAAATATCAGAACAACATGGGCCAGTAATGCATAAATTACCGCCGAGAGTGTCAAATTAAACATCCACCAGCCAAAAATGTTAACGTTCAGACAGGAATGCAGGCACAACACGTGGAAAAACCAAGGGCGGATTCTCAGAACTGGAGACCTTCTCACACATCGGCCACATGTAGCATAAATCCTGGGATCCATTTGATACATCACACCTGTCAAATCCCAGGGAATGAGACTGAGATCTATATGATACAAGGACATTACTGAATAGAAACTCTCAAAAAATTACATATAAGAGGTCGATGTCAAACAGGCCAGGCAGAGATCGGAAGTACTGGAAACATTCAGCAATTTGGACCTGTGTGTTGCCAGGTGAAATTCAGCACTAATCTTAGCAATTGTTCACAGCGTCTCGAAGCTACTGGTCTACAGATTCTGAAGCCGTCTCCACGCGTTATATTTTATTTATTCTAGTTGGTACATATTAAGTATGAATCCCTTACGAATACAGCTGTAGATTTTTCAAACAATCCATCAATTTAGATTTGCCTCAGTCAATCGTGATATCTTGGTCAGCCTGGAGCAGCCAGCAGTCAGTCATTATTTGAGGCATGATGAGAATTTGTCAAAACTAGGCATTCCCATTTATCTTAATTCAACATTTAATCCTTAAACATTAACGTTAAACCTCAACAAGAGACTAATTATCAAATTAAAAGTATGCAACAGTTTCACACGTGCGAATTCTTAAAATTAAAGTGAGTTGCTCACTGAATGAAAATCGGTACACACCGAGACACCGTAAATTATTTGAGCAAGAGTGGCGTAATTACATTGCATTTCGAATTGTTAAACATGTAAAATGTCTAAAAGAAGTACAAAGCAGATCGAAGGAATGGAAGTGAAAATGGTAAAGTCAACGATAGAGTACAAAGCATTAAATATAAGCTGACTCTCTAGGCATTGTGGAACACTGTAAACTTGTGAGATGCTAGGAAAATGTTTTATGGTTACTGTATAACTTACAGGGACTGATGATGTGTGTAATACATATTGAAGCTATGGATTTCCTTAGTATACACAGGAACCGCAGAACTCTCGAATATCTGCGTTGTCTGCTACTCTCTGCTATAAATATAGGGGGTACTGTTCACTGTAATAGAGTTTTGAACTACATTTCTATATAATATAGGCAGGCATTGTTTTTCTCTGTGACTTGAGCACAACTTGCTGGACTAGGTACTACACACGGGAATTGCTGTTTTCTGTCATTTCTACAGGATCTGCTAATCTCCACGATATCACTGGAGCTGTTATTCTCTATAATGTTTCCAGGGAATGCTGTTCTCTATAATATTCGTAGGGACTGCTGTTCTGTACAACATACACAGGGACTGCTGTTCTCTACAACATACTCAGGGATTACTGACCTCGACAATATTCGCAGACATTGCTGTTCTGTAAAACGTGACAGGGACTGCCATTTTCCTCAACTTACGCAGCGACTGATTTTCTCGTCAATATATGCAGCGGGACTTCTCTTCATGATAATATACTCTGGGCATGCAGTTCGCCTCAATATTCAGAAGGACTACTGTTCTCGGCAATATAAACAGGAATATATGTTCTCTCTAAGAAATACAGAAACTGCTGTTCTCTGTATAGCCACCGAAAATGCTGTTTTGTGGAATATACACAGGAACTGATGTTCTCTTTCATATGCACAGGAACAGCTGTTCTCTATAACATTGCCAGGGAATGCTATTCTCTATGATAGACATAGAAAATGATGTTCTCTCTCCTCCATACAGCGACTAAAGTTCTCCATAAAAAAGACAGTCACTGCTGTTCTCTATGATATAGACAGGGATTACTTTTCTCTGTACTTTATGCAGGCTTGTTGTTTTTCTCTTTCAGATACAAAGGAACTGCTACCTTTTAAAATATGACATGGACTGCATTTCTCTATAGTATACACAAGGATTGCTGTTCTCGAGATTACAGATAGGGAATGTTGTCTAGAATATCCCAGGCACTGCTGTTTTCTGCAATATTCGCTGGTACTGCTGTTCTCTACATTATACACCTGAACTCCTGTTCCCTTCAATATGCACCGTGACTACTGTTCTTGCTGATGTACCCAGCGACTGATGTTCTCTGCAATATACGAGGTTTTTGCAAGGTTTGTAGCTCATGTTGAGGTTTAGAGTGTAGGTTTGCTAGCTGAGCTGTTGGTTTGATATCCAGACGTTTCAGTACCTGGCTAGGTAACATCATCAGTGGCGAACTCCAAGTGAAGCGAAGCTGTTGTCTCCTGTTTTCTATTCTAATGGAATTTTGTACGTAGATGACTCCTTTGTTATCGCAAAACGAAACAAGATAGAAGAGACATTTAATATCATCAACAACACCCTCACAGGCCTAAAGTTCACCAAGGTGGAAGAATCCATCAACAAACTCGCATTCTTGGGCGTCACAGTCGAAAGAAAGGACAATGGAGAACTACCAACCTGCGTAGACAGAAAACCGACAAACACTGACGAAATACTTAACTACACCAGCAACCATCCCAACGCACACAAACGAAGCAATGTCAGAACATTATTCCAATGAGCCACCACACACTGCAGCACAGTCGAACTTCAGAAAACAGGGGAGAACCACCTATACAAGGTATTCAAGAAGAACGGATACTCCAAAAAAATACAGTCCGCAGATTCCTCAAGGCCAACCACGACAAGCAGACCAAACACAGCCAGAAACCCTAACCACTTAATCATACATCAAAGAAGTTTCAGAAATGATAGCCAGACTACTAAGTCCCCTTCAGAATCCTCGTAGCACACAAACCCAGCAACACTCTCAAACAAAAACTAAAAAACTTACAAGACCCAGTACAACCCATGGAAAAAAACCGACGTCGTCTACAAAATTCCATGCAAGGACTGCCACAAACACTACGTAGGACAAACAGGAAGAAAGTTAGCCACCAGGATACAAGAACACCAGCTAACTACAAAAAGACAGGACCCTTTCTTCCTCGTAGCTCTACACACGAATGAAAAAAAGAACACCATTTCGACTGGGACAACACATCTATCCCGGGACAGGCTAAGCAAAGACATGCCAGAGAATTCCTAGAGGCCTTGCACTCCAACCACAACGCCATAAACAAACACATAGATCTAGATGCCATCTATCAACCATTCAGAAAACAAACAGAAAATGACATCACCACAAACCACAGGAACCTCACCCAGGACAAACATATAAATAGAAAGCAGAAGACAACAGCTTCGCTTCACTTGGAGGTCGCCACTGATGGTGTTACCTAGCCAGGTAATTAAACGTCTGGATATCAAACCTACAGCTCAGCGAGCAAACCTACACCCTAAATGTACGAGGTGTCGTGTTCTACGTCTTTGCACAGGAACTGCATTTCTCTGTGACAGGGACTACTGTTCTCTATAAATTACGTAGGAGTTGCGGATCACTGTAATATACACGGGAGTAGTGCATTTCTCGAAATTTATACAGGAACAGTAGACCTACGTATTACACGCAGGGACAGCTGCTCTCTTTACTATATACTGTGATTGCTGTTCTGAATAATGTAGACAAGGACTGCTGTTCTCTATGGTATAGAAAGGGACTGCTCTTCTCTGTAATATACAGATGAACTGTTGATTTTTGCAATATTTACAGGAACTGCAGATCTATAAGATAATCACAGGACTGCTGTTCTCTATAATATAGGCAGCATCTGCTGCTCTCTGTAAAGTGCGCAAGCTTGTTTGTCTCTCTAACTTACACATTAATTTTTGTGCTCTGCCATATACAGGGGATCTGCTGTTCTCTGCAATATCTCAGGGACTGCTGGTGTCTATAATATACACAGAAACTGCTGTTCCCCACAATATACACGTTGACTGTTGTTCTCCGTAATATACGCAGATATTGCTGTTCTCTGTGATATACAGAGGAACTGATGCTCTCTGTAATAATTATAAGGACTGCTTTATCTCTGTAAAGAATAATAAAAGGATGCTATTCTTTGCAATGTATGCAGCGATGGTTGTTCTCCACAAAAAAGGAACGACTGCAGTTTTTTTTCTAATATATACAGGGACTTCTGTTATCTGTGACATAAACAGGGACTACTGTTGTCTGTAATATACATTGGACCTGCAGATCTCTGCAACATACACCGGAGCTCTGGATTTCTCTAATGCACACTTTAGCTGCGTATCTACATAATATATGCACGAATTATGATTCTCTATTATGTGCAGACGGACTGCTATTTCTTGTAATATGCATTGTTACTGCAAATATCTGCAATATTCACATGAACCCGGATTTTTCTAATATACACGTAAATACAATATGCATCTATTTGTGTTCTCCATAACATACTCAGGGACTGCTGTTGTGCACAATATGGCCAGATCTTGTGAAGGCTCAGTAAGAGCGATTGCGAGTTACAAAGTAACCAGAGAAGACCTAAAAAGAGAACGAAAATGAACGAGGAGGGGACATGAGAAACGTTTGGTGGACAGTATCAGGGAAAAACCTCAAGCTTTCTAAAGGTACATCAGGAATAAAAGAGTTACTAGGGGATTATCGCCAATCAAGGACAGTAGTGGGACGATGTGCATGGAAATGGGTGAGTTAGGGGAAGTGCTGAATGAATACTTTTCGTCAATATTCACACTGGAAAAAGACAATATTGTCAAGGAGAATAATGAGCAGAGGCTACTAGACTAGATGGGATTGAGGTTCACATGAAGGAGGTGTTAGAAATTCTTGAAAGTGTGGAAATAGATAAATCTTCTGGGACAGATGGGATTTATTCCAGCATTCTCTGGGGAGCCAGGGAGGAGATTGCAAAATCTTTCGCTTTGATAGTTATTTCATTACTGTCGACAGGAATAGTACCAGAAGACTGGAGAACAGCAAATGTTGTCGCCTTGTTCAAGAAGGGATCCAATGGCAATCCTGGTAATTATAGATCAGTGAGCCTTACTTCGGTAGTGGGTAAAGTGTGAGAATAGATTACAAGAGATTTATCATCTAGTTAGTTATAAGTTGATTAAGGATCATCAACCTTGTTTCATGAAGAAGATGTCATGCCCCACAAACCATATTGACTTATTTGAGAAGGTAACCAAACAAGTGGTTGAGGGTAAAGGCATGGATGTGGTGTATATGAATGCTATTAAGATGCTTGATGAGGTTCCTCATGGTAGACTATTGCACAAATTATGGAGGCATGTGATTGTAGGTGATTTAGCGGTTTGGATCAGACATTTGCTTGCTGAAAGAAAACAGAGGGTGGTGCTTGATGGGAAATGTTCACCCTAGAATTCTTTTACTCGTGGTTTACCACAAGGGTATGTTTTTGGTCCTCTGCTGTTTGTTATGTTTTACAAATGACCTAGATGAGAACATAGAAGGATGAGTTAGTAAATTTGCAGATGACACTAAGGTCAGTGGAGTTGTGGATGTGCTGAATCATGTTGTAGGTTACAGAGGGACATAGATAAGCTGCAGAGCAGGGCTCAGAGGTGGCAAATGGACTTTAATGGAGAAACATGTGAGGTGGTTCACTTTGGAAGGAGTAAGATGAATGCAGAGTCCCGGCATAATAATACGTTTCTTGGTAGTGTATATGAGCAGAGGGATCTCGGTGTCCATGTACATAGATCCCTGAAAGTTGCCACCCATGTTGGTAAGGCTGTTAAGAAGGCATACGATGTGTTAGCTTTTATTAGTAGACGGATTCATTTTCCGAACCATGCTGCAGCTGTACCAAAATCTGCTGCAGCTGCATATGGAGTATTATGTGCAGTTCTGGTCACCACATCATATGAAGGAAATGGAAACTTTGGAAATGATTCAGAGGACATACATTAGACATACAAATGGTGTGGAGGGAAGGTCTTACGAGGAAAGCTTGAGCGACTTAAGGCTGTTGTCCCTCGAGAGAAGAAGGTTGAGAGGTGATTTATTTGAGAAATATAAGATAAAAAGAGCGTTAGATCAGTGGACAGTGAGAATCTTTTTCTGAGGATGGTGATGGCTAGCACGAGAAGGCATAGATTCAAACTGAGGGTTGATAGATGAAGGATAAATATCAGAGGCCATTTCTTTACTCAGAGAGTAGCAGGGGCTTGGAAAGAACTGTCTGCAACAGTTGTAGACTTGCCAACTTTCCGGACATTAAAGTGATCTTTGGATAGCCATATGGATGAGAATGGAATAGTGTTGGTATGATGGCCTTCAGATTGTTTTCACAGGGCGGCACGTCATAGAGATCGAATGGCCTGTGTTGCGCTGTAATGTCCATTGCTCTATATTGCTGTTCTCTTACAAAATACACAGGGGATGCTTTTGTCGCTAACAAAGGCAGAGACCGGTGTTGTCTACAATAAAGACAGATTCTCCTGATCTCTCTCATAACAACAGGAACGACTGCTCTCCATGATAATGATAGGAACAGCTGTTCATTTTCATAATGACATTGAACACTGTTACCTATTCTGAAGACAAAGTCTGCTGTTCTCCATAAGAAATACTGGGACTTCCGTTGTGTGTAACAAAGACAGGGACTGCTGCTTTCCATAATAAAGTAATGAATTGCTTTTCTCTGGCAAAAGAAAAGTGGTTACATTTCCCCGTATCAAAAACAAGAAGTGCTATTCTCTATAAAGATCGACAGGGACTGCTATTCACTGTAACGTGCAGAGAGACAGCGTCTCGTTCCAATGCACTAAAAGGCTGCTGTTCTCTTCTATAAAGTCAGGGATTGTTGTTCTCTATGATAAAGCCAGTAACTTCAATTCTCTGTGATAAAGATAGGGCCTCTTTTTCACTATAATAAAGACAGGGCCTGCTTTCAGTACAAAAAAGACATAAAATGCTATTGCTGACAATATGCAGAGGTACAGCTGTACTCCATAATAACGACAGCAAATTATGTTCCCTATAATAACATCAGAAACTGCTGTTCTCTTTGATAAAGACAGGGACTTCCATTCTCCACAAAAAGACAAAGACTGCAAGTCTCTGCAATAAAGACATCAACTGCTTGTCTCTGCAATAAGGAAAGGTTCTACTATTTTCAATAATAAAGACAGGAAGTGTGAAGCTCTATAATAATGACAGGAACACCTGTTCTCTGAAATGAGCACAGGGAGTGCTGTTGTCAACATTAACAATGGGGATTGAGCTTCTAAATGATAAGGAGGGTATTGCTATTCTCTATAATAACAATTTGGACTGTTGTTCTGAGTGAAAAGAAGACAGGGACTGCTGTTCACAAGAGAAAGATAGAGACTGTTATTCACCATAATAACAACAGTGTCTGTTGTTCTCACTGACAAAGACAGAGACTGTTGTTCACACCTGAAAGATAGGGACTGCTGTTCTTTATAATAACAACAGGTGCTGCCATTCTCATTGACATAGACTGCTGTTCATAAGAGAAATTTAGCGACTTTTCTGATCTGTAAGACATTTAGGGACAGCTGTTCCCAATGATAAAGACAGGGACTGCTGTTCACAAGTGAATGATAGGGGCTGCTGTTCTCTATAATAACAACAGACACTGCTATTCTCAATGCAAATAATGGGACTGCTGTTAATGAAGGCAAAACAGGGACTACTGTTTTCTGTCATAACAGCAGGGTTACTGTTATAAAAAACAGAAACAGTTTTTCCCTGCAGTAAAGTCAGACACTGCTGTTCTCTACTATACATACAGGGACTGCTGCTCTCTACGATCAAGAGGGGGACTTCTGTACTTTTAAATGCAGTCATGGACTGCTCTTCCCTGCAATAAAACAATGAACTGATTTTCTCTTCAATAAAACAGGCACTGCTGTTGTCTGCATTATTGATGAAAACTGCTATGGTCGACAATAAAGACAGGGACTGTTGTTCACTCCAGTAACAACAGGGACTGCTGTTCACTCTAATAACAATAGGGGTTGCGATTCACTTTGACGAAGTCAGGGGCGAATATTCTCTTTCACAGTGACAGGAACATCTGTTGTCTTTAATAAAGTCGGACTGCTATCCAGTATAAAAAGATGGGGACTGCAGTTCTCAATAATAAAAACGGGGACTACTGATTGCTGTAAAAAAACATAGGGACTGCTGTTCGCGACAATAAAGTCATATCCTACTGTCGTGCATAAGATACACAGGGTCGAAAGTACTCTATAACAAAGAGAGGGACTGCTGTTCTCTTCATGAAAAGAAGAGACTACTGTTCTCTATAATAACACCAACGATAGCTGGTGTCCTGGAAATTAAATCGACAACACTCAAATGCTAGCAAGAGCAAAGAAAAGGTTTGTTTTAACCTCTGCAGGGGACCCAATACATTTGGCAAAACGCCTAATGTAAGGGGTCCCGAAAAGCTTTCACATATTCTCTTTATACTATACTTAGCTTATACTTATCAGAACTCAGGGACAAGAGGTGGAAACATCTGGAGATTTTTTTTTATCATTGGTTTGCTGTTGATATAACTGCTTACTGCCCTTGTGTTTTCCTTGACTGCTGAATCGACTGCTTGCAAGGTTTTGCAAAGTCAGGCTGTCTGCCTGCAAAATTCAGCAAATTCAGGCCTATACTTCTTTGTTTCCCTTTTCTTTTATAGATTTCGCAATAAATGTTAATCTTCAATTACATTTCCCCGCTTTTGTCATTTTATGACAAAAATGACAAAGACAACAAAAAATTGTACAGAAAAAATAGATATACACCAAATCGCTTAGGGAGCACTAGGGCGTTCCTCAAACACCAATGACGTTTAACACAGCTTTTTGGTGGTATCGTCACTTGCTCTTGTGTGCCCTGTACATAGCCATTTTCACACATCACATACTTCAACGTTATGGTATTGTGGGGTCCATGCAATCGGATCTGCCTGCTCTGGGGCCTCTGATTCTTTTACTATTTGGCATCCCGCTGCACTCATAAGCAAATGCCGTAAGCAAGTACAAAAGCAGGGTCCGATGCAATGCATTATGAGTATAACCATTAGTGGAGCGTGTATGATCCAATACCCCCAAACCCCAAAAGGGAGGTGAGCCATTGGAACCAGGAGCATCTGCTGGGGGAGGAGGTCTTATTGCCACATTCATATGATTCTTTACACTGGTGATATTCTGGGAGTCATCAGGAATATTAAGACTGCATGAGGTACCTGACGTTTTGCAGATGCCTCCTCTCTCAGTTGTTAGTGTGTCTAGTACTAATCGATTTTGTATTAATGATTCCGTTATTGCTGTTACCTCAATATTAATGAGTGTCAGCCCTTCCTCCGTCTTGTTTGCTAACAGTAATACAGTACATGCGAGGTCATTAATATTGTTTATTGCCATAGTTGTCCCTGCTCCCAAGAGAACAGACCACCCTGTGTAGTCCACGGGTTTGTGAGTATGTACCCATTCCAAGACCGAGGGATGTCCCTTCAGATTCGACTTAGAATTGGCCTTTGGGACGAACACTGTCGTGCCAGTAGACAGTACCGCAGGGTAGCAGCCAACCCAGCAGCCAATTCATGCTTCCAACCCAGGGGGGGAGGTGGTGGTACCCTCTCTCTCCGCAGGCCCATATTATACCCACTATCATGGTCTGATTATTGAGAAAGGAACAAGTAATATTGATGATCGTGCCATTTTCGTAAATTGCTGAGCAAGTGTGATTGTTCAAATACAGTGTCGTAACACACTGGGAGATCTCCAGATGGAGTCTCCCTGACTTGTGCAAATATATGTTTCTCCCCTGCCTTCCACTATATGGACGGCTGTGGTCGGCAGCGTGTTAGCATTGGCACTGCAGTTAGCCTTGAGTTCGGGTGGTGGTGCTAGATTTGCCCTAATTGCTCCCCCTATCAGGGTCAGGGTAGATCCCACCCACGGAAGAAGGCAGCTAACGTTTCTTAATAGGTTCTCTGTAATTGGTTCGGCAGTTCATCCTTGGGTGAATACAATCTCCGGTGTTGTATTAGGGCCAAGGCACAAGCTCTGTTCCCTTCACATCCAGCGATGGCCCTTCCCATCTTTCAACCTACTGGCGTCGCATTTGCGCCATTTAACTTATGAAGGGCCAACTCCACTATCGAGTTAAACTCGCTCCCGAGCCCCAGACGACTCCCTGTAGGTTGTGGCGTGACATTAATGCCCTCTGCCCTGCTACGGATTAGAGTTATGATTGGGTTTGGTTGATTACCGTGCCCTGGTGATACTATTCCCTGTAGGACCTTCACACCACCAGGCTCCCTCATCACTCTTCTGAGTTTTGATTATTATTACGCGTGCCTTTGCATCTCCTTCCTTGATAATGGAATATATATTTCCCGTGTCAGGTGTCCACTACTAAATGCCAGTCACTGGGATCGCAAGGATCCCTCCATAAATATTTATTATCTCATTTATAATCGTCTTGATTAGTAAATGACCATGGGTGACAGGTAACGGTCCCCTTTGCTCCCTCGGTTAAGATTACCATCTGTGGCTGTATCTCAGACGCCTCTGCCAGGCCGCTCGCTAACAGTGTGAGCTGGGGCAGCCCGATATTTGTATAAGGCTTCTAATCACTACTTGCACTTATTTATTCCAGTGTTATTCGATGTCTCCTCGTGGCTCTTTTGGCGAACTTAACAGCCGTCTGTGTTGTGAAGAGCACTTGAAACGGCCCCAACCACCTTTTTGCCTTCCAGTTTTTCCTCCTGAAATCGGTCACCACTTTCCAGTCTCCGGGTGCTTCCCTTCTGCTGATTGTGGTAGTGCTGCTTTCACTCGATTCTGTATTTGAGACAAAAGTGTAGAGAGTTTTATACAGTAACATCGCATCTTACCCGAACAGTGTTCTGTCATCTGTTTTACCTTACGTCTTGGGCCAATTCCTTTACTGGGCGGATTACCAAACAAAATCTCGAGCGGGCTCAATCTCATATGCATTAGCACAATAAGTGCCTTTGTCCATGTCACGCCGAGTTCCTCACAACATTTTGTCAGTTTATTTTTTAGAGTAGCATTTTCTCTTTCCACTGCCCCACCGCTTGCTGGGTGGTAGGAACAGTGTTGCCTCATGTTTATTCCCAAATAATCACTGATTTGCTGTAGGGCATTATTGAGAAATGATGCCCAATTGTCGCTACTAAGCCTTTCAGCGATGCCCCATATTGAAATATATCGGCACAGATAACACATCGTTCATAATATTTCTGGGAGAAATTAGCAAATCCCTTAGTGTACCAGTGTGCCGAATACTATTGTATACCCCTCCTCCCCCCTTGTGAGACGTGGCCCTTACCGTGTGTCAGTTTGGCATAGAATGATAAAAATGATCGTTGTAGACAGGGTTTTCCATTGGGGCCACACCACACCCCTTTCCTCGTGCTGCATCCCCCTACTCGCCACCACCCCCATATCCACTCACTCTTCTCCTCCGATGTGGCCTGCAACTGTAACTCCCGTGTTGGGGTACAAATGTTCTCGTACATATGTCAAACTGATTGCTTGGCGGTGCCTGGTCTGCGGTCCTGCCGCTGAGTCTGCCCTCGCATTGCCTTGAGAAATACAATTGTTATTTTTCGTGTGGACTTCACATTTACACATAGCGATTGATTTGGGCAATAGCGCCGATTCCAGGAGGTCAGAAATCAGGCCACGGTGTGTGATGGGCTTTCCAGTGGAGGTCAAGAAGCTCCTGTGTTTCAATTGAGTTCCAAAATCACGTACAAACCCGAGTGCATATCTGCTATCCGTGTAAACATTCACTGTCCTTCCCTTAGCCAATTTACATGCCTCAGTCAAGGCAATCAGCTCCGTTGCTTGCGTTGACAAATGAGAAGGGAGTGATCCCGCTTTGACTACCTTGTGGGTAATCACTACAGCATACCCAACACAATTCTGGCCTGTGCCTTGCTACTGAATGCTGACCCATCCACAAGAAACTCCATACCTGGATTCTGAAGCAATGAATCTTGCAAGTGTCGTCAAGTGCTGCAAGTTTTATTTGTTACAGCGACACAGTCAGTCTGTCCCCTTCTGTGGGGAAAAGTCTAGCAGGATTAAGAACGTTACATCGCTTTATTGCAATGTTAGACATCTCCAATAACACAGTATTGGATCTGAGCCAACGTGCTGCCGACATGTGTGCTGTCTTTTGTTCAGAAATCAGTAAGGATACTGCATGTGGGACCAGTAGGGTTAATTCGCCATTGCCAACTAGGTCCCTGGATGCTACAACAGTCTTTTCAGCTGCAGCCACCGCTCGCAGGCATTTAGGAAATCCTGCCGCTACAGGGTCTAGTTTAGCCTAAAAATAAACGGCAGCCTCAAATTTCCCCCTTGATCCTGTAATAGCAGAGATGCCATTCAGCCACGCTTCTCATCTACCATTTGTACAAAAGGCTTGTTTGGATTCGGAATCCCTAGCATAGGTGTAGTGTGGAGTGCCATTTTCAATTCAATAAAGGCACTCTCGGCCTCTGGTTCTGCAACACTTCGCCATTGGTTATGTCACTTCGAGGAGCCTCAAGGGTTGCATAATGTGGGATAAACATTCTACCGTAGAAGCACATGCCCAAAAATGATTGCAATTGTTTCTTTGTGTGAGGCTTTTGAATATTCTGGTTTTCTTGAATTCTGTCCTGACAAATGGCTTCCCCTTGTGACCTAGGAACTTCACCTATTCTTGCACAAATTGTAGTTTTGCGAGACTAGCTTTGATCCTTTCCCTCACTAGATGGCCGAGCAACGCAAGGGTATCTTTCTGACATTGTTCCTCTGTTGGTGCTGCTATTAGCAATTGTCCACATACTGCAGAAGCGCTGACACTTGGGTTAAAACAAGATTCTCCAGACTCCTGCGTCGAGCCTCAAAAATATATGGTGTGGGACTCACAGTAACCTTGACAAAGTCGCGTGAAGGTATATAATTTCCCTTTGAATGAAAAAGCGAACCAGAATTGACGATCTGGGTATTTTGGTACACTAAAGAAAGCATTTGCTAAATCCACAACAAAGAACCATTTGCTGTCAGGCGGAATTTGTGTCAATGCAATATAGCGGTTGGGAACATTTGAGGCGCGTTGAACAACAGCGTTATTGACTACCTGCATGTCTTCAACAAACCTCCATTTCCCCGGTTCCCCTGGAATGTTTGCCTTCTTGACAAAAAAAATGGGAGTTCTCACCAGTGAGTTTTCACAGGTGATTTTCACTCCAGCCCTTAGGAGGGATTCTAAGACTGGAGTAATTCCTTCTCTTCCTCACGTTTTAACGGGCATTGTGCTCTGCAAGGACGATACTCAGACTTCGGGGGTTATTCTTATGGGTTCACAGCCTTGTATGAGGGCCACATCACGTTTGTCTTTTGCCCACAACTCAGTAGCAACCCTTCCCAATGTTGTGTCTGAGACTTCTACATTATGAAAACGCCAGGTTACCCTTCCAGGCTCTTCGGGGCTAGCGGGGGTTACCTGGATTGCCCTATCCGCCTGAGTAAGCCAATTTAGTTTCTTTCAATATGTCTGCATATCTGCATTGAACCAGATACCCACATCGTCCCTGAAGACCCAATCTTTCGGTTTTTTTGTGCCTTTATCACCCATGGTCCCAAATCCTGCCACCTGTCGCTGAACGCCTTCACCATTCACACATGAGGAAAAGAGTCTGCCACATCGAAAAGATAGGGTCTACATCCCGTCAGAGACTTTAGAAAAGTTCACACTGACTGCGCATCTGGGATCATTCCAGTAAAATTCGCATAATAACAACTGATCTGGTTTAACCAATCATCTGAACCAGTTCTTCTCATATGATTCGTCAGGGCCATCCGTTGTATGTTTGCCTTGAAGTGCAGCATATCCCCAGCAAGAAAATCGGTGTTAATAGGATTAACATGGGTACTTGTTTCCAGTGTGAGTGAATCGCTCACTGAACTTAATCACTGGCTTAATCGCCACTCATAGACATATATCAGAGTCGTATTTTACAGCCTGCACTGGTAAATCTTCTTTTTATATTACCTGCAAGCCCGTCGGGGTACTGAGCAAATCCAACCTCCGTCTCACTATGAGATCCCAAGCCATCAGATTTAAAGGACAGAATTCTGATAACAGAAATGAGAACTGGAATGTTTCCCCATTACTGGTTTTCCACAATAGGGGTGCAGCAAATCTCCCTCGTATCACGAATCCTGCTGCACCAATCGAGTTCAGGAACCTTCCATTCATCTTTATTGGCGTTGATTCTCTGAACTGCCTTGATTTAAGGACTGAATATGTTGCCCCTGTATCTACCAAAAATGCAACTGGTGTATCTTCCACATATAACATAGAGATAGGCATCGGCTTAGACGCATCATTGTTATACTGAGCATATAGTCCACACTTCGCAATCTCAGTGCTCAGTTTCGAGGTGGGACTTTCTTTCAGTACTCATAAGGTTAGTAGAAGAGATTAGAATAAGCGGGTCTTCGTTGCTAAGCATAAGGGAAAGAGGCGCCCACCTCCACCGTAGCCTTCCCCCTTCATTCACACTGCTGTTCAGCGTCCAGTGCTGACTGAGGCTGTTTATGCGGGCACTTCCTTGCCAAGTGGTACATTGCTCTGCAAACAAAGCATCCGCCAGATCTACCTCTGCCAGACCCTCTTTGCAACCCTTTCGTCTTCCTCTTTCGCGACTACCACCTTTGCCTCTCTCTTTTCCAGCAGCACGTCCCTCCAACGGCTGGGTAACCATTTATATCATAGTAAGTTGAGCTTAATGTGTTTGCTGTTCCATCTCTCCTTCCTGCTTATCCTTCTCTTGCGCCAGAAAGTTTTCAGCATGTGTCGCATGTTGTTCTATCAAATTCAACTTTCCCATGTCCAAGGTAATACATGTGTCTTTTACCTTTTTTTGCTATTTCGTCCTTCATTCCATTGATAAAGCTATTCCTCATGTGTGCCTCATCCGGCGTGATTTCGGCCCTCGATATGTCCTCGGGTAGTCTCAGTCCACTAAGGACGTTACGGACTTCAGTGAGGCATGTAAGTTAATGGGACACTGTCTCACCTTCTCATTGTTTATACATTACAATTTTCTTCATTCCCATTCGTGCTGGGAATGCCTCCCTACAGGTGTCTGCCAGCACTGCAACAAAAGTATTAAAAACTCCACTCTCTTCCACTTGCGTTAGGCTGTGCTGCCATGGACGTGTGCGGCTTGCCATTTATACTTGGTGTTTGGTACTTCGGCACCCAGCTTTCGACCCAGGAGACATCTCATCTCATGTGATGTCGGTCGGATCTCGAAACAGAACTTTGTCACTTCTTCGGCGAACTTATTACCTCCAACCTCACGTGGGTCAGTAAATTAGCCATAGGCATTTTCAAATCCTTCATGATCCATGGCCGGTGGACCAACATCGGGTACCCTTCAATGTGATGATTGGACGTCAGTCCTTTGACTGCCTGATCATCTTCCTTCGAGGATTGATCGTGGACAGGTTCTGGATGCCTTTCCAGCTTGGAGTGGCGGTCCTTCTTTTGGGCTTCTTGCTTCAATACATTGCGGGTACAAAGTGCTACCGGTGATTCAACAGACCCTGTGTCCGCAGCCACTGACTTTGGCCCTTTGTCAGGTGGATCTCTTAGGGGGGCTACTGGTGGGAGGGCAGCCAACAAGGTCAGGATCTGAAACAGACTCAAGACACTGCACAGCTTCATTAGGTTGTTTTCCGCGCACGTCTGCATATGCGCTAGTACTGCATGCATATTTGTTGTATTTGTTTACTTGCGATTTCCTTTCTTTGATATCAATCTCAGCCCTCCACGTGTTATAAACACTCCAATTCACAGGTTCTATTTTTCCCTTCCATTTCTCCTTCTCTCTCTCTTCCAACCGTGGCCTCAGTACTTCCAACTGCCTCTTACTAAAACCAGTCCCTCCGGAAAATCACATTCCCTGATCTATAATTCTAACTGCTTTACCGACTCTGGGCCATAATTATTTAGCATGTCTTGTATTTTTGGTTGACCATTCCAAGTACTCTGTATACCCTCTTTTTGATTGCTCTTGCTGGAGCCCATTTTCAGTGTTGTTTGAAAAGCTTTCAGCTCTCTCTCTCTTCTGGTACTATTTTCTTTTTTCTGCCAATGTGAAGATGTCTTGCTTTTACCTTCGGAGGTTCCATCTCATTGGGCACGTCCACCTCAATGCCTTCGTTTTTCGTAAACCAGGAAACCATGTACCCGGTACGTCTTTTGTGAGGCAAACCCAGCCAGTAATGGTTCCAAGTCTAAAACCACCGTTAAAATTGCTGTCTCTTAAACAGTCTAGAGACGGCAATCTTCTCCCTTGAGTTTTGCTAGAATACCACGCAACAGTTCACCGAACTCTTTTTCTGATTTATTTATTCTATTAGAACGAGTCTGTATGTAGGATGAATTAAGCCACGACTCTTACCCCGATCCTATTCGTTTCAGACACTGGCGCCAGGGCAGTCTGTAGATTCCCAGTCCTCTCACACAAAGGGGCCAATTCAGCGCTCGAGATGAAGTAGAAGACCTTCAAAGCACTGGCGCTTACACCTCCTGGGACTCCTCAGAATCTTACCCAGTCACAGGGTCCCGGGCAAGCCCCCAAGTTTACTGTCGTGGAAATTAAATCGATTCGACTCAAATGCTAGCAAGAGTAAAGAAAAGGTTTATTTTTAACCTCTGAAGGGGACCCAATACATTTGGAGAAACGCATCATGAAAGGGGCCCCGAACGCTTTCACGTATTCTCTTTGTACTATACTTAGCTTATCCTTATCACACCTCAAGGACAAGAGCTGTGAACATTCGAGCTCCTTTCCACATATGGAGTTGTTTTTCTAATTCGTTTGCTGTTGACATAACTGCTTACTGCCCTTGCATTTTCCCTGACTCTGCTGAATCGACTGCTTGCAAGATTTTGCAAGGCCAGTCTGCCTGCCTGCAAACTTCAGCAAAGTCAGGCCTGTACTTCTTTGTTTTCCTATTCTTTAATAGATTTCACAACAAATGTTAATTTTCCATTACACTGGTCACTGTAATAAACACAGGGACTCCTGTTCATGACAATAAATTCATATACTGCTGTTGTTTACAAGACACACATGGTCTGCTGTACTCTATAAAAAAGACAAGGACTGCTTTTCTCTACAACAAAGACAAAAACTGATATTCTGTATAACAAAGAAAGGGACCGCTAAACTCTGTAACAAAGACAGGGCCTGTTGTTACCCATAGTAAAAACATTGACTGTTTTTTCTCCAAAATAAAGAAAACGATTGCTATTTTCAGTAATAACTTTAGGAATATTTTTCTCTATGGTAATGATAGGGAGTGCTGTCCACTGAAAGGAGCCCAGAAGCAACTGTTCTCGACATTTAAGTTCTCGACTGCTCTTCTCTACAATAAAGATAGGAATTCCTGTTCGTTATCACATAGACATGGAGTGCTGCTCGCTTTAAAATTGACATTGCTTACCTTGACAGTAAAGACAGGGACTGCTATTTTTGAAAAGATCAAAAGGACTTCTGTTCTCTATAACATAGTCAGGGACTGCTTTGCACAAGAAAAAAGACTTTGACTTCTGGTCGCTGTAATATAGTCAGTGACTGATGTTCTCCGCAGTATACATAGATATTGATGTTCTCAGTAAGAAAGACAGAAAGTGATGGTCTCCAGACTAAAGACAAGGATGGCTGTTCTCAGTGGCGATCACGCAGGGACTTCCATTCTATTTCATAACAATAGAGAAAGCTAGTTCTCCACAACAATGACACGGGCTGCTGTTCTTTGGAATAATGACAGGGGCTGCCATTATCGACAACAATGGGAGGGACTGCTGTTCTCTATAATAATTAAAGGACATGCTGTTCTCTATAACAATGACAGGGACTGCTGTTCTCTATAATAATGGCAGGGACTGTTGTTGTCTCTATCAATGACAGGTTCTGCTGTTCTCGATAAAAATGACAGGGACTGCTGTTCTCCATAACAATCATAGGGATTGCTGTTCTCTTTATCAGTGACATGGACCACTGTTCTCAATAACAGGGACAAGGACTGCTATTTTCTTCAACAATGATAGGGCCTGCTATTCTCGATAACAATGCCAGGGATTGCTGTTCTCTGTAACAATGGCAGTGACTGCTGTTGTCTTTAACAATGACAGTGACTATTGTTCTTTATAACAATAACAGAGACTACTGTTCTCTACAACAATGGCAGCGTGTGCTGTACTGTATAACAATGACAGGGACTGCTCTTCTCTATAATAATGACAGGCACTGCTGTTTTTTACGCTAATGATAGGAATTGCTGTTCTCTGTAAGAATGGCAGTGACTGTTGTTCTCTATAACAATGATGGGGACTGCTCTTCTCTTTATCAACGACAGGGACTGCTGTTCTCTATAACAATGGTAGGCACTGCTGTTCTCTATAACAATGACAGAGACTGCTGATCTCTATAACAATGACAGGGACTGCTGCTCCCTTTAACAATGACATTGTCTGCTGCTCTATTTGCAAAATGACAGGGTCTGTTTTTTTCACAATGACAGTGTCCGCTGTTCTCTATATCAGAGACAGGAACTGCTGTTCTCTTAGCAATGACAATGACTGTTTTATTTCTCTTAACAATGACAGACATTGCTTTTCTCTATAACTAAGACAGTTACTGCTGCTCTCTTTTACAATAGCAGCGTCAGTTATTTTTCCTCTTGTACAATGAAAGGGACTGCTGTTTTCCATAACAATGACTAGGACTGTTATTCTCCGTAAGAATGCCAGGATCTGCCGTTGTACTTAACAATGACAGGGTGTGCTGCTCTCTATAATAATGACAGGGTCTGCTGGTCTCTAGATCAAAGACAAGGGCTGCTGTTCTCTTTAACAATGACAAGGATTTTTTTTTCCTCTTTAACCAAGGCAGAGACTGCTTTTCTCTATAAATATGACAGTGACTGCTGTCCTCTTTAACGATGACAGGGGTAGTCTTCTTTTCTCTTTCACAATGACAGGGGCTGCTGTTGTCTTTAGCAACGTCAGGGATTGTTGTTCTCTATAACAATGACCGGGACTGCTGTTCTCTATAACAATGACAGGGTCTGTTATCTTCTGTAACAATGACAGTGTGCGCTGTTCTCGGTAGCAATGACAGGGTCTGCTCTTCTCCATATTAAGGATAGGGACTGCTGTTCTGTTTAACAATGACAGAGTTTGCTGTTCCTATATCAAAGACAGGGTCTGCTGTTCTCTATATCAGAGGCAGGAACTGCTGTTCTCTATAACAATGGCAGGGACTGCTGTTCTCTGTATCAGAGACAGGAACTGCTGCTGACTTTCTCAAAGACAGGAAATGCTGTTCACTATAACAAAGACCGGGACTGCTCTTTTTTATAACAATGACAGGGTCTACTGACCCCTTTAACTATGACAGGAACTGATTTTCTCTTTAACAAAGACAGGGATGCTGTTCTCTATAACAATAACAGGGACTGCTGTTCTCTATGTCAAAGACAGGGACTTCTGTTCACTTGTGGCACAGTCAGTGACGGCTGTTCTCTTTTTCCTTTATGAGAACAACGATAGGCTGTTGTTTACTCTAATAAATGCAGGCTCTCCTAATCTATATAATAACAATATTGATTGCTGGTTACTGTAGTGAACACGACAGACTGGTGTTCACAGCAATGAAGTCGTATCCTGCTGTTCTTTGCAAGATGAAGAGGATCTGCTGCACAATATAACGAAGAAAATGACTTCTATTCTCTACAATATACACAGGAACTGGTGTTCTGTATTACAAAGATATGGACTGCTGTTCTCTGGGAGATTTACAGGCTCTGTTGTTCTCTATAACAAACACCGGGAATGCTAATCACTTCGGGAATGACATTGATTGCTGTTATCCATAACAAACGCGGGGAGTGCTAATCACTACAGCAATTATATAGATTGCTGTTCTCTGCAACAAATACAGGGAACCCTAATCACTACAGCAATTATATGGAACTCTGTTCTCCTTAACAAAGACAGGGAGTGCTCCTAACTAAAGCAATGACATGGGTTCCAGTTCTCCATAACAAACACAGGAAATACTAGTCATGGCAGCAATGACATGGATTGCTGTTATCCATAACAAACACAGGGAATGTTAGTCACTACAGCAATGACATGGATTTCTGCTCTCCGTGACAAATTCAATTGAATTGTCATGTGTACTGAGGCACAGTGAAAAGCTTTGTCGTGCGACCAATGCAGGCAGATCACATAATTATGTAGCATTGATAGCAAATAGTAGCTAAACAGTGGCAAAACCAAAAACGCAGGTACAGGCAAATGTTAAGACTTTGTGAGTCCATTCAGGTTTCTAATAATAGTAGGGTAGAAACAGTTGCAAACCCGGCTCGTGCATGTGTTCAGGCTTCTGTACCTTCTCCACGATGGTAGAGGTTGTAGAAAAGTATTGCAGGGGTGGGATAGATTTATAGGAATGTTCGCGGCCTTTCGTTGACAGCGGGCCTGGTAGATAGATTCTGTAGATGGGGCATTGGCCATTGTGATTGTCTGGGTCGAGTTCACCACTCTCTGTAACCGTCGCCGATGCTGAATGGTACAGTTGCCATACCAAGTAGTGATGCACCCACACAGAATGTTCTCGATGGCGCACCAAAAAAGTCAGCAAGGGAACTAGCGTCATCCCAAATTTCCTCAGATGCCTGAGGAAGAAAAGACGTTGCTGGGCCTTTGTAGCCAGTGTGTCCACATGAATAATCCAAGAACATTTGTTGTGTATGATCACTCCCAGGGGCTTGACATTCTCCACTCATTCCACCTCTGTGCTGTTAGTGTTAAGGGGGCATGAGTCACATCCCGCCGAGAGTCAATAATTATTTCCTTGGTTTTGCTGGCATTGAGAGCTTGTTTATTCTCAGTGAACCATTATTCCAGGTCTACCACCTCCCGCCTGTAGTCTATTTCATCGCCATCTGAGATTCGACTATGGTGGTGTTATCAGCGAACTTATAACTGGCATTAGTCTGATATTTAGCAACACAGTGATGGGTATACAGTGAGTACAATAGGAGGCTGAGTACGCACGACTGGGAGGTCCCAGTGTTCAATGTTAATGACGATAAAATATTGTTCCCAATCTTCACTGTGGCCTGTGGGTCAGGAAACTGAGGATTCAGTTGCTGAGAGTGGGGCTTAGTTCGAGATCACTAAGTTTAGAAATCAGTCTTGAGGGGATAATAAAGGTGAAGTCTGAGCTGCAGTTAATGATTAGGATTCTTTCGTAGCTGTTCGTAGTGTCAAGATGTTCTCGGGAGGAGTGAAGGGCAAGTGATATGGCATCTGACGCGGATCTGTTGTCCCAATAGGCAAATTGGAGTGGGTCAAATTTAAAAGCAGAGCAAGTGTCACTCAAGGCTAGATGGCGCCGGACGTGGTCCATTTTTTGCGAGCTTCTGCGTGCAGATCTAAGAATCACAGGGAATGCTAATCACTGCAGCAATGACATGGATTGCTGTACTCTATAACATATGGAGGGACTGTTTTTCACTGTAATAAAGATATGACCAGCTATTCACAATAATAAAGACAGGAACTGCTTTTTCTTTTCAATAATTGCTGGGACTGTTGTTCACTGTGAGAGACACAGGGACAGCTGTTGTCGATAATGAAGGCAGGAATTTCTGTTCCTATGACAAAGGCTGGGATTGCTGGTCTCTATAATAGCAACAGGAATTACTATTGTCAATGGCCATCGGAGGAACCTCTGCTCTATATCATAACAGTGATTGCTAGTCAGTGTAATAAACACAGAGAATACTGTTCTCTACAATATACCGCTTTTCTGTTTCACAAAGACAGGAAGTGTGTTTCTCGATATTAATATCAGGGTCTATGATTCTCTATGATGGGAACATAGACAGATGTTCCATATAAAAAGAATGAGACTGATTTTGTCTATAATAAAGACAGGGACTCATCATCTTTATAGCAACGACAGGGACTGTTGTTCTTTATAATAAAGTCATAGAGTACTGTTCCGTATAATAAAGCAAGGGACTTCTTTTCTCTTTCATAAAGACTGGCAGTGCTGTTGTCAACGATATTGATGAGAACTGCTGTTGTCAACAATAAAGACAGGGACAGCAGTTCTCTGCAATAACAACAGGGGCTGCATGATTTGGAAATCCTGGTGTTGGGCTGGGGTGGTCAAATTACAAAATCACACAGCACCAGGTTATCGTCCAACAGATTTATTTGGAATATCCAGCTTCCCTCCGTGAAGAAGTTCTACAATCGAAACATCGACTTCTCTACCTCCTGACGCAGCTTCGCGTGCTACGTACTTCCAGTCTTCTACCTATTCACTTTGCATTCCAGTATTTGTAGTTTTTTTTTATTTTTGTCTCTGACCTAGTTCTGTACAGTTAAGGCAGGGACCGCTAATCTCTATAACACAGGCAGGGAGTACTGTTCTATGCAGTCAAGGCATTGACTGCTTTTCTCTGTTAAAAAGAAAGGGATTGATATTTCCAATAATAAAAGTAGAAACATTTTTTTCTCTGTAGTAATGACAGGGACTGCTCTTCACTGAAAGAGCACTGGGACAATGTTCCCAACAAAGGCAGAGACTGCTGTTCTCAGCAAAAGGACAGTGACTGCTCTTGTCTACAATAATGACAGGGACCGACGTTTACTATCACAAAGACATGAACTGCTGCTCGATGTAAAATTGGTAGGGTCTTCTTTTCTTGAAAACCATGATAGCCACAATTCTTCTCTGCAATAAAGTCAGGGACTGCTGTCCTATACCACACAGTCAGAGACTGCTGTTCATAGGAATAAAGACTGTCACTGCTGTTCTCTACCACAGAGTCAGAGACTGCTGATCAGGGGAATAAAAATTGCGACTGCTGTTCACTGTGATATAGACAGTGACTGATGTTCTCTACAGCATACACAGGTGCTGACATTCTCTATAATACAGTCATGGAAATATCCACCACAGAAAAATAGCCTTCGGTCCAACCCGTCTATGCCGACCGCATATCCCACTCGAATCTAGTCCCATTTGCCAGCGCTTGGCCCTTTAAATGCTTCATATTCATAGACCCATCCAGGTGCTTTTTAAATGTTGCACAATTGTACCAGCCTCCAACACCGAAGTCCAGTTAAAAGCTTTGTTTATGAGTAGTACAGACCGATTACACGAAGCAAGGATGTACAGAAATAAAAAACTTTTCAGCAGGCATACAGGCTACATTACATAGGGCGTCCACTAATCTAAATGAACGTTCACGAATCAGCATTATTTGAGGCAAGAGAGACCATGCATCAATGTAACAATGGATAAGAATAAACTGTTCTTGAACTTCCTGGTGTCTCTGATCTGACATCTGCATCTTCTGCCTGACAGACAAGATTGTAGGAGATAATTACCGGGGTGCGATGGGTCTCTGATGATGTTGACAGCCTTTCTGCGGCAGCGACATATCTAAGTTGTATCCACGAATGGAAAGTTAGCTTCCGTGATGGTCTGGGCTGTGCACACCCATTGGTAGTTCCTATCAGTCCTGTGTTAACAATGCCACACAAGGCCATTGAACATCCAGTCATCCTGCTCTTCCATACAATAAAGACAGAAGATATTTCTCACTATAATAATGACAGGTATTTTTGTTCACTGTAATGAGCTAAGGGACTATAACTAGTGCGATAGAGACATAGTGCACGGAAACAGACCCTTCGGTCCAACTCGTCCATGCCGACCAGATATCCGAAGTCAATCTAGTCCCACTTGCCAGCACCCGGTCCATATCCCTCCAAACCCTACCCATTCATATGCTCTTCTAGATGCCTTTCAAAGGTTACAATTGTACCAGCCTCCACCACTTCCTCTGGCAGCTCATTCCATACAGCTACTACAATGTGTATGAAAATGTTACCCTTGTGTCACTTTTATATCTTTTCCCTCTCACACTGAACCGATGTCCTCTGGATCTGGACTCCCCCACCCCAGGCGAAGAGACTTTTTCAATAATCCTATCCATGCACCTCACGATTTTATAAACGTCTATAAGGACTCCCCTCAGACTCCTACGTGCTGAGGAAAACAGCTCCAGCCTATTCAACCTGTCCTTATAGCTCAAATCCTCCAACCCTAGCAATATCCTTGTAAATCTTCTCTGAACCTTGTCAAGTTTTACAACATTCTTACGATAGGAAGGAGACAAGAATTGTATGCAATATTCTAAAACTGCTCTAACCAATGTCCTGTACTGCCGCAACATGACATTCCAACTCCTCTACTCAATATTCTGACCAATAAAGGAAAGCTTTCGAACGCTATGCTATCTCCCTGCGACTCGACTTTCAAGGAGCTATGAACCTCCACTCCACGGTGTCTTTGTTCAGCAAAAGTCCCTTGGACCATAACATTAATTGTGTCAGTCCTTCCAAGATTTCCTTTCTCAAAATACAGCACCTCGCATTTATCTAGATTAAACTAGATCTGCTATTTCTCAGTCCTTTGGCCCATCTGATCAAAATCCTGTTGTAATCTGAGGAAACTTTCTTCGCTGTCCACTACACTTCCTATTTTGGTGTCATCTGCAAACCTACTGACGATACGTCTTATGCTAACATCCAATCATTTATATAAATGACGATAAGTAGAGGACCCAGCACCAATTCTTGTGGCACTCCACTGGTCACAGGCCTCCAGTCTGAAAAACGACACTCCACCACCAGCAGCCTGTCTTCTATCCTTGAGCCAGTTCTGTATCTAAATGGCTACTTCTATCTGTATTCCATGTGACTTAAACTCGCTAAGCGGTATCCTATGGGGTACCTTGTTGAATGACTTACTGAAGTCCATACAGATCACGCCCACTGCTCTGCCCTCATCAACCCTCTTTTGTTACTTCTCCAAAGATTTCAATCAAGCTTTTGTGGCATGATTTCCCTCGCACAAAACCATGTTGAATATCTCTAACAGTCCTTGGCTTTCCAAATATATGTACACCCTGTCCCTCAGAATTCCCTCCAACAGCCTGCCCACCACCGACATAAGGCTGACTGGTCTATAGTTCCCTGGTTTGTCCTTACCACTTTTCGTAACCAGTGGCAGTGCGTTAGCAAACGTCCAGTCTTCTGGCACCTCACTTGTGATTATTGATGAGACAAGTATCTCAGCAATCACTTCCCTTACTTCCCATAGAGTTCTAGGGTGCACCTGATCAGGTCCTGGGGCTTTATCCACTTTTATGTGTTTCAAGGCATCCAGCACTTCCTCTTCTGTACTATTAGCATTTTTCAAAATGTCACCACCTATTTCCATACATTCGCTATCTTCCATGTCCTTTTCCACGGTAAACACGGATGCAAAATACTCGTTTAGTATCCCCCATCTCCTGAGGCTCCACACAAATGCTGCCTTGCTGATCTTTGAGGGGTCCTATTCTCTCCCTAGTTATCCGCTTATGCTTAATGTATTTGTAAATCCCTTTGTATTCTCCTCAACCCTATTTGCTGAAGTTTTCTCATGTCTCCTTTTTGCCATCCTGATTTCCCTCTGCAGTATACTCCTCTTGCCTTTATACTATTCTCAGGATTCAAACGATCTTTCTTGGCTATATCTGACATATTCTCCCTTTTTGTTCTCAACAGAACCCTCAATGTCTGTAGTCATCCAGCATTTCCCACACCTACCAGGCGTTCTTTTCACCCTTACAGGAAATATACTGTCTCTGGACTCTCGTTATCTCATTTCTGAAGGCTTCCCATTTTCCAGCCATCCCTTTACCTGTGAAGATCTGCCGTCAAACAGCTTTTAAAAGTTCTTGCCTACTATCGTCAAAATTAGCCATCCTCCAACTTTGAACTTCAACTTTTAGATCTGATTTATCCTTTTCCGTCACTATTTTCAAATTAATGCAAATATGGTCGCTGGCTCCAAAGTGTTCCCTCGCTGACCCCTCGGTCACCTGCCCTGCTTTATTTCCCAAGCGTGTGTTACATTTTGCACTTTCTCTCGTAGATACACCCACGTATTGAATCAGAAAAAAAAAGTTCTGTACACATTTCACAAATTCCTCTCCACCTAAATCCTTAACACATTGGCAGTCCCACTCTCTGTTTGGAAAGTTAAAACCCCCTACCCATAACCAACCCATTATTCTTACAAATAACTTAGACCTCCTTACAAATTTAATTCTCAATTTCTCTCTGACTATTAAGGGGTCTATAATATAACCCCAATAAGGTGACCATCCCTTTCTTCTTTCTCAATTCAACCCAAATAACGTCCCTGGATGTATTTCCGGGAATATCCAACCTCAGTACAGCTGTTATGTTGTCCCTTACCAAAAACGCCAATCCCCCACTCTCTTTCTTTCCTTTCTGTCCTTCTTGTAGCATTTGTATCCTGCAACATTAAGTTGCCAGTCCTGTCCATCTATGAGCCACGTTTCTGCTATCGCGTCCCATTTCCGTGTTGCTAACCATGCCCTGCGATCTTCTACCTTCCCTGTTTAGACCTATTTCATTGAAATATATGCAGTTTATCTTTCCTACTTTGTTCTCTGCTTTGTCCCTGTCTGCCCGAACTGATTGACTCGTTTCTTCTGTCAAATGTATCATTCTCAGGTTGATCGATTTTCTCACTAATTCCCTTGGTCCCACCGCCTCCCCCATCCACCTTACTGGTTTAAACCCACAGGAGCAGCTCCAGCAAATCTTCCTGCCAGTAGATTAATCCGCTTCCAATTTAGGTGCAAGCCGTCCTTCTCGTACAGGTTACTTCTACAGAGAAGAGGTTCCAATGATCCAAAAATGTGAACCCTTCTCCCATAAACTAACTCCTCAGTCTTGGCAATAATTTCAGAGACAGCTGTTCTCAACAACAAATTGTTGTACTCTCCAATATAGACAGGGCCTGCTGTTCTCTATATTAACAACAGGGAATACTGATCTGTACTACAAAGACAGGGGTTTCTCTTTCTAAGTCAATGACATGGACGGCTGTTACCGACAAAAAATCAGGGACTGCAGTTCTCAACAGTAATGACAGGGACTGTTCTTCTCTGTAATAATAAAGGAGGCTGCTGTTCCATATGACGAAGACAGGGATTGTTGTTCCAGAAAATGACTATGGTGACTGTTGTTTCCTATGAGGAAAACAGGGACTACTATCCTCTATAACAATAACAAAGACTTCTGTCCTCTGGATCAAAGATAGAGACTGCTGTTCACAACAGTCATAGAGTCAGAGAGATGTGCAGCTGGGAAAAAGACCCTTCAGTTCAACTCATCCATACTGGCTAGATACCCTATACTAATCTAGTCCCATTTGCGAGCACTTCGCCCATATCCCCCTACACTCTTACTATTCATGGAACCGTCCAGATGCCTTGTCAATGTTGCAATTGTACCAGCCTCCATCAGATCCTCTGGCATCTATTTCCATACATGCACTACCCTCTGCATGAAAACCGTTCCCCCTTAGGTCCGTTCTATATCTTGCCCCTCTCATTCTACACCTATACCGACTAGTACTGGACTCCCCAAGCCCAGGGAAAAGACTTTGTCAAGTTATCCTTTCCATGCCCCTCATGATTTTATAGACTTCTATGGGTCACCCCTCAGCCTCCGACGCTCCAGGGAGAATAGTCACAGCGTATTCACGCTAATACCAAAAGTCTGAGGCTCTCCCTCCCCGCCACGCCCCCATCACCACTCCCCAAAGACTGTGTGCCTCGCTCCCCCCATACCCTCATCCTCACTCCCAGAAACTGTGTGACACCCTGCACCAACACCCACATCTCCAGTCCCAGAGTCTATGTTTATCCCTCCCCTATTCATCTGTTCCCACTCCCAAAATGTGGTGACTCCCTCCCCCCACAACCGCATCCTCATTTCCAGAGTCTGAGATTCTCCCTGCCCAGTCACCCTGCCCCACTCCCAGAGTTTGTGTGTCTCCCTCCACCACACACCCATTCCTACACCTAGAGCCTGTGTGACTCCCTCCCCCACACCCCAGTTGTCACTCCGAGAGGCTGTCGGTTTCCCACTCCACACACCGATACCCACTCCCAGAGTTTATGTTTCTCCCTCCTCCACACACCCCCATTCCCACTACCAGAGTCTGTATGTCACCCTCCATTCACACCGCCATCCCCCCTCCCAGAATCTGTGTGACTCCCTCGCCCCACATCCCCATCTCCACTGCCAGAGTCTGTGTGCCTGCCCCACTAACAACTCCATCCCCAGTCCGAGAGTCTATGTGTCTCCCTCTCACACGCACCACCATTCCCTATCCCAGAAACTGAGTTTCTCCCTCCCACCACAACCCCATTCCCACTGCCAGAGTCTGTATGACTCACTCTTCCCCCATCCAGAATTCCACTCCCAGATTCGGTGTGTCTGCCTGCCCTCATTCCCCAGAGTCTGAGTTTCCACTTTCACCCACACCCCTGTTCTCCCAGAGTCTGTGTGTCCCCCGTTTCCCAAAATCCACACCCTCACTCCTGGAGTCTGTGTATCTCCCTCCTTCCATACCCCATCCTCACTCCCAGAGTCTGATTGCCTGCCTCCCGACACATCCACATCCAGACTTCCAGAGTCCGTGTACTCCCTCACCCCACAACTCCATCCTCACTCCCAGAAACCGTGTGTCTCTCTCCCCTACACTCGTATCCACTCTCAGAGTCTGTGTGTCTCCCTCCCCATCTAAAAACCCAACCCCATCCCCTGTGTGTTTCCCTCACCCCTACATTGGCATCCCAACACCCCAGAGCCGCAGTGTCTCCCTTTCACCACATCCCCATCCCTGCTCCCAGATTGTGTGTGTCTCACACTTTCCCAGACCCTACCCCGACACACAGATTCTGTGCCTCACCACTAGCACACCCCATCCTCACTCCCATAGACTTTGTCTGCTTTCCCCCAACAACCCCATCCCAAATTCCATAGTATGTGTCTCCTTGCCCCCACACCACATCCGCTCTCCCATAGTCTGTGTATCTCCCTTTCATCACAACCCATTCCCACTCCCAGAGTTTCTCCCTCCACCTAATCCCCAAACTCACTCCCAGAGTCTGTATGTCTCCCTCTTCCCCACTCTCCCTCACCACTCCTCGAGTCTGTGTATCTCCCTCCCTCACACGTCATTCCCACTCCCAGTTTCTGTGTGCATCCTCCTCCGCCACACCTCCATCCTCACTCCCAGACACTGCGTATCTCCTTCCACCTCACACATCCCCACTCCCTGAGACCATGTCTCCCATACGCCCACATCCACCCCATTCCCAGAATCCGTGTGCCTCCCTCCACTCATGCCCCATTCCTCACTTCCAGAGTATGTGTACCTCGCTCTTCCAACACACCATTCACCACTCCCAGGGTTTTTGCCTTGACCCAAACCCATACCCCATCCTCACTCCCAGAGTCTGTGCATCCCCCTCCCCCCACAGCCCTTCGATCTTCCCAGAACCTGTGTTCCTCCCTACCCCCACACTCTCATCCTCATTCCGAGTGCTTGTGTACCTCCCTCCCCTCCACTCTCCAATCCCCACTCCCACAGTTTGTGTCTCTCCCTTCCCTTACACCCCCACCCTGAATACCAGAGTTTGCGTACCTCCCTCCCTAGCTCCCATCACACCACCAGAGTCTGTGTGTCTTCCTCCTTAACAACCCATTCGATCTCCCAGTGTCTGTGTGTCTTCATCTCCTCTCATCCACATCCGCAAACTCTGTCTGTGTGTCTCCTTCCCCCCACGCCCCAATCCTCACGACGAGAGACTGTCTCCCTCCCCCCACAGTCCCATTCTCACTCACAGAGTATGTGTATCACGCTTCCCAACAACTCCATCCCTACTCCCAGAATCTGTGTGGTTCCTTCCCTGCGCAACCCATCCTCAGTACCAGAGTCTGTGTATCTCCCGCCTACACACCCACATCCCCAGTCCGAGGGACTGTGTCTCTCCCTCCCACTTACACACCCATCCTCACTCCCAGAGTCTGTGCTCTCCCTCCCCAACAGACCCATCAGCAACCCTGCAGGCTGTGTGTATCTCTCGCCCAGCACATCCATATCCCTACAACTCAGAGTCAGTGTATCTCCCTCACATCCACATCCCCATCCCCCCTGCCAGAGTCTGCGCATCTCCGTCCCCAACACACCCATCAGCAACCCTGCAGAAGGAGGCACACAGAAACTGGGAGTGACCCGTCCATCTCATCCACCTTCCCCTCAGCCCAGAGGCTGTGTGTCTCCCTCCCCCACCCCCAATATCAGCACCACATTCTGTGTATTCCCCGCCCAAACACCCCATTCCTACTCCCACTGCCTGTGTGTATCCTTCCCTGCACACCCCCATCGTCACTTCCAGAGTGTGTGTCTCCCATCGGCCACACCCATATCCCCACTCCCAGAGACTTTGCCTCCAACACACGGCACACCACCATCCACTCTCCCAGTCTATGTGTCTCCGTCCCCCGACAGCCCCATTCCCACTCCCAGAGTCGGTGTGTCTTGCTACCCCCATACTCCCATCCCCACTCTCAGAGACTGTCTGTCTCCCTTCACACCCTCATTCCCACTCCCAGAGTCTGTGAGTCTCCCTCCACCACATACCAATCGGCAACCCTGGAGGCTGTGTATCTCCCCCATCCAGCACATCCACATCCAAACAACCCACAGTCAGAGCGTTTCCCTCCCGCCACATCTCCATCCCTACTCCGAAAGTCTTTATGTCTCCATTGCCCAGAGACCCCACCCCTACTCACAGAATCTGTGCTTCACCACCATCTCACCCCATCCTCACTCACAGAGTCGGTGGCCTCACTCCCCCATACCCATCATCAATCTAAGAGTCGGCATATCTCCCGCTTTGACACTCCCCATCCCCAATCCCAGAGTCTGTGCATCTCCCTGCCCCCACCACACGATCCTCACACCCAGAATCTGTGTATCTCCTTGCTCCCCCATTCCCAGAGTCTGTGTGTATCCCCCCACACTCCCAACCCCACTCCCAGAGAGTGACTGTTTCCCTCCCCACCGTCCACATAGGCATTCCCAGAGTCTGTGTGTCTTCCTCCCCACCAAAACCCCCTTCCCCACACCCAGAATCTGTCTCCTTCCCTTCATCCACATCCCCACACCCCAGCTTCCGAAATTTTTCCCACTGCCACACCCGATCTGTCTTCCCACATTCTGTGTGTCTACCTCACCCTCACATCCACATCCGCACTCCCAGAATCTGTGTCTCCCTAACCCCTCACCCCATCCCCACTCCCAGTGTCTGTGTGTCTACCTCCCCTCCACACCCCATCCCGACTCCCAGAATCTGTGTGTCTCCCTACTCCCACATTACATTCCTAATCCGAGTCTCCCTGTCCCGCACGATCCCATCTTTCAATCCCAGAGACTGTGTGAGATCCTCTTCTCACAACCCCACCGTCACTCATAGAGTCTGTGTTTCACCTTCTCCTCACACCCGCCATCCCCACCTTAGAATCTGAGTGTCTCCTTTGCCGCACACCCACATGCACAGTACCAGATTCTGTGTGCTTCCCTCCCCAACACCCCGATCCCCAGTCCCAAAGACTGTGTGTCTCCCTCCCCCCACATCCTCATCCTCACTCCCAGACACTGTGATTCTCACGCGCCCCACACCCCCATCCATACTCACAGAGACTGTGTGTGTCCTTCCCCAGCACTCCCATTTCCACTTCCAGATATTGCACGTCTCCTTCCCCCATACCCCCATCCTAACTGTCAGAGACTGTGTCTGCCTCACGCTCGATACCCCCATGCCCTACTGCCTGTCTGTGCTTCTCCCTACCCCAGTACCCCAGCTGTTCTCCTAGAGTCTGTGTGTATCCCTAACCCATAAAACTCCATCCACACCACCAGAGTCTGTGTGCCTCAATACATCTACACTCCCATATCCACTCACAGTGTTTGTGCGTCTCCCTTCCCCCTCATGCCAATTCCCCATTCCACAGTCTGTGTGTCGCCCTCCCACACACCGCCATCCTCACTCACAGAGTCTGAGTGTCTCCCTCCCCGAATACCCCCATCCACTCTACCAGTGTGTCTCCATCTTAATACACTACCATCCTTACTCCGAGAATCTTTGCGTCTCCCTCCCCAATACCCAGAACGTGACTCCTAGTTTTGTGTGTCTCCCTTCCCCTACATATCCATCACAACGCCCAGAGTCGGCGTTTCTCCCTCCCGCCACAACCCATCCCCACTACCAGTCTATATGTCTCCCTCTTCGCACATCCCCATTCCCACTCCAAGTGTCTGCGTGTCTCCCACTCCCCCAGAATCCCATCTTCATTCCCAGATACTGTCTCCCTCCCTCACCACACATCCTTACTCTCAGAGACTGTCTCCCCCTCACACGGCCATCCCCACTCCCAGAGTCTGTGTGACGTCCACACCCCGTGACCTCCATTTCCATTCCCAGACTCTGTGTGACTCCCAACCTGCACACCCCCATCCTCACTCCCAGAGACGGCGTGGCTCCGTACCCACACATCCCCATCCCCACTCCCAGTATCTGTGTGTCTACCTCTCCTCCACACCACCATCTCCACGGCCAGAGTCTGTGTATCTCGCTTCCCTCCCAACCTATTTCCACTCACAGAGTGTGTGTGTCTCCCACTCCCCACGATCCCAACCTTGCTCCCAGAGACTGCCTCCTTCCGTGAGTATCCATTCTCACTCCCAGAGCTGTTTGTCTCACTCCCCCTCACACGCTTATCCCCACTCCCAAAAACAATGTGTTGTCCACAGCCCGCAGAACCCAATCCCCTCTCGTAGCGTCTGTATAATTGCCTCCCCACACACTCCCATCCTCTCTCTCAGAGTCTGTGTTTCTCCCTCCCCATATCCCCCATTCCCACTCCTAGACTATGTGTGTCTCCTTCGCGGCACACCCCCAACCCACAACCAGAGTTGTGTATATCTCCCTGCCCCATATTCTCCATCTACAGTCCCAGATACTGCATGTCTTCTTCCCCCACAGCCCCATCCCCACTCTCAGAGACCGTGTCTCTCCCTCGTGCTTGATACCCACACACCTTATTGCCTGTCTGTGTATCTCCCTACCCCGAACCCCATCTGTTCTCCCAGAGTCTGTGTGTATCCTTAACCCATACAACTCCACCCACACCACTAGAGTCTGTGTGCCTCCGTACAACAACACTCCCACCTCCATTCACAGAGTCTGTCCGTCTCCCTTCCCCCTCAAGCAATTTCCCCAATGGCAGTGTGTGTGTCTCCCTCCCCTGACACAACCAGCCTACTCCCAGGGACTGTGTGACTCCAACACCCTCCACACCCATATCCCCACTCCCAGAGTCTGGGTGGCCTCCACACCCTCCACACCCCCATCCACACTCCGCAGATTCTGCGTGTCTCCCTAACACCTACAACCAAATTCCCACTAACAGAGTCCCTGTCTCTCTACCCCCACACCCCAATTTCCACTCCCAGAGGCTTCCCCAGAGTCACTCTATCTCTAACCTGACTCCCCCATTCACTGTCCAAGAGTCTGTGTGCCTTCCTCTCACACAACCCCATCCCCAATCCCAGCGTCTGTGTGTATCCCTCCCATACATCCCAATTCCCACTGCAAGAATCTACAAGTCTCCCTCCCTCCAACAACCACATCCCCAATTGCCGAGTCTGTTTATCTCCCACCCTCCCACACAACCATCCCAGTCCCAGAGAATGTGTGGCTCCCACACCTGCCACACTGCCATTTCACTACCCAGATTCAGCGTGCCTCCCTCCACAACACCCCATCCCCAATGCCAGAGTCTGTGCATCTTCCACAAACTGCCATTCCCTCTCTCAGAGCTTGTGTCTCCCATACCCTCCACACCGCCTCCCCAGTCCCAGAGTCTGTGTGTCTACGCCCCTCAAATCACCATCACCTTTCCATAGGCTGTGCATCTCCCACCCACCACATCCATATCTGTACTGCCCAGAGTCCACATGTCTCCGTCCGTCCAACACCCACATTCCCAATGGCTGAGTGTGTGTGTCTCTCTTCCTCCCTCCTACACAATCATCCTCCTCCCAGTGATTGTGTCTCCCACACCCTCCACATCCCCAACCCCACCTCTCAGAGTGTCTGTGGCTCCCATAGCCTCCACTCCCCCATCCCCACTTTCCAATTTCTGCTTGTGTCCCTCCCCACCTCCCCCATCTCTAATGCCCTAGTCTGTGTGTCTCCTCCCCATACCACCATAACCTCTCCGGGACCCTGTGTCTCCCACACCCTTCACACACCACCATCCCCACTCACAGAGTGTGTGTGACTCCCTACTGCACAGCCCCTTCCCTCTCTCAGAGTGTGTGTGTCAACCTCCCACAACACTCCCACTTTCACTCCCAGCGTCTGTATATCTGCCTTGCCCCACACCCCCGTCCCGAACCCCAGAGTCTGTGCATCTCCCTGCCCCCACACCCCATTTCCACTCTCATAGTCTGTGTTTCTGCCACACACCACAATGCCATCCTCAGTCCTAGAGACTGTCTCCCTTCGCCAACCCCCATCCTCTCTCCCAAAGACCATCCCCACTCCCAGAGACAAGGTGTCACCCACAAACCCTCAAACCACCATCGCAACGCCTAGAATCTACTTGATTCTCTCCCCACACACCCCAATCCTCACTCCTCAAGTCTGTTTTTCTCCCTCCCCACCCCCACCCGCCAAATCCCCCAACCCCGCTCTGAGAGTCCGTATGATTCCCTCCCCTCACACTCCCATGCACTATCACAGAGACAGTGTGGCTCCGTCGCCCCATACCCCCGAAACCCTCTGCCAGAGTTGGTATACCTCCCTCCCTCACACCCCAATCCCAACTCCCAAAAGCTGTGCATATCCCTCTCCCCATACACTCATCTCCACTCCCCGAGCCTGTGTCTCCCTCCCCCTCACATGCCCATCCTCACTCCCTGACACTGTGTCGCAAAAAACCCAAACCACATTTTAACCCCAAGAGTCTGTGTGTATCCCTCCTCCCACACCCCCATCTTCACTCCGAGTTTTTGTGACTCACTCGCTCCGACACCCCCACCCACACTCCCAGCCTGTGTATCTCACTCCCCATCCGCCTCCCAGAATTTATGTCTCCCTCCGCCCACACACGCATCCCTACTTCCAGACTCTGCATGTCTCCCACTGCCCGCATTCCCATTCCCACTCCCAGAGTCTGGGTGTCGCCCTCCCCGACACCCCCATCCACCCCAGAGTTACAGTGTACCCCTACACCAACCTTCCCGCTGTCACTCCCAGAGTCTGTGTGACTCCCTCATCCCAAACTCCCACAGTCGCTGTGTCTCACTCTTCCTACAATCCCTGTCCTTCTCCCAGAGTCTGTTTCACTTCCCCCCTCCCACAACATCATCCCCACTCACAGAGATTGTGCATCTTCCTCTGTCTATGCCCAAGCTTCAGTCTCTCAGAAATCATCTACGAGGGATAGAGACAATTGATCAAATCAAATACATGATATTTTGAAACAAAAACCGGAGAAGTAATCCCATCACTGACTAGCTTCCAAACTAACTCCAATTATCAGCTCTTTCCCCAGTTTTAAACCCAGAGAATGGGAATAAATTTCAACTGGGATCACTGGGGAAGTATTTCATTTGAAGCTTCCTGAAATCTCATTGATGGGGAGTCACACCTCAGAGCCTCTGTTCCTCCTTCCCTCCCTCTCACACTCTCTCTGCCTGGCTCACTCGCTCTCTTTCCCAGCCTCCGTGTTCTAGCGGGTTCTCTGACACTCACAATTTCGAGGGAAAAGTGGAGAAGCGATCTGGGAGTTGGGGGCTCGTATGGGCTGGTGGGCAGCATGAAGGACATTGCACCGTGCCCACTATCAGACCATCAACAAGCTCAGACCAGGACCCTGTAGACAAGCTCAGGTCACGGCTGAGAGTTATGCACTGGCCGAGGTGATGCACGGGAAGATCCCACAGACTGTATGCAGGACTGTCCAGGGATTCCGGCAATACGCTTTTGGATCCTACCCACCCAGTGTCCGCACTGAGAAAGGGGCTGACACTTGAATAATGGGTATGATGCACAGCAGGATTCAAGCAACTGTCCCAAGGTCCCAATACCCCCCGAAGGAGACTGAAGCTTCCTTAAACATTCACTGTTCATTTTCAAAAGCCCTGCCCCACCCGCCTCATCTGAATTTAAAAATTGTGGCTTCCTGCTACTGTAAACGAAAATGCTTCAGACTGTCTGCCACAGGCTGCAATTTGACAGCACTTCTCGAGCCTACTGAGTTCAACAGCAAAACCTGAACTTCCCCTTTTCAACCTGGTGCTCACCCGCCCTTCAGTCTTGCACTTAATCCTCATCAACCCCTGTCCCATTTTCCACTGTTTTCCTTTTCCTTACAACTCTACCTTCTACCCCCGCTCCCCTACCACACACTCCCTTCTGTGCAGGCTCCACATCCCACCAAAATGTCAAAGGGCCATTCGATGGAGGGAGTTTACCTCATCCTGAACATGGTCCCAGAGGGAGTGGGGACGGGTGGTGGTCAGAGCGGAGAGTTGCTTCCCCTTTGAAAGACTGAGCAACCCTCCCCCTCCGCAAACCCAGAGCCTCTGCCTCCGCTACTATCTCAACTATCCCGTCACCCCCAGTGACAGGAACGCAGTCCCAGTCAATGGGAATAATTGTTTCTGTTCATCCCAAGCCTCACAATCAGACTAAAGGGGGTGAGACGAGGAGTGGAGCATGCAGGGGCTTGGTGTCCCCCTCCCTTCGACATCCTGACACCCAACCTACACAAGCAGCTACCTACCCATTAAAATGATGACAAATCCCGGCGGAGTTGGCTCCCAGATATTCCAAGATGAAATGCAGAAATGATATCCAGCCTCCCCTCCCCCTCCATTCCTCCTCCCAACGGCGTCAGCTCGCCAATAAAGTATACTCGAGTGGTGCCCACATCTTCCATTTAGTCATTGCCGCTTCGTGGCTCTCTCTGAAATACAGATATGACTCTCCCACAGCGATTCACAAAGCTTTACACACGCTCAGTACTCCTGATCTACCTCTCCCCATCTCTCCACTACCCCAAACCCCCACCACACACCCAAACCCAGAAAGGGCTGACGAAGCAGTGAAGGAACAACCGCACAGAAAATCCCACACGAAGTCTCAGTGCGTTCCAACTGGAGAAGGTCACACACACAGTTAGAAACCAAAGGCTGCAAATGTTGAGACTCTGCCCGCCTCTCCTCACGTTCGTGTATCTCTCTGACATATCTCTGTCTCGTTTTCTCTATTTCAAGCTGTCACCTTCACTCATGTGCGTCACTCATGAACTATTTCTGCTGTATGTTCAATTTTCAATGATTGGAGACCCGCTTCCTGCCCCAAACCTTGTAGCTGTTCCCTGCACCTCACTTTCCCACCTCCCCATGCTTACATCCGTCCGATTTCACTTCTATCCCAACCGCTCCAGCCTGTCACTCTCTTTTATTCCATTCATTTTTCCAACACTCTCTCAGAAATAAACCTCTGCCTCTGAAATGTTGTCCCTCCTGCCATTTTGTAAATCGGACCCTGCACAATTGTAGCATTGAGGGTTTTAAATAATGGGACGGTCTGGAGAGATTGATATTGGACGTGGGAGATCTCAAATGAGAAATAGAGAGAGAAAGAGAAAGAGGAGAGTGAGCCAGACTGTGGACGGATGGAAAGAGAGGAAGTATTAAAGATGGAGGAAACTGTAGAGAGAAGGAGATGGATAGAGCGAGAGAGAGAAAAAAAATCAAGTAAAAATCAGAGCCTCTCTGCAAATGACATTTTGCACTCAGCCACTTGTTGCAACATAGAGCACAGTGCAGGGAACTTGGTACACTGCAACATACCACAAGCAGCAGTGTGAATGCAGTTTATGTGTCTCCCTGATGCTTGTTAACGGTTCCATTCTGGCTATAGGACAGCAAAAATGGATCAATCCTGCAGTTTGCCGAATTAAAAATACTTTCCCCTTTCTCTTGTCTCTCCGCAGTTTTTCTCTGTCTCTATTCCACCTCCCCCCCCGCCCCGTCTCCAACTCTGATGTCTGTCGCTATGTGTCTGTTTGTCTCTGTCTCTTTCTCTCTGCGCTCGTCTCCATCTCTGATCTTTCTTTCTCTCACTGTCTTCTCTGATATCCCTCTCCATCTATCAGATTTTATACTTGTACATTGGAATTTTTATCTCACCTTTTTAAATGTCTGCACTGTTGATGTTTGACAACATTTTTCTTTATAAACTGGGGCACTGTTTCCCAGCGGTCTCTGTGCCTTCCTGCTCCAGAATGTGTTGGATTCGAAGTTTACATTCGGTCAGTCTCTTTGGGAGTCCATTTATTCAAACTCACTCCTCCGTCCCAGGATATAATTTTGCAAATGACCCTTTCTAGAACGAAATGATTGGAGCTGTGCAGTGACGAGAGATTGGAGACCCACGTTCTGTCTCCCACCACAGTCCAGATCCTGTCTATCTCCCTTTCCCAGCCCAGCTAAAAAGACACACTTTGTCACGATATTTCTTTGTCACGATATTGCTCCCTTTCTTCCCACACATATTCACTATCTTTGTCTATGTTGAACATTTTTTAACCTCTTTGACCCAAAATAATCACCTTGTACTGCAAAATATTTCTATCTCGACAATTATAAATAACGATGGGCTACATTGTTGTGTTTGTGATGCTTCTATTTGTTTCAAAAACTAATAAAAGCAAGCTGGAAGGCTTCAGCAGAGGAAGGGGAGATTGAAAGAAAGAGAGATCCCCTTCCAGATACGCAAGGAATTTAATTGAATTGAAATTGCCAACCTGTGTCTTTTTGATGCGACTGAAAAATTTTATTGTCCTGGCCGAGCTGTACTCTGACTTGAAATGAGTCTTTGGAAAACAGTTTTACACTTAGGATATCAAATTCTACTGAGGAGCCCTGTCTTTCGGATACTCTCTTGGAGGTTTGATAATCATGTTTGTGTCTAATCCCAAGGCTCTGTTAATTTTAACCCCAGGCATTAGCCTATTTTAAAATGACAGGGTCGCAATTTGGCAGGACCTAGTTAACCAAAGGCCCAAAGGCTACTAAAACGCGCCGTCACCCAGAGGAACTCAAACCTCGGAGTAACAAACAGACACAACTCACGTGGGCAAAATGGTGTGCAAACTACCGAGCAGCCCTCAGACATTTCCCTATCGGGAGGAAACTCCTGTCCAACGCAAGGGTTCCTTATCCCATTGAAATTTCAAAATAAAAACCTCTGCGTTGGGTTGGTGAGAGGAAGAAAATTGTGGGAACAGGAAATGAAGGACATGTTTGAAGAAACTGCACAGAAAGAGGCCAGGGTTTTGTGTCTCTTAATCACACAAACTGTTCCTCAGCAATGCCTGGCTCAGATCAAAGTGTGAAAACAGAGTTGGAAGAGGTGTAATACCGTTAGCCGTGGGATTAATTGCACATGTAGGAGATGTCAGTGTTGAGTCAGTCACCATTGAAGGAGATGGAGACATTCAGGAGTGGAAGGGGTTTCAGTTACGGTCCAGGTGAGTTTAAGGTCGAGGTGTAATGTGTTGGTGAAGGTGATGAACTGTTCATCCTCTTCGTGGGAGCACGAGGTGGCGCCGATACAGTCACCGATGTAGTGGAGGAAAAGGTGGGGTCTGGTCTAAATGCAGAAGATGAAGTATTCCACGTAAGTGACAAAGAAACAGGCATAGCTGGGGCCTATGGCTACCCAGTTCATCTGGAGTGAGTGGGAGGATTGGAAAGGTACTTTATTGAGGGTGAGGACCACTTTAGTCAAAGGAACTAGAGTGTCAGTGGACGGGTACTGCTGGGTCATCGGGGCATGAAGAAACAGAGGGTATGTCGGATCTGGTCATGGCGGATTGGGGTGTATAGTGAGTGGATGTCCATGGTGAAAATGAGGTGTTGGCGGCCAGGGAAACAGAGGTCTTGGAAGAGGTGGAGGGTGTGAGTGGTGTCGTGAATGTGTGTGGGTTTTCCTGGACAAGGGTTATGAGACAGTATCGAGGTATGTGATGATGAATTCGATGGGACAGGAGGAGAGTGAGACAATGAGTCAGGCGGGTAGACAGGCTTGTGGTATGAGGTAGAATTGGGCAGTGCTGGGTTCATAAATTATAAGGTTGGAAACTGTGGATGGGTGATACCCTGAGGCGATGAGGTTGTGTACAATCCGGGAGATGATGATTTGGTGATGGGGTCGTGGTCGAGTAGCAAGTACGAGGAGGTATTTTCATGTTGGCGCCTGGCTTCAGTGGTCTAGAGGTCAGCATGCCAAACTACAATTCACCACCCTCACCCACTGGTTCGATGGTGATGTTGGGGATGGAATAGAGGTAGTGTCAGGCTGTGCATTGTGAGAGTGAGTGTTTGGAGTGGTTGAGGTGGTCAATCTCACAGCCGTAGTTGGAAGCAAAGAGATCGAGGGCGGGTAACAGAGCAGTACAGTGAGTCAACGTGTTTCAAGTGTGTTGGAGTCCGGAAAAGGGGTCCTTGGACGATGGCTGGGAGTATTGATGGCAAAGGTAACGGTGGAGGCAGGGAAGAAGTGTTTGATGTCACAACGTGCGTTGTATTTGTTAATCTGGGAGCATCTGGGGGTTTAAAGGGAGGCGTTTGCTGAGATCATTCGTCTTCAGAGACAGGGAGGTCTTGGGGAATGGTGGAAACTTGGCAGGGCTGTGAGCTGGGACCTTGTATAGAGTTGGAGCTGGGAGTGGAGTTGGATACTGTAATTAGACTGTGCATGGTAGTGTAGGGACCCAGTGACGCTCACCCCGAGCGTCGGGGGAGGAGCTGATGAAAGTGGGATCCGTGGGGAATGTGTCGGCTCTGGTCAGGTGAGTGGTGTCAGTAGGGATGGAGCTAGTTCGTCCGATGGCAGTTGCAGGTTTAGATGTGGTGGAATGTGTTGCGTTGCTGGTGGTATCCTGTACATTTCCAAATTTTATTGTCCTGAATGTAGTCTGGAGTCCTTGTGGGATCAGTCAGTCATATAGACAGGCACTGAGTAAGGAGATGTGGCTATGGTAGCGAGTCTGTTTCCGGATGTTGCTGAAACGCTTCTGGGCAGAGGAAATGACCTGTGGCTTGCAGTGAGAGACAGAGAGACTCACTGTGATCTTTGGAAAGTGAGAAAGATAACTTCTTCAAGTTAGTCATGCTTGGAAGAGGATTCACAGTAAGGTTAAAGTCAACTCGGAGAAAGTGAGGACAGTAGATGCTGGAGAGTAGAGTTGAGAATGTTGACCTGGAAAAGCACAGCAGATCTGGCAGCATCCGAGGAGCAGGACAATTGATGTTTCGGTCAAAAGCCCTTCATCAGGAAGGAGGCTGGAAACGTCAGAGGTGGAGAGATAACTGGGAGGGGTTTGTGCTGGGGTGAAGATAGCTGAGAGTGCAATAGGTGGATGGAGGTGGGGATGAAAATGACAGCTCAGAAGAGAGGTTGGAGGGGATAGGTGCGAAGCAAGATGGACAGGTGGGACAGATCATGAGGGCGGTGCTGAGCAGGATGGTTGGAACTGGATAAGGTGGAGGTAGTGGAAATGAGGAAATTGTTGAAATCCACAATGATGCGATGGGGTTGGAGCTTCCCGAAGGGGAAGATGTGGTGTTCTTCCTCCAGGTGTCCGGTGGTAAGGGAGTGGCAATGGAGCAGTCCCAGAACCTGTATGTCCTCGGCGGTGTGAGAGGAGGAATTGAAGTGTTGGGCCACAGGGTAGTAGAATTGGGTGGTGCAGTGGTCCAGAGGATGTTCTCTGAAGCGCTCTGTGAACAGGCGGTCTGTCTCCTCAATGCAGAAGAGACTGCATTGGGAGCAATGGATCTAGTAAATGACGTGTGGATGTGCAGGTGAAACTTTAATGGCTGTGGAAGGCACCTTTGGGGCCTTGGACGGAGGTGAGGAGCGAGGTGTGTTCGACGGTTCTTCGATTCCTGTGATGACAGGGGAAGGTGCCAGGAGGGGAGGGTGGGTTGATGGGAGGCGTGGACCTGTAGAGGTAATCATGGAGGGAAGGGTTTTTATGGAAAGTCGATAGGTGTGGGGAGGGAAATATACCTGTGGTGGGGGATCCATTTTTAGGTGGTGGAAATGGCTGACGATGATGTGAAGTAGACATAGGTTGGTAGTGTGGAAGGTGAGGACCAGACGTTTTCAGTCCTTGTTGCGGTTGGAGGGATGGTTCGAGGGAAGAGGTGTGGGATGTGGATGTGATGCGCTGGTGGGCATCATCAATCACTTGGAAGGGGAAGTTGAGGTCTTGGAAGAAAGAAGCAATCTGGTGTGTTCTATGGTTGAATAGCGGTCGATCTGCTTCCAGGAGTATAAAAATGACTCCGCCACCACTGCATTGGCTCACAGTAGTATAAACTCTGTTGCCATAGCCTCAGCAACTTCCGCCCCCTTCAACATCACACACACAATGCATTGTGCCGCTATCACACACTTTGTGGCCGCTGCATCAGTCACTTCTGTACCAATGACATTAAATACACCACACGTTTCGCCACCACCGCTCCCATTATTCTCACTGCCACAGCCACTTCCAGCCCCACAGTCATCACCTACTCTACACATTCTGCTATTTCCATCCCCACAGCTGCCGTCGTCGCAACCACTTCTATCCCCACTGGTGCCACTCACCTGAGCATACCCTCCGCGGATCCCACAGTCATCAGCTGCGTACCCATGATGCCCGGGGTGAGCGTCACCTCCGTAAATGACATCACTCCAGTCTCTCCACTACCACGCCCACTCCAGTTACAACCTCAATCCCCACACCCAGCTCCAGTCCTCTACCCAGGTACCAGTTCCCAGCCCTGCCGAGTTTTCACCATCCCCACCGATCTTACCCTCACTGAGCACCAGCAATCAGTCCTTAGCGAAGGCTCTACCTTCATGGCCCTCCACTCCTGGATCAATAAATGCAACGTGTGTTGTGGCATCAAACATTTCACTGCTACCTCTACCTCCGAGGTTACATTCTCCATTAAGACTCACGCCCACTTTCCAAGGATCCCTTCTCCCACCTCCAAAACACCCCATCCACCTGGACACACTGGGCTGGTCTGTTCCCCGCCCTCAACTTCTTTACTTCCAACTGCTACTGTGACATTGACAGCCTCAACCTCTCCAACCCCCTGACCCACTTCAACCTCTCCCTCTCAGAATGACAGATCTCCACTCCCTCTGCTCCAATGTTAACAGCCCCATCAAACCAGTGGACAAGGAAGGTGCAAGAGCAGTTTGGCGCACTTCACTCTGAACACCACTGAAACTAAGCCAACTTGAAGACAATTGCTCCTACCGCCCCCTCGACCACAACCTCAACTCACATCACCAAACCATCATCTCCCAGACCATAAACGATCTCATCTCAGGAGACCTTCTACTTACAGATTCCAAACTCATACTTAGGGAACCCCATGACACCTGGTTCTACATCCTACCCAAGATTCACTTGCCTGATGACCTCAGAAGACCCATCATCTCAACCTGCTCCTGCCTCATCGAATTCATCTCTACGTTCCTCGATACTGTCCTATCTCCGCTGTCCAGCAACTCCCCATGTATGTTTGAGACAGTGCCCACGCCATCCGCCTCTCCCAAGACATTCGTTTCCCTGGCCTCCAATGCCTCATCTTCACAATGGACATCCAGTCCCGATACACATCCATTCGCAACAACAATGGCCACCAACCAATCCATTTCATACTCTCCCAACTTCCTCACAAGTACCCTTCCACTGACACTCTCTTTCATTTGGTCCTCACCCTCCGCAATTTCTTCTTCAAATCCCCCCAATTGCTCTAGGCGAAAGGGGTAGCCATGGGCACCGCATGGGCCCCAGCTATGCCAGCCACATTGTCGGCTATGTGGAACATTCTATCTTCTGCAGTTGCACCGGCACCACTCCCCACCTTTTCTTCTGCAGCATTGATAACTGCATCTGCGCTACCTCGTGCTCCCACGAAGACGTTGAACAGTTAATCAACTTCACCAACACATTCCACCCCGACCTCAACTTGGACCGTCGCTGGCACGCTCCTCATATTCCTGGACCGTTCCATCTCCAGCAACGGTAACCGACCCAACACTGACATCTTCTACGAAACAATTGACTACCACAGCTAGTGGTAGCTAGCTGTGGTAGAGATTACACCTCCTTGCACCCTCTGCACTTTGAAAATGTTATCCCTTATTCCCAATTCCTCCGCTTCCTCCGCATCTGCTCCCCGGAGGACCACATGGCCTCCTTCTTTAAAGACTGCAATTTCCCCTCCAATGTGTTTGAGTATGCCCTCTGGCGTGTCTCATCCACTTCCCGCACCTCTCCCCTCCAATGCCACCCCTCCAACTGCAAAAATAAGATAACCGCCCTGTTCCTCACTTTCCAACCCACCAACCTCCATGTACATCTCATCATCCTACGTAATTTTCGCCACCTTAGAACTGACTCCAGCACCAGAAACATCGTCGCCTCCCCACACCTATCCCCTTTCCATAAAGACTGTTCCCTCCGTGAGAACTCGTCAGGTCTACGCCCCTACACCACGCCCACCCCTCCTGGCATCTTCCCTGCCCACTGCAAGAATTGCAAAACCTGTGAGGATCTGAAATCTGGATACAGGCCGAGGTAACCAGTTGTTTTAAGTAGCAACCACTTTATACATGCTCTTTCTAAGTTAATTGGAAATAAAATGGCTTATTAATGCACATAAGATCCACCAGCTTCGCGGCTGGAATTTGACAATTCTGCTTAAAGCTGCACAAATTAGTTTTTAACCCTTCTAAAGCTGGATAATTGACTTGACCACTGTCTGCCTCGACAGAGAGTAGCAGACAATGCTGCCTTCAGTGCACAGAAATAACTAGACTAGCTGAGACATTACTGACCAGCCCAGCTGACCTTCAAGTGCAGGTGCAGAGACTCGGTTCATGTGATAAGTGTAGCTTGGATTTTGGAAAATATCGTTGGGCTGAGTTGCTCTCAATAATACCATTTTGTTACTTAATTGGTAATTAGGTACGTTTATGGCAATGACCTCTCTTTAAGAAAAGTGCAAAAATGTCTTTATTTTAAGCCATGTGCACAGTTCTGCTGAGGAACATGGAAGTGTTTAATCTCTGTGCTCCGGGATGATCTATGCCCTGCTGTATAAGAGCTAAAGTGTAGTCTTAAAGAAACAGACCGATTGTTTTTGTTTATTGACCAATCGCGGAGAAGTGAGACCCACCCCTGGGGGTCCTGGTCTTCATCTAGTTCCGTGAGTCGGGCTCGGCAGGGACGGATTTTGGGCATTGCTGGAAGAGCATTGAGTCCTCTACTGTTGATTTGAGAGGAATTAGCCAGCAAGGCATGAGCATTTTATCCATTTGGTTTTCCTCTCATTCAAGTCGTAGTTGACTCCACCCCTCGCTGCTTATCATCTCAGTCCAGCCCGAGAAGGATCGGCCCTGGTAAGAATTTACTCTAAAAAAAAGAGGGGTTGGTAATCCCAGGGAGTATGGGATTCGCACTAACAGGTTAGGGGCATGTGAATAGATTGGTGGACTCGAAAAAGTGACGAGTACTCCCTCTACCAGGTCGGAGACGTGTAAATAGACTCTGGGACTCTCAGAGTGTGGTTGGGGACTCCCACTAACAAGTCAGGAAACTTTTAATAGAGTCGGGAACCCTAAGAAAGGGGTCAGGGACCCAAGGGAGACGGAGACTCCCACTAATAGGTCGGGGACCAGCGGGTAGAGTCGGGAACTCAGATTTAGTCAGATTGGTGTCGTCTAATTTGACTCTCAATTTGTCCTGTGAAAGACGACACAAAGGAGTATCACAATATATTATAATGAAACTGTCAGAGTTTGAAATGTCGAGAATGTTTTGCAGAAATCATTAGTCATGCTGTTCATTGTCAGGTTGTTGATTAGTGAAAATTTTAGGTCGAGATTATCTTCGTCTTGCTTTGCTGCTTGTCTGCTATGGTTTTGTTCTGTTTGTTTTGGTGTTTGGTATTTGGTTTTGAAGTATAGAGGGTAGGTGCTGCTTTTACCGTGTCAAAAAAAGAAAGTTGGCCAGTGATACAATTCTCCGTCACTTAGTTAAGCAGCTATGTGCGACAGCCAGGATTTGAGGCTAAAAGGCGTTCAACAATGTTCCCCATGGGAGACTGATTAACAAGGTTAAATCTCATGGAATACAGGGAGAACTAGCCATTTGGATACAGAACTGGCTCAAAGGTAGAAGACAGAGGGTGGTGGTGGAGGGTTGTTTTTCAGACTGGAGGCCTGTGACCAGTGTAGTGCCACATGAATCGGTGCTGGGTCCTGTACTTTTTGTCATTTACATAAATGATTTGGATGCTAGCATAAGAGGCACAGTTAGTAAGTTTGCAGATGACACCAAAATTGGAGGTGTAGTGGACAGCGAAGAGGGTTACCTCAGATTACAGCAGGATCTGGACCACTTGGGCCAATGGGCTGAGAAGTGGCAGGTGGAGTTTAATTCAGATAAATGCGAGGTGCTGCATTTTGGGAAAGCAAATCTTAGCAGGACATATGCACTTAATGGTAAGGTCATAGGGAGTGTTGCTGAACAAAGAGACCTTGGAGTGCAGGTTCATAGCTTCTTGAAAGTGGAGTCGCAGGTAGATAGGATAGTGAAGAAGGCGTTTGGTATGCTTTCCTTTTTTGGTCAGAGTATTGAGTACAGGAGTTGGGAGGTCATGTTGCGGCTGTACAGGACATTAGTTATGCCACTGTTGGAATATTGCGTGCAATTCTGGTCTCCTTCCTATCGGAAAGATGTTGTGAAACTTAAAAGGTGTACAAGGATGTTACCAGGGTTGAAGGATTTGAGCCATAGGAAGAGGCTGAACAGGCTGGGGCTGTTTTCACTGGAGCGTCGGAGGCTGAGGGGTGACTTTATGGAGGTTTACAAAATTATGAGGGGCATGGAGAGGATAAATAGATAAAGTATTTTCCCTGGGGTCGGGGAGTCCAGATGTAAAGGGCATAGGTTTAGGGTGAGAGGGGAAAGATATAAAAGAGACCTAAGGGGCAACTTTTTCACACAGAGGGTGGTATGTGTATGGAATAAGCTGCCAGAGGATGTGGTGGAGTCTGGTACAATTGCAACATTTACAAGTCATTTGGATAGGTATATGAAAAGGAATGGTTTGGAGGGATATGTGCCGGGTACTGGTAGGTGGGACTAGATTGGTTTGGGATACCTGGTCGGCATGGGCAGGTTGGATCGAAGGGTCTGTTTCCATGCTGTGCATCTCTATGACTCTATGACTCTATAAAACACCCTAACTGTGACATCGGGAATGTGAGTGCTTTATTACCCTTAAAATGTTCGTGTGTGTGCATGTGTGACAGAGAGAGAGAGAGAGGGAGAGGGAGAGCGAGAGAGAGAGAGAGAGAGTGAGAAGGAGAGAGAAAAAGAATCAGCGCTCATTCCCTTCAGCTTGCAGAAAGTTTAAACCTTTCAGTTTCGGTTTGGGTGCACATTTGCTTTTTGATGATTCAATGTTTGTGTTTTGTTCCCTGGAGTTCGAGATCTGGGACTGTTTTGAATTTGATTTTCAATTTCGGAACTTAGAATGATTTCTTTTAATGTTAAGGATCCATCAGTGATTATGGAATGAAATATCAACCCCTGTTTTCCTTATGGGTTAAGGCTGCCCTCCTGTCAATTTCTAACGAATCACTTTTATGCTCAAGTGATGGCCAGTCATAATTAATTTCAGTTCAGTGTAATACGGTGGAAGACGACATACTTTCTTTAAAAAAAACATGTTTTCTCCTTCGATTTTGCACCATTTAACATCAGCATAAACATGCTCCCAAATTCTCCATTATTTCATGCTATGGCTAAAGATCATTTTCACCCCGCTCACCCCTACGTGTTGTACTAATGAAAGAATTGCCGAAAGGAAGTAAAGGAGTAGAAATAAATCTGAGCCTCATGTGCGGAATCATTCTGTTCCAGGATGAAAGTAGGCCTCGGCTGAATTTTAGTTGTATTCTAAACCTAACGTAAGGAAAATCACTTCAGACTTTAGCATTCACTCATTGAGGGGAGCAATTCCATGATTTTTTTTAAATTTCGCTAAATTTTGTGAAACTGGAAGCATAAAGATACATCCAAATTATCCCAAACCAACAACATTGTTTTCAGAAAATGGTACTAACAGATTTAGTTTTTGTTTCAGAATCGTATGTTCCCACTCAATTTTAAGACTGCTGTATTTCATTGGTGATTATAATATGACAGTTGTAGCTTTATTTTATATCAATTCCCCTCCGTCAATGAAAACTGAAGTTTCAGTTCAACATTAAGTTGCGATAAATCATGTTACAAAATTAACATCCCATGGTTAATATCTGTGTCATTGGATTCTGCCATTATTCGTGCATAAGAAGTTTTTTTTTGTTACCATGTGAGTAGGCCCACCATTTAACGCAGCTGCAGTGATTTCACGGCCGATAGCATGGAAAATCAGCAATGGCTGGTCAGGACCGAGTAAGGAAACGAATCTTGGATTTAAAATAAGCTACCAGAACATGTAATTATAGTATATTTCAGACTTGGAAACTGTTAACATTTTACATTTAAATATTGAATACTGAACAAATGATTTTCCAATTTATATTAATGCCTTTTAAAATGCTATAATCACTTGTTCATTTCCTGCCTCTGGATTACAGTTAGTTATTATTTTACTTAATACGTTTTATATACTGAATTGTATTAGCCCTGATTCACAAAATCGGAATTAATTGGCAGGATCGCTTGGTTTTATTCCTTTCCATAATGTCAGTGACCTGTATCATTGCCTCATGGTTAATTTGAAACATGGCTACATTAATTCGTTGCTAACTTAAGAATAGAAAGCTATCTTACTGGCCAGTTGAATGAATTCTGCATGTGATAGGAGGATAGAGGTATATATAGCACAGGAAAATCTCAAAAGCTGGGAGTGTTCAGAGCAGATTGTGAATGAAAAAATTAAAGTGACATGAGATGAAAAAAGGGATATGAGAAATAGTGTAAGGCTACTAAGGTTGAGGAAAATATAGTCAAGGTTAAGGCAGCAACGCCGTAAGTTAAAGAACTTAGATTATGCTCGGAATCCCAAGCCTTTGTCTGGAATACCGACCCTATTTGAGGATTTGGATTTTATGCCTGGATATCCTCTGAGCCCCTAACATTTCATATCCCCAGCACACCCTCCTTATTACAAACCTTTCCTTCTTTTGAAAATGAAGAATCCAGCTTTCATAGCTGATTTCTTGGGAACGAGTGGCCTGCACCATCCTAAACCAGGGCTCACCTCGGGAGGTGGAGTAATGTTAATGAGGCATGCCACTGTTCGCAAGATCAAACTGGCTCAGTTTGCTCAATATGTCCAAGGGTGATACGGATGTAAACTCAGCAAAATTTTGGGAGTAGCCAGAATACGAAAGGCTCGTGTGACAAGACTGAAATATGTGGCTATCTGTCTGACAGAAGTGAATTGAAAAAATAATCAGGAAGTTCAGTCACCTTTGTTTAACCCTATGCTTTTGCAATGTTTCCCTTCTAGTGTCACCGAACAAGATCCATACAAACATTATGACCCAGTCCAGGAATTTCCACTCACAAATAAGGTGAGCGGTGACTTTCTGTTGGGATGGCTAAATCCTGACTGAACTAAGATGCAAGTTGCAGGTAAAAGCAATTATATCCGGCGTCCTTCGCGATCCCAAATACCATGTGCCAGCCCTGACAGGGTTGATTGGGACGTGGATTCCCACTGGGGTGGGGGGTAGGGGTGTGTAAACTGCATCAGGTGCTCACCCAGCGACCACTGCTGAGCCATCTCTTCCCGAGGGGACCCTGAAAATGGGGACATGCATGCCCCAGTATTACACCTTTGAGACTGGGATCAAGACAGCTAAATCCCCAGGGGCAATGGTTGGCCCTTGCTTAAATTGTGGAAATGTGGCCATTAGGGAGTGATGTGCCTTCAATGTTAACTTGGAGCTAACGTGGGGAATCGACATGTGTGCATCCGAGCGAAAGGAAGATATGCTAATACACACTGACTCTTCGTTGTGCTTTCGGCGTGATCCATGATTTTGGAGCCTTGTGGCAACATAGAGGATTATTAACCCCCATCGAGCAGCTTTGTAGTAATGTTGTTCTATCCGATCAAGATGTCCGGCTCATGCTGAGGCAACTGATACAGTTTCCAAAGTAATGGGAATGTGGATGCTGCTGATAAGCAAGCAGCCTTACATCCCAAACTTCTGGTCCCATTGGGTCCCCCGCAAAACCCGGACAGAGACAATATGGTGACAGGTATGTCAGACCTGGGTAAGGTACAGAAATGACAGGGTGTACCCCTGCCATGGAGCGAAAAAATACGGCCTTAAATAGGGTAGTCCCTCCATACTCAAACGAAAATATGGTGACCCCTGCTCGACAAGCTTGTGTTCCTCTTTGCTGCTGCCTATTTTAATTGATTATGTGCCTTATTTACACACTTAAGTGAGGAGGGAATGGTTATACCCTTTTACAATGGACACGCCATGACATCCAGCATCGATGGGAGGTACCCTACCAGGGTTCTCCTCACCAAGCCCTCCTGCTGATAAGGTCTTCCCAGTACCTCCATCATTGCAAGGTCATCAGACAAGCCGCTTGTGAGTGGGGAGATGATGAAGTTCGAACGTACCCTGTTATGTGGACTCCTCGTCATCGGCATTACTACTCAAGAAAAGATGATTTACCAGTGTGTTCCTGAGAATCCAGAGATTGTCTATCATTTATGCCGAAAATATGTCCTTGTGCGTTGAGAGACTGATTGCTTCAATACATGGAACATTACCAAGAATAAAGGATGCAATGGTCAACTGCATCAAGAAAATCTGGCAGATCGTTGATAGGACAAGTCTCAATCAACTTGACCCTGTCAAGGTGTTTTATGCCAGTTTGATTTCAGATGCGCGATGGGCGCCCCTGTGAATCCTTCCCTCTATTCAAAGAAGTGTAATTTGGCAAGTCACAAAAGATAAAAGGAGGAAATGTTACATTTAATTCACAATTCGTTTCTTCAATGTCACAATAAAATATTCGTCTGGGATGAAGTAGCCTGTTACACCCTCACATCAGCAAAGGACTCTTTCTTCCCCTTCCACCTCCCAAATCGCATCGACCGAGTGTGGAATACTTCTAAGGCATAATGTTTTAGACTACAACGAATTCCCACCTGCTAGTTGCTTGTGGACTTCCTGTAATAAATCCAGGGTAGCCTATCCCAATTTTACGACAGTACGGGATGGGGTGCACTTACGTGAATGTGGCTAAGACTATTCCATGTGCCTTGGACAAATGTACCTATCGCTCCTGCTCCCCTATGGGGGCTTGCATCTGATGCGTATGCATACTGGAGGAGTGTGCTCTTGTTATTACCGGCTTTCAGGCTCATTGTAGTATGGGTGACAGCACCCACTCATCTACACCATGAGACCTCTAACGGTACATTCATCTTCCCAATTGTGGGATGGAATGAAACAGTCTGGGACAACAACAGCAACTCTTAATGAAAGACCCACTTCTTCTTGTTGAACAGCTTTCACCCAGAGTGCCCATGGGGATCACAATTTGTAGACACGGACGACCCGTATGTTCGGGTAAGTCGCAAAGCCTGGCCTGCTTCTTAAAATGAAGCCCCTTCCATTGTCTGTACTAAATCCACTTATTCCTTTTTCAGCCAAGGCAAAGCGACCACCTTCTTGGTTTCTTGATGAAATATATACTCCCCGTGCTGTAGCCGGAGGGACACTTTTCCCGACTACTGTTCCCAGTCCAACTACATGGGAATGAGGTTGGGGTTTCCCCACCAAACGTATGTTTCACCTGAATTCTGTGCGCATTGGAAGGGAGCAAAGGCTTTCGGTAGCACGAAAGTTTACTCCGTGGGCTTCGCATTTCTAAGGACATTTTCCATTGGAGGATCCGTAGAATCTATTAGCCATCAAAACCGTATTATGTTATTTGCGGTCTCACCATCTTGGGCAGCGGGACGGCCTCAGCCTTAGCAGGAGTTAAGGACATGGTCTCAGATTACGTCTATTTTCCCAGCAGAACCGGTATGCTCTCGTTGCAATAGGTGTTTGCACCATAATTAAATGCAAGTGTGTGATGGTGGTTACTGACCTCATCGAGAATTTTACCAGGCATGTAGGTAACTTCCACATCTTTATCAATCAAATGACAGGAGGGAGATTGGGATTTTGGCTCATGCTACAACTGGTTGATAAATCTGCCCATGTGTATTAGTATTATTTAAATTTGTCTCTTTGCTGGCATGCTACTGTTAAATGTATTATTGCTAAACTAGTATCCTCTGTTGACAACATCAGTTCCCCCAGAAAATGCTTCTTCTCTTTTTTAAATGAAGATGAGTAGCATCGGTTGCCTACCCCGCTTCCTTCTCTCAGAGGAGGAAGTATGGCAGTCTCTAGCGTCCATTCGATTCGATTGATCTATTCTACGCTCTCCAATCCGATGGTGTGGTCATGGAATGACCAAAGGATGGAGGTAGGATCTGAAACCTGAATACAGGCTGAGGTAACCAGTTGTGTCAGGAACAACAACTTAACACATGCTCTTACTAACTTACGTAGCAATCAAATGGCTTCTCAATGCAAGTAAAATGGCAAAATGACTTAGAGGCTGCAAATTGACAATTCTGCTAAAAGCTGCATAAAATGGCTTTTACTCTGCTGCAGCTGCATAATTTACAAAATACAGTCGGCTTCAATAGAGATTAGCTGACAATGCTTCTTTTACAGCATAGAATTAACTATAGTAGATAAGACATTATTGGCCATCCTAACTGACCTTCAAGTGCAGCTGAAAATGCTCGGTTCGTGAGATAAGAATGGCCTGAGTGTTGGAAAATAAATTTGATTCTCAAGAAATACCATTGGACCGAGTAACTGTCAAATAAAAATGATATCGTAAGTTGATTGGTAATTGTTTGAATATAATAGACAATAATGGCTTGCGTCTTTCTTCAAGAAAAGTATAAAAATGTCTTTGCTTTAAGCCATATGCGCAGGTCTTCTGAGGAACACTGAAGAGTATAACTTCTGTGTTTCTGGATGATTTGTGCCAAGCCGTATGAAGAAAATAACCAGACCGACTGTGAGGGCTTATTGACCGATCACGGAACAGAGAGACTCCACCCCCCCTCCCCCTCCGTGGGTGTCCAGATCTTCAATGTCACAGGTAGGCAGGGTGGTGAAGAAGGAATTTGGCATGTTTTCCTTCATTGCTCAGAGCATTGAAAGTAGTTTTTGGGCACCTTGTTGTGGCTGAACAGGGCATTGCACAGAAAATTTATCGTCATCCAATGATGAGCGCAACAGCATTGTTGATTATGAAGAAAAAAATCATCTGCTCCATTTGTGTCCTCAAGTGAAGGGCACGTGACAGTTTTACTTGGTTTAGTTGAGATAGAACATAGAACATAGAACAATACAGCATAGAACAGGCCCTTCGGCCCACGATGTTGTGCCGAACATTTGTCCTAGCTTAAGCACCTATCCATGTACCTATCCAATTGCCGCTTAAAGGTCACCAAAGATTCTGACTCTACCACTCCCACAGGCAGCGCATTCCATGCCCCCACCACTCTCTGGGTAAAGAACCCACCCTTGACATCTCCCCTATACCTTCCACCCTTCACCTTAAATTTATGTCCCCTTGTAACACTTTGTTGTACCCGGGGAAAAAGTTTCTGACTGTCTACTCTATTTATTCCTCTGATCATCTTATAAACCTCTATCAAGTCACCCCTCATCCTTCGCCGTTCAAATGAGAAAAGGCCTAGCACTCTCAACCTATCCTCGTACGACCTATTCTCCATTCCAGGCAACATCCTGGTAAATCCTCTCTGCACCCTCTCCAAAGCTTCCACATCTTTCCTAAAGTGAGGCACACAGTACTCCAAATGTGGCCTAACCAAAGTCCTGTACAGTTGCAACATTACTTCACAACTCTTGAATTCAATCCCTCTGCTAATGAACGCTAATATACCATAGGCCTTCTTACAATCTCTATCCACCTGAGTGGCAACTTTCAAAGACCTATGAACATAGACCCCAAGATCCCTCTGTTCCTCTATCTCACGAAGAACCCTACCGTTAACCCTATATTCCGCATTCTTATTTGTCTTTCCAAAATGGACAACCTCACACTTGGCAGGGTTGAACTCCATCTGCCACTCCTCAGCCCAGCTCTGCATCATATCCAAGTCCCTTTGCAGCCGACAAGAGCCCTCCTCACTATCCACAACTCCACCAATCTTCGTATAATCTGCAAATTTACTGACCCACCCTTCGACTCCCTCATCCAAGTCATTAATAAAAATTACGAACAGCAGAGGACCCAGAACTGATCCCTGCGGAACTCCACTTGTAACTGGGCTCCAGGCTGAATATTTACCATCTACCACCACTCTCTGACTTCGACCGGTTAGCCAGTTTTCTATCCAATTGGCCAAATTTCCCTCTATCCCATGCCTCCTAACTTTCCGCATAAGCCTACCATGGAGAACCTTATCAAATGCCTTACTAAAATCCATGTATACTACATCCACTGCACTACCCTCATCCACATGCTTGGTCACCTCCTCAAAGATGTGACTCGATCTCACAGCAATATGGCTGGCTCTGAGCTGCCCTCTTGCAATTAGCAGTGGGTAATCAAAGCTGATCCCCGCATTCCATGAACGCATCAATAAATGTACATTTTGCTAGTGGGAAGGAATTTCTTGGGAAAGACCCAAGGGATCGGTTAAAGTGTGTTTGCTTTAATGCAAGGAGTATCAGGAATAAAAGTGATGAGCTTAGAGCATGGATCAGTACCTGGTGCTATGATGTTGTGGCCATAACAGAGACGTGGGTTTCTCAGGGGCAGGAATGGTTGAAGGATGTTGCAGGGTCTAGAACATTTAAAAAGAATAAGGACAGTGGAAAAGAGGAGGGGGTGTAGCACTGCCAATCAGTGAGGGTATCACAGCTACAGAAGTTACCATTGTCGACGAAGGTCTGCCTACTGAGTAGGTATGGGTGCAAATTAGGAAAAGTAAGGGAGCAGTCACCTCATTAGGAGTTTACTACAAGCCCCCCAATAGCAGCAGGGAGATTGAAGAAAGCATAGGTCGGCAGATTTTGGAAAAGTGTGAATGTAGTAGGGTTGTTGTAATGGATGACTTTAACTTTCCCAATATTGATTGGAACTTTCTTCGAGCAGATGGCTTGGAAGGAGCTGTTTTTGTAAGGTGTATTCAGGAGGATCTCCTAACACTGTAAATTGACAGGCCAACCAGGGGAGAGGCCATGTTAGATTTGGTGCTCGGCAATGAGCAGCGGCAGGTGTCAGATCTTGCGGTGGGAGAGCATTTTGGTGATACTGACCACAACTGCCTCACAGTCTACATAGCTGTGGAGAAGGAGAGAAGCAGGAACAATGGGAGGATATTTAATTGGGGAAAGGAAACTATGATGATATCAGATGTGAGTTGGGAAGCATGAACTGGGAGCAATTGTTCCATGTGGAGACTGTTTAAGGAACAGTTGTTGCGAGTGATGCATAAATGTGTTCCTCTGAGACAGGTAAGAAGGGGTAAGATAATGGAGCCTTGGATGACGAGAGCGGAGGAGCTTCTCGTCAAAAGAAAGGAGGCAGCTTATGTAAGGTGGAGGAAGCAATGGTCTTGCTTAGCTCTAGAGGATTACAGGCAGGCGAGGAAGGAGCTCAAAAATGGTGTGAGGATAGCCAGGTGGGGGCAGGAAAACGGCTTGGCAGGAAGGATTAGGGAGAATCCAAAGGCATTTTACACGTATGTGAGGAATAAGAGAATGATCAAAGAAAGAGTAGGGCCGATCAGGGATAGCATAGGGAACTTGTGTATAGAGTCTGAGAAGGTACAGGAAGCCCTAAAAGCTTCTGTCTTTACTAAAGAAAAGGACCTTGTAGAGAATGAAATCATTGAGGAGCAGGTAAGCATGCTGGAACGGATATAGATTGAGGAAGCTGATGTGCTGAAAATTTTAACAAACATTAAGATTGACAAGTCGCCAGGGCCAGATGATATTTGTCCTCGGCTGCTTTGGGAAGCGAGAAATGTGATTGCCTCGCCACTTGCGATGATCTTTGCATCCTCGCTGTCCACTGGAGTAGTATCTGAGGACTGGAGGGAGGCAAATATAAACCCTCTCTTCAAGAAAGGAAAAAGGGAAATCCCTGGCAATTACAGACCAGTCAGTCTCACGTCTGTCGTCTGAAAAGGGTTAGAAAGGATTCTGAGGGATAGGATGTATGACCTTCGGGAAGAGCATGGCTTGATTAAATGCAGTCAGCACGGCTTTCTTGGGGGCAGGTCATGCCTCACAAATCTTATTGAGTTTTTTGAGGATGTTACTAGACAAGTTGATGAGGGTAGTGCGGTGGATGTGGTGTACATGGACTTCAGCAAGGCATTTGATGAGGTTCCCCATAGTAGGCTCGTTCAGAAGGTCAGAAGGAATGGATACAGGGAAATGTAACTGTCTGCATGCAGAATTGGATGATCGACAGGAGACAGCGAGTGGTAATGGAAGGAAAGTATTATGCCTGGAAGTGAGTGGTGAGTGGTGTTCCACAGGACTCTGTTCTTCGGTCTCTACTCTTTGTATTTTTGATTAATGACTTGGATGAGAAGATTAAAGGATGGGTTAGAACGTTTGCAGATGACACAAAGGTTGGAGATGTTCGTTGACAGTATAGAGGACTGTTGTAGGCTGCAGCGTGACATTGACAGGATGCAGGCATGGGCTGAGAGGTGGCAGATAAATGCGAAATGATGCATTTTGCAAGGTCAAACTTGAGAGTTGAGTACAGGATTAAAGACAGGATTCTTGGCAGTGTGGAGGAACAGCAAAACCTTGGTGTGCAGGTCCATAGATCCCTTAAAATTGCCACCCAACTGGAGAGAGTTGTTAAGAAAGCATATGGTGTTTTGGCTTTCATTAATAGGGGATTGAGTTGAAGAGCTGTGAGATCTTGTTGCAGCTCTATTAAACTTTGGTTCGACGGCACTTGGAATACTATGTCCAGTTCCAGTTGCCCTATTATCGGAAAGATGTAGATGTAGAGAAGGTTTACCAGGATGCTGCCTTACGAAGAGAGGTTGACTGAGCTCGGACTTTATTCATTGGAAAAAAGGAAAAAAAGAGAGGCGACCTAATTGAGGTGTACAAGATAATGAGAGGCATAGATAGAGTTGATAGCGAGAGACTAGTTCCCAGAGCAGAAATTGTTAACACGAGGGGTCATAGTTTTTAGCTGTTTGGTGGAAAGTATGGAGGGGATGTCAGAGGCCAGTTCTTTACGCAGAGATTTGTGAGAGCAGCAGTTGTGGAAGCGAGGTTATTGGGGATATTTAAGAGATTGCTGTACATGCATATGGTCACAGACATTTGAGGGTTCATACATTAGGTTTACCTCACATGAGGACCAATGGTCGGCACAACATCGTGGGCTGAAGGGCCTGTTCTGTGCTGTACTGTTCTATGTTCTATATTTCCTTCCCTAATTCACACACAACTGACACGAGTGTGGAATTAATCTTGATCCTGCAGATTGTGAATGTTTGTGTGTGTGAGTGCTGGCGCAAATGTTTAGTTCTGTGTGTGAGTTTTGGTACCTCTTCCTCAAGCAGTAGAAAACTCCCTTATCGCCGCATGTTTCTCCAGTCGCGTCGGCATTCCTTATGTCTGTAACTGCCTATAGACCCAAACATCCTCCTATGCTCCTCCCAATATCGAAACTCCTTTATCTCCTACTGCCTGGTTAACGTCGCGTCAGAAACCATTGACACGTTCTATCTCTCTAAATTGTTTTGGGTCCCACAGCACTTTCTGTATTTATAATTCCTGCCATGTCCCATAGCCCTCCATATCTCTTGAACCAACTCCGATAGATATTGCACTTGCTAACTCTGTGAACTCCTCCTGCCACATCAATTCATATTGCTTTACAACATGGTTCAGGCCCTTATCAAACTTCAAGTGTCTGCCAGCACTTCCAGCACATTTAAGTCTCCCTCATCATTTCATTAAAGACCAACAATACTTCCACTTCCTACAGCACTACTCTTCCGAGGAGAACACTTGCGCTCCCTTCAAAACCTGCTCCAACATTTTCATAGCCCTTTTTTCAATTTCTACAACACTATGCCCTCACAATTGGTAGCTTTTAATGACTGTCTTCGAAGCCTCTTTTTTATCTATTATGATCTTTAAAGATCTGCGTGAGTCTTCGATTGGTCTTCCTTGCTGAAGTTTTGTCCGTGTAATTTTCTTTGTTTCAATTTCTGATTATTGGGTGTACTTGGGATGGTCACTATAAAACTTAATAATCCATTTGAATTCCATCTTATCACACAAACCACCAAGTCTCGACCACCAAGGAAGGAGTGATTCTGATCAATGGCAAAAAAGACATCAACCATCGCTGGGGGAGCACTTCAGAGACCTCCTCAACCAGGGCTCGGTCATCGATCTGAGTGTCATTGACCATATCCCACAGCACGCTGCACACCACGGGCTGAGCAACACCCTAGCCCTACACGACGTAGAGAAGGCCATTAGCTAGCTCAAGAACAACAGGTTTGCTGGAGCATAAGGTATCCTCACTGATGCATTGAAGTGCGGAGGCGCAGAGCTCCTCATGCAGTACAACTCCTTTCTGCCTTATCTGGAAGGAGGAGGCATCCCGGGGGAGCTCAGAGATGTCACCGTCATGAACATCTGAAAAGGGAACTGATCCGCCTGTGGTGATGACAGGGGAATCTCCCTACTGTCGACCATTGGAAAAGTAATCGTCAAGGTCCCCCCTCAACCGTCTCCTCCATTTGGCTGAAGAACCACTCCCAAACTCGCACCGTGTTTCCCCACCACAGAGGGACAGAACGGACTTGATTTTCACCATGTGACAGCTACGGGACCAAATGCAGAGAACAGAACCTCCCCCTGTACGTGGCTGCCTTCGACCTTACAAAGGCCTTTGACATCATCACCTAGGAAACATTATGGAGAGTCCTTCTCTGCTTTGGCTACACCATGAAGTTTGTCTCGATCCTTCGCCTGCTCCCCGATGACATGGATGTTGTGGCAATGACAAATGGCTCCATCATCAACCCATTCCCTGTTCGGACCGATGTCAACAGGACGTGTTATTGCCCCAACACTGTTCCTGACCTACCTCGCTGCAATGCTTCAACTCACCGAAAACAAGCTCTGCACTTAAGTACAGCTAACCTACCAAACCCGCAGGAACTTATTCAACCTCCTGCCACCGTTAAACCAAAGCTAAACTCACCCCAACCGTCACATCGAGGTACAGTATGTTGATGGTGTTTTTGTGTGTGCAATCTCAGAAGGCATGTTCCCGCCCATTATCAGCACCTTTACAGGGACATATGAGAGCAAGTGCCTCACCCTGAACATCCACTAGACAAAGGCGCTCCATCAACCCGGCCCGGCTTTGCAGAGCGAATCTACAATCATCAAAGCCTAAGGAAAGGCCTTGGATCTTCCAATTCCTCAGGTGTGTCCTTTGACCAAAACAGATATGATGAAGAGATCCAGCACTGCCTCCAGTGTATTAGCACAACCTTCGGCCGTCTAAGGGAAGTGGTGTTCGAGAAGAACAGCAACTAATTCAACTGCAAGCTCACGGAACACAAAGCTGTGGTGGTTCCGACCCTCCGATATGGCTCTGAGACATGGACTGTTTATGACAGGTACTTCAAGATTCTGGAGCCTTCCCACCAACGCTGCTTGTGCAAGGTCCTGAGAATCCACGTGGAACATAAACACATCAATGCCAACGTCCTCGAACAAACCAACTCTCCCTGTACGGAGGCACTGGCGCCTCCCTTGATCACCTATGATAGACTGGGCACGTCGTCGCCATGTTTGACACGAAACTCCCCAAGAAGGTGCTCTCCTCCCAGCTCCGAAACGGCAGGCGATCCCCAGCTGAACAGAGGAAATGCTTCATCGATGCCCAGAAGCTCTCACTGGGGAAGTGCAGCGTTCACACTAACACCTGGGAAACACTGGTGAGGAAGTAGTATTGGGAATGTGTCGAAAATCCTCGAGATTTACTGCAGGGCAAAAGCAGAATCTCATAGGTAAACAGCAGAAGACGCACGCTGCTACTCCAACGCCTCACCCACCCTTTCTAATGGCCACTTCTGGCCCAAGTGTAACCGATTCTGTGGAAAGCCACATCGGTCTGCACAGTCACCGACAGACTCCCTCTGAGAGTGTGAGAGAGTCAGCTTCGTCTGTGACCCACTGTCAATGAGATGATGCGATAGGAAGATTGAAAGCCCTCTCAATTATCCCAGTGCTTTTGTTACAAATTCCAACAATTCCCTTGTTCAGGCATTGTCTAACAATGTAATAATGTCCTTCCACTTCTGTGTTCTGACCCTTATTACCCAAAATTTGGTTTCCGACTGATACAGAATATGAGGCCACATACTTTCTTGGTAGTCCCATTGTTTAAGAGTTTAAGAGCCATGAGGTTTTGCTGCATCTCTATAGAACCCTGATTATACCACACTTAAAACAATGCGCTCAATTCTAGTTCTCTCATTACAGGAAGGACGTGGACGCTTTAGAGAGGGTGGAAAGGAGATTTAGAATGATGCTATCTGGACTGGAGGGCAGTTCTTATAGAGAAAGGTTAGTGAAGCTAAGGCTTTTCTCATTGAAGCGATGAAGGGTGAGGGGTGACTTGATGGAGATGAACAAGGTGATGAGAGGCACCGATCGGAAGAATACTCAGCGATATCTTTTCCCATGGCAGAAATGGTTATCATAAGTGGGTATAATTTTAATGTGATTGAAGAACGGTTACGTGGAGATTTCAATGTTTGGTTCTTCAGAGTGGAGGATGGGTGGAATGCACTGCCAGCAGTGGTAGTATAGTCAGATAAATCAGGGACATTTAATCGATTTCTTGGATAGATACATGGATAATAGTAAAATGAAGACCATGTAGTTTAGTTTGATCTTAGAGGAGGACAAAAGATCGGCAGGACACCGACACAGGCAGGACACTGTGCTCTTATGTGTTCTATGTTCCATATGGTAGACCATGTAATACGTTCAGATCATTGTAAAACCGTATGGCATCCAGGAGGAGCTAGTCAACTGAAAATAGATTTTGCTTGATGGACGGAGAAAAAAGGATGTTGGGAGACATGTTGTTTTTCTGATTGGAGGCACGTGACCGCGGTGTAGTGCGTCCACTGTTTTTTATCATATGGATAAATGATTTGGATGGGAATATTGGTTTCCTGGTAAGTAAGTTTGTGGGGATACTGAATTGGTGATATATTGGGCAGTGAAGAGCGTTAATGGTGATAAAACAGGATTAACCGTATTGTTGGAATAGTAGGATGAAGCATCGTAGATCGAGGTTAATTAGATAAGTGCGAAGTGATCCATTTTGCTGAATCAATCCAGGCGGGACTTGTACAGTTAATATTCGGGCCCTCGGTAGTGTTGCCAATCAGTAACCTTTGGCTGCAGGTACACCGATCTTTGAATGTGGTCACACAGGTGTACCAGCTGGTGAAGCAGGCATTTTGGATGGTTGCCTTGATTGATCAGACCATTGAGAGTAAAAGTTAGGATGTCATGGTGTTTCTGGACAAGGCATTTATGGGGCATTGCTCAGTATGAATGACTCATCTGGTTCACTTATGTCCTTTAGGCAAAGACATCTAACATTCCAACATCGTCTGTCTAACATGTGACTCCAGACCCACAGCAATATGGCTGACTCTGAGCTTCCTCTGGGCAATTAGCAGTGGGGCAAAGAATGCTGATGCAATCAGTGACACCACATCCAATGAATGAATAAATAAAAATACATACGCCCCTCCCTATCTCTGCAAACAATTCCAGCTGCAGCAGTTCGTACTCTCTTTGTAACACCTTTTTGGCCCTGGCCACTCTTTACAACACTCTCACGACCTCCAGGACACTCACCTCTCCCTGTTGATATCATCTCTTTAAACCTGACAAAGTTTCCTGAACACACTGCTCTCTTCCTGCTAGGAGTCCCTTTGCAATCCCTTTAACATTTACTCCTAAAACACACTCTCACTTCGGAATTTTAAACTATTGTTTGGCTATCTCCTCAGTCTGATAATCTAATATGAGCCATTTCGTCCTGAGTGAGGAACGGACGGGAATTTCTTAATGAAGTTTAGTCTGTTTCAATAGAATGTCCTTTTGTTGAATATTTTGCATTATTCCTTCGAATGTTTTCTACTCTTCGTTTACAGACACACATCTCAGTCTGTTCAGTTTATTTATCTTTGTCAGTTCTCCCACAACTCATGTAATTGGCTATTTTTGTTTCTATTTGTAACGTGTCCTTTCTGTGAGTCACGTTAAAACTTTATTTTCCTTTAAACTGAACTTTATCCCAATTTCCCGGTGGATCTGTCAGTGTGACATTACTCATTCCCTCAGCTTTGTGACACAATGGTCGACCTCAGATTGTTACATCCCCAGCCAGTTGCATAATCTGTAATTCAAAGAAACACTGACAGAAACATTCTCTGAACTCCTCTTCCAATATCAGTCTTGCCACTGTGACTGTCCAAATTAAATGAAATTTGAAGGGTTCCAAAATTGTCACAATGCCTTGTTTAAAAATTCCAATGATCGCAGTGCTGAGCAATGAAACGCTGTCAGGTGACCGAAATCTATTCTGCGGCTTGTGTCCTTGGCAAACATTTAGCCAGTCTTTATATTCATACTCCCTCTACTTCATTATCTGAGGCCGAATACTTTCTCTGTAATGCCTTTGTTGCCCATTGCTGTCAGGGTTGGTCATCCTGCTTTCCCATTCTCCCGAGGACTCCGCAAGGTTGTGTACCATTGAATTTTTATGTTCCACCAATTGTTTGTCCAGTAACCATATCTCTCTGGTTTCTAAATCTCATTTATCTCTGTGTCACAAACACATCTACCTTTTTGTCAATTCCAAAAGGAAATATAACTTACTCTTTCCCACAATTTGCGATCACAAACCTCTCCGTTGATGTGTAATTTTATTTAAACTTTGTTACTTCCTGTTTCTTTCTAATTGTCTTCAGCCATATCCCTATGCTGTTCCAATTTTTCACCTTTTCTCTTTGGATTTGGAAAGCTGCTTTTGCCTGATCCCTGTCTCTGCATTCTCTCTGTCAGTTTACAACCTTGTCCATAAACCTACCGACATGATTGACCAGGAGATTGGTCCCTGCACGGTTCCAGTGGGGCCATCCTAATGGATTTTTTTTAATGCACGTATGGGATACGGGTGTCTCTGGATGACTAGACTTTTTCGTCAAACACTAGCTGCCCTTGAACTGAGTGCCTTGCGCGGCCATTTCAGAGGGCATTTCAGAAGCAGACACTTTGCTTTGGGTATGTCGTGCAGACAATGTAAGCATGGCAGATGTCCTTCATGAAAGGACAAGTGTACTTCGGATCGGTTTTTGAACAGAATCAATTGTTTAATATTTCTTTACAGATGGTTAATTATTATTTGTAAAATTATTGATTTGAAATTCCACCATTTCTGATGGGGGGGATTCAAACCTGTCTCCCCTGAACATGAGGTGAGGTTTTAGAAACATACTCGAGCAGCACTACCACTAGGCCAAAACTTCGCCTGCTCACAGATCGCTCATCCCTGAGCACTCATACCAGTGCACCACGAAACAAAACCCTATCTTCCTATCCAATTGTTTGATTCTGAAATCAGCATGAGCTCTGGTGATATCACTCAGTAACTCTCCATGTGGTATCCCGCACTGTGAGGGTGTAATGGTGTCTCCATCATCGTCTCTCTCTCTCTCTCTTCCCCATCTCTCTCTCTCTCTCTCTCACTCTCTCTCACTTTCTCTCACTCACTCTCTCTCTCACTCTCTCTCTTTCTCTCAGCATCCAGCTGAGAAAATACTCCACAATCGAAAATGAACTCTTGAGTTTGGTACTGTCCTTTGAGCATTTTAATATGCATATCAGGAACAATGTGTCCGAGACAATTGTGTATACTGACCACAATCCGCTTACATTCTCAGAACATTTTAATGATAAGAATATGAAACTATTTCGTTAGAGTCTTATATCACAGAATTCGAATTTTAAAAATCATACATGTTTTGTGCATCAGCACAATACAATCGCAGGCACATTATCGCTGATTTAACTGATAGAGTTCAGATGAGATTTGTCTTTATTTAATGTTTTGTGTACATATACGTAGGTAAATGGGCAGCATTTAAGGTGAACTTACATTAATGTTATCTGTATGTTCGGGTAACGTGTTTAAAAAGTAGAGAAAGAAGAAAATGAAGCCATATTTTCATTATGTCAATACATTTTTCCAAATGGGGAGGTGTTATGAAGATGTGGGAAAACCTTTAAGAGAGGTAATAGCAGCGGAATTACCGTACCATGTACCAAGTGCACTCAAAAATGGTAACATTGTAACATTGGGTCGAACCAATCGATTGGTTCGTTGCTTGGAGACAAAACAAATCTGAATTCAGCCAATCAGTTTAAATTATACCAGAAACATATCAAACTCCAATCAAGATTGATTTCAGTATATTGACAATCTTAAAAGCCAATGACACAATCCGATGCTCTGGATGCTCTGGGAAAATTGAACAGTTGAGAGGAGAACGGCACAGCCCAGCATGCACGTAGAGTGCTTGGAAGTTGCTGTTTCTTAAAAGTATCTTTTCGATCAGTAACCTAAAACGCAGAATTTCCAAAGCAGGAGCAAAGGTGACACCGGGAGTTTCAAAGACAAGAACTTACAGCTGCCAGGTTTTGAGACAAGAAGTGTTGTTTGTGAAGCTTAATTGGGAGGTTTTTTGGACTCATAGAAGGGAAGCTAAAAGGTATTTAGAGAAAGAAATTGTAAATAGTGGTTAGTTACTTATTCTGTTATACTTTAAGAAATAAAGTTCTTAATTTTTACTTTAAATTGTCCTTGGCCACTTGAATTTTGAAGATTACTGCACGGGATAAATATTTTCTGCGTTGCTAGTTTTCAATTAAGCAGGAGAGTTTACCCCGTGTCATAACAATCGTTCCTTGAAGATAAGTTCGCAGATAAATAGGGTAGTGAAGAAGGTATTTGATATGCTTCCCTTTATTGGGAAAAGCATTACGTTTTGGAGTTGGAAGGTCATGTTGTGGCTGTACAGGACATTGGTTCAGACACTTTTGGAATATTGCGTGCAATTATGGTATCCTCCCTGTCGGAAGAGTGTTATATAATTTTAGAAAAGATTTACAATGAATTGCCAGCGTTGGAAAATTTAAGTTAAAGGGACAAGCTGAATAGACTGAGGCTGCTTTCCCTGTAGCATCGGAGGCTGGGGATGGTGACCTTACTGATGTTTATGAAACCATGAGGGTCATGGATAGGATAAATGGACACGTACTTTCCATGGGGTGGTGGAGTCCAGAACTAGAGGGCATAGTTTTAGGGGAGAAGGGAAAGATATAAAACATGCTGAAGGTGCAACGTTTTCATGTAGAGGGTGGTGGGTGTACGGAATGAACATCCAGAGGAAATGGTGGAGGTCGGTACAATTACAGCATTGAAGAAGCATATTAATGGGTATATGAATATGAAGGATTGAGAGCAATATGATACAATTGGTGGCAAATAGGACTAGATTAGGTTAGGATATTTAGTCAGCATGGACGTGTTGGACCGAAGCATCTGTTTCTGTGCTCTCCATCGCTACGACTCTCTGACTCTAAATGATTTCCACTGTTCATCTACAGCATGACATTTCAGTCTGTTTACCTTATTTTCCTTGGTCTGTTCTTCTCTCAAATTTTTGCAATTGCCTTTTTTTCTGATTTGTCTTGTGTGTTTTATGGTCAAATTAAAACTTCATGAGGCCTTTGAATCCACAATTGTACAATTTCCTGGAAGATCGCTCATTGTGTCATCATCCTTCACTCAGCTTCATCACCTAACGGTCGACCTGACATAGTCATGCTCCAGCCAGTTGTACAATATGTTTTTAAAAGAAACACTGACAAAAACATTCGAAGAGGAGTTTGGCGAATGTCACTTTTGCCAATGTGAATGTCCTGGATTATACAAAGTTTGAAGTCTCCCAAAATTATCACAGTGCATTTGCATTAAACAGGAATTCATTAGAATGCGTAACAGTGTTGAACAATGAAATACGGATGGGCAACCTAAAAGACGTTATCCTGATAGTGTCTTTGACATTAATGATCCAAATTTGCATTCAGACGTATTCAACTGCATAATCTGAGGCCAATGTTCTTCTCTGTAATGGTTTTGTTACCCATTACTGTCAGTGTTATCCATCCTGCTTTCCCATTCTGTCTGAGTCCCCACAAACTTATGTATCATTAAATGTTTACGTTGTTCACCCTGCAATCACGTCTGTGCGGTGACTAAATCTCATCTATCTCTGTGTCACATTGTTACAGATACTTTGTCCATTCCAAAAAAAAACATAATTTACACTTTCACGCAATTTCCTGTCACAACACTATTCAGTGCTTTACAGTTTTAGTTGAACTCTGTCTCTTCGTGTTCCTCTGTGCTTGTATTCAGCCACATCCCCCGACTGTTCCGAATCTGCACTTCTTCTCTTTGGATTTGGAAAGCTCCTTTCACCTGATCCTAGTCGCTGCATCCTCTTTGTTAGTTTAAAGCCCTGTCCATAAACCTACCGATATGATTGGACAGGACATTGCAGATTATTTTTAACTGACACGAGGAATGTGGGTGTTTTTGGCTGGCCAGCATTTCATGTCCAACCCGAGATGCCCTTGAAATGAATGGCTTGCAATATCATTTCAGAGGGCAGTTGAGAGTCAACACCATTGCTCTGTGTCTGGAGTCATATGTAGGCCAGACCTGTTGCCTATCACAGATTTCCTTCCTTAAATGAGTTTTAGCAGTCAGATGGGCATCCGGCATTAAATCTGGATGAACAGGAGAGGGAGAATCATACTAGGTCATCACCTATCCCACTCGTAGATCAACTATCACGGAGTACTGATACAAGTGCACCATGAATCGAAACCCTTTTTACCTGACCATGTTTTAATCCTGAAATCTTTCAGAACTCTCGTTATATCAGTCAGTCTTTCTCCATGTTGTATCCCTCACTGTTTGTGTCTAATTGCTGCCTCTATCAACGTCTCTCGCTTTTACAGCTAATACACCTCCTAAGCCAAAAGAATTCTCCACTCTGGAGAGACAAGGCAACAGAGGCAAGGGATGGAGACTGGGATTTTCCAGATCTCTGTAGTATTTTACATGTGTAACCCTCACTGTATCTGTCAAATTTCCCATTCTGTCTATTTCTCTCTCTCCTGTAGGTACTCAGAAAGTTCCTGACACAGTAGACATCCCAATCGCTGGGTGTCTCGTCCATCACCTCATTGATGATGGTTCGTCAGCCAGAGAGACAAAAGGTAGGGAGATATGGAGCCTTCAATAAAACCCGCAGTGAGGTAAGATGAATCATTGTGATCAGAGCAGAGAGTAATGAGAGGGCTCCAAACATCAGCTAACTAGGCATGACAAAGATACATCGCTGGAGAGGGAGGCCAGTACAGATACACTCTAGGCTCAATCACCACCTCTAATTTAAGTTTTGTTCAACTGAGACAGCATTGGGAGTTCACAATTATCAATGCAGGCCTGCGCTTCCTGAGTGAGCATCGATGCAACAGAGGGGAAATCAGGCATCTTACGAGAGGGTGGTAATGCTGTCTGGGATCTTTCTCGTCTATGTTGCCTCTCCAACACTGTATCTATGTCACGTCCCGTGGACCAGTGTCTTCAATAATGTTTAACATCTGCAACAAGTCTTGTCCCTCCAGCCTCCTCCCTTACTGATAGTCCCGCCACATATTTGAAACATCCTACGTTCCAAACTCACATCCCTATGGCTGTAACTTGCTTCACTGTCTACAACAGGCCTTGTCTCAGTAGTCTGCACCTCCAATAACTGGAGACAGAGTCAAGCAGCATGGAAAAACACGTCCAACTAGCCCATGTTGACCATAATTCCTGAACGAGTCGCATCTGCCTGCATTTGACACGTATCCCTTCAAAACTTCTCTCTGTATATCTGCCCAAATGTCTTTTCCATGTGGTAATTTTACTTTTCTCTCACACATCTCCTAGAAGATAATTCAATCCGTGCGTTATCCACTGTGTGGGAAATGTTCTCCTCTGCTTCCTTTTAAGTGTTTCTTCTCACATTTCATATTTATGTCTTCTGGTTATGGACTCGCCCACCCTGGGGTACAGACCTTAGCTATTCACCTTGTGTATACCCCTCATGTTTTTTATAAACTTTTATAAGTTCACACCTCAGCCACCTACGCCTAATGGAATTACGAAGGACAATAATAGAAATATCTCTGCTCGGATCACAGCCACTACTGTGCTACAATGATCTGGGATACACTTGTTCTGGACCTTGAGCTTTCGCTCCCTTTGTGTTTTAAGACCTCCAGCAAAACCTCTTCTTTAATGGGAATTCTTTTCAAGACGTCACTGTTTCTTTCCCTTTGTTTCCTCGTATTCGAAAACGGTAAGTTCTGACATGAAATATTAATTTAGGGTCTCTCCCATCGCCTATGGTTCCACACACAGATGGCCTCATTGATCTTTCAGGAGCCTCTTGTCTCTCTAGTTGCATTTTTGTAGTTGTATGCTGTAGAATCTCTTCAGATTCTCCTTAACCTTAACTGTCAAAGCTATCTCAGTTCCCCCATTTTGCTTTCCAGCTTATCCAGCCCCTCCTTGTAAGTCAAACTTTCCAGCATCAGAAACATCTTCGTCAACCTTTGCAAATGTTGCAATTTCAGAAAATGCTTCCTTAAGCAGGATGATCAGAATTCTATGCCGTACTCCAAATGGAGACCCAACAATGGCCATATGGCCATGACATGATGTACCAACTCATGTATCGAATGCTCTGATCCATGAGGGCAAGTTTGCCAAATGCCGCATTCCTCATCCGGTCCAGGTGTGATGCCACTTCCAAGAACAATGGAACTGCAACCCCGCATCTCTCTCTGTTCAACAAAACTGCCCCGAGCCATACTATTAGTCCTCCCCGGTTTGTCTCACAAAATCCAACAACAGAATTAATCTTGGTCTTTCATTCCTTGGCCCACTGCTCCAGATGTTCAAGATCCATTTCGATAACTGAGCTTACTGCTTACTGTAACAGGAATTTTGGTATCGACAAACTTACTAACAATGACACTCATTTTCTGAACCAAATCGCGCATGTAAATGAGGCATAAAAGTTCACAGGCCTCCAGTCTGAAGAACAATTGTCTGCCATCACGCTGTGTCTCCTCGTCAAGGCAACTTTGTGTCTGCTTGGCTAGCTCTCCCTGATCCTATGTGATCTAACCTTACTAACCAGTGTTCCATGCTAACCCTGTTAAAGGCCTTATTGAAATCAGTACGGACGAAGTCAACTGCTCAGCTTTCATCCATCTTTGCGATCACCCCTTCAAGAAATCCAATCAAGTTTGTGAGACACCACTTTGCCTGCACAAAGCTGTGCTGACTATCCCTTATCAACCCTTGCCTTACCAAATGCAAGTAACTCCTGTTCCACGGAATTGTTTCCAACAATGTATGCACCATTGACATCAAGGTAATAGGTCTTTAGGTCATTGGATTTCCCTCACAACCTTTCTTAAATACTGGTACAACATTAACCACCTCCAGGCTTCCAGCTCATTCCCCATGGTTGTCCGTGATGTAAATACCTATTTAAGACGGCCCGCAATTTCTTCCTGAGCTGTGATGTCCCGGGGTATATTTGATTAGCTCCCAAGCATTTGTCTATTTCTTATGCACCTTTTATACACTCCAGCACCTCCTCTTTTGTAATGTGAACTATTTTGAAGACATCCTGTCTATTTCCCTGACTTCCCCAAACTTTCTCCACCATAAGTACTGACATGAAATTTTCATTTAGGATCTCACTGATCAGCAGTAGTTCCACACTTGGATGGCCGCATTGATTTTTAAGGGGCCAAATTCCGTCCCTAGTTAATCTCTGTTGTTAATATACTTGTCGAATCTCTTGGGATTTTCCTCCACCTGATCTTCCAGAGCTTTCTGTGGTCCTCTTTGGGCCCTCCTGATTTTTCCATTAAGTGCATTACTACACCTGCAATGACCTCCAAGTGATTCAATTAATCCATCTGGCTACATATGACATGTGCCTTCTTTCTATTGACCAGAACCTCAATATCCCCAGTCATCCAGTGTTTCCTACTTGTGTCAGCACTAACCTTCAGACTAACACGAATATACTGGCCCTGAGTTCTCATTTAATCTCTCTTGAAAACTTCCCACTTGCCAGACGTCCCTTTACATTCAAACAGCCTTCTCGAATCAACTTCTGAATGCTGTTGATTAATACTTTTTGAATTGAAGCAATGCTAATGTTGTTCTTTACCTTTTGGACCAGGCCTTCTTTTACATAACTATTTTCAAACTAGTGGTATCGTGGTCACGTTGCCAAAGTGTTGCCCCACTAACACCTTTCCCTACGTTGTTTCCCAAGGGGAGGTCAGGTTTTACCCCTTTCTGCTGTCCGGCTATTTACATATTGACTGAGAGAGTTTTCTCGAATTCGCTTAACATGTTCCACTCATCCAAGCACTGAACACTCTCTTTGTCCCAGTCTAGGTTTGGAAATTTCAAATCCCCGACCATTACAACCCTAATATTCTTACAAATATCTGAGATGTCCCGATATATTTGCTGCTCAAACAGCTGACTGTTAGGGGCCTGCAGTACAGTCATATCAATGCGATGAGACATTCTTATTCCTCAGTTTCACGAACACAGCTTTGCTGGGCGATCCAGTGATTTTCACTGATCAAAAGCTACACTCCGCCCTCTCTCACCGAATGTTCTACCCTTCATGTAGAATCTGTACTCTGTAACATTGAGCTGCAAGTCCTGTCCCTCCATCAACTGTGTTTCTGCAATACTTATCGTGTCCCAGTCCCACGTTCCCATCCCTTTGCTGAGTTCACCTGCCTTAACTATTAGGCCTTTTACGTTGACGTAAAGTAGTTTAATTGATCAGTTTTCCGTCATTGTCTGTTTTACTCTTTCTTGTATTGTCCTTTTAAATTGCTGTCTTGAAATTCTGACCCAGCCTCAACCTTCAGACTGGAGCCTGAAACCATCCACCTGACTGTGGACAACACCCTCAACTTTCATGCCAGCTGAAAACCTACTCACGATACCTTTTGCTTTCACATCCAAGTCATTAATGTACATAATAAACAGCAATGGTTCCTGCACAGATTCATGTGGTACACCTGCTGGTGAAAGAGTTTCAAATACAAAAACAACCCTCCACCGGTTGTGAATCCAATTTGCCAAATTGCGTTGAATCCCATGTAGGACCTCGCCAAAAGCCTTAATGAGCTGTATGTAATCCGCATCATCTGCACTGCGTTCATCAATATTTTTAGACAACTTTCCGAAATATTCGACTGAATTCATCAGACAGGATTTTCTTCTTCGAAATCCATGCTGACTGTACCTCATTGGTTCTTGCCTTTCCAAGTGTTGATTTATCCTGTTCCTCATAACTGTTTTCAATCCTTTCCCTCCCACTGCTGTCGGAATATCTACTGTGTAATTACGTGACCTATCCCTGATGTCCTTCCTGAACAAGGGATCCACATTCGCTATCCTCCATTTATTCGGCACTTCTCCTCTGGCCATCAAATTATTAAATATGTCCACTAGGGCACCACCAATCTCTTCCGTTACCTCCCATTGCAGCCTGGAATACATTTCATGGGGCACTGGGGGGTTCTCCAATTTTATGCCTGTGAAAACATTTACTACCTCCTCCTTATTGATCTTACCATGTTCTAGAAACTCACTATCGCAACTGACCTCACCTACTTCATCTGGCTCCATGCACAGATTGTCCCTTTGATTTCTAACAAGCCACATTCTTTAGCTTGCAATTCTCATTTGCTAAGTACCTTCCAAACATTTTCCTTGGCCATTGTTTGCCCTTCATTCTTAAGGACCCCTCGTACTCTGTATACTTTTGAAGGGCTTCGCCTGGTTTTAGTGCACTGTATTTTCTTTACCAAGCACACAATATCGCTTGACCAATATTCACTGGACTTTCTGCCTTTGTCATTCTCTCTTTGCGAACATACTGACCCTGAATTCTCACTGTATCACTTCAATATTGTTCCACTTTTCAAATAAAGACCCAACCACAAGTAACTCCACTTTTCTCTGTAATCAGCTTAATTCACTGCTACGCTCCACATATCTATTTGTTCTGCCAATCTGTATAACCAACGTTATCTCTGTAATCTTCACCATTCACCTAAAACACTCACTGTTTGTGTAATCCACCCTATCTTACCCAATTCCTTATGCCTGTAAACTGGTCCATTCATCCCAACCTCCAATCTTCATGAACTCCTGCAGTTCCTACAACTCTCACATTTCTGTAAACTTCTGTGGCTCTATGGTCTTCCCTCCCTGTGAAACCAAATCTAACTGCCACAATCCTCCCAATCTGCATTGTCTGCTCCAGATCAGAACATTGCTGTGTCTGTTACCACCGGCACTCCAAGAAAATATTCCTAATTGTATCTATTCATTCAGATCCTCCAATCTCCAGCTTCCCGAAACCTCTCCCTACCATGGTAAACCGCCGTATTTAGGACATAGAATACTACACCACAGAACAGGCCCTTCTGCCCAGTTGTGATCTTTTATCGGGCACTCAGATCAAACTACATACAGACCATTCAAAGAACAAAAGAACAAAAAAAATTACAGCAAAGGAAAATGTCCTTTGGCCCTCCAAGCCTGCGTCAATTCAAATCCTCTATTTAAAGCTGCCACCTATTTTCCAAAGACCTCTATCCCTTTGCTCCCTGCCCATTCATGCAAATGTCCGGATACACATTAAATGGCGCTATCATTCCCACCTCTGCCACCTCCCAAGGGCCCACCAACTTCTGCAGAAATAACTTTCCATGCATATCTTCCCGAAACGTTGCATCTCTCACTTTGAACTCGTCACCCGAGTAACTGAGACCATCATTTTGGAGGAAAAACTTCTTGCTATCCACCTTGTCTACACCTCTAATCATATTGAAGACCTCAATCAGGTCTCTCCTCAACCTCCATCTTTCTAATGAAAATTATCCTAATCGATTCAACCTCTGTTCATAGCGAGCGCCCTCCATACCAGGCAACATCCTGGTGAAACGCCTCTGCACCCGCTAAAAAGCAACTGCATCCTTTTCTAATGGGGCGACCAGAACTGTATGCAATATTCCAAATGGGCTGAACCAAAATCCTATACAACTGTAAGACGACCTACCAACAGTTACAACACAGAACATAGAACAATACAGCACAGAACAGGTCCTTCGGTTCTCGATGTTGCACCGACCTGTGAACTATTCTTAGCTCGTCCGCCTACACTATCCCATCATCAACCATGTGGTTACCTAAGGTTTGTTTAAATATTCCTAATGTGGCTGAGTTGATGACATTAGCAGGTAGGGCATTCCACGCCCTTACCACTCTCTGCATAAAGAACTTGCCTCTGACATCTGCGTTAAATCTATGATCCCTCAATTTGAAGTTACGCCCCTCGTACAAGTTGACGTCATCCTCCCAGGAAAACGACTTTCACTGTCTACATTATCTAATCCTCTGATCATCTTGCATTTCTCTATGAAATCCCATCTTAACCTTTTTCATTCCAATGAGAACAGGCCAAAGACTCTCAGCCTTTCCTCATAAGAGCTTCCCTCCATCACAGGCAACATCCGGGTAAATCTCCTCTGCATGTTTTGCAATGCTTCCACATCCTTCGCGAAATATGGCGACCAGAACTGTACACAATATTCCAAGTGTGGCGGCACTAGCTTTTTGTATAGTTGCAGAATGACATTGCAGCCCTGGAATTCAATCCCTCTGACAATGAAACCTAACACACTGTGTGCCTTCTTAACATCTCAATCAACCCGGGTGGCAACTTTCAGAGATCTGTGTACATGGACTCCAAGATCCATCTGCACATCCACACAACCAAGAATCTTTCCATTGACCCAATACTCTGTCTTCCTGTTATTCTTCCCAAAGTACATCATCTCATATTTAGCTGCATTGAAATCTATTTGCCAACTCTCAGCCCAATTCTGCAGTTTATCCAAGTTCCCCTGCAACCTGTAACATTCTTCCTCACTTTCCACTACTCCACCGAATATAGTGTCGCCTGCAAATTTACTAATACATACACCTATGCCTAATTCTAAGTAATTTATAAAAATGACAAACAGCAGTGGTCCTAAAACAGATCTTTTTCGTACAAGGTGAGTAACCGGAGTCCAGGCTGAATATTTTCCATCAACCACCACTCCCTGCCTTCTTTCAAAAATCCAGTTTCTAATCCAAACTGCTGAATCACCCTCAATCCCATGCCTATGCACTTTCTCCATCAGCCTATCATGTGGAACCTGATCAAAGTCTTTACTGAACTACGTGTATACCACCCTCATCTACATGGTCGTCTTCTCAAAAAACTCAATGAGGTTTGTGAGACACAATCTGCCCTTTAAGGATCCAAGTTGACGATCTGAAATCAAACTGGTTCTTGCTTGATGATTATAAATCATATCTCTTACAATAAATTCCAAAACCTTTCCTGCAAAAGAGGTCCGGCTCACTGGTCTATATTACCTGGGTCATATTTACTGCCCTTCTTGAACAAGAGCACAACTTTTGCAATCCTCCAGTCCTCTGATACTCAAACTGTTGACAATGACGACACAAATATCAAAGCCAAAGTCTCTGCTATCACCTTCCTAGCATCCCAGAGAATCCTCGGACAAATCCCAACAGGCCCAGGGGTGTTGTCTACTTTCACACCTTCTAGAATTCATAACACCTGTTTGTAACTCACCTCGATCCTTTCTAGTCTAATATCCCGTACCTCAAACTTCACAGCTACAATGTTCTCCTTTTCCTGAGTGAAAAACGATAAGAAATGTTCGCTTAGCACCTCTCTGATCTCCACACTCAACTTCCCACTTCTGTCTTCGGCTGGTCCTAAACCCACCCTAGTCACTCTTTAATCTTTACATATCTATAGATCACCTGATGAAGGAGCATCACTCTGAAAGCTAGTGTGCTTCCAATTAAACCTGTTGGACTATAACCTGGTATTGTGTGATTTTTAACTTTGTACACCCCAATCCAGCACCGGCATTTCCAAATCATGTTTGCTGAAGACTGCTGTGTGTTCCTTTTGCTCTTCTTAAATCTCTCTTTAAATCCTTCCCAGCTGATCAGTAACTCTCCATCACCTCAACTGAACCATCTTGCCTCATCAACGCATAAGCCTCTTTCTTCGGCTTAACAAGAGATGCAATTTCTGTCGTAAACCATGGTTCACTAATCGTATCACTTCCTCCCTGCCTGAAAGGGACATACCTATGAAGGACACGCAAAATTTGGACATTCAACCAGCTCCACATTTCCATTGTCTGCATCCCCCCGCATGTGCTGTCCCATTCTATGCCTCTTCATTCATGCCTAATGGCATTATAATTGCCCTTTCCCCATCGATAAATCCTGACCTGTGGCCTATACCTATCCCTTCCCATCGGTAAACTAAACGTAACTGAATTATGGGCTCTCTCTCCAACGTGCTCACCTACAACTAAATCAAACACGTGGCCTGGTTCATTACCAACCACCAGATCCAGTGTTCCCTCCACTCTTGTCTGCCCTTCGACATTCTGTGTCAGAGAACCCTCCTATACAGGGTTCGGATGGAGAAAAACTGATCCATCTGACATCGTAGAGTTATAGCATTTCCAGTCAATGTTGGGGAAGTTAGCGTCTCCCATAATGACCACCCTGTGCCTTTCACTCCTATCCAGAAAAAGTTTGCTAATCTTCTCTTCCACCTCCCTGGAACTCTGTGGAGGCCCCTAAAAAAACTGCAAGCCGTGTGACCTCTCTTCACCTGTTTCTGACCTCAGCCCACACCACCTCAGTAGACGAATCCACGTCAAAAGTTCTCTCAGCCGCCGATATATTATCCTTGACTAACAAGTACTGCCTCCCCCTCTTTTACCGCCTCGCCTGTTTTAATGCAAGATCTAAACCCTGGAACCTGCAACATCCATTCCTCACCCTGCTCTATCCATGTCTCTGAAATGGCTACAATATCGAATTCGCAGGTACCTATCCATGTTGTAAGCTCACCTTCGTTATTTCGGATACTTCTAGCGTTGAATAGACACACTTCCAACCAGTTTGCTATCTGCCGTGACCCTGAACTCCTGTCCCTGTCCTTCCTACTCTCATTGTCCTGTGTACTGTTACTACACCTCAGATCCCCATCCCCCTGCTGAGCTACTTTAAACCCCCCAAATAGCACCAGCAAATTTCCCACCCAGGATATTAGTACCCCTCTGGTACAAGTGAAGTCCGTCCAATTTGTACAGTCCCAAATTCTCCAGAATAACCCCCAATTATCCAAGCACTTGAAACACTCCCTCCAGCACCATCTTTGCAGCCATGTGTTCAGCTGATATCTCTCCCTATTTCTTGCTTCGCTATCACGTGGCCCGGGTAACAAACCAGAGATAACAACTCTGTTTGTTCTAGCTCTCAGCTTCCACCCTAGATGCCTGAAATCCTGCCTAACATTTGTATCCCTCTTTCTACAAATGTCATTAGTACCTACATGTACCACGACTTGAGGCTGGTCACTCTCTCCCTTCAGGACCCTAAAGATACGATGCGAGGCATCACGGACCTTGGCACCTTTGGAGGCAACATATCAAACGCGAGTCCTGTTCGTTCCCAACAAACGTTCTATCTGAGCCTCTAACTATTGAGTCCCCAATGACTAACACTTTCCTCCTTTCCCTCCTTCCCTTCTGTGCAACAGGGAGAGGCACTGTGCCAGAGACCTGGGTCCCACTGCATATCCCTGGTAAGTCGTCCCCCTCAACAGTATCCAAAACGGTATACATGTTTTTCAGGGGAATGACCATAGGGGATCCCTCCACTGACTGCTTTTCCCCCTTCGAAAAGTCACACAGCTTGTTTTGTACCTCGGAGTAACTACTTCCCTATAACACATATCTATCACAGCCTCTGCCTTCTGAATGATCCGAACTTCATCCAGCTCCCGCTCCAGTTGCCTACCACGGTCTTGGAGGAGCGATAGTTGTTTGCACTTCCTGCAGATGCACATGGACGGGGCACTAATGGCGTTCCTCACCTCGAACATCATGCAGAAGGAACATTGCTCTCCCTGCACTGCCATCCCTGCTCGGCCCCTTATCACTAATTAAGAAAGAAGTGATGCTTAGCTGATGTGTCCCCAGACTTTAAGGTTAGAGGAGCTGCTGGGTGGGAGGCCCTACAATGGTAGGGTCTCGGTTGAAAAAACACTGACTTATATAGCTGGACGTAAATAAACATAAGACGTCCCTCCTATGCAAAAATCCTCTGCTCTCTGACTTCAAATTTAAATCTCAAATCAGTGACTCACCGCTTCTGGCAAGCCCCTGGTCCAAGCTCCCGTCCTTCGATTTGCTGCTGCCGCTAAAAAAAATACAGAAATAGAGGACTCCCGCGCTTGTGATATGTTTTTAAAGGTTCAAATCAGTGACTCACCGCTCCCAGAAGGCTCCTGGTACAAGTTCCTGCCATTTGCGTTGCTGCTGCCGCTGAGAAACAGAAATTTACTCAATGTACACTGTACTCAAAACCCCGTCCAATGAAGCATGCTGGACTCTTTCTTGACCACATTACTTACCTGCGTTGCAACCTTTAGGGAATAACGGATGTGTACACCCAGACCTCTCTGTATATCAGTTTTCCCCAGAACATTTCCATTTACTGTATAGTTCGCTTTGAATGGGATCTTCCAAAATGCCTCACGTCGCATTTTCCTGGATTGAACTCCATCTGCCATTGCTTTGCCCATCTCTCCAATATATCTATTATATTGTATCCTCTGACAGTCCTTTCAATATCTGCTACTCCACCAATCTTGGTTTCATTTGCAAACTTGATAATCAGGCATCCGATATCTTCCTCAAAATCACGTATGCATATCACAAACAACGATGGTCCTCGCACGGATCCTTGTGGAACACCACTGGTCACAGGTCTCCATTTTGAGAAATTCATTTTACTATCATCCATGTGACTATACAAATATTACTTAAATGTCCCTATGTATCTGACTCTACCACCAAAGCTGATATTTCATGCCACGCAACCACCACGCGTCGTGTAAAATCTGATACCTCCCCTAAACCTTCCTCCAATTTTTACCTTAAAATTACGCCCACTCGTTATAGCCATTTTCACAAAGGGAAAATTCTCAAGACATCCACATGTGTCTTATCATCTCATATTCCAAATTCAAGTCACCTCTCATATTTTTTCTTTTCAATGAGAAAATCCCTAGCTCCTCCAAACTTTATTCATTAGACCTACCCTCCAGTCCAGGCAGCATCCTGATAAATCTTCTCTACACCCTCTCAAAAGCTTCCACATATTTCCTATAATGAGGTGACCAGAACGAAACACAATATTCCAAGTGTGGTCGAACCAGGGCTGTATACAGCTGCAGCATAACCTCACAGCTCTTAAACACAATTCTCCTGCTAATGAAAGCCAATGCATCATATGTCTTCTTAACACCCCAATCGACTTTGGTGGTACCTTTGAAGATTCAATGGACATTGATCCCAAGATTCTTCTGTTACTCCACACTGTCAAGATTCCTGCCTTTAACCCTGTAAAGTTGTTCTGCATAATCCTTCAATCTTAAACCCTCTACATTTTGGTAACTTCCTCCAATCGCAATAACCCTCAGAAGCTGTGAAACATTTTCCAGTCCCGACAATCTTCCTTAGTTATGTAACCTCTGTGAACATGTAGTTGCAGCCGATGGCCTGGAAATCCATTGAGATTTTTCTGCACAGGTTCGAATTCTGCTGACTTGGTCTCTCAACATGCAAATTTTGGAGTGGCACCGTGGATCAGTGGTTAGCACTGTTGCCCCACAACTTCAGGCACACGTCTCTCTCAAATGTCTTTGTGGAGTTTGCATATTCTCCTTGCATATCAAGTGAATTGGCCATAATAATTTGCCCAAAGTGTAAGGTGCATTAGTCAGGGGTAAACACAGGATAGGGGAATGGGTCTGGCTGGGTTGCTCTTCAGAGGGTCAGTGTGGATTTATTAGGTTGAAGAGTCTATTTCCATACTGAAGGGAATCTGATCTAATCTAGCTCCATTATTATTGTGTACCCACAAAATTTACGAAGCTTATTTTAGCCACTGCTATATTCATAATGTCTGCAAATCTTTCCTGTCTTCATATCCCTTCCTATCTCTGCAACTCCATCACCATGCAGTGCCTTTCTGTGGAAAATTGCAGAGGAAAGAAGAATTGTCTGGATCACGTTGCAGAAATGGAAGGGCTGTAGAACCTGGAGAATGGTACAAACGTAGGAAGGGATGTGAATCCTGCAGGTGGTTACCGATAGTGGGATTCAAACAACTTGCTAGATGGGACCGAGAATGCTTTGTGGATCCTGAAGAATGTTACAATTTAAATGACTTTTTTTTCATCGGACTATTTTGACGATCTTCATTACCTAATCTTGGAGATGATTACCAGAATGACTGTGCACGGCTTCAGATTTCCAGACTGGGAGATGTGAGTTCAGATGTGAACCTATTTGCCCATTCTGTCTGTGTGCCTGATAGTGACCTGGTGCTGCTCTGTGGAAAGGACTCAACGTGCATCTGATAACCTCTAGATCTACATGGCGGCCCATGGCCACCTCTCTAAAGCCTTTGATTGGAATGATTTTAATTTTTTTCATTATTTTCAAGTGACAGTTTTGCAAGATGAATAAAATGGGAAACCATCAAAAATGAGGTAACGGCAGTCCAGAGGCAATATACAGTATTCCTGTTCGGGTGAAAGGAAACACTGATGGATATAGGGAATACTGGAAGACTCTAGTTTTGGTTTAGAAAAAGAAAGAAACATATGTCAGATATAGAGAGGAGAAGTGAAGTGAATAATTGGCCTATAAAGGTAGTAGAAGTATACTTAAGAGGGAAATCAAGAGGGCAAAAAGGGACATGAGATACTTTTGGCAACAGGATTAAGGAGAATCCAAAACGCTTTTTATGAAACAAAAAGGACAAAAGGTTAACTAATGATAAAATAAGACCCCTCAGAGATCACCAAGGCAACCTATATGCGGAGCCTCAGGAGATGGGTGAGATACTAAACGAGTATTTGTCATCAGTGTTTACTGTGGAGAAAGACATGGAAGATATAGAATGTGGGGAAATAGATGGTGACATCTTGAAGCATGTATATATTAAAGAGGAGGAGGTGCTTGATGTCTTGAAAAACATCAAATTGGATAAATCCCCAGGATCATATCAGGTGTACCATATATCTCTATGGGAAGCGATTGCTGGGACATTGCTGAGAGATTTGTATTATTGAAAGTCACAGGTGAGGTGCTGGAAGCCTGCAGATTGGCTAACGTATTTAAGACAGGTCATAAGGAGAAGCCAGGGAATTATAGACCGGTGAGCATGACATCATTGGTAGGCAAAGTAATGGAGGGAACCCGAGAGATAGGATTGACATGAAGTTGGAAAGGCAACGACTGATTAGTGACAGTCAGCATGACGTTATGTATGGACAGTCATGTCTGAAATAAATTGATGGAGTTTCTTGAAGAAGTAACAAAGCTGATTGTTGAGGGCAGAGCGATCGCCATGATCTGTATGGACTTCAGTAAGGTGATCGAAAAAGATTCCTCATGGGAGATTGATTAGCAAGGTGAGGTTTCAGGGAATGCAAGGAGAGCTAGTCATTTGGATACAGAACTGAGCCGTAGGTAGAAGACAGATGGTAGTGATGGAGGGTTGATTTTCAGACTGGAGGCCTGTGGTATGCCAAAAGGATCTGTGCTGTGTCCACTATTCGTCATTTATGTAAATGATTTGGATGTGAACGTAGGAGGTTCAGTTAGTAAGTTTTTGGATGACATCAAAATTAGAGGTGTAATGGTCAGTGGGGAAGGTTACCTCGGATTACAACGGGTCTTGATCAGATGGGCCAATGAGCTGAGGAGTGGCAGATGGAGATTAATTTAAATAAATATGAGGTGCTTTATTTTCATCATATAAATCTTTGCAGAACTTATACACTTAATGGAAGGTGCTAGGGCTGTTGCTGAACAAAGATCTCTTGGAGAGCTGTGTCACAGTTCCTTGGAAGTAAAGTCGCAGGTAGATAGGATAGTGAAGAAGGTATTTGGTATGCTTTCCTTTACTGGTAAGAACACTGACTCTAAGAGTTGACAGGTCATGTTGCGGCTTCATAGGACACTGGTTAGGTCACTTTTGGAATTTTGCGTTTAATTCTGATCTCTTTCCTATGGGAAGGATGTTGAAAGAGTTCAGAAAAGACTTACAAAGTTGTTGCCATGGTTGGACGACTTGAGCGAAAGGGAGAGGCTGAATAGACTGGGACAATTTTCCTTGCAGTGTCAGAGGCTAAGTGGTGACTTTATAGAGGTTTATAAAATAATGAAGGACATGGATAGGATAAACAGGCGAGGTATTTTCCCTAGGGTCTGGGAGTCCACAGCTAAATGCCACAGGTTCTGGGTGAGAGGTGAAGATTTAAAGGGAACCTAAGGGTCAACTTTTTCACACAGAGTGTGTTGTGTGGACGGAATGATCTGCCAGAGGAAGTGGTGGAGGCTGGTGCAATTATTGCTTTTAAAAGGCATCTGGATGTGTACACGAATACGAAGGGTTTAGCGGGTTATGGGACAAGAACACACAAATGGTACGGGAATGGTTATGATATCTGGGAAGTGTGGACGAGGTGGACGGAAGAGTCTGTTTCTGTGGGGTACATCTCTCTGACTGCAGTTGTTTTCACTCTTCTCTTACAGCCATTCATTTCAGTCTATTTACCCTATTTACCTTGGTCAGTTCTCCTCTCAAACTAATGTAATTGGCTTTGTTTCTGATGGGCGGGTGTGCTTTATGGTCACTTTAAAGTTTCATATTTTCTTTAAATTCCATTGCAATTTCCTGGAGGATCGCTCGGTGTGGCACCACTCATTCACTCAGCTTCATCACCCAATGGTCGATCTGCCATAGTCATTTCCCTAGCCAGTTGCACAATCTGCTATTCAAAGTAACACTGATAAAAACACTCGAAAAGGAACTCGGATAATATCACTCTTGCCAAAGCGACTGTTCCAGATTATACAAAGATTGATGTCTGCCAAAATTATTACATCACCTTTGTTACAAATTCCAATGAATTCCTGTTTAATGAAGGGATGAGCAGTGAAATGCTGTTAGACAGCCTACATGTTCTTCTGCTTATTTTTTTTTACATGTAGGATGTAGAATTCACGTTAAGGCTGATTCAACTGCATAATCTGAGGTCAAATGCTTTCTTTGTATTGCCTTTGTTCTCAATTACTGTCAGGTCACCCATCCTGCTTTCCCATTCTGCCTGGGGTGACACAAGGTTGTTTTACCATTGCTTATTTATGTTCAACCTTCTGTTCACCCTGTAATCGTGTCTCTCTGCTGACTAAATCTCATTTATCTCTGTGTCACAAGTATAAAACCTGACTGCAGATACTTTAGCAATTCCAAAAAATACATATAATTTATGTTTTCCCACGAATTCCTGTCACAATCCTCTTCGCTGATGTACAGCTTTGGTTAAACTCTGTCTCTTCCTTTTCCTTTCTGCCTGTCTTCAGCCACATCCCCGTGCTATTTAAATGCTTCAACATTTCTCTTTGGAATTGGAAATATCCTTTCAACTGAATCCTGTCTCTACATCCTCCCTGTCAGTATAAAGCCCTGTCCATAAACGGACCAACATGATTGGCCAGGATACTAGTCCCACCACATTTATTTTTAATTCACTCGTGCGATGTGGATATTTCTGGCTGGCTAGCATTTCTTGCCCATCCCGAGCTTCGCTTGAATTGAGTGGCTTGCTAGACCATTTCAGAGGACGTTTCAGAGGCACCCCTTTGCTCTGGGTGTAGAGTCATATCTTCGCCAGACTCGCTACATATCACAGATTTCCTTCCTTAAAGAATATTAAGCACTAAATATGGATCTCTGAAACCGGTATTCATTTCTGTATAAACAGTCCAGTGAGAATAATACTAGGTCATCGCCTCTCGCACTTAAAGCTCACTCATCCCTGACCACTGTTATCAGTGCGACATGAATCAAACCATCTTCTTCCTGACCATTATTTGATTCTGGTAGATACCTTCCTGCACTCCTCTACTATCACCCAGTGTCTCTGCACATGGTATCACCGTGCGGGTCTAATTGCTGCCTCTGCCTGCACCTTTTGCAGTTACTCTAGATCCTGAGCCAACAGAATTCTCCACTCCAGAGAGAAGGAAGCAGCACAGGCCAGGGATGAAGACTGGGATTTTTCAGATTCTGATGGACTCAGTATCATTCGACATAAGTAACACTCACTGCGACTGTCTAATTTCCCATTTTGTCTATTTCTCTTTCTCTTGTAGATACTCAGCCCTTTCCTCACTCAATAAGCTTCCCAACTGCTGGGTGTCTCGTCCATTACCTCATTGAAGTCAGTTGGTCAGCCAAAGGGGATGGGGATCTGGAGATTTCAATAAATCCTGCAGCGAGGTAAGATCACCCACACGGAACAGAGCAGAACATATTTAGTGGATTGAACTTTGGTCTAATAGACATGACATAGATACAGTGTTGAAAGGCGAACAGAAACCATCAAGGCCCCAAACTCATTCCCCACCCTCATGTTAACTTTCATCTCTGCTGTAGGGAGCCTTCCTCTGACAATTTCGGAAGCTCACAGATATCAATCAGATCTGTGCTGTCTTAGTGACGATCAGTAAAACAGAGTGAAAGCAGGCCGCCCTCATGAAGATGATATTGAAACTTGGCATCTTTCTGTTCTATATTTCCTCTCGACACTGTTGTCATATGATAGCGTCATACAGCAAGGTAACATGCCTTTCTGTCCAACTCATCTGCGCCAGTATCTTGATTGCTTGTAATTCCCAGAAAAGTTCCTATTTCTGTAACCTCCACCCCTCCCACAATCGTGTTGTAGATTTGAAACCTACTACAATGCTGACTACTCTCAGTATTTCTAAATTGTTTCAGTTTCGGTAACATGCCCACTCTCAGTAACCACATCCTGCAGTCAGTACAAAAATGCCCATTTCTGCAGTTCTGCACAATACATACAATCCACTCTGTTTCTGAAGACTCCTCCAGCCCTTCCCAAAATACCCACCTGTGTACCTTCTTGAAACCCCATGAGAACATTGTATCACTAATACCTTGTACAGGCCCGTTAACATTCCAGCCTACTGATGTACAGCACCACAAGACTTCTGTAACTATCTTAAATCTCGATCGACCTCCTTATATGTATGAACACCTCTAGACACTTTTTCAGCCACAACAACACTCCACATCTCTGTTTACTCCTCCACTCCCCACAGCCCTCCCAGCATCTCAAATACTCTCTCTTTTTGTAACTCTGCAACTCTCCATATTACTGTCCGTATTATTGTTCCCAAAATGTCCCTTATCCATAAACAGTTTAAATCCTCCAAACCTCCCCATTTGGGGACACCCCTACAGCTCCAACATCCTTCCTTATCTATGTAACCTCCTCCAGTCTTGAAACCCTGTAAAACTTGGAGATTCTACAATCCTCCCTATCTGTGTAATCATCTCAGGTCCCTGCAAAACCCCTGATCTAAAGAACCCACCCCAATGTCTGTGCCTCTCCTGATCCAGATCCTGTCAGATTCACTATCAATATAATATTTTTCTGTCGCTGTCGCACGTCCTGGCAATGTAAGTTCCTGCAGTCTCTCCATCCATCTAATCATCTTCATAATCTTCTCAAACTCTTAAACTTTTTTTGAGTAAATGTCACTGTCCCCTACAATGCTCCCTACCGCAGGAACCTCCTCCGGATTGTGAAATGTCCCCTTACCTCTGTTCATGTCTCCAGACATTATTGCTGTTCCAGTGTCTGCATGCTCTGACATACTCTGCAGTCATCCCATCAATATAACCTCCATTATAAAAGCATCCGATATCAGCAAATGTCTACGTTCACTACAGCCTTCCATATCTCTGTTAGTTCCTCAATTTTATGTAACTCTATTAGTCTCTGTAAGTAGCACCATTCCATAGATTAGTCTCTGTCTCTGTAAACGAAATACATCCCACACTGAGAAGATTCACTCTCCTTTTTATCACCTGCACTTCTGTCAAATTTCCCTGCGTCTCCCCTGATTTCATTGACGACAGGTCGTCTCATGTTATAAATCTCCGAGTTCATATGTTACTCCCTATCGCTGTGATATTCTTCAGTCACTGCAATTCTCTTTCTTTATCTCCAACATTCCAATGTTCTTGATCGACGTAAGGTTATTGCTCCCTTGCAGCGTATTTAATATCTGTAGCAACTTCCAACCCCTCAATGCATGTTCTCCATGTAGCCTCCTCAAGTACTACAGCTCACTGCGTTTGTAATATCTTCCAGCATCTACAACTCTGTCGATTTCCATAACCACTCCTAGAACAGCACTCCACATCTCTGTGTAACTGTTGGCAATACAGCAAAACCTCTCTTCACAGCCTTGAATAACTCTCTGAATTTCTGCGGCCGTACGACCTTCAGTTTCTCTGACTTCTCCAATCCCTATACCAGTCACTTGGTCTGTGAACTGATCCAGTATCTTTGGACCTCCCTGTCTCAGTGAACCCCTGCAGCTCCGAAACCTCTAGTTCCTACAGACCTCCCCATTGCTGTAACTCCTGCAGCTCCAGCTAGCAAACCTATGGGTTTGAATTCCAGTCTCTACAATCCTCACTATCATTGTAAACTTGTGCAGTGCCAACTACCGCCACAATTTGTGTAATCTCCTCTCCCTACAACCCTCCCTTTCTCTGTAACTCCGGCAGCTCAAACTATCACCCCATCTGTTTAATCTCCAAGCTCTATATTCCTCCGTTTCTCTGTAACTCCTGTGGCTCAAAATGTGACAACTATCTGTGCAATCACCAGTCCCTACCACCCTCCCAATTCTATAGTTCCAACCATTGATCCTAAATGTGTTCACCTTCCAGTCCATACACCCGTCGCTATGTCTGTAAATCCGTAAGTTCCATACTCTGCCTCTATCTGTGTGCTCTCCAGTCACGAAAACCAACCTTAACTCTGTAACGCCGGTATCTCCAACTACCGGACCGATTTATGCAAATTCTACTCCTAAAGTCCTCCCTATCTGCGTGAAAGCCTGCAGTTCCAACTTTCACTCGGGAACGAGGGAGAACATTAGTATGCAGGAGCTACAATGGAGTGATCTAGAACATAGACCATAGAACATAGAAAAACACAGCACAGTACAGGCCCTTTGGCCCTCGATGTTGCGCCGATCCAAGCTCACCTAACGTACACTAGCCCACTATCCTCCATATGCCTATCCAATGCCTGTTTAAATGCCCATAAAGAGGGAAAGTCCACCACTGCTACTGGCAGGGCATTACATGAACTCACGACTCGCTGAGTAAAGAATCTACCCCTAACATCTGTCCTAGACCTACCCCCCCTTAATTTAAAGCTATGCCCCCGCGTAATAGCTGACTCCATACGTGGAAAAAGGTTCTCATGGTCAACCCTATCTAAACCCCTAATCATCTTGTACACCTCTATCAAGTCACCCCTAAACCTTTTTTTCTCCAATGAAAACAACCCCAAGTGCCTCAGCCTTTCCTCATACGATCTTTCTACCATACCAGGTAACATCCTAGTAAACCTCCTTTGCACCCATTCCAGTGCTTCCACATCCTTCCTATAGTATGGCGACCAAAACTGCACACAATATTCCAGATGCGGCCGCACCAGAGTCTTATACAACTGCAACATGACCTCAGGACTCCGGAACTCAATTCCTCTACCAATGAAAGCCAGTACGTCATATGCCTTCTTCACTGCACTAGTTACCTGGGAGGCAATTTTCAGAGATCTGTGTACATGGACACCAAGATCCCTCTGCTCATCCACACTACCAAATATCCGACCATTAGCCCAGTACCCCATCTTTTTGTTACTCTTGCCAAAATGAATCACCTCACACTTACCTACATTGAACTCCATTTGCCACCTTTCTGCCCAGCTCTGCAACTTACCTATATCCCGCTGTAACCTGACACATCCTTCTCACTGTCAACAACTCCACCGACTTTCGTATCATCCGCAAACTTGCTCACCCAACCTTCTAGCCCCTCCTCCAGGTCATTTATAAAAATGACAAACAGCAATGGTCCCAAAACAGATCCTTGCAGAACACCGCTAGTGACGGCACTCCAAGATGAACCTTTGCCATCAACTACTACCCTCTGTCTTCTTCCAGCCAGCCAATTCCTAATCCAAACCTCCAACTCACCCTCAATGCCATACCTCCGTATTTTTTGCAGTAGCCAACCACGGGGAACCTTTTCAAATGCCTTACTAAAATCCATATACACCACATTTACCGCTTTACCCTCATCTACCTCCTTAGTCATCTTCTCAAAGAATTCAATAAGGTTTGTGAGGCACGACCTGCCCTTCACAAAACCATGCTGACTATCCTTGATCACATTATTCCTATCCAGATGTTCATAAATCCTATCCCTTACAATTCTCTCTTCAGACTTTGCCCACAACAGAAGTGAGACTCACCGGCCTATAGTTACTAGGGTTATCCCTACTACTAGTAATCTAATCTAATCTACCCTTCTTGAAGAAGGGAACCACATTTGCTATCCTGCATTCTTCTGGCACTAATCCTGTGGACAACGAGGACATAAAAATCAAGGCCAATGGCTCTGGAATCTCCTCCCTTGCTTCCCAGAGAATCTTAGGATAAATGCCATCAGGCCCACGGCTGATTAAACCACGGCTCCTTCACACGACCCTTTCCTCCCTGCCTGACAGGTACATACTTATCAAGGACACTCAGTAGTTGCTCCTTGAACAAGCTCCACTTATCAATTGTGCCCATGCCTTGAAGCCTATTTTTCCAAGCCACACATCCTAGGCCGTGTCTCACCGCATCATAATTTCCCTGCCCCCAGCTATAACTCTTGCCCTGCAGTGCACACTTATCTATTTTCACCCTTTCCAGAATTTCCAACACCTCTTCCGCACATACCTCAAAGCCATCCATTCTACTTAATTGTGACTCAATATTCACATCGGCAACAATGTCCTGTTCCTGAGTGAATACTGACGAAAAGTATTCATTCAGTGTCTCCCCAATCTCTTCAGCCTCCATACGCAACTTCCCACTACTATCCTTGACTGGACCTATTCCTACCCTAGTCATTCTTTTATTCCTAACATACCTATAGAAAGCCTTAGGGTTTTCCCTAATCCTACAAACTAAGGACTTTTCATGTCCCCTCCTTGCTGCTCTTAGCTCTCTCTTCAGATCCTTCCTGTCTACCTTATAACTCTCAATCGCCCCAATTGAACCTTCACGCCTCATCTTTACATAGGCCCCTTCTTCCCTTTAACAAGGGATTCTAATTCCTTATTAAACCACGGCTCCTTCACACGACCCTTTCCTCCCTGCCTGACAGGTACATACTTATCAAGGACACTCAGTAGTTGCTCCTTGAACAAGCTCCACTTATCAATTGTGCCCATGCCTTGAAGCCTATTTTTCCAAGCCACACATCCTAGGCCGTGTCTCACCGCATCATAATTTCCCTGCCCCCAGCTATAACTCTTGCCCTGCAGTGCACACTTATCCCTCTCCATCACTAGAGTAAAAGTCACCGAATTGTGGTCACTGTCCCCAAAGTGCTCACCTACCTCCAATTCTAACACCTGGCCTGGTTCGTTACCCAGAACCAAATCCAGTATGGCCTCACCTCTTGTTGGCCTGTCTACATATTGTGTCAGGAAACACTCCTGCACACATTGGACAAACACCGACCCATCTAACGAACTTGAGCTATAGCTTTCCCAGTCAATATCTGGAAAGTTAAAGTCCCCCATAACAACCACCCTATTACTTTCACTCTTCTCCTGAATCATCCTCACAATCCTTTCTTCTACGTCTCTAAGCCTATTAGGAGGCCTGTAGAAAACTCCTAACAGGGTGACCTCACCTTTCCTATTTCTAACCTCAGCCCAAACTACCTTAGATGGCGAGTCTTCATCCATCGTCCTTTCCACTGCTGTAATACTAGCTTTGACAAGCAACACTTTGGGTCCAGTGAACACAACTGCCTTTGTTTTAACATACTTATGGAAAAAGATGAGACACATCCACAGATTAAAGTAGTGAAACTGGAGCAGGGGCGTTTTGAGGCCATTCAGCAGAATCGAGCAGAGGAAATTGGATGAATTATAAATCACACAAAACGAGGCTTGAGGCCAGCAAATATACTTCAAAGCACTAGCTTTCAAAGTGCAGGTGATCATTCCAAAAGGTGAAAGGCTTAAAATAAATTTGTTTGAAATTACATTCCATGTCACTGCTGTCCTGTTGCTATAAACTCTGTGTCTTATGAGTGTGCTGCACAGCCACCTGATAAAGAAGTTGGTTTGAAACCTCTGAACCTAGTGTCTGCAAATAAACTTGCTGGACTGCAGCTGGTGTTGTGTGATTTTTTTAAACTTTACCCACACGAATCCCACACTAGCTCCTCCACATTGTGACTACCATCAAATTTGTTAGTCAGTTTGAAGGAAAATCAACGACTGGCAAATAGGAGGCTTTTAAAATTAAATTTGATCTCAAGAATCATGGACAATACGTTGATGTTAGGGTAAAGGGAAAAGGTGGCAGGTTTAGGGATTCATCGCTGATGAGCGATTTTGAGCTCTGCTCAGGAAAAAGAACATGACTTGCATTGAGTTAAGCTATCCGTACCTTCTTCCAGTCCTAAAGACACGGTCAATCTGTCAATACCCCACCATCCTCTCCGGTCCCTGCCACAGTCATAATTTGCAGAAAATGATGAAAAAAAGAGGATATTCCAAATGAAGGCTTTGACGAGGTAAACTCTGAATAGTAATGTAGATCTGAAGGTCACTACATGCACGGAGAGTGCTTTATACCAGAACAGCACCAGGTCAGTGTTAGCCAAACAGACAGAATTGGCAAATAGACTCGCATCCAAGCTCACAGCACCAGGGTCCCAGGTTTGATTCCAGCCTCGGGCGACTGTCTGTGCGATGGTTGCACATTCTCTCCGTGTCTGCGAGGGTTTCCTCCGGTTTCCACTCAGAGTCCAAATATGTGCAAGTCAGGTGCATAGGTCTTACTAAATTGCCCATCGTGTTAGATGCATTAGTCAGAGAGCAAATGGGTCTGGGTGGGTTACTCTTCAAAGGGTCGGTGTGGATTGGTTGGGCCGAAGGGTCTGTTTCCACACTGTAGATAATGTAATAAAAAGTCTCTGGCTTTCGTCTCAAATCATCTCGTACACCTCGATCAAGTCACCTCTCATTCTTTTTCATTCCAATGAGAAAGGCCAAAGCTCCCTCAACATATCTTCATAAGACCTGACCTCCAGTCTAGGCAGCATCCTGATAAATCTCCACTGCACCCTCTCTGAAGCCTCCACATTTGTCTGTCTATTAGGCAAACAGAACTGAACACAATATGCCTACAAAGCTGCACCATAACCTCGTGGCTCTTAAATTCAAAACCCGTGTTCAGGAAAGACAGAACACTCTATGCCTTCTTAACAACCCAATCAAAGTGAGTGGCAAATTTGAAGGATCTATGTACGTGGACTTCAAGATTCCTCTGTTCCACCACACTGTCAAGAATCTTACTTTTGAAGGTTTTCTGCAGAATCCTTCAACATTGAACCCTCATTTTCTTGGTAATTTCCTCCAATCACGACAACACTTGTAAACTGTGAAACCTCTTCAAGTCCTGACAATCCTCCTTAGATCTAAAACCTCCTTTATTGGCATCAACCCTCAAAATTACTGAATTGCCTCATTGCCTCAGAAATATTCCCAATGTTTGCAAAACTGCCTGCCCACCCACGTCCTGTCATCCCTCCATATTTCTGGAAATGCCACCATTCTCCAGTGCCCTTCTGAGGAACATTGCTGAGGAAGGAAGTGTTGTCGAGTCAGGATCATGTTACCGAGGTCAGAAGGGCGGCAGAACCTAGAGGATAGTACAAACGTAGGAAGGGACATGTTTCCTGCAGGAGGTTAGAGGTAGCGGGTTTCATAGAACCTGCAGGATGGGACCGAGAATGGGTTGGGGATCCTGAAGGATGTTTCAATTTGAATGAATGTTTTTTTTATGGGACAGTTGGGACGATTTCGATGTCCTATTTATGGCTACATTTGCCAGAATAACTGTGCATGCTTCAAATTCCCAGGCTGGGTAATGTGAGTTCAGATGTGAGTCTATTTGACAATTCTGTGTTTGTGCCTGACACGGACCTGGTGAAGTTCTGGTATAAAGCACTGTCCGTGCAGATCTACATTACTGACCAGAGCTCACCTCGTCAAAATCTTTATTTGGAACATTCTTTTTATTTCATTATTTTCAACTGGCAGTTTTGACAGATGCAGGAATTGGTGAATGTGCATTTTGAGAGAATTAAACGTTTACCATTGGAAATTGGGTAGCTTTCAGAAATGAGATAACAGCAGTGCAGAGACAGAAGACGTATTCCTGTTAGGGTGATAGGAAAGGCGAGTAGGTGTAGGGAATGCTGGATGACAAGAGAAATTGAGGTTTTTGTTAAGGAAAAGAAATAGAATCGTCAGGTATAAAAAGGAGAGATAGTGTGAACGGTCATGTTACAGTTGTATAAGACTTTGGTTCGGCCACATTTGGAACACCACGGACAGTTTTGGTCACCAAATTGCCAAAAGGATGTGGATGCTTTGGAGCCAGTGCAGAAGAGGTTCATCAGGATGTTGCCTGGTACGGAGGGAGATAGATATGAAGAGAGGTTGAGTCATTTAGGGTAATATTCATTGTAAAGAAGGCAGTTGAGTGGGAACCTGACAGAGGTCTACAAAATCGTGAGCAGAATTGACAGGGTGGATAGCAAGAAGTTTGTCCTCAGAGTGGAGGACTCAATTGTTAGTGGCCATGAGTTCAAAGTGGGAGGGGAAACATTTACAGTAGATATATGTGGAAAGTTCTTTATGCAGAGTGACTGGAATGCATTGCCAGCGGAAGTCGTAGGGGCAGGAATGATAGCGTCATTAAAGATGTTTCTAGATAGATCCATGAATGGGCATTTGTTCTTTATTCTACAACTGTCCCCCTTCTATCCAATAAAAGCTGCGAACCTCCCCATCTCTGAGAACTCCTACATATCCAACATCACTCCTTATCTATGTAACCTCCTCCGGACTTGAAACTCTCTCAAAATGTGGAGACCCTATAATCCTCCCTGTGTCTGTAATCCTCTGACGTTGCTGCAACACTCTCGATCTGTAGAACCCACTCCAATGCTTGTGCCTCTCCTGATCCAGTTCCTAAGTTACCCACTATTTATTTAACACTCCCTCTGTCGATATCACCCACTCTGTCAATGTAAGCTCCTCCAGTATGTCCATCCATCTGATCATCACCATAACTTTCTCCAACTAAGGCAACCCCATCTGTGTAACCGTCATCCTGGCCCACAACCCCTACTACAGGAAAATCCTCTTGTTTGTGTAATGTTCACGATCTCAGGTAGTGTCTCCAGGTCGTATTGTTGCTTCTGTGTATGTACACTCTGCCAGACTCTCCACCCTTCCCATCTATGTAAACTCCCGACCCTCAGCACCCGATATCAGCAAATGTCATAATTCACGACAGCCTCCCATATCTCTGCTAATCACTCAATTTTATACAGCTCCCTTAATCTCTATAATTGCGCCATTCCATAAAATATTCCCTTTCTGTGTAAACTACCCCATCGTACACCGAAAAGCCTCAATGTGCTTTTTGTCATCTGCAATCCCTTCACATCTCTCTGTGTCTTCCCTGACTCCTTATGTCTTTCTTGACTCCACTGAATACAGCTCATCTCATGTTGTACATCTTCTAGCTCATGTGATACTCCCCATCTCACTGTAATTCTCGTTATTTATCTCCAAATCTTCATATCAACCTGAAAGATGTAACCTTATTAATTCCTTGAAGCTTGTTTAATACATGTAGCAGCCGCCTCAGCATTTCTGGCTCCTTCAATTCCCTGCAAATCTTCCTGGCTCTGAACTGATCCAGTCCTTTCGAACCTCCCTGACTCAATAAACTCCTGCACATTCAACGAACATCCCTATCAGTGTACTGCCTAGCACTACAGTCTTCCCTACCTCTGTAACTCCTGCAGCTCCGACTATCACCCTCCCTGTCTTTGTGACTCCTTCAGGACTGATAACCCTGTACGTCTACGTGACATCTTCCATCCTGACAACCTATCTGATCCCTCACCACCATCCATTATCTCATCCACTCAAACTCTGTAACATCCTCCACTCTCCCCAACCCTGCTTTTCTCTGTAAGCCCCTCTCGTGCCTACATTCCCCTTTCTTTCTAGATACATATCCAGTCAGAACACCAAAGAATATTCGTTGAATGAACAACTTTGACGTGTTTTCTAAATTGAAATGATTTTAAGTTCAATCTGCTCCACCTTCTCTCATCAATATCCCTCCATTTTGAAGATCAGTCAGGTGAACATTCTCTGGATTGTCTCCAATGCAAGAACATTTTCCCTCAAGATAGGGGACCAAACCCGTTTACAGTATTCTCAGTGTCAGCTGACAGGTGCCCTCTATAGTTGCTTCTGTGTATGCAAGCCTTCCCTAATTTATTCTCCATTCCCTTTGAAATCAATGCCAGCATTCAATTTGCCTTCTCTGTGACCTGGGACCACTGTATGCCACCTTTCTGAGTTTTATTCGCAAGGATTCCCAAGTTACTCTGTGACGTACCTTTCTGCAGTCAATCTGAAACGAAAAGGTAACAGTAATAATCAGCAAAGTGCTGGAATATTTGGTAAACGATATGTCAGAAATGATAACTACATAATTCGAAACTAGTTGAATAAGCACAGCCACTGCCATCTAAACTTCATCGAGCAGAGTCGATAAACGGGAGGAATGGTCAATTGGGATTTTCAGAAATCTTTCAACAAGGTCCTACTGAAGAGGTGAATATGTAAATTAAACACATGTGGGATTGGAGGAAATATGCTGGTATGGTTTGAGAATTCTTTAACAGACAGAAAACTAAGCGGGAATAAATGGATTTGATCGACCGACAAAACCTTACACTATGCATTTGTTGTTGACCCAACATTAACTGGGAATGTGGGTTGTTTGGAGAAGCAAAGGGGACATGAACGGTCTGTGAATTTCCCGTATTTTAATTCAATGATGGGAGGTGGCTATCAATTGCTCGGCCATAATTTTTTCCCATCTGCAATTGCATGGATAAGGTGGTGAGCTGCCTTCCTGACCCACTGCAGTCCTTTGCGTGTCGGGACAGACACAGTGTTTGTAAATGGAGCGTGGTTGTGCCCCCGTAACTCTTGGCCTTCCAGGATATAGTTTTTCTGGATTTATGAAGTGCTGTTCTAAGAGCCTTTCGGAGTGACCACAGTTCTGCTCGTTGGCTTTTTTTTTTAACAAATCCTTCATTCTTCCATTCATGAACATGAGAATCATTGGCTGGGGGCCATTTATTGTTGATTTTGTGTTGTCCCTAAGAAGATGGTGGTGAGCTGCCTTCTTCAGTCACTGCACCAGCCGTTGGAGCTGTTGTTATCAGTGTGCCCTCCAGTTGGCGCTACTACACTCCTCATATCTGTAACATATTCCACGTGTGCCAATGTAACTGCATACAGATAATACAACTCTCTGTTTATCGGTGACATACTCCTCTCTCTACATCGCTTGTAGTTCTTCACTATATCTCACCCCCTCCATTCCCGTCTGCACTGTTGATCTCTCAAATTGTTTTCATTTTTGTTTATACTTCTGATGAACATGCAACTCTTTTTTTCAATTTGTTAACTCTTAGTATGTGTCTCCCTACATATCACTGTGACAAGTGACAGCACAAGTTCCCTTCCTTAAATCTCCATGAACTACAGGCTGGATGTGTTAAATTCGCACTTTTCACCCTCTTTATCCGTCTCACTTCGTCCAGCCCCTGCAACCCCATCATTTTGGAATGTTCCCATTATCTGTACCTCTTCATATCCTCAGGGTCCTTGAACACCACCAGTGTTCCAAAGATTTATATCCCCCCTAGTAATTGCAAGACTTCTAACTCTGAAATACCCACCACTCTCCAGTACCTTACAACATTTCCTGGTTGTCAATTTGCATTTGTTGAAGTATTTCTATCTCTGTTAGCAGCTCATAAAAAGTCTTTTAGCCTGTACAAAGCTCCATCACAAACAAACCACCATCTCTCTACTTTCATTTTCTTCTTCAGTGCTTGCAAATCTCCCTGTATCTTCCAGTAACATGCTTTAAGCGCGGCAGGTCTACCTAGCACAGAATCTCAGCATGAACAGCACAGCGCAGGATAATATAAATCAGCAGCGAGGATCGAAGCCTACTGGAACAGCACGAGGCTCTAAATCATCCCCGAGTCACAGAGTGAGTGATCATGTCAGGGAGCAACTGGAGCGTGAGGCTAATTAACACCTGAGAGTTATAGAGGCAGCAAAGTGGAGGATATGAACCAGCACTGAGGATCGAGGAATAGTCGATTCTTGGAGTCACGGAGACGGTGACCCTGTGTGGGAGCAGAGCAGAGAGGGAGCTGTAGGATTGCACGTGCCTGGGAGTCACAGAGACGGTGACCCTGTGGGGGAACAGAGTGGACTGTGAGCCCAAGGATTACACGTACCTGGGAGTCACAGAAACGGTGACCCTGGGAGAGAGCAGCGTGGCGTAGGAGCTGGAAGATTACACGTAGCTGGGAGGCAGAGATCAACTTTCTGGTGCTGGGACCTACTTGTACTGAGTTGACAGAAGTGCAAGAGACATCAAATAAAATGCTGCAAATTCATTGGTTGAAAAACACAGGTATTAGCGACAGTCTGTAATTGCTGTAAGTTAGTAAATTTATTTTTTTCGACTTCTGAAAAAAGGGTTGAACTCAGAAATAAACGGAAGAAGTGAAAGCCTGAGCCAATATAGTAAAGTAATCTCGGTTATCCACAGTTGGATAAGGACTTAGTGCTAACGTTGTTTCGCTGATGTTAACTTTATACTAAGTAATGAATTAAGCAAGGCTAGGTATGTTGCATTTTAAGACATGACAGCAAAGGTTTGTCAAGTGGAAAATGTGTTCTGTTACATTGGGAAGCCAAAGCCCCTGCTAGTATTCTAGACGAACACCTGATCTTGAAGCTCAGACAGCAACTGGAGAGTCATGGGAAATCTGTGATGCTGAGAGATAGGTGGATTGTGCATACAGAGATAGAATCACCCTGCAGACAAGACGGGCTAGAAGAAGGAAGGGAATGGGCGCCCAGTCAATCGAAGAGAAACAGTCAGGGAACGCAGGAATAGGTTGATATCTTCCTCAATTTTCCTGTTTGGAAGCTGATGAAGGAGCTGGCTACTCAGGAGAGTGCAGTCAGAACCATGTTTGTGGTACCACAAGCAGCCTGACAATACAGGAGGGGAGGGAAAAGGAAGGAGGAGCAACAGTCACAGGGGATTTAGAAAACTGAAGAAGATTGCCGCGTTTCTGTGACTGTCAATGTAATTCTAGAATAGTGGGGTCAAGAATGTCACTGTGTCTGGAAGACATTCGTCTGGGGGACAGTGAGCAGTCAAAGGCCCTGTCCATTGTGGTAGGAATGACACGGGTCGGAAGGGTGAAGTGGTCGGGAATCAGAATTTAGGGCGCTAGGTGCATGATTAGCAAACATATGGAATACTCCCAGTGCCGTATACAAGTGAAAATAGAACTCAGTTGTAGATAATTGAGAGCGTGACTGAAATGATGATGCAGCAGGAAGGGCTTCAGATTCCTGATACATTGGGACTGGTTCTGGGGAAGGCATTAACTCCACAAGCTGAATGGGGTAATACATGACAGAGCTGGGACAGAATTCGTTGTGGGGTTTGGGAGAGATTGGAAATAACTTGGTGTGCGCATGGGATCGAAACATGTTTATTAGAGAAGAGTACCAGGTTTTACAAAATATTTGGAGATGCAGCTGGTACTAATTTACAGCAGCAAGTTAAATAGTGAAAGATGGAGTAAGAGAGAAAGTCTAAATCTTAGGTTCTCTGCATGAATGTGGATACTCGGACCTTCGGGAGTTACAGATGCAGATTGCTGCATTGAAATCTAATGTACTCATAATCACGAGCTGGCTCAACGAATGGCATGATGGTGTGTTAAACATTGCTGGGTATAAAGTATTCCGAAAGGATAAAACGGAAGGGAAAGGATGAAGTGCAGAAGTGTTAGTTTAGATTGGCATTAGTTGAGGAGTCTGAGCGAAAGAGGATCTGTCCAAGGACAGAATGAATTTGGCTGGAGCTACAGGAAAAAAAAGTGTACAGTTACACAGTGAGGCACAGTCTGTGGGGCACCAAGCATTGGAAACAATTGAGAAACTAAATGTGCAGAGCTGTTTGAGATCGAGGAATTAATGAATTGTAGTGATATGAAGAAACATAATTTATTCTGGTATAGACTTGGACACCGGTGGTACAGTGTCATGACAGGCGAATGTTCCATGATTGCACAGAATGTTCCATGACAGCATACTGCTGGACCATGTGTCCAGCCCAAAAGAGCATGTACTGTTTGACCTGGTCCTTGGGAAAGAGGTGGTACAAGTGGAGAGAAGAAAGCTAAGAGGCGATTTAATAGAGACATACAAGATGATCAGAAGATTAGATATGGTAGACGGTGAAAGTCTTTTTCTTAGTAGCATAACAGCGGCTTGTTCGAAGAGGCATAGCTGCAAATTGAGGGGTGATAGATTGAAGACAGATGTCAGAGGCAGATTCTTTATTCAGAGAGTCCTGAGGGCGTGGAATGCCCTACTTGCCAATGTAGTTAACTCATCGATATTAGAGGCATTTAAACAATCTTTGGATAAGCATTTAGATGATGATGGGGGAGTGTAGGGAGATTGGTTCACAAGTTGGTGCAACGTCGAGGGCCGAAGTGCATGTTCTCCGCTGTGTTGTTCTATGTTCTATGTTGTATGAAAGGTGAGTGGCTTGAAACAGACTTTGAACATGTGTCTGGTGCCGTTGTCCTTCCTGATTGTTGTGCTTTCAGAGTTACTTTGTAAGGAGCCTTGGTACATTTATGGAGAGTACCGTGTAGATGGCAGACATTGCTGCCACTGAGTGCCAGTGCATGAGGGGTGGAACGGCACGCACACAGACAAATGGGGGTATTTCATCACTCACACATTCAATGTGTGTCTTACAGATGGTGGGTAGGCTTTTGAAAATCATGAGGTGAGTTATGTATGCAGGATTCCTTGCCTTTGACATATTCTTGTAGGCAAGGAATTTATGTGGGTCAAAAAGTGTTGTGCTGGAAAAGCACAGCAGGTCAGGCAGCATCTGAGGCGCAGGAGAGTTGATGTTTCAGGCATAAGCCCTTCACAGGAATGGGTAATTAATTTATACTATCAATCTAATTCTGGTTAATGGTAATCCCCCAGGGTATTGGTAGTTGGGAGTTCGGTGATAGTTATGACATTGAATGTGAGAGGAAATGATCAAATTCTGCACTGTTTGACGTGACCGTGCTCTGACATGTGTGTAATACAAATGTTATTTGTCCAGTTTAAGCACATGCCTGAATTTTTTGCGCATCTGAGTAAATGCGAACATTGTCAAATCGTGAACATTTCACATCATTGGCGAACACCCTGGTTGTACCTTTATGGTGGAGGGATAGTCATTTATGAAGCAGCTGAAGATTGTTGGACCCAGGACAAGGAACACTCTTATAACACTCTGACAATGGCCCTCCCTCTGAACTTAGAAATTTGCGTAAGGTTCTACCTGGTTCAGAGGTTTTTAACAACAAATTTGCACGGACTAAAACTAAAATATTTATCCTAAGGAACTGAGCGAGGACTTGGAGATCTCAATCAGTTGCGCGGTATTTTGTAATGCAGATTAATGTCAACAGGATGGGTTCCGTTCCTGCACTGACTGAGGTCTGACGCAAACTCTCCCTCACTTGAGACATGATGACGGTCCAGTTAAACTACCACCAGTCGTCTCTGTCTTACGAGAGATCAGCCCTATCACTCCGTAGGTGTTTGGTGCCTTTCCTTTCCATTTCTGATCTAAAGGCTTATCCAGAAGCATCTCCTCTGGGGAACTGCTGCAGAATTGTTCTGGAGCTGAGATGGCTATTCTCCGCCAACCCCAATCACCTTCCTTAGTACCAGTTAAAACTTTAGCCAGTACAGACGGTTCCCTGATTCCCATTTTATATTTGCTATTAATTCTGATACCATAATTGGTCAATTGCAGTTACGATGATGTTAAGTACTGTCACTCTCACCTCAAATATAGCATTCACCTGTGTGCTTTCGTGTTGTCCATCTTTAAATCAAGGCTTCAATGAGCTCAGGAGATGAATGGCCCTGGAAGATCCCAAACCGGGCTTCAGTGAGTAAGTTGGTGCTGAAGATGACATGATTTGTTCTTCATTAAATCATTGTGGAATTCTGTTTTAAAAATGTCCAACTGTCCATCTGTATCTTTCACTGACATCATCTTCAGCTGCTACGTCCTTCTCTGTTGCAGTTACCCACCATATCGCCAGAATCTTCATTAGCTACGAAAGCCCCTTCTATCATTGTAAATATCTCCAGCATTCACACCCCTCCCTAGTTCTCCTAACACCTCCCATGTGCTACGCTCGTATTTGTCTCTCTAACTTACTCCAACCACTTCAGCCCTGCCATCTCTCTAACAACCACCAGCCAGTCCAGCCCTCCCATCTCTCCAACAGCCTCACTCCGCTTCAGCCCTCCCAACACTTTAACAACGTACGACCTCTTCAACCTTCCCTAACTCTCAATTCACCACCAAGCACTACAGCCGTCCTTTTCTCTCTAAACACCTCCAGGCTGTACGTCTCTCTACCTCTGTCAACTCCTCCAGCCCTTAAACCTCTTCCCATCTTTGACATTTTCTCCAGCCCCTACACACCTCCCTATCTCTCTAGCCTCCTTCAGGCTGAAAATCCCTGGCTATTTCTTTACCTCCTCCAGACTCTTCAGCCTCCCCATCTATCCAACCTCCAGAACCTACAGCCCGCCTTATCTGTCTATAATTCAGCCCTACATTCCTCCCTATGTGTCTAACCTCCTACAGACCCTATAATCCTCCCTGTAACCTCCTATAAACCCTGCTCCCCACCCTATTTCTCTGGTCTCCTCGAACCCCTTCACTCCACCTGTCTCTGTTCCCTCCATCAGCTCCTACACCCCTCCGTACATCTGTAACCTCCTACAGCCCCTAAATGTTTCTCTATCACTCTCAACGTCCAGCCCCTACACCCCTCCCTAAATGTGGAACTACCTGCCCTAACTAGCCTCCTCATCTCTCTGACCTCCTCAAGCACCTACAACTCTGGCTGTCTCTCTAACCTCATCCAGCACCTACATCCCTCACTATTTTGCAACCTCCTCCAGCCCTTTCATTCCTCCTCATCTCTGTAACCTGCCATAGGCCTCTGCAACCCTGGAATCTCGCTAATCTCCTCCAGGCTGTTCACCCTCCTTATCTCATTAATCTCCAACCCTCTTTAATCCTCCCTATCTCTCTAACTTCCTGCAACCCATTCACCCCTCCCTAGCTCTGTAACTATCTCCAGCCCATATACCCTACTTATCTCTGTAACCTACTCCAACCTCTACATCCACCAGATCTATATAAGCTCTTCCAGCAGCGACATACCTCTCTATCATGTAAGCACCTCCAACACTTCAAACTACTAGCATTTCTGTGAAATCCTCCTGCCCATACACATCTTCTTTCTCTGTAAACTCATCCAGCCCCGACACATCCCGTATCTCTATACCACACAGCAGGCCCTGCAACCCTAACTATCTCTGTACCTCCATCTAGAACGTACACAAAATCTAACCTCTGTCATCTCGCTCAGACTTACAACCCTCCCTACAATTCTGTTAAAAAGCACTAGCCCTGAGCACTTCCATATGTCGGTAATGTTCTCAAGCCTCTGTAACTCTGTAAACTCCACCAGCCATTGCCCCCTTCCAATCTCTGTAGCCTCTTCCAACGCCTGCACCACCTCCTACTTCCGTCACCTCCACCAGTCCCTACCCACTTCCTTATCTGTTTAACCTCCTCCACCCCCACAACCTCCTTATCTCAGTTACCTTGTCCAGCCACTGCACAACATCCTGTCTCTGTCACCTCCACCAACCCCTACACTCTTCCATATCTCTGTAAAATAATCCAGCCCCTACACACCTCACTATCTCTGTCACCTTCACCAGCCCCTACCCTCTTCCCGATTTCTATACCCTCCTCCAGCCTCACTATCTCTGTCATCTCCACCAGCCACTGCACAAATCCCAATCTCTGTAACTTCTTCCAGCACCTGCACGCCTTCCTTTCTCTATCACCTCCACCACACCCTCCCCTATTCCCTATCACTGTAACCGCCTCTAGCCCCTACACCTCTCCCTATCTATGTCAATTCCAACAGCACCTAAACCCCTACCTATCCTTGTATCCTCCTCTACCCATCTCTCTATCTCTGTAAGCTCCTCCAGCCCCTACTTTACTCCCTACCTCTGTCACCACCAACAGCCCCTACACACCTCCCTATCTCTGTAACCCCTCAAGCCCCTACACTCCTCCCTACCTCTGCAAGTGCCTCTAGCCCAGAAACCTTCAATATCTGTTCATCTTTCGTCCGCACTTGCACCCCTCCTTATCTCTAAACTTCTCCAGACCTTAAAGGCATTCCTATCTCCGTGAGATACTCCAGACCATGCAACCCTCCATAAAACCGTACCTTCTTGGATCCCTGATATACCCCCAACACAACTCTGTAAACTCCTCCAGTCACTACAATCCTCCCTATCTCAGGATATTCCGGTTGCCTAGAGACACCAAGCTACCTCTATCATCTCCACCAGACTTAACACGCCTTCCTGTTTTTGTGAGCTCGTCCAGCCCCGAGACACATCCTAATCCCTGTAAACTTCCCCAGCCTCTAGATCCTTCTTACCGCAGGAAACCTAATTGCTCCTTCACAGCTCCCCATCTCCAGCCACCCCTCTCATACTACCTAGCGCCCCAAGCCTCTGCATCGTCCCTAACTTTGTAACCTCCTCCCCGTCGCTGTCTCTATTCACTCCAGCACCCCCTCCCACACCGCCTATCTCCTCAAGCGTCGGCACCTCTCCCTGTCTTTGTAATTTCCTCTCCACTACAACCGTCTCTATCTCTGTAACATTCTCCAGCTCCAATGCACTTTTCTAAAATTCTAAACTCCCTCTGCCACGACACCCCTCTCTATCTTTTTTAATCTCCTCCAGCCCCACCAACGTTCTGAGTTTCTGTAAGCTCCTCAAGCCCCAACACATCTTCCTATCTCAGTAACCTCTACACACCTCAATATCACATGCCACCACGCCCTATGCATTCACTACCTCTATACCCTTATCCAACAGCTATAAACCTCCTTATCTCTGTTATCTGCCTCAGACTCTACCACCCTCCCTACAACACTGATTATCTCTGTAAAATCCTCCCACCCTAGATACCTGCTTAAGTCGGTAACCTCCTCCCGCCCTTAGACATCTGCCTGTTTCTGTCATCACGTACAGGCAATGCAAGTCTCCCTTTATTGCGTAAACTCCACCAGCCCCGACACACCAAACTATCACTGTAAATTCTTCGAGTATCTACGAACCTCCTGCCCTATGTAATTGCCTCCATGCCAAACAACTCTCCATATCTGATATTTGGTGTTCTGCTTTCTGGCAAAAAATAGAACTGCTCCCTAACGTTTGAAAAGGGATTTGTTAAAACATGTTGATCTATAAACGGAATTATGCTGCTTTTTTGTTTAATTCTGCACAGATCGTTTAGGTCCATGCAGGGCAGTGAGTGATGAAGCCAGACGTCAATATGGGAATGGCATTTGGCACACTGACCAGTGTGCATAGTCCCACCAAGTGTGTAGCTGTAACATTGAATAGGATCTGGACCTCCCTGTACACCAGTCACTGAAAGCTATTTTGCAGGAAAAGAACGCAGTTAGGAAGATAAATGATGCGTTGACTTTCATTTCAGGTGGGTTTAAGTACAGGAGTTAGGGTATATTCCAGCAGACTTTCAGGGCCTTGTTGAGACCTTATCTCGAACATTGTGCAGCATTGTGTGCAGTTGTGATCTTTGTACCTCATAAAGGACAAACCTAACATTAAGGGAGTGTAGTGAAAAATGACCAGACTGATCTCGGGGATGGTAGGTTTGTTGTGGCAGCAGAGTTTTGGGTGACTGGGCCTGTATTCCATGCGGTTTAGGCAAGTGAGTGGAGATCTCAGTAAAAGATCTAAAGCACTGACAGGGCGACACAGATTGGAAGCAGAGATGATCATTCCCCTGCACGAGACGTCTAAAACAAGGAGCCACAGTAATAGCTGCAGGCACTGCATTGAGATGAGACTAAATGCCTGCACTCAGAGACTGGTGAACCTGGGGAACTCTATCCCACATAAGGCTTGGAATCCAAGGCAGTGATTAGACATAAGGATATCTCTACATTAAAGGGATGAGGAGAGAGCAGGTGTAATGTATGGAAATAGATGAGTAACCTTCATTTTATTGACTAGGGAGAAAATAGATATACCGGAGGGATACTGCAGTTAATATTTTATATTTTTCAGATGGTTAATCCCATTAATTTATACGTACGGTGTGCAGGAAAAGTACATTGAGGAGACACACTTTTCGGACACGAACTAGAATCGGGGTGTGGGGGAGCTCAATGAGTTGTATGGCCTACCCCTTGCTCTGGAAATGTTGTCACAAGCTCTTTGATGGAAAGAAGGAGGTCTCTGCATGTTCAACAGGACTGTGTTTCCCTTTCCCTTTTCCGATATCAAGGCTGGTACTGGGTGTTCTGCCGAGTTTTATCCTTTAAGACATTTGAACAGTTTGATACAATTGAGTTGAAAAAATGTGTTGCTGGAAAAGCGCAGCAGGTCAGGCAGGATCCAAGCAGCAGGAGAATCGAAATTTCGGGCATAAGTCCTTCTTCAGGAATGTGGAAGGTGTACCAAGCAGGCTAAGATAAAAGGTAGGGATGAGGGACTTGGTAGAGGGGCGTTGGGAATGCGATAGGTGGAAGGAGGTTAAGGTGAGGATGATAGGCCGGAGAGGGGGTGGGGCGGAGAGGTCGAGAAGAAGATTCCAGGTCAAGAAGGCGGTGCTGAGTCCGTGAGTTGGGACTGAGATGTGGTGGGGGGAATGGAATTGAGGAAGCTGGAGAAATCTGCATTCATCTTTTGTGGTTGGAGGGTTCCTAGGCGGAAGATGAGGCGCTCTTCCTCCAAGCATCGTGTTGCCATGGTCTGGCGATGGAGGAGGCCAAAGATCTGCATGTCCTTGGCGGAATGGGAGGGGGAGTTAACGTTGTCAGCCACGGGGCGGTGGGATTGGTTGGTGCGGGTGTCCCAGAGGTGTTCTCTGAAAAGTTCCGCCAGTATAGGAGGCCACATCGGGTGCAGTGGATGCAGTAAATGATGTGTGTGGAGGTGCAGGTGAATTTGTGACAGTATTGGAAAGATCCCTTGGGGCCTTGGAGGGAAGTGAAGGGGGAGGTGTGGGTGCAAGTTTTGCATTTCTTGCAGTTGCAGGGGCAAGTGCCGGGAGTGGAGTTTGGGTTGGTGGCGGGTGTGGACCTGACGAGGGAGTTGCGGAGAGAGTGGTCTTCCTGGAAGAGTGATAGGGGAGGGGAGGGAAATATATCCTTGGTGGTGGGGTCTGTTTGGAGGTGGCGGAAATGAATAAGGATAATACGATATATCTGGAGGTTGGTGGGGTGGTAGGTGAAGACCAGTGGGGTTCTGTCCTGGTGGCGATTTGAGGAGCGGGGTTCAAGGGTGGAGGAGCTAGAAGTGGAGGAGAAGTGATTCTTTCCACCGCATCTCCTTCCATATCCGTCACAATTTCGCCTGCACCTCCACACACATCATTTACTGCAGCTGCTGCTCCCGATGTGTCCTCTTCTACATTGGGGAGACAGGCCGCCTACTTGCGGAACGTTTCAAAGAACACCTTTGCGACACCCGCACCAACTAACACAACTGCCCCATGGCTGAACACTTTAACTCCCCCTCCCACTCCGCCAAGGACATGCAGGTCCTTGGCCTCTTCCATCACCAGACCATGGCAACACGATGCCTAGAGGAAGAGCACCTCATCTTCCACCTCGGAACCCTCAAACCACAAGAGATGAATGCAGATTTCTTCAACTTCCTCATTTCCCCTCCACCCCCACCTTATCTCAGTCCCAACCCTCGGACTCAACACCGCTTTCTTGACCTGCAATCTTCTTCCCGACCTCTCCGCCCCCAACCCCTCTCCAGCCTACCACCCTCACCTTAACGTCCTTCCACCTATCGCATTCCCAAAGCCCCTCCCCCAAATCCCTCTTCCCAACCTTTTATCTTAGCCTGCTTGGCACACCTTCCTCATTCCTGAAGAAGGGCTTATGCCCCAAACGTTGTTTCTCCTGCTCCTTGGATGCTGCCTGACCTGCTGTGCTTTTCCAGCAACACATTTTGCAGCTCTGATCTCCAGCATCTGCAGTCCTCACTTTCTCCGAGTTGATACAATTGAGTGATTTGCTTGATTGTTTCAGTGACTGTTGAAGAGTTTATCACATATCTGTGTGTCTGGAGTCACTTTTAGGCTATACTAGGAAAAATAGGTGAACTGCTTTCCGAAGGAATATTGGGGAAGAAAATTGGTTATACCATTCTACATTGGCTTCAAGGTCATCAGTACTGACAGCAGATTTTACATCTCGATAATTTGTTAATTGTTTATGACTTCCACCAGCTTCCAGAGGATTAGCCTTGTCTAGATTAGTAGTTCATTAACATTTCCACAGGAGTACCATCTCCACACGAGGACTTATTGGAAACCACAGTGAGCAGGTTATTTCTGTGCTTTTTGACAGGTCAAAAAGAACTCCCACTGATTTGATGATCGTGATGTGTCTGAGGCCATGGTAATTGGTCAGATTGTAATTACTCCCCTCTGAAGGGACATAGTTGAGAAATTTTCCACATTGCCAGGGAGATGTCAGATTTGGATCTGGAATGAAACAGCGTCCCCAGGGACACGGCTTTTTCTGTAGCACAAGTCTTCAGTCCTATTGCGGGAATGGTGTCAGGGCCCATTGCCGTTGTCATTTTAACAGCCGGAGTTATTTTCTAGCCCATCACCATTTGTGACTCTATGTAACAGGATTGCAGAGCTTCGATCTGATTGGTTGGCTTTGGGATCGTTTCACCCTCTCCGGCAGATGTCCGTTCAGCTCTTTGGAATGTAATCAGTGATGTGTGGTGACTTTACCATGTTGACATCAGGTATCAGACCCTGCTCATCACTGAACCATAGATCGGCTTGATAGTTATGGTAGACTGTGGAATTATCCAAGGTAAAAAGTGAAAGAAATTCTACATTACCACATGAATATCAGGAATGCTCTACTCAAGTAAGTTTGAAGTTCTCAATTATTGAATGAATTGTAGTTATACAGGACTTTTGACCTGTTAAGTATATTAAGTGCAATAAAGTGTTACTCATGACAGAGGAGGTATGTACTCTTAGACCCTTCTGTCCAATTCATCCCTGCTCACCAGGCATTCTAAACTGAACTGGTCTGAATTTTCCAACGTTTGGCACATAACCATTAAATTATCGCTTATATGACGTAATTGTTCTCGTCTGTACATCATCCGCTGACAGCTGATTGCACATACAACACTGTCTGTGAGAAACAGTTATCACTTTGGTCCACTTTTAATCACTCCCCACTCACATTAAAACTTTGCATTTGCCGATTGGTTTTTCACACCTCTTCCTCTGTCCCACATGATTCTAAAAACATCCATTAGTTCACCCATACAGTTAATTCTACAGCCTTGAGACATTCCTGGTCTGGTTTGTCTTATAAAATGAACACCACACATTTATTTGCATTAAACTCCATCTGCCTCAGCTCACTGGCCGAGTTGATCAACATCTCATTGTAATCTAAGATAACCTTCTTCGCAGTCCATTATACCACGAATTTCTGTAGCATCCACAAATTTACTCGACATGCTTTCTATATTTTCATCCAAATTAGTTCAAAATGATGAATAAGACCGATCCTTGTGACATACCGCTGGTCACAGGTCGCCAGTCTGATTAGCAAACCTCTGGCACAAACCTCTGTCTCCTCCTGTTGTCGTGGAAATTCAATTGATTTGACTCAATTATTAGCAAGAGCAAAGAAAGGAGCTATATTCAAAATTCTGCAGAATTGACTCCATTACCATAAGCTAGATGCCTCAATGTAAGGAGTACTGAGCATTGTTAAGATGCTTGCCTTATACTGTTTCTTCTCACGCTCTCAAGGGACAAAGACTGGGGGAACTCAAGTTGTTATCCTCTCATCCCCTGGTCTTCGACATAATAGTTCTTCACCTTTCGCTGAGTTCGACTATCACAAGGTCGAGTTGAATGTTACAGAATTCAAACAGAGATAAGCTAACTGCAGACCTCCACCAAAGTATTGTTTACAAAGCTCAGTACAGCATTAAATTTAAGAAAAACATTCTCTTTTAAATTTCACAATAAATGGATAATTAATTTCACAGTAAATGGATAGTTTTCCATTAAACTGTCAAGACAATATTGTATCCAATTGGTTAGCTCTCTCTGATCCCATGTGATTTATAGTTACTAACCAGTCTACCACACAGTACCTGTCGAAGGCATTGCTACAGTCCATGTAGACAACCTCTAATGTTCGGACTTCATCTATCTCCTTGGTTACCTCTTCAAAACCTCAACCAGGGTTGTCAGACATGACTTCCTCCGATATTCCATTGTGAATATCTTCCTTGACTGAGGATTCCCCAGCACCATTGCCACTCAGGCCCTCAACAGGGATCCAACCCATCTCCTGTACTTCTGCCCTCACCCCCTCTCTTCACTCCTGCGACAGCGATAGGGTATCGTTTTTCCTTATCGACCATCCCACCAGTACGCACGTCCAGAAGACCATCCATCAGCTTTACCCATACCTCCATTGAGATGCCACTACCACACACACATACCCCTCCCCACCCTTGTCCACCAGGAGACGCTGGTCTACTCTTCCATTACTCCCAACTGACACCCGAACACACAGCCTGACAGCACCTTCTCCTGCAACTGCTCCAGGTGTACCACCACTCCATTTCCCCCTCCTTTATCAGCGTTCAAGGGCCTAAACAAGCCTTCCAGGTGAAGCACTTCCCACAATCCAGTTTACTTCATTCTCTGCTCATAATGTGATCTTATCTGCATGAGGGAAACGAAGCATAAAGTAGGTGATTGCTTTGCAGAACATCCACATTCATTTTCGCAAAATAAGACCCTGAACTTCCAATTGCCTGCCACTTTAACACCCAGTCCTTTTCACGGACAGCGTCTCTTTCTCAGGCTTGCTGCAGTTTTCCAGTAAAGATCAGTGCAAGCTGAAAGAACAACATCGCGTTTTCCACCTGGGTACCCTGCAGCCCTCCAGGCTCAATATCAAATTCAATAATTTTAGGGCCTTAACTGTCCAATGCCCTCGCCCACTGCACCTCACACCAGGCCTTGTTGTCACATAGCCTAACATTGCACCTCACCCATGGTCAGCCGCTAACAATCTCTATTCACAGACATTCACCTTTTAAAATTTCTATTTTTTGTACTGGTTTCAACGGTGTTGTTTTTAGATTCCCGAGCCAAATCCCCAATTGGGCTTCCCAATCCAATTGGCTGACGCCAATCCAGGGATCAATCTTGGCACCTAAGTTATCCAGTTGTCGCACACTACCCATGGTCAGCCACTAACAATATCTATTCACAGACATTCACCCTCCCAGCCAGATCAATAGACAATAGGTGAAGGAGTAGAACATTCTGCCATTCGAGCCAGCACCACCATTCATTCTGATCATGGCTGATCATCCTCAATCAGTATCATGTTCCTGCCTTATCCCATAACCCTTGATTCCACTATACTTAAGAGCTCTATCCAACTCTTTCTTGAAAGTATCCAGAGGCTGGCCTCCACAGCCCTCTGGGACAGAACATCCCATACACCCACCACTCTCTGGGTGAAGAAGTTTCTCCTCAACTCTGTTCTAAATGGCCTACCCCTTATTTTTAAACTTTGTCCTCTGGTTCTGGACTCAACCATCAGCAGAAACATGTTCCCTGCCTCCAGAGTGTCCAATCCTTTAATAATCTTATACGTCTCAATCAGATCCCCTCTCAGCCTTCTAAACTCAAGGGTATACAAGCCCAGTCGCTCCAATCTTCAATGTAAGATAGTCCCGCCATTCCAGGAATTGACCTCGTGAACCTACGCTGCACTCCCTCAATAGCCAGAATGTCTTTCCTCAAATTTAGAGACCAAAACTGCACACAATATTCCAGGTGCATTCTCACCAGGGCCCTGTACAGCTGCAGAAGAACCTCTTTGCTTCTGTACTCAATTCTTCTTGTTATGAAAGCCAGCATGCTGTTAGCTTTCTTCACTGCCTGCTGTACCTGCATGCTTACTTTCATTGACTACTGTACAAGAACACCTAGATCTCGTTGTACTGCCCTTTTACCTAACTTGACTCCATTTAGGTAATAACCTGCCTTCCTGTTCCTGCCACCAAAGTGGATAACCACACACTTGTGCACATGAGACTGCATCTTCCATGCATCTGTCCACTCACCTAGCCTGTCCAGGTCACCCTGTAATCTCCTAACATCCTCCTCACATTTCACCCTGCCACCCAGCGTTGTATCATCAGCAAATCTGCTAATATTACTTTTAATACCATTATCTATATCATTAATGTATATTGTAAAAAGCTGCGGCCTGCCATTTCGAAAGGGAGCCGTTTATCACTATTCTTTGTTTCCTATCAGCCAACCAATTTTCAATCCAAGTCAGTACTTTGCCCCTAATACCATGCGCCCTAAGTTTGCTCACTAACCTCTCATGTGGGACTTTATCAAAGGCTTTCTGAAAGTCCAGGTGCACTATTTCCACTGGTTCTCCCTTGTCCATCTTCAGAGATATAATCCTCAAAACATTCCAGAAGATTAGTCAAGAATGATTTCCCCTTCATAAATCCATGCTGACTCTGACCTATCCTGTTACTGCTATCCAGATGTGTTGTAATTTCATCGTTTATAATTCACTCCTCTTTCCCACCACTGATGTCAGACTAACTGGTGTATAATTCCCTGCTTTCTCTCTCCCTCCTTTCTTAAAAAGTGGGAAAACATTAGCCACCCTCCAATCCGAAAGAACTGATCCTGAATCTATAGAACATTGGAAAATGATCACCAATGCATCCACGATTTCTAGAGCCACCTCCTTCAGTACCCTGGGATATAGACCATCGCGTTCTGGGGACATATCAGCCTTCAGACCTAACAGTCTCTCCAACACCATTTCCTGGCAAATATAAATTCCCATCAGTTCAGGTCCTTCAGCACTAATACCTATAGGAGATTGCTTGTGTCTTCCCCAGTGAACACAGATCAGAAGTACCAATCCAACTCTTCTGCCATTTGTTTGTTCCCCGTAATATATTCACCCGTTTCTGTCTTCAAAGGCCCAATTTTAGTCTTAACCCTTTTGTTTCCTTTCACATACCTAAAAGAACGTTTATAATTTTATATTTTTGGCCAGTTTACCTTCGTACCTCTTTTTTTCTGCTTATTTCCTTCTTACTTATCCTCTGTTGTTCTTTAAAAGCTTCCCAGTCCTCCGTTTTCCCACATCTTTGCTATGTTATACATTTTCTCTTTTGACTTTATATGTTTCTTAACTTTCCTCGTCACCCACGGCCACCCTTGCCTTCTCTTAGGATCTTTCTTCCTTTCTGGAATGAACTGATCCTGCATCTTCTGCATTATACCCAGAATAACCTGCCATGGTTGTTCTAATGCCATCCCTGCTCGGGTATTGCACCATTGAACTTTGGCCAGCTCCTCCCTCATAGCTCCATAGTTCCCCTTATTCAACTGATATATTGTCACTTCTGATTGTACCCTCTCCCTTTCAAATTTCAGATTAATGCTTATTGTATTATGGTCACTACCTCCTTCACTTCGAGGTCCCTGATCAAATCCGGTTCGTTGCACAACACCAGATCCAGAATTGCCTTCTCCCCGGTAGGCTCCAGCACCAGCTGTTCTAAGAATCCATCTCGGAGGCACTCCACAAGCTCCCTTTCTTGGGGTCCAGTACTATCTTGATTCTCCCAGTCTACCTGCATGTTGATATCCCCCATAACAACAGTAGTAATATCTTTGCGACAGGCCAATTTCAGCTCCTTATTCTCTTACACCCTACATCGAGACTACTGTTTGGGGGCCTGTAGAAAACTCCCATGAGGGTCTTTCTACCCCTAGAATTTCTCATCTCTATCCATAATGACTCTACATTCTAGGTCCTCCCGCACAAGGGATTGAATATCATTCCTTATCAACAGGGCCACCTTAACCCCTCTGCACGTCAGTCTGTCCTTACAATAACACGTGTAGCCTTGAATATTCATTTCCCAGGCCCTGTCCACTTGAAGCCACGTCTCCGTTATCCCCACAAAATCGTAACTGCCAATTTCCAAATCAGCCTCAAGCTCATCCATCTTATTTCTAATGCTTCGTGCATTCATATTTAATATTTTAAAATTATTACTGTCCTCACCCTTCCTATCGATCTTTATTTCACTCAACTTTACGGCGTGATCCCTTTTTGAGTTGTCTGCTCCATTGATACTGTTGTCTTTCTTGACTTCTCTTGTTCTAACTTTCCCTTCAATTTCCTTCTTAACTTCCAGATTGTCCCCTCCCCCCTCGCTACCCTGCTATTTAGTTTAAACGCAGCTGTGTTGCAATGGCAAACCTGCCTGCCAGAATGCTGGTCCTTCACCTATTAAGGTGCAATCGGTCCCTCTTGTATAATTTATCCTTACCGCAAAACATACCACAGTGATCAAATCGTTTAAATCCTTGCTTCCTGCACCAGTTCCCCAGCCACACATTCAAGTCCATTATTTTCTGTTCCTGGCCTCTCTAGCCCGAGGAACTGGAAGCAAACCGGAGATAACCAACCTGGCGGTCCTGCTTTTCAGCTTTCTTCCGAGGTCTCCGAAGTCCCGCTGTAGAATGTCCCTCCTCTTATTCCCAACATTATTTGTGCCGACATGTACCACCACCTCTGGCTCTTCACCTTCGCCCTTGAGGATTTCCTGCACTCTGTCTGTGATGTCCTTAATCCTGGCACTAGGAATGCAACACACCATCCTCAAATCCCACCTGTTGCCACAGAAACACCATGGAGTTCCTCTCACTATGGAGTCCCCAATGACCACGGCTCTGTGTGATGTCTGACTCCTCGGCTCTACCTCCACGCCAACGTTTGATTGGCAGACCTGACCGTCTCGCGGAGTGGCAGTGTCGTCTGTCTCTACTGTTTCCAAAACATTCAACCTGTACCTGACAGGTACTTCCAATGGGGTCTCTTGAACTTGTCTCCTCTCTGCCTTCCTTATCGTCTTCTCCCTTCTACTCTCTTCTGGTATGGTCGCTGAAGGTCCTGTCCAGAAAGATCTCATTCTCTCAATATGCTCTGTCAGAAGCTGAACGTGTACACACTTTCCACAGTTGTACGAGCCAGAGACACCAGATTCTTTGACCTCCCACATCATGCACCTAGCACACTGAATCAGCTTGGCAGTCATGTATTCACCCTCTTCAACCGTGGCGTAATCACTTCACTCAACCTCCTTGTCGAAGACTCCTGAGCTAAAGCCTCACTCTTTTCTCAATAGAAACTTCCCTGGACCTCCCTTTTTGGTGCAAGTTTGCGGACTTTTAATATAGGTTAGAGGAGGAGGTTGGGAGGGATGCCCTACTGTGTAGAATCTGAGGTTTAGAACAAACCTACTTAAATAACAGTCACTCAACTATCAACGGGTTCTGCGCTCCGACTTCACTTCCACCAAGCTCCCGCCGCTCTCTGATGGAAAAACAATAAAAAAAATAAAAACTGTTCTTCTCTGTTTATGGGGCTTTATCCCCATTTGCAATTTACCTCCTTCCCACTACCCTACTTACTGCATACAAAAAAAACTATTATCCATTTTGAGAGAAGGTTACCGGACCGAAACTTCAACTTTGATTTCTCTTTACAACCAGACCTGCAGAGATTTACCAGTAACTTCTCTATTTTGTTATCTTTGATCAGTCCTTGCTGTTCGAAATGCTGATAGATTGTTTCTCTCATAATCCCCTTCAATTACCAACCACTGAAATCAGACTCAACAGGCTGTAGTTCCCTGGAATAATCTTGCAGTCATTCTTTTAACAAGTTAGAAAATTAGCCAGTTTCTAGTCCTCTGCCATCTCACCGATGACTGTCGATGATACAAATTTCTCTGCTGGTACACGACAACTTCTTCCCTAACTTCCCACAATGTCCTGACATGCAGTTGACTAGATTTCGGGTATTTATTCTTGTTCACGAATTCTAAGACATCGACCACTTCGTCTTCGGTAATGTGCCCTCTTTTCAGAAATCAATGTTTATTTATTTGAGTTTGCTAACTTCCATGTCTTCCTACATGGCAAATACTGACACAGAATATTCGGGTAGGATCTCACCTATCTAGCAAGAGCGGACTCAACGCAGTGGATTGGAGGAGGTTGATTCTTTTTAAGATATGTGAACTCAGCATGTCCAGGCGCTTCTGGATGGTGTTGTTGAAATGTTATCTATGTTTCTATGCGTTTCCACTTTTATAGGAAACACGGTAATGTTTAAAATTTTTACTTTGTCTTCTTTATTTTCTGCTTGGTTACCAAGGTTCTGTACCTCGGTGCTTTTTTTTATCTAAGACGGTGCTATAAAAAGTGACTTGAAACCTTTTCAATTTACACTTGTGAGGACATGTAACGATAAATCTGATATACCTAATAAACCAGACTCTTCATCTGTGTGTTATCAAATAGATGACTTGTTGAGTTTTAAGGAGCACTATCGCCTCTCTAGTTATTCTTTTGCCATTAATATACTTGTTGAATATCTTTGATTTCTCCTTATCTTGCTCTGTCAAAGCTACCTCATGTCGTCTTTTTGCCCTGCTGGTTTCCTCATAAATATATCTGACACCAGCTGTACTCCTCAAGGGATTCATTGACCCTAGCTGTCTGTATCTGTCTTATGCCTCCGTCTTTTTTTCTTTACCAAAGCCTCAATACCTCCAGTCAACCAGTGGTTCCTACTCCAGCCAGTCTTGTCCTTCACACTAACAGGAACATGCAGTCTCTGAACTCTCATACTCTTCCTTTTGAAATTCTCCCAATTGCCAGTCGTTCCTTTACCTGTGAACAGTTTCTTCAAATCAACTTTTGAAAGTTTCTCCTAATACCAACAAATTTAAACTCAAGGCCAACCTATCCTTTTCCACAACTATTTAACAATTATTAAAATTATGGTCACTGGTTTCCAACGTTCCCCATCGAACACCTCACTCACTTAACCTGCCTTATTTCCCAAACCCAAATACATTTGAGGTCCAGATCAGACCAGCCATGATCGAATTGAAGGGCAAGGCAGGCTTGAGGCGATGAATGGCCTACTCCTATGGCTTCGCTTTTCATTTTATTTCATTGAAATTTTACCGGTTGTTATTTACTTGAAAGTTCTGTTCCGAAATTTTGCAGTCAGAGAGATCAGAGGATTTTGTGAATGTTCTCTGGGTGAGATATGAAGCCAGTATTGACAGTGAATCTGAGTCTGTAACATGGACAGTGGTGAAGCACACGTTACAGAGAGGGGAATCTCTGCAAAGAGAAAAGAGGGGAGGCTTTTGTACCCAGCTTGGGGTTTCCAAGAGCATTGTCCAACTTATACCAAACTGTATGTGATTGCCTCGACGACTTAATACTCTGCTCTGTTGCTATGCACCAGGAGCAAGGAACAACTGGTCAGCAGCTGCTCCTGTCTGGCAGATTTGATGAGCTGAATAAAACAAAGGGATATGAAAGGGACACGATGTGAGATAGCTTTGACAGACAATGGAACAGAAGAATGAGAAGCAAAACCTCTTTGACCCTGTTCCACCGGCTTTAAGATCTTGGCTGAACTTGTTGTAGTCTCAGCCAAAAATTCCTGTCTCTACCGCATTACATCCAGACACAGGCACGCAGCCATACACCATGTCAGTGTGAAAGAACTTCACTCAAATTAGAGCTAAACTGGTGACAAAAGAAAGCAAATGTGATTGCCCAAATATTTTTTCTTCTCCTGGAAGTTATTCTGCTCCATTAATCTGTTGGCAAAGGGATTTCCTTTTATAGCAGGTTGATTTGGCCGGATTTCCCTTGCTTCAGACAGTGCAGAAATTGTAGTGAATCATCTAAAGGAATCCTCTCCGAGTGGCAAAGATGACTAAGGGTTTTCAGTTCCCCCTAAGTGTTTTGTTGTAAGGAGGAATAAAGATCGAGACAGCGAGTAATAGATCATTCCTTCTCAGGCTGGTTCCATTTTTCACTTTTTGAGCTGAAACATGCAATAATGTTCCTCGATCAACAAATTGAACAATGTTGAGGGGGATTGGGTGGACGGTGTTCCTGTGCAGCACTTTAGAATGTTTGAAGAGTCTCTTCCGGTGCTGTATAATGACATTTCAGACTGAATGACTTCATTCTATTCCTGTGTAACTCCTGAGGGGCAGACTGGACTTCTCCTGTCTCATTTGAATGTTCCTGAGTGGCTGAATTGAATCTTCCTCTCCATCCACAAGTTTGAAGGGGTTGCGGGAGAGAAGAACGCATGGATTAGATCATTCGGCCCTTCGAGTCTGTTGCCCCATTCAGAATTCTCATTGTTGATCTGATTGTGGCGGAAAACCCCTTTTCCCAGTAGTTATTGATCCCACGTCCAAAAGTTGTAGGATCTCACCGCTGAGTATCTTCAATGAACCAGTCTTCACTGTTCCCTGGGGTTGAGAACACTACAGACAGCACGGCACAAAGGTGAAAGGGGCATCCTTATCTCAAAGGGGTCCCGTTATGTTTAAATGCTGATAACTTCTCACTTAAGCACGAACACTCTGCAGACACAAGGACAACAATTAGGAACAGACATAGACCATTCAGAATCTCAATCGTATACCACATTACCATTCACTCTCCAATCAAATATGCACCAGCCTCAATTGACTCTGGACTCACAGGACACGTTTTAAGATCCCCTAAGACCATAAGGGCATAGAAAGGAGCAGAATTCAGCCATTTGTCCTACTAAGTTCACCCTGCTGACCGATAATAGCTGCTACGTTTCTCAACACCCTTCTCCAGCCTTCTCCCCATCACACTTGTTCCCCTTATAAATCAATAACGTATGAATCTCTGTATTTAAAACATTGTTTGTTTTTCTGTATAACTCTGTGATTTTGTTTGCGTGTGTGTGTATCTATATCTGTGTTTGTCTGTGTGTACCTCTATGGAAATGAAAAACATTATTCTATTTGTTGCTTTGAATATCTGCTGCACCTGCAAACCAACTTTTTTTGTGATTAAAGCATAAGGTCCCTCTGCACTGCAGCATTCTCAATTTTTCACCATTTAAATAATAATCCAGATTGCTGTTTGTATTGAAGGTGGAGGTGTGTACTGTCCCTTTCAAACAGCATGAAAACTGGCATGGACTTGACTGAAAGCACAGAATGTGCTGAGCAATTTTAAAATGTAACATTTGTTTGTGAACCAAATAGCTGGAGCCTCGTTGTCACAATACACAGCAAATTCGAAATTGGTCAAGCAGTTTAAATTATGCCCCAAGATTCCAAAATCGAATCAAATTTGAATTTTAATGTTTTGTTGACATCAAACCGATGAGACGATCCGACATTTTGGAGTGTACAATCCGGTACTTTGAACAGCTGGGGAGAACAGCAAAGAACAGTCAAGCATCGACCGACTGCTACCGGAATAGCTCTCTGAAAGCTACCTGTCCATAAGAAAGTTGTGCAGCAGAATACCGAAGAAAAGACTGCAGAGGAAAATTGACAGAGGAGAATCGGCAGAGGAAAATTGACAGAATAAAATCGGCAGAGGAAATTCGGCAGAGGCAAATCGGCAGAGGGAAATCGGCAGAAGTAAATTGACAGAGGCAAATCGATAGAGGAAAATGAACAGAAGGAAATCATTACAGAAAAATCGACAGAGGACTATCGACAAAAGAAAATCGACAGAGGAGAATCGACAGAGGATAATCAGCAGAGGTAAATTGACAAAGGAATATGGACAGGGGATTATCGACAGAGGAAAATTGACAGAGGCAAATCGCCAGAGACAGATCGACTGCGGGAAATCAATGGAGGAAAATTGGCAGAGGCAATTGGACAGAGCCAATGCGACAGAGGAAAGTCGAGACAGAAAATTGTACAAAGGAGAATCGACACAACCGGCTGGTTTTGAAACGTGATTTTTTCTTGTAAATCTTAATCAGGATTTTTATCGAATCTTTGCTGTATAGTGGGTGGTAAAACATAAGTTTAAGAGAAAGAAGTTGTAAATACTTGTTGCCAATGTTCTTTTTCGGACTTAGAAAATGAAATTGTCAGATTTTTCATTAAATATTGAAATTTGGGCCAATTCTTTGCCACCCCAAATTTAACAGATTACAGCAGGACTTGAGCTTTTCTGGGTGCCTGATTTAAATTAGCAGAGGTGTTTACCCCGTGTTGTAACATACTAATCGCACCAAAATGGATGACCCTTACATTTTCATATGCTGTCCGACAGAGTACATCCCAAAACCTTGGAGTTCGAGAAAATGCAAATAAATTCATAAAAACCTTCTTCCAAAAGGCTTCACTCAGAGGCTACTGGATGCATTTAATGTGGAAATACATTTAATATACACAGTTTGTAAGGAATACTGGCCCGAAAAACAGAACATTTCCAAATTGCAGAGAAAGCACAAACATTACTTCACATCAGCATATTCCACGTTAAGGGGTATCAGTCGAATTACATTTGTTTCTAAATAAGCCTATTGTGCAGTTGTATGTATGCATGTGAACTGATGGTGCCCTCTCCCTCTCCCTCGATGACTGAGCCCTTGATGATTTTCGCACTGTGCTGCTGCCTGTGAAGTAACGTGAAGGGGCCACCGGTGGGTGGGGGGACGGTGACTTTGCCAAGATGGCCAAACCTGCCAGGACCACACAGAAATACTGACAATAATGCAGACATGGGAAATCTGTCGGAATTACTTTGCTCTGTGATGAGTTTGTCAATGTTTAACTCATCTTACCTGGGTGTGTGTCAGTAAGTTTGTTACTTGCTTGGCAGTGTGCCATTGTTTGATTGGTTACATGGGAAATGTGTCAGTCTTTCCCTTGCTGATACACTTGTGTGTGTCAGTATTCCACTTGTTCCAAGTGAAATCTGATTCTAGTACAATCTCATTGCTTGCTGATAACAAACCTGAGAGAAATGTAAAGTTTGTGATGGACAGTGTGAAACAACAACACGACAGTTGCAGCAGGACCTGGATCAGTTAGCGAAGTGGGCTTAGAAATGGCAAATGCAATTTGATGTAGATACGTGAGAAATATTTCACTTTTGAAAGTCAATTCGCGGGGGGAGTTTCATGATCAATGTTAGGGCCTTAAGGTGTGTCGTGGAGAAGAGGGATCTTGCAGTTCTGGTGCAGAGCATTCTGAAAGTGGAGTCACAAGAGGAGTGAATAAGATATTTGACACACTGGTCTTCATTATCAATCGGGGCATTGAGTATTGATTTTGGAAAGTTATATTGCAGGTGCAGAGGTTTCTCTGAGGCCGCACTTGGAGCATTGTGCTCAGTTTTGGCTACCTTGCTTTATTAGTTTGGAAAGAGTGCAGAAGAAATTTACAAGGATGTTGCCGAACTCTTGGGACTGACACCAAAATTGGAGGTGTAGTGGACAGCGAAGAGGGTTACCTCAGATTACAACAGGATCTGGACCAGATGGGCTAAAGGGCAGAGAAGTGGCAGATGGAGTTTAATCAGATAAATGCGAGATAAATTCATATAAATCTTAGCAGGACTTATACACTTAATGGTAAGGTCCTAGGGAGTGTTGCTGAACAAAGACTTTGGAGTGCAGGTTCATAGCTCCTTGAAAGTAGAGTCGCAGGTAGATAGGATAGTGAAGAAGGCGTTTGGTATGCTTTCCTTTATTGGTCAGAGTACTGAGTACAGACGTTGGGAGGTCATGTTGCAGCTGTACAGGACCTTGGTTAGGCCACTGTTGGAATATTGTGTGCAATTCAGGTCTCCTTCCTGTCGGACAGATATTGTGAAACTTGAAAGGGTTCAGAAAGGATTTACAAGGATGTTGCTAGGGTTGGAGGGTAAAAGCTACAGGGAGAGGCTGAACAGACTGGGGCTGTTTTCCCTGGAGAGTCGGAGGCTGAAGGGTGACCTTATAGAGGTTTACAAAATTATGAGGGGAATGGATAGGAGAAATAGACAAATTCTTTTTCGTGGCGTCGGGGAGTCCAGAACTAGAGGGCAAAGGTTTAGGGTGAGAAGGGATAGATATAAAAGAGACCTAAAGGGCAACTTTTTCACACAGAGGGTGGTACGTATATGTAATGAGCTGCCAGAGGATGTGGCGGGGATGGTACAATTGCAACATTTAAGAGGCATTTGGATGGGTATATGAATAGGAAGGGTTTAGAGGGATATGGGCCGGGTGCTGCCAGGTGGGACTAGATTAGGTTGAGATATCTGGTCGGCGTGGATGGTTTGGACCGAAGGGTCTGTTTCCATGCCATACATCCCCATGACTCTATGACTCTATGACTGAGATATGGTGAAACGTTGGACAAGATAAGAGCTTTTCTTTAGAGTGTATGAGACTGGTAGAGAGTCTTATGTAAATTTATAAGATTATGAGAGGCATGTATAGGATGAATGCACTCAGCCATTTTCCCCAGGGTTGAGGAATCTAAGACCACAGGATATCAGTTTAAGGTTAGAGGGGGAAAATAAAATCGAATCTAAGGGGCAACATTTTTACAATAGGGTAATACGCATATGGAATGAGCCACCAGTGGAAGTATTTGAGACGGGTACATGAACAACATTTAAAAGGCATTTGAACAAATACTTAGACAGGAAAGATTTAGGAGTATACGGGCCAAGTACATGGAAATGGGGTTAGCAGCGATGGACATTTTGGTAATCATTAACTGGTTTGGGCCAAAGAGCAAATATCCATGTTGTTAGAATCTGTAGGACTGAGGGAGCAGACAGACAACGGTGACACTTATCCTGACAGAGTGTGGAATGTTGTTGATGCTTGTCCTGTATTGCTGAGCATTTCTTCAGACTGTAGATACTGCATTGAGCTGTGTGGTGAGCTCAGAACATGCTCGGTGGGTCAGGTGGTGTGCCTCCTCTGGGAAGAGAATGTTCCCCCTCTGTACTAACCCATCCACCAAGACTTCCGTGCCCTTGCCGATTGAACGTGGTGTAATTGCCCCTTACCTGCCATACGTGGGGTAAACTGTGCAGGGCAGATCCAAGCCGAGATAGCTCAACCGTGCACCCATTGGCCTTTTAAAAATGACACCAGTGCCAGGGATTTCGGAATTTCCAAAGCCATCTGAGCGATGGTGATTACCTCCAGCCATGATGGGTTGGTGAATCGGGCTAGCATTGAATGAGAGGGACACCATGGGGTGGTTTGGGTAGCTAATGAGATGGGTTCGATTAGATAGCTCAGCGTCTTGCAGGCAATCCCTCTGTCACACTCAATAAAAATGTCACTGAGACAAATTATCATTAGATTCAATCCAATGAGTCGAAAACATTGCTGAACCCACTCCCAGGTACAAAGCTTCAGAACAAATGTTCATCCAAAACGCTCCATCATCTGACCTCATAGCAATATCCTCTTTCCCCATCATTCATGGAAACACTGTTTCATGTTGCAAGTTACAATCAAAATGACTTCATATCAGATATTTTAAACCTATGATCACAATCTCTCTGAAATTCTCTCTCAATCTCCCCATCTCACTTCAGCAATCCCCTCCTATTTGCTGATGTTTAAAATGGTACCTCTGCCATCCTTCTCTGGCAATGATTTTCACACCCATGGCACTCCATGTTATGGCACAATGAAGATATGGAGCTGTAAATGGATGGGAACTGCACATCCTATCACTTCCAGTATGGGCTTCAAGTTTCCCCACGCTGAGCAGCGATCTATCAAGTATTAGCAGGCAATGCAATGGGGGTGGTGGACAGCGCTCTCCATGCTGGAACGGTTACTGTTCCAGATTTACAAATGAATTCTCTGGTGTTCGCTGCAGAACTCCCCATCCTGGCCAGATACCTCGTGCATTTAGACAATAATGCACGATTGTGTTCTGCACATCAACCAGTGTTGAACATATTACTGAGAGTGGGTTTATAAATCAAATCAATAGTGTGCTCTCCACTACTCCCATTGCTGAACAGATAGCTGATGGACTGGTGAACCCTGCACAGTACTCTACTCCATGCGGATTGCAGGTTTGTATTGAGAAGTGTACTAGCCTGGTCTGCGCAGTGCTCTAGACTGATCATAAATTTCATCGGCGTTTATTCTGGATCTGTAGGGCGGTTTGACTTTTTGATATTACTAACTATTTTAGCTTATTTTGCAGCACATTTATTTGATGTTGTCATTCTTGTGACTGGGCCCTCTAAAATCTGCCTCATCCTGCTCGAACCATTCCTCTGTCACATCCCATATTTCTGCAACGTTTTATCTGTTAAGCAATTATCCAATTACCGTGTGAATATCTGTCCCTTTTGTTATGGAACAGGCAGACCCCCTCAAACTATATGAAGAGGGTAGCCTAAACACGAAGGTTTACTTATTTTCCAGGAAGATGTGAGGTGCTGTGTTTCAGGTACAATTCGATTAGTCAAAATGCTTGACTTTAGGCAAAACACAGTTTATTCTAACACGGTAGATAAAATAAAACAAAAGAAAGAACAACTTGGAATAACATAATTCTTTGGAAAATATAACAGAATATAGGTTATTTGACTGCTAAACAGTAACTATCCAATGTGGTAACATCCCCTAAACGCACACTTGTCAAAAGTCTAGATCATAAACTAAATTGTCTCACGTGCTGTTCCCCAATCCAGGAGGAAAGAACACCAAGTGATAATTCTGAGAGAAATCAGAGAGAGAATGTAGCAGCCGGGAGAGATTGACTGCTTTACAACCCTGTTGAGACCCCAGCAATATCTGGCAAAAAGTCAAACTAAGAATCCTGGTTCTGTGAGAGTTTGCCCATCATTCTACTGAAGCAGACCACGACTCCACAGAATCTGGACGAGACCACAATGCCCAAAATTAACGGAATGTAGCCACGCCTCCTACGCCATTGCAGTAGACTCTCAAAAAAGGCCTATGCCCATGTAAACTAATAGATCATGGCAAGACACATGACTTTAAAAATAAATGATATAAGATAAAGGCCCGTGATCATACGTAGACTGCCGTGGGAGCCCAGCATTTCTTACCTTGCCAAAATACAGTAGAATCATTAAGCTTGTGAAGAGAAAGCATCATCTCTCTCCCTCTCCTCTAACTTTGCAATTAGCGATGTGTCCTAAGCCCAATAGCCAGCGATGTCAACATCCAATGAAGAACAAGCATTATTAAGGGTTATAGGAAAATGGGTTATCTGGAGCTGTTTGTTCGAAGACTTGGATTGATATTAGTCTGTGTGGACATAACTGTGTCACTGGAGTGTTTCCGCTTCTATTATTAAGGGGCATCCTTTAAACTGTTATCCCATTGTATTAGGGACAGCGTCATCCCCGAAACAATTGGGATCAGCAGCTCCAGAGAGAGGGAGAGGAAGAGAATCTTACAACATTATACTGGTATGTCACAACAATGGACAGGAGTTTATCCTTGGGTATTTCGTTGCTTTCTCAGCATTGGCCATGGTTAAAGTTGCGAATACGAGCCGTATGAATGATTATTCAAGCCGGGTACTGTCCAATCCTCGCTATTATTGGTGCCCCTAGTAAGTCTATCTCTGTCAATTTTGTAAACTATAGTGAACTATGGTGAAGTTAATTTATATTTCTGTTTTATGTATATTGGCAAAGATAGAAACTGTTATCTTCAGTTTCAGTCACAATCTCCACTTCTTTTCCATGAATTTCAGACTGCTCACTCATAAACATCTAAGAAGGAAGAAGACTGTTCAAAACCTCAAGTCTGCCTTTTGCCCTGAACTGTTTTATGTCTCTGTATTCTCTCTGTTATCAATCCTGCCTACACCCACCTCTATAATATCCCCAGTCTCCATCTGTGTCTCAGTGCTGTTGCTGAATTAGCCATCATCTACCCCTTTGTTAATTTCAGATTTTACGTCACGAGTTTTCTCCGCACCACTCTTACAGTTACGAATGATTTGACCACTACTTATTCTTGTGTCTATTGTTACTTCACAATAGGGACTTCGTGTCAGAGTAGTAATGTCACTGGACATGTAAGCCAGAGGCACAGGTTGTGATTGTTTGAAAATCCTCCGAAAGCTGATGGCAGAACATAAATACAAATGTAAAAATTGCAATGAGACCTAATTTCACTAATGACAATCATAAACCAACAGGATTTTTTTTTCTTCCAGCCTACCTGTTTCACTAATGGTTTTCAGTTAAAACAAAACTTAACATTATTGGAGATAATAAGGACTCCAGACGCTGGAATTCAGAGTCGATAAAATGTGGAACTGGAAATGTACAGCAGGTCAGACAGCATCGGAAGAGCAGGGACATTCAGCACTTCGGGTCAGGACCCTTTGTCAGAGTGCTCCTGATCCGAAATGTTGACTTCCCTGCTTCTCCGCTGCTAAATGACCAGCCGTGCTTTTCCAACTGCACATTGCATCAAAATTAACATGACTGTCTGGTTTGGAGTAAGGGTGACTTCAGACCCGCATCAATATATTTGGCTCCATACTGTCTTGAAAATGGTCTTGTGGTCAAGGGCAATCAGTAATGGAGAACGAAAGCTGCCCTTGACATCATGCTGGCAGTCCTTAAAACAACAGTATTAAAAGTTAAGTAGACCTAGGTACTCTGACGGCTGGAGATCTGAAACAAAAAAGAACCTCAGCAGATATGGCAGCCTTTGTCAGGAGAACAACAGATAACTTTTCGAGTCGCGAGACCCTGCTCACAACTGAAAGCAACCGGGAAGTAATGTTTGTATCAGGAATGGTTTGGTTGGACGGGTGGGAGAAGGGAATAGGTTTGAGTTAACTGGATGGAGAAATGGCGAGAGAAAGAGAGAGATAGAGAAGAAGCAAACAAAGGGATTGCTGATGAAGAACTGGAAGGAAAATAGAATAGAAGATTATTCTAACAATCCCCCTTCTCCCATATTCCAGAATATCTCAGCCGTTTTGGTACGTGTGTTATGTTCCCTATGTCTGTCTTCTCTGAGTGTTTTGATTAATTGGTGGGCAATACATATGCTGCCGTTATAATTACTGAGATACAGAGAAAGGTGGTGTAACGTTGTCAACTGCTTCTTTGGGGAGAGGAACTGTTACCGTGGGACTGTGCAGAGATGCAACGGTTGTTTCAGCCTGGAAGAGAAACTGAAAGGAGGGTGGCATGTTTCACACTGAAGGGGTGTTCAATGGGTGTGGGGATTTAACTTGCTCCTATCTTTGGAAAGGCGGTGGAGACTCTGTGGATGGTTTTCTCGGGTTTGTGTTGCCACCTGATGGGTTCATTCAGGGAGACCCAAGGCTCTGGTGACTCCAATCTGGACACTGCAGTTACAGAGTAGCTGGGTCCACCATAAACAATTTGAGCTGAAACTACACAGAAGAGAAGCTCCATAAACAGCGTTGAGCAGGGCACTGCAGTTTCATCCTTGGGATTTCCAGGAACATTTCTCTAAGCTGGACCCATTCATGTGCAAAGTGTGAAACCAGTTTGCTTCAAAAATGAGGTGGTCACTGAGCTGTGACCCATCCTTAAGTATAACCTGTGGCCTCACACCAGGGACAGGCTTGTGCTGACACTCACCGTGAAGTGAACTGGATTGATTCTGGAACTTTCCAGGCAGGAGTGGGCAACATATCCATCATCTCAGATGTCCAGTCCTCCAATGTATTCACTGGCTGACAGAAGTCATCTGTCTGCTGAGAGGAATACATTGGTTCTCTCTCCACAGAGGAAGATTCCAAAACTAACTTTCAAAAATACTAAGGATCAGGGGGACTGGTAAAAATGAAGAACTGCAGCTAATTAGAATTAATGCAGAGTACGTTTTTAGAAATCTCATGGATTTGAATCTTGGAAGTTGCTGCATCTGATAAGCTGCATCCCAGTGTATTGAGGAGGTGGTAATAGAACTACTGAAAAAGTTACTGATTCTTCTTCAGAACTGATTCGATTCTGGAAAGGATCCTGCATACTGGCAAGCAGCTATTCTAAATCTAACTATTTTAAACAGGAAGAAAAGGGAAAACAGAAAACTAAATAGCTTTATGTCGGCTGTGATGAAAATATTGGAACTTTTTAGAAGGATTGCGACTGAAAAAAATGGAGAATAATGATATTAGTTGGTAGTGTTGAACTACATTCAGAAAAGGGAAATAATCTTTGATAAAGCTGTTGGAGAATGTGGACGTTATCCGTTATGACATCGATAAATGAAAATCGGTGCTAATGAAGCTTTTGAATTTTCCATTATAAGTTTAACATAGTCGAATACAGGTGAGTGGAGAAAGTTACAGTCCATCGGTATGTAGGGATGGAGTATATACAAAATGGATAAAAATTCGATAATGGACAGAATGAAATGCTTAGTATTTTCTCTGGACTGAAGGCTTTTGGGGTATCAGAGGTATCGGAGCTTGGACAATAAGTGTTCACAAGGTATAACATGATTCAGATGTGAACAACCAATTTGATAATTGTCATTTATGTCTATTGAATGATGGGAGGTTGGGAAGTGCTATTGTGGAAAAAAGACCCGAATGTTCTTGCTTTTATGTCACTACGCGGCCATAAGTAATTATAACTGTTTATGATATGTGGTTCTTCATGCAAAATGATTAAAGTACCATAGGGCATGCATCTTATTCAATGGTAGTGTTTTGCTGAGACAGTATTTTGGATATTGTGTACAGTCTGACTCTGCTTTATAAATAATGATCTCCATGTCATCGAATTTTTATTCATTTTATATATACTTCTGAGATAATGGATGTGTCACCCACCCCTGCCTAGAAAATACTAAGCTTTTCAATCTGTCCAATTTTACCATCATCAGCAAACATACCAACCAGGCACGTATTCACATCCAAAATAATATACAGAGGAACCTCTTTCATTCGGATAATTGACTTTCAGTTAATCAATTCAATGCCTTTCCTCTGGGTTTCCGAATTTTCTGTGAAGTCTGCTCCCTGTTCAGGAGAGAAGGCAGCAGCTCAGCACGCGCGAGCCTCGCCCCCACCCGCCCAACCCCGCCCCGTCCAACCCTGACCCCGTCTGCCAAACTCTGTCCAACCCCACCCCCCACCCGCCTCCCAAACACGTCCAACACCACACCCCGCCTGCCCCAAACCCCGTCCAACACCGCTCCCACCCGCCCCAAACCCCATCCAATACCACCCGACACCATCCAAAAACGTCCCTCCCTGTGCCCACTGCCCCGTTCAACACCGCCTCCTCTCCAGGGCAGCTGGACTGGACACCAACAACAAGACTGCTTCCGCTGCTGCTACTGCCGTTTGTTGTTGATGGTGGAGGTGGGGGGGGGTGGGGGGTGGTGTTGAGTCTCCATATAGCACACACGCACAACGCTTTACTGCAACATTTTGACATGTTCCATCTTTGCCCTGGACAGGAGAACTCCAGCAAAAGCGTGGGAAGAGAGAAAGAGAGGGGTGGCAGGTCAGTCATTTAGAGACTGTGCCTGCACTCCCTTCAGTCCAGGACCGTTCTCGGCAGCACTTTTAATCATTGTAAATAAAATACGCAATCAGTGTTGGATACACATCTTTGATGTAAGGTTTCTGTCGGCACCTCAAGATCTCATCGGATAAGCCAATTTTCGGATAATTGCTATTCGGATAATCGAGGTTCCGCTATATATAAATGACAAAAACAGTGGACTTAGCACTGCTTCTTGTGGCACATTACTGGTCACAGGCCTCCAGTCTGAAGAGCAATCCTCTATAACCATCAATCTCCTGCATTCAATCTAATTTTGTAGTCAATTGGCTAGCACATCATGGATCCATTTATGACCTGATCTTACTAACTTGTCTCCCATGTGCTATCCTGTCGAACGCCTTGCTGAAATCGAAATGTACTGCGTCGACCACACTGCCATCACCAATCATCTTTGCCACCTCTTAAAAAAAACGCAATCAACTTTGTTAGACATGATTCCCCATGCACAACGCCACGCTGACAATACTTAACCAGTCGTTGCATTTGAAAATGCATGCGAAAGCTATCCCACACAATTCTCTCCAACAACGTGCCCATCAATGGCGCCAGGCTCACCGATCTATAGTCCGGATCACTATTCCATTTCCTCATCCAACGCCTCCATTTTCGCTGCTAATGTTAATATAACCATGTTGGTGATATGAACAATAATATAGGGCTCAGACTGGGCCAAGTTTTCGAACAAGTCAAGAGGGATTCTTTAATCTGCTAAACTTAACAAAGTTGTGAACCAATGTTACTCAAACTACGATGGATAGATGAATGACAAACAGTATGAATATTGCATATCTGTGCACCGAGGTTCCCCTTTCTGAAAGTACTGACGAATGCACACATTTGATGACAAACTGAAAAACAATATCTCTGCAGTTAATTTGAAAGAACTTTGTCTAAATATTAATGGAACTTGCGATGAAAGTAAAAATGAGAAATTATCCCAAATATCTATCAGTTTACGAAGTTATGCTGTTCGTACAAGCTGCCGGCAATGGGATTACTTCCTTGAAAGGTTGGATTTGGCCGAATGCCCGTTGTTTCGGACAGTGGGGGGATTCCACTGAATCCTCGTTAGGAATCCTCCATGGATGGTAAATGAATGTGTCTTATTCTTAAATTACATCCCTAGTTTTATTCTCCCATACAAGATAAAACATCTATCAGGTATTCATTAGATCAAAATCTTATATGGTCAGTAAGAACATCTCTCATTGTCAGGTCTAAACTACTAATCGCTCATAACATAATGCCTTAATCGCAAGAGCGAATACAGAGAAACAACTTTGAAAAGTTTCAAAAGCAATTTGTTTTTCACTTCAGGGAAGTACAATCACAGTACAGCAGATGCAGTTTCTGCAATGGCCTGTACAGATACAATAAAACATCCTTAAGATCATACACGAAATCGTATCACTCCATGCATTTTTCGAATCACTTGCTGCATCAACAGACTAACGTCTTGTGATTTACGTGCGAGGATCAATCAATCCCTTTCTACTACCCAGTTCTGCATTCTGGCTCCAGTTGCATAATTTACGGTTGTTGTGTGCTTCCTCCAAAACACAAACCTCCCATCACCCAAGTTGTAATGCTGTTCCATAACCAAACGTTTGTTCACTACCCTGCACTTTCTGTATCCCATTGTAGACGCTCAGCCTCTAATTGACATCTTAGTGTATCAGCAATCTAAGCTCCAATCCATTCAGCCCCTTCAACCAAATCACTAATCTACATTATAAACTGACGATGACCTCACACTGATCCCTGAGTCATTCCACGAGTTACAGCTTTCCAACATGAAAACAAGTAATTATCTCTACTCCATAATTCCTCAGTCGCAGCCGAGAAAGTTTGGATGGCCTCCTCATGTGCATTGCAGATGGTTTTCTAAGTGTTTCTGAGCTCAGCAATACTCCATCTGAGCCATTTATTGTCAGAGGTGGAGGTCGTACTGTCAATGATCCTGATGCTTGAGAGTTTAAAACATGAGCACAGAGCGTAGTCTAACATTTGAGTAGAGCACTACAAAGCCAAACTTGTCTTTCAGATGGAGCAATTGATCGATTCTGCAATCTCAGTCACAAGCTCAATTTTCGCCAGACACATATTGAGGAGGAGGGGAGATTTCCTGTTAGCCTGCTTAACATGTGTCCCTTCAATAATACAGGAGGAGAAAGTGAGGACCGCAGATGCTGGAGATCAGAGCTGAAAATGTGTTGCTGGAAAAGCGCAGCAGGTCAGGCAGCATCCAAGGAACAGGAGAAGCGACGTTTCGGGCATAAGCCCTTCTTCAGGAATCCTGAAGAAGGGCTTATGCCCGAAACGTCGATTCTCCTGTTCCTTGGATGCTGCCTGACCTGCTGCGCTTTTCCAGCAACACATTTTCACCTTCAATAATACAACCAGTAACGATAATTTTCATCACTGATTCCATTTTTGGCTGCTGATGGTGTGTCAAAAAATCCCTGCAGTCGATACATATTGAAATAAACAATTGTCACGGATGGTTGATCTTATAGTGGTTGTTAAATCCATGCGGGGCATGGATAGGGTAAATAGGCTTTTCCCAGGTTAGGTGGGGGAGTCTAAAATTAGAGATGATAGGTGAAGGGTGAAAGGGAAGAGATTTCACTGGAACCCAAGTGGCAAAATTCTTACGCAGAGCTTGGTGTGTGTATGGAATGAGCTGCCCGACGAAATGATGGAGGCTGGTACAATTACAACATTGAAAAGATCTGTCCCTCCATTCGAACAGTGTCGAGGGGTGCAGTGAAAGAAAACACATGATATAGGACCTGCAGTTGGCCATTCGGGCACTTGAGCCTGTTGCTCAATGTAGAAAGATCATGGCTGATCTGTTTGTGGCAGAAGACCCCTTTCCTCTCTGTTTCCAATAAAAACTGACTCTCCTGTCCATCAAAGATCAGTGAAGATCAGCCTTGAATATCTTCAATGACCCACTGTTCACTGTTCCCTGGGAATGACAAAACAACATCAAGGAGAAAAGGACATCCTTTTCTCAGTCTTGAATGGGGGATGCTCTTAATTTTAAAGTGTGTTAACCTCGCAGCAAGTCGCTTTTTTCTTTTTTAGAAATAAGTGCATTCAGCCCCTCGAACCTATCCCACATTCTCATTGATACTGTTCAGTAAAGTATTTGCCAAACTCAGCCTTCACCACTCTCTCTTCTGATATTTCTGATACCGTACACCGTTGAGCCTGTGAAATTGGAGCAGGACTGGACTGATCAAATTTGATCCGCGGTTAGATGGTGCCTGATATGTTTCTCCAAACAGTTCCCCTGCCTTCTCTCTGTAATACTTGCTCCATTTATTTATCAAAACATATGCATCTTGTCTTAAAGGCGGAATTGTGTCTGTGTCTCCAAATGACTGCATGCGTGCGTATGTCGATCTGCTTATTGTCAGGAGACAGAGGGTGGTCGAAGGGAGTTGTGAATTGGACTGGCAGCCTGTGACCAGGGCCGTTCTACAGGGATTGGTGCTGGATCCACTTTTGGTTGTGAATTATATCAATGAATTAGATGAGAATTATAGAATGCATGGTTAGCATGTTTACAGATGACACCAAGATCAGTTACGTGGAGAACTGTGAAGAACGTTTTATCAGATGACTAGGAAATCTTTACAAATGGGATCAATGAATCATAGAGATGCACAGCACGAAAACTAACCCTTTGGACCAACTCATTGGTGCCAGCAAGATGTCCTAAATTATTTTAGTTTCATTTTCAAGCGTTTGCCCCATATCCCGCTGAATCCATCCTATTCATAAACCCACCCAGATGCCTTTTAAATTTTTTAATTGTACCAGAACTTCCTCTAGCAGCTCATTGTGTACACGCACCATCCTCTGTATGAAAAAGGTTCCCCTGAGAACCATTTTAGAAATTTTCCCTCTCACTTTAAATCTATGTTCTTTAGTATTTGACCGCCTATCCCAGGGAAAAGACATTGACTACTCACCATATCCATAACCCTCATGATGTTACAAACCTCTACAACGTGGGCGGCACGGTGGCACAGTGGTTGGCACTGCTGCCTCACAGCGCCTGAGACCTGGGTTCAATTCCCGCCTCAGGCGACTGACTGTGTGGAGTTTGCACATTCTCCCCGTGTCTGTGTGGGTTTCCTCCGGGTGCTCCGGTTTCCTCCCACAGTCCAAAGATGTGCAGAGTCAGGTGAATTGGCCATGCTAAATTGCCCGTAGTGTTAGGTAAGGGGTAAATGTAGGGGTATGGGTGGGTTTCGCTTCGGCGGGTCGGTGTGGACTTGTTGGGCCGAAGGGCCTGTTTCCACACTGTAATGTAATCTAATCTAATGTAATCTAATCTAATCTAAACGTGCAAGTTTAACTCGAAGAAACACGAATGGCTGTGCTTGCAGTCATCCCGGGCCTAACTTCTCTAATTCAATACTGACACCACTTCCATTTCCATCAAGTCACATTTCTGAAATCATTTACATCAACGTGTGCAGCCATGTTAGGAAACACTTCTGTGAGATTTGTATCTCTAGCTTTGGACCCAGAGATAGGGACACTACCATCATTTGGCAATAGCCACTAGAAGTACACCACTATTTTCCTGTGTAGGTAAAAACAATGACTGCAGATGCTGGAAAACAGATTCTGGATTAGTGGTGCTGGAAGAGCACAGCAGTTCAGGCAGCATCCAAAGAGCAGCGAAATCGACGTTTCGGGCAAAAGCACTTCATCAGGAACGAAGGCAGTGAGCCTGAAGCGTGGAGAGATAAGCTAGAGGAGGGTGGGGTTGGGGAGAAAGTAGCATAGAGTACAATGGGTGAGTGGGGGAGGGGATGAAGGTGATAGGTCAGGGAGGAGAGGGTGGAGTGGATAGGTGGAAAAGGAGATAGGCAGATTGGACAAGTCCGGACAAGTCATGGGGACAGTGCTGAGCTGGAAGTTTGGAACTAGGGTGAGGTGGGGGAAGGTGAAATGAGGAAACTGTTGAAGTCCACATTGATGCCCTGGGGTTGAAGCATTCCGAGGCGGAAGATGAGGCGTTCTTCCTCCAGGCGTCTGGTGGTGAGGGAGCGGCGGTGAAGGAGGCCCAGGACCTCCATGTCCTTGGCAGAGTGGGAGGGGGAGTTGAAATGTTGGGCCACGGGGCGGTGTACATCTGAGTGTGTGTGTGTATGTGTCTGTGTTTGTGTGCTTGAGTATATGTGTGTGTCTGCCTGCATGATCTGTGGGTATCGGTGTGGCTTTTGTGTCTTTGTATTACGCTTGTGTGCAAGTGTGTACGTGCCTTTGTGTGCATGTATGCATTTGTGCATATGTCTGTGTGTTTGTGTGTCTGTGTGTACGGAGTGTGGGTGCCTGTGTGTGTGGGGAATGTGATTGTATGTGAGTGTGGTGTGTGCACATGTCTCTGCATGTCAGTGTATGTGCATCTGTGATTGTCAGTGTGTACGTGTTTCTGTGTGTCTGTGTTTGTACGCATCCATATGTGTGTGTGTACCTTCATGTGTGCGTCTGTGTGTGCCATTGTGTGAGTCTGGTGAGTCGTAGCTCTGCATGTGACGTGTGCGTGCGTGAGTGTAGATATCATGTATTTCTGTGTGTGTGAGTGTGTGTCTCTGTGTGTGGTGTGTCTGTTTGTCTCTGTGTTGGGGTGTGTCCGTGCATATGTGCTTGCCCCTATGTGCTGTGTGTGTGTGCGTGTGTCTGCGTGTCTGTATGTGGCGTGTAGGTGCTTGTGTGCGTGTGCATCTGTGTGGGAGTTTGTACTTGTCTGTGTGTAGGTGTCTCTGTGTCTGTGCATGTGTGTACGTATATATGCTTCTGTGTGTGTGTGGACTGAGACTTTCTGTATGTGTGTTATGTGTAGGTGGCTGTGTATGGCGTGATTGTGTGTGTGTGAATGTGAGTCAGTATGTGTCTGCCACTATGTTTCTGTGAGTCTGTGTGTGCGTGATGCTTGGATGTCTCTGTATACGAGTGTTTGCATGCGTGTAGGTATTTCTTTGTGTGTCTGTATTTGCGAATATATATGTCTGTGTTAGTATGCGCCTATATGTGTGTGTGTGTGTGTCTGAGTCTTGTGTCTATTTGTTTCTTTTTGACTCTTGTGTGTGTCTGTGTGAGTCTGAGTGCGTGGCTGTCTCGGTGTCTGTCTACGTGTGGTGTATGGTTGTCTCTGTGTGTGGTGTTTGGGTGTCTGTGTGTATGGTATGAGGTTGTCTCTATGTATGTGTGTTTGGTGTCTGGGTGTCTGTGCGTGTGTTTGCCTCTCTATATCATTGTGTGTGTGTCTCTGTGTGTCTGTTTGAGTGAGTGTGTCTGATGTGTGAGATTTTGTCACTTTGGTTGTGTGCGTCTCTGTGCATTTCTAGTGTGTGTGTGTGTTTGCCTGTGTGTGTGCTGTGTCTGAGTGTCTTTGTGTGTTTGTGTGTGTAGCGTGTGTGTCTGTCTGTCTCTCTCCTTCTCTGTTGATGGTGCTGTCAGCCGCTGCCATCACTCTCTCCCACCCAGACTGATGTTTTTTTCCCCTCGTTGCCACCTGTACAAGGGGCAGGGAGGGGTTGGGGCACGTAGAGTTGCAACAACAGAAAGCTCAGCAAGTCTGGCAGCATTGGTGGAGAGAAATAAAACTTAACATTTTGGGTGAAGTATCCCTTCCTAAGAACTCACGTCGGTGGATATTACTTCACTTTAGACACCATAGAGAGTGCCAGACTGTCGCCACATGGATACAGACAGAAGCACACACACGAATACAGACACATGGAGACATTTACTAAGACACCGACACTAACACAGACATGGAGAGTTGGTCAGTATTTCTAATGCTCCATGGTGAGCTTGCAATATATCACTCACTCTGTCTCGTTGTTTTAAAAAATTCTCAAGGTCAGGTTCGTAGGAGAGTAGTCTGACACAGAACAAACGACCAAGAGGCGAGACTGCTAGAATATGGGCATTTTATTCCCCGCAGTGTCGCACAACGGGTCTGGCTTATACTCACTCTACATGTTACAAAAACTGGGAGCCGTCAGTTCTCGTAGAGCGGTTGCCAACAACCCACGCTCGGCGGTTAAACGTAACCCCGGAGCAGACTCACCGAACTGGAGACTTTTCCAGCTGATATACTCCCTTCCAGATATAAACATTCATGTGAACAGCAGAGCAAGGCTAAAAAACACATTCCATTCTGGTTACATACAGATAAGAAGATTCACACGGGACTAAGCAACACCTCCATTCCGGTTAGATTCACACATGTATTGGGACATAATTTTTAACCGTTTCACCACATTCCACTGCTTGGAATTTTACACCACATTCCACTGCTTGGCCCAATACATGTGTTACATTATGCTTAATTCAGTTCAATTCGTTTCAGTTAATTTCAGTTCAGTCAATTCAGTGTAATTCAATTCAGTTCCGTCCATTTCAATTCAATTTAGCTCAGTTCCATTTTGTTCCGTTCAATTTGATTCACTTCAGTTCCACTCAGTTCAGTTCAGTTCAATCCCATTCAATTCTGTTAACTCCGCTTCAGCCTTTTGGACATGCCCACATCCTCCGCTGTACCCCAGGCAAGGGGTTCTTCGGCAGGACTGGGATCCTTTCTCAAACAAACTGCCACGTACATGCCCACATCCATGCCATCCCGGGACGGTCGGGACCTCCACAGTTTGTTCTTCTGGTTTCTTAGTCGTTTTCCAAAACATTGTTCTGTATCAAAATCTCTCCTCAATTGCGATTGATCCTGCCGACTACGCCAAATGTTTTAAAAAATTCTCAAGGTCAGGTTCGTAGGAGAGTAGTCTGACACAGAACAAACGACCAAGAGGCGAGACTGCTAGAATATGGGCATTTTATTCCCCGCAGTGTCGCACAACGGGTCTGGCTTATACTCACTCTACATGTTACAAAAACTGGGAGCCGTCAGTTCTCGTAGAGCGGTTGCCAACAACCCACGCTCGGCGGTTAAACGTAACCCCGGAGCAGACTCACCGAACTGGAGACTTTTCCAGCTGATATACTCCCTTCCAGATATAAACATTCATGTGAACAGCAGAGCAAGGCTAAAAAACACATTCCATTCTGGTTACATACAGATAAGAAGATTCACACGGGACTAAGCAACACCTCCATTCCGGTTAGATTCACACATGTATTGGGACATAATTTTTAACCGTTTCACCACATTCCACTGCTTGGAATTTTACACCACACTCGTATGTGGTAGTATTTAACTCTATACGGAGGGAGTGCGTTGGTATTGCACTTGCTCACACCAATGAGTGAATCAACATTTCAGTATGGAGTGTGACTTTAGTACAATTTCAATGTTTGCAGATAACAGGCCAGCAAGAATTGCAAAGTATGTGGAGGACAGATTGGAACTCCAATAGGACAGTGGCACGTTGGTGCAGTGTTCAGGTATATGCCGGATGGGTATCAACGTAAAGCACTTTGGTAGGAAGGACATTGAAAGGCAATATAAAATAGGCTGCATCGTAGGAACGCGGGTGCAGGAGCAGTGGGCCCCGGGTGTATATGAGCACGGTTTTTGAAGTTGTCAGGACAAGTGGAGAGAGCAGGAATTATGGCGGATTAGGTTCAGTCTCTGAGCTATTTACAGGAGGAAGTGTAGGTGGGAAACTCTGTGCTCCCTTCTTGAGAGATGGTGGAAACGATGTGTTATGAGCCCATCGACATGCCTATCGAGATCGTGGCGATGCCATTTGTACCAGCTCAGCATAAAAGGCAGATGGCACCTGGGACGCTATTTCTAAGTTGTGCTGTGTACAAATGGAACTGCAAGTGGGTTTAAAATGAAGATTGCTCTTCACTGAACATTGCTTGTTACACAGTTGGTGGGACATGGATGTTTCAGATACTCCACACGAGACGTCCCTCTCGCTCATACTCACAGAGTCATAGAGATGTACAGCATGGAACAGACCCTTCGGTCCAACCTGTCCATGCCGATCAGCTATCCCAACCCAATCAAGTCCCACCTGCCAGCACCCGGCCGATATCCCTCCAAACCCTTCCTATTCATATACCAATCCAAATGCCTCTTAAATGTTGCACTTGTACCAGCCTCCACCACATCGTCTGGCAGCTCATTCCATACACGTACCACCCTCTGCCTGAAAAAGTTGCCCCTTAGGTCTCTTTTATATCTTCCCCTCTCACACCAAACCTATGCCCTCTAGTTCTGGACTCTCCAACCCCAGGGAAAATACATTGTCTATTTATCCTATCCATGCTCCACATAATTTTGTAAACCTCTATAAGGTCACCCCTCAGCCTCCGACGCTCCGGGGAAAACAGCCCCACCCTGTTCAACCTCTCCCTGTAGCTCATATCCTCCAACCCTGGCAACATCCTTGTAAATCCTTTCTGAACCCTTTCGAGTTTCACAACATCATTCCGATAGGGAGGAGACTAGAATTGCACGCAATATTCCAGCAGTGGCTGAACCAATTTCCTGTACAACCGCAACATGACCTCCCAACTCTTGCACTCAGTACTCTGACCAATAAAGGAAAGCATACCAAACGCCTTCTTCGTGATCCTATCTACCCGCGACTCCACTTAAAAGAAGCTATGAACCTGCACTCCAATGTCTCTTTGTTCAACAACACTCCCTAAAACTTACCATTAAGTGTGTAAGTCCTCCAAGATTTGCTTTCCCAAAATGCAGCACATCGCATTTATCTGAATCAAACTCCATCTGCCACTTCTCAGCCTATTGGCCCATCTGGTCCAGATCCTGTTGTAATCTGAGGTAACCCTCTTCGCTGTCCACTACACCTCCAATTTTGGTGTCATCTGCAAACTTACTTACTGTACCTCTTATGCTCGCATCCAATTCGTTTATATAAATGACAAAAAAGTAGAGGGCCCAGCACCGATCCTTGTGGCACTCCACTGGTCACAGGCCTCCAGTCTGAAAAACAACCCTCCACCTCCACCCTCTGTCTTCTACCTTTCAGCCAGTTCTGTATACAAATCACTAGTTCTCCCTGTATTCCATGAGATCTAACCTTGCTGATCATTCTCCCATGGGGAACCTTGTCGAACGCCTTACTGAAGTCCATATAGATCACATCTACTGCTCTGCCCTCATCAATGTTATTTGTTACTTCTTGAAAAAAGTCAATCAAGTTTGTGAGACATGATTTCCCACCCACAAAGCCCTGTTTACTATCCCGAAACAGCCCTTGCTTTTCTAAATACATATACATCCTGTCCCTCAGAATTCCCTCCAATGACTTACCCACCACCGAGATCAGGTTCACTGGCCCATAGTTCCTTGGATTGTCTTTACCGCCCTTCTTAAACAGTGGCGCCACGTTTGCCAACCTCCAGTCTTCTAGTCACCTGTGACTAGCGATGAAACAAATATCTCAGCAAGAGGCCCAGCAATCACTTTTCTAGCTTCCCACAGAGCTCTCGGGTACACCTGATCAGGTCCTGGGGATTTATCCATCTTTAACTGTTTCAAGACATCCAGCACTTCCTCTTCTGTAATCTGGACATTTTTCAAGATGTCACCATCTATTTCCCTGGAGTCTATATCTTCCATATCCTTTTCTACAGTAAATACTGATGCAAAATATTAATTTACTATCTTGCCCATTTTCTGTGCCTCCACACAAAGGCAGCCTTGCCGATCTTTGAGGAGTCCTATTCTCTCCGTAGTTAGACTGTTGTCCTTAGTATATTTGTAAAAACCCTTTGGATTCTCCTTAATTCTATTTGCTAAAGCTATCTCATGTCTCCGTTTTGCACTCCTGATTTCCCTCTTAAGTATACTCCTACTTTCTTTATACTCTTCTAAGGATTCACTCGATCTATCCTGTCTAAACCTGACATATGCTTCGTTCTTTTTCTTTACCAAACCCTCAATTTCTTTCATTATCCAGCATTCCCTATACCTACCAGTCTTCCATACCAGGATCATCCCCACATGATTGGGGAGTAGGTGAGGGAACGGATATCGGGCACTCCACCACTGGGCTTGGCCCTTTCTGTCCTATTCCAGGATGTTTCTTCTGGAATAAGAGAAAGAGAGGGAGGAAGTGAGGTTGGGAGTGGTGGTCCTGGTATTAGTGCTGGTGTAGGTGGAGCGCAAATGGTGAGGTGCCCATTGGGATTCAGTCTATAGTGTTGTACCCATGCAGTGTTATTAGTTTGGGTGGGGGGTAAAGTGGAGGACACAGGGGAGGGGCGAAGGTGCTGCATGCAGTCGTGAGACAGGTGTAACATGAGACTTGTTCGGGGGTAGGTGCTATAACAGATACAGAGTGAGTGTGAAGGAGCAGAGAGAATACAGTGACAATTATCCTGACGGAGTGGGGATGGTTATTGATACTGGTCCTGTATTGCTGAATATTGCTTCAGAACACAGATACTGCACTGAGCTTTGTGGTGAACTCAGATTATGCTCGTTAGGTCTGGTGGTGTGGCTTCCTCTGGGAAAAGAATAGTCCTCCACTCTACTAGCCCATCCCCCACAACCTCCATGCCCCTGTCGAAAAACGGTGGTGTAATTGCCCCTTATCTGCCATGCTGGGGGTAAACTGTGAAGGGCAGCTCCGAACTGAGAGAGCTCAACTGTGTGCCCATTGGCCTGTTAAATTGGCACAGTGCCGGTGATCACGGAATATCCAGAGGCATCCAGACGATGGTGAGTGCCTCCAGCCATGATGAGTAGGAGAATCGGGCTAGCTATGAATGAGAGGGGTACCATGCGGTGGGTGGGTAGTTAATGAGGTGAGTTCGATTAGGTAGCACCACGAAAATAGTTCGGCCTCGTGCAGATGATGCCTATGTCATACTCCATGAAAATGCCACTGAGGCAAATTATTGTTAGATTTCCCCCAATGAGGCGAAGACTCTGCTGACCCCACTCTCAGTTACAAAGCTGCAGATCAAATGCTTATTCAAAACTCTCCATGATCTGAACTGACACCAATATCCCATCCAATCATCATTCCTGGGAACACTGGCTCATTTTACGTGATGTTGTCGAAAAATCTTCAGTTCAGCATTCTGAAACTTGTGATCTCCCATGAAGTTGTCACCCAATCTCCCTTTCTGTTTTTACCAAAATAATTGTGTTTGCTGGTATTTCAACTGATTTCCCTGCCATCTCTCTCTGACAGTGATTTTCGCACCCACATCATCCCTTGTCATGACATAATCGAGACATGGAGCTGCAAATGGATGGAAGCTGCAAATTCTGTCATTTCCAGCATGGGCTGCACGTTCCCCAGCGCTGGGCAATGATATAACACAATGATACAGAGCAAGGAATGGGGTAACGTACACAGCTCTCCATGCTGGGCAGGTAACAGCTCCAGGTTTACAGATCAATTCACTGTTGTTCGCTGCACGGCTCCCCATACTGAACAGACATCTTGTTCGCGTTTGCAGAACAAGACACTTGTGCAGCTTGCACAGCTACGCATACTGGACAGACCATTTCGTCGCGGTTTCTAAATCAATGCGTAGTGGTAAACTACGCCCCATGTTGGTCTGATCGCTAGTGGACTGGTGAACACTGCAGAGCGTTCCAGATGGCTGGGTTGTACTGAGCAGCGCACGAGCCTAATCTCCACAGTGTTACATGATGAACAGTTATCTCATCTGGGCTTATAATTGTCTGGGCTTGTAACTGTGAGGTAGATTGAATATCTGATATAATCCCTGATATTACTGTCACTCCTCCAGCTAGGCCCATTGCTCTGTCAAATCCCATATTTCAAGAACTTCTTGTTGAGTAAGTAATTATCCAATTAAAGCATTGACATCTGTCCCTCCCTTAATGACCAGATTAGACCACCTCAGTATACATAAAGAAGGTAGCTTCGACCTGAACGTTTCCTTATTTTAAAGGTAAATGTGAGGTGCTGTGTTTCAGATACAATTCGCTTGGTCAAATCATTTGACATTAAGCAAAATACAATTTATTCAAACACTGTCGACAAAATACAACAAACGTGAGAGGAAAGTGTATAAACTTAATTCTATTGGAAAACCTAACAGAATAATATTTTACTTAAGTACTAAACAAAAACTGTTTCAATATGGTAACATCCTGTAAACACACACGTTTCAAAAAACAAATTTAGGAAGCAGGTTGTCTCACACGCAGTTCTCCAATCCAGGAAGAAAGAATATCAAAAGACAATTCTGAGATAAATATCAGACAAAGTGCAGCAGCTGGGAGAGATTTACTGCCTTCCAAGCCTACTGGGAACCCAGCAATAACTGTCAAAATATCAAAATAAGAATTCTGGTAGTGTGAGAGCTTGACCATCACTCCACAGCAGCAGGACGCAACTGCCGTAATGGACTGTGTCTCCACCATCTGTGCCACTGTCTAACGCCACCTGACGTAAGATAAATGTTGAAGTCATACACTAATAAATAAAATGAAAGGGTGCAGCAGTCCTGCTGATGAGCTGCAGAAGGCCTCAGAAGCCAACTATTTCCTACTCTGCCAAAATGCAGCAGAATTATCAAAGATGTGCAGAGAAAGCACCATCTCTTCTCCACCTCTAAATTTACAATTGTTTGTGTGCCATTAGCCCAATAGCCAGAGATATTAACATTCCACCCAGACCAGGTATTATTGTGACATATCAGGAATGTGGTGAATACAGTTAATTTTAGCTGTTTGTTCAGTGACTGTGATTGATGTCAATCTCCATGGACCCTAACTGTGTCACTGTAGGGTTCCCTTTAAAATAAGTTGGGCTCTTCTTTCAACCTGTTATCCATAGAATTGGAGGCATTGTCATCCTCAACATGACAGGGATTATCAGCTACAGAGAGAGGTAGAGGAATAAATCTTAGAACAATCGACTGGAATGTTCCAACAATGAATCAGAATCTGAGAACATCACACTGGAAGGTTCCAAAACTGGATGAGAATCTGAGAACAAAAGACTGGAATGTTGGAACAATCGATCCGAATCTGAGAACAATACACAGGAGTGTTGCAACAATGGACAGAAGTTTATCCTTAGGTCTTTACTGGCTTTCTCAGGATTGGCCGCGGTTAGAGTTGCGGATACGAGCCGTACTGATGATTATTCAAGCAGGATATTACCCCATCCTCGCTACTGTTGGGGTTCCTGGTAAGTCTATCCCTGCCAATACTATAAACTATGGTGAAGGTTATTGCGATGTCTGTTATTTATGCTTGGCAAAGCCGTAAAATATTATCTTCAGTTTCTTTCACAATTCCTTTCGTGAATTTCAGAGTCTTCACTCATAAACATGTCAGAAGGAAGAAGACTATTCAGAACCTATCGTTTTTTCTTTTGGCCTGAACTGTTTACGTGTCGGTTTTCTCTCTTTAATCAAACCTGCCTACACCCACTCCACAGTATCCTCAGTATCCACCTCTGCCTCAGTGCTGTTGTTGAATTAGCGATCATCTACCCCTTTGTTAACGACAGATATTACGATTCCTGTTTTCTAATGACTACTCTTCTACTTCCTAACATTTGGACCACAAACTTGTTCTCATCACGACAGTTACTTCACAACAGGGACTCTGTATCTGAGTCATAATGTTAATGGACGTCTAATTCAGAAGCACAGGTTATGACTCCAATGGCATTGTTTTAAATCCTACGACATCCGATGACAGAACTTAAATTCGAATGAAAAATATAGAATCAGAGCAAATTTCACTCAAAACAATTATAAGCCATCAGAAATTATTTTATTTTTTCACTGATAGACGTTAGCAAAGAAACTTAACATTATTGCCCTGTCTGGACGAAGTGCGACTTCAGATCCACAACAAAATGGTTGGCACAACGTTGTCTTGACAAATGGCCTCGTGGTCAAGGACAATAAGTGTTGTCCTTGCCAGTGAGGCTGTCATCCTGTGAAAAAACATTAACGATTTTTAAAAAAAAACAAGTAACCGTAAATGCTGGAGATCTGCGATAAAGTTCTCCAGCGTCTGAGGAAGTGCTGTAGAATCTCAGCTGGTATGGCAGTCTCTGTCAGGAGAAAGACAGAAAGTGTTTCGAGTCCCGCCACCCTATTTCCCAACTGACGGCAACTGTGAAACAACATTATTTACGTTAATATCAGGGATGGTCGATTAGGAAGTTGGAGGTGCGGAGGATAGTTTTGAATTGAATGGATGGCGAAAGAGCCAGAAAGAGAGAGAAACAAGGGAGAAGCAAACGAAGGGACTGCTGATGATAAAGAGGAAGGAGAATAGAAAGGAAGGCTATTCCAAAATTTCCTCTTTTCCCATATTCTTCAATATCACGTCCACTTACGTGTGTGCCTGTTGAAAGTGAGTCATGTTCCCTCTATCTATTCTCTGAGAGTGATGATCAACTCCATCGGCAACACTGGTGCTATTGTTATAGTTGCTGAGATACAGAGAAACGTAATGTCCCATTGTCAACTGCTTCTTTGGAGATAGGACTGTGCAGTGATGCAACGGTTTTTTTTTGTCAGTCAGGAAGAGAAATCCAGGAGAGGGAAGCATTTTCAACACTGAATGGGTGCACTATGGGTGTTGGGATCGGACTTGTTCCTATCATTGGAAAGTCAATGGAAGTTCTGTGGCTACTTGGTATGTATTGTCAGCAGCTGGGTGCATCGAGGGAGACGCGAGGATCTGGTGAACCCACTCTGGACACAGCATTTACAGTGTGTCTGGGTCCATGGTAAACAAATAGCGCCGAGACTATACAGAGGGGAAGCTCAGTTAAAAAAAAAGGATCAGAACACGGCACGGTCCTCCCTGAGCTTTCCAGCAACATTTTGTAAGCTGGCCCATTCCGAGTATAAAGTGTGAAACGAGTTTGTTTCCAAATTGAAGTGTTCACTGAGCTGTATCCCGTAATTCAGTATAACCTGTAAACTCACACCAGTGACAGAACAGTGCCGAAACTCACCATGAAGTGAACTGCACTGATTCTGAAACTTTCCAAGGCAGCAGTGTGTGACATATCCATCATTTCCAAACAGCCATCCTCCGGAGTGTATCACTAGCTGACAGAAGCGATCTGTCCGCTGAGAGGAATGCATTGGTTCGATCTCCACAAAGAAAGGAACAGAAACAAACTAGGAAACAGAGTGATTGGTGCAAAAAAGGAACTGCAGGAAATTAGAATTAATAAGGTGTAAGTCTTTGAAAATCTCATTGAACTGAAGGTTGGTAAGGTATTGCATCCAATTTTAATTTTTAAAATTAAAATGGGAGATTTTAAAATTAAAATGGCAGGTTTTAATTTTCCCAACATTGACTAGGATTCACTTAGTCTCAGAGGTCTGGATGGGGCAGAAGTTTTAAGAAACATCAAGGAGAGATTTTTTAGAGCACTATGGCACTGGTCCGACGAGAGGATGGGCAACATTGGACCTGGTGTTGGGGAATGAACCAGGCAAGGCAGTAGCAGTTGTGGTGGGGGGATTTCTTTGGGAACAACGATCACAATTCTGTAAGGTTTAGAATACACGTAGACAAAAACGACAGTGGACCTCAGGGAAGAGTACTATACTAGGCCAAAGCGAATTATACCAAAATTAGGCAGGAGCTGGGACATGTAAATTGGCCACAGCTATTTGAAGGCAAGTCCACATTTGATATGTGGGAGGTTTTCAAGGATATGTTTAAAATAGTGCAGGATAGGCATGTCTAGCCAAGAGGAAAATGGAAGCGTACATAAGGTCCAGGCACCTAAGATCAGAACGGGCCTTGGAAGAATATCGGGAGAGTAGGACCAGTCTTAAGCAAGGAATTAAGCGAGCTAAAAGGGGTCATGAAAAACCTTTATCGAGCAGAATTAAGGAGTATCCCAAAGCCTTTTATTGTTATATAAGAAGAAAGTGGTTAACTTGAGAAATGATTGGTCCACTAAAGAATAAAGAAGGAAGGCTGTGTGTTGAACCTGAAAAAATGGGTGAGATTCTGAATGATTACTTTGTATCAGTGTTCACTATGGAGTGGGAGGTGATGAATGTTGAGATTAGAGATAGAAGTTTGATAACACATATGTCGTATGAGTAATGAAGCCACGAAGAACAAGATGGTGAAGTCTATCTCCATTTCCTTGTGACCTTGAAGCATCTGTGACACATTCTTGTTCCTTGGTTAGTGACTTGAGAAGCTGAATTACCTCTTCTTGTTCCTTTGCAAATAATTCCAGGTTTGAAATCGTCACTTTCTGATCCCATGTAAGTGATGTATGAGTGGGAGCAGAGGTCTTGTCTTTTTGTGTAACAGGCAGGAGGGACTGGATAGGCTATCCCTCTTCTTGTCCAGTAGTTTTGATGTGCTGAACAACTACCCCATATTATTGTGAAATCAGATTGATGAGAGGAATTAACTTTTCATTTTACATTTTTTTATACAGTGCTGTTACATGCATGTTACACAGATTTTAACAGCATCATAATGAATGTTGCCCAGGTCTTGTTGCATATGGACACAGACTTCTTCAGGAGCTGAGAGGTGACAAATATTTGTGAACATTGTCTGATATTCAGTGAATATCACCACTTCGGATCAGTGTGCACTCAATGGGCTGAATGGCCTGTTTCTGCACTGCAGTGAATCCCCGATGACAAACTGGGTTGCCTGGGCTGAGTGAACTACCCTGACGATCTCAAAAAGTGATGTCCCATGGCTGAGATGATTGACGTCCACCGAGATAAGCATCTTTCTTTGTGCTATGAATGACTCCACAATTAGAGACGCCATAATTGTATCTCATGAAGTGTATTTTGCTCAGCCTCCTTGATGTCATCCTCAGTCAAATAATGTCTTGCCTTCAGGGGCAGTCTCTCGGCCTAACCGTATGTGTTGCCTCGTTTTGTTCATGTCAATAGGTCATGGTGTAGAAGCACATAATGTATTCTTCAAACAGAGGGTAGTGAATGTCAGGAATTCTCTTACACAGAGAGTTAGGGGAGCTGGATCACTGAAAGTTACCAGTGGTGTCCGGAGGGATCATTTCTGTGACCTCTGCTCTTTGTGCTTTTTCATAAATGACTTGGATGAAGAAGTGAAATCGTGCATTATTATGTTTGCTGATGATACGAAGTTTGGTGGTGTGGTACATAGTGTGGAAGGATCTTGTCGGTTGCAACAAGACATTGACAGAATGCAGAACAGTGCTAATAAATGGCAGATGGAGGTCAACCTGGAAACGTGAGAAGCAATTCTGATGCAAGTTCGAATTTGAATGGAGAATACAGCATTAAGAGAGGATTCTTGGCAGTGTGGAGGGACAGTGGGATCTTGGGGTCCATGTCCATAGATCCCTCAGAGTTACTACTTAAATTGAGTTGTTACGAAGTCTGAAAATGTGTTGCTGGAAAAGCGCAGCAGGTCAGGCAGCATCCAGGGAACAGGAGAATCGACGTTTCGGGCATAAGCCCTTCTTCAGGAATGCTGTTACGAAGGCGTTTGGTGTGTTCGCGTTCATTAACAGGGGGATTGAGTTTAAGGGCTGTGAGGTTATTCTGCAGATTTGCAGAGCCCAGGTGAGACCGCACTTGGAATGTTGTGTTCAGTTCTGGTCGCCTCTTTATAGGAAGGATGTTTGTTGGTTAGTCTGATCTTAAAGCAGGATAAAAAGTCAGGGCAACATGCAGGGAAGAAGGACATATACTGTACTGTTCTATGTTGTATTCAAAGAAGTGGGAGATTAATTTTGAACTGTCAGAGAATTGAGGGTTATGGAGAACCCGGCACTAAAGAGGATTTGAGACCGAGAGCAGATCAACCATGATCTTAGTGAACGACAAGGCAGGCTTGGAAAGGGTTGAATGACATGCTCCTCTTTCTGATATTCTCACATGCTGTTTATGAAAGGTTAAGGAGTGTTATTTTCCTGCAAGTTCTTGTTAGTGAGTGTTGCAGTCAGGGAGATCAGAGGATTATGTTAGCCATTTCTGGGTGAAACATTGTGTCTCTATTCACAGTGAATCTGGGTTTACAACATGACCAACAAATGAAGCACAATTTGCAGAGAGGGGAAGCACTGTAAAGAGAAATGAGGGGCGTCTTTTATATTCAACCTGGGTTTTAAATTCCATTTACCAAATCATTAAAACAGTATGTTACAATCTTGAGGGACTGATTGGTCTTCTCGAAGTCTGTGCCCCTGATGATAACAGTAGCTGGTCTCCAACTGCTCCTGTCCAGCAAGTTTGAGGGGCTGCCTGGAAAATTGGACTGAGGAGTAGGAGTGGGTCATGAGAAACTTTGAACGTTCTTGAGCAAGCACTAAGATTGTGGTTCATCAGTCTGTGGTCTGAGCTCCACTTTTCTGTGCCATTATCTGTAACTCACTTCTCTGTCAAATACTTAAATAACTCAGCTTTGAAAACAATGCAACAAAGAGGCATATCAAACTTCTGGGGAAGATAATTCCCACTTGAAAGGCCGTTTTTAGAATTTTTCCTCATACCTCTTACAGAATCAGAGAGTTTTACAACATGGGAACAGATAGTTTACTCCAGCTTGCTCATGCCAACCATTTATCCCAATTTAACCGAGTCGCATTTGCCGTCATTTGAACCATATCCATCCGAACCATTCCTATTTACATACCTATTCAGATATATTTTAAACGTGCAATTGTACCCACTTTCGCCCACTTCCTCTGACAGCATTTTCTGTAACCATCCCACATTCTGCATGAAAAAATTATCCCCATGGTCCATTCTAAATCTTAGCCCTCTCAACTTCAACGTATGCCATCTACTTCTGGACTCCTCTACCCCGAGTAAAAGACCTTGGCCATTCAGATAATCCATGATCCTCTTGATTTTATAAACCACTTTCATGTCACCCCTCACCCTCTGACAGTCCAGAGACAACAGCCTGAACCTGTTCATCCTCTCCCTGAAGCGCAAACACTCCAGTACTGGAAAATCCTTGTAAATCTTTTCTGCACCCTATCAATATCCTCCCATCAGCAGAGCCAACCGAATTGTGCACAGTATTCTTAAAGTGGCCTCACTAGCGTCCTGTATAAGCGCAACATGCCACGTCAACTCCTATACTCAATGTTCTGACTGATTGAGGCAAGCATGCCACATGCGCTCTTCACCACCCTGTCTACCCGCAACTCCATTGTGAAGGAATTTTGAAAGTGCACCCGTAGTCTCTTTTTTCGGCAACATTCCCAGGGCACTACCTTGCTTTCACTTACTAAAGTGCCAAACCTTGCAAATATCTAAATTAAACTCCAGCTGCCTGTCCTTGACGCATTGATGGTCGAGGGTGCCGTTTTAATCTGAGATAATCTTCTTCACTGTCCACTGCACCACTTTTTGATGTTAGCTATAACTGTACTAACCATGCCTCCGATATTCACATCCAAATCATGATGAAAAGCAATGAATTCAGCATTAATTCTTTCAGCACACCGCTGGTGACAGCCCTGCGGTCTGGAAAACAATCCGTTACCTTCAACACAATTTTGGAGCCAATTGATTAGCTTTCCCTACATTCCAGGTGACATGACCTTAGTAATCTGTCTACGATGCTGAACTTTAAAAAATGCCTTGCTGAAGAGTATGCAACCATGGTATACCACACTGCCTTCGCCAAACGTCTTTGTCACATCTTCACTCACTCCGCTGCAACCCCAACCTCACTATCAAACCAGCAGACAAGGGAGGCGCGGTAGTAGTTTGGCGCACCGACCTCTACAACGCTGAGGCCAAACGCCAGCTCGCAGATACCTCCTCCTACTGCCCCCTTGACCATGACCCCACCCCCCACCACCAAACCATCATCTCCCAGACCATCCATAACCTCAGCACCTCGGGGGATCTCCCATCCACCGCCTCCAACCTCATCGTCCCACAACCCCGCACCTCCCGCTTCTACCTCCTGCCCAAAATCCACAAACCTGACTGCCCCGGCCGTCCCATTGTCTCCGCCTGCTCCTGCCCCACCGAACTCATCTCCGCATACCTTGACACCGTCCTGTCCCCCTTAGTCCAAGAACTCCCCACCTACGTTCGGGACACCACCCATGCCCTCCACCTGCTCCATGATTTTCGCTTCCCCGGTCCCCAACGCCTTATTTTCACCATGGACATCCAATCCCTGTACACCTCCATCCCCCATCACGAAGGACTCAAAGCCCTCCGCTTCTTTCTTTCCCGCCGTACCGACCAGCACCCTTCCACTGACACCCTCCTTCGACTGACTGAACTGGTCCTCACCCTGAACAACTTCTCTTTCCAATCCTCCCACTTCCTCCAAACGAAAGGAGTAGCCATGGGCACCCGCATGGGCCCCAGCTATGCCTGCCTCTTCGTAGGATATGTGGAATAATCCATCTTCCGCAACTACACTGGCCCCACCCTCCACCTTTTCCTCCGCTACATCGATGACTGTATCGGCGCCGCCTTGTGCTCCCACGAGGAGGTTGAACAGTTCATCCACTTCACCAACACCTTCCACCCCGACCTCAAATTCACCTGGACAGTCTCAGATTCCTCCCTCCCCTTCCTCGACCTTTCTATTTCTACCTCAGGTGACCGAATCAACACGGACATCTACTACAAACCGACTGACTCCCACAGCTACCTGGACTACACCTCCTCCCATCCTGCCCCCTGTAAAAACGCCATCCCATTCTCCCAATTCCTTCGACTCCGCCGCATCTGCTCCCAGGAGGACCAGTTCCAAAAACGCACAACCCAGATGGCCTCCTTCTTCAAGAACCGCAATTTCCCCCCCGACGTGGTCGATGATGCCCTCCACCGCATCTCTTCCACTTCCCGCTCTTCCGCCCTTGAACCCCGCCCCTCCAACCGCCACCAGGACAGAACCCCACTGGTCGTCACCTACCACCCCACCAATCTCCATGTACAGCGCATCATCCGCCGTCATTTCCGCTACCTCCAAACGGACCCCACCACCAAGGATATATTTCCCTCCCCTCCCCTATCAGCATTCCGTAAAGACCACTCTCTCCGTGACTCCTTCGTCAGATCCACACCCCCCACCAACCCAACCTCCACTCCCGGCACCTTCCCCTGCAACCGCAGGAGGTGCAAGACTTGCGCCCACACCTCCCCCCTCACCTCCCTCCAAGGCCCCAAAGGAAACTTCCATATCCGCCACAGATTCACCTGCACCTCCACACATATCATCTATTGCATCCTCTGCACCCGATGTGGCCTCCTCTATATTGGGGAGACAGGCCGGCTACTTGCGGAGCGTTTCAGAGAACATCTCTGGGACACCCGGACCAACCAACCCAACCACCCTGTAGCTCAACATTTCAATTCCCCCTCCCACTCCACCAAGGATATGCAGGTCTTTGGACTCCTCCATCGTCAGACCACAACAAAACGACGGTTGGAGGAAGAACGCCTCATCTTCCGACTAGGAACCCTCCAACCACAAGGGATGAACTCGGATTTCACCAGTTTCCTCATTTCCCCTCCCCCCACCCTGTCTCAGTCAAATCCATCAAATTCAGCACCGCCTCCCTAACCTGCAATCTTCTTCCCGACCTCTCCGCCCCCACCCCAGTCTGACCTATCACCCTCACCTTGACCTCTTTCCACCTATCACATTTCCGACGCCCCTCCCTCAAGTCCCTCCTCCCTACCTTTTATCTTACCTTGCTGGACAAACTTTCCTCATTCCTGAAGAAGGGCTTATGCCCGAAACGTCGATTCTCCTGTTCCCTGGATGCTGCCTGACCTGCTGCGCTTTTCCAGCAACACATTTCCACATCTTCAAAATATTCAATCATGTTAATGAGACATGATTTCCATCGCACAAAGCCATCTTAATTATCCTTAAATAAATCCTTGTCTTTCCAAATGCACATAAATCCTATCCCTCAGAATCCGCTCCATCAACTGTCGTCAGGCTCACTGATTGTGTCATTTCCTGTGTTTTTCGATCACTGTTGCCTTTTCTCATCCTACTCCACCACTCACCATAAAATAAATTAAATATAACTAGTTTGGTGATATTGCTTTCAGAGTGTCTCAGGGTCAGTGCTAGGAAGGAATCCACCACGGGAAATTACATCCCCACAGGAAATAACATCACCAACCCAAAGAACCCCAAACACATAAATAGAAAGCAGGAATCATGACACTGCTTCGCCCGAGGCCCACTGTAGATGTTACCTAAAAGGGTGATGAAACGTCTGGAAATGAACCTTACAGCTCAACAAGCAAATGTATTTCAGATTTTGTTCCTCGAATTCCCGTTTACTATTTGGGTGCCTATAGTACAATCCCAGTAATGTCACCAACCCCTTCTTATTTCTTAGCTCCACCCACAAAATCTCACTGGATGAAGCTTCAATTACTTTATCTCTGATCATTGCTGTGGTCCTCACCTTCATCAAAAATGCAACTCCCCCTCCCCTCCTTCGACCACCGCTGTCCTTCCTAAAGAATGGTATATTAGAACATTTAGCTGCCAGACCTGTCCTTAACCGTGTTTATGAATTGGCAAAATATATACCAATCCTATCGATGCCCTGAGTTCATCGATCTTTCCTGTCAGCTGTCATGCATTGAAATAGATGCAATTTAAGCCGACAGATATTCTTTGATCACTGTCATGTTCCACCTTGACCAGACCTATCATTTCATAGAGTCATTAGTCATAGAGATGTACAGAATAAAAACAGACCCTTCCGTCAAACGTGTCCATGCTGACCAGACATCCCAAACCTTTACTCTTTCTGATTAAGATATATCCTTCTAGGCTTGCACGTGCTTCCCTGCTGCTGCTGAGGATCACATGCCCCACTAACACCAAGCCCCCAAGCCAATCTACCTTAAACACTTCCTAGCAACATTAGTAAACCTTCCCGCCAGGATATCGGACCCCATCCAGTTCATGTGGCACCCGTCCCACTTGTACAGGTCAGCTCTGCTCCAGAAAAGATCCCAATGCTCTAAAAATCTGAATCTCTTTCCCCGACACAATTCTTTAGACATGCATACATCTGCAATATCCACCTGTTTGACCCTCACTAGTACGTGACACTGGAAGTAATCCAGCAATCGCCACCATCGTGGAGCTGGTTTTTAACTCTTTTTCCTAGCTGTCTATAATTACTCCGCAGGACCTCGTTCCTATTTCTAACTATGTCATTGTTAACAACGTGCACAATGACTTCTGGCTGCTCCTCGTCCCAATGAAGAATGTTCTGCAGCATGTCTGAGACGTCCTGAATCATGGCACCTGAGAGGTAACATACCATCCTGGATTCCCGTTTTCAGTCACAGGATCTCCTGTCGGTCCCTGAACTATCAAGTCTCAATGATTAATTCTGATGTTATTCTGCTGACACGAGCTACAAGCAATAGGACCCCTTCCTGGAAGAGTTGGATTTGGCTTAATTCCTTTGCTTCAGGCAGTGGGGGCATTCTGATGAATGGTAATCAGGGATCTTCCATGAGTGGTAAAGACGACTGGGATTTTTATTTTTCATCTCACACACATTGCTGTGATGAGGAACAGTAAAGAGAAAAGGAGTAATTGCCTAATCGTTTTCTGATAGGTTACATTTTTCCATCTCTACGTTGAAACAGTAACGTAATCAGACCACAAACTGGACCATATGAGGTCTTCTTGAACTATGTTTCAACTAAATCATTCATCACATTCACTGCTCCATTTAGTTGCATTATTGCTACTGTCGTACACAGAATAATTTACTTAACAAAAAATGGCCCGACTTGATTTGAAATTGTGTTAATATGTGCCTGCCTAATTTAAAAATAAAATTTTTAATGTTTTCACAATATCTGTATTAAAATGAATGTGTCTAACTCTTAAACAAATACAGAAATTGCTGGAAAACCTCCGCAGGTTCGGCAGCATGTATGAAGAGAAATCAAATTTACCTTTCTGGGTCCAGTGATCTTTCCTTACAACCTGTCTTATTTTTAATTACTTCCCCAGGTTTACTTTCCCACGCAAACGGAAATGTCCATCAGGTCTTCACCGACTACACTCTCCTCATGATCTCAGGCCTAAACTGTTAATTCTTCATAACATACTGAGTTCATCCCAAAAACGAGCAAACCGAAACATCTTTTGAAAATTGCGAAAGCAATTTTCCTCTTTTTTTCAGTTTCAGGAGTGATAACTACAAACAGTTCATCAGTGTGCATGGCTTCCTCTTGTGCTGTGTAATTTACTCAAACGCCTGAATATTTCATTTTATTCCTGCGCAACTCTAATGAGGGGCAAAATGGTATTCTGCCGCCTGATTGCCGTGATGCTGAGTGGAAGAAAGCGACCTTCCTCTCCCTCTGTAACAGCCTCGAGGTGTGAACTGAGAGAAGAACACATTAGGTAGGAGCAGCAGTCGGCCATTTAGCCCCTTGATCCTGCTCCTAAACTTGGAAGGATCATGGCTGGTCTGATTGTAGCTGATCAACCCTTTCCTGTCTGTTCCCAATAAACATTCAATCTTCCATAATCAAAGATCAGTTAAGGATAACCTTGAATATCCTCAATGGCCCAATCTTTACTTTCCCAGGGGATGCAAAACGCAGCAGGCCAGGCAGCATCGGAGGAGCAGGAGAATCGATGTTTCGGGCATAAGCCCTTCTTCAGGAATGAGGCTGGTGTGCCAAGCGGGCTGAGGTAAAAGGTAGGGGGTGGAATTTTGGGGAGGGGCACTGGGAATACGATAGGTGGAAGGAGGTGCGGGTGAAGGTGATAGGCCGGAGAAGGGGGTGGGTGCGGAGAGTTCGGGAAGAAGATTGTAGGTCAAGAGGGTGGTGCTGAATCCGGGGGTTGGGACTGAGATAAGGTGGGGTGAAGGGAAATGAGGAAGCTGGAGATATCTGAAGAGCTTCAGGGCAGAGTAGATGACCTGGGTGGTGCAGTGAGAGAGGAACTCACTGAGATTCTTGTAGAGGGAAGAGGAGAGCTGCTTCAAGGTAGGCATCCTTGCAAGAGGCTTCGCAGTAGGTTAAGATCAACTATGAGAAAGTGAGGACTGCAGATGCTGGAGACCAGAGTTGAAAAGTGTGGTGCTGGAAAAGTGCAGCAGGCCAGGCAGTATCCGAGGAGCAGGAGAATCGACGTTTCGGGCAGAAGCCCTTCTTCAGGAATGAAGCTGGTGTGCCAAATTGGCTGAGATAAAAGGTGGGGAGGGGCGCTGGGAATACGATAGGTGGAAGGAGATGAGGGTGAGGATGATAGGACGGAGAGGGAGTGGGGTCGGAGATGTCGGGAAGAAGATTGCAGGTCAAGGGGGCGGTGCTGAATCCGGGGTTGGGACTGAGATAATGTGGGGGAGGGGAAATGAGGAAGTTGGAGAAATCTGAAGAGCTCCAGGGCACACCAGCCTCATTCCTGAAGAAGTGCTTATGCCAGAAACGTCGATTCTCCTGCTCATCGGATGCTGCCTGGCCTGCTGCGCTTTTCCAGCACCACACTTTTCAACTCTGGTCTCCAGCATCTGCAGTCCTCACTTTCTCCCTGTTCCAAGGGAATGAAAGCACCGTAGATCGCACAATCCAAAAGAGAAAGGAACAACCTTATGTCAAACTTCAATGGGAGGACCTTTAATTTTAAAGTGTGTTAACCTCACAACAAGTCTCCTCCTTTTTTGAGAAATAAGGGAACAGCAAATAGGAACAGACCATTCAACCCCTCAACCTATCCCATAGTTCCATTGACTCTATTTAGTGAAGTATTTATCAAACGCAGCGGCTGCTACGGCCTTGGGAAAACCTTAATTCCTTAAGGCCAGAAAGCATAGGAAATTTGAATTAGGCCATCTGGCCCATTAAATCTACTTTGCTGTTCGATCATGCCTGACATGTTTATCAACACATTTTGCCCGCCTTCTCACTGTAACTCTTGACCACCGTTTTAATAAAAACTTACATATCTCTATCTTAAAAATACGACTGTTGCTGTGTCTCTTTGTATTTGTGTTCATGTTTACGTGTGCATCTGCTTAATAGCAGGAGACAGAATGATCATGGAGAGCTGTTTTTCGTACTGGAAGCCTGTGAGCAGCGATGATACATAAGCATTAAGTATTGGATCCACGTTTGTTTATCATTTATATAAATGGTTTACTTGAGAATAATAGAAGGCATAAATTGGAAAGTTGCGGATGACATCAAGATTGGTTATATATTGGATAGTGTTTCTGTAATGGTTAACAATCTAAGAGATCACGATCAATTGAATCAATCAATCATAGAGACGTACATTAGTGAAACAGACACTTTGACTCGTCCAAGTCGACCACATATTCTAAATTAACTTATTTTCCTTTGCCAGCATTTGACCCAAATCCCTCCATTCATATATCCATCCGGATGCCTTTTAAATGCTGTAATTGCAACAGCCTGCACTAGTTCCTCTGGCAGCTTATTCTGTAGAAGCACCACTTCTGCATGAAAAAAATTGCTTAGCTGTTGCTCGTTAAATCATTCTTTGCCCACCTTAAGCTATGCCATCAGGTTTTGGACTACCCTGGGGAAAATACCTCAACTATTCACCCCATACGCGATTTTATAAACGTCTAGAAGGTTTGACTGCAATCAACACAAATGGCTGTGCTTTCAGTCACCCTGGGCCTAAACTCTCAAGTTCAAGAAGGAAACCGCTTCCTTTTCCATCAGATAACAATTCTAAAATGATATAAATCGACATGTTCAGACACAGTGTGAAACATCTCTATTGGATTTGAATCTAGGCCTTTAGGCCCAGAGGTAAGGGCACTACCATGATATAGCAATAGCCCTAAAGCTGCCACATTATTCTCCTGTGTGTTTGAACATCAGCCTGTTCTGACATGCTGTGACACACCTCTGTGACACACCTCTGTCACATCAGTACTTGAGTCCAGACTATCTGCTTCAGGGATAGGGATAGGACAACAATTTCATGAATTGGAATCGAATCCAGAGTTCTGGCTCAGAGGCATAGGTGCTATTCACAACATAAGACTGAAAGCATGCCCAGATATTGGGTCATATTTTAAGTGTCAGCTTTCAGGTCTGCATGGACGTATTAAATTCTGTTTAAATATTTTTAACTACACAGGGGACATCGCTCATTGTTAAACAAACACAAGCTTTCTGCCTCAACTGTAGGTTTTTGAGTTAATGTGCTTTGGCATCGAGACAAATTATGAGCGCCATTCTTTGCTTGGCTATGATTTGCAGCTTAAATGGCTATCATCTTTAATCTTCTAGGAGAAAGTGAGGACTGCAGATGCTGGAGATCAGAGCTGAAAATGTGTTGCTGGAAAAGCGCAGCAGGTCAGGCAGCATCCAAGGAGCAGGAGAATCGACGTTTTGGGCATAAGTCTTGAAGAAGGGCTCATGCCTGAAACGTCGATTCTCCTGCTCCTTGGATGCTGCCTGACCTGCTGCGCTTTTCTAGCAACACATTTTCAGCTCTGTTGTCTTTAATCTGCAATATTTGCGAAAGCAATCTTGCAGATATATTCTTGACCCTGAAGAATCTCTAATGCATATTACTACTGAATACCAGAGAAGACGAAAGAGCACAATTTCTGGCTAAAAATCACTGGGCACTATTTCCAACCTCTAATATGTAGAATCCCTCCTTCTAATATCATTGTTTGATACAAGGCAACTGTTTAATTTACAGTCTCTCCTTACCCACTACTCCCTCTGCCTGCGCAAGGGAAACCAAGCTCTCCATCTTTGAGAAAATCAATGCTGGTTTTTCCTGGGCTTCAGGAGGAGGAGGGTCGTTGAAAACTGAACGGGGAGAGTGAGAGGGCAGTAACATCACTCACTGGGAAGAGGTATAGCAGATGCAGTTTAACTTATATAAATGGAATTTATTCCATTTTAGTGAAACAAACAATGAATGCTGGGGCTTTGGTAGTGTTGTAGAAAAGGGGGACTCAGGGGCGCAGGTATAATTCTTTGAAGGTTGCCGAAGTGGATGTCGAAGGTTACGTTTCTGCTCAAACCACTCAGTTTAGATGTTGGTAAGGAGAAAGTGAGGTCTGCAGACACTGGAGATCAAAGCTGAAACTTTATTGCTGGAACAGATGCTGCCTGACCTGCTGTGCTGTTCCAGCAATAAAGTTTCAGCTTAGATGTTGGTAAGTCATGCTGTGATTGTGCAGGACATTGATGAAGCCTCTTCTGTCTTATTGTGTGCGAGTCTTGTTGCCTTGTTATAGGAAGGATATTAGTAAGCTGGAGTGGGTTCAGAAGAGATTTCCCAGGATGTTATCAGTACCGCCTTCCATCTCTGGAGCTTACAAACACATGGCATGAACATTGAATTCACTTGTTTCCAAACCTCCACTCAAACAGCCACATCCCAGATCCAACCCTCCAACTCAGATCCGCCCTCTGGAGGGGAAATTCCTAACCATCTTCCTTGCCATCTATCCGTTCCACACGCCTCGCCGATCGATCACTATCACCTGATACCTCTGCTCACCTGTCACGTACCTTTCCCCAGTCTCACCCCCCACCCATCCCCCCATTTATCTCTCATCTCCCTTTTCCCTCCTCAGTCCTGAAGAAGTGTCCTGCCTGAAACTTTGACACTCTTGCCTCTCGGGTGCTGCGGGACCTGCTGTGCTTTTCCACTGCCACGCTTTATTTACACTGAATTTCCCAGGATCTCCAGTCCCCATTGTCTATTATGGTACAATTCTCTGTTGATATACACATGCCACTTGTCTGTTATGACCCCACGTTATCTTAGACACATTTTCTCCTCAGATCATGGACTTTAAACGTTCTTTCAAATTTTTTTACTAATATTGTAATGCTTGATCAGAAGGTACAGGATGTGTGTCTCCTTTTATAAACAGAGAAGCAGGTTGATGTTACGATAAACTTCTGATCTTACTCACATATCCAAGGCAGATCGTAAGGTTGCACACAATTGATCTACCAGCCCCAACATTCATTCCCTCAGTTACACTCACATATCTCATCCAGAATGTGTAAATTTTAATCATTGTTTTGAATTTTAATAAAACAGTGTTGAATTGAAAGGGGTTAAGAGGAGCTATTTGTTCAGCAAATGTGATTAATGTGAGTCTCCGTGAATCCTAAACATGTCCTTGGAGGGTTTGCAACTTCTATTAATTACAAAATCGATTCAATGTGCTAACCCTTAGTATGATCCGGAGCATCACCTGCAACACTAACGTTGATAAGCAGCTCTAGAGAGAGGGCGAGCATAGATATGAATCTGAGAGCATTAGACTGACATGTTCCAAAAATGGATTGGAATCTGAGAACACTAAACTGAAATGTTCCACATGGATCAGAATTTGAGAACATTAGATTGGAATGTTGCAGCAATTGATCAGAATTTCATACCATTAGACTGTAATGTTCCAGCAATGGACAGGAGTTTATTCGACAGTTTTTACTGGATTTCTCAGTCTTGGATATCACTAACATGGCAGATTCTTAGTATGCTGATGGTTATTCAAGGTAGTTACTGTCCCATTCTCGCTATAATTGGTACTCCTAATAAGTCATTCTATCTGTCTATTATAGCGGGTTCAATCTAAATTGCTCCACATATTATTTAAAACGTGGAAAGGTGGGATTCAACGTTTTCAGTTCCAATCAAAAATTCCATTCCTTACATTTATAACGAGCAAATTACTACTTAAAAACTACTCTCTTTGATATGGAAGGAGGAACCAGACTTTTATAAAACTCCATAATCTTTTTTAGTCCTGAACAGATTTAAATGTCCATATTCTTCTCATTCACTAATCCTATCCATTACCACCATAATAATATCACAGTATCCTCCTCACCTCCCCTTGCCACTTCTGAAGAAACCATCATTTGTGCTTTTATTAAATCTTGATTCACATGTTTCATGTCCCTTCCATAACAAAATACATGCACCTAAGATGCTTAACGTGTTCACTCCACAGAATCTGTCAGATCGGCAGACAGTGCATGGTGGTGAAGTCATTAACTCATAATCTAGAGACACAGAACAATAATTTGTTGACATCTCATGAACAAAATTGGTGATATTGAAATGAGACCATCATAATTTGTGATACAAAAGCTTAATTGCTTCCTTCATATCCTTTAGAGAAGGCAATGGGTCATCCCTCCCTTGTCAGGTCTTTGTGTGAATGCAAACTGCATAAATGTGTTTTAATATTCACTGTCCTGTGGAACAGCTGAACGAGTCACTCAGTTCAAGTTGGTATAACATGCTGACCTGACTAGGGCTGCATACATCTGTGAGAGAAGAACAAAAGGAAAGATCGTTCTCTTCCTCTGTCTGTCTCCATATTCTTACAGCTAATTTCTGGTCAGGCAAATGACCATTCCCTGTTTCGAATGTCTTCTTTCTGACTGGGTCTGTTCCGAGAGTGATGTTAATCTCAATAGACATCTCTAGTGCTGGCTTTATCGATGTTATCATGCAGATTTAAAGAGCTTTTAATTTCCACATCAGTCCCAGTGCATAGAGAATGAATGGCTTTTTATGCCACGAGAAAGAAATGGAGCTTGCAAAGTGAGCAAAAAGCATTATTGATATCAACTTTGAGAGTGTTGTTGAGGTAGTATTTGAGGTGTTGTGGGCAGATTTTCTCTCCTTATTAAGGAATGGATGTCCTTGCCATAGAGAGAGGTCAAAGGAGTTTCACCAGATTCATCTCTTGGATGATGGTACCATGAGTGAGTGAGTGAAGATTAATCTGTACCGCTGTGAGAGACAAAGAAGTGATTGCATTGAACCTTAAGGGGGATGGACAATTACTCATTATATTCTAAACAAACACTGATATGGTGATAAATTCCATGACGTTTTTTTCACTCAGGTCACATAATTCTGAATAGTTTAAGTGACTCCGAGAATGTTCCCCTCACTCCACCCGCACGCCGCATGTCGATTAAAACAAAAGGGGACCATTCTTGGAAAACACCATCCCCACAATAAAACAATCTTGCTGGTGTGTGACCCTGCACTGAATGTCACGTTATCCACAATCTCGCCAACAGCCACAATACCGTCATTCGATAACAGTTGACTGTTGCCATCAGCTTCTGACCTCCATGGAGAACATGAGTCTGTCTTCTCAGAGATGGAAGATGCCTCATAGAGACTTGGTACAAATCCTTTTGGCTTACCGCCTCTTTGCCAGCAAAGCAAATTAAAGTAACACACGTTCAACAGGTAATGGATCCAGGAGGAACATCAAGGAGCCGTCTATCAGTGCAGTCTCTGCTCCACTGATTTGTTATGTTGGAGCATCCATTATAGCCTCCTTTTCCTCTATTAGTATCTCGAGGGGCTGAATGACCTCCTCCGCATCCCATGTCACAGGTTCAGGGGTCTGATTGGGTCCTGCCTGTGCTTGTTTAACACATAGATGCACTGACCAGGCCCATCCTCTTCATGTGGAACAGGCAGGAGGATTGAATGAGCTGCCCTTCTTATTCCTCCATAGTTTTGATGGACTGAATTGTTTCCACATTTCCAAGTGCAACCAGCTTGAAATTCTGAATTAACTCCTCTTTTAACCGTGAAATGCGCTGTGTCTGGAAGAGCTGTTACATAAATGTTTCTGATTACTTAATAGGCACAAACGTAAATGCTGTCCAGGTCTTGTTGCACATGGATACAGACTACTTCAGGACCTGAAGGGGGACAAAATGTTCTGAACATTGTGTGATCTTCAGTGACCATCCCCACTTCCGATCTTACGTTGGGTGGAGGGTGGTGGGAGGAGTGTAGGCATTGATGAATAGCTGAAGATATTTGTGCCGAGAAAGATAACCTGAACATCTCCAGCAGAGATGTTCCGGGACTGAGATGATTGTCGGCCATACCCCACAAACATCTTCCTTTATGCACTGAAAAAACCCAACTAGTTTCCCATTAAACTTAAATAAGATGGCACTTCCGATCACATCTTCAGTCAAATATCGGATTAGTATTAAGACCATTCACTCTTACCTGAGCCCCTGTGTTCACCTCTTTTGTTCATATCAATAGATGACGGTGCATGTGCAGGGAGTGTTTTGTTCTTACAGTGGATAATGAACGCCAGGAATTCTCTAGTCTGGAGAGTCAGGGGACCCAGATCACTGAAAGTAATAAGGAGGTGGTAGATGGAATTGTCACCTGTCAGAGATTTGAGGATGTGAAGCATTGGCATTAAAGAGGAATTGATGCCAACAATAGATCAGCCATGATATTATACAATGGCAAGGTAGGCTTGACCGTCCGAATTGCCTACCCCTGGTTCTTATGTCTTCATATCCTGTAATTGGAAATTTAATGACTGTAATTTTTCTGGGCGTTCTGTTACTGAATGTTGCAAGGTATTCTGTGAACCATCTCTGGGTGAGGTATGGAGGCTGCATTCATAGTGAATCTGGGTCTAAACGAAGACCAACAACTGAAGCACAAGGTGCAGAAAGTAGACACTCTGTAAAATTACCAGAAATGTCTTTCGAACCCACCCTGGATTTTGCGATATCATTTTCCAAACCACACCAAACCGTGTGTGACAGTTTTAATGGACTGAATGAGATCCTGTGTTACTAGTACATGAATCATATAAAGTTAGTGTTCAGGTACAGCAAGTGATTAGGACAATAAACGGAATGATGTTGTTTCTGGCAAAGGGTATCAGGTTTAATGTGGGATGCTTCACAACATCTGTACAGTTTATTGTTCAGACAACATCTGATTCAACGTGTGCTATTTTTATTCCCTAAACTAAAAAAAAAACTTTTCGAAGATTTTAAAAGATGTCTCCCTTAACTCATGCCTAGAATGATGGCCTTTTGTTGTGGGGGAGGTCCAGGTCTTTGGAGCAAGTAGTCTCCATCTGCTTTTATGCAGGAGGTTTGAGGGGCTGAATAGAATATAGGAAGACAGAACTGAGGCGCAGGTGTGCCACTTTGCCACTGCTCTACCAGGCACTAATATTGCAGCTGATCTGATAGTGGTCTCAACAGCACCGTTCTGTATGTGCATGATTTTCCAACAATCACTTGTCCGCCAAATGTTTAACAAGCACAACTTTGAATAAATGCAAACAATCAGGCACAACAAACATCTGGAAAGGGAATTCCCACTTGAGAAGCCTTTTCATAATCTCCTGTTCGTGTTCTGACCAATGTTGTAGGGTCATTGATGCCGTTTCCAGACCCACTCCTCCACTGGTTACAAAAAATAAGTTAGATGTAACCAGTTTAGTAATGTGGCCAATGATAGACACCTTAGACTGGGACATTTTCCAGAAAGAAAATATGACACACATAAAGTTGAACTCATGATAAAACGATAGAGTGCCCCAAATGTTATTCTGCCTTGGAAACTATTCTGCTTACATTATTCTGCTGGTGATGTGATTTCTCGCTGGATCAGTTGGACATATCTCTGTATCCTTTGCTTCAGGCAATGGAGAGAATTCAGTGAATTCTCATCAGGAATCTTTCACGAGTGGTAAAGATGACTCAGGGATTTTCTGCTCTCAGACTTTATTGTCAGAAGAAACAAAGTAAGAGAGAAAGAGCAATAGGTTGCTTCTTCCCAGGCAGGTAGGGTTTCTCTCTCTCTCTTTGTTGATCCATACAATAATGAACTGACTCTAAACTGACACATGTGGGATCACCTTGAACATTCTTTGGAAAAGAAGACAATGGACTATAGGTAGGTGCATCATTACTGCTGTACAAAGTGCCCACAGTGCCTTTCATTAGCAAAAAAATGTCCCTGCTCTGCAATTTGATGACATTTTTATATGTGTCTGCTTATTTTTTAAAAATTGTTTAATGCCTCCATATTATGTGCGTTAATGTCAATACACGTCGTTCAAAAATGGATTTCCTAGATTTAGTCTCCTTAACAAGAAAAAAAGTATATATCCAGCTGAAACACTTTTCTGAAAATCATGTATGGTTCATTAAGATTTCTCGTTTAAGACTGAAACAGGTAATCCCCCACAACAAAAGGCCATCATTCTAGGCATGAGTTAAGGGAGACATCTTTGAAAATCTTCGAAAAGTATTTTTTTTTAATTTAGGGAATAAAAATAGCACACGTTGAATCAGATGTTGTCTGAACAATAAACTGTATAGATGTTGTGAAGCATCCCACATTAAACCTGATACCCTTTGCCAGAAACAACATCATTCCGTTTATTGTCCTAATCACTTGCTGCACCTGCACACTAACTTTATATGATTCATGTACTAGGAACACGGAAACCGTCTGTATCACAGAGTTCTGCAATCTCCTTCCCTTTAAATTGTTTCTTGTAGTTTTATCCTTCCTACCAAAATAGACAAAATCACGTTATACTATTTCTGCTGAAGATTTGCAGAGTAACTTTTCCTACTTATATCATATTGCAGACTCACGAACTCCATTTGACAATATATTGAAAAACCATTTTGGTGTATCAGCTAATTGAGCTTCAAGCCTTTCAGTCCCCTTCCTCCATATCGTTGATAGTTTGTTGATCATTCGTGATCCACACTGATCTGAGGCGCAATACAATTTAAAACTTTGCAACCTGACAATAAGCATTTATCTCTACACTCTAAATCCTGTTAGTGACAGGTTTCCTGTTCCTGTGGGGTGGATTGAGGGAACAATACATGAAGTAGGGGCAGGAATATATCTCTGTAACAGTCTCGAGGGTGGATTGAAGGAATAACACATGGGGTTGGGGCAGTAGTTGGCCATTCGGCGGCACCATTCATAATCCTCATGGCTGATCCGATTGTGTCTGACCATCCGTCTCCAGTCTGTTCCCCATAAACATTGCCTCTCCTGTCCAGCAAAGATCAGTCGAACTCAGCCTTGAAAATTGTCATCTACCGAGTCTTGACTGCTCTCTGAGGATGAGGACACCACAGATACCATAACACTAAAGTGAAAGGGACACGCTTATTTCATTGCGGGATCCATTACTTCAAAACTGTGTTAACCTAACATCAAATCATCACCACGTTTGAGACAGAATGATGCAATAATTCGGAATAGACGTAACGCTTTAACCCCTCCAAACCTGTCCCATATTACCACGAGCCTTTTCCAATCGAATATGTATCAAACTCGTTCTCCGCTGCTGTTTCGGAAGGAGAATACCAGATTGCATAACACCTTAGTAGGAGAAACAGTCCATTCAGCCGACCAAGTCTGATATAACATTTAATAATGTCTGATATGTTAGTCAACATCATTCTCCTGCCTTCTCCTTAAAACCCTTGGTCACCTTATAAATTAAAATCTTATCTATTTATGTCTTAATGAAACTATTGTGTGCCTTTATGTATGTCCATATACTCATTGTCTGTGTATCTGTGTGCTTATGCCTGTCTGTCAGCATATCAGCCTGTGTCTTTCAATCTGTTTGTGGTCTATTAGTTTGTGAATGTATCTGTCTATGTGTGTTTCAACGTGTGTGTGTGCCCATTACCTTGTATGTATTGTGTGTGTTAGTATATTGGGATGTTAAGCAATTTTTCTGTGCATTTCTATGTGTGTATCTCTGTGTGGTCAGGTATCTATTCTTTTGGGAGTGAGAAAGCTAATGTTGGAACTGAGAGTGGCTTTAACGTGAGAATTGTATTTCACTGAATATTGCTCCTTACACAGTTGGCAGGACATACATGTTTGAGAATTTCCACACAAATCGTCAAGAACCTATCCGGTTCGTACCAGGGTCAATCCGACATGACAGTGGAAGGCAAGGGTGGTGGGGGATGGTGAGGAAACGGATATCTGGTGTGCCAAAACCTTGTTTGGCCTTTTCTGTCCTATCCCAGGCAGTTTCTCTTGGAATGGAAGAAAGGGAAGGAGGGTGTGAGGATGGCATGAGTGGTCCTGCTTTTAGTGCTGGTGTAGGTGCGGGGGAGAAATGGTGAGGTGCATGGAAGGAGACAGTTCACAGTATTGAATCTATAAAGTGTTATTTCTGTGGAGGTATTGCGTAGGTGACAGAGAAAGTGAGGGAAGGAAGGTGCCGAATTTTAATAGTGAGAGTGGTAGTTACTAAGCCTTATTTGGAGATAGGGGTATGTGCAAAAACAGATATACAGTGAGTGTGAGGGAGCAGATGGAAAACAGTGACTGTTATCATGACAGAGCGGGGAGGATATTGATGTTTGTCCTTTATTGCCGGACATTTCTTCTGATCATCTCAGCGTCGAGGTGAGCTTCAATGAACATCTTGTCCAAGTCCACGACTAATTACACCAAAGACCATGGCCCTCAGATTCCAAAGAATCAGTTTGGGTGGAGATTACAAATTGCAAAGTTAACCAAACATTGCTTTGTTCTCCATCTAAAACAAAGCTAGAGCAAACAATGTGTACATCATATGTTTTGTAAATTAGATATGCAAGTATTCTGGGTGCTGCGGAACTATTGTATGGTCTGAAATCGCATCTGAGCTGCGTTAACTAAGTGAAAAAGAAATTTCAAAATTGTATATGAAGTGGGTTGAAGAGTGTGTTGTGAAACAAACTGGAGAGCAGGTTTTTGGGATTTGGTGTTGTGTGGTCGGCAGGACTAATTAATAACCTTGCTCTGAAGCAGCTCTTGAGGAATAGTGACATTAATTTGTTGTATTTTAAACTGCGTCTGCATACAATATTGAATGTTCGTAAATTATGGTCAAACATCATGGAAGCCTGGAGGCTAGAGGGTAAAGTTAGCTCCAATGAATTGGGAAATTACAATATAATGTTTAGTGGTAGTGGGCGGCACGGTGGCACAGTGGTTAGCACTGCTGCCTCACAGCGCCAGAGACCCGGGTTCAATTCTCACCTCAGGCGACTGATTGTGTGGAATTTGCACGTTCTCCCCGTGTCTGCGTGGGTTTCCTCCGGGTGCTCTGGTTTCCTCCCACAGTCCAAAGATGTGCAGGTCAGGTGAATTGGCCATGCTAAATTGCCCATAGTGTTAGGTAAAGGGTAAAGGTAGGGATATGGGTGGGTTGCTCTTTGGCGGGGCGGTGTGGGCTTGTTGGGCCGAAGGGCCTGTTTCCATACTGTAAGTAATCTAATCTAATCTAACCAGCAATGGTTGTTAGAGTCATAAAGTCCAATAGCATGGAGACAGGGTGTTCAGCCCAAAGTGGTCTATTCCGACGAAAACTTCCATTCACACTAACCTCATTTCCCTGCCATTGCCTCCTTCTGGTAATTTCCTATCCATTTGTTTGTACAACTGCCTTTTTAGTTTTGTTAATGTACCCACTTCAAATACTTCTGCTGTCACCTCATTCCATATATGTACCACCTTCTCTTGAAAAACATTGCTCCTCAGGTTCCCTTTTTTCTTTCTTCTACAACCTGGAAATGATGTCCTCTCGTCTGTGATTCCCCAACCCTGGGGGGAAAGAAAGACTGAGTGCATTCACTCTGACCATGCCTGTCATGATATTATCCCCTTTTATAAGATTCTGCCTCAGTCTCATACACACAAAATAAGAAGTTCCTGCTTGCCTAACCTCACCCTATTACTCAGCCCGATGAGTGGTTGGCAACATCTTTATAAATTTCTTCTGCACATTTTCCAGTTTACTAACATCCGTCCTCCAGAAAAGTGAACAAAACTGAATGTAACACTACAAGTGGGGCCTCACCAGCGTACTGCACAACTGCAACATAACTCCGCCACTTCGATATTCATTGGCCTTTTGGATGAAGACCAGTGCCCCAAAAGCCCTCTTCACTGCCCCGTCTAACTGTGACTCAACTTTCGGAGAACCATGCCCCTGAACCCCAAGGTCCCACTATTCCAGTACAATCCTTATGGCCCAACTATTCACCGTGAAATTCCATCGTTGATTTGATTCACAAAGTGCAAGACTGCAAACTTATTCATATTAAATTTCATGTGCCATTTCTCTGCTAACTTCCCAGCAGATCGATGTAAGACTGTAATTTCTGACAATCATCCTCACTATCCACAGTACCACTAATTTGGTGTCATCTTCTACTTTACAAATCATGCCATGAACATTCTCATTCGATTTGCCAGCTTCGCCTGGATTTCTTGTGATCTATCCTTTCAGAGCAGCCTATCATGTGGAGCCTTAACAAAGGACTTACTGAAATCCACATAGACTACTTATGCCACCCTGTCCTCGTCAACCTTACTGGTCACTTCATCAAAGACTTCAATATATTTGTGAGCCATGATCTCCCATGCACAATGCTGTGCTGACTGCTGCTCATCAAACCTTGTCTTTCCAAACGCATGTGTATCTTATCTCTCAGAATCTTCTCAAGCAACTTACCACTACCGATGTTAGGCTTCCTGATCTATAGATCTCAGATTTTACTTTGGAGCCTTTCTTGAAAACGGGCACAGCATTCGCTACCCTCCAGTCTTCCACGACCTCAACAGCTTGCCAGCGATGATGCAAAAATAGCAGCCAGGGCATGCCCAATTTCTTCTCGTTCCTCTTGCAGTGTTCTTAGTTACACCTGGTCATGACCAGGAGCTTTATAGAAATGCTGCAAGTCTGAAACATGCGTCTGTGTCTTTCAGGTACAAACGTCGAAGAAAGGAAAAGTGACTTAATGATGGCTATCATAACAATTTAAAGATTATGTTAATCATCGGAAGTGGCTTCAGAAGAATTCCAGACATTGTGGAAACCTGAGATTTCTCAGACATTTATGTTCCAGAAAAGGAGGGTCATGAAAGTGATAAGGAAATCAAAAAAGAACATGCACACCACCAATCAGGAAAACAAAGACTGCATAAATCTACAATCTATAGCTCAAAGAAAGCAAAATAAAAGCAGTCTCCATTTGTCAAAAGTGAAGACCAGAGGGCTGCTGTGAAGCTGAGTGAAACTGTTTGAAAAAACTTACCTCAGGTGTCGGGAGCTCCATTTGTCAAGTGGTGCTAGCGAGGACCAGAGGGCTGCTGGGAAGGCGATTAAAACCGTTTCACAAAAATTAACTCGGGCGTCAGGGCATCCATTTGTCGACAGGTAAGAGTGAGGACCAAAGAACTGCTGGGAAGTTGAGTGAACCAGTTTTATTTGGGTAGCGGCTGAACCCGAGACACTACGCGTTTCGTGTCTCATACCCGCCCTCCTCCTCTAACCAAAAACATGAACTCTGTGCTGAGTTGATCAGATGAGTTTTTTCACTTTCCTGTTTTTACTGTTTTATCGAGTTATTTGGTAAAAATAAACTTTCCTTTCTCGTTTATGTAAGCGAAGACTAAAGTTAAATTTAAGGTTAAAGATGGCAGGAGAGCTCAGACCGCATTATACTCCTCTGACTCAATATGGGAGTTCAGGGACACAGCTGATGTCCCAGGCTCCTTCACATGCATGACGTGTGTCTAGTTGCAGCTCTTGTTGGACCGCATGACGGCTCTGGAGCTGTGGATAGACTCACTTTGGAGCATACGCTATGCTGAGGAGGTTTTGGATAGCACGTTTAGTGACTTGTCAAACCGCTGATTAGGATTGCTAAGGGAGAAAGGGAATGGGTGACCAAAACGCAGAGAAAGAGCAGAAAGTCTGTGCAGTTGTCCCCTGTTTCATGACCCTCCAAAACAGGTATACGATTTGGATACTGTTCTGGGAAATATCTCACCAGGGAAAGGTAGCAGTAGCCAGGTTACTGGCACCACGGCTGTCGCTGCTGTTAAGAAGGGCGGGAAAAGAGTGACATGACTATTGCCATCGGGATTCAGTTGTAAGGGGGAGTAGCTAGGCCATTCTGTGATCGAAAACCAGACTCCCGAATGGCATGTTGCCTCCCAGGTGCACGAGTCAGGGATGTCTCAGATCGGCTGCAGAACATTCTCAAGGGGGAGGGCGAATAGCCAGTTGTGGTGCTGCTTATAGGCTCAAACAATACAGGTGAAAAAAGGGATGAGGTCCTACAAGCAGAATTTGTGGCTTTAGGAGCAAAGTTAAAAGGTAGGACCTCAAAGGTAGTAATCTCAGGATTGCTGCCAGAGCGACGTGCTAGTCAGAATAGGAATGATAGAATGTCCAGGTTGAATGCGTGTCTTGAGAGATGGTGCAGGATGGAGGGGTTCAGAATTTTGGAACATTGGGACCGGTTCTGGGGAAGGTGGGACGATTTCATATTGGATGGTCTACACCTGGGCTGGGCTAGAACCAATGTACTTGCGGGCACTTCTGCGAACGCTGTTGGGGAGAGTTTAAACTAATGTGGTAGGGAGTTGGGAGCCAAATGAGGTTAGCGGACAGTAAGGAAGCAGTAACTAAATTCTGTAAGGAACTTGATAATGAAATCAACATGACTAAGTGGAAGAGGAGACAAGGTGCAGATGATGAATGCCAAGGGGCTGGTGTTCTGAGTTGCATTTGTTCTACTGCAAGAAGTATAGTACAAGTAGAGTATGTAAGCGAATGAACTTAGGACGTGAAATACTACCTGGGAAGCATGATGTTATTGCTATTACTGAGACTTGGTTGAAGGAAGGTCATGAGTTGCAGCTAAACATCTCCGCATATCGATGCTTCAGGAGAGGTAGAGTTGGAGGTAAAAGGGGTGGAGGAGTAGCAGTGCTGAAGGAGGGCACTATGGAGGACTCGAGCAGTGAGGCAATATGGGCAGAGGTCAGAAATAAGACGGGTGCGGTAACAATGTTGGGGCTCTTTTACGGGCCTCCCAACAGGGAACATGAGATAGAGGTATAAGTATGTAATCCAATCATGGAAAGAGTTGGGGGAATAAAGTGGTGCTGATAGGAGATTTTAATTTTCCCAACATTGACTGGGATTCACTTAGTGTTACAAGTCGAGATGGAGTATTTAGGAGAGTTTTCTAGAGCAGTATAAGAATAGCCCAACTCGGTAAGTGGCCAGACTGGACTGGTATTAGGAAATGAGCCCGGCCAGATGGTTGATGTTTCAGAAGCGGTTTGCTTTGGGAATGGTGATCACAGTTCCAGAAGTTTTAGATAACACATGGACAAACATGAGAGTGGACCGAAAGAAAGAGTGCTAAATTGGGGAAAGACCATCTATACCAAGATTCGGCAAGAGGTTGGGAATGTAGATTCGGAGCAGCTGTTTCAAGAAAAATCCACAATCGATGTATGGGAGGCTTTCAAGGATATGTTGATTAGAATTCAGGAAAAGTATGTTCCTGTAAAAATTAGGGATCGAAATGGTAAGATAAGGGAACCATGGATGACAGGTGAAATTGTGAGACTGGCGAAGAGGAAATATTAAGCATACATAAGGTTTAGACGCCTGAAGACAGACGAGGTTTAGGAAGAACATCAGGAATGTAGGGCTAATCTGAAACGAGGACTAAAGACCCCTAAAAGGGGTCATGAGATATCTCTCGCAAGCAGGATTGAGGAAAATCCCAAATACATTTTTTCATAGACAAGGCAAAAGAGGCTAACCAGAGAAAGGGTTGGACCACTCAACGACACAGGCGGAAAGTTTTGCGTGGAGTCAGAGAAAATGGATGAGATTCTTAATGAGTACTTGCATCGGTATTCACTGAGGAGAGGGACATGGCGGTTGTTGAGGTTAGGGATAGATGTTTGAGTCGGTCAAGTTGGCACAAAGATGGAGGACCTTTTGGTATTTTAAACGCAATAAGGTAGATAGGTCACCAGGGTCACTTGGGATCTACCCCAGGTTACTGAGGAAAGTGAGAGAGAGGATATAGCTGGGGCTTTAACAGATATCTTTGCAGGATCCTTCAAATCAGGTGAGATCCCAAAGGATTGAAAATTTGCTGATGTCATCCCCATGTTAAAGAAGGGTGACAGGGATATGACAGGCAATTATAGACTGGTGAGCCTGTCGTCAGTGAGAGAGAAGCTGCTGGAGTAGATAGTGAGGGGTAGGATCTATTCCCATTTGTAAGAAAATGGGTTTATCAGTGATAGGCAGTGCGGTTATGTGCGAGCAAGTCATGTCTTACAAACTTAATAGAATTACTTGAGGAGGGGACAGTGTATTGATGAGGGAAGGGTTGTAGATGGCATATACATGGACTTCAGTAAAGCGTTAGTTAAGGTTCCACATTGTAGGCTGATTGAGAAGGTGAAGTCGCATTGGGTCCAGAGTGTTCTAGTTAGATGAATAGAGAACTGGCTGGGCAACAGGAAACATAGAATAATAGTGGAAATGAGTTTCTCCAAATGGAGACCAGTGACAAGCGGTGTTCCACAGGAATCCGTGCTAGGATCACTGTTGTTTGTGATATATATTTATATATATATATATATATAAATGACTTGGAGGAAGGTATCAGTTGCCTGATTAGCAAGTTTGCAGCTGACACGAAGATTGATGGAGTAGCAGGTAGTGAAGGGGAATATCAGAGAATACAGCAGAATCTAGATACATTTGAGAGATTTGTGAAACAGCAGATGGCGTTCAATCCGGGTAAATGCGAGGTTATGCATTTTGGAAGATCCAATTCAAGTGTGAGCAAGTAAACGAAAAATGTCCTAGGGAAAATTGAGGGACAGAGAGATCTCAATTTGTAGGTCTATTGTTCTCTGAAGGTGCAACGCACGTCAATAAAGTGGTCAAGAATGCATACAGCATGCTTTCCTTCATCCGATGGGGTTTTGAGAACATGACTTAGCAGTTCATGTGACAGTTGTCTGCAACATTGTTTCGGGCACATTTGGTAAACTGCAATTGGATGCTTTGGAGAGCATGCAGAGGACGTTCACCAGGATGTTGCCTGGTCTGGACGGCACAACCTATGAAGAGAGTTTGAATACATTAGGATTATTTTCCTGAGAAAGACGGAGGTTGAGGGGGGATATTATTGAGGTCAACAAAAACAAGAGAGTGAAAGGATGGCTAGCAAGAAGATTTTTTTTTCCCAGAGAGCAGAACTCAATTACTCGGGGTCACGAGTTCAAAGTGAGAGGGGAAAGGTTTCGGGGAGATATGCGAGGAAGGATCTTTTTTCAGACGATGGTGTGGGCCTGGAACGCATTTCCACCAGAGCTGGTAGAGGCGGGATCGATAGCTTCGGTTAAAATGTATTTAGACAGATCCATGAATATGCAGGGAGCAAAGGGATACAGATCCTTAGAACATAGGTGGCAGGTTCGACAAAGGATCTGGATCGGCGCAGGTTTGGAAGGCTGAAGTCCCTCTTCCTATGCTGTAATCTGATTTATTCTTTGTTTTCTTAGTCTGGGTTTATAGTCAATGCATTGCTGTGGTCTGCATAGCTCCTGGTATTGGAGATCTCGTCCGATTTTATACATCAATGTATTGCTGAGGTCTGCACTGCTTCCCATAATGAACAAGCAGGTGGCTGAAGGAACACAGCAAGCCAGGCAGCATCAGGAGGAGTAGAATTTGACGTTTTACTCCTCTTAAATATAAATATGTCCTTCATCGCTTACACAGAATGTTGGTGAGACTGTACCTGGAGTATTGTGCACAGTTTTGATGTCCTGGTCTGAGGAAGAATGCACTGATCACATATACTGAATGGAAATTCTCCAGATTAATTACTCAGATGGCAAGATTATCTGATGAACGATCTCGACCTGTGTTCCCTGGAGTTTCAACGAATGAGAAGTAATTGAAATGAAACTGTGAAACATCGCACAGAGTGGGCTAACACAGGCACATGTAGAAGTGTGAGCAGTCAAGATTAGGAAGAATCACAAGATATTCCACAAGGACATTAAGTAGAATAATATTACCAGGGAACAATTCAAAACCAAGGGGACAATCAGTATGTGAAGCTGGAGAACACTGATAGATTGTTACATGAGAGCTTCACATCTGTTTTACTTGGGAGAAGAAGGTTGCAGGGACAGAATTCTAGTAGATTTGAGAATGGACTGTGAAGGTCTTGAGCAGATTGATGTCAGAAGTGAGCAGAGACTGATGGTTTTAGAACATAGAACATAGAACAATACAGCACAGAACAGGCCCTTCGGCCCACGATGTTGTGCTGAACATTTGTCCTAGCTTAAGCACCCATCCATGTACCTATCCAATTGCCGCTTAAAGGTCACCAAAGATACTGATTCTACCACTCCCACAGGCAGCGCATTCCATGCCCCCACCACTCTCTGGGTAAAGAACCCACCCCTGACATCCCCCCTATACCTTCCACCCTTCACCTTAAATTTATGTCCCCTTGTAACACTCTGTTGTACCCAGGGAAAAAGTTTCTGACTGTCTACTCTATCTATTCCTCTGATCATCTTATAAACCTCTATCAAGTCACCCCTCATCCTTCGCCGTTCCAATGAGAAAAGGCCTAGCACTCTCAACCTATCCTCGTACGACCTGTTCTCCATTCCAGGCAACATCCTGGTAAATCTTCTCTGCACCATCTCCAAAGCTTCCACATCTTTCCTAAAGTGAGGCGACCAGAACTGCACACAGTACTCCAAATGTGGCCTAACCAAAGTCCTGTACAGTTGCAACATCACTTCATGACTCTTGAATTCAATCCCTCTGCTAATGAACGCTAATACACCATAGGCCTTCTTACAAGTTTTGGATTAGATAAAATTGGATATATTCTCTGGATGAGTTTTATCTAATTCTGCTGTTTGAGACAAGGGAGGAAAGGCCCAACCAATATTTTAAAGTAAAATTTGGTCAGAGGAGAGATGCCAGAGGACTGATGTGGTTCCACTTTGCAGGCAGCATAGTGTAGATAGATCAGGGAGCTACAGACCAGTGAGTATCATTACACTTCGGGAAACTGTTTGAGAAACTACGGAAGGATAAAATTGATCTCCATTTTAAGACGCAAAGTTTGATCAGGAAAAGTCAGCATGGCTTTATCAGAGGGTAGTCAAGGCCAATGAACTTTATCGAAATTATATGTTTTCTCTGCAAGTCCTTTGACACAGCCCAACTTGCAAAAATAAAAAAGAAAATGAAATTTTAAGGTGTGAAGTATAATGTGGCAAGTTATATCCAAAACTGTCTTCCTGGCATGAGACAAAGGGTGGTGGTAGAAGGCTGTTTATGTGACTGGAGACCAGTGATTGGTGGTGTACCACAGGGATCAGTGCTGTGTCCCTTATTATTTATGGCATGAATTATTTGTGGTAGATATGATTGTGGAGGGGAGTATGATAAGTAAGTGTATGCTTGACAGTAAGGAGGAAGGTCTTATGTTTCAGGAAGATATCGATGGCAGATCAATGGCAGATGCAATGTAATCCTGATAAATATGAGGTGATGCACTTTGGAAGAAGGATAAAAACACAAAGGAATACTCAACGAATGGCAGTACTCTAAGAAGCTCAGATGGTGCTTCTTCACAGATCCCTGAATGTGACTGCCCTAGCTAATGGGCTAGTTAAGAATTGTGGACAATAGACATTGCCTTTATTCATCTAGGCATAGATTGCAAGAGTTATACAGGACTTTAATTAGGCTAAGATGGAAGACGGTCTGCAGTTCTGGGAACCACAACACAGGATGTGATTGCACTGGACGGGGTTCAGAGAAGATTCACCAGAATGTTCCCTGGGATGGAGCATGTCAGCTATAGAGAGAGACTGCATAAGCTCGTGCAATTAGCTTTGGAACAGAGAAATCTGAGGGGGATATGATTCGGAAGGATATGGAGGGACATGGAGATGGTGAATAGACAGCAGTTGCTCTATTTAGTCAAAGGGTCAAGAACAAGTCAGCACACTTTCAAAGTGAATAGTTTGAGTTCGGAGAGGATTTGGGGATCGTTTTTCACCCAAAGGGTGTTGGGGTCTGGAATGTACCTCCTGTGTGGGGAGTTGCCATGGCAACATCACAACCGTTAAAAACGGATTTGGACGAACCCGAAGTGTCATAACATTCCCGGCTGCAGGTCTTGTTTAAGAAGGTGGGACTAATGTAGACCGTGCTGTATTTCTGACTGTAGAGATTTTATGCTGCGGGGATTGTGTGGTTATGGAAGGTCATTCATTTCAAAACTTTTAGCACAGAAATTGATCGGTTTCTGGAGAGAACAAAATCAAGGGTTATAAGAGTGAATTGCAATAGCGTCTAAAATTATGTAAATAGGAAGAATAAGAGAGAAAAAAGTGCAAATTCCTTACAGTCTGAAACCAGAGAATGGAGAACAGGGAAATTGCAGAACTGTGAAGACAATAATCCAGTTCTGTCTTCACAGAAGAAAATAAACCAAAACAATTCCTGCAAGACGAGGAAACATAAACATGGGTAATAAAAGGGAATAGAATGAATTTAGTAAATAAACGATATGGGAGAAATGATTGGTTCTGCAAGTAAAGCGTACAGACAAACTCAACATAGAATTATGAAATGAGAATCATCTTTAAGAAACTGACTGTCCGATACATTATGGAATCAGTGCATTTGAGTTTTCAGGAAGGATTTGATAAAGTCCAAGCCTAGTGTGTAAAATCAAATCTTTTCGAAATGTGGCCAATGCGTGAAGTTTTATATGGGGAGACCTCACAGGAAACACTGTATAGGATCAGATGGATCCTTTTTTGAAGTGGAAATATCGTTGGCTAATATAGGGCTCGGTCCTTGGGCCCTGGCTATTCCCAATACATCACAAATACTTCTTTGTGAGAATCAAATACAACATTTGCAAGCCCACTGACAGCGCCGAACGATATGGGATTGTGAGTGAGTGCGGACAATGTGAAAAAGCCCAGTGATTGAATCAAGTGGAGTGAATGGGAAAATACGTGACAGATGAAGAGCAACGTGGATAGATGCGATGTTGTGCACATTGGTGGGAAAAATACAACAGCAGCCTAATATTTCAAAAGGGATTGGTTGGAACATGCTGATCTATAAAGGGACGTATGCGCATTTTTTTTTTCATTTCTTCTGCACGAATTTCGGAGGTCAATGCAGGCTAGAAGTTCTGACGCTAGAAGACAATATTGGGAATGACATTGGCAGACGCACCAAGTAGGTAGCTGTAACATTTAAAAGGATCTGAATCTCCTTGTACACCAGTCACTGAAAGCAATTTTTCAGGAGGAGAAAGCGGTTATAATTTCTGGGGGATTTGAGTACAGGAGTAAGAACGTCTTACTGTAGCTCTACAAGGCCTTGGTGAGATCCCATCTCGAACATCATGCAGTGTCGTGTGCCATTTTGGTCTCTTTACCTAATACAGGACAGACCTGACATTGAGGGAGAGCAGTGAAGGATGACCAGACTGATATCTGGGATGACTGGCTTGTTGTGGGAGTAGAGTTTGATCCTTTATTCCATGGAGCTTAGGAAAATGAGTAGAAATCTCAGTGAAATACGCAAACTTCTAACAGAATGAGACAGATTGGAAGCAGGGATGATAATTCCCCTGGTCAGGACTTCTTAAAAAAAGGGGACACAGTATTAGGTAGAGGCAGGCAAATCTGCAGTGAGAAGAGAATAAATATCTTCAGTCAGAGACTGGTGAGCCTGTGGAAATTCTCACCCACAGAAGGCTATAGATGCCGAGGGACTGAATATTAATAAGGATTTCTGGACTCTAAAGCGGTGGGGCGAGAGCAGGCGCACTTTGTGAAGATACAGGACCAGCCATCATTTTTGGAATTTGTTGGGATTAATACATTTTTTTTATTTTAAAGATGGTTAATCATCTTAAAGTATATGTACCTTGTAGGGGTGGGGGTGGGGCGAAGGGATATTGTAACATGGATTACAATAGGAGAGGCTCAATGAGTTGAATGTCCTATATATTTCCCAATGTTTCTGTGCAGTCTATGGGAAAGCTCTGCAAATGCTGTCACAGCTCTCAAATATTCGGAAGGAGGTATCTGCAAGATTGACAGGACTGTGTTTCCCGTGCACTTTTCTGAGACTGAGGCTGGTGCCAGTTGTTCTGTCCGGATTTATGCTTTAAAACTTTGGGGCAGTTTGATATAATTGGTCGGTTCAGAGACCATTGAAGAGTATATCACATGACTGTGTGTCTGGAGTAACTTTTAGGCCAGACAAGGAAAGTACGGAAGATTTGTTTCCTGAAAGTACAGTGGGAAAACAAATTGGCGTTTACAATCGACTTTGGCTTCAAGGTCTCTGCTACTGACACCAGATTTTAGATCTTGTTATTTTATTAATTGTTGTTAACTTTCAACTGCTGCCACAGGATTAGACTGATATGGATTAGCAATCCAGTGATTTTTCACAACAGCACCATCTCCACATGGGGTCTTATTGGAAACCACACTGTGCAGGTTATTTATACGCTGCTTCACAGCTATGTCGAAAACAATTCCACCAATATGACTGCTGTGATGGGACAGAAGCTGGAATGAAACAGCTTCCCCAGGTACACGGCTTATTGTGCAGCACAAGTCTTCAGTCTTACTGCAGAAATATTACAATGTCAGGCCCCATTGGCTTTGTCGTATCTACTGTGTTCAGCTGTTCCTTCACGTGACTTGCATCGAATGGAAATGGTTGAAGACTGGCATGTGTGATTCTGTGGGCATCATGACGAGGGTGAGATTGATCATCCACTCAACACTTCTGGCTAAGGACAGTGCAGATATTGCATTCCTTTCTTTTACATTGATGTATCGGGCTGTTCCATATTCAGGATGAGGATATTTGTGGAGTCATCTCCTCCAATATGCTGTTTATTCATACAAACCATTTGAGACTGGATGTGGCAGGACGGTAAAACTTCGATCTGATCTACTTGACTTGAAATAATTTCACCCTCTCCAACAAATGTTCGTTCTGCTGTTTAGTATATAACCAGTCAAAATTGTGGTAGCTTTTGTGGGTTGTCATCAGGTTTAGGATCACATGGTTCTGACCTGGGCATGTTCACCCACACTCGTCACTGAACCATGGCTCAGTGGCTTGCTGGGAATGGTAGACTGAGGTATTATCTCGGGCATGGAGTTACAGATTGTGATTGAATGCAATCCTGCTTTTGATGCTGCTGTCGTCAACATTACTACATCATTGTTAGGAATCCTCCTTCAAATTAAGAGCAGCTCGATCTTTGAAGAGAATTTTTGACCAAGAAATGAATTGAGGGCAACAAAGAATTGTTGATGAAAGAGGAGCTATGAAGTCATAGAGTCTTAAGTAAAAAAAACTCAAACAGACCCTCGACTCAACTTGTCCATGATCACCAGGTTTCCTAAACTGAATTAATCTGATTTGCATGCGTTTGGCAGATGCCACTCTAAACCTTTCCTCTTCACATATCCAGGGCTTATGCCCGAAACGTCGATTCTCCAGTTCCCTGGATGCTGCCTGACCTGCTGCGCTTTTCCAGCAACACATTTTCAGCTCTTCACGTATCCATCCAATTTTCCTTTCAATGTAGTAATTGCATTCCTCTGTTCTGCTTCCTCTGACAGCTCATTGCATGTACACAGTACAGTCTGGATGAAACACTTGCCTCTTAGATCCCTTTTAAATCTCTCCGCTCTCACGGTAAAACTGTGCCCTTTGGTTTTGGGCACCTCTTCCCGGAAGAAAAGATCAAGGCTATTCACCCTATCCATCCCTCTCATGATTGTATAACCCTCTGTGAGATCATCCAAAGCCTCCTACGCAAAAAGGAAAACCTTCACAAGCCAACCCGGGCGTCCTTATATCTCAGAACCTCCCTTCACATCATTTTAAATATTTGTGCCCCTGTCCAGTTTATACCATTCTTCCTATAGCAGGGCGACAAAATTCATACTCAGTACTCCAAATGTGGCCTGACCATTCTCTTGTCCAGCCACAACATGAGGTCACAACTTCTAAACTCAATGCTCTAACTGATGAAGTTGAGCGTGCCTAATGCCTTCGTCACTGTCCTGTATACCTGCGACTCCACTTTCACGCAACTTCGTACCTGCACTCCTGGATCTGTATAAATGACAACAGTCCTCAGGGCTCTACTGTTGACTGTGTAAATGCTGCCCTGATTTGTTGAACAAAATGCAACACCTCGCATTTATTTGTATGAAGCTCCATTGCCATTCCTCTGCCCACTGGCCCAGTTCATCATAATCTCATTTTGAAAATTTACTATCCATACTTTGTCTATTCTCATTCAATCAATTTATAAAAATAACGAATAACACTGAGCCCAGCACACGCCGTTGGTCACAGCAAATCACTTCCAGCACCGTCTGTCTCCTGCTGTCAAGCCAATTTTGTATCCATTCGGCTAGATCTGACTAATCCCCTGTGATCTAACCTTATTAACCAGTCTACCATGAGGGACACTGTTGGGCCTCCTTAAATTCATTGAAAACACCGTTTGCTGCTTAACCATCACCTATCTTCTTGACCACTCCTTCTAAAGATTCAGTAAAGATTAAGAGATACAATTTCCCACACACAATGCCTAAGTGACTATCCAAGATCCGTCCTTGCCTTTCCAAATGCATGTAGATCCAGTCTCTCAGAATCTCCACCAAACGCTTTCCCACTCCTGGCATCAGATTCACTGATCCGTAGTTCTCTGGTTTTTCATTGCAGCATTTTTTAAAAATAATGTCATAACATTAACTGTCTTCCAGTCCTCCACCGCCTGATCCCTGGCTGTCGATCAATTCTGGAAGAACTGCGGATTCTGTAAATTACGAACAAAAACCAGTAAATACTGGGAAAACTCAGCAGGTCTAGCAGAATGTATGCAGAGAAATCAGAGTTAATGTTTCAGATCCAGTGACACTTCCTTAGAATTCTGAGGAATGATACAAATACCACAGCGAGGGGGTCCACAATTTCTTCCTCAGTGTCCTGGGATATATAAACAGGCCCTGGTTATTTATCTACGGTTATGCATTTTCAGATCTCCAGCAATTCCTCTTCTGTAATGCAGCCTCATTTCATTTATTTCCCCGAGTTCCCTCGCTTCCATATCTTTCTTCACAGTAAATACTGATGCGATATTTTCATGTGGGACCTCAGCTATCGAGCAGGAGCAGGCTGTAAAGCAGGAGGAGGAGGCTGAGTCCTTGTGGGGAGTGTGCACCCAGCATGGTCAGGCACTTATGGAGTGTATTGTTGAACTGTTAACTGTGTTTCTGTTTTTTCCAGCTTTATAGAAAGGGCAATAATTTTTTTTTATATTTATTTTCTTTATTTTTCTGCTTTGAACCTTGGGCTGGAGGGGAACTTTCTACCGAAGGTTGTGTCACTTGTAAGCTTTTCACTGTCCTCATGTGAGTTTTTGTGACAATAAAATGAATAAACCTAATTCATCCCCCCTCGAACCACACATAAATGTCTGTTTGACTTTTAAGGAGCCCTATTTTCTCACGAGTTAAAAATCACAAAACATCAGATTGTCGTCCAACAGGTTTATGTAGAAGCATTAGCTTTCGGAGCACTGCTCCTTCATCAAGTGCTTGTGGAGTATAAGATCATAAGACAGAATTCATCGCAAAAGTTTACAGTGTGATGAAACTGAAATGATGTATTGCAAAATATCTGGACTGTTTGTTAAGACTCACTATTTTTTTAGATAGACCGTGTTGCTTTGAACTCTTTCATTTGTAAATCCCATAACATTTTGAAGTTATATTCTCAAATGAACTTTAACAATAGGTGCCATGTTTGCCCAGAAAATGCATTGAAGGAGTGAGATACCCTGCGTGAGGCTGTCTGCGCCCCAGTTTTCAGAATGATTCTATTTCTAAAAAAGGGATTTGCAGATTCTTACCAGGATTCATGCAGTTTTTGAGCAAAATAAATGTAATTCTGCATGTAAAAATTCACCCCATAGACTTATATATGTATGTGTGTCTGTGTGTGTGTGTGTCAGAAGCGGGGCGATATGAGTGTCTCTGAGAGACTGTGTGCATGTGTATGTGTGAGAGTGTGAGTGTAAAAGGGTATAGATCTGTGAGACGGTGCATGTGTTGGTGTGAGTGTGGGAGTGTATGTGTTAGCTTATGAGAGACAGCTTATGATTGAGAGAGGGTCTGTTCGAGAGTATGGGTCTGTGGGAGTGCATGTGTCTGTAGGGGTGTGTGTGTTTGTCTACAGGAGCGTGTGTCTGTGTGTAAGTAGTGCAGTGGGTGCCTGACTGTGTCTGTGGGTGTATGTGTGTCTGTGTGTAAGTAGTGCAGTGGGGTCAACTGTAGTGTGTCATGAACACAATGTCCCGTTTGACGCTATCCTCATGGGTACCGAACTTGCCTATCAGCCTCTGCTCGGCCACTGTCCGTTGTTGCATATCACTAAGCACGCATTGGAGGATGGTCACCCGAAGTCCGAGGCCAAGGATTGCAGCTCCGGTGCTGAACAGATATTTAGCCAGGTTTATAGATTAATGCGCTGCTGTGGTCTGCATAACTTCCGGTGTTGCACAGATATCTATTCCAGGTTTATGGATCAATGCACTTTCGCAGTCTGCATAGCTCCCCGTGCTCGAGAATATCGAGTCGGGGGTTATAGATCAATGCACTGCTCTGGTCTGCATCGCTCCTGGTCCTGGGACAGATATCTAGTCCGGGTTGAAGGCCAATGCACTGGCAAGGTCTGCAAAGCTCCTGGTGCTCGACAGATATCCAGTCCGGGTTGATAGATCAATGAACTGCTGTGGTGTGCACAGCTTTCTGCTCTAGTCAAATTCCTGTTTTAAACTCTTGATGGGCTGAAAAGCCTGCTTCAGTATAGGTGTAGTTGTGAACGCTGCTGAACATGTTGGGGCCATCCGTGAACAGTCCACTTCTGATTTTATGATGGAGGGAAGACCATTGCTGTTGCAGCTGCTGATAGCACACAGTGCCTCATGGATGCCCAGTTTCCATTTGCTCAGTTATTTAGAAGTATGTCGCACTTTACAGGATTTAGTGCCACACACACACAGTCGGCGTTATCTTCATCTGAGGCTGAGACTGCCCCAGCAAACAGGAGTATGTGCTGGCTGTTCGTTCAGATATGGCTAGGGACAGATCCATCTGCGACAAGTAGTTAAGTGAGAATGTTTCGCTCTTTTTGGTTTACCCATCAATTCCCACACTGTGGTCGGTATGTATTTGAGGACTCTCCCTGCGCAGTCAGTGGTGGGCCTGTGAGACAATCCTGATAATGGACATTACAGTCCCACACCTAAGGTACGTTCTGTGTCCTTGTCACCGTGATTGCTGCTTTGATTTCTTTACAACAATGCGGGGAACAGAGTTATCACCAACGGGCGGGGTAGAGAGTATGAGATGTCCATCATCAGGCGATTTTCTTGACCATGTTTGACTTGTTCCCATGAGGTTTCCCTGGTTCTTGAATCAATGTTGGGGAATTGCATGGTAACTCCTTTCCTGACTACATCTCACGGTGTGCCCACCAGTGGTGGGTCTGTCCTGCTAGTGGGACAGGATATACTCAGGATAGTGATTGGGATTATGAATCATTCCCCGTCATATTTGATTTTGTGAGTACGATGGTGTCAGATTGTTACATGATCGGGACTGTGGTGCTGGAAAAGCACAGCAGGTCAGGCAGTATCTGAGAAGCAGGAGAATCGACGTTTCGGGCGTACATCCTTCATCAGGAGGTATGCTTGTGGGTTTGGGGGCTGACAAATAAATGGGAGGGGGCTGAGGCTTGGGATAAGGTACCTGAGAATGTGACAACAGATGAGGCAGATGTGATTGGTTGCAGAAGAGTGTGGAGCAGATAGATGGGAAAGGTGATGGACAGGTCAAGAGGGTGGTGCCGAGTTCGAGGCTTGGGACGTGGATAATGTTGGGTGGGGGGGGTAAGGGAAATAAGGAAACTGGTAAAATCTACATTGATTTCAAGTGGTTGGAGGGTCCCAATGAGGCGATCTTCCTCCAGGTGTCAGGTGGTAAGGATTTGGCGATGGAGAAGGCCCAGAAGCTGGATGTCCTTGGAGGATTGAGAGGTGGAGTTAAAGTGTTCAGCCACTGGATCGTTGTGTTATTTCGTGCAGGTGTCCCAGAGATGTTCTCTGCAATGATCCGCAACTTGGTGTTGTGCCTCTCCAATGTAAAGGAGACCACATCGTCAGCTACGGATACAGTAGATGACATTAGTGGAGGTGAAGGTAAATTTCTGTTGGATTTTGAAGGATCCTTTGGGGCATTGGATGAAGGTGTGGGTGGAGGTGTGATCACAGGTTTTTCACTTCTTTGTGGTGTCTGGGCAAAGTGCTGGGAGTAGGCTGATGGCTGCTGGAAGGCATGGACTTGACGAGTTAGTCATGAATGAATGGTCTCTGCGAAACCCTGATACGGGTGGAGAGGGAAATATGTCTCTGTCGGTTGGTTCATTTCGTAGGTAGCAAAGTTGGTGGAGGATGATGCGATCTATAAGGAGGTTGGTAGGATGGAAGGTGTGGAACAGAGGGATTTGTCTTTGTTGCGTTGGGAGGGGTGGGGTTCTAGGATGGGATTTGCCATCCTGAGAACAGATGTGGCAGAGGCCGAGGAATGGAGGGATAGCGTTTTTGCAGGAGGCAGGGTGGGAGAAGTTGTTTTCAAGGTAGCTGTGGGAGTCAGTAGGCTTGTAATGGATGTTCATGGTTCGTCAATCATGGAGATGGAGACAGAAAGGTCCTGGAAGGGGTGGGAGGTGATGACGATGTCCCTGGAAAGGGAGGGAGATATCCGAGATTGTCCAGATGAAGATGAGGTCGGGTTGGAATGTGTTATTGAATTTGATAAAGTGTTCAACCTCCTCATGGGAGCACGAGGTGGCGCGGACACAGGCATCGATGTAGTGGAGGAAAAGGTGGAAATGGTGCCGGTGTAACTGTGGAAGAGTTCCTGAAATATTCTGTACCCGACATTCCATAACTGACATTCTCTGGAACGTTCTGTACCCACCATCCCATAATTGACAACCCCAGGACATTCTGTACCCGCATTCCAAATCTGATACCCCCTGGAACATTCTGTACCCAGCATTGTCTGGAACATTTTACATGTGGCATAGTTTGTGGACATAAGACAGTGAATTGAACAAACGATCAGATCCAGAGGGAAGACATCCGGTTCCATGAAAAAGGATGCACTGTTCCAAAGTCCCCTCAGGCAGTCAAAGGGATGAATGCGTTTTCACTGCGTTAACATTTCTTCAGGTCAGAGGATTGAACGCAATTTTGACGAAAAGACTGAAATTTCCAAACTCCGTTGATCTTCAAGGAACTGGGAGAGAATCCTTCAGGAGAGCAACGTTTTCACCCTCAGTATTAGGACTGGAAAGAAGTGACCTGTGTCTGCTCTCGAGTGATCGGTGCGTGGGAAAGTTCTCGAAACCATCTGTTCTTATGGGTGTGTCTCTATGTGTTTGGGGAGGGAGGATTCCTTGAGTTTTATGTCAGATTTTTGTCAGTAATTCAAATCTTCCCATTTGTTATTGCAGCTCCAATTATTATTTTAAATCTCTGAATACAAAGACATATTTGAAAATCTGGCTGGGTCCCCAATCAAACTGCCTCCAGGCTGATGGATAATGTGTTTGTTTTCCTTCCTCGCAGTTAACATAGTGACGATCTACGTCTTGCTTTATAAAGATTGTGGATTGTCTCCAGCTGTCAGACGTTACCTGGGGGCCATGGCAGCGGCGGATTTGTTGGTTATTGTCCTCGACCTGCTACTGAGACACATTCCCATTGTTTATGCCGAACAGTTTTATTTCTTGGACTCCATCTCCGTGTGTAATATACACGCCACCCTGCTGTTTGCAGCCACTGACTGTTCTGTCTGGTTCACCGTCACTTTCACCTTTGATCGGTTTGTGGCCATTTGTTGCCATAATCTGAAAACTAAATATTGTAGTGAGAAAACGGCGGCTGTGGTTCTGGGAGCAGTGACTGTGCTGAGCTGTTTAAAGAACATTTTCTGGTATTTCATGTTGACAGCTCGGTATCAGCTGTGGAACTCCCCCTGGTTTTGTGATGTAACAAGCGCTGTTTATTTCTCCCGTGTCTGGGCCACAATTGAATTTCTCCACCATATTCTAACACCAGCTCTCCCATTTCTCCTGATTCTGCTGTTCAATGTTTTCACCGTCAGACACATTTTAGTGACTAGCAGAGCCCGGAGGAGACTCCGGGCTCACACCAATGGCGACGCTCAGTCTGACGCAGAAATGAGAAACCGAAAACAATCTATCATTTTACTGTTTGTGATCTCGGCCAATTTCATCCTGTTATGGTCAACGTTAATGTTCTTTTCCATATGGGGACGGATGTATCGTGTTGGCTATAAATCTGTGTATCTCCATTACTTTGTGCAGGAATTGGGCTTCATGCAGCAGCTCCTCAGTTGTTGCACAAATACCGCAATTTATGCTGTGACGCAGACTAAGTTCAGACAACAACTGAAAAATGTGGTGAAATATCCCTTTACCCAAATTCATCAATCAATCAAATTCACTCATTAATCAATACTGGAAGCGTGAGGGGTAAGAGGGGATGTGGAGAAGGAAAGGGTAGGGGAGAGTGTGCGCAAGAGAGAGGGAGGTAGGGAGAGAGAGAGGGGGAGAGCACGGGTGGGGAGAGTGTGGGAGAGGAAGAGAGAGTTGGCTAGAGAGGGGAAAGGGAATGGGGAGATGGGGAGGTTTAGGGAAACGGTCACGCAGAGAGGGATGGATAAAGGGAGGGAGAGGGAGAGAGGCAGAGAGGGAATAAGGGAGGGAGGGAGAGAGAGGGAAGGAGGGCAGGAAAGATGGGACAGGGGAGAGGGATTGAGAGGGGTGAGAGATAAAGTGGGAGGAAGAGAGAGTGGTGGGGAGAGTGTGGGACATGGGGAGAGTGAGTTTGGGGAGAGAGAAAGGGCTAGGAAGAGAATGTGGAGAGAGATAATGAGGAGAGAGCGAATGTGGGAAGAGAGAGTGGGTAAACAGAGAGTGAGTGGAAGAGAGAGGGGGAGAGAGTGGGGAGAGAGGGGGAGGGTGAGAGTGATTGGGGAGGTGAGCAGAGAGAGAGGAGAGAGAGATTCAGAGGGCAGACAGAAAGTGAGGGAGAGGGAAGAGAGAGTGTGGGAGAACAACGAGAGACAGTAAGATGGGGGAGACAGAGATGGGATGCGGAGTGTGAGTGCGAGATGGAGTGGGGAGAGAGAGGGTGTGGGGATAGATAGGCAGGTGTGGCGAAAAGTAAGAAGAGCAGAGAGAATGAGAGAGAGAGGAGAGAGGAGGGACGGGAGACAGAGTGAGATGAGAGAAGCTGAGGGTAGAGACAGAGAAGGACGGGATGAGAGATTGGAGTGGAGGAGATAGAGAGAAAGGTAGCGATGGGGATTAAATGAGGGAGGGGATAGAGCGCGAGTTGGGGACAGATGAGAAGGAAGAGAAGAGAGTGAGGGGGAGGGATAAAGCGAGGTGCACGGAAAGGGAGAGGGAGGGAGGAGAAAGATTGAAGGCTGAGGGAGGTAGAGATAGGGAGAGACAGCAAGAGAGGGTGACGGTAGGGAGAGAGAGGTAGAGAGTGATTGGAGAGAGAGGGAGAGGGTTGGGAGCGAGAAAGGAGATCGCGGCGAGATACAGAGGTGTGCGGGGGAAAGAGAGAGTGAGAGGGAGTTGTTGAGAAACATTGAGAGGTAGGAAGTAAGATGGGGGTGATAGAGAGGGAGTGGAGAGAGCAGGAGAGAAGTTGGAAAGAGAGAGCTGAGGGGGCAAGACAGAAGGGGAGGTAACGGACGGAGAGAGAGGGGTTAGAGAGACAGGAGGAGAGAAAGAGAGACAGGTGGGAGCGAGAGTGAGATTGGAGAAAGAGGGACGGATGGAAAGAGATGGAGGAAGTGGAAGAGACAGAGAGGGAGGGGAGAGAGAGAGGAGGACACGGGAGAGAGTTCACAAAGTTTGATGGAGAGAGAGGGATGGGAAGAAAGTGCGAAATGAGGAGAAAGAGAGTGCTGGGGAGAGAGAGTGGCCGGAAGAGTGACGATGTGAAGGGGGAAATAGAATGGGGGAGAGAGAGGTTGTTGGGAGAATGGTAGTCGAGTGTGGGGAGAGAGTGTGGTTGGTGCGGACAAAAAGTGGGAGGGTGAGATTTGCTTAGGAGAGAGAAAGTGCAGGACAGAGTGTAGGGGAGAGAAAGTGTGGTGGATTGAGGAGATGGGAAAACGGAGGGGGTATGGGAGAGAAAGGAAGGGGAGAGACACAGTTCGGGACAGGGAGAGAAAGGAAGGGGGGAGACAGAGTTTGGGACAGGGAGAGAGAGAGTGAGGGACGGGAGAGAGATTGAGGGGACATATAAAGAGACGGAGAGACCGAGGAGGAGGGCTCAGCGAGAGAGAGTGAGCGGGGAGTGCTTGGGGGAAAAGACAGAGAGTTGGGTGGAGACATGGGTAGGGGATAGGGGAGGGGGAGAGTGAGAGGCAGACAAGGAGGGAGAGAGACAGATTGAGGGACGGGGAGAGAGTGAGGGAGAGATGGGTGAGAGAGAGCGAGTGGGGTCATAGAGGGAGCGGGAGAGAGAGTGAGAGGAGTGGAGAGAGAGTGAAGGAGGGTTGAGAGAGAGAGGGTGGGGAAACAGAGAGGGACGTGAGGAGAGAGAGGGAGGAGGAGCAAGAGAAAAGGAGGAGGAGAGAGAGAAAGGGAAGATCGACAGTGCCAGACAGAATAGGGGAAAGAGAGGGAGTGGGGAGACAGAGGGAGTGGGGAGATCGAGCGAGGGGTACAGAGAGAAATATGGGGAGAGAGAGACATAGGTAGAGAGAGGGGAGAGACAGGGAGAAGGAAGACAGAGAGAGCGAGAGGGTGAGAGAGAGGAGAAGAGGGTGGGGATAGAGACAGAAAAGGCGGAGTGATGGAAGGAGACAGAGGGCAAAAAGAGATGGGGAGTGAGAAAGAGGGAGGCGAGAGTCAGAAGGTAGAGGGGAGAGAGAGGGAGTGAGAGAAAGGAGGGAGCAAGAGTACTAGATGGAGTAGGGGAGAATGAGGGAGTGGGGAGACAGAGGGAGTGAAGGAGAGAGGGAGGGGTGGAGAGAAAAACGGTGGAGAGAGAGATAGAGACACAGGAGAGAGTGAGGGAAGGGAGCCAGAGAAAGGGAGCGAGTGGGTGAGAGAGAGAGGTTAAGAGAATGTGTGGGTAGAGACAGAGAAGGGTGCGAGAGAGGGAGGGTGATGGGGAAGACTGACAGGGAAGGGGAGAGTCAGAGTTACAGAGGGGGTGAGAGGGAGTGAGGGGAGAGACAGAGGGAGGGGAGGAGGTGAGACCGGGAAAGAAATACGATGGGGGAGGGAGGTGTGTGGACAGACCAGGAGAGAGGGCAAGAGAGGGAGAAGAAGGGTGAGGACAGAGGGAGGGTGAGCGAGAGAGAAGGACGGGGGTTAGAGACAGAGGAGGAGGAAGAGAGAGAGAGGGAGTTTGAGAGAGGGAATTGGAGAGTGAGACAGAGATGGGTCGGATGGTGGGAGAGGAATGGGTATAGAGAAAGGGAGGGAGGGGGTCAGAGACAGAGAGGCGGGCATAGAGATGGGTTAGACAGAGGGGGGGGCGAGAGATGGGGAGAGAGTGATGGATTGAGAGGACAGAAAAGGAGTGTGGGAGAGAGAGGGGTGGGGGAGAGATTGGGGAGTGAGAGGGAGGGGCATGGGGAGAGAGGAGGATGAAAGTGTCAGAGAGAGAGGGAGAAAGGGTGCAGCGAGATGGAATGGGAGAGCGCGAGGGGGTGTAGGAAGAAAATAGTGTGGGAGAGAGAATGAGATTTGGTATGGAGGGGGTTAGTGGTCAGACAGAGATAAAGTGGGGTGAAAAAGAGAGTGTGGGCAGATAGAGAACGATATGGGGATTGGCAGAAAGAGTGGGGGAAAACAGATTGGAAAAGAGTGAGTTTTGGAGAGAGGGAGCGCGTAGGGTAGACAGAGAGTGGTTGGAGACAGAGAGATGAGGAGAGAGATTGGGAAGTAGAGAGAGATAGAGTTGGGGAGCAAGGCAGGGAGAGAGGGATTTGGGGAGAGAGAGTGGGTGAAAGGGGGCAGAGTGAGTGAGGGGGAAAGAGATCATCAGTTGAGAGGTGCGGAGAGAGAGAGAAAGTTGGATGGAAAAGAGAGAGTGGGAAGGTTGAGAAAGAGATGGGGAGAGAACGAGAGAGTCGGGAAAAGAGGGCGCTGAAGAGAGAGAAACTGGGGTGAGACAGAGTCGGGTAGAGAGAGAGTGAGGGAGCGAGGGCGTGTGTGTGGGGTGGGGTTAGGAGAGAGGGGAGAGGGAAGGGAAGAAAGAGGGAGGAAGGGACCAGAAACAAAGAGAGAGGAAGGACAATGGAGAAAGAGGATGGAAAGATGAGAGGGTGAGAGGTAGAGAGAGAGGAGACGAAGACAGGACGAATTGGGGGAGAGCGAGAGTGGGTGTGAGAGAAGTGGGGACAGGAGAGAAAGTGAGGGGAGAGAGGGTTGGGAAGGAAGAGATAAAGAGAGTGAGGGGATAGAGAATGGATAGAGAGATAGTGAGTTGGGGAGAGAGAGAGAGCATAGAGAGAGGGAGAGATTGGAGGGAGACAGAGGTTGTTGGGGGAGAGAGAGAAACTGTGGGCGAGAGAGTGTGAGAGAGAGGGGAGTGAGGGTGAGAGAGAGCGTGGCAGGGCTGACAGATAGCAAGGCGGGATATGAGAACGAAAAGGAGGGATGTGATGGGAGAGAGAGCGGACAGAGAGAGTGGGAGCAGAGAAAGGGAGAGAGATAGTTGGAGAGGAAGTGAGGAGGCTGACATGGAGTGAGGGGGAGATAGTGGGTGGAGGAGGATGAGTGATTGAGGGGAGAGAGAGAGGGAGACGATGGGTGAGAGAGGGAGCGTGACAAGGGAGAAACAGAGAAAGAGGTAGGACAGCGAGAAACGGTGGGGTGATTTGAGTGAGGGGAGAGTAAATGGGGAGAGACAGAGGAGTAATTTTCGGAGAGGCAGAGAGCGTGGAAAGGTCAGAGAGATTGGACAGTGTGAGAGAGTGAGAGATGGGGTGGAGACAGAGTAGGCGGAGTTAGAGAGAAGGAGGCGGGAGAAAAAATAATGGAGGGAGAGAGATAGACAGGGAGGAAAGAGGGTAAGAGAGAGTAAGTGAGTCAGATATAGTGAGAGAGAATGAGTGAGGGGGAGAGTGAGACAGAGGGATGGGCAGAAAAGCATGGGGTGTGAGAGAGGGAGCGGGGCAGGAAGAGAATGGAATAGGGGGAAGAGGAGGGTCAGAGAGCGGGGAGAGTGAGGGAGAAGAAAAAGGGAGGAGAAGGGGAAAGTGGAGAGAGTGGGTGGATAGAGAAGGCTTGATGAGAAAGAGGGAGATAGAGAGAGAAAGACGGGGGAGAGAGAGAAATGTGCGGAGAGCGCGAGAGGGAGGGCAAAGGGAGCGACGGATCGGGAGACAGAGAGGGAGGTGTGTGAGGAAAGGAGGGATGGAGAGAGAGTGAGGGGAAAGAGAAGGGAGGGGAAAGGACGGAGATAGGGAGGACGGGGTATAGAGAAAGAGAGGGAGTCGGGGAGCGGTAGAGAGAGTGAGGGGGTAGGTGAGATAGAGGAGGAGATGGAGAGAGAGAGTTGGAAGTGGAGGGGAGAGAAAGAAGGGAGGAGCAAGAGAGAGAGACAGGGAAAGACAGGGAGGTGGAGAGAGATGGAGAGACGTGGAGAGAGAGAAGGAGGAGGGAGTGAGCGAAAGATAGAGGGAGGACGGAGGGTGGCAGTGCCAAAGAGTGAAAGAGAGAGTGTGGGAGGGGTAAAGAGAGAGAGGGGGGGTATAGAGAAAGAAGGGGTGGAGTGAGAGAGTGGGGAGGAGGTACAGAGACAGAGACAGAACTGGACGGCTGAGGGAGAGAAAGAGAATGGAAGGGATAGCTGGAAAAGGAGTGGGAGGGAGAGGGATTGAGGGGGCGAGAGAGAGATAGTGTAGGGTATAGTGTGAGAGTGGGGATCAGAGAATGAGAGTGGGGTACAGAGAGAGACTTGGGGAGAGAGAGTGAGGGCTGGAGAGACAGAGGTGGGGGTGAGGGAATGGTGAGTGTTGAGATTTAGAGTAGGGGGCGAAAGGGGAGGGAAAGTCTGGGCTGGAGAGAGTGGAAAGTGGAGACAGAGTGAGACAGAGTGAGTTGGTTGGAGAGACAGAAATAGTTGGGGTCAGAGAGATAAGGAGGGAGATACAGTGTGGGAGAGACTGAAAGAATGTTGGTTGATTGTGGGAGAGACAAAGCGGGGAGGGAATGAAAGAGAGAGGGAGGGAGGGAAGGTATGGAAAGAGAGAGGAAGCAAATGGAGGAACAGATGGAGGTGCAGGAAGAGAGAGGGGATGAAGCTGAGAGAGAGGGGAGAATGACAATGGGGACGTGGAGAGGGAGGTAGCGGTTTTCAGAGAGAAAGGTTGTGACAGGGAGAGGGAGGAAGAGATAGAGATAGTGAGGGGAGAAAGAGAATAAGGGAGAGAGAGTGATTGGGGGGAGAGTGGGGAGAGAGGTAAAGAGTGGTGCAACATTGTGGGGAGAGAGATGGAAGGGAGGGAGCTGGAGAGAGGGAGGGTTGAGACAGCGTGGGAGCGGGAAGCTTGAAAGAGCACGAGGGAGAGGGAGAGAGAGGGAAGATGGAGAGATAGACAGGTTGGAGCGAGAGGAAGTGAAGGGGCAAGAGGGAGTGATGGGGAGAGACAGGTTGGTGGAGGAAAGTGCTGCAGGAAGAGAGAGAGAGGAAGGGGAGAGAGAGCGGTGATGGGGAGACAAAGGCAGTGTGAAATGGGAGAGTCATAGTCATAGCGTCATCGAGATGTACAGCTTGGAAACAGACCCTTCAGACCAACCCAGCCATGCTGACCAGATAACCCAAACCAATTGAGTCCCATCTGCCAGCACCCAGCCCATATCCCTCTAAACCCTTCCTATTCATATAGCCATTCAGATGCCTTTTAAAAGTTGCAATTGCACCAGCTTCCACCACTTCCTCTAGCAGCTCATTCCATACTCGTACCATCCTATGAATGGAAACGTTTTCCCTTAGGTCTCTTTTATATCTTGACCCTCTCACCCTAAACCTGTGCCCTCTAGATCTGAAGACCCCACCCAGGGAAGAGACTTGGTCTATCTTAGTATCCATGACCTTCATGTTTTTGTAAGCCTCGATAACGTCACCTCTCAGATTCCAACGCTCCAGGGAAAATAAACCCAGCCTATTTAACCTCTCTTTATAGCTCAAATCCTCCATCGCTGGCAACATCCTTCTAAATCTTTCCTGAACCCGTTCAAGTTTCGCAACACCTTTCCAATAGAATGGAAACCAGAACTGATCGCAATATTCCGAAAGTGGTCTAAAGAATGTCCTGTTCAGCTGCAACAAGACTTCCTAATTCCTGGACTCAAAACTCTGAGCAACAAAGAAAAGCATAGCAAAAGCCTTCTTCACTATCCTATTTACCTGTGACTCCACTATCAAGGAGCTATGATCCTGCACGCCAAGGTCTCTTTGTTCAGCAGCACCCCCTAGGTCCTTAACATGAAGTGTGGAGTCCTGCATTATTTCTCAAGAATAGGTCAAGTTTTGCACCTTCTCTAGTAGTTACATCCACGCTGAATGAGAATTTTTTCCTGTACACACTTACCAAATTCCTCTCCATCTAAACCCTTAATACTATTGCAGTCCCAGTTTATGCTTGGAAATTTAAAATCCCCTACCATAACCACCCTATTATTCTTAAAGATAGCTGAGATCGCCTCACAAGTTTGTTTCTCAATTTCCCTCTGACTATAAGGGTGTCTATAATACAGTCCCAATAAGATGATCATCCCTTTCTTACTTCTCAATTCCACGCAAGCAACTTCCTGAATGTAATTCCGGGAATATCATCCCTAATCCCTTATCAAAAACGCCACACGCCCTCCTCTCTTGCCTCCCTTTCTGTCCTTCATGTAGCACTTGTATCTTGGAATATTTAACTGCCAGTCCTGTCCATCCCTGAGACATGTTTCTGTAATTGCTATGATATCCCAGTCCCATGTTCCTGACCATGCCCAATTTCATGTGCCTTCCCTGTTAGACCCTTTGCATGGAAATAAATGCAGTTTAATTTATCAATCCTTTCCTGCCTGCCCTGACTGTTTGATATGCTTCTGTCCTCAACTGTACCAGACTCAGATTGGTCTTTCCTCGCTAATCCCCAAGTCCCACATTACCATCCCTCCTCGACCTTACTAGTTTAAATCCTCCTGAACAGTTCTAGCAAATCTTCCTGCCAGTACATTAGTCCCCATTAAACTTAGGTGCAACACAGAGACAAAGAAGGAGAGAAGAGAGAAAGGGTGGGGTGGAGAGAGTGAGGGAAGACGGGGGGAGGCAGAGGGGACAATTTTGGGAGAGGGAGAGGGAGAGAGAGGCTGGAGGGAGTAACAGAGAGAGTGAGAGAGTGCAGTGAAGAGAGAGAGTACGGGGAGAGAGGGAGTGAGGAGGAGAGAGAGTGACGGGGAAGTAGAGAGACGGAGGGAGTAAGGAACGTCAGAGTGAGTGAGGGGGAGATAATGAGAGAGAACGAAGGAGAGGAGATTGAGACATAGAGAGGGGTGAGAGAGAAAGGGAGTTGGGAAGGAGAGAATATGATGGATGGAGGATGAGGGAGAGAGAAAGAGACAGCAGTGGTGAGAAAGGGGTAAGAAAGAGATTAAGAGATGGAAAGGGAAGGAGAGAGAGGTGGTGAAGGTAGAGGGATTGATCAGAAAGAGGGAGGTAGAGAGAGAGAAAGAGGAGAGATACAGTGTGGGAGGAAGGAGGGATAGAGGGGTGGTGAGAGGGAGAGGGAGTGATGAGAGTGAGGGATGGTTGGGAGAGAAGGAAGCGTGGAGAGAGAGGGTGAGGACGACAAGGTACTGGAGGAGAGGGGGAGGGGAGAGAAGGAGGGGGAAGTGATAGGTAGAAAGATAGTAAGCCGGAGAGTGAGAGAGAGAGTTAGGGGGAGGCGTTAGGGCGAGTTGGTGGAGAGAGAGGGAGGGGGAGAGAGAGGGAGGGGGAATGAGGGAGATAAAGAAGAGTGGGGAGAGAGAGGGCTGGGGAGAGGGGAGGGAGACAGAGGTAGGAGCAAGAGAGAGGGTGGAGATACAGGGAGAGGTGGAGAGAGGGAGGGGAGAGAGAAGGAAGGGGAGGGAGAGAGAGGGAGGACAGAGAGAGTGAGGGTGGGTGAGAGTGAGAGTGAGGAAGGAGGAAAGACGGCACGGTGGCACAGTGGTTAGCACTGCTGCCTCACAGCGCCAGAGACCCAGGTTCAATTCCCGCCTCAGGTGACTGATTGTGTGGAGTTTGCACGTTCTCCCCGTGTCTGCGTGGGTTTCCTCCGGGTGCTCCGGTTTCCTCCCACAGTCCAAAGAGGTGCAGGTCAGGAGAATTGGCCATGCTAAATTGCCCATAGCCTTAGGTAAGGGGTAAATATAGGGGTATGGGTGGGTTGCGCTTCGGCCGGGCGGTGTGGGCCGAAGGGCCTGTTTCCATACTGTAAGTAATCTAAAAAAAAGAGAGAGACAGAGGGTGCCGAGAGAGACAGAAGGGGTCGAGAGATGGAGTTTGAGAGAGATGGAGGGAGAGCACGAATGGTTAGTGAGAGAAAGAGAGGGAGGAGATAGAGCGGGAGGGAGCAGGAGAGAGACGGAGAGGGTGGCAAGAATGCGAGCAGGGGTAGGAGTAAGAGAGGGAGAGGGAGCCAGAGGGAGACTGAGTCAGGGAGAGTGAGCGGGACTGAGCAGGAGAGGAGGAAGAGGAGAGAGGTGGCGAGAGGGAGGGAGTATAGAGAGAGAGTGGGGGAGGGGTAAGACAGAGTGGGAGAAATGAGCGGGAAAGGGGACAGTGAGAGAGTGTTGGTAAGAGGGAGAGTGAGCGTGAGAGCGAGGAGAAGAGAGAGAAAGGGGCAGAGAGAGAGAATGAGAGAAGTGAGAGAAAGAAGGCATTTGGAGGATAAAGAGTGGGTGAGGTTAGAGAGAAAGAGAAGGGACTGGCGAGAGAGAGAGAGAGAGAATTAGGGGGAGGCAAGAGAGAGAGCGGGTGGAGAGAGGAGGAAGGAGAGAGATCGGGACAGGGAACGTTGGGAGAGAAAGAGGGAGGGAGGAGGAGAGAGACTGGGACGAGGGAGAGAGGTAGGAGGAAGAGAGAGAGAGGTGGAAGCGATAGGATGTGAAGGAGAGAGTGAGGGAGTCGGAGAGAGAGAAGGAGGGGAGAGTAAGAGGTTGGCAGAAGGGTGAAGGAGAGTGAGGGAGGGAGGAAACAGAGAAGGAACAAGTAGAGAGATGGCCTGGGAGCGAGAGAAGGGGTGAGAGGATGGTAAGAGAAGAAGAGACAGCGGGAGGGGTTCGAGAGAGAAAGAGACAGCGGCGATGTGGAAATTGAGCAGGAAAGAGAGCGAGAGAACGAAAATGAGAGCGTGGAGAAGGGAGTGAGGCAGAGAGAGAGGGGAGAGAGACGGAGGAATGGAAGAGCGAAAGAGAGTGGGGAAGAAAGGGTATGGGGAGAGGGGAAGAAAGAGAGGGTGTCAAATGAGAAAGAAGAAATGGAGAGTGAGAGAGGGAGGAATGTAGAGAGAGCGATGGAGAGAACAGGAGGAATTCAACAGAGATAGAGAGGGAGTATCTAGAGAGAGAGGGAGTGTGAGGGGTGTGGGAGAGAGGAAGGTAGGGGAGAGTTAGGGTGGATAGAGGGGGTGAAGGAGAGGGAGGGGTGTGCATGTGTGAGAGAGAGTGGGATGAGGTCGAAGCGAGGGAGGGAAGATCACAAGATGGGGATCTGGGAGAGAGAAAGTCAAGGGAGAGAGGGAAATGAGAGAGAGAGAGAGGGCGGGGAAAGTGGAGAAGAGAGAACTAAGAGGGAAAGACTGGGGGACTAGAGAGAAGGGTGAGGGAGAGAGTGTTGGTGCGAGAGAGGATGAGGATGAGAGGGAGTGGAAGAGAAAAATGGGAGGAGAGAGGGAATGGGAGTAGTGAGAGAGAGTGAGGGAGGGCCAGAGAGAGGAGTAGATGAGAGTGAGGGAACGGGGTGAGAGAGATAGACAGGGGGTGAGAGCGGGAGAGCAAAGGTGGGGATAGTGCGAGACAGAGGGGGAAGAGAGAGGAGGAGAATGCTTGGAGTAAAAGAGGGAGAGGGGAGGGAGAGAGGGTGAGGGTGACAGGGGAGAGAGGGAGGGGAGAGAGAATGGAAGGAAGGAGAGAGAGTGAGGGAGGGAAGACAGAGAGTGTGAGCGAGTGAGAGAGATGGAGTTTGAAAAGACAGAGACAGAGAGACAGAGAAGTAGGGGAGCGAGAAAGGGTGCGCTGGGGACTGGGATTGGGAGTGGCAGAGGGAAGATGTTGGGAGGGCGACAGAGGGAGCATGGAAGGGACAGAGAGAGGGGGCAGAGGGGGTGAGAGAGCGTGAGGGAGAGGGTAGCTACAGAGAGCGTGGATTGAGAGAGTGGGATGGGATTAGAGAGCAACAGGGGGGAGAGAGAGGGAGGCAGGAGGGAAAGTGAGTGTGAGTGAGGGAAAGATAGCGAATGAAGGAAGGGAGAGTGAGTTAGAGGAAGGGCAGAGATAGAAAGGAGGGGATAGAGAGAGGAGAAAGAGGGGGAGGGGTTAGGGCGAGAAAGAAAAGGAGGGTCTAGAGAGGGGGGAGCGGGAGAAAGAGGGAGACAGTGAAGTGAGAACGAGAGTGAAGGGAAAGAGGGAGAGAGGGAGGGGAAAGAGGGAGAGGGAGATGTGGAAGACAGAGGGAGGCAGGGAGAGAAAAGGTGGTGGTAGAGGAGGGAGAGAGGGAGGTGGTGGACAGATAGAGAGGAGATCGAGAGAGAGGAGAGAGCAGGAGTGGTGAGAGAGACAAAGAAAGGGTGGAGATAGCGAAAGAGGGAATGGCAAAAAGAGGAAGAGGGATTGGAAAGAGAATGGAGTCGATGGTGAGTGAGTGAGGGAGGAAAAGAGAGAGGACGGGGAAGAGTGAGGGGGAGGGAGCAAGGGGTGAGATGGAGGGAGCAATGCAGTGTGCGAGAAAAGGAGGGGGAGGGCGAGAGAGGGGGAGAAAGTGTGGGGGAACCAGACAGAGACAGAATGGGGAGGGAGGGGGAGAGGGAGTGTGCGTGGGAGTGAAGGTGAGGGAGACAGTGAGGGGAAAAGGGGGGAGAGGGAGAATAGGAGGAGAGACAGAGAGAGACATGGAATGGGTGGGAGAGAGGGAGCAGGAAGAGAGGGAGCGGGAAGAGAGGGAGGAGGACAGACACAAAAGGGGTGAGAGAGGGAAATTGAGTGTAAAGAAGAGAGTGTGTTGGAGGGTGATAGAGAAAATAAGGGAGGCTGAGGCAGAAAGAAAGGGGGAGCAGGGGAGTGATGTGGGGAGGTAGACAGAGATAGAGAGAGGGAGGAGAGAGAGGAAGGGAGGATATAGAGAGGGTAGGGTTGGTAGAGATTGAGGCAGCGGTGGGGAGGGGGAGAGAGGTTGCATGTGGGACAGAGAGAAGGATAGAGCAGGAGGGAGTGGCACAGAGAGGAAGAGGGAGTGGAGGGAGAATGGAGTAGATGGCGAGAGAAGGAAGGAGAGAGAGGGAGGGAGGAAAAGAAAGAGGGCGGGAATGGTGATGGGAGAGAGAGGGAGGGGCAATATGGAGGAAGGAAGAGGGAGGGGACAGGGGAGAGTGCGAGAGTGGAACCAGGTGAGAGCGAAGTGTATAGAGAGGGAGGGAGGAGAGGCACAGACGTGGTGAGAGGGAGAGTGAGGGAAGGGTAGAGAGGTAGTGAGTGAGCGTGAGACAGAGAGACAGGAAGGAGGGAGATATGTGGGGAGCGAGACAGAGATAGAGAGAGAGAGGGAGAGAAAGTCAGAGTTCTGGTACAGAGAGCGGCAGGGTGTAGAGAGTGTTGGAGAGGGAGAGAGATAGAGGGGAGAAAGAGAGGAGAGAGGGAGAGAGAGGGACAGATATGGAGGGACGGGGAGAAACTGGGAGGGATGAGAGAGGATGATGGGGAGAGAGGGAGAGGGCGGGGCAGACACAGAGAGAGAGAGAGAGAGAAAGCGGAGTGAGGGGAGAGAGAGAGACACCGGGAGAGAGAGAGGGCGAGAGAGAAGGGGGAGTGATGCTGAAGAGACCGAGGGGAGAGAGAGAGATGTTCTGAAGTTGGGGAGAGACAGAGGAGAAAAGGGCGGAGAGAGAGATGTTGAGAATGAGGAGAATGATAGAATACGAGGGGGTAGACAGGGAGTGAGGGAGAGGTAAAGGGAGATGGGTGAGGGGGAGGGAGGAAGTGTGGAAAAGATGTGGAAAGCAAGATCGAGAGACAGAGGAAGACAGAGAAAGGGGAGGAAGAGAGAGAGAGAAGGAGCGAAGGAGTAGAGAGAGAGGGAGAAATATAAAGAAAGAGGGATCGAGCAGGGAGAGAGCAATGTAGATGGGGAGGGAGAGGGGTGAAGAGAGGGAGGGAGGTTGGAAAGAGAGTGAGTGAGGGAGGAGAGGGAGAGGTAGGTAGGAGAGAGAGGGAGGTGGGAAGTAGAGAGCAAGTAAAGTGAGCAGGGATAGAGCGGGATGAAGGCAGGGGAGGGAGAGACAGCGAGGGGGAAAAGGGGTAACAGAGATATTGTTAGGCAAAGGGGAGACAGACAGGTCCTGCAGAGAAAGCGAGTGGGAGGTGAGGTGAATGGCGAAAGAGATGGGGGGGATAACAGGGAGTGAAGGCGGGGGAAGGGAGTGGGAGAGTGAGAAATAGAGAGGGGAGAGAGCGGAAACAGCACGGAAGAGGGAAAGAAAAGGAGAGTGAATGACAAGTTGAGGCAGATGAAGAGAGGGGGTGAGACATCGAAGTGCAGGGAGAGATGGAGGAGAGAGAGAGTACAGAGGAAGAGAGAGTGGGAGTGAGAGGTGAAGGGGCAGAGAGGGAATTTGAAGGACGGAGAACAACGAAAGGAGTGGGGAGATGTGGGGAGAGAGTGAGAGAGATAGAGGGACGGGCAGAGAGAGAGGGTGTGATGGGATAGAGAGTGGGAGGGGGCAAGAAGGTTTGGGGAGAGCGAGAGATGGGGAACAGAGAGAGATATAAATAGAGTGAGGCTGGAGGAAGCGATGGAGGGAAGAGCGAGTGGGGAGCGAGAGGGAGAGGGGGGAACGAGAGTGATGGAGTGGTTAGTGGAGATTGCGAGAGTGGGAAGATGATGGCGGTGTTTAGCGAATGAGAGAGAGGGTGGCGGGAAGGGAGAGGGAGAGGGGTGAGGGAGAGACAGAGGGAGGGGTCAGAAAGAGGGCGCAGAGAGAAAGGGAGCGAAGGAGTTGGTACTGGGAGGGAAGAGAGTGGGGAAGGGGTGAGATAATGTGGAAGAGAGAGGAAGGATGAATGGGAGGGAGAGAGGAAGGTATGAGGGAAGGAGAGAGAGAGAGAGGAAGAGCAACGAGGGAGGAAAATGGAGTGCGTGGAAGAGAGAGCCAGGAGAGATGGAGAGGGAGAGGGACTGAGGGGAGCACAGAGGTGGAGAGAGGGATGAGAGAGTGATGGAGGAGGGACAAAGGGAGAGTGGGGGGCAGAGAGAGAGGGAGAGTGGGCAGCCAGGGGGTATTTAGTGACAAAGGGGGAGAAGGGAAGTGGGAGGTCGAGACAGAGTGGATAGGGTGGGAGATAGAGAGAAAATGAGGCATGCCAGAGAGAGTGAGGGAAGGAGTCAGACAGTGTGTTGAGAAAGTGATGGAGGGGGACACAGACAGAGTGAACAGACAGGAAGCGGGATGTGGAAGAGAGAGAGTCGTGGAGAAAGAGTGGGCAGAGAGAGAGGTGGAGGGAAGGAAAGAAAGAGTGGGGCTTGTGGTGGATAGAGCTGTTGAGAGTGAAATATCGAGGGAGTGGGGAAAGAGAGAGAGGGACAAAGAGAGAGTAATGAGGGAGAGACTGATGAGGGGAAGCAAGAGGCATGGGAGAGAGTTGGAGGGGCTCGAGAGAAGGAGAGCTAGAGGGGAGGGCGTGGAGAAGAAGAGAGGGAGCTAGGGAGAGAAAGAGTGGGGACGGACAGAAAGAGAGAGAGAGGGGAGAATGGGTGAGAGAGAGGGAGACGGAGAGAGAAATGTGGTGATGAGAGAGTGGGAGATGGAGAGAGAGCAAGGGAGAGGCAGGAAAGAGAGAGAGAGTGATATGGAGAGAGAGGGAAGGGGAAGACAGAGGGAGAGAGGGGATGAAAGAGAGAGGAGTTGGGAGAAAGAGAAGGGGAGTAGGTGAGAGAGACAGGGTGAATGGTTGGACAGACAAAGGCTGTCGGGAGAGAGAGTGAGAGTGAGGATGGAAGGGTGGGTGTGGGAGGGAGTGTGAGATTAATGGGGACAATTTAGAGAGAGGGGTGAGAGGGAGGGGAGGTGAAGTGGAAAGACGGAGAGAGAGTGAGGGAGAGGGGACAAAAGTGAGGGAAGGGACGTAGAGGGTGGGGAGTGAAAGTGATGGGGAGGACGGGAGAAAGATGTGTAAGCCAGAGGAAGAGAGACGAAGCAGGGAAGGAACAGAACGAAAGAGACAGATCGGTGCAGACAGAGGGAAGTATGGAGAGAGAGGAAAGTGGGGGTGAGAGAATGAGGAAAAGGGTGATAGAGAGAGGGATGACGAGAGAGAGAGGGAACAGTGAGAAAGAGGTAGGTAGTGGGAAGGGAGCGAGAGAGTGGGAGAGAGGGAGGGAAGGAGGTGGAAGACAGAGTGAGTGGGGGTAGAGAGACAGAGGGGAGAGAGTGAGGGAGGGTGAGAGAGAAAGTGAGAGAAGATGTGAGAGGGAGAGTGATTGAGGGTGAGAGAGAGATTGAGGGAGGGCTATATAGCTTGAGGGAGGGTGAGAGATAGATTGAGGGCGTTCTATAGAGAGAGTGAGAAGGGATAAGATTAAGAGAGATAGGGAGGGGTAGACAGAGGAGAAAGTGATGTCTGCAGATGCTGGAGATCAGAGATGGAAATGTGTTGCTGGGAAAGCACAGTAGGTCAGGCAGCATCTAGGGAACAGGAGAATCGACGTTTCGGGCATTAGCCCTTCTTCAGGAATGAGGAAAGTTGGTCCAGCAGGATAAAAGATAGGGAGGAGGGACTTGGGGGAGGGGCGTCGGAAATGTGATAGGTGGAAAGAGGTCAAGGTGAGGGTGATAGGTCAGACTGGGGTGGGGGCGGAGAGGTCAGGAAGAAGATTGCAGGTTAGGAAGGCGGTGCTGAATTTGATGGATTTGACTGAGACAGGCTGGGGGGAGGGGAAATAAGGAAACTGGTGAAATCCGAGTTCATCCCTTGTGGTTGGAGGGTTCCTAGCCGGAAGATGAGGCGTTCTTCCTCCAACCGTCGTTTCGCTGTGGTCTGACGATGGAGGAGTCCAAAGACCTGCATATCCTTGGTGGAGTGGGAGGGGGAATTGAAATGTTGAGCTACAGGGTGGTTGGGTTGGTTGGTCCGGGTGTCCCAGAGGTGTTCTCTGAAACGCTCCGCAAGTAGGCGGCCTGTCTCCCCAATATAGAGGAGGCCACATCGGGTGCAAAGGATGCAATAGATGATATGTGTGGAGGTGCAGGTGAATCTGTGGCGGATATGGAAGTTTCCTTTGGGGCCTTGGAGGGAGGTGAGGGGGGAGGTGTGGGCGCAAGTCTTGCACCTCCTGCGGTTGCAGGGGAAGGTACCGGGAGTGGAGGTTGGGTTGGTGGGGGGTGTGGATCTGACAAGGGAGTCACGGAGGGAGTGGTCTTTATGGAATGCTGATAGGGGAGGGGAGGGAAATATATCCTTGGTGGTTGGGTCCGTTTGGAGGTGGCGGAAATGACGGCGGATGATGCGCTGTACATGGAGGTTAGTGGGGTGGTAGGTGAGGACCAGTGGGGTTCTGTCCAGGTGGCGGTTGGAGGGGCGGGGTTCAAGGGCGGAGGATCGGGAAGTGGAAGAGATGCGGCGGAGGGCATCGTCGACCACGTCGGGGGGGAAATTGCGGTCCTTGAAGAAGGAGGCCATCTGGGATGTGCGTTTTTGGAACTGGTCCTCCTCGGAGCAGATGCGGCGGAGTCGAAGGAATTGGGAGAATGGGATGGCGTTTTTACAGGGGGCAGGATGGGAGGAGGTGTAGTCCAGGTAGCTGTGGGAGTCGGTCGGTTTGTAGTAGATGTCTGTGTTGATTCGGTCGCCTGAGATAGAAAAAGAAAGGTCGAGGAAGGGGAGGGAGGAATCTGAGACTGTCCAGGTGAATTTGAGGTCGGGGTGGAAGGTGTTGGTGAAGTGGATGAACTGTTCAACCTCCTCGTGGGAGCACGAGGCGGCGCCGATACAGTCATCGATGTAGTTGGGGGTGGGGGGTGGGGCCAGTGTAGTTGCGGAAGATGGATTGTTCCACATATCCTACGAAGAGGCAGGCATAGCTGGGGCCCATGCGGGTGCCCATGGCTACTCCTTTCATTTGGAGGAAGTGGGAGGATTGGAAAGAGAAGTTGTTCAGGGTGAGGACCAGTTCAGTCAGTCGAAGGAGGGTGTCAGTGGAAGGGTACTGGTCGGTACGGCGGGAAAGAAAGAAGCGGAGGGCTTTGAGTCCTTCGTGATGGGGGATGGAGGTGTACAGGGATTGGATATCCATGGTGAAAATAAGGCGTTGGGGACCGGGGAAGCGAAAATCATGGAGCAGGTGGAGGGCATGGGTGGTGTCCCGAACGTAGGTGGGGAGTTCTTGGACTAAGTGGGACAGGACGGTGTCAAGGTATGCGGAGATGAGTTCGGTGGGGCAGGAGCAGGCGGAGACAATGGGTCAGCCGGGGCAGTCAGGTTTGTGGATTTTGGGCAGGAGGTAGAAGTGGGAGGTGCGGGGTTGTGGGACTATGAGGTTGGAGGCGGTGGATGGGAGATCCCCCGAGGTGATACAGAGAGGGTAGACAGAGAGTGAGGCAGAGCATGTATAGAGTGAGCGAGAGGATAAAGAGAAATGGGAAGGGAAGGTGAACGACAGAGGGGCAAGAGACAGAATGGATGGGAGAGAGAGGGAAGTGTTGAAAGAGAGGGGAAGGAAGGGACAGAGAGAGGGGAGAGGGAGAGAGGGGGAAGGGGATAGTGGGGGAGGTATGATGAAGAAGAGTGAAGGAGTGAGGGAAAGCGCATGGCCGAGGGAGAGAGGGTAAGTGGGAGGTAGGGTGAAGGAGAGAAGGAGGAGGTAGTTGAGAGTATTTCGAGAGTAGGAGTGAGAGGGAGCGCGCAAGGGAGAGAGAGAGAGTGAGGGAGAGAGAGAGTGTTTGAGGGTGAGGGCGAAAGACAGATAGAGGGAAGAGGGAGAGTGAGTCTGGAAGAAGAGACAGTGAGAGAGGGAGAGGGAGGGTGAGTGTGACACGGAAGAGAATGAGGTAGGATAGAGAGGGAGAAAGAGGATGGGGGTGAGAGAGAGGGTGCAGAGAGAAAGGGAGACAGGGATGACAGTGAGAGTGGGTGAAGGAAGAGAGAGTGAGGGAGTGAAGGAGGGAACCGATAGGAGAGAGAGAGATAGCGAGGATGGACAGTGAGGAAGTGGGTGTCAGAGAGAGTGAGGGCTGGGGAAAGAGAGAGACGGAAAGAGGCGGCAGAGCGGGGGGACACGTGACGGGACCGAGAGAGTGAGGTGAAGGGAGTGAGAGGAAGGAGGAAGAGGAGGGGATGGGAGAGTGTAAGTGGGAGTGGGGGGAGCGCGGAGAGAGAGAGGACAGGGAGAGATACAGAAAAGGTGGAAAGACAGAGAGAGCAATGGCATCGAGAGGAACTGGAAGAGTGAGGGCGAGAGGCAGGCGAGAGAGATAGTAGGTTTCAGGGAGAGGGAGAGAGAGAGGGGCTGGGGAAGAGAGAGAAGAAGAGAGAGAGGGCGGGAAGGGTGCAAACGCAAGACAGTGAGGGAAGGGGTGACGGAGACAGTGTCGGAGAGCATGACAGAGATAGAGAAAGGAATGGGGAGGGAGACAGGGATGTAGAAGGATTAGAGAGTGGAGGCGGTAGACGGAGAAGGAGGGAGGGTGAGTGAGATTGTGAGGGAGGTTGAAATAGAGTGAGGAAGGGGAGAGAGAGAGTTAGGAGGGGGCAGAGAGTGAGAGGGGGCTGGTAGAAAGAAACAGTCTGGGAGAGGGGTGGGTGAGAACATGGGAGACGGACAGAGAGGGGGAGGGGAGTGGGACAGAGAGGGAGCTGGTGAGAGAGAGAGGGGATTTAGGTATCGGGAGAAAGAGGGAGTTGGGAAGGGACAGAGAGAGAGAAGGGGAGAGATAGTATGGTTGAGGTGGAGAGACAAAGGGATCAAGGACAGAGAGAGTGTGAGGGAGGGGGTGTGAGAGAGTTTGAGGGAGGGTGTGACAGAGAGGGAAGGGGGCAGGGAGAGATAGGGATTGTAGAAAGAGAGTCATGGAGGAAGAGAGAGGACTGGAGAGACTGAAAGAGGGAATGAGGTGTAGGGGAGATTCAGAGGTGGAAGCGTGCGAGAGACTGTGGATAAAAGGGAGGGTGATGGAGAGGGCAGAGTGAGAGGGGAGAAGTGAGAGAGTGAGAGAAAGGGAGTGGGGAGTGAGGGAGCAATAAATATTGTGAGAGGAAAGAGAGGGAGGATGGGAGAGAGAGGCACACGAGGAGAGAGGGAGAGAGAGGGTTAGGGAAAGAGGGAGGAGGAAGAGAATGTGGATGGGTAGAGAGATGGGTAGAGAGTGTGCGGGGAGAGAGAGGTGGAGAGACAATTCGGAGAGAGAGAGACTTGCGCGAGAGAAATTGTGGGGGTGAGAGAGTTGGGGTGAGAGTGGGTAGAGAGTCGGGGAGAGAAAGAGGGGGTGGGACAAGAGAGTGTGGCATGGAGAGAGGGAGAGTGAGGGAGAGAGAATGAGTGAGCAAGAGAGAGGAATGGAGAGAGGGAGAAACAGAGACACATATAGGGAAAGAGAGAGAGGAGTTTGGGCAGAGAGATGAGAGAGATGGGGTTTGGTGGAGAGAGAGAGAGAGGGGGGTGTGGGGACAGAGAAGGAGAGAGAGTGAGAGCGAGAGAGACAGAGACAAGAGGGCTAGGGAGAGGGCGTGGTTGGAATGGAGAGAACAAGAAAGACAGTGGACGGGGAGGGTGAGCGGGGCTTTGGGGGAGAGAGACAGCAAGAGAGATGTATAAAGTGAGGTGGGGAAGAGAGGGAGGGGTGGGAGAGAGAGAAATAGTGAAGGAGAGAAAGAAGGGAAGGGTAGAGTAAGAGAAGACGACAAAGGGGGAGAGAGGCGGCTGAGAGAGAGAGAGTGTGGGGCATGAGAGAGAGAGTGAGGGTGGAGGGAGAGTGGGTAATTGGGGAGTGAGAGGGCAAGAGAAAGGCATTGGGATTGGGAGAGCGACAAAGAGGGAAGAATAGAGAGCACGAGAGAGGGGAGAAAGAGGAGTGGGAGAAAGAGAGAGAAGGGAATGGAGAGATATAGAGAGGGGTGAAAGAGAGAAAGAGGCAGAGAGCGCGAAAGAGAGGGTGCTGGGGAGAGAGAAAGGCACAGAGGGAGGAAGATGTAGAGAGAAAGTGAGAGAGGGGAGAGGAAGGAGAGAGAGAGAGAATGGAGTGGACACAGAGAGGAGAGAGAGACGGATGGAGAGAGTAGGGGAGAGTGAGAAATTGTGAAGCGAGATAAAGAGAGAGTGTGGGGGAGAGAGAGAGTAGGCGGTGAGAGAGAAAGACGACGAGAGAAGGACTGGGGACAGAAAGAGAGGCACAGTGGGCAAGGAAGTGTGGTGAGAGAGTGAGAATGAGAGAGAGGGGAGACAGAGCGAGAGTGGGGGAGAGTCAGTGAAAGTGAGAGTGGGGGAAGGGAGAGAGCGAGAAGGGGAGAGTGAGATAGAGTGGGGGGAGAGAGAGAGAGTCGGGGTGAGAGAATCAGAGATAGTGGGAGAGAGAGTTGTTGAGAGAGAGAGAGTTGGGGAATGTGAGAATGGGGAGAGTGAGAGAGAGACGGTAGTGAGAGAGACAGGGAGAGCTGAGGGAGAGTGGAAGAGAGAGACAGGAGAGCGAGTAAGCAAGGGGGATGGCAGGTTCAGAGCGAGAGTGGGAGAGAGAGAGAGTGGGAGAAAGAATGAAAGTGGGTGGAGAGAGAAAGAAAGAGAGAGAATATATGGTCGAGAGTGAGAGAGGTGGGGATAGGAAGAGAGTCGTAGGAGACAGTGGAGGTGGGAGAGAAAGAAAGAGTGGACAGAGATACAAACTGGGGCAAAGATAGAGAGAGTGTGGAAAGAGAGTGTGGGGAAACAGAGTCGGGAGAGCGCTTGGGGCAAGTAAGAGAGCGTAGGGAGAGGATGAGTTGGGAGGAGAGAGTGAGACACAGATAGAGGGGAGAGAGACTGAGAGAGAGAGAGAGTGGAAGCTGGTAGGGAGAGAAAGAGACAGAATGGAGTTAAAGAGAGAGAGAGCGATGGCTATAGAGCGAGTGGGGAGAGAAAGATGGGTTCAGAGAAAGAGAGAGTGTGGGGGAGAGGGAACTTCAGGCACGTAGATAGACAGTGGTTGTGAGAGAGAGTCAGTGTTGAGAGAGAGAGTGGAAAGAAAAAAACTGGGGACAGAGAGTGGGGGAGAGACAGAGGGGGAGAGAGACTGGGGACTGATAGATTGGGGGAGATTGAATGACAGATATAGACGGTATCAAGAGAGTGGGAGGAGTGGGATAGAGAGTGAGAGGGAGAAGATGGAGGGGAGACAGTAGGCAGGGAGTGAGTTGTGGAGGGAAGGAGAAAGAGTGGAGTGCAGCAAAAGGGTGGCGGTGAAGGGATGGAGAGAGATGGAGAGAGAGTGTGGAGGCGAGCGAGACAGTTGGGGAAAGAGAGAGAGTTAGTGGAGAGAGGGTTGAGGACAGATAGAGTAGGAGAGAGAGAATGAGGGAGAGAGTCACTGGGGAGAAAGAGTAGGTGAAATATATAGAGAGGAGAGAGAGACTAAGTGGTGAGAGAGAAATTGGGGGAGAGAGAGTGGGTGAGATAGAGAGTTGGGAGTGAGAGTTTAAGTTGGGGAGAGGTAGAGAGCAAGTTGGAGAGAGAGTGTGGAGAAATAAAGAGTCGAGGGAGCGGGAGAGTGAGGGAAAGGGAGAGTGGGAGAGAGAGAGGGAGGGGTGTGAGAGTGAGAGAGACGGGGACTGAGAGTGAGTGGCAGACAGAGAGAGAGCGGAGGAGAGAGAGACATGTAGGGAGGGTTGGAGAGCGCGGGAGGTGAGAGAGTGAGAGAGAGACAGAGAGCGTTAGTGGTAGGGAGTGTCGGGGAGTGAGAGAGTGAGGCAGAGTGTGAGGAGAGCGAGAGTGGGATGAGGAAGAAAGAGAAGTGGGAGAGAGGGAGTGGAGAGAGAGCAAGTGGGAAAGCGAGAGATAGAGAATGGGGAGAGAGAGTGTGGGAAAAAGAGAGCGAGGGCGAGAGACTGGGGGATTGAGATAGGGTGCAGGGAGAGATTGTGAGAGAGAGAGAATGGGAGAGAGAGATTCATGCAAGAGAGACAGTTAGAGGAGAGAGAAAGTGGGGTTAGAGAGATAGAAGTGAGAATTCGGGTGGATAGAGTGAGACAGGACAGCGGAAGAGAGAGAGTGCAGAGAGAGTGAGACAGAAAGCGGGAGAGCGGGAGAAGGGAGAAAAAGAGAGAGATTGGGTAAAGAGAGATGGCGGTGGAAGGGAGAGAGAGAGAGAATGGGGCGAGAGAAAGAGAGAGTTCCGGGAGAAAGAGAGATTGAGGTCAGAGTGGGTGGGAGAGAGAGTGGGGGAGAGAAATAATGGGGAGAGGGAGTTGAGGGGCGAGAGAGGCCGTGGGTGAGAGTTAAAGTGGAGAGAGAGTGAGAGTCGAGAGAGCAAGAGAGCGAGGGGAGAGAGCCCACGCCTGGAGAGACAGAAGTCTTAGGGTGGGGTGAGAGAATGAGATTGGGAAGAGAGAGATATGGCTGGGGAGAGAGAGTGGGCCCGGGAGAGGGAGAGTGGGGAATAGAGACAGTGGGGGAAACAGAGCTTGGGGGGAGAGAGAGAGAGCACATGGGAAACAGAGAGTGAATGGTGGAGAGAGAAACGGCAAGAGAGAGAGTGATTGGGTTTGTGGACGTAGATACTATGGCGGAGAGAGATAAGAGAGAAAGAGAGAAAATGGAGATACAGAGAGTTGGATAAGAGAGAGTGTGGGAAAGAAAGAGATTAATGGAGAGAGATAGTGGGGAGGCAGAGAGTGGGGGAGAGAGTGCGGGAGAGAGAGTGGGGGAGATGGAGAGATTGGGAGGAAAAGGAGATACAGGAGAGAGGGAGAGATTGGGGAGAGTGATTGGGGAGAGAAACAGTGTGCAGAGAGAAAAAGAATAGAGCGGATAGAGAGAGGGTGGAGTATGGAGAAATGGGGAGGAGGGAGAGCTTGTTGGGAGAGAGGGGGGACAGGGAGAGTGGGAAGAGTGGATGTGAGAGAGTTGGGGGAGTGAGAGAGAGAATGGGAAGCGAGAGTGTCGTACTCTCTCTCTCTACTCCACTCTCTCTCCCCATCCACTCTCTCCCTCTGTCTATCCACACTCTCTCTCTCCAACTCGCTCTCACCATCATCCCTCTTTCCATCCATTCTCTCTCCCCCCTCTCTCCTCACTCTCTCTTTCAACCGAAACTCTTTCTCTTTCTCTCCCGGGGAATAGAGAGAGTGAGAGAGCGGGGAAGAGAGAGTGTGGAGGTGAGATAGGGTGCGAGATTGGGCCGTGGAAGAAAGAGAATGCTAGACATAGAGGGAGATAGAAAGGGCAGGGAAAGAGTGGGGATGTTGGGGAGAAAGAGAGTTGGGGAGAGAAAGAGAAAGAGTTTTGGGAGAGAGAGAATGAGGAGAGGGGGAGAGAGAATGGATAGAGAGAGGGAGGATGGTGAGAGCGTAGTGGAGAGAGAGAGAGAGTGTGGATGTTTAGAGGGAGAGAGTGGATGGGGAGAGAGAGTGGAGTAGAGAGAGTACGGGGACAGAGAGCGAGTACGGACAGAGCGTGAGGTAGAGCGGCGGAATTGGTTGAGGAAGAGATTAGGAGAGAGAGTGATGGAGAGAAAGATGTGGGTACATTGAGAGACGAGGTTAGAGATAAAGAGTGCTGTGGAAAGAGAGTGAGATTGGGAAGAGAGAAAAAGAGAAAATTGTGGGAAACAGAGAGTGGGGAGGCAGAGAGTCGGGGTGAGAGAAAAAAGGGGAAGAGAGAGTGAGGAGACAGAGAGTGGGCGTAGAGAGAGGGGAGTGAGAATGAGAGTCGGGGAGAGGAAGAGAGTGGGAGGAGAGGGAGATTGGGGAAAGAGATAGATTGGAGAGAGAGAGATTTCGTAGACAGAAAGTCGGGAGGGAAACAGTGGGCAGAGAGAGAGATTGAGGGAGAGTGTGGGGAAGAGGGAGAGAGTGCGAGGGGAGGGAGGTTCGGGGGAGAGATAGAGATTGGGGTGAGAGTGAGAATGAGAAGAGGGAGAAAGAATGCAGAAGATTGAGAGGGAACAGAGGAAGGAGGTGGGGGAGGAGGGAGAACTTGTGGGGAGTTAGAGAGAGTGGGCGGCAGTCAGAGAGGGGAGGACAGAGTTAAGGGAGAGAGAGTGGGGAGTGGGAGAGCATGGGAGAGAGAGAGGGGAGAGTGACAGACACAATGGGGAGGAAGAGAGAATTTGCGGGGGAGAGAGAGTCGTGGGAGAGAGAGAGTTGGCGGAGAGAGGGTGTGAGTTTAGAGACAGAAGAGAGTATTTGTTGGAATAGAGTGAGAGAAACAGTGGGGTGGAGAGAGGGAGGGGGGGGAGAGCGTGCAGAGAGAGAGTGAGAGAGAGCGGTACAGAGGAAGAATGGGGAGGGTAAGAGTGGGGAGGGAGGATACAGAGAGAGGGAGAGGGTGCGGAGAGAGAGTGGGGTTGAGTGAGAGAGTGTGGCAAGCGAGAGTGGGAGAGAGCAGCAGTGAAAGGTCGAAAGAGAGTGGGGGGAGAGTTAAAGTAGCGGATAGAGTGAGTGAGGTGTAAGAGGGTGAGAGAGAGCGCAGAGAGAGAGAGCACAGCTGGAGTGAGAGGGGTGGGGTGGCGTGAGACAGTGATTGGGCTAGATAAAGAGAGTGGTTATGGAGAGAGTGTCGGGCAGGGAGAGGGAGAGTGTGGACAGTGAGAGCGTCGGGATAGAGAGAGCATGGTGCAGAGAGAGAGATTGGAGAGGGAAACAGATGGGGTAGATAGACAGTGATGGGGCTATCTAGAGATTGAGGTTTAGAGATAGCGCGTGAGGTGGAGAGAGTGGGAGAGTGATAAGAGAGAAGTCGGAATGTGAGGACAGATAGTAGCGGAAGCAAATAGTAGTGGAGATAGAGAGAATGGGGAGAGAGAGTTTGGGGAGACAGAGAGTGTGGGAGAGAAAGTGGGCGAGAGACTGTGGAGGAGGGAATGAGAGAGTGGGGAGAGAGTGGAAAGAAAGCGCATGGCTTGAGAGAGAGGGTTGTGAATGGAGTGAGAGAGAAAGATGGGAATAGATGTAGTGTTTGGGGAGAGAGAGTGTGGGGCAGGGAGAGGTAAAGTGGCGGAGAGAAAGATAACATGGGAAGAGAGTGCATGGGAGAGAGAGAGAGATTGGGAAGAGAAAGATGGGGAGAGAATGAGAAATGGGGGTACTTAGAGATAGAGAGTGCGTTGGAGAGAGAGATTGAAAAGAGAGAACGAGAGAGTATTGGGAAACAGTGAATGCGGGAGACAGAGAGTTCTGGAGAGAGAATTCGGGAGAGAGAGAGACTTGGGGAGAGAAAGAGTGGGGAGAGAGAAAGCGGCGAGAGAGAGTTGGAGAGAGAGTGTGTTGGGGAGAGAGAATGGGAGAGAGGGAGAGAGTTGGATGACAGGGAGATTCGGAGGAGAGAAAGAGATTAGGAAGACAGTAAATTTCGCTCAGAGAGAGGCAGTGGCGGGACACAGAATGGGGAGGAGAGAGATGGCGGAGTAGGGAGTAAAGGGAGGTGAGAGAGCTTGTTAGGGTAGAAAGAGTGTGGGAACAATTAGAGTGTTGGTAGATAGAGAATGAGAGAGAGAGAGAGGGAATGGGGTGCAGAAGACAGAGAGTGCAGAGGGAGAGAGTGGGGAAGAGAGGGAGAGTGGGGAGAGATAGAGAGCGAGGGTGGGCGGGAAGACAGATTGAGAGAGAGAGTTTGAAATAGAGGAAATACAGGGAGTTGGAGAGAGAGAGTTGGGAGAGAGAGAGAGAAAAAGTTTCCGAGAGATGAGAGAGTGGGGATTAGAGAGAGTGAGTGGAGAGAGAGATTATGGAGAGACATTTGGGACGGGGAGAGCGCGGGTAGGGTGAGAGCAGGCAGAGAGAGAGAGTAAGGGAGAGAGCGGGGGAGAGCGAGAGAGTGGGAGAGCAAAAGATTGGGGAGAGAACGATGGGGCATATAGAGACATGTGGTATATAGAGTGATGAGGGTATATAGAAAAAGCGGTTTACAGAAACTGAGTGCGGCGTAGAGAGAAAGATTGTAAAGAGAGAAAGAGAGAGAACGTGGAGACAGAGAGTGGGGAGAGAGAGAGTGGGAAAGAGAGAAAAAATGTGGAAAGTGAGAGTGGGGGAAACAGAATGGGGAGAGAGCATAGGTGGGGGAGATGGTGAGTTCAGGAGATGGAGAGAGCGGGAGATTGGGGGAGAGAGAGAGATTGTGGAGAGAGAGAGACACAGTGGGGGAGAGAAAGAATGGTGAGGAGAGAGAGGGCAGAGGAGGGAGCAAGGGGGAGGAGAGAGAGCTTGTCGATGGAGAGGGAGTACGGGACAGTGAGTGTGGGGTTAGAGATTTGGGAACGTGAGAGAGAGAGAGAGAATGGGGAGAGAATGAGAGTAGGGAGGAAGAGAGAATGCATTTGGAGAAAGAAACAGTGAGAGGGAGACATACTGGTGGCAGAGACAGCGTGGGAGGAGAGAGGAAGAATGGGAATAGAGACACAGAAGAGACTGTATGGAGAGATGACAGAAATAGAGAGAGTGGGGAGAGAGAGAGAATGACAGAGATTGGGGAGAGAGAGAGAGACTGGGGCGAAAGAGAGTGGAGGGTCGAGAGAGAGTGTCAGCAAGAGATGAAGTGGGGGAGAGAGAGGGAATGTGGGTCAACACAGTGAGAAAGAGCGGGGGAGAGAGCGCACAGCTAGAGAGAGATGTGGATAGAGAGATTCTTTGTGGAGAGACAGGGTGGGGCAGGGGGACGGAATGAGAAAGCGTGGGAAAGAGAGCATGGGATACAGAGAGAGTAGTGGGGGCAATTGGATCAACGGGGTTAGAGATATTGAGTGTGGTGGAGAGGAAGACTGATAACAGAAAACGTAAGAGAATGAGGAAAGAGAGAGTAGAGGAGAGACAGAAGGGGAGAGAGAGAATGGGAAGAGAGCAAGTGTGGGAGAGAGAGAGTGGGGGAGAGAGAGTGTGTGAGAGGGTAAGAGTGAAGGTGTGATTCGGGGGAGCGAGAGAAACTGGGGAGAGATAGACAGTGGAGGGAGAGAGAAAGAATGGGGAGGAGAGAGAAGGCAGATGAGGGAACAAAGGTGACAAGAGGGAGTGGGGGCAATGAGAGTGGAGGGAGAGACAGGTGGGGGAGTGAGAGAGAGAGAGAATGGGGAGCACGACACAGAGTGAGGAGGGAGAGAGCGCAGGGAAGTGAGAGGGAGAGTGGAGAACGATAATGAGCAAGAGAGATAAAAAGGATGGGGAGGGAGAGGGAATTGGGGAGAGATTGTTTGGGATACACAAAGAATTTTGGGAGACAGAAAGCGTGGGGAGAGAGAGATGGGGAGAGCGAATGGGGAAGAGAGAGTGGAGATAGAGAGTGTGGATGGCGAGAGAGAGGGTGGAGAGAGAGTGGGGGGAGAGAGTGGTGGGCAGAACAGTAGGGGAGAAACAAAGTAGGGGAGAGAGTGGGGGAGAGCGAGAGAGTTGGGGAGAAAGAGATTGGGGAGAGAGAGATGGGGACAGAGAGAGATGGAGGTTTTTGGGGTTTACTGCTGGAGAGTGCGGCGGAGAGAGAGCATGGGAAGAGAGAATGAGAGAGAACAGCGAGACAGAGGGTGGGGGAGTGTCAGAGTGTGGGGGACGAGAGAGTGGGGGAGAGAGAGAATGGGGAGGAGAAAGAGAGGGCAGAGGAGGGATTGAGGGGAGGAAAGAGCTTGGTGGGTGAGAGAGAGAGTGTGGCGCAGTCTGATTGTGGTGACAGAGTTAGGGAGAGGGAGAGAGAATAGTGAGTGAGACAGAGTGGAGGGAGGGAGAGAGAAAAACAGTGGCATGCGAGAGATGGAGAGTCGGTGGTTGAGAGAGTTTCCTGTGGAGAGACAGAGAGCTGGAAGGAGAGAGGGTTTGTGGGTAGAGAGAGGAATGGGGGTCAGTGAGAGACAAAGATTGTGGTAGAGAGAGACTAGCTGGTGTGCGACATATGGCGCAGGGAGAAGAAGAGTGGGGCAGAGAGAGGAAGAGTGGAGAGAAAGAGTATTTGGGGAGCGAGAGGGATTAAGGAGGGAAAGAGAGAGTGAGATACCGTGTGGGGAATTGAGAGAGCGAGTTGGGGATAGATAGAGAATGTTGTGGGAAGAAAGTGTGAGGAGATATTGGGGAGAAGAGAGACAGAGAATGGGCAGGGAGACAGAGAGTGTGGAGGGAGACAACGAGAGGGGAAAAGAATGATTTGGAGGAGAGACATTGGGAAGAGAGAGATTTGTTGAGAAGAGAGAGGGTGGTATCGGGAGCAAGGGGTGAGGAGAGAGAGCTGGTGGGGGAGAGAGAGGAGTACGGTAAAAGTTGGGGAGAGAGAGTTGGGGAGTGACAGAGAGAGAATGGTCGAAAGTGAGTGGGGAGGGAGATAGAGTGGGGAAAAACAGACAGGAGAGAGAATGTGGTTGAATATGAGAAAGAGAGTGGGGGAGAGAGAGATTGAAGAGAGAGAGAGTCGAGTGAGAGTGAGAGCGAGAGAGCGGGGAAACAGTGAGTGTGGATAGAGGGAGAGAGAGTGGGAGAGAGGGAGAATGGGGAGAGTGAGTGCTGGAAGGGAGGGGGGAGTGGGGCACGAGAGAGAGTGTGGTAGAGATAGACAGATGGGGCAGAGAGAGAGTCGGTGGGAGAGAAAGTGGAGCAGACAAAGTGAGGGGAGAGAGACAGTGGGGGGAAAATACGCAGCGGAAGAGTAAGAGAGCGGTGGAGTGTGAGAAGTGTGTGGAGAGGGAATGCGGAGAGAGAGCGGTGGAAGGTCGAGAGAGGCAGTGAGCGGGAGATGAAGTCTTGGGGACAGAGCGAGTGAGGGTAGAGAGAGAGAGAAAGCGAGAGCGGGGAGACAGTGTGTACGGCTGGAGAGAGTGGTGGTTGGCGTTGAGGAAGAGAGAGTCGATGTTAGAGACTGAGGGGCTGGTAAGAGCGAGTGTGAGGCAGGAACATGGGGATTGGGGAGAGAGAGTGGGGGAACCAAGAGTTTGGGGAGAGAGAGGGAGTGGGGCGAGCGTGTGGAGAATGAGGCCGAGAGAGTGAGGAATGAGAAAGAGACTGAAGTAGAAGAGAGAGTGAGTGGTGGTAGAGAGAGTGTTGTGGGAGAGAGAGTGTCGTGGGAGAGAGAGTGGGGGGAGAGAGAGAGTGGGGAGGGAGAGAGAGTCGGGTAGGGGAGAGAGAGTGGGAAAGAAGAGAGAAAGGGCAGGCGGAGAGAAGGAGTGGGGAGAGAAAGAGTGGGGTGAGAGAGTGAGTGGTGGGAGAGAGAGTGGGAGGAGAGAGTGGAGCAGAGAGGGAGACAGAAAATGTGGGAGAGAGAGAGAAGAGAGAGTGTGGGGGGAGAGAGAGTGTAGTGGCGAGAGAGAGTGGGAGGGAGATAGTGAATGGGGAGGAAAAGAGAGAATGGAGAGGGAGTGATAGCGAGTGGCAAGGAAGATAGAGAGAGAGAGTGCGGGGAGATAGAGAGAGTGGGGAGGGATAGAGAAAGTCGTGAGCGATCCAGATTCGGGTGATTGAGAGAGAGAGAGAGTCGTGGGGGAGAGACAAAGAGTGGGAGTGGAGAGACTGGGCGGGAAGAGAGAGACAGAGTGGGAGTAGAGACATTGGGGAGAAAAAGAAAGAAAAGATAGTGTTGGTGGAGAGAGAGTTTGGGGAGATAGAGATTGCGGGGATAGAGAGGCTAAGAGTATGGAGCAGAGAGAGAGGGAGAGCGGGAGAGAGCGAGTGTCTGTGCGGAGAGAGAGTTGGGTGATAGAGAGTAAGAGTAAGAGTGAGGAAAGAGACAGAGAGAGTTTGGGTTAGAGAGAAAGTGGGGTAAGAGACAGTAGGGAAGGCGGAAGTGAGAGTGGAGAGGGAGAAAGATATTTGGGTGATAGAGAAATACGTGGGAAAGAGAGAGAGTGGGAGGAGAGAGAGAGTGGGAGGAGAGAGAAAGTGTGAGGGAGAAAGAGTGGGGGAGAGAGAGAATAGGGAGGGAGAGATAGATAGATGAACGAGAGAGTGTGTGGGGAGGGAGATAGGGAAAGTGGAAAGGGAGAGAGAGAGTCGGGAGAGATAGAGAGTGGGGGAGAGAGACAGGCACAGAGCCAAGGGGGAGAGTGAGGGTGGGAGGAGAGACAGAGTGGGGAAGAGAGAGAGAGAAGAGAGTGTGTGGGGGATAGACCGAGTTCAGGAGAGAGAGAGAGTGGGCGCAGAGAGTGTAATGGCAGAGAGGGAGCGTGGGGAGAAAGTGAAAGAGTGCGGAGAGTGGATGGAGATGGAGAGAGAATGCGGGGAGAGAGAGACTGGGATAAGAGAGTGGTGGAGAGAAAGTGTGGGAGAAAGAGAGTGGGGAGAGAGAGTGAGAGAGTGGAAGGAGAGAGAGCGGGAAGAGACAGTGGGGGAATGATGGTGAGAGTGGGCGGGTAAGAGAGGGTGAGGAAGCCAGAGAGAGGCATTGGGGTCGAGAGTGATGGGTAAAAGAGGGAGTGGTGGTAGAGGGGGGAGAGAGCATAGTGAAGAGAGTGGGACCAGTCGGAGAGAGAGATTGCGGCGGGAGGGAGATGGTTGGAGAGTGAAAAGTGGTGGAGAGATAAAGAGTGAGGTGTGAGGGGAGGTGGAGAGAGAGTAGCAGACAGAGTGTAGGGAAAGTGTGAGAGAGTGAGGGTAGAGAGAGAATGTGGGTAGAGAGAGTTTGTGGAGAGTGAGTATGGAGAGGAAGACAGAGAGACCTCAGAATGGGAAAGAGGGTGGGGAGGGAGAGAATGTAGGGTGGGTGAGTGACCATAGAGAGAAATTGGAGAGATTGGATGGGCAAGAGAGAGAGTGGGGTGGAGAGAAAGTGCAAGTGAAGAGAGAGCGCGGTGACAGAGAGAGGGATACCCGAGAAAGAGAGAGAGATCACGGAGGTGGAGAGAGAGGGTGAAAGGGAGGAAACAGGGAGAGAGTGCCAGGGGTGAAGATTGAGGAAACTTTGGAGAGAGAGAGTAGGTGGTCGGAGACAGAAAAGGTGGAGAGATCAAGGGAGAGAAAAGGAGAGAGTGAGGGAGAGAGAGAGCATGGGTAAACAGAGATAGTTTCGGGGCACAGAGAAACTGAGGCAACCAGAGAGAACGGAGAGAGAGAGAGTGCACCCGGAGAGAGATGGGGTGGAGATACAGAGAAAGGGGATTAGCGGGGAGGGGGGAAGAGAGAGAGAGAGAGAGAAGCGGAAGAGATATAGTGCGGGGGTGAAGAGTGAGAGACAGCAGGGGCAGAGAGAATGAGGGGGTAGAGAAAAAGGGAAAGAGCGGGGTGGAGAGAGAGTGCGGGCAGAGAGAGAGATGGAAAAGACTGATAGAGCAGGGTCGGGGAGAGATAGCGCGGTGGCAGAGAAAGTGTGGAGGAGAGAGAGAGTGACGAGAGGCGGGAGCAAGGGGAAGCGAGAGTGCGTGTGTGGGGAAGAGAGAGTGGGTAGAGGTCGAGAGAGATATTATATGGAGAGAGAGAGTCAGGGAGAGAGAGTGTGTGGGGGGAGAGCAAGAATGGGGAAAAGAGAGTGGGTGAGAGAGCATGGGTTTAGACAGAGTGGATGGATGAGAGAGAGTGGGTGGAGAGGGAGAGTGTGTGAGAAAGAGAGATAATGCGGGGAGAGTGTGAGTCGGAGGTTAAGAGAGTGGGGTAGAGAAAGTTTGGGAGACAGAGTGTCGGAGAGAAAGAGTGCTGCGGGAGAGAGAGATGGGTGAAGAGTCAAAGGGTGAAGTGTGCGGAGAGGTGGAAAGAGAGTAGGAGAGAGTGTGTAGGGGAAAGTGTGAGAGAGTGAGGGTAGGGAGAGAGTGTAGGTACATAGAGTTTGGGGAGAGAGCATGTGGAGAGGGAGACAGAGAGAATGGGGAGTGACAAAGAGAGTGGGAAGGGAGAGAGATTGTAGAGTGGCTGAGTGAGGGTAGAGAGAGAGACTGGAAGGGCAAGAGAGAGACTGGGTGGAGAGAGAAAGTCCGGGTGAAGAGAGAGAGTGGTGACAGAGAGAGGGAGAGCGGGGGGGTGGGGAGGAGAGAGATCACCGGGTTGGAGAGAGATGGTGAAAAGGAGAGAATGGGGAGAGAGCGCCAGCGATGAAGACTGAGGAAACGTTTGGAGAGTGAGAGTGTGTGGTCGGTGTCAAGAAAGGTGGAGAGATTGAGGGGGAGAAAGGGAGAGAGTGAGGGAGAGAGAGAGCATGGGGCGACAGTGATGATTTGGGGGACAGAGAAAGTGAGTCTAAGAGAGAGAACAGAGAGTGAAAGAGTGCGGCCGGGGAGAGGGGGTGAAGATACAGGGAGTGTGGGGTGGCGTGGTGGGGTGAGTGGGAAGAGAGACAGAGATAGAGACAGGGACCAGTGGAAGAGATATAGTGCGAGGGAAGAGAGTGAGAGACAGTTGGGGCAGAGAGAATGTCGGGGGGTAGAGAGAAAGACAGAGCGGGTTGGAGAGGGAGTGCGGGCAGAGAGAGAGGGTGAAGAGAGATAGAGCAGGGTGGGGGAGAGATAGCGCGGTGGCAGAGAGATTGTGGTGGAGAGAAAAAGAATCACAAGAGGTGGGAGAAAGGGGAGGTGAGAGTGTGTGTGTGGGGAAGAGAGAGTGGGTAGAGGTAGAAAGAGAGATTATGGACACAGAGAGAAAGGAGGGGAGAGAGAGTTTTGGGCGACAGAGGAATTGGGGTGAAGAGAGAGAATGGGGAGTGAGAGAGTCAGGCCAGAGGGAGAGAGAAGGTGGAGAGGGATCACAGGAAGAGAGAATGCGGAAGGAGAGAGAGGGAGTCGAGAGAGACAGAAAAAACTGGGGGAGAGATAGATTCACAGACTGGGGACAGAGAGAGGAGTAGAGAGAGACAGTTGGGGGAGAAAGAGAGTGGTGTGAGAGGGAGACAGAGCGTGTGGGGACAGAAAGAGGGTGAGAAAGAGAGAGAGGAGAATGGGAGAGAGAGAGAATAGGGTAGAGAGAGAAGTGTGAGTGTGAGGAGACGGATATTCGTGGAAAGAGAGAGTTTGGGAGAGAGAGCAGGGAGAGAGTGTTTGGGGAGACAGAGACAGAGGGAAAGAGTGAGAGTGGGGAGAGAACGAGTGTGTGGCGGGGGAGAGTGAGAGAGAAAGCGACAATGCAGAGGGATAGAGAGCATTGGGAGAGAGAGAGCAGCTGGACAGAGAGTGAATGGTGAGAGAGACAAAGATTGAAGTGTGAGAGCGGGGGAGACAGAGAGAATGCGGGATTGGAGAGTGAGTGTAGGCAGAGAGAGAGACTGACTGGGGGGAGAGGGACAGCGGAAGGAGAGACCATGAGACAGAGAGGGTGGGGGAGAGTGAGTGAGGGAATTCAGAGAGAGAGGGGGATGAAGAGAGTGGGGGAAGACAGAGTGTGGGGTAGAGAGAAGGTGGAGGAAGAGAGAGGGGAGGAGAGAGAGTCAGGCGTGAGAGAAAGAGTGAGAGGAAGAGAGAGTGTGGGGGAGAGAGAATGGTGGAGAGAGAGAGTCAATAGGGAGAGAGAGAGTCAGACAACGGACAAAGGAGAGCAGGACAGAGACAGAGAGAGCTGGAAAGAAATAGAGGTGCAGTGAGTCCGACAGAGGGAAAGAGGAGATAGAGTGAGTGCGTAAGACAGAGGGTGATCGAGACAGTCAGAGAGAGGGAGATGGAGGCAGTGAGACAGAGTCCGATAGAAGGAGAGGGAGAGAGAGAGAAAGACACACACAGGCAGGGGAGGGATCGGAAAAGGGAGAGATGGATAGAGAGAGAGACAGTGGGAGAGAGTCAGACAGAGGAGTGGGAGTGAGAGCCAGAGGTAAAAAGAGAGAAGGAGAGAGAGGGAAGGACAGAGAGAGAGCGAGAAAGTGAGAGAGCGACAGAGAGAGAGCGAGACGGAGAGGGAAAGATTTGGGACACGAGAGAGCGTGGGCGATGAGAGAGAGTGGCGGGGAGGGAGACAAGGGGGAGAGAGAGAGGCTGTGGCGGGAAGAGACACAATGGGGGAGAGAGTGAACGGTATGAGAAAGAGAGTAGGGGAGAGAGAGTGTGGGGAGAGAGAGTGGTGTGATGAAGAGGGTGAAGGGAGAAAGTGTCGGGGACTGTGTGTGCAGAGAGGCGGAGTTGGTGGAGTCACGGTTGTGGGGAGTGAGTAAGAGAGCGTGGGAGTAAAGAGAGTGGCGGGAGACAGAGGCAACAGGGCGAGAGAGAGTGGGGGTGAGACAATGGGTGGAGAGAGAGAGTGGGGAAGCAGAAAGTGCATGGAGAAAGAATGGGAGAGAGGGAGAGTTGGTGTAGAGTAGGGGAGACAGAGAAATTGGGGGAGAAAGAGAGTGGCAGAAAGAGAGTGGGGGAGGCAGGGATAAAATGGAGGAGAGAGAGAGTGGAATGAGAGGGGGAGGGAGAGAGAAAGTAGGGTGAGAGACAGCGTGGGGGGAAATCGTGTGTGGGGGAGAGATTTGGGAAGATACAGAGTGGGGAGTGAGAGAGAGAGGATCTGGAGAGAGAGGGAGGGAGAATGGGGGAGAGAGCACAGAGGGAGAGAAAGAGAGAGATTATGGGAGAGGGAGAAAGATATCGAGGAGAGAGCGAGAGACATGAGGGAGAGTGAGAGGGGATTTCACAGAGAGAGACGAGGATAGAAACAGAGTGAACGGAGAGAGAGATGGGTAGACAGAGTGTGGAAGAGAGTGGGTGGAGAGAGAGTTAGGTGGCAAGAGAGAGTGGGGAGAGAAAGTGTGTGTGTTGAGAGAGTGTTTTGAGAGAGTAAGAATGGGTAGGATAGAGTGGGAGAGGGGGAGCAAGGGGAGAAAAGAGAGCTTGTGGGGGAAGAGCGAATGGGGCGACAGGGAGATAGTGGTGGAGACAGCTGGGAGAGAGAGTGCGTGGAAAGGGAGAGCGGAGGGAAAGAGAGAATGTGGATAGAGACAGAGTGTGGGGAGGAAGAGAGACAGTGCGGTGGGTGAGAGTGAATGGGGTGGGAAAGAGTGATATTGGGCAGGGAGACAGTGAGCCGCGGCAGGTTGAGAGTGGGAGGAGAGAGACGGGTGTTGAGAGAGAGAGAGAAAGACAGGTGGGGATAAGAGAGAGGGGGAGACAGAGAGAGTGGATACAGAGAGTGTGAGAATTGGGGCAGAGAGAGAGTGGAGTGTAGAGATAGAGACTGGGGAGAGAGAGAGAGTGGGGAAGAGACAGTGATAGAGAGCGTGGAAGGTTGAGAGAGACAGTGGGGTAAAAAGAGAGTGGGCAGGTTGTGGGTGAGAGTGTGGGGAAAGAGAGGGGGGAATAGAGAGACTGAGAGAGCGGAGGGAGAGACGGGGAGAGAATGGTGAAAGAGAGAAAGAGAGAGCGTGTGGGGAGAGAGTGGGGGAGAGAGAATGTTTGGGGGAGAGAGACACAGAGGGCGTAGAGACAGAGGCGGGAGAGAGAGCAGATGGGAGGATAGAGAAAGCGGTTGGAGAGAAAGATCGGAGGGAGATAAAGAGGGGGGAAAGAGAGAGCAAAGGGAGGGAGAGAGTGTGGTAGAGAGACAGTCGGTGACAGAGAGAATGGAGTGAGAGAGAACGAGTTGGGAGAGTGCATGGTTGGAAAGAGAGAGTGCGGGGCGAGAGGGAGAGTTCAAAAGAGAGAGTGGCGTTGGGAAAGACAGAATGTGGGTGTAGAGAGAGAATGGGGACTGGGATTGCAAGTGAGGGGGGAGAGATTTTGGGCGGGCAGACAGTGAGCGAAAGAGAGCGGGGTAAGAGCGAGAGAGAGACAAAGAGAGAGAGTGTTGGGGAGAGAGAAAGCGCAGAAAGAGAGAGCAGGGTGTACAGAGATTGCGGAGGGAGGGGGGTGGGTGGAGAAAGAGATGGGAAGAAAAAGAGGGTGGGAGCAAGTAAGAATGGTGAGAAAGCAGAGGAAGAGACAGTGTGTCAGACAGTGGAGACTGGGGAGAGGGACAGGAGAGAGAGGGAGATAAAGGGAGTGTGTAAGACAGAGGGAGATCGAGACAGAGTCAGACAGAGCGAGATGGATAGATTTACAGAGCGTCAGAAGGAGAGAGAGGAAGAGAGAGAAATTCACACACAGGGAATTGGTGGGACAGAGTTTTAGAGGGAGTGAGAGAATAACTGATGGGAGAGAGAGAGAATAATTTTGACAGTGGAGAGGGAGAGAGAAAAATCAAAGCAAAATAGAGAGAGAGAGAGAGAGAGAGAATGAGTGTCAGACAGCGGGAGAGGGAGAGATACCGACAGAGGGAGAAGGAGAGATTGTGTGAGAGAGAGATTGGGCCACGAAAGAGAGGGTCGAGGTCAAGAGATATTAACGAAGAGAAAGAGTGAGATGAGAGAGAGAGTGGGGGAGTGAGAGGATGGGCAAGAGGGAGCGTGGGGGACAGAGTGTGGAGGGAGAGTATGGGGAGAGAGAGTGGGGAGACAGAGAGTGGAATGAGACAGAGAGCGCATGTAGGAAAGAGGGAGAGACGGCGGGAGACAGGAACAGATGGAGAGAGACGACTGCTGCAGAGAGAGGGTGGAGAGAGAGTCGGAGGAGATAGAGACTGGTTGAAGCGAGAGTGGGGTTGAAAGAGAGATTGGAAAGAGAGAGTGGGGAGAGAGAGAGTTAGTTGAGATAAAATGGATGGGGAGGAGAGAGAGGGGAGGGAGAGTAAGGGGAGAGAGCTTGCTAAGTGTAGAGAGTGGAGGGACAGGAGTGATTTGGGGAGAGGGAGACCTGGGGGAGAGAAAGATAGTGGGGAGGGAGACAGTGGGGAAGGAGAGAGATAATAGGCACAGATAAAGAGAGTCGTTGGAGGCAGAGAGTCGTAGGAAAGAAAGTGGAGGTAGAGAGAGTGTGGGTTGTGATAGAGTGAGAATTGTTGAGAGAGTGCGAGCTGATGGGGAGAGAGTGCAGGTCGAGAGAGAGGGAGAGTGGTTGAAGAGAGAGCGCGGGGAGAGAGAGCATGGAGGAAGAGAGAGTGTGTCAGACAGAGGTACCCGAAGAGATAGAGTCAGCTTGAGAGACAGATAGTCAGACAGAGGGTGAGGCAGGGAGTGGGGTGAGAGAGAGAAGGAGTGTGTCAAACAGAGGGAGGGGGAGATAGAGGAAGTGTGTAAGACAGAGGGAAATCGAGACAGAGAGTCAGAAAGAGGGAGATGGAGAGAGTGAGAGAGAGTCAGAAGGAGGAATAGGGAGAAAGAGGAAGTCAGACACAGGGAAGCGGTCGGACAGAGAGAGAGAGTCAGAGGATAAGAGAGAGAGAGAAAAAATGAGTGCCAGCTAGTGGAAGAGGGAGAGAGACAGACAGACAGACGGAGACGGAGAGATCGTCTGCAAAAAATACGGAGGTATGGCATTGAGGGTGAGTTGGAGGTTTGGATTAGGAATTGGCTGGCTGGAAGAAGGCAGAGGGTAGTAGTTGATGGTAAAGGTTCATCTTGGAGTGCAGTTACTAGCGGTGTTCCGCAAGGATCTGTTTTGGGACCATTGCTGTTTGTCATTTTTATAAATGACCTGGAGGAGGGGCTAGAAGGTTGGGTGAGCAAGTTTGCGGATGATACGAAAGTCAGTGGAGTTGTTGACAGTGAAGAAGGATGTGTCAGGTTACAGCGGGATATAGATAAGCTGCAGAGCTGGGCAGAAAGGTGGCAAATGGAGTTCAATGTAGCTAAGTGTGAGTTGATTCACTTTGGTAAGAGTAATAAAAAGATGGGGTACTGGGCTAATGGTCAGATACTTGGTAGTGTGGATGAGCAGAGGGATCTTGGTGTCCATGTACACAGATCTCTGAAAGTTGCCACCCAGATAAATAGTGCGGTGAAGGTGGCATATGGCGTACTGGCTTTTATTGGTAGAGGAATTGAGTTCCGGAGCCCTGAGGTCATGTTGCAGTTGTCTCAGACACTGGTGCGGCCGCATCTGGAGTATTGTGTGCAGTTTTGGTCGCCATACTATAGGAAGGATGTGAAGGCACTGGAACGGGTGCAGAGGAGGTTTACTAGGATGTTGCCTGGTATGGTAGGAAGATCGTATGAGGAAAGGCTGAGGCACTTGGAGCTGTTTTCATTGGAGAAAAGAAGGTTTAGGGGTGACTTGATAGAGGTGTACAAGATGATTAGGGGTTTAGATAGGGTTGACCATGAGAACCTTTTTCCACGAGGGGGCATAGCTTTAAATTAAGGGGTGGTAGGTATAGGACAGATGTTAGGGGTAGATTCTTTACTCAGCGAGTCATGGGTTCATGGAATGCCCTGCCAGTAGCAGTGGTGGACTCTCCCTCTTTATGGGCATTTAAACGGGCATTGGATAGGCATATGGAGGATAGTGGACTAGTGTAGGTTAGGTGGGCTTGGATCGGCACAACATTGAGGGCCAAAGGTTCTGTACTGCGCTGTGTTTTTCTATGTTCAAAGTTCTATCGTGGGGAAGAGAGAGACGGTGAAGAGCGAGGGGATAGGGAGAGAGGAAATTGCAGAGAGCGACAGAGACAGCGAGACTGAGAGTATAGTGGAATAGAGAGAGAGCCGTGGGAGAGAGAGTGAGGCATGAGAGAGAGAGTGGGGAAAGAGAGAAAGAGGGAGGGGAGGGAGAGGGAAAGATTTGGGGACAAGGGAGAGCGTGGCAGGGGAGGGAGACACAGGGAAGAGAGAGAGACAGTTGCGGAGAGAGACACAGTGGGGGAGGGAGTGAATGGTATTAGATTAGATTAGATTACTTACAGTGTAGAAACAGGCCCTTCGGCCCAACAAGTCCACACTGACCCACCAAAGCGCAACCCACCCAGACCCATTCCACTACATTTACCCCTTCACCTAACATTACGGGCAATTTAGCGTGGCCAATTCACCTAACCTGCATTTTTTTTGGATTGTGGGAGGAAACCTACAGACACGGGGAGAATGTGCAAACTCCACACAGAGAGTCGCCTGAGGCGGGAATTGAACACGGGTCTCTGGCACTGTGATGCAGCAGTGCTAACCATTGTGTCGCCATGCCACCCACTAATGAGAGAGAGATGGGGAGAGTAAGTGTGGGGGAGAGAGAGGGGAGTGATGAAGAGAGGGAAGGGAGAGAGTGTCGGGGAGTGTGTGTGCATAGAGACAGAGTGAGGGAGACACGGGTGTGGGCAGTGAGAGAGAGCGCAGCGGCAGACAGAGGCCGCAGGGTAAAGAGTAAGATGGGGACGAGAGAGAGTGGGGGAGAAACAATGGGTGGTGAGAGAGAGAGTGGGGAGGCAGAGAGTGTGCGGAGAAAGAGTGGGAGAGAGGGAGAATGGGTGTAGAGAGTAGGGGAGACAGAAAAATTGTGGTAGAAAGAGAGTGAGGAGAGAGAGGGAGAAATGGAGGAGAGAGTTGGGATGAGAGAGGGAGGGTGAGAGAAAGTGGGGTGAGAGACAGTGTGGGGGGAAAGTGTGTGTTCAGGAGAGAGATTTGGGGAGACACGGAGTGGGGAGTGAGAGAGAGAGGGCCCAGAGAGAGACAGGGAGGGTGAGGTAGAGAGTACAGAGGGAGAGAAAAAGAGAGATTATGAGAGAGGGAGAGAGGGATTGGGGAGACAGCGAGAGACATGGGGAGAGTGAGAGGGGGTTTGAGAGAGAGAGAGACGCGGATAGAAAGAGAGTGGGTGAAGAGAGAGAGGAGTAGACAGAGAGTGGAAGAGAGAGGGGAAGAGAGAGAGTGGGGAGGAGAGAGAGTTTGGTGGCAAAAGAGAGTAGGGATAGAAAGTGTGTGTGTTGAGAGAGTGTTTTGAGAGAGTAAGAATGGGTAGGATAGAGTGGGAGAGGGGGAGCAAGGGGAGAAAAGAGAGCTTGTGGGGGAAGAGCGAATGGGGTGACAGGGAGATAGTGGGGGAGAGAGCTGGCAGAGAGAGTGTGTGTGGAAAGGGAGAGCGGAGTGGGGAGGGAGAGAGAGAATGTGGATAGAGACAGAGTGTGGGGAGGAAGAGAGGCAGTGGGTGAGTGAATGGGGTGGGAGAGAGAGGTATTGGGCAGGGAGAGAGAGAACCGTGGCTGGGAGAGAGTGGGAAGAGAGAGAGTGAGAACTGGGGGCACATAGAGAGTGGAGTTCAGAGGGAGAAACAAGGGAGGGAGCGAGAGCACGGTGGAGAGACAGTGTGGAAGAGAAAGCATGGGGTGTTGAGAGAGACTGTGGGATACATAGAGAGTGGGGAGAGTGTGGTGAGAGAGAGAGCGTGTGTGGAAAGAGAGAGGGGAAGAGAGAGACTGAGAGAGCGGAGTGAGAGAGAGAGAGTAAAGACTGGGGAAAGAGAGAAAGAGAGAGCGAGTGTGGAGAGAGTGGGGGAGACAGATTTTGGGTAGAGAGACACAGAGGGCGTAGAGACAGAGTCGGGAGAGAGAGAGTGCGGGTAGGAGGAGAGAGAGTGGTTGGAGAGAGAGATCGGAGGGAGGTAGAGAGGGTGGGAAAAAAATGAGCAAAGGGAAGGAGACTGTGTGTTAGAGAGAGATTCGGGGACAGAGAGAGAATGGAGTGAGAGAGCGGTGGGAGAGAGAGAGTGTGGGGGTGAGAGAGACAGAGTTGAAAAGAGAGAGCGCCGATGGGAGGGACAGAATGTGGGAGAAGAGAAATAGAGAGAGTGGGGACAGAGATTGGGAGTGAGTGGGGGTGAGAGAATGGGCGGACTGCCAGTGAGAGAAAGAGAGCACGGTAAGAGCGAGCAGGGTGGTGAGAAAGTGCAGAGGGAGAGAGAGAAGGGAGGAGAGACACGGTGTGAGCAAGTAAGAATGGGGGGAGAGAGTGGAGGAAGAGAGAGATTGTCAGACAGCGGTTGCTGAGGAGAGAGAGGGTGATAAAGGGAGTGTGGAAAACAAAGGTAGATCGAGACAGAGAGCAGACAGAGGGAGATGGATAAGTTACAGAGAGTCAGACGGAGAGAGAGGGAGAGAGAGAAATTCACACACAGGGAAGGGGTGGGACAGAGTGTTAGGCGAAGTGAGAGAATGACTTGTGGGACAGGGAGAGAATGATTTAGACAAAGGAGAGGGAGAGTGAAAATTAAAGCAAAATAGAGAGAGGAAGAGAAAGAGAATGAGTGTCAGACAGCGGGAGAGGGAGAGACAAAGACAGCGGGAGAAGGAAAAAATTGTGTGTGAGAGAGATTGGACCATGAAAGGGAGGGACAGAGATAGAGATTAACGAAGAGAGAGAGTGAGATGAGGTTAAGAGTGGGGGAGTGAGAGGATGGGCGAGAGAGTGCGTGCGGGACAGAGTGTGGAGGGAGAGAGTGTGGGGGAGAGTGTCGGGAGACAGATAGAAGAATGAGACAGACAGTGCGTGTGGGAGAGAGGAAGAGAGCGGCGGGAGAGAGGGAGAGATGGAGATAGACAACTGCTGCAGAGAGTGGGTGGAGAGAGTGTCGTAGGAGATCGGGACTGGCTGGAGGGAGAGTGGGGGTGAACGAGAGATTGGGAAGAGAGAGTGCGGAGAGAGCAAGACTTAGTTGAGATGGAAAGAACGCGAAGGAGAGAGAGAGGGGAGGGGGAGTAAGGGGAGAGAACTGGTGAAGGGTTGAGTGTAGAGGGACAGGGAGTGATTAAGGAGAGGGAGAGCTGTGGGAGAGAGAGTGTGGGGAGGGAGAGAGTTGGGAGGGAGAGAGATAATGGCCAGAGAGAGTCGTGGGAGGCAGAGAGTGGTAAGAGAGTAAGTGGAGGCAGAGAGATTGGGGAGTGATAGAGTGAGAATTGTTAAGAGTGAGTGCAAGCTAATGGGTCGAGAGAGAGTGAGAGTGGTTGGAGAGGGAGAGTTCGGGGAGGGAGAGCATGGGGAGAGAGAGTTTGTCAGACAGAGTTACCCGGAGATAGAGTCAGATAGAGAGACAGAGTCAGACCAAGGGAGAGGGAGGGTGTGGGTTGAGAGAGATAGAAGGGGTCTGCCAGACAGAGGGGAGATAGCGGGAGTGTGTGAGACAGAGGGAAATCGAGACAGACAGTCAGTAAAAGGGAGATGGAGAGGGTGAAAGAGTGTCAGAAGGACGGATAGGGAGAAAGAGGAAGTCAGACACAGGAAAGGGGTCGGACAGAGAGGGAGAGATTCAGAGGATAAGAGAGAGAAAGTGTGTCAGCCAGCGGGAGAGGAAGAGAGACAGACAGAAAGAGGGCGATGGAGATATCGTGGGAAAGAGAGAAAGGGCGATGAGTGAGGGGGGAAGGGAGAGAGACAATTAAGGAGAGAGAGATGGCGAGATTGAGAGAGTGGTGGAATGGCGAGAGAGTCATGGGAGAGAGTGAGGTATGAGAGAGAGTGTGTGAGGAAAGAGAGAAAGGGAGAGAGAGGGAGTGGGGAACAGAGAGAGTGTGGGAGGAGAGAAAGAGAAAGAGAGGTGGAAGATTGAGAGAGAGAGTGGGGGCAGACAGAACGAGTGCGAGGAGAGAGACAGGGAGTTTGAGGGAGAGAGAGCGAGTGGGAGAGAGAGACAGGAGGAGGAGGGTAAGAGTCGGGGAGAGAGATTGTGTTGAGAGACAGAGAGAGATTTAGTCAGAGTGAGAGGGAGAGTGAGAGAAAGAGTTAGACAGAGGGAGATAGAGCCCGAGAGTCAGATTGGGGTGGGTTTATGTAAAGAGAGAGTCAGACAGAGAGGCGGCAAAAGAGAGAAATGGAGAAAATCATTGCGAGGGAGAGTCACACAGTCAGCAAGAGGTGGCGAGAGAGACAGAGAGGGAAAGGGAAACAGAGAGAAAGTATCAGGCAGAGGGGAAGAAAGTGAGTCAGACAGAGGGAGAGGGGGGCGAGAGAGAGAGAGTCAGACACAGGGAGGGGAGGAAGAGTGTCAGACAGATAGAGATGGTGAAACACACAGAAATAGAGACAGACAGACGATTGGGAGCGAGAGAGAGTGTCAGACAGAGGGAGGTGGAAAGACAAAGAGAGAGCCAGACAGAGGGAGGGTCTGCCAAGAGAGAGAGAGAGAGAGAAGGCAAGGCAGCATGAGAGATAGAGAGTGTGTCAGGCAGAGGGAGAGTTAGAGGGAGGGAGACAGATTGATACAGAGGGAGAGGCAGAGGCAGACAGACAGAGGGGAAAGAGAGAGAGTGAGTGATATGGGGAAGACACAGAGAGAGGCTGGGGCGGGAAGGGGAGAGGGACAGAGAGAGTCAGACAGAGGGAGAGGGTTAGAGAGTCAGACAGTGGGAGAAGTAGAGAGAGAGATTGACACAGAGGGAGAGAGAAAGGGAGACAGACAGTCAGACAGAGGGAGGGTGATTAAGTATCAGGGAGAGATAGAGAGTGAGAGAGTCAGACAGAGGGAGATGGAGAGAGAAAGGGAGAGACAGAGAGAGAGGATTGGGCGGGAGGTGGAGAAGGACAGAGAGAGAGTCAGCCACAGGGAGAGGAAGAGAAAGGGATTTAGAAAGAGTGAGAGGGAGAGAGTCAGACACAGGGAAAGCGAATGAGATAGAGGGGGTGGGAGGGAGACAGAGTCTGTCCGAGTGAGAGGGAGAAGGAGAGAGAAATTATCAGACACTGGGAGAGGGAGAGAGAGAGCGTCAAACAGAGGGAGAGGGCGAGTGAGAGAGAAAGTGAGAGTCTGACTGAGTGAGAGGGAAATTTGCATTCCAAACCTGGTGTGGTCTACATATAACTCCAACCCCTCAGTAACGTGATCAATTCTTCATGATAACATGAACAAGCATGTTCTTTCTGTCTTCAAGATAGAAGGAACTAACTAAACCCAGAAATAGCTGTAAACCAGGAGAACGACATACTTGTCCTCGAGGAAGTGCGGGAAATGTTCTGACAATTTTACCTCTATTCCTTCCTTGTGAGAAGTGGATCTCACTGACTGTGTTAGAATTATATTGCCCATCCCTCAGTAAACTCGGGAAAGTTAGGGTGAGCTGCCCCCTTTAACAACTGCTGTTTTTCAGCTCTACTTTTCCTCCTATTTCCGTCTTGATCACAAACCCACATCCTATCACCAAATCATCATCTCCCAGACCATCCACAACTTCATCACCTCTGGGTATCTCCCTCCCAGAGCCTTCAACCTCATTGTCCATGAACCCTGCACCACTTGATTCTACCTCCTACCGAAGATTCACAGACCTGACTGCCCCAGTCAACCCATTGTCTGAATCTGCGCCTGTCTCTCTGAACTCACCTCTTCCTACCTCGCCACCATCCTGGACGCCTTAATACAGGAACTTCCCATCTTCCTTCATGCCACCACCCCCGCCCTTCACCTCCTCCAAGATTTTCGTTTCTCCAGCCCCCAACGCCACATCTTCACCATGGACATGCAGTCCCTGTACACATCGATCCACCATGACAAAGGTCTCCAAATCGTCCGTTTCTTTCTCTCACATGTTCCCCAACCAGTATAATTCCACCGACACCTTTATCCTCCTCGCGGAATTGGTCTCCACCATCAACAACTACTCCTTCCAATCCTCCCACATCCTCCAAACCAAAAGGGTAGCCGTGAACACTGGCAAGGGTCAGAGCTATGTCTGCCTGTTTGTCTGATAGTTGGAACAGTCCAACTTCCGGAGTTACACTGGGACAATGCCCCCCCACTTGTTGCTCCGTTACATCAATCACTGCATCGGCAGTGTCTCATGTTCCCACGAGGAGGTTGGACAGTTCATCAACTTCACTAAAATCTTCCACCCCGATCTCAAATTCAATTGGATATTTCGGCCACCTCGTTCCCCTTGTTGGACCTCTCCATCACCGTCTCCAGCGACCAACTAACAGTAGACATCTACCGCAAGCCCACTGACTCCCACAGCTACCGAGACTACACCTCGTCCTTCCCTACCTCTTGAAAACATAACAACCTTTATTCCCAATTCCTTTGCCTCTGCAGCAGTTGTTCCCTGGGTGATGAATTCCACCTCAGAAAGAGCCAGATAGCTTCCTTCTTCCATGATCACAACTTTTCTTCCCACGTGGTTTACAATCCCCTCGAGCACATCTCCTCCACTTCATGCACCAGTGGCTTGAACCCCAACCATCTCATTGCAGCAAGGATGGATCCCCCAGCCCTCATGTTCCACCCCACGAAACAATGCGTCCATCATATCATCCTCCATCACATCCACCACTTCGAAACAGAGCCCAACACAAAAGATATAATTCCCTCCCTATCCTGTCAACGTTCTGGAGACACCATTTTCTCCGCGACTCCATCAGATCCATGCCCCACATCAGCCTACACCCCAGTCCTTGCAGCTTTCCCTGCAACCGCAGGAAGTGCCTAAGCTGCGCCCACACCACTCCACTCACCTCCATCCAAGGCCACAAGGGATACTTCCACATCCATAAGAAATTTAATGTACCTTTGTCAATGCCATCTATGGCATCCATGGCACCCAATGTGATCTCCTCTACATCGGGATTATTTTGTGGATTATTTCAGACAACATCGCAAGGACAACCTCAACACCTACCCCACCGCTCCGTGATTGCACACTTCAAATCCCACTCCCACTCTGTCACAGCCATGCAGATCCTCGGCCTCTTCCATTGCCAAACCATTACCACCCGATGCCTGGAGGAAGAATGCCTCATTTTCCACCTTGGGATCGTGCAACTACATAGGATAGAGGGGGATTTCATTTCCCCTCCACAAAGGTTATCTCCGTCCCAAGCTTCCAACTCGGCGTCACCCTCTGGACCTGTCCATGACTCTCGCCTCTGACGTATCACCTTCTCCCTCATTTTCATCCACCCCACCCCCCTCCTATTTATCTCTCAGCCTTGGCTCAGAAACATCATTTGACATGAAGGGTTTATGCCCAAAACGTCGATTGTCCTGCTCCTCGGATGTTGCCTGACCTGCTGTGCTTTGCCAGGAACACACATGTACACATGGACGCACTCACTGGGAGATTTACTACGAGTGTCTGTTGCACACTGACACATTACGCCCAGGCCACATAAACATAGACATACCCTATGTGAGTTATAACATACTCTCGACAGTCCCTTGTTAAATGTTCTCTGTGAGCTCTCCAGTAAAAACTTAAAATTTACCAGGGAGACCGTGTAAAATAAACACAGCTGCCCTGGAGATTCCGTGAAAATACTGACCCATTAAATTGGGACTCTCTTAAAATACTGACACACACCCCGTGGGAGCACCCGCTGTAAACCCTGATGGGTCCTCTCTGTATCTCCAGTAAATATTGACACAATCTCCTTGGATTCGCTGTAGTTACTGATATATTGTTCAGAATAAGAGTCACCTCGGATGACTTTGTTTCTCTCTCTACAGATGTTACCAGCACTTTCTGCAGCATTTTCTGTTTTGTTCCAAATTTCCAACATCCACAGTATATGTGTTTATTACACTAACATCATTCTTGAATTCCCACCACTCGTCAAGTTTCTGAATCCTCCTTTGATCCCGTTAGTATTGGCAACGTTGTGAGTCATTCCGTGGAATATAGTACGAGATTCAGCCTTTGAGGTGGAAATGATCACAGATTCACATGTATTTGAGTGACCCATTGTTAGAACATAGAACATAGAACATAGAAGAATACAGCGCAGTACAGGCCCTTGGGCCCTCGATGTTGCGCCGATCCAAGCCCACCTAAACTACACTAACCCACTATCCTCCATATACCTATCCAATGCCCTCTTAAATGCCCATAAAGAGGGAGAGTCCACCACTGTTACTGGCAGGGCATTCCATGAACTAACGACTCGCTGAGTGAAGAACCTACCCCTAACATCAGTCCTATATCTACCCCCCCTTAATTTAAAGCTATGCCCCCTTGTAATACCCGACTCAATACGCGGGAAAAGGTTCATACTGTCAACCCTATCTAACCCCCTAATCATCTTGTACACCTCAATCAAGTCACCCCTAAACCTTCTTTTCTCTAGTGAAAACAGCCCCAAGTGCCTCAGTCTTTCCTCATACGATTTTCCTTCCATACCAGGCAACATCCTGGTAAACCTCCTCTGCACCCGTTCCAATGCCTCCACATCCTTCCTATAGTATGGCGACCAAAACTGCACACAATATTCCAGATGCGGCCGTACCAGAGTCTTATACAACTGCATCATGACCTCAGGACTCCGGAACTCAATTCCTCTACCAATAAAAGCCAGTACGCCATATGCCTTCCTCACCGCACTATTTACCTGGGTGGCAACTTTCAGAGATCTGTGTACATGGACACCAAGATCCCTCTGCTCATCCACACTACCAAGTATCCGACCATTAGCCCAGTACCCCATCTTTTTGTTATTCTTCCCAAAGTGAATCACCTCGCACTTAGCTACATTGAATTCCATCTGCCACCTTTCTGCCCAGCTCTGCAGCTTCTCTATATCCTGCTGTAACCTGCCACATGCTTCCTCACTGTCAACAACTCCTCCGACTTTCGTATCATCCGCAAACTTGCTCACCCAACCTTCTAACCCCTCTTCCAGGTCATTTATAAAAATGACAAACAGCAATGGTCCCAAAATGTTCTCGGTTCCTATCAGAAAAGAGAGCTGCCAACATCAACCATGCCAATCTCTTTGGTAATAATATCCGGTTCAAGGAAAACAAATCTTATTCACATTCAATACAGGATATCGAAATCTAAGCAACTTACTCCCACTTAATAAACAATCTCCAGTCCCCAACAATGTGTCTGATGCCCCTCTGTTACAGTTACTCCGATCCCAATGCGTGCTTCCTTTTGTGCGGAAAACAAACATACACACATCTGTGTCCCCCTGCCTTCGCGAGGTTCTATAAATTGCTTTGATGGAAATCCGATTGCAATGTACACATCCATTTTCCAGATATTCAAATCACTTCATGCCGAATCGACAGACAAAGGAAATCTGTGTTCGAGGGACCATGATCCTATTAGCTTTAGGCCGCTGCACACTGCGACATGATCCTCTCACAAATACAAGCCACTATTCTAATATTAAATTTTAAGCAGAAAATATCATACAAAAAGACACAAGCCTTTTCCCACTAATAAGATAATTTGTTGATTAGGCAGTGCTAAAGGAAATATCACACAGAGAGATAGATAAGCTAGTGAAGCTAACTGGTGAAACTGGCTCATGTTAAGTCTTTATAAAAATAGCTCAGAACAAACGGTTGAATCCTCATCCATCAGCAACACATGCCATCAGATTTACAGATATAGGTCGGAATTATTCTGAAAAGAAGAACTTAGCAGGAACACCAGTTGACGGTGTTTGCTGGAAACTATTCTCAGTCAAATAACTTTGTGATCGGCCAAAGATTCGATGGGAAATGATACTCCATGAAACGCAGGTGTGTAGTTCACTAATAACTCAATTTACAGACAAAGGAAACCTGATCAGGGACGCTCAGGTAAATTACACTGTTCGTGACAGTCCATCGCACACAACAACAGCCTCTTGCACTGAGAACAGAATAGATTCTAGTTATACAGACATGCATGGCCAAATGAAAATCTGCCACTTTGACAGTAACTGCCTGTTCGAACAACATGAACGTACAACCAATGTAGTTATACAATTTAACTATCCTGTGTACCTATCGAATCTTTCTCAATTCAATAATCACGGTGTCCATGCACTTTTCAAGCTATGATGAGCTGTGTATGTATAATTAGTTACTGTCCTGAGTTCCTGGAAAATGCCTCGGTGGATGATATTGAATAAACACATTGTGTACGTTGCTTCGCGTAATTATAGCTCTAAAGTGTAAATATTTTAGTCATCTTTTAAGTGGTCTATTCAAAATCACAAATAATTTCTAATTATTCTTAGTACAGAATACAAACCACATTATTTTTCACGTCAGTGCTGACTTTTTAGAGCTTTCCAGTGCAAAAACCAGACTTCCTTGGACTAAGTGTTTACCTATAACACTTTTGCAAGTGCGGACAGGCCAAAGGAAAGATGTGGGGCTGTTCCCTTATGAGATATTGTTTGGTCTGCCCTACCTGGGAATGAAAGGGGAACTGCCAACCCTGGAGACTAAAGATCTGTTCTTTAAAAAGTATATACTGGGCTTGTCCTCGTCTTTGTCTTTTCTCAGGAGACAAGGATAACTGGCACAGACTCTGCCCCTTGAATTCACCATTCATCCCATCCGGCCAGGAGATTGGATCCGAATTAAATCATGGGCAGAAACTAAATTGCAACCAGATTGAGAGGGACCATACCAGGCTCTTTTGACTTCTGAAACGTTGATACACACGGCGGAAAAAGGCTGGACTCACTACACCAGGATTAAAAGGACCGGTGGAATCCCCAGTTAAGAAAGAAGTCTGGACAGCCAAATCGATGGAAGAACCATTGAAACTCAGACTCAAAAGACTTTAAGTAACTGATTTTTATGCGGATGTGGGACAGTTTCTTTTTGATATCTATACATTGTTTTGCATATTAAATCTTTCGGTTCTTCAATACTATTGTAGTATGCTCGGGTCGCTTAAGGTAACCATGTTAGCTTTCTTAGTATTGGAATTTTGTGGAACGATGCTGTCATCTCCATATTTGTTATTAACTGTCCCTGAGTCTGAATATCCGCAAGTAATAGAGGTCGATGCTTGCAGCCTAGTAAAACGCGCAGATGTAAAGTATCAGAGGGAGTATATTTCCTCCGAAATCCTTCTTAAGACCCTACCAGACACGAGGTATGGTTTGCAAAAACTGCCACCTGGCATCAATATTCATACAGCCCCCTTTCGCCCAGCCTTAGACGGTCCTGACAAAAAGTGCCACCCAATATATCTCACCCTTAGAAATACCTCCTCTGAAGACTCCTATCCCCATAAAAACGGGTCTTGACTCCTTAGTAACGATTTAAAGATAGAAATGGAAGCCACTGGGAAGTGATTTTTGGGCTGCTGTTTCCGAATAGCCGTAGGAAAGAGAAAACGAGCCAAACAACTTAATAGTAAGATACATTCTTTTGCCCCCCCAACGACCCAAAGGTGGTAAAACTTATAGAGGTCAAGGACTTGAAGCAGACCATTGAAATAGAAACTGGGTATGGGCACGCAAATGCCTGGGTTGAATGGGTAAAGTACACTGTTAAAACTCTGAATAAAAGCAATTGCTATGCATTTGCCTCTGGTAGACCGGTTGCCCACATAGTCCCCTTTCTGCTCGGGTGGAACCAAAACAAGAAGGACAAGGAATGTATGATAGCCCTCTATCAGGATAAGACTGCATGGAATGACATGAATTGTACATCCATGTCTCTTATGTTCCCTCCCTTGCAGAAGACAGATTTGAAAGCTCTCCCCCCCACCCATTTTTGACCACAGTCAGGAATCACACATCGTGTATAAGGCGACAGGGTACAAATCGGTCTAGACACTTGGGGGAGCTGAGGTTATGTATAGAAACTCAGAATGACACCAAAACAGACAAAGGAAGGAACTACTCAGCACTCAGGGGTTCCCCGGGCGGATCTCTGGTGTTGCTGTGGAGGCAGAATATTGCAACCTACCCTACCTCCTGACTGGAAAGGGATATGTGCAATTGTGCAATTGGCAATCCCATTCACCTTGGCATTTGAGAAGGAAAAAGTGGTAGTAATAAAGAATGAGAGGAGTAAAACTTCGCTATTAGACACTTCATTTGATGATAGGATTTATCTCGATTCTATTGGAGTTCCTAGAGGGATTCCCGATGAGTTCAAGGCCCGCAACCAGATTGCAGCAGGTTTTGAATCGGCCCTATTTTGGTGGGTAACGGTCAACAAGAATATGGATTGGATAAACTATATTTTTTACAACCAGCAAAGATTCATCAATTATACTAGAGATGCAGTCAAGGGTATTTCCGAGCAACTTGATGTAACCAGCAGAATGGCCTTGGAAAACAGACTGGCCTTAGATATGATCCTAACTGAAAAAGGGGGTGTACGTGTGATGTTAGGAGGTAGCTGTTCTACCTTTTTTCCAAATAATACAGCACCTGATGGGCCAATCTCTCGTGCCTTGCAAGGATTGACCACTTTGGCGGAAGAATTGGCTGAGAATTCAGGAGTGGACACATCATTCACGGGATTGCTGGAATCATGGTTTGGGAAGTGGAAAGTATCATACATTGTGTACGGGGGTTAACCCAGCAGCTGATTGAGACGGCCTTGGCAAAACAAACGCCTCTACAAGGTAATCAGGCAGAGGAACTCAACCTCTTGAACAATGAGGGGATGGGTGACCTTTAGGAATTAGCCACTATAAATGAAGTCTCAGGGTTAATGCTAGCGAACTGGAAGGCAATGTATGAGACAAATGCAGAAGATAACACTTAGTAGCCAAGAAGAAAATTGTAAGGTATCGGGTTAAAACTGTGCAGAATAAGGGAACAGGTGTTGCTTCTGCAAAAGCATACATTATAAAATTAGGCTGTGCATGCAAATACTAAACAGTGAGAGGCGAAAACAAGTTAAATTATCTATGACTAATAAGGCAGAACAATCGTGGAGCGGGATGTACCAGGCATAGGAAAACAGAAGAAGCGAAAACAGGCAGAATTATCGATGACTAATAGGGCAGAGCAACCGTGTAGCGGGATGTACCAGTAACAGGAGAATAGTATGCCAATCGCAGGAAGGATGTGGCCAACGGATGGAATTTAGTTTGGCAGGATGATCGCACGAAGACAGCAAACTATGCCAGGATAGTCACATATAAGGAATGAGATCAATAAGAGTAAGGGGCGACAGGCTTAGAGTAATGGGAGAAGTAAACAGAGGTGGAGAGAAGCTAGACAAAGGCGGGGTGAAGCTCGAGCTTGTGATAGACTACGGGCTACAGCAAAAGGGGAGGACTAAGAGACGCAGCTGAACTGCATAAATCAGAATGTAACCCTCTGATTGAGGTGCTTACTCGTTCGGCACCCGTTCTTGCAAATACGTATCAATAAAATTCGTTGCTTCAGAATTTGACTCAGACTGAAATTTATTAATATGTGAGTTTTGCTTCTCACATTATTTTCATATCAGGAGTATTTTTATCTAAAATCTTGTGTGCGTTAATTGTGTATCAAGGATTAAAAAGAAATGAAGCAAGGCGATCTCCCTACTTCATTTTACTTTCTTTAGAAAATATCACAAGATGTAGCATCAAAGCAAGCAATAAAATGTTAAGAATTCCCTGCTTTCCACTAACACCCTCCTTCGACTGACTGAACTGGCCCTCACTCTGAACAACTTCTCTTTCCAATCCTCCCACTTCCTCCAAACCAAAGGAGTAGCCATGGGCACCCACATGGGCCCCAGCTATGCCTGCCTCTTCATCGGATATTGGAACAGTCCATCTTCCGCAGCTACACTGGCACCACCCCCAGCTTTTCCTCTGCTCCATCAATGACTGTATCGGCGCTACCTCGTGCTCCCATGAGGACGGTGAACAGTTCATCCACTTTACTAACACCTTCCACCCCGACCTCAAATTTACCTGGACTGTCTCAGACACCTCCCTCCCCTTCCTAGACCTCTCCATTTCTATCTTGGGTGACCGACTCAACATGGACATTTACTATAAACCGTCCGACTGCCACAGCTACCTAGATTACACCACCTCCCACCCTTCCCCCTGTAAAAATGCCATCCCATATTCCCAATTCCTTCGCCTGCACCGCAACTGCTCCCAGGAGGATCAATTCCAATACCGAACAACCCAAATGGCCTCCTTTTTCAAAGACCACAATTTCCCCTCAGACTTGGTTGACGATGCTCTCCACCATATGTCCTCCACTTCCCACTCCTCCGCCCTTTAACCCCACCCCTCCAATCACCACCAGGACAGAGCCCCACTGATCCTCACCTATCACCCCACCAACCGCCAGATACATCGTATCATCCTTCGTCATTTCCGCCACCTCCAAACAGACCCACCGCCAAGGATATATTTCCATCCCCTCCCCTATCAGCATTCCGGAAAGACCAGTCCCTCCGCGACTCCCTCGTCAGGTCCACACCCTCAACCAACCCAAACCTCCACTCCCGGCACCTTCCCCTACAACAGCAATAAATCCAAACCTTGCGCCCACACCGCCCCCCTCACTTCCCTCCAAGGCCCCAAGGGATCCTTCCATATCCGTCACAAATTCACTTGCACCTCAACACACATCATTTACTGCATCCACTGCACCCGATGTGGCCTCCTCTACATGGGGAGACAGGCCGTCTACTTGCAGAACGTTTCAGAGAACACATCTGGGACACCTGCATCAACCAACCCAACTGCCCCGTGGCTGAACACATTAACTCCCCCTCTCACTCCGCCAAGGACATGCAGGTCCTTGGCCTCCTTCATCGCCAGACCATGGCAACACGACGCCTGGAGGAAGAGCACCTCATCTTCTACTAGGAACCCTGCAACCACAAGGGATGAATGCAGATTTCTCCAGCTTCCTCATTTCCCCTCCTCCCACCTTATCTCAGTCCCAACGCTCGGACTCAGCACCACCTTCTTGACCTGCAATCTTCTTCCGACCTCCCCGGCCCCCCCCCCACCTCTCCGGCCTATCACCCTCACCTTAACCTCCTTCCACCTATCGCATTCCCAACGCCCCTCCCCCAAGTCCCTCCTCCCTAGTTTTCATCTTAGCCTGCTTGGCACACCTTCCTCATTCCTGAAGAAGGGCTTATGCCCAAAACTCGATTCTCCAGCTCCTTGGATGCTGCCTGACCCGCTGCGCTTTTCCAGCAACACATTTTTCTGCTATGTTCTTGCCTACCTTGTATATTTATATTGCTCTCTTGAGCATCTGTACCAGCCTCTGTCCCACACCCCTGCCAGACAAGTTTAAGTCCCCTCGAGCAGCTCCAGCAACTCTCCCCTCCAGGATATTAGTCTCCCTCCTGCTCCCAGTTCAGATGTCTTCCCCATCATGTCTGCCTGTGCTGACACCTTCAGAGATCTATGGATCCACCAAGGTCCATGTGTTCCTCAGTACTTCCCAAGGACCTACTGTTCATTATATACTTCGCTTACCATACCTCCCACAGGGTATTACCTGATCAGAAGTAAACTCCATCTGCCATTACTCTGCTCAGATTATCATCTGATCCATATCAGACTCTAGCCTTCCAATCACAAAAACAACCCGTCCACCAATTTTGGATCCAATTTTCCGACTTGCCTTGGATCCCATGTGCTCTTCCCTTTTGGAACGGCCTTCCATGTGGGACCTTGTCAAAAGCCTTATTGAACTCTATGTAAACTACATCATCTGCACTGCACTTCAATAGTTTTAGACACCATTTTAAAAACTGAAACTTTATTGCTGGAACAGCACAGCAGGTCAGGCAGCATCCAGGGAACAGGAGATTCGACGTTTCGGGCACAGGCCCTTCTTCAGGAATCCTGAAGAAGGGCCTGTGCCCGAAACGTCGAATCTCCTGTTCCCTGGATGCTGCCTGACCTGCTGTGCTGTTCCAGCAATAAAGTTTCAACTTTGATCTCCAGCATCTGCAGACCTCACTTTCTCCTCGACCATTTTAAAAACCTCAACTCAATTCATCAGCGGGCCTTCCTCTACCAAATCCATGCTGACTATCCCCAATCTATTCCTGCCTTTCCAAGAGTTGATTCATCCTGTCCTTCAGAATTGTTTCCAATAATTTCCCTCCAACTGCTGTCAGACTATCTGCTCTGTAATTAACTGGCCTATCCCTGCTGCCCTTCTTGAACAAAGGAACCACATTAGCTATCCTCCAGTCATTCGGCACTGCACCTGTGACCAGCAAAATATTATATATATTGACCAGGGCCCCAGCAATCTCCTTCCTTACCTCCCACAACAGCCTGGGATACATTTCATTGGGCACTGGGGATTTCTTCACCTTTATGCCTGTGAAAACATGTAATACCACCTTCTTGTTGATCTTCAAATGTTCTAGACCCTCACCATCCCAAAGGAAATCCCCGGCTACAATGTCTTTCTCCTGTGTGAATACAGATGGGAAGTATTCATTGAAGACCACACCTACTTCCTCTGGCTCCATGCCCAGGTTGTCTCTTTAGTTTGTAATAGGCCCCAGTCTTTAGCTGGGAATCCTCTTACTGTAACAGTACTTATAAAATACCATGTTGCTTTTCCTTAACAGTATTTGCCAAGAATATTTTGTGAGCATTGTTTGCCCCTTCATTTTTATGGACCCTCCTGCACACTCTATACTTTTGAAGATCTTCACTTGTTTTTATTGCACTGTGTTTTCTTTATCAAAATCACAATATCGCTTGATCAGTATTCACTGGATATGCTGCCTTTACCTTTCACTCCTCTAAAATACATTGGCCCAGAAATCTCATTGCATCACATTAAACGTCTTCCGTGCTCTAAACATAGACTCACATGAGTGTAGTTCCCTGCAATCTATGCTTGTCTGTCTAATGATAATAGTAATGTTGAGCGACAGTAATAATCTAATGATAAATGGCCTCCTCAAGTTTAGATATTTAACTACTGCGCTATCCTTATCTCTTTCCATAATGACTTTGAACTTTACAGTTATGGTCTCTATGCTCAAAAAAGCTATATAAATCCTTATCTCTATCATCTAGTCCAGTACCTACATCCCACCCTGTCTCTAACATTCTTCAGTCCTTACCAACCTCACCAAATCACCTTCCTCCAGCCTCTAGAGCACATGATATCACTGTAACCTTCTTCAGTCCCCACAGCACTCATGCAGTCACCTATTTGCAATGGTGTGTTTCGAACATTGACTGAGTTTCTGGATAAATAGCATAGCAATAATAATAGCAGGCCATCATTTCACCTTCTCACAGTTTTCCTATCCCTGAACACTGATCCTAGTGGCATCATGAATCATGACCCCTTCTTCCCACACAATTGTTTGATCCTGAAATATTCCTGCATTCTTGTGATATCCCTCAGTACCTTTCCATGTTGTGTCCCTCACTGTGTGGGTCTAATTACTGCCTCTGTCAGCACATGGTGCAGCTACTCCATATCCTCAGCCAACAACATTCTCCACTCCAGAGAGACGAGGCAGTACAGACCAGGGACGGAGACTGGAATTTTCCAGGTCAGTATTGGAATTATTACCACTCTCCATGCATTTCCATCACTCTAATTTCAGAGTTTGTCTATTTCTGTGTCCTGGAAGTACTCAGGAAGTTCCTGATTCAATAAACTTCCCAATTGCTGGGTGTCTCGTCCATCACCTCATTGAAGATGGTTGATCGTCCAGAGGGACAAAGGGCACGGAGATCTAGAGCCTTCAATAAATCCTTCAGTGAGGTAAGATCGCTCATAGTGCACAGAGCGAGAGCAATGAGAGGGCTCCAAACATTGGCTAACAAGACATGACAAAGATACAATGCTGGAGGGGCAGCACAGTACTGGGAATGTTTTCCAGAGGGTGGTGCACAGGCAGAACGGACTGTCAGACGAAATGGTAGATACAAGTACAATTGCAACATGTAAAAGACATTTGGGCAGGTACACAGAGAGCAGAAGGTTTGAAGGACATGGGCCAAATGCAGACCAATTCGACTCGTTCAGTTTAGGAAACCTGGTCAGCATGGACGAGTTGGACTGAAGGATCGACCATTAATTATTGTATGAGTTCTACTCTATTTGTGGCACAAAAAAGGATTACCTCGAATTTATATAGATTGAAGTCCATTAGTTTTTCAGCCCAGTTGAGCCATTTCTCCCTTTGTAATCTGAGAAAACCTTCTTCACTGACCACGATGCCACCCTCCAGTCTTTCAGAACATCACACATGGCTGTCAATGGTACAAATATCTCTGCGAGGGGCCCTGCAATTTCTTCCCCAGCTTCCCACAATATCCTGAGATATACTTGATCATGTACTGTGGATTTATCTATCATTTGTGTTGTAAAACTTCTCACACCTCCTCTTCTGCAATGTGGACCCTTTTCAAGGCATAGGGTCACAGAGACTTGGGGATGTACAGCACGGAAACAGACCCTCCGTCCTTCACGTCAATGCTGACCAGATAACCTCAATAAACCTAATCCCATTTGCCAGCATTTGGCCCATAACCGCCTCAACATTTCCTTTTCACATACCCAAATAAATGCCTTTTAAATATTGTAACTGCATCAGTCTCTGCTCCTTCCTCTCTCACTTCATTCTATGCACGCACCACACTCTCTGTGAAAACGTTGTCTTATATGTCCATTATAAATCTTTGCCTTGTCACTTTAAACCTACGCCCTCTTGTTTTGGACTCCTAAACCCCTGGGAAGAAGACCATGTGTATTTCCCTATCTATGCCACTCATGAATTTACGAAGCTCTATAATGTCATTCCTCAGCTGCCGATGTCACAGGGAAAATATCCCCAAGCTATTCAGCCTCCCCCTATTGCTCAAATACTCCAACCCTGGCGACATCCCTTTAAATTTTTGCTGAGCCTTTTCAAATTTCACAGTATCCTGCCGATAGCAGGGAGATCAGGATAGCACATTGTAATCCAAAGTGGCCCAACTTATCACTGTTTAGTTACCTGAGTTCCCTAGTCTTTCTCCAGATTAAGTTCTGAAAGTGAAATATTTGGTCAGGATCCCACCTATCACTGGTATTTCCACACATCAATAGCCTCATTGACCTTTAAAGGCCCGTATTTTCTCCTTCTTTACACTTGTGCACTTAATAGACTTGTACAATCAGTTTGGAATCTCCTTAACCTTATCTTCTAAAGCTATTTCATGTCCCCTTTCTGCATTCCTGATTTCCATTCACACTGTATTCCTACAGCTCTAATGCTCTGCAAGTCGATCCAGCTAGTTATACATGGCATGTGCCCCCTTTTTTATTGACCAGAATCTCCATAATCAGCCAATATTTCCTAACACTGTCAGCATTAACCTGCACACTAAGAGGGACATGCTGGCCTTGAACGCTCATTATACCTCTCTTTTAAAATATTCCCACATGCCAGACTTTTGTTTCCCTGCAAATAGCCTCCCCAATCATCTTCAGAATGTTCAAGTCTAATTCCTTTGCCAAAGTGCTCCCCCACTAACACTTCCAACTCTTTCCCTACCTTGTTTCCCTAGTTGGGTTGGGGAGGTCAGATTTTGCCCCTTTTTCAAGTCGGGCCATCTACACAATGATAGAGAAAATTTTCTTGAACACACTTGACAAATTCCTTTGACCAAACACCTAGCACTGTGGCAATTCCAGTCTCGGTTTGGAAAATTAAAATCCCCGACTAAGAATAAACCAATTATTCTTACAGTTATCTGAGATCTTCAATATATTTGCTCCTCAATCCCACTGACTCGCGGGGGCCTGTTGTACAATTATATCAAAGTGATGACCCATTCTTATTTCTCAGTGTCATTAATATAGCTTTACTGGGCAATCCAGCAGTAATATCCTCTCTAAGTACTGTTGTGATGTTTCCTGCAATCAAAATTGCCGTCACACTATTTCTCTTGCCCCCTGTTCTAACTTTCCTGTAATATCCATATTCAATGGAACATTGAGCTTTCAATCTTGTCCCTCCCTCAGCTGTGTTTCTGTAATATCTGTGATATCCCAATCACACGTTCCCATGCATGCCCTGGGTTCATTGGTCTTATCTGTCAGGCCCGTTGCAGTTTAATTCATCAGTTTTCCCTCATTGCCTGCTATGTTCTGCCTGCCTTGTCTAATGAAATTACTCTCTTTTAACATTTGTACCAGCTTCAAATTTCTTTCTGGACTTACGACTATTTGGGGTCCCACACCCTTGCCAGACTAGCTTAAATCCTCTCACGCGGTTTCAGCAACTCTCCCCACTAGGATATGGGTCCCCCTGTCGCTCCCAGCTCAGGTATCTTCCCCACCCTGTCTATCTGTGCTGACACCTTCAGAGATCTGGGGGCTTGTCCACCAATGTTTCTGTGTTCATCAGTACTCCAGGAGGACCTACCATTCATGATGTATATCCATCGCTTAGTAGATTTCCCACAGCGCATTACCTCACACTGATCAGAAGTAAACTCTATTTGCCATTAATCTGCTCAGTTTATCATCTGATCAATATGAGACTAGCCTGAGACCACCTGCCTCACTGTGGACAACATCTTCACCTTTCATGTTATCTGCAAACCTATTAATGATACCTTCTATAAAAATAATACCTTCTGCCTTCACATCCAAGTTATTAATGTACATTATAGACAACAATGGTTCACAAAAACAACCCTTCCACCAATTTTGGATCCAATTTTCCAACTTGCCTTGGATCCCATGAGCTCTTTCCTTTTGGAACAGCCTTGCATATGGGACCTTGTCAAAGACCTTACTGAACTCCATGTAAACCACATCATCTGCACTGCCCTCATCAATATTTTAGACACCATTTCGAAACTCTCAACTGAATTCAACAGATACCCTCTACCAAATCCAAGCTGACTATCCATAATTGGTTCCTGCCTTTCCGACTATTGAGTCATTTGTTCCTCAGAATTGTTTCCAACAATTTCCCTCCCACTGCTGTCAGACTATCTGCTCTGTAATTACCTGGCCTATCCCTGCTGCCCTTCTTGAACAAAGGAACCACATTAGCTATCCTCGAGTCATTCGGCACTTCACCTGTGACCAGCAAAATATTAAATATATCGGTTAGGGCCCCAGCAATCCCCTCCGTTACCTCCCACAGCAGCCTGGGATACATTTCATTGGACACTGGGGATTTCTCCACATTTATTTTTGTGAAAAACATTTAAAACATCCTCCTTATTGATCTTAACATGGTATAGAATGTCACCATCCCAACAGAAATCCCAGCTACAATGCCTCCCTCCTGTGTGAATACAGATGGGAAGTATTCATTGAAGACCTCACCTACTTCCTCTGGCTCCATGCACAGATTGTCCCTTTAGTTTCCAACAGGCCCCACATTTTTTAAAGCTGGGAATCCTCTTGCTCTGACTATACTTGATGGCTTTTCCTTAACAGTATGTGCCAAAGATATTTCATGGCCATTGTCTGTTCACCAATTGAAGGACACCCCTCCACCCCCAATTGAACTGTCAATACTTGTGAAGGGCTTTGCCTGTTTTTACTGTATTTTCTTTATCAAACTCTCAATTCTACTTGATCATTATTCGGTGCACTTGGTGCTTTTGTCATTCACTCTTCATGGAACACACTGGCCCTGAATTCTCATGTTATCACTTTAAAATGCAGTCACTTTTCCAAAGTAGCCTCAACTGCAAATTCCTCTAGCACATGATACCACTTTAATCTTCTCCAGTTTCCAGAGCACTCCTCCATCCTGTCCTACAGCACCTCACTCACTCTAACCTTCTACCACCCTGATAATCCTCCTTTATCTGTATAACCCCCTCCAATTTCCACAGATTTTCCTACCAATCCTCCCTTTGTGTAACATTATGAAGCCATAGAGTTCTGCAATCTCGCCCAGTCTCTGCAATCTTCTGTATCTGTATGACCTCCTCCTGTCACTACTAGCCTTCTTAACTCTGTAACATCCTGAAGTCACTAAAACTATCTGTGAATATGTACCATCCTATTGATTATTGTCACCTCTTCCAGTCCCTACAACTCCCTCTGCCTGTAACCTTAGTCAGTCTGAAGAATCCTTGCTAACTCTGCAACCTTCATTCAATCTTGACAATCGCCCCTATTTCTGGAATCGAATAGAGCCTCCACCACCCTCGCTATTGCTGTAACCTTCTCTAGTCCCTCTCATACACACTGTCAATGTGACCTGCTCCCGGCCCTATACCATACCCTAACTGTATCCTCCTCCCGTTCCCATACCATACCCTGACTGTATCCTCCTCTTGTACCCATACCATACCCTAACTGTGTCATCCTCCTGTTCCTGTACCATACCCTGATTGTGTCCTCCTCCTGTTCCTATAACCCTTGTTAACTTTGTGAACTTGTCCAATCTTTGCAATGGTCTGTATCATTGTATTTTCCTCCAGTGAATCATCTTTGTCTCTTGAACCTTGCTTGTTTCCCACTATTCTCCTGAACTCTGTAAACATTCTGTTATACACTCCTTGACTATGTCAGCTTCTGCAGTCCTGAAAAGCTCCATATGACTGTCTCTTCTTCCTGCTCTTGGAATTCTCCCTGTGACTGCAACCTTCGAATGAATGAATGAATTAGCTTTATAGTCACACGTACTGAAATGAGTGGAGTGAAACGTTTTAACTCGCCACCTACAGCGCCATCTGTTTCGCAAAGGTAACAAGGTACTGACTCTTCAGTTACAAGATCAGGTACAGTGCAACAATGTCATCAACACACTGTGTCATCTTAGGTACAGAGTGCCTAGAGACAATCCTTACTAACAGAATAGTGAAATCATTGGCATTCTCCACAGCACTCCCCATCGCAAGTACTGCCTGGAACTCCTACAACCATTCATAAATCTGTTTAAACTGATCTGGGTTTTATAAACTTCCCTTTGACTGTCACTTGCTCAGTCCCCTTTGATAGCACTGTAACCTCCTCCCATCCCTATACTGACTGTCCCAATAACCGCTTTCAACTCTACAGCCCTCTCTATGGCTGTAATCTCCTCCAGATCCTATGATTCTCTGTTTGTAACCTCATCTAATCTATAGGACACTCTGTCAGATTCTCCAATTCCGAACACTGTCTATATCAGTGTAAATACAACCATCCCACTCTATGTAACAGTTCCCTATAGCAGTCCCTATCTGTGAAAGGTCCTTCCACCGAAACAACTAGCCATGCTGTGTATTTGCCTTCAAACCTTTCATTGTCTGTGTAATCTTCTCCAGACTCTTCAGATCATTTTACCCATGAAAGATGTCCCAGTCTCCTGAGCGCTCTTGGTCTTGATAATCTCTTCCAGACCCAAAAACTCTCCATTAACTTTCTCAAACTATACAACCCGCACTATCTGTCACCTGCTATTTCCTAAAATTCTCCCTCTCTCTGTAAGTTGCTCCAGCTCATCCAAACCTCCTTATCTCCATAAACTCCTGCAGCTCCAACACCGTGCCCAATTGGTGTAACCTCTTCCAATCTCAATAACAACATCAATCTGTATACACCCAACAATCCTCCCTATCTGCGTAATCCTCCCGGGTCCCTGCAACAGTCCCGATCTCTAGAACCCACTTTAATGTCTGTGACTCTTCCGATACAGTTCCCACAAGAATCACTATCTATGTAACATCTTCCTGTTGCTACATCCATTCTGTCCATGCAAGCTCCTCCAATCTCTCCACAATCTTATCCAGCTCTTATATGTGTAAACGTCACCCTCCCCTAGAACCCTCCTGATTGCAGGAACCTCCTTCATCACCATCAACCCCCACAGTTACTGAAGCCTCCTTTTGCCACTGAAACCTTTCGAATGTCTGCAAAACCCTGATATCCCTCCCTATCTCTGTAACCTCCACCACCCACCAGTGGCCTTCTGGGGAACATTGCAGAGGAAGATTAAGTTGTAGATTACAGGCTATGATATGGAGGTAGGAAGGGCTGCAGATCCTGGAGGATGGTATAAATGTAGAAGGGACATGGATCCTGCAGGAGGTTAGAGGTAACGGGATTCATAGAAGCTGCAAGATGGGATCGAGAATGGCTTGTAGATCCTGAAGAATGGTACAATCTGAATCATGCATTTTTCTAGTTGGACCATGGGATTCAACAGAGAAATAGCCTGTGGCTGTAAATGCACAAGGCTGGGATCTTGCTGAGCTTATTCTGAAGATCTTTCCTAGAATGGGTGAGCACAGCTTCAGATTCCCAGGCTGGGAGATGTGAGTTCAAATGTGAATCTATTTGTCCATTCTGTCTGTGTGCCTCATACTGACCTGGTGACCTCCAGATCTACATGACTGACCAGAGCTCACCTCATCTAAAGTCTTTGATTGGATTTTTTTTTCATTTATTTTTAAGTGGTAGTTTTGTGAGACGCTGGATTTGGTTTCCAAGTGGAGAGAATGAAACCTTTCTCATTAACCCTGACCCATGTAGTGGGGTTTGTGGATTCTATCCTTTTGTATAGGCTGTCACACAGAGGACTGTATATCAGAGAATCTGAGGGCTGATAGTCTTTGCTGTGAAGAGTTAGTCTTCATGTGGCAGTAACAGAGATGATGTGTTTGAGGGCAGGCTGTAACAGTGTAAATACGTATCCTATGGTACCTCACCGACTGGGTCAGATGTTAGTGCACTGTGCCCTGAGCATCAGGAGCTGGGAAACTTCATGCTGTTTGTATGTGGGGCTTGGCGCCAGACTGTGTGAGAGCACTCACTGAGTAAATGACAGATAGAGAGCTTGGGGTCTTCCTATTGTGTCTGTCTTTGTGCCATAGAGTTAGTTCCCTCTCATTAAGTGACCCTGTACCATTCCCCAGTCCGGACTGGACACCGTCACAGTAATCGCCTTCTGTTGCTGAACGTATCCCCTCTCTCTAACCACTTCCAGCCATTCCAGCCTGGCCTTCATCTGTTATCTCCTGCAGTTCGCAATGACCTTGTTCTTTGTTATCCTGTCAAATTCCTCGGTGCTGTGTAGAAACAAACTTGTAGTAGGTTTGGGTCAGTGAAAGAAAAAGCTGTCCGCTTCTCCATCTTTGTCAAACTTTGTCTCCTTGTTTATCTCTTCCATAAGAGGAAGGAAGCATCATTTCAGCATCCACCCTATCAATTCCCCTGGGGATCCATACATTTCAACGTGGTCAGCTCTCATCCTGATGACCCTCAGTGGGCACAGGACTCAAGTGTCCAAGTCGATATCCCTCTATGTTTCTGCAACCACTTCCTGTCGGTTTATCTCTCCTTAATTCTGAAACCTACCCCAGTTTGGACAGTAGTCCAAACCACTAATTGTTGGGAATGCTACATGCCTCGTTACTTCTGTAAACTCCATACACTTCTACAATCCACCTCATCTCTGTGAAATCCTCCAGCTTCTACAGTGCTCCCAATTTCTAGTTTCTCCTACAGCCATTAACGTCTCTGTATCCTCCAATCCCTATATTTCTCTCTGTCTCTGTGAACTCCCTATCTCTGGAAGGTCTTGCAGCCCTCACAAGCCTCACTATGACTGTAACCCCCTCCAGTCACAACAAGCCTCCCTATCCCTGTCACATCATCCAGCATGTTCGACACTCTCTCTGAAACATTTTCCAATGCATCAAAATCATTTCTCTCTCTAACATTCTGCAGTCCATGTGGTCCTCCCTGTCCCTATAATAATCTCCAGTCCATTATCATCCTACCTATTGCTGTAACATTATCCATTATATACAATCTTCCCTATCTATGTAATATTCTCCTATCCATTCCAACCTCCCTATCTCTAATATTCTCCAGACGTTACAATTGACATTACATGTGCCACAACCTTGATACCCCTGAATATCCCCACACCCTGCTCAATGTAGTCCATGCAATGATTTGTAGCCCGACACCCATTTATCTGTCTAGAATCCAATCAAGTTCTCTATGTCTCTAACCTCCTCCAGAGCATAAAAGCATAAAAGCATTTACTAGAACCGCTATCTATCCTCAACACTGTAACATCCTCCAGTCCCTGAATGCCTCCCTTTGTCTGTGACCTCTATCCTTTCCTTTAACACCCACTATCACTGAAACGCATCCTGTATTTGAAACAAGGCAGATGGAATTACAGCATGCGCTGAAATGAACTGATATGATTGATTTGTCATTATGGAGATGTGTTTGCAGAATGACCATCGCTGGGAAGTGAATATTAAAGAGTTCTCGGGATTTTGGCAGGATAGGCAAAACGACAAACAAAGTCAAGTTGCGTTGTGAAGAAAGGATGCAGTTTGCGAATTAGTGAGGCAGCTGAATCTGGGAGTTTCTTAGAAAATGAAAGTTATGAAATGAATTATGATTGAGTCGTTTAGGTAAAGCTGAGAAACCGCAAGCAGCAGCAGCCATTAGCAGGAATTCTTTTATAGGTATCAAACAGTGATGGTAATGTGAATATGGTTACAATCAGAAAAAAATAATATACTTGTAGCAAGGGCAGTACAGTAACTGTGTGTGACAGTAGTCTCCAAACCGATTGGATAATTAATGAGTATCAGGGTTGTAATGGGTGGAATCCTGGAGTGTATGCGAGATGGTTTTCTGTAATAGCATGTGAAGAAGCCATCAGGAGAATGGCCTGTTCTCGATCAAATGTTGTGTGAAGAGAAATGTCTAATAATCTAATTTTAAAGGAGATCTGTGAGCAGAAAACCCTAATGCTATGGATTTTCTTCTTGAGTTCAAAACTGATTGAGGTAAGATCATGATTCTTGGGAGTGGAATTACGCCATTTGGCCCATCAAGTCTGCTCTGCCCTTCAATGCCAGCATGGTTGATTTGATAATCCCTAACGCTACTTTCCCATTTTTCCTATGTAAGCTTTATTTCTTATTAATTAAAATCAGACCTTCTCTGTAAATATTCTTAATGACCAAATCTCAACCGCCCTCTGCAGTAAGGAATCCGATAGACCCACTACGGTACAGGGTCACTTAATGAGAGGGAGCTAACTATATGGCTCCAATAGCTGTGTGCTCTCCACCTGCTGCCCATGAGTAACAGGCTCCAATAGCTGTGTGCTCTCCTCCTGCTCCTGACTGACCGGCTCCAATAGCTGTGTGCTCTCATCTTGCTCCTGACTAACCGGCTCCAATAGCTGTGTGCTCTCATCCTGCTGCCCATGAGTAACAGGCTCCAATAGCTATGTGCTCGCCACCTGCTACCCCTGAGTAACATGCTCCAATAGCTGGGTGCTCTCCTCCTGCTGCCCCTGAGTAACAAGGTCCAATAGCTGTGTGCTCTCCTCCTGCTGCTCATGAGTAACAGGCTCCAATAGCTGTGTGTTCTCCTCCTGCTGCTCCTGAGTAACAGGCTCCAATAGCTGTGTGCTCTCATCCTGCTGCCCATGAGTAACAAGGTCCAATAGCTGTGTGCTCTCCTCCTGCTGCTCCTGAGTAACGGGCTCCAATAGGTCTGTGCTCTCCTGCTGCTCCTGTGTAATGAAACTGAAGAACTGAATGGCCTTTTCACATTGTATTCAGTTCGTATTGACTGAGAAGCTTTCTGCTCTTCCTGTAAAATACCATCAAAATCAGAATGTTGCATTTATATTTTATTTCTCAGTAATTGAGCAATCATGCTGACTGACTCGGCTTTTGTTATACAGGTCTGAGAAGGTGAACGTTTAACAGGTTCGAGAGGCTGCTCAGTTCCTCCTGTCCCTCTGTAACAGGCCGAAAGGCCTATGTCTTCCTATGTCTCTGTAGCCGGCACTTTGGGATGGAATTGTTTCTCCCTGTTCCTGAGCAGCAATTTCAATGTGCTGAATGGTGCCTCGAGGTTATGAAGTGGTTTGATGCCAGGGCATTTCAAACTACGAGCAGCATTACTCAAGGTATCTGGAAACTTCCCTACCAGACATTTTATGCATCTGGTCTGTTATTCTATCCCTGTCTCCTTTTATAAACAGGCTGGAACATATACAACCCTGCAATGTTCCAGCAATACTCCTACATACAAGGAAGAAAAATTAAAAAGATTGAAAGATTTATGACCTATCCCTTAGCAACCTTCACCCACTCAATCCAGACTGAGTAAATGTTCCCTTTTATTGGGATGTGTAAAATGATGTAAGGAACTGGTTAACTGAACCTGTTTGTTTGATGACTGTGATTAATGTCAGTCTCCATAGATTGTACTTATCCCAGTGGAGGGTTTACATATTTTAATGATAAAATGGGCACCGTTCAATGTGTTATCCCATAGTATGAGTGGGAATATCACCGACAGCACTAACAGGGATCAGCAGCTATAGAGAGAGGGGAATGGGAGATCTGAATCTGAGAACATTAGACTGGAATGTAACAACAATGGACAGGAGTTTATCCTATTATGTATGGATTCTTTCTACATATCATTCCTGGCCATTACCATGGCGGATTGAATATGCACTTTACATTATTCAATGTTTTTATTATCCTACCCTGGCTATTGTTGGTGTACCTGATAAGTTTCACTGTCCCTTTATTATTTGCATTAATCACGTGTGAGTGTATTATTGTTCTTTTCATTTACTCTACTCTGTAAACATTCACTCTCCAAACCACCATGAACAACAACAGTGAACTTGTTCATTCTTTCTCTCTTCCTTTCGATCTGGCACTGTGCCTTGTCGGTTGACCTACTCAGTTTCAGCTATGAACCACAATTCATTGTATCACAGCTCTATTTAAATATTGAAATTTTGGAGGTCATTGTCTTCTGTTCTGGTTACAAACACCATTTTGTTCCTCTGACTTCATCCCATCCCTAGCCATTATCTGAGGCTGAAACAGACGAGTCACAACTATGGTGATCCCTTTGGCCATGAGCTGATTCCTGACCCATATCTTAACCATTCCTATTTGTAATGATTATCATCTCCTGAATATACTTCACTGGCTTATTCTATCTGCTATTTGAACCCTGAGCTATGAAATGTAGTCTTAATGATCCCAATAATTTGCTGCTGACACTCCCAAATTCAAACCTGCAAATCTGAATCGATATTCCATGGCTCGGTTCTCACCTCACGCCAAACCCCCATCATTTCTGTGAGGATCGACTTATATTGTTGCTGGGTCTGGCAATGCTTTTAATTTAATATTTTGAAGCACATCGTTTCCTCTGTCTGTGGCACAATCCTCAGTGTCTCTATACTGTCAGTTGTTCTCATTTAAACTGATTTCCTCCATGTATTCTCTCACAAACAACAATTTTCATATTTATTGACACCAACACACACACACACACACACACACACACACACACACACACACACACACACACACACACACACACACACACACACACACACACACACACACACACACACACACACACACACACACACACACACACACACACCCATTATATTGATGCAGTGGAGATACAGAGCCATATATTTGTGGGAGCCCATTTACTGTCACTCCATGCATGGGTTGCAAATCTTCCCGTCTAAAGCAAAGTAGTGCAAGTATAGTAGCAATACAAAGGTTTGCAATGGTCCCCATGCTGGGCAGGTAGTCCAGTTTACTCCACTAGCATGGTCGCACAGCTCTACATTCTGGCTGGTACCTTGCCCCAGCTTATGGTGTCTGGGTTGGTTCTACAGGCAGATTCAGATTTTGATGTAACAAAGCATTTGAACTGATCTGCCAATGTTTTCATTTGATGTTCTCATTTTTGTGATTGGACCCACCATTGTCTCACTTCTCCAGTTATTCTCACTCCCCTGTCTCCTTATCCATATTTTCACAACATGTTATCAGTTAATTAATTGTTTGTTTTTCTGTATCGTTCCTTGGTGTTTTATTTTTGGCTTCTGAGTGTATCGAATGCTGGCATTGTGAATCTCTGAAACAATGAAATAGTGGGCTGTTGTTCACTTCCTGGTGTGTCCCATGTGCTTATCCATGTTGGACAGGGGGTTCCAGTAGCTTTGAGAGACGTGCGTGTCCACTTATCGCCTATGTTTGTCGCTCTCTACTGACCGTGCAGTCAGTAACACGAGGGAATCCCTCGACTATCATTACAAAGGACCAGACATCTAACTTGTAACTGAGGAGCATCTGACTGTCTCCTGTTATTGAAACCTTAGCGGATGGGCTGGGGATGGTTTGCTGGAGGTCGTGCTGTGAGCTGCCTCTCACATTCAGAGAGACCTGATGATTTGGTGACCCAAATCTGGATGGAGCATAGGGATTGTAGTTACAGATCTGGGTCTGTAACATGAACAACAGAAGATGCGCAGAGATTCAGAGAGGGGAAGCTCTGAAACCACGGAGTGAGTGGGTGGGGAAAGGGATCTGCCAAATCTGTCTGTGTCTTAACGTAGATACACACGCCCTATCGCTCTCCCCCGACATACACCCTTGCACCTCTCCCTCTGCTCCCCGCGCACACTCACACTCCCCCTCTCTCACATGCACATCCACACACTCCCCTTACTCATACCAATAAATCATATTTAGTCAACAATATACAATTTATATACAGTCAGTCAATGCGGTATTTTATAAACTCATATTTTGGAAATAAAATCAGTCTCACTCCAGGAAAAGACAAAGACAGACTCCAAACAAGACCTCACGCCTCAATAACATAGTCTGTCCGGAAGTGTCCCTTATTAATCAATCAAAACCCGCACCTCCATTCTAACTGATAAAAGATTTGGGAGACAGTTTCAATGTGTTAAATTCATGTGCATGAGTTGTACAACCCTTTGATCTTTTCCTTATAAATTATATATCTAAGGTCTTCTGCTCTCACTAACACCTGATGAAGGAACAGCAGGACCAAAGCTTGTGTTTTTCAAAATAAAACTGTTGGACTATAACCTGGTATATTGTCATTTCTGACGTTGTCCAACCCAGTCCAAACCAGTACCTCCATATCATGGCTTTTATTCGTTAGCTCCTCTCCAACAAAATACATTTTCCTTATCCCATTTGCTTTTGTTTTGCATATTAATCTTTTGTGAGGCACGTTTTGCAATGCCTTCTGGAAGTCCAGAACTAAGACATCTATAGGATTTCCTTCATCCACCTTGTTTGTCAGATTTTTTTTTTAAAACGTAAGTCAAAAATTTCAAACCTGATTTATCCTTCAGTAAATCATGTTGACTGCAAAGGATTGTGGTTTGGTTTGAACATTTCCTGTTATTAATTCCTTAATTACTGATTCTAATAATTTGTCTTCAATTCCCAATAGTTTGTTCATCATTTTTCATTCCCTAGTGAAGTTGGCTATTCGAAGTTCTTCCCTTTCTATAACCTCGACATTCCCTTTCAATTCACAAGGTTGTAAATGATCTGCTCCAATTGCTGTCTGAGAGGCATGAGTGGCTGTATGGACTCATTCTGCTCCTGCTTTACACACTTGATGGGCTGAATGTCCCCTGGTGTTCCTACATTATAGTCTAGATGGGCTGAATATCTTCCCAGTGTTCCTACATTATCTTCTCGATGGCTTGCATGTCTTGCTCCTGTTCCTGACCAAGCCGCTCAAGGTTTCAATGTCCTCCTTCTGTTGCTCAGTGACAGGTTTGGGGACTTACGGAATCTCCCTGCTGTTAAGTCACATTTCGAGGGCTGAATTGCGCAGGAATGTTGTGTTGCCCACACTGGGTAGCCAGTGGTTAGCACTGCTGCCTCACAGCACCAGAGATCCAGGTTCAATTCCCGCCTCAGGTGACTGACTGTGTGGAGTTTGCACATTCTCCCCGTGTCTGCATGGGTTTCCTCTGGGTGCTCCGGTTTCCTCCCACAGTCCAAAGATGTGCAGGGTCAGGTGAATTGGCCATGCTAAATTGCCCGCAGTGTTAGGTAAGGGGTAAATGTAGGGGTATGGGTGGGTTTCGCTTCGGCGGGTCGGTGTGGACTTGTTGGGCCGAAGGGCCTGTTTCCACACTGTAATCTAATCTAATCTAATCTAATCAATTTCAGGCTCGAGTCACTGTCTCACATTCTCCCTGTGCCTGCAAGGGTTTCTATCGGGTACTCCAGTTTCCTCCCACAGTTCCAGGATGTACAGGTAAGGTGCATCAGTCAAAGGAAATGGCAGGTTACAGAGATTGGGTGGGGGGGCAGGGGGAATAGTGGGATTTAAATGTGGTGGTCTTCGGAGGATTAGTGTGCTATCGATGGGTTATATGGCCTGCTTCCACAACATTGTAGGAATTCTACGTTTAACACCGTCATTGCACAAATCAGTTGAGGGAACATCTCTGAGTTAATTCCAATTTCCCCAGTGAGGAGATTAATTCTGTACACACTACTCCAGATGTGATCTCACCGAGATCCTGTACATCAGCAGCAACACTTCACCAGCCTGCTGTAAGGTTCCCATCTAGGTTAGAGCAGTTTAAGCTGTTTGGGGCAATACACAGCATTGTTGAAAGATCGTTGTCCTTCTTCACTCCACCAGCATAACGGGAGATCTGGTGAAAATGTCATAATGACACTTGAGAGAAATGGTAAGATGTGGTGAGATGACATCAATGTTGAGATATGCCTCACCAAACCTCTCGCCTGAATCTGCCATTAATCTCCCCAGAGCCCATGTCACTCAGATTCCACAGAATCTGGTAAGGTGGAGCTCAGAAACAGCAAGTAGAAGCAAACATTGATGGGAGTTATATCTCAAAGACAAAATTGCGATACAAATGCTGTTTATATTACAAAACAGGAAATTAGATATCCAAGTTTGCGGGTACTACAATAAAAATAGACAGCTTCAAGTTACATCTGAACAGTGTTAACCCAAGTGAATTTTAATGCTGGGGAAATGGATTTCATGAGGGTGTGTGAGATGGGTTGCTTTAACAGTATGTTGAGTACCGATCTAGAGTTCAGACTGTTTTGAAATTGGTGTTGTGTGATCAGACGGTGGTACTTATTGTAGAGAACAGAAAAATTGACAGGGAAACGAACCAGTTACTTAGTGTCTGTCTTCTTGGAAGAAATACCAAGTGATCATGGGACTTGTGTAACTAAACGCTAAAATCATCCATATCAGTGATAAGGTAGTATTTGAAAACATATATGGATTGAGGATTGATAAGTCTGACAGACCAGATGTAGTTCATACTGAAATTTCAGAGAAAGCAGCAGTGCACAGATTGATTGCACTGAGGATCATTGTATTTTTCCATGTCCAATTTGGAAGATTATGAATGCATTCCAAGGATTTAAGAAGGGAAGAGGAGGGAGAGTGGAGACCTACAGACCAGCTAACCTGTTATCCACAGTAGGGAATCTGTTGAAATTTATTATAAAGAATCTGATATTGGACACTTCAAGAACAATAGCAAGCATCAAGAGAATGATTCTAGATTTCTGAAAGGGTAGTCAAATCTGAAAACATTTTGCTTGAAGATAACCTTTGTGAATGTAAACAATGGAAAACCAGTGAATATAAAATAGTTGGACACTCAGGAGGATTTTCAAGAACTCATGCAATAAGTTAACAGAAAAAAAAAAGTGTATTTGGAGAAACATACGCAAATTGAGCAAGGTAAAATTTAGGTTTGATTTTGTTTAAAGAAAATCAGTATAGAGGCGTTGTAGAGCTCCATGCTCTCTCTCCACGGATGCTGTCAAGACTCACTGTGATATCTACCACGTGTTGGTTTCAGTACAGATTACAGCTTCTACAGTAATTTATTCCGACTAGAAGTAAAGACATTCTGCACGAGTTACACAGATTGTTGGTGAGACTGTACCTGGTGTGTTGTACACAGATCTGATTTGCTGATCTAATTAAAATTTCTGACAGAACAGAGTCTATGCTCCTGTGATTGCATGGTGTGGACATGAATTGGTGGATTTCTGAAGAGATTATAAACAAGAGTTATAAGAGTAAACTGTCAAAGGAAAAGGTAAGAGAAAACAAGTGCAGCTTCGTTACAGTCTGAACCCAGAGAATACAGCATTACAGCAAGGAATGACAGAACTATGAAGCAAATACATTAGTTCAGTCTTTACAGAGAAACAAAAACAAACAAATCAAATCTTCCCAGCAAGACTGGGAAGCCTTAGTCTCGAGAGATAAAGAATGAGATTAATAAATAAATGCATTGGGAGAAATTATTTGGACTTAACGTATGGTTGAACTCAGCATACAGATGGAAGGAAAGAAGGTGAAATCCAATACCAGAGTATTGTGCTTAAACAAAGGAGACTACAATAGGATGAGGGAGGAGTTGGCTAAAGTTTGCTGGAAGCAAAGACTTTAAGGTGGAACCGTTGATGAACACTGATTGGCTTTCAATGCAATTTTTCCAAGTGCTCAGCAACAGGAAAATGGAAGGACTGTAGGAAAAGGGTAATCTGTCATGGATGTCTCAGGAAATAAGGGAAGCTATCAAATTAAAATAACTGGCATAAATAATGACAAAGACCACTGGGAAACTAAAAGATTTGGAAAAATATAAACGTCAAAAGAAAGCAACAAAAAAGCTATCAAAAAACATATGATAGATTATGAGAGTAAACTACCTCAGAATATAAAGACAGGTCCCAAAAGATTCTATAAATATATAAAAAACAGAAATAGTGGCTAAGGTAAGCAATTGTCCTTTAGAGGGTGAGAAGTGGGATTCAGTAATAGGGTATGAGGAAATGGCCGAGGATTTGAGCACGTATTTTGTCGATCTTATCTGTGAAATACATTAGTAACATACCAATAATTGCCAAAACAATGAAGGTGAGGACCTGGAAACAATCATTCCCACGAAAGAAATAATGTTGAGCAAGCTAATGGAGCTAAAGGCTCTGATGGAATGCATCACAATTTACGAACAGAGGTAGTGGGAGAAATAGTAAATGCATTTGTGGAAATTTTTCTGAATTCGCTGGACTCTGGTGCAGTTCCAGCAGATTGAAAACAGGAAATCAGACACCACTGTTCAAAAAGAGATGTAGACAAAGGTGGAGAACTATAGACCAGTTAGCCATTAAGTGTAGTGGGGGAAATACTTCAATCTGTAATCAAGGAATAAATAGCAATGCATCTCGATAGGAATCGTCCCATTGGGCTGACACAGCATCAGTTCATGAAAGGCAAGTCATGCTTAACTAATTTACTGGAAATCTTTGAAGACATTATGACCACGGAGAACCAGTAGATGCGGTGTACCGAGATTTAAAAAAGGCATTCGACACAGTACCGCCAAAAATGCTGCTGCATAAGGTAAAGATGTGTGGCATTATGGGTAATGTATTAACATGGATAGAGGATTGGTTAACTAACAAGAAGTGGGAATAAATGAGTGTTTTTTTTTCTAGTTTCTGATCATTGACAAGTGGTGTGCCTCAGGGATCAGTGCTAAGACCGTAATTATTCACAGCTTACATGGACGATTTGTAGTTGGACATCACGTGTAGTGTTTCGAAGATTGCAGATGATACTGAAATGAGTGTCAGAGCAAAGTGTGCAGAGGAATGTTGAACTTTATGAAGGAACATAAATAGTTTAAGTGAGTGGGCAAAGGTCTGACAGATGGAGTTCAATTGTAATAAATGTGAAGTCATCTATTTTGGTAGGAATACCAGTGAAAAGGACTATTACATGCATGCTAAAACAAATGCAGCATGTTTCTGTGCAGAGGGACTTGGGTGTCCTTGTTCATGAATCACAGAAGTTGGTCTGCAGGTGCAACAGTAAATTAACAAGGCAAATAGAATTGCTAAAGGGATTGAGTTTAAAAGCAGGGAGGTTATGTTGCAGCTGTACAAGGTGCTGGTGAGACCACACCTGGAGTATTGTATGCAGTTTTGGTCTCCTCACTTGAGAAATGATGCACTGGCACTGCGGTGGATGCAGAGCAGGTTCACTAGATTGGTTCCGGAGTTGAAGGGGGTTCGCTTATGAGGAGAGACTGAGTAGACTGGAATTATATATTGATTGGAATTTGAAAGAATGAGGGAGGATCTGATAGAAACATATGTAATGATGAAGGAAATAGATCAGATAGAAATAGCAAGGACATTTCCAGTAGTGGGTGAAACTAGGACAAGAGGGCAAAGTCTCAAAATTAGGTAGAGCAGATTTAGGGCTGAATTCAGAAGAAATGACTTGACCAAGAAGGTTGTGAGTCGGTGGAATTCCCTGTTGAGTGAAATAGTTGAAGCTTTGTCATTGAATGTGTTTGAAGCTCAGATAGATAATTTTTTGAGCAGTAATGGAACTAATGGTTATGATGAGCGGATGGGCAAGTAGAGCTGAGACCATGAAATGATCAGCCGTGTTCTTATTAATTTTCCTAGTTCTTATGCAATGGGTCAACATGAAATGGGAACCATATTTGAGAAATTGACTGGTCTATACATACGGTGAAGCAATGGATGCAGTGCATTTGGATTTTCAGAAAGATTTTGGGAAAGACTCTGGCCTTGTGTGCAAAGTCAAATGTTACAGGGTTGGGGCTAAAATCTGAACATAGTTTTAGAATGGGAGAGCTGACAGGAAACAGTGAACAGGAATAGAACATTCTGTTTTGAAGTGTAAGGATCTTTGGGCATCGCAGGGATCTGTGCTTTGGCCCCAGCTATTCCCAATACATCACAAACATTTGGTTGAGAGAATCAAATGCAGTATATCCCAGTCTGTTGACTGCACTAAATGATGTTGGAATGTGAGTGGGTGAGGAGTATATTAAAAAAGAAGCTCCAAAGTGATTGAGACAAGTAGAGTGAATGGGCAAATACGTGGCAGATGAAGAGCAATGGGGGTGGATGTGACGGTGTGTATTTTCGTGGAAACGATAGAACAGCAACCTATCAGTTGAAAATGGATTGGGCGAAACATTTTGATCTTTAAAGGGATTTATGCCGTTTTTTTGTTTCTTCTGCGCAGACCTCCATGGTCAGTGCAGGGCAGTGAGTTCTGAAGCCAGAAGTCAATACTGTGAATGATATTGGCACACTAACCAGTATACACAGGCCGACCAAGTGGGTAGCTGCAACATTGAAAAGTTCAGGATCTCCCTGTACAACAGTCATGAAAGCAATATTGCAGAAATACAAAACAGGTAGGAAGGTAAAGGGTATGTTGACCATCATTTCAGGGGGATTTGAACACAGGAGTAAGGGCGTCTTACTGCAACTGTACAGGCCCTTGGGGAGATGCCCATCTCGAACATTTTGCAATATTGTGTGCAGTGTTGGTCTCCTTACTTCATTAAGGACAAACCTGACATTGAAGGAGAGCAGTGAAGGATGACCAGACTGATCTCTGGGATGACAGACTTGTTGAGGGAGCAGAGTTTGGGGCAACTGGGCCTGTATTCCTTAGGCTTTAGGAAAATGAGTGGAGATCTCAATGAAATATTTAAAACACTGACAGGGCGAGATAGATTGGAAGCAAGGATGATAATTCCCCTGGCTGGGTTGTCTAAAACAAGCGGTCACAGTATTAGGTGCAGGCAGGCCGCTCTGAACTGAGACGAGAGTGGTGCCCTCAGAGAGTGGTGACCCTGGGAAATTCTCTACCCCATCAGGCTGTGGAAGCCCAAACACAGGATATAAATAAGGATTTCTAGACACTAAACAGATCAGGAGACTGCTGGGGTACGGCTGTCACAAGCTCAGAGATATTAGGAAGGACGTCTCTGCGAGGTCAACAGGACTGCGTTTCCCATTCCCTTTTCCGATACTGAGGCTGCAGCTGGGTGTTCTGCTGGTCTTACCCTTCCAATCCTCGGAGCACATCAGTACAATTTAGTGTCTTGCTTGACCGGTTTAGAGACCATTGAAAAGTTTATCACATGTCTGTGTGTATGGAGTCACTTTTAGGCCAGGCCAGGAAAGCATGGAATTCACCAGACCAGAATTCACTTCCATAAAGTACATTGGGGAAGCAAATTGAAGTTTACAATCGACATTGATTTCAGGGTCACTGTTACTGACACCAGATTTTAAATCTCGATATTTTATTAGTTGTTTTTAACTTTCACCAGCTACCAGACCAGTAGCCTGGTCTGGATTAGTAATCCAGTGACATTTCCACAACAGCACCATCTCCACATGGGGACCTATCGGAAACCACACGGAGCAGGATATTTCTGTGCTGCTTGACATCTCTGTCAAAAAGAACTCCCACCAATTTGACGGTCGTGATGGCACTGAGGGGGTGGTAATTGGTCAGATTGTAAGTATTCCCCCTTAGAGGACTGGACATAGCTGAGCAATTTTCCACAATTTTCTTCTTCCTGAAGAAGGGCTTATGCCCGAAACGTCGATTCTCCTGTTCCTTGGATGCTGCCTGACCTGCTGCGCTTTTCCAGCAACACATTTTCAGCTCTGATCTCCAGCATCTGCAGCCCTCACTTTCTCTCAATTTTCCACATTGCCAGGGAGATGTCAGAGTTGGAGCTAGAATGAAACAGCTTCCCAGGGACACGGCCTGGTGTGCAGCATAAGTCTTCAGTCCTATTGTAGGAATGGTGTCAGGGCCCATTGCCTTTCTCGTATCTACTGTGTTCAGCTGTTTCTTCATGCCATGTGCAGTGAATCAAATTGATTGAAGACTGGCATCTGTAATTCTTTTGGCATCATGATGAGGGTGAGGTGGATCATCCACTCAACATTTTTGGCTGAGGATGGTACAGATACTGCATCCTTGTCTTTTACATTGATGTACAGGGCTGTTCCATTATTTGGGATGGGGATATTTGTGGAGCACTCTCCTACAGTGAGCTGTTTCATGGTCCATCGACATTTATGACTAAATGTGGCAGGACTGTTGGTCTGCTGGCCACGGGTGAATTGCACCCTGTCAATCAGATGTCAGTTCTACTGCAGTCAGTTGTGGTAGGTTTAACCGGTTGCCATCAGGTTTAGGCACACTTGGTTCTGAAACTGGCATGTTCACTCATACAGCACTGAAACATAGATTGGCTTGGTGGGAATGGTAGACTGATGGATTATCCCAGGCAATAAGTTACAGGTTGTAGTTGAATATAATTCTGCTCCTGCTGCTGCTATGTTCGACAGCATCACATCAATGTCAGGAATTTTCTGTTTAAGAAAGTTCAGGAAGTTAGATCATTGAAAGCCTTTACAGAGGATTTTTGATTGGAAAAGAATTGAGGAGAATGAAGAATTAATGATGAAAGCGGAATTATAGTCATCGACTCTTAGAGTCATAAAATATGCAAACAGACCCTTCCGATAATCCACACAAAATCAGCCAACACCGTTCAGTTTGGGAAATAAGACTATCAGTGAGCTGTACTCGTCCGGGCTTGGTTTGACTATGTCCTCCTTGAGCATGGCCTCCACCTCCTTTTGGACCTGTCTGGCTTTGAGAGGATTAAGCTGATATGGTTGTTGTTTTATCAGAACAGTATTTCCTACATCTACTTCGTTTACAATAACATCAGTCCTCCTCATGTGATTCTCTCATATGTCCTCATAGTGCAATAACAAACTTTTCAACTGCGTTCTATGCTCCTGAATCTGTCCCAACGCTCAATGACTTGTTCATTTTTAATATATTTTGAGGCATATCAAAATCCACAACATTTGGATTTGATTCCTCACTCTGTGAGGCAGTAACTAAAACCTGTTTCTCCAGTTCTTATATAGATAAGCTGCAGAACTGGGCAGAAAGGTGGCAAATGGAGTTTAATGTAGCTAAGTGTGAGGTGATTCACTTTGGTAAGTGTAATAAAAAGATGGGGTACTGGGCTAACGGTCGGATACTTGGTAGTGTGGATGAGCAGAGGGATCTTGGTGTCCATGTACACAAATCTTTGAAAGTTGCCACCCAGGTAAATAGTGCGGTGAAGAAGGCATATGGCGTACTGGCTTTTATTGGTAGAGGAATTGAGTTCCGGAGTACTGAGGTCATGTTGCAGTTGTATAAGACTCTGGTGCGGCCACATCTGGAGTATTGTGTGTAGTTTTGGTCGCCATACTATAGGAAGGATGTGGAGGCACTGGAACGGGTGCAGAGGAGGTTTACCAGTATGTTGCCTGGTATGGTAGAAAGATCGTATGAGGAAAGGCTGAGGCACTTGGGGTTGTTTTCATTGGAGAAAAGACGGTTTAGGGGTGACTTGATAGAGGTGTATAAGATGATTAGGGGTTTAGATAGGGTCGACAGTGAGAATCTTTTTCCACGTATGGAGTCAGCTATTACAAGGGGGCATAGCTTTAAATTAAGGGGGGGTAGGTACAGGACAGATGTTAGGGGTAGGTTCTTTACTCAGCGAGTCGTGAATTCATGGAATGCCCTGCCAGTAGCAGTGGTGGACTCTCCCTCATTATGGGCATTTAAGCGGGCATTGGATAGGCATATGGAGGATAGTGGGCTAGTGTAGGTTAGGTGGGCTTGGATCGGCGCAACATCGAGGGCCGAAGGGCCTGTACTGCGCTGTATTCTTCTATGTTCTATGTTCTATGTTCTCTCTCTCCTCTATTTTTCAGGAGGGGACCTACACTCTCATTTATAACCCACATGAAGGGATCTTCGAATGTGGGAATTGGCAACAGAGATGCTACTTTCATTACTGCCTGTGGCCAACCTACCATTTGGCATGCATGACACGCATGCCAAAAGTTAACCACATCTTTGTACATTGCAGGTCAATAAAAATGTTTTTGTCCCTTAGCCTGAGTCTTTCTACCCGAGATGACCTCCCACTGGTAGTTCATGTGCTACTCTAACACTTCCCTTCTCTATGCTCGCGGCAAAACAATCTGGTGCACTTCGGCACATTCCTCCTCTGCACTAACTTGCTGTAGTCTCCATTTCTGTCTTAAGATTCTATCTTTCAGATAATAACCCTCAGAAATATCTTTGCCTTCTTTTCCAGGATACTTCTGTTTTAATTCTTCAGTTTCTTGGTCTTCCTTGGACTTTTCCAGAACGAGCAGTGTCCCTCCCAAATTGGACCCTGCTAAATCATTCCCAAGAACAAACTGGATTCCTGGAACTCACACTCTGTCAGTCACTCGCACTGTTTCCTTTAATACTTCCACTAGTGCCACTGTCTTAGCATCTTTTACCACATCTTTCCCCACAGTGCCTTTCTTAATGACCAGCACTGTGACCTTACGTATCCCACCTTATGGCAGTGATATAACTTTTCCCAGTGCCCTTCTGAAACCACTGGCACTGTCATTTTCTGTGTCCCACTCTATTACAATGAAAACACCTGAGGCCTTTCACCTTATGCCCACCCTCTTGGGCATCTTCTTTAACCTGTGGTAAACTCTTATCCTCTACTCTTTCTTTTATAGTGTAGCATCTCCACTACTCCCAAATTCGATCCCTCACAGGATGAAATTTTGGTTGGAAGTTGTCTTATGCAGCAAAATGTATTCATCTGCTAATTCTCCTGCCCTTCTCAATTCCTGAACTTTTCGCTCCTCCACGTGAATTCTTATTATCTCTGGAAGTGAGTTTTTCAACATCTTCAGCAGAATAATCTCCATTACAGCCTCACAGTTCATATTTATCTTGAAAGCAAGCATCCATCTATCAAAATGTCTATATTTCAAACTCAACATAAGTCTGACTTGTTTATTTCTAAATGTTTCTGAACTGCTGCCTACATGCCTCTGGTACCAATTTGTGAGCACGTAAAATAGCTTGTTTGACATCTTCAGAGTCTCTTGACCCCTCATCTGACAGCGGAGCAAATACCTCACTCGCCCTGTCTACCAGTTTATTCTGAACTAGCATTACCCATAATTATTTGGACCATTCCATCTGCCTAGCCAAGTTTTCAATGAAACAAAGAAGGCTTCAACATCTTTCTGATCAAAATGTGGCAGAGTTTTGACATAGCTGTATGTATCACAACCTTCCCTTTTAATCTCCATCCTGTTATCTTGAACTTTGTTGACTAAATCGCAACTTCTCAAGTTCAAATTCTCCCTCTTTTTGCTCAACTAAAAACCTTCTCTCTCTTTTTTCTCCTTTTCTTCTCTTTTTGCTCAGATACGAACCTTCTCCTTCCCTTTTTCCCTCTCTCTCTTCTCTCTTGCTTTCTGTTTCTTCTCTCTCTCTCTCTTTCTCTCTTCCTTTGTTATCTTTAAACTCAATTTTCTTCAATTGTAATTTAAGTTTTTCTCACTCTACTGCATTTGTCTGTTTCTCTGACACACCTTAGCGTTTGAGTAATTTCCTGACAATTTCAGCTTTACTTTTGTCCTTGGTTAAACGCAAATCTATGTTCTTTGCTAATTCTAAAAGTTTGGCCTTTATCTTTCTAAACTTCCTTGGAAAAAAATAGACAGAGAAACGAGAGATAAAAGAAAATGAGCAAACAAAGGGATTGAAGATGATCAGCTGGAATGGAAATTAAAAAAAACGAGATTAATCTTATTTATTTTTTCTCCTGTTCCCATATTACTGAAAATCATGCCCATGTAGGGTATACATCAAAGTTCCTGTTTAAAGTGAGTTATGTCCCTTTGTCTGTCTTCCCTGAGTGTGATCATTCTCCTTTATTCATTAATAGGATGCTGGGCCATTCTCATTGTCCTTGAGAAGTGTTGGTGAGCTGCCTTCCTGACCCACTGCTGTCTGTGGGCTGTAAGTAGTCAGTGCTTAGTTCCGTCCGGTTTCATTTCTTTGATGTTTGTAGTGAGTAATATAATTGAGCGGCTGGTTTGGCTATTTTGAACGGCAATGCAGAGCCAAATGCATGCGGGATTCACATGTCAGTCTGACCAGCTGAAGGTGGTAAATTCCATTCCCTGAAGAACATTAGAGTATCAGGTAGGAGTTTCTGATAATCGGCAATGGTTTCATAGCTTCATTTGATTTTATTGAATTCAAATGCCACTATTGATCATGGTGGGATTCGAATCCAGGGTGGGGATCAGCACCCGTGTCCCTGGATTAATTAGCTGGAGATAATACTGTGAGGACATCGCCTTCCCTACATGTCTGACAATCTCAACTGGCAATAGAGGTGTTGCTGTTTGTGTGGCTGTACTTGAAACACAGCTGTTCGCAAGGCAAAAGCATGATTTGTTAAAACATACCATCCTTCTTAATTTTGTACAAATTAGAACGCTAAAGAATCACAAGGGCCGTTGGCAAAAATGAGCTGGGTTCCTTGGTCAGGAGTCACAAACAGAGTTCATACCCGGCAGCAAGTAATCAACACAGTAAATTGTATACTGTCCTTCATTGCAAAATGATTCAAAAATAGGAGTGATATACCTTCCTGCCCTGCTAGAGTGTTGTTCAGAGGGTACTGGGGCACTGTGTACAGATTATCTCTCCTTTATAAGGAATGTTCACCTTGCCACAGAGAGCCAGAGTAAAGGAGTTTCACCAGATTAATCCATGTGGTGATGGTATCATGAGAAGACTGCACAGGAAATAATCTGTATCACTACAAAAGAAAAAAAAAGTGATTGCATTAAAACTTGAGGGTTATGGACCAACACTTATTATTTTCAAAACAAAACATGGATAGTGTTAAATAAAACATGTGTTTTTCCATAATACACGTTTTCACATGGGCAAATATATAGGAAGAAAACGATTGGAAGAATGTGGGAAAAGTGTAGGGAAATGGGGTTAGCATGGATGGACATTTTGGTCAGCGTGGATCAGTTTGGGCTGAACGGCCTGTCTCTGTTCTGTCAGACTCTACGATTCTATGATATTATACTTAGCTGAGTGAGACCACATGTTGGTTAAGCGAGAGCTCCAGGCTCTGAATGAACTGTCACTGCCTCAATGTGCAGTTGGTGTGTGACCCTGCACTGAACGTCATGTTGTTCACAAACCTGTCGGCAGCCACACTCTGAGAGAGTTCGCCATTCCCAGCAACTTCTGACCTCCATACAGAACGCTAGCCTGTCTTCTGGGAGATGCCTCCTTAAGACCTGGCACAAACCATCCGCAGTCCCTCCTCACTGTTAGCAAACCATGGTATCGTTAACATAACACGTGTGCACCATTAGCAATGGAGCCAGGAGGAACAACATGGACCAGTCTGTCTGTGCAGTCTATGCTTCATTGGTTTGTCATGTTGGAGCATCAGTGACATCCTACTTTGTGTTACAGTCTGGAGGGGCTGAATAGTTTCTTCTCTTCATGCGTTGGTGTTTCGAGGGGCTGAAATTCCTCCTTCTGGTCCCGGGGAAAAAGGTTCACGGACATTATTGGGCAACCCTTGGTTCCTGCTTACCAGCGTGTTGTACTGACTGAACTCATTATCTTCCTGTGTAATAGCAGGCAGGCAGGGGCATGGAAGAACAGAGTTTTCCAATTTCAAATTAACAGCCTTCCAATCCCCCAACTCCTTTCCCACCCCCTTCTCCTCCCTTCCATTCTAGCTACCCTTCTTTCAGATTCAACTGGATTCAGTTCTCCCATCGTCCAACTCAGTGGTACCTCTATACCTGTGTTCATCTATCCCCAACTCACCACCCTGCTTCCTCCTCCCTCGTCCTGCCTCTTTATCTGTAGCTCCCTTACTCCACCCCAGTCCTGAAGAATGTTTATCCACAAGCAGTTAACTTCTCCACCTCCTGATACTGTCTTGCTTGTTGCGTTCTTCCAGCCTTCTGCCTGTCTACTTTGCATTTCAACATTTGCAGATTTTTTTTCAAAATATCTTCCTGTGTAATAGGCTGGAGAAAGCGAAAGGGCAGTGTCTGTTCTTATCCAATAGTTTTGATGGGCTGAATGGTTTTCTCAAATTCCTGTGAAACCAGCTTGAGATGCTGCATGAGCTTTGTTTATTTACCACAGAAATGTGCAGGGTCTGGTCGCACTGTTGCATGAATGTTCCCGACACTTTAACCGCATGATCTTGAATGTTGTCCTGGTTTTGAAAATTTAGCACTTGAGGAGGTGACACATTGTTCTGAACATTGTGTGATCTTCACTGATCATCCCCACCTCTGATGGAGGAAACGACATTGATGAACGAGCTGAAATTGTTTGTGCCGAGAAAGTTTCCCTGAGGATCACCCACAGAGATATCCAGGGATTGAGAGGATTGGTGTCCACCAGCCACGCTGTGTTCTGAATGATCCAGCCAAGGGGGAGTTTACAACTGCTTCCCATTAAGTTCAATTTTCTTCAGTCTCCTTGACACCTTGCTCAGTCAAATACCGTTGTGATGTCAGGGCCAGTCAATCCGACATTGTATTCATATTTATTGTTCATGTCAATGAGTCACGGTATATGTGTGGAGAGTGTTTCCTTCTCTCAGACGGTAGTGAATGTTGGGTCCTCTCTATCCCAGACAGTTAGGGGAGCTACATCATTGAAATGTTTGGGGCATGGCGTGGTGTTAATGAAAATTGACACATCAGAGAGTTGAGTGCTACAAAGAATTGGGCATGAAAGAGAAATTGCAGTCGAGAGCAGATCACCCGTGCCCTTACTCAAAGGAAGGGCAGGTTTGCGGGACCATATAGCATCGTCGTATTCCAGTCTGTCCCATTGTCCAGTCACTTGGTGGCCTCTTCCATTTCCTGTGTTACTAACTTGAAGTAGCTGAATAGACTGCATGATCTACTCTGGGTACCGTTTTACAGGCTCGAGTAGCTGACTGGCCCCCTCCTGTTACTGTGTATGTGTGACCAGGGCATACCAATAATGTCACCATCCCCTTCTTATTTCTTAGTTCCACCCACAAAGCCACCCTGATTGATCCTTTAATTATTTCATCTCTGATGCTTTGTGATACTCCCCTTAATCAGAAATGTAAGTCCCCCAACCCTATTTCCACCATTTCTGTCCCTCCTAATGAACTTTACCCTGGTACATTAAGCTGCCAATCCTATCTGACCCCTCAGCCATATTTCTGTAATAGCTATACTATCCCAGTCCCGGAGTTCATTGGTCTTACCTATCAGCCCTTTTGCATTGAAATAAATGCAAATTAATCCAACAGGTATTCCTTATTCCCTGTCTTGTTCCAGTGTGACCTGTCTTTTCACATTACAAATCCTGATTACTGTATCTCTTTCCAGCCTCGCAGTTGCTTCCCTGCTCTTGAGGATACCACCCCTTTCCAATCTCGTTTCAACTCTCCCTTGTAGCACGAGCAAAACTGGCTGCGAAGATATTGGTCCCCCCTCCAGTGCATGTGCAACCTGTACCTCTTGAACGGATCACCTTTATCACTGGAAAGGTCCCAATGATCTAAAAATCTGAATCCCTCCCCCCGCACCAATTCTTTAGTCACATATTTATTTGCCATTAGCTCCTGTTTTTATGTTCACTAGCTCATGACACTGGAAGTAATCAGGAGATTACCACTGTCGAGGTTCTGGTTTTTAACTGTCCTCCTCGCTCTCTGTAATCACTCTGTAGGACCTCATTCCGATATCTACCTGTATCATTTATGCCAACGTGCACAATGACTTCTGGCTGCTCAGCCTCCCCCTTGAGAATGTTCTGCAGCCGCTCGGAGACATCCTGGCCTCTGACACCTGAGAGGCAACACACCATCCTGGATTTCCGTTTGAGGCCACAGAATCTCCGATCTGTCCGTCTAACAATCGATCCTCCTACCTCTAAGACCCTGTTTATCTTTACCCTTTCCCACTGTACCCCAGAGCCAGTTGTACGGCAACCAATCTGGCTACTGCTGCTTTTTCTTGAACGGTCATTTGCCGACACCCACCCACTCTCCCATCCCCAAAATCAGTATCCAGAATGGTATATTTGTTTTCAAGGGGAATAGCCACAGGGGATTCCTGCACTCTCTGCCAACTCCCTTTGCCATTCCTAGTCGTCGCCTGGCTACTCTCTGCCTGGAACACAATAGGAAGCAAGGAACGCCTGTTGGATTAAATAGTGTTTATTTAAAGGCAACAAGGCTGACAAGTAAGGCAGATGAACTCAGGGCACGGATCTTTACATGGGACTGGGATATAACAGTCATTGCAGAAACAGGCTAAGAGAGAGACTTGGGTGTGACCACCTCACTGAAGCTCTTAGCTATGTAGTTCTTAGTATCTCGGATGACCCTGAGAGCAGCGAGTTACAGCTGCCCAACACTTCCCACACCCATCAGGGACAGTGGAAGTCTCCCTGATCACCAACATCCCGCAGGAAGAACATGGGACTGCCCTAACTGCCATCTCGACTGCTGTCAGACTAGCATTAAAGGGACTTTACCTGAGCTTATCTGCACTTTTTGCTGAGCTGCTGCTCACTGAAGCCTCTTGAACCCAAGCATTACTACCTACGCTGCTAATTACAGCATGTCAATCGACCACTCCACATTAAGTTTTGGTTAGGGAAGGAGGGAAACACCTTTTTTATTTCAAAAATATACTTTATTCATAAAATATTTTGATGATCTATGCAATTGTTGATGCAATTCATATGTGCACATTGCATTTCTTTAGATACAGAGATTGGAATTAATCCTTCGTATATACAAGGCTGTACGTTTACCATCCATATATTTAGCTGAGGTGTTAGCAGAGCCCACTTACTGAGTTGGCCCCCTGTTCTTCTTTGCTGGACAGTCATTACACGGTGGTCTTTCCCCACCGCGCCTTGGCGGCAGCTGCCCCAAGATTCTACGTGTCCCTCAACACGTAGTCATGGACCTCGGAATGTGCCAGTCTGCAACACTTAGTCCAGCTCAACTCCTTCAGCTGGAAGATCAACAGGTTTCAGACAGACCAAAGAGCGTCTTAGACAGAGTTGATGATCTTCCAGGCACAGTTGATTTTTGTCTCGGTGTGCATCCCAGGGAACAGACCGTAGAGCATGGAGTCATGCGTCACGGAGCTGCTCGGAACGAACCTCAACAAACACCACTATATTCCTCTCCAGACTTCCTTTGCATCGGCACATTCCAGAAGGAGGTGTGTGACAGTCTAGTCCCCTCCACAACCGTTTCAAGGGCAGCGTGCGGTGCGGCAGAGAGTCCGGGTCTGCATAAAGGATCTCACAGGCAGAGTCCTTCTCATCACCAGCCAAACCATGTCTTGGTGCTTGTTGGAAAGTTCTGGCGATGAGGCATTCTGCCAATGGCTTTGACAGTCTGCTCAGGGAACCACTCAACAGGATCCGCCCTCTCCTTTTCCCGAAGGGTCTCGAGGACACCTGATGGACTTGTGGTCATAGGTGTTTTTCTTCATAAATTTCTCCACGAAGGGCAGGTGATATGGAACGGTCCAACAATTTGGAGCGTTCTGCTGCTGTGAGGCCAGGCCCATCCTTTGCAACACCGGGGACAGGTAGAATCTCAGTATGTAGTGACACTTGGTGTTTGCGTACCGGGGATCCACACACAGCTTGATGCAGCCACACACAAAGGTGGCCATCAGGTTGAGGGTGGCATTGGGTGTGTTTTCTCCCCCGTTGCCCAAAATCTTTATACATCGAGTCCATCTTTGATCTCCATATAAAATGGAAGATGGCCTGGGTGACTGCGACAGCATAGGCTCTTGGAATAGGCCAGACCTGTGCCACATATAACAGCAAAAACCTGATGACCAGGTTTTTTTTCCTGTGATGGAGAGCGACCGTATCTTCCATCTGCCCAGTTTCTGCCTTACTTTCCTGATACGCTCCTCCCAACACTTCGCACACGCCCCAGCCCCTCCGAACCAAATACCCAGCACTTCCGGTGGTCCATCTTGACGGTGAAGGGGACGGAGGATTGGTCGGCCCAGTTCCCGAAGAGCATGGCCTCACTCTTGACTCAGTTTAACTTGGCACCCTAGGCCCGTTCGAACTGGTCACATATGCACATGAGTCTATGCATGGGCAGTGGATTTGAGCAGAAAACGGCGACATTATCCATGTACAGGGAGGCCTTAACCTGTAGGTCCCCGCTACCAGGAATAGTCACCCCTCTCAGACTCGAATCCTTCTTGATGGAATCGGCAAATGGCTCTATGCAGCATACAAACAAGGCAGGAGAGAGAGGGCAGCCCTGCCTGACTCCAGATCTGACTGGGAAGCTGGTTCCCACCCATCGATTGAGACTGCACTGACATTATTGGTGTAGAGTAGTCTGATCCAATTGCAGACTCCCTCCCCAAAAGCCCATTTGGGAGAGAACATCACTCATATGCGTATGTGATATCCTGTCAAAGGCTTTCTCCTGGTCCAGTCTGATGAGGCAGGTATCCAACCTCCTGTGCTGCACATAGGCAATCGTATCCCTTAGGAGTGCGAGACTCTCAGCAATCTTTCTTACAGTGCCTGCCAGAAACATACTGACATACACCTTCAGCAGGTCCTGGCCAATCAAGTCCCAATGAGAAGAATAGAGCTCGACCAGTAAGCCGTCACTTCTGGGCGTTTTATTCTTTTCAAAGGACTCGACTTCCTTAGTCAGCTCATCCAGAGATAACGGCTGGTCCAGCCTCTCCTGTGTTCTGTCATCCAAGAACTCCATGATAGAGGACAGGAATACTGGGAGTCCGCGCTGTTGGTTGGCTTCGAGTCATACACACTGACATAGAAGGATTTGCTGATCCTCATGGAGTAAGCCTGAGATGACGTTAGTGAGCCATCTTCTCCTTGCTTCGTGCACCTTCTGGAAGAAGAAACGTGAGCACGTCTTGTCCTGCTCCGAGGCAAAGAGCGAAGCTTGCTGTCCCTTCACCTCCTGGAGATCTTTCATGACATTGACCCCCATCGTCTGCAGCAGGAGCAGGTTCTGCATAACTTCCTGGAGTTGCGACAGTTTTGCCCACCTCTCTCTCACCTCCTGAACACCTTTGAGGGTAAAGAACCTGTTGATGTTCCCTTTTACTGTTTCCCACCAGTCTGCTGGAGACTCAAAGAGGGGCTTCATGGTTCTCCAACCTGCGTAGTTCCTCTTGAACTCCTCAATGTTTCCTGGGGTCAACAGCTTTGTGTTTAGCTTCCTGTTCCCTTACCAGCCCGCTGCTCGTCCTGTCGGTGACAGTCGGCCAGCAGGAGGCAGTGTAAGAGAAGGCTTGACGTCGGTGGATCTGACGGAGAGCGTTTGGGACACAAACAGGTAATCTTTCCTTGAGGGAATATACCCGTCTGCCCGTGACAAGGTATATCTACACTGTGCTCCGTCTGCAGGGGTGCTGAATACGTCGTGCAGCTTGGCATCTTTCACCGTTACCATCAGGGTTCTAGAGGCGGCGTCCAGTTTACTGTCCCAAACCCCACCCCCAGATCATCCATCTGCATCAATGATGCAGTTCAAGTCTCCAGCCAGAATGACCGGCCTGGACGTAGCCAGCAACAGTGGAAGCTGCAGCAGGACGGCCAACCGTTCACTCTTACCCACAGAGGCATAGACATTAATCAGTCTCAGGGGAGCATTCCTGTACATGACGTCAGGACGAGGAGGCGTCCGCCCAGCACCTCCTTAACCTCAGAGATGGTGATAATTGCCTCCTCGCAACAGGATACCCCGGCCAGAGGCGCCAATATCATTGCCCACCGATCAAACCGCCGGCCCATGGGCCCACAAGCTCGACCATCTCCTGTAACTAGTGAGATGTGGTATCTCACAATAGGAAGGCCAACATAGAAACACATTGCATAGTAGGTTTAATGCTTTGCACATTAATGCTGGCAATTTTTGTCCCCATTTTAACAGTTTATGAGGTTACCAATGTCCATTTGCTGTTGGTCCTGCCTCTCGGGGGTAGCTATCTGCATCCCTGTGCTGTAAGCGAACTGCTGGAACCTCGCAGGGCTGAGGTAGCTGTCTGACTCCATTCTGCAGACCTTTCCCCACTCTGGTGTCATCAGGCTGGGATCAGAGTCCGCACAGTCCAGGTCTCTGTCTGACCACGGAGCTGTCAGAGGATCGCTGCTCACAGTTACTTGGAGCTGTGGGGCGGTGGGTACCTCCTGGTTCTCACTGGGGGGGGGTTGGTCTTTACCAGTCCCCTCAGAGTGTTCTGTCTTTTCCTGTTTGGTGGGGTGCTGCCCTCCTTTCTCCACACAGCGCTTTGTCTCTTCTTCTAGTGACGACCCTCCTTCCACCCATCCTCACCATCCGAAGAGCTGCCCATATCGTCCTCATGCAGGTGTCCTTACCCCGTTTACTGGGTGGTTTTGGGGACTTACTCTGCCCCCTTGTTTCCCTCCTCTTCCATTACCTCTGTCTTTCGTGTAGGAGCTCGGATAGGCTGTTGCACCTCCCCATTGGCTGCCGCCTGCTACATTCCAGGCTGTTCTTCCTTCTGGGTGCCACCAGACGCCGTTCCCCTGCCGGCTTGTGATAACTTGCTGGTCTTTTGCGTTCCATGGTTCGTGTTGCCACCTCCGACCATCTGTGCATAGGTGGCAGCCGCTTGTCTTGAGCAGACCTTGTACATGTGTTCTGCCTCTCCGCACAGATTACAGTTTTTGGCCTCTTTGCATTCCTTGGTTGGGTGACCCTCCTGCTTGCAGTTTCGACAGATAATCACCTTACAATCTGCCGCCATGTATCCTAACCTCCCGCAACTTCGGCACACTTTCGCCTGCCCTGCGTACATCAGGTAATCTCGGCTCCCTCCGATTGCAAAGGAGGATGTTCCCACTGGCATCAACCCTTTGGGTTACCCTGACCTACCGCTTGCTGGTCCAGATCCTGAAAGGGTCGGCCACATCAGTGCTTTCTCCCTCGACCTGGATGTATCTTCTCAGGAAGGTCAGGACATCAGCTCCTGGGATGTGGGGGTTGTACATATGAATCGTAACAACCCGACTCCTCTGTGCAGGAAGCACATACAACGGGGCCACCGACAAGATGGAGAACAGAGGTTCCCCTTCCTTCTCTTTGAACACCTTCATGAGCTGCTCGCACCGCTTCTCACTCCCGAAGGTCACATCGAAATACCCTGCCCCAGGGAAATCCTGCTTGCAGTGCATGTTTGCTGCATCAAACACACAACACTCGGGCAGAATCTTCTTTAGGAACACTGTCCGATCGACCGGTGTACGTTCCTCCACCTTCTTTACAGTAACCCTGACTGTGTTGCGAATGCCCTGGCCTGGGCTGCGAGCGGCTGCTGAGGCCATAGCTCCTTCGTTGGCTCATCCCTGAATTGGCGTTAGGCTGAAACTGCATGAAGATCCACCAAGAGCAGATCAGCACAACCAAACGATCCTCGAATCACGATCCAGTGATGATCTCAACTAGCACTGACAATTCGTGATTCGACACCCGTTCTAATAAAAACAGACGCTTGATCCTAGACTCGTCTTGGGAGAGCCACCTTATTCATCGTCCCCTGTCAGAAAAGGAGGGAAACACTACAGTGATGAAGTCTTCAGGCCTTAAGCACACCTTGACACCAGGCCCATAACCTTGAATCTATTGATTGCTTTCCAAACTGTGTCTCACTCCAGAAGGAGAGATGTTGATGTTCCAGTGAATACAGGCTATTAGAAAAAGTTTACCATTAGACATACTAGCGGCAGCATGCCTATCCGCTCACTGAGTATGCTTTTCCTTTCAATTTGGGTACATTTGTTCTGATACCTCCCATTCCACTTTCTTGCATTTTCCCCGTAACCCTTGTTTAAAAATCTGTCCATCTCAGCCTTGAGCATATTTAGTGATCCAGCCTCAACAGCCTTCACCATTTTCTACAATGGTTTCCCTCCCTTGAAGTGAGATTTGGTGGTCTTTAGTCTCCATGGTTATTTTTTTCTAGCACTCTGCGTGGAAGTTGAATTTACATTCAATGTTGTCCTGTTCAATCATACCTCCTCTGTGGCCAGAGGTAAAAAAAAAGCACAAAGTTTAAGAGCCTGTAATCTCCTCCCTCATCTGCCACACCAGTCTAATTTGCAGTTCATCCGGATCTAGGGATTAGCCCACTTTTTGTCCTGCATCAACTTCCAATTCTTCCTCAGCATCTTTGTCAATTTGCTCAAAGGCACACTCTCAGGAACTGACAGTGAATCCAAACACTGCTTCTCCAAAGCAAAGACCGATATGTCGTATGTGTTTAACATATTCTCTGGCACTATGCATAGGCTGCTTCCTCAGTCCCTAATACTCCCCATTTTTTCTCTTGTTACCCTCTTATCCTTAATACACCGATAAAATGTCGTTTAATTCTTGGAAATATTGCCAGCTGTTTTTATCATTCCCCTTTTTGCTCTTCTACTTACTTTCCTGAGTTTCTCCCTATACGTTCGCTACTCTTCTGGGACCTCCATTGACCTGCTCACTTTAGACCTGTTTTAAGCGTCTCTATCATTTTTAATTCCATTCTGAATATTTGTAGACATCCGAGGTTATCCTGTCTTGTTTTCCTAAATTTCATCTTCAGTGTAACATGTGCCGGTTACACTGTCATCGATTTCATTTTGAGAATGTGACCCCCACCCCCACACTCTTCTGCTATAGTTTCACTCAGAAGTAACTGTACTGTGGCCAGATCCTGACTTACTTTTAATCCAATCTGCCTCAGCAGTCCAAAGACCTTTTATTTTTCGAAGCTTTTCCTTTTGGTCTTTTCCATACCAAGCTAAAAATGCACGAGTAACAGTCACTGGTGCAACAATGCTTTCCCAATCCTGCCTGCACTACCTAACTGGCTTCGTAGCCCACAGTGATGCCCAGCACTACACCGCCCATTGTTGTATCTGTTCCACATTGATATAAGAAGCTCTCTAGATTAAATTTCAAAACATCTTCCCCGTCTTAAAAAGTTATCACTGCCCTAATGAATATTTGGGATTGAAATGCCTGAATATAATGATCCTATTATTGTATTTACACACTTCAGTAAACTGGTTTTACATCTGCTCCTATATTTTCTTTTATCTGGGGGTCTATAATATATCCCCAGCAGCGTGTCTGTCATGGTTTTGATCCTGAGCACTACACACAAAGCGTCATTAGAAGATCCTTCCAAGGTATCATCCCTCCTTCTTGCAGTCATTGACTCCATAATTAACAATGCAATCCCACCTCCTCTTTTATCCCTCTCCTGCCCTGCCTCTCGTTCTTGTACCACAGAATATTGAGTTGTCAGTCCTGACCTCCCTCAGACACATCTTGTGATGGCAAAAATGTAACACTTCCACATGTCACCTCGTTCCATTACCACATCTGTCTATCTGATAATATTCCCAGCATTAATCTAAAGAACATCCAGCCTGGAATATAACACCTGGAATACTCTGTAACTCGGAGTTCTTCAGTCGTTTACTGTTTGTTACCAAGCTGCGTAAAACAGTAACTCTGGGACTGTTGAATTGTAATTTCTTGTTTAATTAACGTATTAATCAAATGCAACATTCTAGAACTGAACAGTCAGCCCCAAATACAATGAATCTCTGGTGATTAATTCCCTGTTCAGTGTGCAGAGGAGTCAGCCCACAATAATGGTAAAAAGGAGGACTGCAGTTGCTGGAGATCAGAGTCGAAAAGTGTGGCGCTGGTAAAGTACAGCAAGCCAGGAAACATCCAGAGGAGCTGGAGAGTGAAAACTATGAGCAGAAGTCTTTCATTAGGAAGGCATTTGTGCCTTCACATTTTTTCCATTCTGTGATTCACAGGATATTGTGAACTGTATTTGCTCGGGAGGGCAGCCCTGAAATGGAAATCAATCAGTCAATTGGTTGGGCAGAGAGTAGACAAAGTGAGGTGAAGTGCAGATTGGTTGAAGTAAAAATATAAGGATAGATAAGTCCTCTGGGCCAGACAGGAAACACCCGAGGTTATCACAGGAAATGGCGCCTTTGACGATGATCTTTGCATCCTCACTGTCCACTGAAGTCCTGCCAGATGATTGGGGGGTGATAAATGTTAATCCCTTGTTCAGTAAAGGGAATAGGGATAATCCTGGGAATTACAGTATTGGGCAAAGTATTGGAGAGGATTCTGAGCGACAGAATTTATGATTACTTGGCAAATCATAGTTTTATTAGAGATAACATGGCTTTGTGAGGAATATCATGCCTCACACACCTTATTGAATTCTTTCAGGATAGGACAAAATACGTTGATGAATTTAGAGCAGTGGATGTGATTAGATTACTTACAGTGTGGAAACAGGCCCTTCGGCCCAACAAGTCCACACTGACCCGCCAAAGTGCAACTCACCCAAACCCATTCCCCTACATTTTACCCCTTCACCTAACACTACGGGCAATTTAGCATGGCCAATTCACCTAACCTGCACATTTTTGCACTGTGGGAGGAAACTGGAGCACCCGGAGGAAACCCACGCAGACACGGGGAGAATGTGCAAACTCCACACAGTCAGTCACCTGAGGCGGGAATTGATGTTCATGGATTTTAGCAAGTGTTTGATTAGATTCCCCATTGTAGGCTCATTCAGAAACTAAGGAGGCAGATGATACAGGGAAATCTGTCTGTGTGGATACTGAATTGCCTGGCCACTAGAAGACCGAGGGTGGTAGTATATGGAAAGGTTTCATCCCTGGAGCTCGGTGACCAGTGGTGTTTTGCAGGGATTGGTTCTGGGACTTCTGCTGTTGTTTGTGATTTTTATAAATGACTTGGATGGTAAAGTGTCAGGGTGATTTAGTAAGTTTTATGATGTAATAAAGATTGCTGGAATTGTGGATAGTGTGGAGGGCTGTAGTAGGTTGTAATGGGACATTGACAGGATGCAGAGCTGGGCTGATAAATGGCAGATGGAGCTCAACCAGGATAAGTGTGGATTTATTCATTTTGCAAGGTCGAATTTGAATGCAGAATACAAGATTAACGGCAGGATTCTTGGCAGTGTGGAGGACAGTAGGGATCTTGTGGTCCATGTCATAGCATCCTTAAAGTTGCCACCCAAGTTGATAAGATTGTTAAGACGTATGGTGTTCTGATTAGCCGGGGGATTTACTTTAACAGCCACAAGGTTATGCTGCAGCTCAAAAAAGCTCTAGTGATACTAGATGTAGAATATTTCGTTCAGTTCTAGTTGCTTCATTAATGGAAAGACGAGGCTTTGGAGAGGGTCCTGAGGAGATTTACCAAGATGCTGCCTGGACTGGAGGGCATGTCTTACAAAGAAAAGTTGAGTGAGCTAGGGCTTTTCTCATTGGAGCAAAGAAGAATGGGAGGTGACATGATAGATGTGTGCAAGATGATGCGAGGCATAGATAGAGTGGATAGCCAGAGACTTTTCCCTGGTGGAAATGGCTATCTCGAGGGGCATAATCTTAAAATGATTGGAGGAAGGTTTAGGTGAGCAATCAGAGGTAGATTATTTACACAGAGAGTGGTGGGTGAGTGGAATACACTGCCAGCAGCGGTAGTAGAGTCAGCTGCATTAGGGATATTTAAGCGATGATTGGATAGGCACACGAATGATTGTACAATGAAGGGTATGCAAGTTAGTCTGATCTTCGAGTAGGATGAAAGGTTGGCAGGACATCAAGGGCCAAAGGGCCTGTACTGTGCTGCACTGTTCCATGTTTCCTGTTTCACCCATCTTGTGGATTCTCATCAATTGTTGAATGTGTGAGGGAATGATGTGTGTGAGATCAGGAAGCTGGGAGGGGCATTAGCCCAAAATCTCCAGTTATGGAGCGTACTGTCACCTGAGTGCCATACAATATGTGTGATGACATACACCAGACAGAATCCACCAAGTTCAGTTATTAACGTGATTCTTGACTTGCCATTTGCTGGTGTTTTCTTCAGATATAATCTGTTGGGTGACCCATGTATTAGTAAGATGTTTGCTATGTTTCGTAAATTGGTCAAAAATAAGATGTGAGCTATGATTATTCAACTGAACTATAATCTCTGAAAACAATTAGGTTGATTCTATTTCTATGGATATAAAATATAAACTCCTGTCAAGATTTTCGAACACAGAAATAAAGAATGTACACTTTATTTTATATCGAAAAAACCATGATATCTAACTATATTTGTGATCAGAATTACATATTCAATGTCAGGATTCAAAACAATGTAATTTCACTCCAGTAGTTTGAAACTGGTTGACGTCTGAATGATTACATGTTCAGAGTGAGCAATCAATTAGAATTAGCGTTCTTATACATTTACATATAATCAATCCGATTAATTTCTCACTGAAATATACAAGCTTCAGCTATTTGCCAGCAGTTTAGAAATGGTAATAATTCAGCATGCACTGTGAACATTAAATTAAATAAATGATCTGTGTTCTCAAATTTTAGTGAACACTAAGTTGAAAACTTTCAATTTTTAGAAAGAATGAAATTTGATAATAAGTGTGGACAGTGAAAAAAAACGATGAACGTATTATCTTGTGAGTGAAAAGTCAGACATTTTCAAAGAGTTTTGTGCAAAAATGATGGCATATTTGGTTTAGCAATTGGAATACAACATTTAAAGAATTTATGTTCTGAGTAATAATTAGATTTCATAATAAAGCTGACCTTGTAATATTTGCAATTTAAATGCTTATGCTGCCCCAAATAATCAAATGTTTGCGAGCATTTACAATAGGAAATAATCTGATACTGACTTTTATTCGCATCTGACACATGACAGAGTACAAAAGTTTAAAGTACGGGAGGAGGCCATTGACCACTATGTGTGCATCAGCTTCAGAAATATCTCCCAAGCCCTTCCCATTTGCCAGCCCTACCACTGTAGCCTGTTAAATTCATAATTTCCAAATATATCCAGTTCTCCATTGCATCTTCATCCACAACTCTCCCAGGCAGTGCATTCCAAATTCAAACAACTCTCTCAATAAATAAGTTTTTTTTTCCTTATTTCACTCCTAGCTCTATTGCTGACAATCTTGAAATTAGAACTCATTGATGCCATAATGCCAACTATCGGAAACAGAGTATTCCTGATTTACTCTGCAGCTTTTATTTCTTAATTTTGAGCACCACAATAAGTTCACATCTTTATCTGTTCTGCTCCAGGAAGAATAAGCCCAATGCCTTGCAAGAACTGTAACAAGCACTACATCGGAAAAACAAGCAGGAAACTAGCCAACGGATACATAAACATCAACTCGCCACAAAAAATACATAATCCACTATCACTAGTATCCTTACATACAGATGAGGACGTACACCACTTTGACTGGGTCTGCACATCCACCCTAGGACAAGCGAGAGACACGCAACAGAATTCTGAGACACAAGTCATTCCAACTGGTTCTGCATCAACAAACACATCAATTTTGACTCCATGTACCATTCTCTGAGAAAAAGGTACCGGACATGATATCACCAACACAGGAAATTGCATCATCAACTCAAGGAAACCCAAACACTTAAGTAGAAAGTGGGACATAACACCAGCGCTCCACTGGAGGCTCACTGATGATGTTCCCTAGTATGGTGTTGAACCATCCGAAAATGAACTCTCCAACTTTGCCAGCAAACTGACATCCAGAATAAACCCAATTTCTCTCATCATTCCTTTAACTAAATCCTTCATTCCAGTTTTCATTCTGATTGTTTATAAGGTCATTGGTATTCTTCTGCAAAGTAATGTTGTGTCTGTCTGTCTGTGTGAATGTGTGTGCGTATGAGAGAGACAGAACAATCGTCTGTAATCTCTGAATTACTCCCCGTGCCATGTGGAAAAGAGCTAAGGATTAGGAAGACAGTATAGCTTAACATGTTGTTAAAAAACTAGGTCGGAGGTGAGGGTTTCATATTTTTGGATCATTGGGATCGGTTTCAGGACAGGTGGGACTTGGACAAAAAGGTCAGGACAGAACTGGAGGAGCACCAACATTCTTGTGAAGAGGTGTGCTAGTGCAAGTCGAATGGATTTAAAGTGAAAAAAGGAGGGTGGGAACCAAAGAAGCTAGTCAGAAACTGAGCAGAATGTAAAGTTGGGTATGGCATCAGGCAGGGCCAGTCTAATGATCATGCTGAGGGAAGGAATCATGTCAGTTCAAAATGTGAGTTGGAAGTTGGAACAAATGATAGAGATGAGGCACAGTTTTTTTTCAGGGATTAACAAATAAGGATGGAAAGTGTGGGGAATGTGAGGGATTGAGGTGTATGAGATCAGGAAGACGGTGCACAAGAAAATATTAAATGAGAAAGAGTTTGGGGTGGAGTGGGATGGGGAATGCTGTGGTGAACAACTGGCATTATAGTACACGAAAACTTGCTGTTTGGCAAAGCGACCACCTGTGAAGGAATTTATTATGCTTTAGAGAAATAGCACCCTTACAGCTAGTCTATATTATATTATATTATTGGAAAAGCTGTGTCCATAATATTGCTGTAGCTATAATAATGGTGGCAAACAGCTGGAAAAGTTCTCGTGCTGTAGTTGGACAATGCTTGCACTGAGTACGTGAATTATCCTGGATGTTCCCAGAGATGGCTGGGCTGCCCTACGTTGAGTAAGTGCTGAAGCTGCATGAGATGATCTCACCACTTACTGAGTCCAGTAAAAGGAACAAACCAGCAACTGCCATTGCTTATTGCCTCAGAATATATCAGAGTTTTCATGGCTGCCACCGCATAGAATCATGCAACAAAGAAAAGGCCTATCACGTCAGCGCCAGCAAGTGCACATTTAAAGGCTTTTTAAACATTTGTGAGGTTACCTCCCTCAATGACTAATCCTAGACAATGCATTCCAGATTCATACCATCCTCTCAGTTCGAAACACATTCCACAAATCCTCTCTCAATTCTTTGCCTTTCACTTCAAAAATGTGTCCCTTTGTATTTGGTCCTTTGACTAAGGGAAACAGCTTCTGCCTGTTCAGCCTCTCCATATCCCTTATGCACTTGTACACCTGTCCCACATTCCCTCCTCAACCTTTCCTGCTGCAAAGAAAAAAACGAGTAAACTTAGCCCTCCTCGTTCATAGTTTGAGTACTCACTTGTCTTATTACTTCTGATGTGCACCATACCACATTTATCAGTGTTAAATTTCATCGGCCATTTATCTGGTTATCTGAATAATCTGTTTCTATCCTCTTGTAGCCCCACCCTTTCCTCCTGACTGTGAGCCACCCAGCTCAACTTTGTGTCATCCACAACATTTTTTATCATTCCACTGTCACCGGCTCCCCCACATCTTCCACATTCTCACCATCGTCATTTATGAATATCACAAATCAACCGTGATTTCCTTCCTATTCTCCAGATCTTATTCAGAGGAAGATTTGAGAATTCCAGTCTCTGGCTTTTCTAATTTTGGTCAATTTACAGAGTGATGTGGCTAACATCTTTTATGAGGAAGCCACAAATAACATTTTCGACACAGAGTTGAATTCACCTTTTACACTTTGCCCCTCTGCATGTTTTATTCATAACATGTAAATAATTTAGGATGAACTAGGTTTTGGCACCTTGCACTGGAACATTAGCATTTTGGAGGCACTGTTCTTTGTTACATTCACTGCAATAGCCAGAAATGAAGAAAGTTTCCATCTGCAAGATGAAAACTTCCCCAGAGCTTTTGGGAATGACAAATAAACTCTGCCCTTCTGGTACCTTCAAAAAACCATGAATGACTTTGTCCTGTTAATAATATCAACATATATTATGTTTTCACAGTTTGGTCTAAAATCTCAGAAAAGTAAGACCTTGCTGGTTGAGTGTCACTCCAATGAAATCAGGGCATTACAATAAGGTTACGATTCAGATTAGTTTCAATCAGTTACTTTCTGAGGACTGATCGTGTGGTGTCAGTGCCAGTGATAGCAACATTTTATCTGTCCAAAAGAATCACATCTCATTGGCTGCACCACTCCCCAGTTCTATTTCTTTCTCCGGCTCATTCGCCATGCTCATCAGATAAATGAGGCACACAAGACGCAATAATACAGAAATGCCTATGACCGCTTGGAACCTGCCTCCCGACCCGTGCCCTGCATCCCCTCCCCCAAATGCACCTCCTGTCATATCTTCACCATTCATCCAAACCTTCCACACTCTGATGTTGAATGTTCTGTACTTAGCAAAGGTCTCAACTTTATCCCGCTCTGTCCCCACTTTAATGAATTTCGGGCACGGCATGACGTTGAACTCTTCTTCCACCGTCTGCTCCTTGGTGCCCATTTCTTTGGGCAAAGTTTCCACTCCCCGTCCCACAAACTCTTCGCCGAGCTCCAATACTCTTCCTCCACCTGGACCTCTCCCTCTGGCGTTTGCTTGAACTCAATCTGTTCATTGAGAATGCTCAATGTGACATTGGTTGTCTTAATTTCTCTGCATCCCCTCACCCAATCCAACAAATCACCCTCTCAACAGGCTGTACGCCGTGTGCTTTGATCCAACCCTGACTGCATTATTCAGTCTGTGCTGGTAAGGACGATGCGGCTGTAGTCTGGTGGAATACCCTCTACATTGCAGAGACTGAGCGCCTGCTCTCACATACCTTCTCATACCACCTGCTGGACCATGACCTTACCATGGCATATCAGGCATGATAACTGACCACATTTCATCTGATCATTCCCACTTCACTTGCCCCCACCTAACGGTCCCCAAGACAATGGTTCTCCGATAGCAGAGCTCACTTCTATCTCCTCCTGAAAATCCACAAACAGAACTGCCCGGGCAGCCTGCTACCTGTCACACAGAGGGGGGGGGTGCATGAATACACACGTGGGCCCCATTCAGACCTGTTTCTTCATGGGGTACGTAGACCATTCCCTGTTCCAGTTCTATTCCAGCTCTATCCACAACTCTTTCTCCAATACGTAGATGATATCATCGATTCTGCTTCTTTCTGCTTCTCTCTCTTGTCCTGAATTGGGAAAAAATAATCGATTTCACTTCCAATTTGCATCCCTCCCTCACTTTCACCTTGTCTTTCTCTGACTCATCCCTTCCTTTCCTCGGCATCTCTGTTTCCATTTCTGGGGATCAACAGGCCACTAATATCCAGTATTAATCCACCGACTCCCACAGCTACCTGGAGTATACACCCTCACACCCTGTTTCCTGCAAATACTCCATTCCATTCCACCAGTTTTTCTGTCTCCACCGCATTGCTTCTGATGATGTCAATTTCCAAAATGTCCACCTTCTTCCTCAACTGAGGAATTCCCAGCACTGTTCTCGACAGGGCCCTCGACCACGTCTGACCCACCTCTTGCACTTCTATCCTCACCGTCTCTCTACCCTCCTGCAAGAGAATTCCTCTTGTCCTGGCCTACCATTCCACCAGTGTTCACATGAAGAGGATCATCAGCCACCATTTCCCCCATCTCCAGCAAGATGCCATCACCAGATACATATTTTCCTCCTCTCCCTTGTCCATCTTCTGGAGGGACCAGGACACCCTGGTTCACTCTTTATTCACTCACATTACCCCGCCCTCACCCCCCACCACAGGTCCACTGCACTTACCCCTGCCGAAGGTGTAACATGTTCGCACTTCTGTCCTCCTTTCTCACTATCCAAGGGCCCAATCACACCTCACCGATGAAGCAGCACTTTACCGACATTTCCCACAATCCAGTCGACTGGATTTCTGCTCACAATGTGGTCTCCTCTACATTGGGGAAACTATCGGTAGACTGGGTGACCGCTCCACTGAACATCCAAATTGTACCTAAAGAAAAGACCCTGAGCTTCCAGTTGCCTGCCAGTTTAATACCTCATCCTGTTCCCTGGCCAATATCTCTGTGTCAGCCTTGCTGCAGTGTTCCAGGAAAAGTCAATTCAAACTGGAAGAACAACGCCTCGTTTACCGTGTGCGGACCCTACAGCCCTTCAGACTCAAAATCAAGTTCAATAATTTTCGGCCCTGAGCTCCCCAATGTCCTTGACCCCGACCCATAATACACCAGGCCTAGTTCTCACATAGCCTTCCATTACTTACCCTCTATTTTTAGCAACTAACAGTCTCCGTTAACAGCTGTCCAGCCTCTTCTGCATATCAACCAACATTTCCGGAGCTACCATCAGTTCTGAGGAAGGGTCACTGGACACGAAACGTTAACTGTGATTTCTCTGCACAGATGTTGCCAGACCTACTGAGATTTTGACGCAACTTCTGTTTTTGTTTCAACATTTTCATGGCAAGTTCTTGTCAAACATAGGAACTTTGTAATTTTTCATTTAATGTCCATAACAAATACTCGAGATGCAAGTGAGATAGGGGCTTTGCTGTTATCATTCAGATCAGACAATTTGTCATAGTTCAGAAAGAAAAACAAATCGAAAGAGCTGTAGCAAAACTCAGCAAATCTGACAGAATCTGAGCAGAGATGCACAGAATTAACCTTTGACTTTTCAGAGGTGTCACATCATAATCAATATGTTAACTCTGTTTCTCTCTGCAGATACTTCCTCATCTTTTATTTTTCGTTTCTCCACAATTTTAAGTTTGTATCGCATGTTTCCACATCATTATATTTCATGTTTCTTGACAGGTCCATATGTTGACCTTGGCTGTATTTGGACACTGTTTTTCCTGTTTCTATTACAGTTGGTGTGTCTGTGACACGTGTATTACGGCCGAAATCTGTTTCTTCTTTAAGATTAAAAGAGAGAGAAAAAAACATTTTTCTGACTATCCTGTAAATCTCAGTAAATTCATTTTGTTTGAAGAGACTTTTTAGAGGCAACTGAACTTCATGAAATAGTAAGAATCGATTTTTGATGATGGAACACTCTGTGTCCTTCATTGAACAAGTTTGTATTCCCCCTCCATAAGCTTTCAATGCATATTACAGAATTATTACGGCAAAGATGGAAGAAACTCAACTCATTGTCTCTTCCAGCTTAGAATGAGCTGCATCTCTACTGTTACGCTGTATACTGGCAACTGAAAGCATTTTATTCGCGTGACATGGTAACTGCTCTGCCCAGGACCATAGGAAACTACAGACGGTTGTGTGCACAGCCCAGTCCATCACGGAAGACAACCTTCCATCCATTTATACTTCTCATTGTCGCTGAAAGGCTGAAAACAAAAAAAATCTCTCCCAAACCGGTAATGATCTCCTACAACCTCTTCCAACAGGGAGAAGTTAGAGAGGCTTGAAAACATGGATCAGCGTACTCAGAAACACCTTCTTCCCTACCGTAATTAGACTGACGAATTGACATCTCTAACTTTTCAAATAATACTAGTCTTGCTAATAGCGATCTTGTTTTGCACATCTCCTGTGCAGCTGTAACCTTATATGCCTTACTCTGTTGAACTACCCCCATGAGCTATGTTTTCTTGTTTACTATCATGTTCCTGCACTACTCACAAAACAAAGCTTTCCATTGTACATTTGACTAAAATAAATCAAATCAAACACGTGGACTACAGCAGCTCACGGTCTTCTCAAGAGCAGCTAGAAAAGTGAAATAATGCTCGCCCAGCCAGTGATACCCATATCCCATTAAGGAATATAAGAAGATGACCACACTCAGGGAAGAGAAACAGAGAGATCAAATCGTTTTAAACATTGTTTTAGACACATACAGGTTTCCCTCGCTATCTGAAAGTACAGTGTTCCTTTCATAAGCTGATATGGTGTAAAGTGAAGAAGCATTAATTTGTATGGGAAAACTTTCGGCTTTCTTTGTAAAAGTGAAAATCCTATTTGGATTTCTTTTGATTAGCGAAAATAGGTCCTAAGGTAGGTCATTTGGAAAAGGAAGCAGCGAAAAGCGAACTTTTGAAAAGCAGGGGATACCTGTATTTACATGGGTATGTCATCAACGAACTTGCAGCTGGCGTTGTTTGGAATTTGGCAACACAGCCGTGTGTGTACAGGGAGTACCGTAGGGGGCTGAGGACGCATCCTTGGGGTATCCAATGTTAAGTGTGATTGTCGTCGAGGTGCAGATATCTATCTTCTGTGGGTCTGAAACCGGGGATCCAGTTGCGGAGGGTGGAGCCGTGACTAAGGTCACGGAATTTTGTGATCAGTCTGGAGGGGATAATGATGTTGAAGGTGGAGCTGTCATCAATGAGCAGGAGTCTGGTGTAGATGTCCTTGTTGTCCAGATGCCCCAGGGATGAGTGCAGGGATTGGGATATGGCATCCGTTCTGGACCTGTTACATCAGTAGGCAAATTATAACGGATCAGGTCAGGCTGGGAGACTGGAGGTGATGTGGGCCATAACCAGCCTTTCAAATCACTCCATGTTTATTGAGGCTATAGTCACTGGGCAGTAATCATTAAGGCATGTTACATATGTTTTCTCACTTACAAAAATGATAATGGTCTTCTCGAAGCAGGTCGGGACTTCGGCGTGTAAGAGGGAGAAGCTAAAGTTGTATGTGAATACCTCTGCCAGTTGGTCCTCATAGGATCTGAGTACACATCCGGGAACATCGTCCAGGTCCGTCGCTTTCCTTGACTTGAAACTCAGGAAGACTGGTAATCCGAGGCTGTCAGGGCAGGTTTCAGCCTGGCAGTCACACAGTCATTTATTACACACATTACCTCCCTCACCTCCCCCCGTCGTCATCAACACATAGTGACATTGATTGGTGTAGACACTACACAGTTAGTGTCCAGAGTGCCATCAATAAACTGGGATTGTGCATCATAATGAAGTAAACTCACAACAAAAGGGGGTAGGTTGTGCTTCTACTGAGAGTCAGTGGTGCAGGGAGTGAAGACTTAGCAGGTGTAATTCCAGTCAAGCCACTGCTTCAACGTGAATGGAGTCAAGCACCTTGACTGTTGTGCCTTGTAGATGGTGGACAGTCCTTAGGGTGCCAGGAAATGTATTATACATGGACAAATGGGACAAAGGACCTGAGGGCAGTTTTGTTAAATTTGCAGATGATGCAGCGATGTTTTGGTGGGCCAATGATATTGAGGAAGTGGGAAGGCTGCAGAAAGACATGGACAGTTTCGGACTGTGGGGAAACACAGTATGGAATCTCATACCCTTCTGGTCATAGGGTCTATTATTCCGTGTAGAATTGTAAGCCTCTGACCTGCTCTTGTAACCCTTGTATTCTTATGTTAATTTGACTTCACGTTCTGGTCAATGGTAACCCCTGTGATATGGACGGTGGGTGGATTCAGTGTCAGCCAGTAGTTCATTATCAGGGCCCATAGCCTTTGCAGTATCCAGTGCCTTCAATCGTTTCTTGATATCAGTCAATCAAATTTGCTGAACACTGCTATCTGTAATGATGGGGAGTACTGGAGAAGGCTGAAATGGATCATCTACTCGAAACTTCTGACTGTAGGTTTGATTCCGCACTTTGATAGGCGGAATAGAGGCAGACACTATGTTCTAATAGGATCCATTAAATCTGAAGCACAAAAGTATTTTGAAGCACTAGTCCTCTCTTATGGTTGATGTACAGGTTCAATTGGCAGTTACAAAAGCAAATAAAATGTTAGCATTCATTTCAAAGGAGCGAGAATACAAGAGAGGAGACATGATGCTGAGAATGTAATGGGATATGGTCAGACCGCATTTGGAATATTGTGAGCTGTTTTGGACACTATCTCTGGGGAAAGATCTGCTGGTACAAACCCTGTATTCCATGAGACCTAACCTTGCTAATCAACCTTTCATGGGGAACCTTGTCGAAACCCTTACCGAAGTCCATATAGATCACATCTATCCCTCTGCCCTCAACAATCCTTTTTGTTACTTCCTCAAAAAACTCAATCAAGTTTGTGAGACATGATTTCCCACACACAAAGCCATGTTGACTCTCCATAATCAGTCCTTGCCTTTGCAAATGCATGCACATCCTGTCCCTCAGGATTCCCTCCAACAACTTGCCCACCACCAACATCAGGCTCACTGGTCTATAGTTGCCTGGCTTGTCCTTACCACCCTTCTTAAACAGTGGCACCACGTTAGCCAACCTCCAGTCTTCCGGCACCTCACCAGTGACTATCCATATTACAAATAACTCAGCAAGAGGCCCAGCAAACACTTCTCTAGCTTCCCACAGAGTTCTAGGGTTCTAGGATAAATCCTGGGGATTTATCCACCTTTACCATTTTAAGACATCCAGCACTTCCTCCTCTGTAATATGGACATTTTGCAAGGTGTCACCATCTATTTCCCTACATGTTATATCTTCCATATCCTTTTCCACAGTAAATACTGATGCAAAATACTCATTTAGTATCTCCCCCACACTTCCAGTGCTAGGAAAAATATTCTGTTGTGTTGGATGTCTGAAACCAACCCCCCGGGTCTGTTGGGTCGTCATAAGCTCGTCATGCAGAATATCCCTTTGGACTTTTTCACCAGTATGGTGCACCAAAAAGCAGAGATTTATATGAGATATGGCAACCCTTTTTGGATTACCGCGATTAGGCTTATCTGCCACTCTAAAAAGGGTTTTTATATAGCAATGACGATATTGTCTAAGGAATCTAATATGAAGAATTGTGAACATGTGAATGTGTATCAGTTAATGCCCTCGAAGAACAAGAGCTATTGTTTTGTTATTCTGAACCGGATTATTTATTGTTTATTTTTGTTTTGCTTCTGTCTGTTTATAGACTTTAACTTGTTTTGTATGTACATGCACATGGGTGTAATTTTGTTCACTTATTTGAGTAGTTTTGTTATTGGTTTAATATAATAATAAAAATCTATTTTTCAATAAAAATTTTTGTTAAAAAGATTAAAATGCTAACATTGATAGAATAGAGTCCCAAAGAATTCTCATTAGAGAGACCACTCATATTGGTTTACGCTGATGGTCACCACACGGGCGATGGGGTGAGGTTGAGAGAGCGTCCCCTTCATGGTAACCTTCGTCACTGTGGTGGAATTGAACCTGCGCTGATGGCCTCCCTCTGCATCATAAACCAACCATCCAGCGGTAGACGTCCGGTACGTGGCCACCGCCATCCGACGCCTTAAAACGGCGGTGCTCGGACCCGACGTAGTGCACCAGTTGGAGGACGCTCAGGTGTGCGGTGGGATCCCGTCCGCGCTCACCCCAGCCCGGACGGAATTTCACATTGGCCCCAAGGTCCCGTACTTCCCGCGGGAGCCTGTGCCCCACAACCTGAGCCGCCTCCGAAATTTTAATTTTGTTTCGTTTAAGGAGGTGAAGAGAAAGGCCCTGTATCGACTGCTGCTGCACACCGTCCACCTCTTCGCCCTCATCCACCGTCCGGACACGCCTTGGCGTGCCCATTTGCCACCGGGCGGTGGGGATCCCCAGTGGAGGGCTCTCAATGCGGAAGTCCTCCCCCTTTCTCTCGGGGATCTGGGGTGGAGGGTACTGCACGCAGCAGTCCCCTGCAACCGCAGATTGCGGTGGTTCACGGACTCCCAGCCCAACTGCTTGTTCTGTGGCGCTGTGGAGTCCGTGGACCATGTATATATTGGGTGTGGGCGTTTGCACCCCTTTTTGATTTTCTTAAAAACCTTCTCCTCTGTTTTTGGCTGCACTTCAGTCCCACGCTCCTGGTCTTTGGGCACCCGGTACGGAGGAGGGAGGGCAGGTCTGAAGACCTCCTCGTGGGTCTGCTCCTGGGCCTGGCCAAACTGGCCATTAACAGGTCCAGGCAGCGGGCCGTGGAGGGGGTCGTTAGGGCCGACTGCCTGCCCCTCTTCCGCGGTTACGTTAGGGCCCGGGTGTCCTTGGAGAAGGAGCACGCGGTGTCGACCAACACCTTGGAGTTGTTCAGGGAGAGGTGGGCGCCGCAGGGAGTGGAGTGCATTATTTCTCCCTCTAACTCTATTTTGATTTAGTCCCTACCCTCCCCCTCACTGTTTTGATCACACAGCATTGCCCTTTGATGTGAAGGGCAGTGTTTGTCACTGGCCACACGGGTGTTTTCCTATCTTCCTGGTGGTGGAATTTGAATAAAGATTTGTGCACTTTGTGTCTTTCACTGTGTCTCACACCTGCACACACACACCATGGGTGCTGGGGATAAAATAAGCACTACCGCACTTAGGTGGTAGTGTGGGGAAAAAAAAGAGAAAAAAAAATAATAAACAGGTGATTTCACTTTATGTCTAAAAAAAAAATAAAATTAAACCAACCATCCAGCCAACTGAATGGGAAACTGTATAACTGCTACCAACAGAATCAGTCACAGAGAAAGGGCAAGTGAAATTTTCATGACAAGGAAAAAGGTATATTTGAGATAACGGTCATGATAACGGCTGAGGATAAAATCGTTATCTGCTTGAAATTGTATTTTATAATGAGAACAAATGCTCATCCAAAACTCTCCCTCGCCTGAACTCACAGCAATATTCCATTCACTCATAATTCTTCATAATACTGACCCGTGTTGCATGATACTATTGAAACGTCTTCATTTCAGCATTCTGAAACCTGTGAACATATCCTTCCATGACATTTTTTCTCAGTCTCCCCCCCCCCCCCCCCCCACTCTGTCTCCACTCCCTGCACGAGACTGCCAGTATGACTGTCCATTTGGCCCTGCTGCTCCATGCCAACCAAAATGTTCATCCACACTCACTCCATTTCCCTACCCTTGCTCTGTATCCATCTAATCCTTTCCTATCTGTGTATTTATCCAAATGTCTTTACAATGTTGTTATTGTACCCACCTCAATCACTTCCACTGGCAGCTCAGTCCATGTGCGTACCACACTCTGTGTAAAAAGGTTGTCCCTCAGGTTCCTTTTTATATATTTTTTCCTTTCCAAACATTAATGGATGTCCACTAGTCCTCGATTCCCCAACCTTGGGAAAAAGTTTGAAGTATTCACCCCATGCACGCCTCTCATGATTTTATAAGAGTTACACTTCTGTAAGAACCCCCTCAGTTTCCTATGCTGTAAAGAAATAAGTTCTAACCTATCCAACCTCTGCCTATAACTTAGAGCCTTTAGCCCAGGAAACATCTTTGTAAATTTCTTCTACATCCTTTCTAGAGCAAGGTGAACAAAACTGAACACAATACTCCAACTGCATCCTTACCAACATCCTGTACAACTGCAACATAACGTCCCAACTTCTATACTCAATGCGCTGATGAAAGCCAGTGTGCCAACAGCCTTCTTCGCTGTCCTGTGTATCTGTGACTCAAATTTCAGATAACCGTGCACCTGATCTCCAACGTCCTTTTGTTCCACTACACTCCTTAAGGCCCTCTCATTCGTCATTAAATTCCTATCTGGATTTGACTTTCCAAAATGCAAGACGTCACACTTATGTATATTAAACTCCATTTGCTATTTCTCAGCCCACTTCCCCAGCTGATCAAGGTACTGCTGCAATTTCTGATAATGTTCCTCACTATAAACGATGTGTCCTACTTTAGTGTCATTTGCAAACTTACTAACCTTGCGTTGTGCACTCTGGTCCAAATCATTGGTATAGATAACAAACAGCAATGGGCCCAGGACCGAACACTGAGGCTCTCCACTAGTCACAGGCCTCCAGTCCGATGAGCATACCTCCACGATAGCCATTTGCTTCATAGTGTCAAACCAATTGTGTCGCCAAATTGCCAGTTTACCTTGGAGCCCATGCGATCTAACCTTCTAGAGCGGCCTACCATGTGGAACCTTATCAAAGGCCTTACTGAAATCCATATAGATTATGTCCACCACCCTGCCCTCATCAAACTTCCTGGTCACTTCCTCAAAACACTCTGTCAAAATTTGTAAGGCATGATCTACCATGCACAAAGCTATGCTGACTGCTCCATGTCAAACTCTGACTTTCCAAATGCATGCATATCTTATATCTCCGAACCTTTTCAAATGGTTTCCAGAAACTGATGTGAAACTTACTGGTCTATATTTCCCAGGCTTTTCTTTGCAGCCCTTCTGAATGAGGGCACAATATTGTCTACTGCTCAGTCTTCCGGGTCCAGGGTCCCTGAACTGCCCTCTCTCGCCTCGTGCAGTGCTCTTAGATATATCTGGTCAGGACCAAGAGATTTATCTGACTTTATGCATTCTAATATGTCCAACAGCATCTCTATTGTGATATGGACTGTACCAAGATAGGACAATTAACCTCCCAAAGGTCACAGGTCTTCATGTCTTTCTTCATGGCAAACACAGAAGGGAAATTGAGGACCTCAACCATCTCTTGAGGTTTTACACATGCATGCCTATTTTGGATTGTAAGACGTCCTATTCTCTCTCTAGTTGTTCTTTTTCTTTACTATACTGAATTTGGATTCACCCTAATCTGCTCAGCCAAGGCTATCTCATACCAACTTGCACCCTGCTCATTTCCTTCTTCAGTAAACTCCTGTATCCCCTGTGCACCTCCAGGGATTCCCTTGATCCCAGCTGCCTGTACCTGAGTGATGTCCCCTTTTCTTGCTGGTCAGAGCCTCAATCTCTCTTGTCATCCAGGGTTCTCTCTTCCAGCCTCACTTTCCCTTCACCCTCACAGGAACATATAGACCTTGATCTTGAGCTATCTCACTTTTGAAGCCCTCCCACTTGCCCGGGATCCTTTTACCTGGAAACAAACTACTCCAAACAACTCCTGCAATCCCCTGTCTAATTCCAACAAAATATGCCTTATCCCAATTTAGTACTTGAATGTGTGGACCAATCTTGAGCCTAACATAACTATTTTAAAATTAATACAGCTCTAGTCACTTTTCCCAAAATGCTCCCCCACTTTACCTCCGTCACCTATCCATCCCTATTTCCCTACAGTAGGTTGAGTTTGTCCCTTCCTGAGTAGGACACTCTACATGTTGCTCGTGGAGGCTTTCCTGAACAGACTTAACAAATTATGTTCCAAGTTCTTAACCCTCTGGAAGTCCCAGTCTATGTTAGGATAATTAAAATCACCTATTATGACAATCCTATTGCTCCTGCAAGTCTCGCCAGTCTCCCTGCATATAGAACATAGAACATAGAAAAATACAGCGCAGTACAGGCCCTTTGGCCCTCGATGTTGCGCCGATCCAAGCCCACCTAACCTACACTAGCCCACTATCCTCCATATGCCTATTCAATGCCCGTTTAAATGCCCATAAACAGGGAGAGTCCACCACTGCTACTGGCAGGGCATTCCATGAACTCACGACTCGCTGAGTAAAGAATCTACCCCTAACATCTGTCCAATACCTACCACCCCTTAATTTAAAGCTATGCCCCCTCGTAATAGCTGACTCCATACGTGGAAAACGGTTCTCATGGTCAACCCTATCTAAACCCCTAATCATCTTGTACACCTCGATCAAGTCACCCCTAAACCTTCTTTTCTCCAATGAAAACAGCCCCAAGTGTCTCAGCCTTTCCTCATACGATCTTCCTACCATACCAGGCAACATCCTGGTAAACCTCCACTGTACCCGTTCCAGTGCCTCCACATCCTTCCTATAGTATGGCGACCAAAACTGCACACAATACTCCAGATGCAGCCGCACCAGAGTCTGAAACAACTGCAACATGACCTCAGGGCTCTGGAACTCAATTCCTCTACCAATAAAAGCCAGTACGCCATATGCCTTCCTCACCGCACTATTTACCTGGGTGGCAACTTTCAGAGATCTGTGTACATGGACACCAAGATCCCTCTGCTCATCCACACTACCAAGTATCCGACCATTAGCCCAGTACCCCGTCTTTTGGTTACTCTTACCAAAGTGAATCACCTCACACTTACCTCCACTTGCCACCTTTCTGCCCAGCTCTGCAACTTATCTATATCCCGCTATAACCTGACACATCCTTCCTCACTGTCAACAACTCCACCGACTTTCGTATCATCCGCAAACTTGCTCACCCAACCTTCTAGCCCCTCCTCCAGGTCATTTATAAAAATGACAAACAGCAATGGTCCCAAAACAGATCCTTGCGGAACACCGCTAGTAACTGCACTCCACGATGAACCTTTACCATCAACTACTACCCTCTGTCTTCTTCCAGCCAGCCAATTCCTAATCCAAACCTCCAACTCACCCTCAATGCCATACTTCCGTATTTTTTGCGGTAGCCTACCATGGGGAACCTTATCAAACGCCTTACTAAAATCCATATACACCACATCTACCGCTTTACCCTCATCTACCTCCTTAGTCACCTTCTCAAAGAATTCAATAAGGTTTGTGAGGCACGACCTGCTCTTCACAAAACCATGCTGACTATCCTTGATCACATTATTCCTATCCAGATGTTCATAAATCCTATCCCTTACAATTCTCTCTAAGACTTTGCCCACAACAGAAGTGAGACTCACCGGCCTAGGGTTATCCCTACTCCCCTTCTTGAACAAGGGAACCACATTTGCTATCCTCCAGTCTACTGGCACTGTTCCTGTAGACAACGAGGACATAAAAATCAAGGCCAATGGCTCTGCAATCTCCTCCCTTGCTTTCCAGAGAATCCTAGGATAGATGTCATCAGGCCCAGGGGATTTATCTATTTTCACCCTTTCCAGAATTTCCAACACCTCTTCCCTACATATCTCAAAGCCATCCATTCTAATTAATTGTGACTCAATATTCACATCAGCAACAATGTCCTGTTCCTGAGTGAATACTGACAAAAAGTATTCATTCAGTGTCTCCCCAACCTCTTCAGCCTCCACATGCAACTTCCCACTACTATCCTTGACTGGACCTATTCCTACCCGAGTCATTCTTTTATTCCTGACATACCTATTGAAAGCCTTTGGGTTTTCTCTAATCCTACCGACTAAGGACCTTTCATGTCCCCTCCTTGCTGCTCTTAGCTCTCTCTTCAGATCCTTGTTCAGATATTTGTTCTTCTAATTCCCATGATTATTTGAAAGCTTATATTACAATCACTATAACATTACCAACCCCCCTCTTACTTGTTTGCACCATTCGCAAAACTCATTGGATATTATCTCAGTTAGTTCATCTTTAAATGCTGGATTGATACTCGCCTTAATCAGAACTATTGGTATTTAAATTGTTTCCATTTACATCTCTTCCTTGCAGTGACTTTCACATTCACAGCATCCCTTGTCAAGGCACAGTGGAGATATGGAGCTGTAAATGGATGGGAGCTGCACATCCTGTCACTTTCAGCATTGGTTACATGTTTCTCCACACTGGGCAGTGATCTAACACAGTGTTATCGAACAATGCAACAGCCTGGGTTTATATATGAATGAACCAGTGATGACTGCACAGCTCCCTATGTTGGACATTTAGCTCAGGATTATAGATCAAGCATTGGTGTGAGCTGCACAGAGTTTCACTCTGGACATTGCTGGGTTGTATCGAGCTGTAAAAGGTAAAAACAATGACTGCAGATGCTGGAAACCAGATTCTGGATCAGTGGTGCTGGAAGAGCACAGCAATTCAGGCAGCATCCGAGGACAGGCAAAATCGACGTTTCGGGCAAAAGCCCTTCATCAGGAATAAAGGCAGAGAGCCTGAAGCGTGGAGAGATAAGCTAGAGGAGGGTGGGGGTGGGGAGAGAGTGGCACAGAGTACAATAGGTCAGTGGGGAAGGAGATGAAGGTGATAGGTCAGGGAGGAGAGGGTGGAGTGGATAGGTGGAAAAGGAGCTGGGCAGGTCGGACAAGTCCAGACAGGTCAGGGGATCGAGTTGCTGGAGGTTAGAAGCTAGGATGAGGTGGGGGAAGGGGAAATGAGGAAACTGTTGAAATCCACATTGATGCCCTGGGGTTGAAATGTTCCGAGGCGGAAGATGAGGCGTTCTTCCTCCAGGCGTCTGGTGGTGAGGGAGCGGCGGTGGAGGAGGCCCAGCATCTCCATATCTTCGGCAGAGTGGGAGGGGGAGTTGAAATGTTGAGCCACTGGGCGATTTGGTTGATTGGTGCGGGTGTCTCGGAGATGTTCCCTAAAGCGCTCTGCTAGGAGGCGCCCAGTCTCCCCAATGTAGAGGAGACCGCATCGGGAGCAACGGATACAATAGATGATATTAGTGGATGTGCAGGTAAAACTTTGATGGATGTGGAAAGCTCCTTTGGGGCCTTGGATAGAGGTGAGGGAGGAGGTGTGGGCGCAGGTTTTACAGTTCCTGCGGTGGTAGGGGAAAGTGCCAGGATGGGAGGGTGGGTCGTAGGGGGGCGTGGACCTGACCAGGTAGTCACGGAGGGAACGGTCTTTGCGGAAGGCGGAGAGGGGTGGGGAGGGAAATATATCCCTGGTGGTGGGGTCTGTTTGGAGGTGGCGGAAATGTCGGCGGATGATTTGGTTTATGCGAATGTTGGTAGGGTGGAAGGTGAGCACCAGGGGCGTTCTGTCCTTGTTGCGGTTGGAGGGGTTGGGTCTGAGGGCGGAGGTGCGGGATGTGGATGAGATGCGTTGGAGGGCATCTTTAACCACGTGGGAAGGGAAATTGCGGTCTCTAAAGAAGGAGGCCATCTGGTGTGTTCTATGGTGGAACCGCTCCTCCTGGGAGCAGATACGGCGGAGGCGGAGGAATTGGGAATACGGGATGGCATTTTTGCAAGAGGTAGGATGGGAAGAGGTGTAATCAGGTAGCTGTGGGAGTCGGTGGGTTTGTAGAAGATGTCAGTGTCAAGTCGGTCGTCACTGATGGAGATGGAGAGGTCCAGGAAGGGGAGGGAGGTGTCAGAGATGGTCCAGGTAAATTTAAGGTCAGGGTGGAATGTGTTGGTGAAGTTGATGAACATACTTTCGAGACACCACCCACGCCCTCCACCTCCTCCAAGACTTCCGTTTCCCCGGCCCCCAACGCCTCATCTTCACCATGGATATCCAATCCCTCTACACCTCCATCCGCCATGACCAGGGCCTCCAAGCCCTCCGTTTTTTCCTCTCCAGACGTTCCCAACAGTACCCCTCCACCGACACTCTCATTCGTTTGGCCGAACTGGTCCTCACCCTTAACAATTTCTCCTTTGAATCCTCCCACTTCCTCCAGACCAAAGAGGTAGCCATGGGCACACGTATGGGCCCCAGCTATGCCTGTCTCTTTGTTGGCTACGTAGAGCAGTTGATCTTCCGTAATTACACTGGCACCACTCCCCACCTCTTCCTCCGCTACATTGATGACTGCATTGGCGCCACCTCGTGCTCCCGCGAGGAGGTTGAGCAATTCATCAACTTCACCAACACATTCCACCCTGACCTTAAATTTACCTGGACCATCTCTGACACCTCCCTCCCCTTCCTGGACCTCTCCATCTCCATCAGTGACGACCGACTTGACACTGACATCTTCTACAAACCCACCGACTCCCACAGCTACCTGGATTACACGTCTTCCCACCCTACCTCTTGCAAAAATGCCATCCCGTATTCCCAATTCCTCCGCCTCCGCCGTATCTGCTCCCAGGAGGAGCGGTTCCACCATAGAACACACCAGATGGCCTCCTTCTTTAGAGACCGCAATTTCCCTTCCCACGTGGTTAAAGATGCCCTCCAACGCATCTCATCCACATCCCGCACCTCCGCCCTCAGACCCAACCCCTCCAACCGCAACAAGGACAGAACGCCCCTGGTGCTCACCTTCCACCCTACCAACCTTCGCATAAACCAAATCATCCGCCGACATTTCCGCCACCTCCAAACAGACCCCACCACCAGGGATATATTTCCCTCCCCACCCCTCTCCGCCTTCCGCAAAGACCGTTCCCTCCGTGACTACCTGGTCAGGTCCACGCCCCCCTACGACCCACCCTCCCATCCTGGCACTTTCCCCTGCCACCGCAGGAACTGTAAAACCTGCGCCCACACCTCCTCCCTCACCTCTATCCAAGGCCCCAAAGGAGCTTTCCACATCCATCAAAGTTTTACCTGCACATCCACTAATATCATCTATTGTATCCGTTTCTCCCGATGCGGTCTCCTCTACATTGGGGAGACTGGGCGCCTCCTAGCAGAGTGCTTTAGGGAACATCTCCAAGACACCCGCACCAATCAACCAAATCGCCCAGTGGCTCAACATTTCAACTCCCCCTCCCACTCTGCCGAGGATATGGAGATGCTGGGCCTCCTCCACCGCCGCTCCCTCACCACCAGACGCCTGGAGGAAGAACGCCTCATCTTCCGCCTCAGAACACTTCAACCCCAGGGCATCAATGTGGATTTCAACAGTTTCCTCATTTCCCCTTCCCCCACCTCATCCTAGCTTCTAACCTCCAGCAACTCGATCCCCTGACCTGTCCGGACTTGTCCGACCTGCCCAGCTCCTTTTCCACCTATCCACTCCACCCTCTCTTCCCTGACCTATCACCTTCATCTCCTTCCCCACTGACCTATTGTACTCTATGCCACTCTCTCCCCACCCCCACCCTCCTCTAGTTTATCTCTCCACGCTTCAGACTCTCTGCCTTTATTCCTGATGAAGTGCTTTTGCCCGAAACGTCGATTTTGCCTGTCCTCGGATGCTGCCTGAATTGCTGTGCTCTTCCAGCACCACTGATGTATAGAGCTCTACACTAGCCGGATCTACACAATGCTCCATCCTGAATATGTAATGGATGGGCTGGTTCTGTGAGTTGGATTGCGAATGTGAGAGTAGTAAACATCTGGCAATGCCTTTATTTTGTGTTTTAATTCTTGTGATTGGATTCTTCATGTCTTGACTTATCCGGTTAGACCCATCCCTCTGGATGAGTCATGGTGACTGCTATTACAGCATTTGGGTCTGCAACATGACCAACAAATGGAGCAGAGGCTGCAGAGAGGGGAGTCTCCGTAAAATAGAATGAGGGAATCAAAATCAGATCAGCCGTGGATGTTGGGGCCGGATTGAATGGACCACTAATGCAATTTATTCATATATTTCTGCTTGTTCCAAGCAAACTCCCCTTCTCTCCTGGTGTCCCATACTGGTGGGGAGTGAGTCATCTCCTGCTGTCCTTGTGTAACAGGATCCTTGTGCCTCACTAACCTCCAGATTTCTCTGTGCCCCAGTTTCGAGCACTGAGTGACTCCCTCCTATCCCTGTGTCCTGTTGCCTCCTGTTCCTGTGTCCCAGTCTTGAGCAACTGAGTGACTGCCTCCTGATCCAAGGTTTGCGAAAGTAGATGCCCTCCTCCTACTACTGACTAACAGGCTCCAATAGCTCTGTGCTCACCTGCTGCTCCTGTGGAATGGAATTGTGGGACTGAATGGCCTCTTCACATTCCTTACAGCTTCTCTTGACTAAAAGCATTTCTCCTATTTCTGAAAAACACCATCAAAATCTGAATAATGTATTATTGTATTTTACTCTCAGCAATTGAGCAAACAAGCTGACTGACAAAATTCAGAAGCTGAATAGCCTCCTCCTGTTCCTGTGTTGTACACTCAAGTGGCAATAGAGTCTCAGAGATGTACAGCACAGAAAAAGACCTTTCAGTCTGATTGTCCATACCGACCAAATATCCTAATTAAATCTCGTCCCCCTTGCCAGCACTTGGCCCATCTCCCTCTAAACACTTTCCATCCCTCCAAATGCCTTTTAAATGGTGTAACTGTACCTGCCTCCACCACCACTTTTGGCTGTTCAATCCATACACACAGCAGTCTCTGTGTGAAAATGTCCCTATTTAAATCTTTTCCCCTCTCACCTTAAACTAACTTTGGACTCGCCAATCCTGGGGAAAAGACATTGACTGTTTACCTTATCTATGCACCTCATGATTTTATAAACGTCTTTAACCTCTCAGCCTAACCACTTGAAAATAGTCCCAGCTTATTCAAACTTTTCCTGTAACTCTAACCCTCCAACACCTGCAACATTCTTTTAAATCTCTTCTGCATCCTTTCAAGTTTGACAACATCTTTCCGACGGCAGGGTGACCTGAATTAAAGGCAATATTACAAAAGTAGCCAAACCAATATCCTGTACAGATGCAACATGTCAAGCAAATGTTTCGACTCAAAGCACGTACCAATAAAGGGAAAATCACCAAGTGCCTTCTTCACTGCGCTGTCTACCTGTGACGGCACTTTCAAGGAACTGAGAACCTGCACCACAAGGTGACACAATAGCTCAGTGACTAGCATTGCTGCTTCAGAGCACAGCGATCTGGGTTTAATCCCATCCTTGAATGACTGCCTGTGTGGAGTTTGCACATTCTCCCCGTGTCTGCATGAGTTTCCTCTAGATGTTATGTTTTCCTCTGACAGTATAAAGATATACAGATAAGGGTAGATTGGCCATCCTAAATTGCGTAAAGTGCCCAGGGATGTGTAGGCGAGGTGGATTAGCCATGGAAAATGCAGGCTCAGAGGGATAGGGTAGGGATACTGTTTAGAGGTTCGGCGTGGCCTCGATGGGCCAAATAGCCTGTATCCTCACAGTAGGGCTTCGATAATCTCTATGGAGTTCTCCTTGATTGGCAGCTTACAACAGGACCCTACCTACATGTCTTACCTTGATTTGTCTTGGCAAAATGCAACACCTCACATTTATCTAAAATAAACGCCATTTGCCTATCCTCGGTTCACCTAAGCAAGGTCCCATTATACTCTGAGAGATCATTCTTCACTGTCAACCACACCATCAAATTTGGAATTATCTACAAACTTACTGGCCGTACTTCATATAATAAAATGCAAATGATTTGTATAAGTGACAAAAGGCAGTGGGCCGACTATTGATCAATGCGGCATGCCACTGGTCACAGGTCTCCAAGTTTAATGAACAAATGTCCACTGACACACCCTGTCTCCAATATTCAAGAAAATTTTGGATCTAAGTGGCGAGCTCTCCCTGGATTCCAGGCAGTCTAACTTTGCTAACCAGTCGACCATGTAGAACATTTTGGTTTTCTTACTGAATTCAATAAGGAAAGCATCCACTGTCCTGCCTTCATCACTTCCTCAAAAAATTTCACCGAGTCAGTGAGACGTGATCTCCAATGTACAAAGCCCTCTTCAGTCCTTGTCTTTCCAAATGCATATACATCCTTTCCCACAAAATCTCCTCCAACAATTTAGGCACCATTGACGTCAGGCTCACTGATCTATAGTTACACGTTTTTTTCCTTAATTTCTTAAATAATGACATGACGTTAGCAGCCTTCCAGTCTTTCGCCACCTCACCTGTGGAAATCAATGTTACAAATATATCAGCAAAATGCTGAGCAATCTCTTTCCTAACTTCCCACAAACATCTGGGATACAACTGATCAGGTCCCAGGGATTTGTTCACCTTTATGTGTTTTAAATGTCAAACAGCTCCATGTAATATAGATACTATTCAAGGTATCACTATATATTTCTTCATTCTCTCGCTCTTGTAACCTCCTCCACATTAAATACTGAGGAGAAATACTTGTTTCGTATCCCTCCAATCTCCTGTATTTCCATACATAGGTAGCCTTACTGACCTTTAAGGTGCCCCATTCTCTCCCTAGTTAATATTTTGCCATTAAAGGATGTGTAGAATTTCTTCAATGCCTCATTAACCCTATTTCTAAAGCCATCTCATGTCCACATTTTTTTTTCTGGCCCGATTTCCCCGTTGACTATGCACTTACTGCCCGTATATTTCTCTCAGGATTCACTTGATCTCAACTCTGTTTACCTAACATATGCCTCCTTCCTTACCTTGACCAGAGCATCAATATGTCTATCCATCCAGCACTCCCTGCACCCACCAACCTTGCCCCTCTCACTAATGGGAACACGTTGGCTCTGGACTCTCTGAAACCAAGTTTTGATGGCCTTGCATTTTCCAACCATCCCTTTACCTGTGAATAGGGTGTTCCAATTAGGCTTTCACAGGGCTCACCTAACACTTTCAATATTGGCCTTGTTCAAAGTTAGAACTTTAATGTTTACATCAGGTCTTTCCTATTCTAAAACTAATTTAAAACTAATATTTATGCATAATAGACTTGAAAGTTAAATAAATACTTCCTGCCCCTCTGTAATAGACTGGAAAGGCTGAATGGCCTCCTCCTGTTCTTATGTAACAGACCCGAGACATTAAATGACACAGCAACCAGTGGATTATGAGCAGCCGTTAAACTGTATCTGATGGAGGTCCATCCCTTCCCAGTTACAGAAACACAAACAACACAATGTACTCCAGGTGCCCTCTCAGTAACACTTCATACAGCTGCAGCGACACATGTTGGCAGGCAGTCTAACCTTGTTAACCAGTCTACCATGTAGAACATTTTGGTTTACTTACTGAATTCCATAAAACGACATCCACTGACCTGCCTTCATTAATCACCTTCATCCCTTCCTCAAAAAATTACACAGAGTCAGTGAGACGTGATCTCCAATGTGCAAAGCCCTCTTCAGTCCTTGTCTTTCCAAATGCATATACATCCTTTCCCTCAAAATCCCCTCCAACAATTTAGTTACCATTGACGTCAGGCTCACCGATTTATGGTTACCTGTTTTTTCCTTACTTTCTTAAATAATGTTGGCAATATGTGCCAATATTCTAGATTTCCACCTTTTCAAGTAGCAACAGGCTAATATAGGCTCAATGGCCTTCTCTTATCCCTCTGTAAGAGACCCATAGGGACAGAGTTGCTTAGGCCTGTTGCTGAGCAGCAGTCTCAATGCTCTGACTCAAGGTTATGAAAGGATTTGGTAGCAGGGCACTTTAAACCAGGAGTAGCCTCACACTGGTCAATAAGTATCATACTTTGGGTTAAGGTATCTAGAAACTTGCCCATCCGACTGTTTTTTATGCAGCCGATCTGTTATTTCGAACACATATAGTGTTCAGTTAATACTCTCATATACAAGTTAAAAGAAATGATTTAAAAGATTTAAAGATTTATGGTCCATCCCTCAGCAACCCTCATCCAAACCCAGTAAATGTTCTCTTTTATAGTGATATGAAAAGTGATGTGTGGAACTAGTTAATTGAGCCTGTTTGTTCAGTCATGATTTAGAGATGCCAGTGTTGGACTGGGGTGTACAAAGTTAAAAATCACACAATACCAGGTTATAGTCCAGTTGGTTTAACTGGAAGCACACTAGCATTTGGAGGGCCACTCCTTCATCAGGTGATAATGGAGGAAACATTTCTAAGGCACAGAATTTATGGCAGAAATTTACAGTGTGATGTAACTGAAATTATACATTGAAAAATACCTTGATTGTCTGTTGAGTCTTTCATCTGTTCCAATACCATGATAGATTCACTTCTTCATGTGTAAATCACAAAACCTTTTTTCTAAAAAAAGTTGCATTCTCAGGATAGGAGTAACAATGAGTGTTAGCTAGACAATATGTTGAAGGTGTTAGCCCCCTGTGTTCTCTGTCTATGCCATGATGTTTGAATTGATTCTAATCTGAAAAGTGGGATCACAGAGTTTTACATGAATTCATGCAGTTTTTGAGCAAAGTACAATAAAACTCTGCAAGTACAAATTCACCCCACAAAATATATGTGTGCATGTGGGTCTTTGTCTGTGTGTGTGCGTGTGTGTCTGAGTTGGGGCATTGTGAGTGTGAGAGAGAAGATATATGTGTGTGTAGTGACGTTGAGTGTCTTAAGTCTGTGTGGGGGTGCATGTGTGAGTGTGGGAGTGTGTGTGCGATTTTGGGGTGGGGGGTTTTGAGTGTCAGTGAGAGAGAGTGCATATGTGTGTGCATGAGTGTAGAGTGCTCTAAGTCTCTGAGAGGATGCCCATGTGAGTGTGGGAGTGTGTGTGTCTGTAAGGGTGTGTGTGAGTGTCTGTGTGCGTGACTGTGTACATGTGTGTCCGTGTGTATGTGTATGTATAAGAGTGCCTGTGTTTGTGTGTGTGTATATAGGAATGTCTGGGTGTGTATAGTGCAATGGTGGTCACCTGTAATGTGACATGAACCCAAGGTCCCGGTTGAGGGCCTCCCTTTGGTTACCGAAATTAGCTATCAGCCTCTGCTCGGCCACTTTTCACTGCTGCCTGTCCTGAAGTCCGCCTTGGAGGATGGTCACCCGTAGGTCCAAGGGTGAAGGTCCTGGAACACTGAACTGTTCCAGAACTGGGAGGGAACACTCCTGTCTGTTAATTGTTGTGCGGTGCCCATTCATCGGTTGTCATAGCCTTTGCTCGGTTTCCCAGTGTTTGTACAGTGACTGTGATTAATGCCAATCTCCATGGATTCTAATTATCCCAGTGGAGGGTTTCCATCTTTTAATGATAAATGGGCGCCGTTCAATATGTTATCCCAAAACATGAGCGGAAGCATCACCGACAGCACTGACAGGGAACAGCAGATCCAGAGAGAGGGGGAGGAGAGATCAGAATCTGAGAACATTAGACTGGAATGTTCCAACAATTGATCAGAACCAGAGAATATTAGACTGGAATGTTCCAAAAATGTATCAGAGTCTGGGAACATTAGACTGGAATGTTCCAAAAATGTATCAGAGTCTCGGAACATTAGACTGGCATATTCCAACAATAGACAGGAGTTTATCCAATTATGTTTGGTATCTTTCTGCATTTTATTGGTGGTCATTATCATTGCGGATCTATTATACTCTTCTCATTATTCAATATTTTTATTATCCTTTCCTGGCTATCGTTGGTGTTCCTGGAAAGTGTCACTGTCCAGAATTTTTTTCTATAAAACTGTTATGAATGTATTACTGTTCTTTCATATAGTCTACACTTCTTGTCACTACTAGTTTCCTGTTGAAACTCTCAATCTATATATTCACTCTACAGATCACTACTAACTACATCAATGAACGTGTTCAATTACTGTCTACCTCTCTGTTCTGACATTGTTACTCATGGGTCTCTATGTTGACCTACTCAGTTCCAGCGGAGAACTACAATTTACTGTATCATTGCCTTTGTTATTTAAATATTAACAGCATGGAGGTCACTCTCTATTGTTCTGGTTACAAACTCCACTTCCTCCCACTGTTTCCATTCCATCCCTGGCCAATATTTGCGACATAAGCAGACAGGTCACAACTGTGGGAGATCCCTTTGACCATGAGCTGATTCCTGACACCATACCCTGACCATTTCTAGCTTGAAATGCTCACCACTCCAGAATATATCTCACTGGCTTATTCCATCTGCTGTTTGAACCTTGAGCTATGAAATACAGTCTTAACGAAGCCAATAATCTGCTGCTGACGCTCCCAGCTTCAAACCTGCCGAAGGAAATCTGATTTGAACTCAACCAAACTCCCATCCATCTATCATTCATGTGCACGCCGATGTATATAGTTTAATTATTCTAAATTCCTCTTCATTGTGTATGGATTTTCATTAGAGAGTTTAAATATATTGTGTTTTACTTAATGGTGAGTGGTTTGACTAGTAGCATCACATCTGGAACACCCACTTCGCATCTACCTTTAAAATAAGAAAAGGTTGGCATCCAAGCTACCCTCTTAAAATAGTTTGAGGCAGTCTAGTTGGTCTATAGCAAACTGGAGACTCTTGTCTGGTTCTCAATTGATAATACCAAATTGGGTTTAGAATTACAATCCCTACAGTGTGCAAACAGGCTATTCGACCCAACAATTCCACACCGACCTTCCGAGGAGTAACCTACCCAGACCCATTCCTCTACCCTAATATTGCACATTTACCCCAACAAAGGATCCTAACCCACACATCCCCTGGAAACTACGAACAATTTAGCATGGCCAATTCACCTGATATGCACAACTTTGTATTGTGGGAGGAAACCAGAGAATCCAGAATAAGCTCATGCAGACACTGGAGATTATGCACTGGGAGACTATTGGGTTCAAAGGTTGTGTATGGTAGCTGTTAGTGTCTTTTGTTCCGGATGTTGAATTCGGTTGGTTTAAACGGTGTTTTGTGTATAAAGATTCTTTCAGTCACTAAGAGTTCTCTGGGTGTGGAAGAAGTGAAGTTAAATGTTTTACAAAAGGTAATGAAGGCAAAGCTGTAGGAATTGGCAGACAAGCTGGAGTTGGGGTTGTGAGAAAATGAGAGATAATTACAGCTATAGCATTTATAGCTAATCACATTTGGTGGAACCGCCATCAGACTCTTTGGAAATGGCTAGAATTCAATTTCAAATGAGGCGCTTTGACAATGAGAAGGAATTGAAACAGTTTGAATTATGATGAAAAATAGAAATAAAAGAAAAGGAAATGAAGACGAAAGAGAGAAAGGGAGAGAAGAAAAGCAGAGAGTTCCAACTTAAAAAGTTAGCAATTAGAGAGGAACTTTGACATAGAAGGTGGAGATGAAGGTGGATGGTAGGCGGGATGAGGAGGATAGTGAGGATGAGCAACCCTGTAGTAGCCAATGGCCTAATGGGGTTCTGTTTAATTACACCCAGGCATTATCTAAATTTAATGAGAAGGATGGGGAAGCCTTTTGAATTTCATTTGAGAAAGTGGCTAAACCAATGCAATGGCCAGTGACCATGTGGATTTATTTGATCCAAACAAAGATTTGCATCCCTATCGGAGGCGGTATCTGGCCAGTATGAGGTGTTGAAGAAAGCCATCTGAAGTGAGTTTGTGCCAGTAGCCGACAGACAGCGTTTCAGGAATCTAAAAAGCGGTTCCTGGTTGAGTTTGAAAGGATAAAACAAAGTAATTTTGAAAAGTGGGTAAGGGTATTAAAAACAGAGCAAAGCTGTGACACTGTTAGAGAGATTCTTATTTTGGAGAAGTTCAACAATTCACTTCCTGCAGTCGTGAGAACCCGTGTGGAAGAGCAGAGAGTTACCATCTTCGAGGAGAAAGTGAGGACTGCAGATGCTGGAGATCAGAGCTGAAAAATGTGTTGCTGGAAAAGCGCAGCAGGTCAGGCAGCATCCAAGGAACAGGAGAATCGACGTTTCGGGCATTAGCCCTTCTTCAGGTTTCCTGAAGAAGGCCTTATGCCCGAAACGTCGATTCTCCTGCTCCTTGGATGCTGCCTGACCTGCTGCGCTTTTCCAGCAACACATTTTTCAGCAGAGAGTTAAAATGGCAAGATTAGAAACTGAAATGGTTGATGATGATGATTGAGTTCAGAAATCAAAGTTTGGTTTCCGTGAGAGATTGAGAAGGATGTTTGAGGTCTTCTTAAAACATATACCTGTGAGAGTAAGGTTTACTGGCATAGGCCAGGAGTAGCAGGTAAAGAGGTTACAGCATTAAGAAGTACAGAAGCATGCAATTCTTTTATGCTGAGACATGAGGAGCTATGTCATTCAGAAGGACTATTGGAGAGATGAGAAGTGCTCCGTTATGTAACGTGTGGTTGGAGTGTCTGGTAGAAACATCAACAGATTTATTCCACAATGGGGAAGGAGGCCTTGAGCTTGGTGTTGGCGTTACAACATTTCAGCATTTAAATTGCGAATAACATACATGAGCCAAATTATTATCACTGATCGTGACCCCCTTAACGTTTTTGGAGAAGTTTAGGAAGAGAAATACCAGTCTGTTTCGATTGAGCTTATTATTGCTGCCATTCAGTTTGAAATTATACAGGTGACAGGGTGAGAAAACCTAAGTTTTGACAAGTTGTGAAGACTTGGATGAAGAAAGACAAAGGCATTCTGTGGCAGGAGTAAAATGACTGAAATCGAATCTAGTGAACATTTGTATGCTCAGAGTTAATGTAATATATATATGCATTGCAGACTACTAACAGAGGAAGACAAGGAGGTCTAAAATGAATCCACCTTTGCATATTTATGGATTATTGTGTTAAAGGTGGAGTTGTGAGGATACTATCACTGTAAAAAGGTTATTTTGTCTTCGATTTTTTTTGAAGAGAGATTTTAAAGGCAGAGGTGCAGAACTGCTGTCTGAAAACAGTTAAAGCAAATAAATGAGAAAGACTTTATGTTTTGTTAAAACGGTGGTAACAATGGAAGGGCAGTGGCCAGCTCTCCCAGACCAGGCTTCCTCGTTTTGTTTTTAGCTGCAGCATTCAGAAGCTGTTGGGGATCCGAGGAGGGTTGGAAGTCTCAATACATGATCCCCAGCTGCTTTTCTCCCTGAGATCTCTGTTGATGTTGTTTCCCCCTGGATTGGAAAACTGCTGTAAGGATCTGTACTTGAATATATCTTTGTGCCAAGCGGTGTAAACCAAGAAGTACGGTATCTACTGTTTGTGTAAGTGTTCCAACATATAAGCAATCCCAAAATGTTCTTTCCTTTGATTGTATTTTAACTGAAGCATTTTAATAGATTATATTTTGCCTAATGTCGAGTGGTTTGACCAGTCACAACATATCTGGAACACCCACTTCACATCTATATTCAAAATAATGAAAGGTTTGGGTCGAAACGGCCTTCTTTGAGGGGATCTGGACTGGTCCACAACACTTGTAGCCGAGGGGTTTCTGACTGGCTCCTGTAATTGAAAATTTAGTGGAGGGGCAGGGGATGGTTTGCTGGAGGTTGTGCTATAAGTTGCCTCAGACATTCAGGGAGACCTGACGATTTGGTGACCCAACTCTGGATGGAGCATGGGGACTGTAGTTAGAGCATCTGAGCCTGCAACATGAACAACAAATGGAGCAGAGGCTGCAGAGAGAGGAAGCTCTGAAACCACGGAGTGAGTGTGTGTGGGGAAAGGGATCTGCTGTATCCACCCCGGGTTTTCCAGGAACAGCTTCCTAAGCTCCACTTAACCCAGGAGCAGAGTGTGAGGGGACCTTGACTGAACAAGGAGCTGCTCATAGAATGGTGTCACCTCCTTCAACACGACCTGCAGCTTCACACCTGGGGGAGGATGGTGCTGCCAGTGGCTGTTAGGGTCACTGTTTCATTCATCTTCTATGATCCAGAACTTTCCAGGCAGGACTCGGTGACATATCCATCATTTCCCAGTATCTCAACATCAATGTCGCCATTCTGTGATGGAGGATATATATGGTGGATGATGTAAATACGTTGTTTCTCCCACAGCAGGGAGCTGCCGGGTGTATCCAGTATAGTGGGATTCCCGATGGTGTACATGGCATCTGCAGGGTATCCATGTCAATGGGGAGAGGTAGAGGAACTGAAGGAGTTCTCTCTCTCTCTATTAATGTTACAGTGTGTCCATGCACAGTACATCATGTTGGTGAATCCTGGCAGTAATCATGGCCTCTTCATTCAGAAGCAGTCAGCCATTCCCATCGTCATCGGGTCTCCACGTAGAAAGAAATGAATATATCTCGGATAAAGGCCGTCCCCTTGATGCACGTTTCAAAACACCATCCCCACCACTTTGTGGGCGGCACGGTGGCACAGTGGTTAGCACTGCTGCCTCACAGCTCCAGAGACCCGGGTTCAATTCCCGCCTCAGGCGACTGACTGTGTGGAGTTTGCACGTTCTCCCCGTGTCTGCGTGGGTTTCCTCCGGGTGCTCCGGTTTCCTCCCACAGTCCAAAGATGTGCAGGGTCAGGTGAATTGGCCATGCTAAATTGCCCGTAGTGTTAGGTAAGGGGTAAATGTAGGGGTATGGGTGGGTTTCGCTTCGGCGGGTCGGTGTGGACTTGTTGGGCCGAAGGGCCTGTTTCCACACTGTAATGTAATCTAATCTAAAAAAAAATCTAATCTAATCAACCACTTCAAAGTATTCCATGTGTACGGAGAGCAATAGGGTCACTTGCAGTGTCTGGGAGCTGACGATCAGGGATGGAGCAAAACCTCCCATGTCTGAACGGATCTGAGTGAACCCCCCAGTACACAGTATCATTAAGTCCTGTAATCCCACTCCATTTCAGTAACATACTGCTTTCCATTATTCCTGTAAATGAAATGACAGGTTATATCATGTTAAATTCCACCTGCCAAACTATTATCTGTTGCCTTTACCTCTCTGAATCTATTTGCAGACTCTCCACCCTCTCTCAATAATTTAATCTCTTGATTACCACAGCGACATCATCAAACTCAGCATCTGTATATCTGTTCCATCCTCCTGATCATTAATATAGATTGTAAATAGTTGAGAACCAAGCGCTGGTCACTGTGTGACCCTACTGGTTACGTTCTCTCTAACTGATTGAGACTGATTTATCCTGAGTGCCTGCTTCCTGTATGAGACCCAGTCCTCCCCCATTCCTGGGCAACACAGTCGAAGGGTTGAATAAGAACAAGGAGCACCTGTGAGGAATCCAACCCCTCGATGAGGCTGATGTCAACGCGGCCTCTGTTCCACCTTCCTGCCATCTCTCCATCCTAAAACTCTAGTCTCTTGTTGTAGATTGCGCCACATGAAAAAAATCCACTCGACATCTACACATTCAATTACTTTTAGAATTTTACAGACCTCAATGAGATCTCCTTTCATTCTTATAAACTCGAGAATATGGGTCTAAACTGCTTAATTTCTCTTCATAAGATAAACACTTCAAGTATGGAATCAATCTAATGAAGCTCTTCTGAATTGCCTCCAATGCAAATACCTCATTCTGCAGGACACCCAAACTGTACTCCTGTTGCAGCCTCACAAATGCCTTGCATAGCTACAGCAACACTCCCTACCTTTCTACTCTATCCTTTTATAAATAACCACTGAAATTATGCTTGCATTTCTCATTACTAGTAGTATCCGCAGGCAGGTTTTCTGTGATATGCAAGCAGACATCCAGATCCCTCTGCAGTTTGAACTTTCTCTCCATTTAAACAATAACTTGTCTTTCTATTATACTGGCCAACTTGAATAGCCCCATATTTATTCACTTTACTTTTCTTTGCCAAATGTTGGCCCATTCACCCAACCTATCCATATAGTTTTAAAATCTCTTGCATCATCATTCCGAAGTAATTTCCCACGAATATTAGTGTCATCTGAAAATGTGGCATCATATTTTCTATCCCATCAACCGAGTACAGTAATACCATCGATCGCAGATGGTTGAGACATGAGTACTGAAATCAATGGCACCCCACAAATTGCATTTGCCAAAAGAAAATGGCACATTTATTCCATCTGACTCCATTTTGTTGGTTAACCAATCGTCCATCCAAGCTAATAAATTACTCTTAAACCGATGTTGTCTGATCTTACCACATACTCTTTAGAGAAGCGACATATCCGATGCCTTCAGGAAGACCAGATATGTTCCATCTCCAGGATTCCCACGATCCACGTTGTTTGTGACATCTTCAAATGACACAAGCAAACAATTCAAACACGATTTAGCCTTCGTAAATCTATGTTGACTCTGATGGATTGTGGTTTAGGTTTGCAAATGTCCCGAACAATGGACTCTAACAATTTGCCTTAAGTTACAATAGTTTATTGGTACGCTTTAGTCCCTAATGTATACCATTATTATAAGCTCTTCCCTTTCGAACGCCTTTACATTTTCTTTGAATTCCTGTTTAGTGGACACACGTTTTTAAGAGGTCTGCTCCAATTGCTGTGTAAGAGACATGTGTGGCTGAATGGACTCATCATCCTGCTGGTGGACAAACTCGATGGGAAAAAGTCTTTCTGGTGTACCCATGTTGTCATCTCCAAGGCCAGAATGACCTCCTCCTGTTGATTCTTTAGAGCTTTGGGAGATTATGGAATCTTCCTGTTGCTGTCTAACATTTTGAGGGGCTGATGGGTCTTCTCATACTTCTGGGCGGCACGGTGGCACAGTGGTTAGCACTGCTGCCTCGCAGCGCCAGAGACCCGGGTTCAATTCCCGCCTCAGGCGACTGACTGTGTGGAGTTTGCACGTTCTCCCCGTGTCTGCGTGGGTTTCCTCCGGGGGCTCCGGTTTCCTCCCACAGTCCAAAGATGTGCAAGTCAGGTGAATTGGCCATGCTAAATTGCCCGTAGTGTTAGGTAAAGGGGTAAATGTAGGGGTATGGGTGGCTTACGCTTCGGCGGGTCTGTGTGGACTTGTTGGGCCGAAGGGCCTGTTTCCACACTGTAAGTAATCTAATCTAATCTAATCTAATCTAAACTTCTCCATAACAGGTGGAAATACTGAATGGTCTCCTCATCTATCCCGGAGATGGGACCAAGGGATTGATTGGTCTTCTCTTGTTGCCATACAACAGACATGTGTCTAAATTACCTCTTCCTTTCTCATGAAAGAAGTCTCAGATAGTTTTTATCCTTATCCAATTCCCTTGCAACAGGCTCGGTGGGTCTGAATGAACTCCTGTTATCCCAGTGTAACAATCTCCAGTCACTGTGTGACCTCTTCCAGTTCCTATGTTACAGACTTGAGGAGGCTGAATGGACTGATCCTGTTGCTGTTTAACAGGGTGCAGCATGGCCTACTGTTATAGGCTCGAATGGCTGATTGGCCTCCTTCTGACTAGCCTCGTCCTGTTTTGGTGTAACAGGCTCGAAGGCCTGAATATCCTCCTGCTGTTCCTGTGTAACAGGCTGGAGAACGGAATGGATTCCTCCACTATCAGTGTAATTCGCTTTACTTGTTGACTCCTTCTGTCATCTATGTTCAAATAAGATCATCCTTAATTTTTGTAAACTCCAATGGCTACTGGGTCGACCTGATCATCCTTTCATTATACGCTTGCACCTTCATTGCAGGAATCAGTTGAGGGAACCATCTCTGAGCTGCTTCCAATATAACAACATCCTTTCTTCATTGAAGAGATTAAATCTGTACACATTACTCCAGATGTGATCTCACTAAGACCCTGTACAGCAGCAGCAACACTTTACCAGCCTGCTGTAAGGTTCCCACCCAGGTTAGAGCTGTCTCAGCTCTCTGGGGGAATACAGAGCATAGTTGGAAGGTCATTGTCCTTCTCTACTCCATCAGCATAACGGGAGATCTGGAGAAATTAAAGTTTGAGAAGATCATAAATGATGTGGTGAGATGATCTCTATCATTAATCTCCCCAGAGCCCAAGTCGCTCAGATTCCACAGAATCTGGTAAGGTGGAGCGCAAAACCAGCAAGGAGGAGCAAACATTGATGGGAGTTATATATCAAAGTGAAAGCTGCAATACAAATGCTGGGCATGTTATAAAACAGGAAATGAGATATACACATTTGTGGGTACTGCAGTAATAATGTACTGTTTAAATTATATCTAAACTGTGTTAACCCAATTGAATGTTAATGCTGTGAAAAATGGATTTCATGACCACGTGTGAGATGGTTATTTAGGAATTGGTATTGAGTGATCAGAAGAGCTAATTGAAATTTTTGCTGTAAAGGACCTTTTGGGAACAATGACCACAATGTATTGGTTTTATATTATGCTGTTTGAGTACACGACAGTTTTTGTTGTATTTGAAGTAACCGTTATAAATCTGAGTCATGAAAGCCGTGAAGGTGTGAGGAGAAAGTGGGGACTACAGATGCTGGAGATCAGGGTCGAAGAGTTCGGTGCTGGAAAAGCGCAGTCAGGCAGCATACTAAGAGGAAATAAATCGATGTTTCGGGCATAAGCCCTTCATCAGGAATGAAGCTTATGGGCCAAGGAGGCTGAGAGATAGATGAAGGTGGGGTTGAAAGTGATAGGTGATGAAGGGAGACAGAACGCCTCATCTACTGCATCCATTAAACCCAATTTGGTCTTCTCTACATTGGCGAGACAGGAGGTCAAATTGTGGAAAATTTCAGAGAAAATCTCTGGGACAGCCACATCATCTTGTGGCTGAGCACTTTAACTCCCCTTCCCACTCTGCCAAGGACATGAGGGTCCTGGGCCTGCTCCATCGCCAAACTGGAGCCACCAGAAGCCTGGAGGAAGAAAGCCTCCTCTTCTGCCTTGGGACTATCCAACCACAGGGGATCATAGTGGATTTCCCCATTTCCCCTAATCCCACCTTATCCCACTCCAACCTTCCAAGTCAGCACCGCCCTTTTGAATGTTCCTATGTGTCCACCTTCCTTGCTATCAATCTGGTCCACCCTCCTCTCCGACTATCATTTTCAACCCCACCTTCATCTACCTATTAGATGAAAGGAGGCAGCTTAGAAAAATGCCATGTGTTGCAGTAAGCCAGTGGATTCAGAGAAATGTCAGACCCAGCAAAGGATGACCAAGAAACTGAGAAGAAAATCAAAAAGAGAAAAAGCATGCAAACGAAAGAAAAACATAAAGACTGCTAAAAAGCGTCTATCAATGTATGAAAAAATAATAAAACAAGGCCAAATGTGGAACAGTGGGTGTGCGTTCAGGATAATTTATTGCAGAGAACAGAGAAATTACTGGGAAAAGAAACAGTTTCTTTGTGTCTATCTTCATGGAAGAATGTCCAGAAATTCTTCCAGAAATACCAAGCGACCATGGAACTTGTGTAAGTAAAGACTAACATCATTCTTATCAATGTTGAGGTCATCTTTGGAAAGAAAGCTGGATTGAGTATTTATAAATCTGACAGACTAGATGTACTTCATACAAGAATTTCAGAGGAAGCAGCAATAGACATGTTGATCGCATTGCGGATTTTCACTTTATTTTCCGACACATTTCCGAAAGGGAGTTAGCCAATCTGGATAAGGCTAAGGTTATAAATATTATCCAACAGTTTAAGAAAAGATGAAGATGGAGAGTGGTGAACTACAGACCCGTTAACTTGTCATCCGCAGTCGGGTGTCTGTTGGACTCGATTACAAAGAACATGCTACTAGATTATTAGAAGGTAATAACATAACTGGGGAGTATGGTAATGTATCGATGAAATGAAAACCAGAAGTGGCAAACTTTTATTGGAATGGTTGAAGATGATTCTTGGAGACATAGGCAATGAAGAATCATTGGATAACGTATAGTTGGATATTCAGGAGCTCTTTTTTAAGAACTCACACAGTAAACTCATAAGAAAAATTAAAGCAAGAGGTATTGGGAAGAACATATGCAAATGGGAAAGTAAAAATTAGTTTTACGTTCTTGTGAATGTAACTGGAATGAACCAGTTGCATCGAGTGTTGGTGAGACTAACCTAAGAGTATTGTGTATCGTTCGGAATCCCAATCTCAGAATCTCGGAATCCCAATCTATAGAGGAACTGCAAACGGTATCATCCAGATTAATCCCTAAAATGGTTATCCATATTAATCCCTAAAATGGCAAGATTGTCTGATGTGGAAACTCAGCCTGTGATCTCGAGTTTCAAAACATGAGAGGTGATTGCAGTGAAACTTAGAAACATAGCGGGGACTGAATAACAGACGGACATGGAGAAGTACAAGTAGGCGAGATAAGGGAAAATCCCATGATATTCTACACGGACAAGTAGAAGAGAATAATCAGCAAACAGCTAGTGTCCATTAGAAACCAAAGGGGCAATCTGTGTGTCAAGCTGGAGAACATTGATGGATTGTTACATGAGACGCTCACATCTATTTTACTTGGGAGAAGGAGGATGCAGGTACAGAATTCAAGAAAATGGACTGGAACACTCTTGAACAGATTGATGTAAAATATGAGCAGGGATTTGAGGTTTTGTTCTGTATAAATTTGGACCAATCTCCATGTCTGAAAGAGTTGTATCACAATCGGCTGTTGGGATCAAGGGATGAAAGACCTTGACTGAATATTTTAATTAGAATCTGACCAGAGGGGAGGTGCCAGAGAACTGGAGAACTGCTAATACGATTCCACTTCACAGTAAGGGTGGGAGAGATAGATCAGGTAACTATAGACAAACGAGTATTCGATCACTGTTAAGGAAACTACTGGAGAAAATAGTGAAGGATAAAATTGAACTCCAATCAGAGTCGCGAGGTTTGATCAGGGATAATCATCATGACTTTATCAGAAGGAAGTCACATCCAATGGGTTTGATTGCATTAGTTTGAGGAAGTCAATTGTGTTGTTTTGTAGGAAGGCCTTTGAAAAAATTTCCACCTGGGAAACTGAAAAATAAAGTAAACTCTCACGATATGAAGGATAACTTGACAAGTTACAATGAAAATTGTCTTAGTGGCAGGACGCAGAGGGTGGTGAGAGAAGGCTGTTTGTGTGACTGGAGACCACTGTCCCCTAGTGTACCACAGGGATCAGTGCTGTGTCCCTTATTTTTTGTGTTATTCATTTAAAAATATAGATGTGAACGTGGAGGGGACCAGGTGGAGAGTGGGGGAGGTGAGATAAGTAAGTGTATGTTTGACATAAAGATTGGCTGAGTGGTTAGCAGCGAGGAGGAAGGCCTTAAGTTACAGGAAGATGCAGATGGAATGATCAGATGGGCAGATCAAAGACAGACGGAATGTAACCCTGATAAGTATGAAGTGATGCACTTTGAGAGAAGGAACCAGGCAGAGGAGGACTCAATGAATGGCAGCACACTGGGAACCTCAGAGTGTGCTTCTCCACACATCCATGAATGTGACTGGACAGGTTAATGGACTAGATAAGATTTGGACCTTGGGTGTAGCATTTCCTAATCAGGGTGGAGATTATAAGAGCTATACTGGGCTTTGGTTCGGCCAAAATGGAGTACTATATGTAGCTCTGGGAGCCACATTCCAGGAAGGATGTGATTGTACTGGAGGGGGTGCAGAGGTGATTCATCAGGATGTTCCCTGGGATGGACCATATCAGCTATGGAGAGAGGCTGGGTAAGCTAGGGTTGTTTACTTTGGAGCAGAGAAAGCTGAGGGGTCCCTGATTCAGAAGGATAAGATTATGAGGGATATGGACAGGGTGAATAGACAGCAGCTGTTCCTTTTAGTCAGAGGGTCAAGAACAAAGGAGCAAACTTTTAAAGTGAAGAGTTTGAGGTTCAGAGAGGATTTAAACTTTTTTTTCACCAAGAGTGTGTTGGGTTCAGGGATTACTTCCTGAGAGGGGAATTATGACGGGTAACCTCACAAACGTTAAAAAGTACTTGGACGAGCACTTGGAAGTGTCATAACATTCCCAGCTATAGGCCTGCTGTAGGAAAGTGGGACAAATATAGATCGTGCTGCATTTCTGTTGGCACAGAGTCTATGCTCCTGTGAGTGTATGGTGTGGATGGTCAATTATTGAGCAGTGTAAGGCAGGAATTGATGAGTTTCTGAAGAGTATATTCACAAGGGTTATAAGAGTGAACTGTAATAACTTGTTAAATCATGTCAATGTGAGAAATATGAGAAAACAAGTGCAGCTTCCTTACAAACTGAAACTAGAGAATGGAGAATGGAGAACAGAGAAATGGCAGAACTATGAAGCCACTACTTCAGTTCTGTCTTCACAGAACTTTCTAATACTAGGAAAACAAAGTCTGGTGTGGGAAAATGATAGAGTACATGGAACATAGAACATAGAAAGTAAGAGGTTTAGGATAAATTATTGGGACTGAAAATGATGGTCATAGACAACATACATAGATTTATCAAATGGCATTTATGATTCAGGAACAGACTGGGAGACAAACGAAAGAGAAGCAATGGATGTAATACATTTGGATTTTCAGAAAAACTTTGGTAAAGCTCCAAGCCTAGTTTGCAAAATCAAATCTTAGTGGATTGTGGCGAATATATGGACATATTTCTAGAATGGTACAGCTGGTAGGAAACAGTGATTAGAAATAAACAGATTTGTCAAGCAACAGCCTGACATTGTCTGTAAGGTATGATTCTGTGAGTATGAGTATGTCCCAGACAACCCATCACCTTCCCCAGATATCTCCGATCTCACCAACAGGACAGATACAGCAGAAGTGGCTGCACAGTGGGATACAATTGGAAGTAAATTGCTCTGGCACTCCTCAAAAGTGACTCCGTATCCCATGAAGTCTCATGGCATTAGTTTACACATGGGAAAGGAAAACTCCTGCTGATTACCATGTACCAGCCTCTTCAACCGATGAATCAGTACTTCTCCATGCTGACCAACACTTCGACAAAGCACTGAGGGTGGCTAGGATGCAAAATGTAGTCTGGGTGGGGGAATTTAAATGTCCACCACCAAGAGTAGGTCAGCTGCAGCGTTACTGATTGAGCTGGTTGGGTCTTAAAGGATATAACTGTTAGGCTGGGTCTACGGCAGGTCATGAAGGATCCAACAAGAGGAAAATACATACTTGACCACATCTTTACTAATCTGCCAGCTGTAGAAGTATCTGCCCATGCCAGTATCGGTAAAGAGTGACCACTGCACAGTGATTGTGGAGACAAAGTCCCACCTTCACATTGAGAATAACCTCCATCATTTTGAGTGGCACTATCACTGCGCTAAATATGACCAACTTCAAACACATATAGCAGCTCAAGTCTGGGTTTCCATAAGGTGCTGTGGGTCAGCAATAGCAGCAGAATTGTACTCCAGTGCAACCTCATGGCCCGGCATATCCCCCTCACAACAATTACCATCAAGCCAGAGGATCAACATTGGTTCAATGGAGTGTGCAGGAGGGCAGGAGCAGCACCGGGCAAACCTGACAATGAGGTGTCAGTTTGATGAAGCCACCAAACAGGACAACGTGTGTGCTAAACAGCAGAAGCAGTAAGGGTGATAGACAGAGCTTAGTGATCCCACAAACAACGGTTCAGATCAAAGCTCTGCAGTCCATCCACTTCTAGTCGAGAATAGTTATGGACAATTAAACAAGTCATTGGGGGAGGAGATTCCACACGTATCCCCATCCTTAATGATGGAATAGCCCAGCACTTCAGTGCAAAAGATAAGGTTGATGCATTCTTCAGTCAAAAGGACATCTTCAGTCAAAGTGCTGAGTGGATGATCTATCAGCCTCCTCCAGTGATCCTCAGCAATTCAGTTACCAGTCATCAGCCAATTCGATTCAGTCCACGCAATATCCAGAAACAGTTGGAGATATTGGATACTAAAAGGGTACATACCCTGGCAACATTCTGGCAATAGTACTGAAAACCTGTACTTGTCACTGATCTAGCTAAGCTGTTCCAGTATCGTTACAACATTTCCCCGATTACGTGGAAAATTACCCAAGTATCCCCTACACATAAAAAGCAGAACAAATCTAATCCGACCACTTACCACCCCATCAGTCTACTCTCGATCATCAGTAGTGAAGAAAGGTGTCAGTGCTTTCAAGCAGCACTTGCTCAGCAATACCCTGGTCAATGACGCCCAGTTTGGGCTCCACCAGGGCCACTCAGCTCCTGATCTCATTACCTTGGTTCAAACATGGGCTGAATTCCAGTGGTGGGGTGAGAGTGACAGCCCTTTAAATCAAGGCTGCCTTTGACCAAGTGTGGCATCAATGGGTGTTAGTGAAACTGGAATCAATGGGTATCAGGGGCAAACTCCCCGCTGGTTAGAATCATACCTGACACGTTAGAAGATTGTCATGGTTGATAAAGGTCAGTCAACCCAGCTCCAGGACAAGTCTGTCGGAGTCCCTCAGGCAGTAGCCTAGGCCCAAACCTCTTCAGGGCTGCTTCATCAATGACCTTGCCTCTATTATAATGTCAGAAGTCGGGATGGTCACCAATGATTGCACCATGTTCAGCAACATGGGCAGCACGGTGGCACAGTGGTTAGCACTGCTGCCTCACAGCGCCAGAGACCCGGGTTCAATTCCCGCCTCAGGCGACTGACTGTGTGGAGTTTGCACATTCTCCCCGTGTCTGCGTGGGTTTCCTCCGGGTGCTCCAGTTTCCTCCCACAGTCCAAAGATGTGCAGGTCAGGTGAATTGGCCATGCTAAATTGTCCGTAGTGTTAGGTAAGGGGTAAATGTAGGGGTATGGGTGGGTTGCGCATTGGCGGAGCGGTGTGGACTTGTTGGGCCGAAAGGCCTGTTTCCACACTGTAAGTAATCTAATCTAATCTAATCTAGATTAGATTACTTACAGTGTGGAAGCAGGCCCTTCGGCCCAACAAGTCCACACCGCCCCGCCGAAGCGCAACCCACCCATACTCTTACATCTACCACTTACCTAACACTACGGGCAATTTAGCATGGCCAATTCACCTGACCTGCACATCTTTGGACTCTGGGAGGAAACCGGAGCACCCGCAGGAAACCCACGCAGACACGGGGAGAATGTGCAAACTCCACACAGTCAGTCGCCTGAGGCGGGAATTGAACCCAGGTCTCTGGCGCTGTGAGGCAGCAGTGCTAACCACTGTGCCACCGTGCCGCCCACAATCTAATCTAACATTAGTGGCTCCTCAGACACTGAAGCAATCCACGTCCAAATGCAACAAGATTTGGATAGTATCCAGGCTGACAAGTGGCAACTAATATTTATGCCAGACCATGACCATTACCACTAATATACAATCTAAACATGGCCCCTTGGCATTCAATGGTTTTACCATCACTGAATCCACAGTGGAGTGCAGCGGTTCATTAAGGCAGCTTACCACCACTTTTTCAAGGGCAACTAGGGACAGGCAATAAACGTTGGCTCAGCCAGTCACACCCAGATTCAGGAAATAAATATTATTTTTTTAAAAATAACAGAGGAAGGTTTCTGAGATATCACAGGGGTCGGTGCTCAGGCCCCAGCTGTTCACAATACCCATTAAACATTTGGTTGTGGGAATCAAATACGATATATTCCAACCTGCTGATAGAGCTAAAGGATGTTGGATTGTGAGTGGGTGAGGAGGTTGCAAAAAAGCTTCAAGGAGACTAAGACAAGTGGAGTGAATGGGCAAATACGTGGCAGATGGAGAGCAATGTGGGTAGAGGTGACGGTGTGTCCTTTGTTGGGAATAATAGATTGGAAGCCTATCATTTGAAAAGGGATTGTTTTGAAACGTGTTGATCTACAAAGGGACGCATGCTCCTTTTTGTTGTTTCCTTCTACGCAGCCTCTGAGATCCCTGCAGTGAGTTCTAAACCCAGAAGGCAATATTGGGAATAGCATTGGCACGCTGACCAGTGTACATAGACCCACCAAGTAGGGAGCTGTAACATTGCAAAGGATCTGGATCTCCCTGTAGACCAGTCACTGAAAGCAATATTGCAGGAGCAGAAAGCAGTTAGGAAAGTAAATAGGGTGTTGACCTTCATTTCAGGGGGATTTGAGTCCAGGAGTAAGGGTGTCTTACTGCAGCTGTACAGGGACTTAGTGAGACCCCATCTTGAACATTGTGCAGTATTGTGTGCAGTTTTGGTCTCTGTACCTAATAAAGCACAAACATGACATTGAGGGAGAGCAGTGAAGGATGACCAAACTGATCTCCAGGATGACAGGTTTGTTGTGGGAGCAGAGTTTGGGGTGACTGGGCCTGTATTCCATGGGCTTTAGGAAAATGGGTGGAGATCTCAGTGAGATATATAAAACTCTGACAGGGTGTGACAGATTGGAAGCAGGGATGATAATTCACCAGGCTGTGGTGTCTCAAACAAGGGGCCACAGTATTAGATACAGACAGGTCATTCTGCATTGGGATGACAGTAAATGTCTGCCCTCAGAGACTGGGGAACCTGGGGAATGCACTCGAACCTGGAAGCCAAGACACTGAATATAAATAAGGATTTAGAGACAGTAAAGGGATGGTGGGAAAGCAGGAGAACGATGTGGAGATAAAGGGCAAGCCATCATTATATCGAATTGGGTAGCAAACTCGATGGACCAAAGGGACTACTGCATTTCCTAATTTATAGCTTCCCAAGTTTACTCACATTAACGGATATATTCATTGCGTGGGATAAGTGTATTGCGCAGATGTTTGAACATGAACGACAATGAGGAAGTCTCAATGTGTTGTATGGCCCACTCCATTCCTAATGTTTCTGTGCAGTCTGTGGGAAAGCTCTGTAAATGCTGTCACAAGCTCTCAGATTTTATTAAGGAGGTCTCTGCAGGGTCAACAGGACTGTGTTTCCTGTTGCCTTTTTCCAATACCGAGGCTGGGGCCGGGTGTTCTGTCTGGGTTTATCCTTTAAGTCCTCAGAGCAGTTTGACACAATAGAATGTCTTGCTTGGCCGATTCAGAGACCATTGAAGAGTTTTTCACATGTCTATGTGTCTGCAGTCGTAGATAATCATAGATAATCATAGATAACAAACAGCAATGGACCCAGCCTCCAGTCTGACAAGCATCCTTCCACTAAACCCTTTGCTTCCTACCATCAAGCCAACTGTGTATCCAATTGGCCTGTTGCCCCAACATTCCATGCGATGTAACCTTCCAGAGCAGCCTGCCATGTGGAACCTTATCAAAGGCCTTACTGAAATCCATGGAGACTACGTCTACCGCACTGTTCTCATCAACCTTCCTGGTCGCATCATCAAAGATCTCTAACAAATTTGGGAAGCATGATCTCCCACTCACAAGTCTATGCTGACTGCTCCGAAACAAACCTGTGTAAGTAAGGGGTGCAGACAGTGGTATGTTGTCCGTCATTGTAAGATGATTCGAGTACATAATTAAAGCCATCTTCCTGCTGTTGTCGATCCTTGCTCAGAGAGTATTAGGGGAACTCTGTACAGATTTGATCTCCTTTGTAAGGAATGATCTCCTTACCACAGACACAGGTGACGGTAACATGAGGGTAGAGTGAAGAAGCTGAGTATTTAATCTATAGAGTTGTGAGAGACGAAGAAATGGTGACGCTGAAACACGAGGATGTCAGCAATCACTTATTTCCAAAAGAGACATTGATAGGGTGAGAAATTCCATAATTTATTCAGGATTGATTGGTTTGTTTCATTGGCACGTGTACCTCAGTACAGGGAAACACTTTATTTATGAGCAGTGGAGGAAGATCATAGTAAGCATGTCCAGACAGATCATAGGTTGGAAATAGACTTGCTGTGCTCTTCCAGCACCACTAATCCAGAATCTGGAAATAGACTTGGACAGAATAAGGCACACAGGTTACACTGAACAGGACGTGCACTAGACAAGATCAACATGAACAAGATCAGCATTATTTGAACATAGAGAGTCCATTCACAGACTAATCCGGCTTTCCTAATACTTTATACGCCTTAATTAACTCTCCCCACGTTATTGTGCAGTCGGCGTGTGAACCCATACTGAACGCCATGTTGTTCACAATCCTCAACAGCAACCACAATACCTTCCATCTGAAACAGGTAGCCATTCCCACCAGCTTCCACCCTACATAGAGAACACCAGGCTGTCGTCTCGGAGATGGAAGGTGCCTTCTTGAGACTTCACACAAGACATATGTCTTCCCTCCTCACCGCGAGAAAACCATGTTAAAGTCCCACGTGTGTATCATGAGCAACGGAGCCACGAGGAACAACGTGGAGCAGTCTGTCTGTCCAGCCTCTGCTCCACTCGTTCATGTTAGAGCATCAATTAGGAGACAGTGAGGACTGCCAATGGTAGAGATCAGAATAGAAAGTAGTTTTCTGGAAAAGTACAGCAGGTCAAGCAGCATCTGAGAAGCAGGAGAATCGACGTTTCGGGCATAAGCTTTTCCTGAAGAAGGGCTTATGCCCGAAACATCGATTGTCCTGCTCCTTCATCTGTCTCTCCTTGCCCCTTTGTCCCATCTAATTGTGGTCTTGTTGTATTCTGAGATATTCCACAATACCACCGTCATCTGTAAACTTACTAACTGTGCCTCCGATATTCATATTCAAAGCCTTGATATAAACGATGAAATGCAGTGAACTCAGCACTGATTCTTACAGCACACTGCTGCTCACAAACCTCCAATCTGAAAAATGCCCCTCTTCCTTCAAGCCAATTGTGACTAGTTTCCTCTGTATCCCATGTGACCAAACCTTACTCATCTGTCTACCAATCAGAATGCTATGAACACCTTGCTGAAGTCTATATAGACAATGTCTACCAAACTGCCTTCATCAATCTTCTTTGTCACCTCTTCATAAAACTCAATCAAATTAATGAGACATGATTTCCCATGCAGAAAGCCACACTGACTACCCTGATCCTCCCTTGCCTTCCCAAATGTATGTAAATCCTGTCCTTCATAATCCCCTCCAACTTAAACACCACTGACATCAGGCTCATCTGCCTATAGTTCCCTGGCATTTTGGATCACTGCTTCCTTTTCTAGTCCCACTCCTCCACTGCTCACAACAAATGTTAAATGTAAACAGGTTGGTGATATGGCCAACGATATCGGTCTCAGACTGGGTCAGGGTCAGTTTTAGGAACAAGTCAGGCTCGTTTCTTTAATCAGCTAAAACAACACGTTTATGATCCAGAGCAATGTTACTCAAGCTATGATGGAAAGATGAATGGCAAACTGTTTGGTATTGCAAATTTTTAATACGTAATGGGCGGCACTGTGGCACAGTGGTTAGCACTACTGCCTCACAGCGCCAGAGACCTGTGTTCAATTCCCACCTCAGGTAATTGTCTGTGTGGAGTTTGCACATTCTTCCCGTGTCTGCGTGGGTTTCCTTCGGATGCTCCGGTTTCCTCCCACAGTCCAAAAATGTGTAGGTTAGATGAATTGGCCATGCTAAATTGTCCGTAGTGTTATGTGAAGGGGTAAATATAGGGGAATGGGTCTGGGTGAGTTGCTCTTCGGAGGGTCAGTGTGGACTTGTTGGGCTGAAGGGCCTGTTTCCACATGGTGGGGAATCAAATCAATGTTTCCCATTCGAAAAACACTGGCGAGTGCGTGCACACATAAAATCGATGAACAAAATCTCTGCAATTTCAAGTTGAACAAACTTTGTCCAGATATTAGTGTAACTTGTGACAAAAGGAAAAATTGAGAGATTCTGCTTCTGAAGATATTCCACTCACACAAGCTGGTAGCAATGGGGTTTCATCCTGGAACAGTTGGATTTGGCTGAATTCCCTGAGCATTAGGCAGTGAGGAGGTTCCAATGAATTCTGGTCAGGGATCGCCCAAAGGATGACACGTTGACTCAGTGGTTAGCACTGCTGCCTCACAGCACCAGGGACTTGGGTTCGATTCCACCCTCGGGCGACTATCTGTGTGGGGTTTGCACATTCTCCCCCTGTCTGCGTGAGCTTCTAATGGGTGCTCCAGTTTCCTCCTACAGTCCAAAGCTGTGCTGGTTAGGTGGATTGGTCGTGCTAAATTGTCCGTGGTGTTCCGGGGTTTCTAGGTTATATACATCGGTCGGGGTAAATGTAAGGGAGCGGGCCTGGGAAGGTTCCTCGTTGGAAGGTTGGCCTGGACTTTTCAGGCCAAAGGGATTTTATAAAAATGGCAACAATGACTGTAGAGGTTCTTTTTGGTTCGCACACATTACTGTGATGAGGAATAATGAAGGAGAGAGAGTGCAATAGGCTGTTGCTTCTCGGGCAGATTACATTTCTTCCCACCCTGAGTTGAATCGCACAGTAATGTCATCCTCTCCCAAACTGCATCACGTGAGGTCTCCTTGTACATTGTCCAAACTATGTCTCCGTCACATTCCCTGTTCCATGTAGGTGCATCATTTCTGCTGTCATACACAGAGCCGTACCCTTAGCAGAAAATGGCCTCGGTCGATTTGAAGATATAGAAGAAAGTGAGGACTGCAGATGCTGGAGATCAGAACTGAAAATGTGTTGCTGGAAAAGCGCAGCAGGTCAGGCAGCATCCAAGGAACAGGAGAATCGACGTTTCGGGCAAGGGCTCGTGCCCGAAACGTCGATTCTCCTGCAATTTGAAGATATGTTTATATGTCCCTGCATCATTAAAACAATAAAATGTTTAATGTATTCAGAATACTTGTGTTAAAATGAATGCATTTTGTAACAAATACAGAAATTGCAGGAAAAGCTCTGCAGGTCTGTCAGCATCCAGATGCCTTTTACATGCTGTAGTTGTATCAGCCTCCACTACTTCCTCTGGCAGCTCATTCCATACGTACACCACCCTCTGTGTGAAAAGGTGAACTTTAGGCCTCATCAAAATCTTTCCCCTCTCACTTTCAACCAATGCCCTCTAGATGTGGACGCCCCTGACCTGGGGAAAAACCCTGACGATTCACCCTATCCATGACCATTCTGATTTTATAAACCTCTACTGCTACGAAATGTGATTCCAGTCAACACGAATGGCTGCACTTTTAGTCATTCGGGGCCTAAATTCTCAAATTTCAATACTGACACCTCTACCTTCTCCATCAAGTCACAATTGTAAATCAATTTTAATCAGTTTGTTCAGATGCATCATGAGACACTTCTGTGGGCTTTACACCTCGACCTTTGTGCTTGGAGGTGGGGACACTAGCATCATTCGGCAATACCCATAAAGCTGTAACATTATTCTCCTGTGTGTTTGTTCATCAGCCTGTTATAACATGTCGTGACACACCTTTGCAACAGGCAGGACTGGAATTCAGAACTTCTAGTCCAGAGCTAGGAGCACTACCACACACGTTCAGGAATCAAAATCCAGAGCTCTGGCTCAGAGGCAGGGACATTACCCACTACACTACCATACTCAGATTTTGGGTCATATTTTAGTGCCCACTTTCAGCTCGGTGTGGATTTATTATAATCAGGTTACTATTACTGAACTCCACAAAACACTTTGTATTGTTAAACAAATGCAAAATATTTGTCTCAACTATAGGATATTGAGTACACGTGCTGTGCCATCGAAATTAACTAGGAACGTCTTTAATCGCTATTATCTGTAGTCTGCAATATTAGGGAAAGAAATCCTGCAGACGCACTCCGCACAATGAAGGGTCTCGAATAGATATTTATTACTGAACACCAGAGACGGAGAAAGGCCATAATTTCTGGCCCCGAAACACGGATCAGTATTCGCCAACTCTCATGTGTGACTGTCCTCTTCCTAAAACTATTAAATGATTACTATCCAGCCTCTCCTCCCCACTGACTGTGTCTGCAATCTGTCCCTCCTCCCCCTAACCACACAAGGCAAACCAAGCTCAGGGACTTTGTGAAAATCAAGGCCGGAGTGTGCAGGCCTCCTGGAGAGGGGGAGGAAACTTTAAAATGCAACGGGGAAGATGAGGAGGTGGTAATATCACTCACTGGGCTGAGGGGTGGCAGTTGAAGTTTAGTTTGGATTAATGCGAGGTATTGGATTTGGTAAATCAAACAAGAGCAGGACCTATACAATTAAAAGCAGGGCCTTTGGAAGTGTTGGAGAACAGAGACCTAGGCCGTCAGGTATAATTCTTTAAAATTTGCATCTCGTATAGATAGTGTGGTTAAGAAGGTGTTTAACACACTTATCTTCACTGGTCAGACCTTTAAGTATCGGAATTGGGACGTCATGTTGAGGTTGTACAGGATATTGGTGAGACCTCTTCTGGAATACTGTGTCCAGTCTGGTCACCCTGCCCACTCACTCCATAGGCACACCACCCTCTGGGTGAAAACACTGTCCCTTAGGTCACTTTTAAATGTTTCCCCTCTCACCTTAAAACTATGCCCTCTAGTTTTGGTCTCCCCTACCTTTATAAAATACCTTGACTCTTCACTTTAATATTATTGACCTTAATATTATTAAACTGGAGAGGGTTGAGAACAGATTAACCTGGATGTTGTTGGGAATGGAGAGAGTGAGCTGTAAGGAGAGGCTGGATAGTCTGGGGCATTTTTCACTGCAGAGGATGAGATTAAGGGGTAACTTTACAGACGTTTATGTAATCATGAGGGGTACAGAGAAGCTGAAGTACTGATACCTTTTTCCTCGAGTTGGGGATTCAAAACTGAGGGATATTTTAAGGTGCGAGGAAAAAGATTTACTAAAGTCATGAGATGTAATAATTTTAGACAGAAGCTGGCATGTGTGTGGAATGAACTTCCAGAGGAAGTGGTGAAAGCGGGGACAGTTACAATGTTTAAAGGACATTTAGATCAGTACATGGATAAGACATCAGTTTGGATGGTGCTGCGAGCAGCTGCCCTCTCCCTCCCCCTCTCTGAATTGAATCCCTGTTGGTTTTCACTCTCTGCCAATGCCTTGCAGTGGCGTGGGGAGGCCAGCAGAGGGTGGCATTGCATCACTTTAAGCATCACAGAGACTGTCAGACCTGCCCCACAGAGAGAGAGAGACACAGATACACACACAGCAAATGTTATGACACTGCGTGAAACTCATCTGGTAATTTAAATTAAACATAAAGAAATGCTCAATTCGCCTTGTAAACTGTTAAAATATGAATGACAGTGAACTCCCAAATTCCACTGTTTAAATAAAAACATCAATTATTTTTTACTTCTGAAAGTGAACATTTTACATCAACTATTCACAACTCTGAGACTACCTTTCTCTTAACTGCTTATTACCCGACTCCAGCTCTATAGCAATATACTGTTTCTGGGTCTGCCATCCTCTCATATCACAGGAGCTTGTAAGCTCTCAGTTCAGAACAGCATTCACCCTCTCTTAAAGATACAGTACACGCTTTCAACTTCATCACATTGTACCCTGATGAATATCGATAAGTGGAAGCTATCTGGATTTCTTTTGCTCTGTGGTGTGTCAATATTTCATTCGCTCCGTCTGATGTGTGTCAGGACTTTTGTTGCTCCATTGACAGTATGTCATTATTCGACTTCATGAGAATATAGCAATGTGGCAGGATTTCAGTTGTTTCATTGGGACTGTGATGCTATGACAATTTCTGTGTTTGTAGATGGCAGCAAACCTGGAAGAATTGGAAAGTCTATGGAGGACATGTGTGGAACTGTAACAGTACAATCACACGTTGGTGTAGTGTTCGGGTATAAGGCAGATAGGGATCAATGCAGTGTGAGGTGATGCTCTTTGGTAGGAAAGACAATGAACGACAGTTTAAAGCAGGCTATACCGTTATAAAGGGGTGCAGGAGCAGAGGGTCCTGGGTGTATATGAACATAGATTGTTGAAGATGTCAGGACAAGTGGGGAGAGCAGTAACTATTAGTTTCAGTATCTGAGCTGTTTACAGGAGGAGGCGAAGGAGGGAGTCACCGTGCTCCCTTCCTGGGAGGTGGTGGTGACGATGTGTTGTGAGCCCACACTTCTGCCCACCGAGACCGTGGGGATTCCACTTGTACCAGCTCGTCACAAAAGGGAGATGGCATCAGGGCCACGGCTTCTAAGTTGTGCCGGGGGGAAACGGAGCTGCCAGTGGGTTTAAAGTGAGAATTGCCCTTCACTGAACATTGCTCCTTACTCGGTCGGTGGGACGTGGATGTTTCAGAATCTCCACACGAGGTGTCCCGGTCCTCTCCGACTCAAACCAGGGTCCTCCCCACATGGCAGGGGGAGGGGGTGAGGGAACGGATATCGGACACTCCACCACCCGGCTTGGCCCTTTCTGTCCTATTCAAGGCTGTTTCTCCTGGAATGGAAGAAAGGGAGGGAGGGAGTGAGGGAAGGTGGGAGTGGGGGCCCTGGTGTTAGTGCTGATGTAGGTGCGGATAATGGCAAATGGTGAGATTTTCAGAGGGAGTCTATCGACAGTGTTGTATCCATGCAGTGTAATTAATGTGGGGGGTAAAGTGGACGGGGTGACAGAGAGACAGAGACAGAGAGAGGGGGAGAAAGAGAGAGAGGGGGAGATGGGGGGAAGTTGTTGCATGCAGTAGTGAGAGTGGTGGAGCATGAGCCTTGTTCGGGAGTCGGTGCTATAGCAGATATGCAGTGAGTGTGAGGGAGCAGACAGAATACAGTGACTCTTACCCTGACAGAGAGGGGAAGGTTATTGATGCTTGTCCTGTATTGCTGGATATTTCTACAGACCGCAGATACTGCACTGAGCTCAGACCATGCTCGGTGGGTCTGGTAGTGTGGCCCCCTCTGGGAAGAGAATGGTCCCCCTCTGTACTAGCCTCTCCACCAGGACCTCCGTGCCCCAGTCGAGAAACCGTGGTGTAATTGTCCCTTATCTGCCATGCTCGGGGTAAACTGTGCAGGGCAGCTCCTAACGGAGAAAGCTCAAACATGTGCCCATTGACCTTTTAAAGATGGCCCCAGTGTCAGGGGTCACGGAATGCCCAGGGACACCCAGGCAATGGTGAGTACCTCCAGGAATGATGGGTGGGATAATCGGGCTGGCTTTGAGTGAGAGGGTCAACATGGGGTGCGGTGGGTAGTTAATGAGGTGAGTTCAATAAGATAGCACCAGGAATCTAGCTCAGCCTCGTGCGGGCAATTCCTCTGTCACACTCAAGGAAAATGGCACTGAGACAAATCATTGTTAGATTCAGCCCAGTGAGTCATAGGTTCTGTTGAAACCACTCCCATTTACAAAGCTGCAGGACAAATGCTCATCCAAAACTCTCCACCATCTGACCTCACACCAATATCCCTTTTTCCCATCTTTCCTGGGAAGATTGGCTCATGTTACAGGATGCTATCGAAGTGTCTACATTTCCGCATTCTGAAACCTGGGAACACATCCTTCCATGACACTGTCTCTCAGTCTCCCCCTCTCTGTCTATACCCCAAGCCCCTCCCATGTGGTGATACTTAAACTGATTCCCTCGCCATCTCTCTCTGGCAGTGATGTTCACACCCACAGCACCCCCTTGTCATGGCACAATGGAGATATGGAGCCGTAAATGGGTGGGAGCTGTACATCCTGTCACTTTCAGCATGGGCTGCAAGTTTCCCCACACTAGGCAGTGATCTTACACAGTGTTACTGAGCAATGCACTGGGGTGGTGTACACAGTCCTACATACTGGGAGGTAACTGCTCCTGGTTTACAGATTAATTCACGGGTGATCACTGCACAGGTCGCTGTGCTGGTCAGACTATCTGGTTGCGGTTTATGGATAATGCAATGATGTGCCTTGTGTAGTTCCTTATGCTGGATGGATATTTGTTCCAGGTTCACACATTAGTGCCCTGCTGTGGTCTCCACAGTTCCCAGTGCTGGACAGATATGTAGCCTGTGCACAGTACATCATGTTGGTGGGGTGGATAGGGGGGGGGAAAGGTGATGGACAGGTCAAGGAGATCCCCGGAACATTCTGTCCCCGACATTCTATAACTGACATTCCCCGGAACGTTCTGTGCCGGACATTGTTTGTGAACGGCCGGACGTCAGTGAATTGAACAAACGATAAGATCCCGAGGGAAGAGATCCCGTTCCAGGGAGAAGGAGACACTGTTCCGAAGGCCCCTCAGGCAGTTAAAGGGGTGAATACGTTTTCCCTGCGTTTACATTTCTCCACGACACAGGATCAACCACAATTTAAACCAAAATACAGGAATTCCCAAACTCCGTTTGTCTTCAGGAAACTGGGAGACAATCCTTCAGGACGGCAACGTTTCCACCCTCCGTATTAGGAACTGGGAAGGAGTGACCTGTGTCTGCCCTCGAGTGATCGAGTGTGTGGGAATATTCTAGAAACCATCTGTCCTTATGGATGTGTCTCTGTGTGTTTGGGGAGGGGGGTTTCTTGTGGCTTATGTCACATTCTTGTCAGTAATCAGACCTTCCCATTTGTTATTCCAGCTCCAATTATTTTAATAAATCCCTGAATACAGGGACACATCTGAAAATCTCACTGGGTCCCCGATCAAACGGGTCCCTTTGCCTCCAGGCTGATGGATAATGTGTTTGTTTTCCTTCCTCACAGTTAACGTAGTGACCGTCTATGTCCTGCTTTATAAAGATTGTGGATTGTCTCCATGTGTCAGACGTTACCTGGGGGCCATGGCAGCGGTGGATCTCCTGGTCATTATCTTCGACCTGATCCTGAGACACATTCCCATTGTTTATCGGGAACAGTTTTATTTCCTGAGGGACTCCGTCCCTGTGTGTAACATCCACGCCGCCCTGCTTTATGCAGCCACTGACTTCTGTCGGTTCACCGTTACTTTCACCTTTGATCGGTTTGTGGCCATTTGTTGCCAGAAGCTGAAAAGTAAATATTGCAGTGAGAAAACGGCGGCTGTGGTTCTGGGAGCAGTGACTGTGCTGAGCTGTTTAAAGAACATTTTCTGGTATTTTATGCTCAAGGCTCGGTATTGGCTGATGAACTTCCCCTGGTTTTGTGAGGCAACATTCGCTGTTATAGCCTCCAGTGTCTGGTCCACAGTCGAGTTCCTCCACCACATTTTAACACCGGGTGTCCCATTTCTCCTGATTCTGCTGCTCAATGTTCTCACCGTCAGACACATTTTAGTGACCAGCAGAGCCCGCAGGAGACTCCGCGCTCACACCAATGGGGACGCTCAGTCTGACACAGAAATGAGAAACTGAAAAAAATCCATCATTTTACTGTTTGTGATCTCGGCCAATTTCACCCTGTTATGGTCAACATTCGTGCTGTATTCTATATGGGGCCGGATGTGGTATATTGTGGATACCCCTCTGTATCTGCATGCCTTTGTGCAGGAATTGGGCTTCATGCTGCAGCTCCTCTGTTGCTGCACAAACAACGCGATTTATGCCGTGACCCAGACTAAGTTCAGGCAGCAGCTAAAGAATGTGCTGAAATATCCCTTCACCCAAATCCAGCCATCCATCAAATTCCCTCATTAATCAATCCATCTGGGATTTTCTCATTTAAGTTCAGAGTTTCAGCGATGGAGCAGCCTGTCGCTATGGTAACAGACTGAGGGTAGCGCTGGTTTGTCCATCCTTATCCCCCAGGGGGATTACAGGGAAACATTTCAATGTTTCTCACAACTCAGGGGCCAGTGAGAAAAGGCACCATCCCACTGACTGTATCCATCACTTCCATTTATAAACAATAAAAATGTTCATTAAAGCGTGCCAAGCAGCAGAGTGAACGATGTTGTTGTGTGTCTTTGTGTTGGAGAAGCTGAGCTGGAGAGAGACAGACTCAGCCCCAAGTTCTGGTCCTCAGGGAAGGGGAGGGCAAAGGTCCCTGAGCTCAGGAGCTGGGTTTAACTCCCTCTGTTTCCCCACTGCAGCCTGGCCTTCCCATTTCCTTTCCCCTACTCGTTCACCACATTTCTCTCCCTCCGTCTCTCTGCTCTCTCTCTCTCTCTCTCTCTGTCTCACCACCTCAGGGGGAAAGGGAAGAACCAGGGAGACAGAGTGTATCAGACAGAGAGGGAGGGATGGAGGGGGGAGAGAGATTCAATCAAAGAAAAACGGAGGGAGGTGAGGGGAGAGAGAGACACAGAGAGGGAGAGGGATCGAGATTGAGAGAAGGCGGAGAGAGAGGGGCAAGGGAGAGAGAGAGAGTGAGGGAGAGAGAGAGAGAGACAGGAGGAGATGAGGGGCAAGAGAGAGAGAGAGGGTGGAGAGAGAGAAAGGGTCGAGAAAAGGAGGGGGGTGGCGAGAGAAGGGGGCAAGGTGGGGGTGAGAGAGAGGGAGAAAGAGAGAGAGAGATGAAGGTCGAGAGAGAGAGGGAGCAAAAGAGAGGGAGGTGTTGAGAGAGAGAGAGGGGCTGAGACAGAGAATTTTTTCAAGAGAGAGGGAGGTGAGAGAGAGGAGTGTGAGAGAGATGGGGCAAGAGAGAGAAGGGGTGAGTAAAAGGAGACGAGAGAGAGAGGGGCAAGAGACAAAGCGTGAGGGCAAGAGAGAGCGTGAGAGCAAGAGAGAGAAGGAGGGGCAAGGAGGTGGAGAGAAAGAGGGGGCGAGAGATGGAGGAGGGATGGGGGGGAGAGCGGAGACGAGAGAGGAGAGAGAGAGAGACAGAAGGGGCAAGAGAAAGAGAGAGAGAGAGAGCAAGAGAGAGGGGGATCGAGAGAGAGAGAGCAGGTGAGAGATAGACAGAGGGAGTGAGGGGGGGGTTGAGAGAGAAAGGGGGGGGCGAGAGAGTTGAGAGAAGAGATAGAGTGTGGGAAAGAGAGACAGAGAGAAGGAGAGGTGACGAGAGAGAGTAAGAGAAGGAATGGAGGTGAGCGAGAGAGGGGAGAAGGAAGAGAGAGGGAGGGACGAGTGAGAGCGTGAGAAAGAGAGAGGGAGGAGAGATAGAGGGGGCGAGAGAGAATAGATAGAAAGCGACAGAGTGAGAGTGAGAGAGGGGGAGGGATGGGGGGCTGTGAGAGAGGTGGGACAAGACGGGGGGGGCGAGTGAGAGAGAGAGAGAGAGAGAGAGAGAGAGGGAGAGTGGGCCAGAGAGAGAGAGGGGGCGAGGGGGGGGGGGGGTGCCGAGAGGGAGGGGGTGAGAGAGAGAGGGGGGCGAGAGAGAGAGGGGTGAGAGAGAGGGGGGGACGAAAGAGACAGAGGGGGCGAGAGAAAGAGGGGTGTGAGAGAGAGGGGGGGCCGAGAGAGAGAGGGGTGAGAGAGAGAGAGGGGGTGAGAGAGATAGAGGGGGCGAGAGAGAATAGATAGAAAGCGACAGAGCGAGAGTGAGAGAGGGGGAGGGATGGGGGGTTCGGAGAGAGGTGGGACAAGACGGGGGGCGAGTGAGAGAGAGAGAGGGGAGAGTGGGCGAGAGAGGGGGCGGGGGGGGCGAGAGGGAGGGGGCGAGAGAGAGAGGGAGGCGAGAGAGAGAGGGGTGAGAGAGAGAGAGGGGTGAGAGAGAGAGGGGGAAGAAAGAGAGGGGGGGGGCGAGAGAAAAAGGGGTGTGAGAGAGAGGGGGGGCCGAGAGAGAGAGGGGTGAGAGAGAGAGAGAGAGGTGTGTCAGAGAGAGAGAGGAGAGAGAGAGGGGGTGAGAGAGAGAGAGGGGGGGTGAGAGAGAAAGGAGGTGGGAGAGAGAGGGGGCGAGAGAGAGGGGGGCGAGAGAGAGAGGGGTGAGAGAGAGAGGGGGGCGAAAGAAAGGAGTGTGAGAGAGAGAGTGCGGCGAGAGAGTGAGGGGTGAGAGAGAAAGAGAGAGAGAGAGAGAGGTGTGTCGGAGAGAGAGAGGAGAGATAGAGAGGGGGGGCGAGAGAGAAAGGGGTGGGAGAGAGAGGGGGGTGAGAGAGAGAGAGGGCGAGAGAGAGGGGTAAGAGAGAGAGAGAGGTAGGAGAGAGAGAGAGGGGGGGCGACAGAGAGAGGGGGTGAGAGAGAAAGGGGGGGAGAGAGAGAGGGGGGTGAGAGAAAGAGGAGGGGCGAGAGAGAGAGAGAGGGAGCGAGAAAGAGAGAGAGGGCGCAAGAGAGAGAGGGTGCGAGAGAGGGGGGGGCGAGAGAGAGGGGGCGAGAGCGAGAGAGCGGTGGTGAGAGAGAGGGGGCGAGAGGCAGAGGGGGCGAGAGACAGATGGGGCGAGAGAGTGAGAGGGGGCGAGAGAGAGAGGGGGGAGAGAGAGGGGGGCAAGAGAGAGAGAGGCGGTGAGAGAGAGGGGGCGAGAGGCAGAGGGGGCGAGAGACAGATGGGGCGAGAGAGTGAGAGGGGGCGAGAGAGAGAGGGGGGAGAGAGAGGGGGGCAAGAGAGAGAGAGGCGGTGAGAGAGAGGGGGCGAGAGGCAGAGGGGGCGAGAGACAGATGGGGCGAGAGAGTGAAAGGGGGCGAGAGAGAGAGGAGGGAGAGAGAGGGGGGCAAGAGAGAGAGAAGCGGTGAGAGAGGGGGCGAAAGAGAGAGGGGGCGAGAGAGAGAGAGGGGCCGAGAAAGAGAGGCAGGGCCAGGCCTGGCGAGAAAGGGGTTGGAGATGGGTCGGTGTTGGACGGGGTTGTGGGGGGAGGAAGGAGAGGGTGGTGTTGGACTGGGTTGGAGGAACGGGGCAGTTTTGGACCAGGTTGGAGGTCGGGATGAGGTGTTGGTCTGGGTTGGGGGTGGCTTTGAGGGTCAGGCTGGGGGCGGTGCATGGACAGTGGTGAGGGTCAGGCAGGGGTCGATATGTGCACGACAGTAAGGGTCAGGCTGGGTGCAGTATGTGGACGGCAGTGAGGGTCAGGCTGGGGCGGTGTGTGGGGTGAAGTGAGGGTCAAGCTGGGAGCGGTGTGTGGGGTGCGGTGAGGGTCAGGATGATGGCGGCGTGTGGACAGCAGTGAGGGAAAGGCTGCGGTTTGTGTTGGACGGTGGTGAGGTTCAGGCTGGGGGCGGTGTGTGGGGTGTGGTGAGGGTCTGTCTGGGGGAGGGATTGAATGGCGGTGAGAGTCAGGCAGGGGGCGGTGTGTGGGCAACGGTGAGGGTCCGGCAGGGGGCGATGTGTGGATGGCGGTGAGGGCCAGACTGGGGGCGGTGTGTGTACGGTGGTGAGGGTCAGGCTCGGGCGGTGTTGAACGGCAGTGAGGGTCAGGCTCGGAGTGGTGTATGGATGGCGGAGAGAGTCAGGCTGGGGGTTTATGTGTGGACGGTGGTAAGTGTCAGGCTGGGGATGGTGTGTACGGCAGTGAGGGTCTGGCGGGGGGTGGTGTGTGGACAGCAGTGTGGGTCAGACTGGGGGCGGTGTTGGATGGCAGTGAGGGTCAGGCTGGTGGGTGGTGTGTGGACCGCAGTGAGAGTCAGGCGGGGGGGTGTACGTCAGTGAGGGTCAAATTGGAGGCGGTTTTGAACGGCAGGTGGTGTGTGGGGTGCAGTGAGGGTCAGGCTGAGGGGGGTGTTTGGACAGCGGTGACGGTCAGGCTGGGGGCCATGTGTGGGGTGTGGTGAGGGTCAGGCTGAGGGCAGTGTTTGGACAGTGGTGAGGGTCATGCTGGGGCGGTGTGTGGACGGCCGTGAGGGTCAGACAGGGGGTGGTGTGTGGGGGTCAAGCAAGGGACTGTGTGTGGACGGCGGTGAGGGTCAGGCTGGGGGCAGTGTGTGGACAGCAGTGAGGGTCAGGCCGGAGACCGTATGTGGGGTGCAGTGAGGGTCAGGCTGAGGGCGGTGTTTGGACAGCGGTGAGGGTCATGCTGGGGGCGGTGTGTGGATGGCCGTGAGGGTCAGGCAGGGGGTGGTGTGTGGGCCGTGGTGGGGGTCAAGCAAGGGACTGTGTGTGGACGGCGGTGAGGGTCAGGCTGGGAATGGTGTGTACGGCGGTGAGGGTCTGGCGGGGGGTGATGTGAGGACAGCAGTGTGGGTCAGACTGGGGGTGGTGTTGGATGGCGATGAGGGTCAGGCTGAAGGCAGCGTTTGGACAGCAGTGAGGTCAGGCCGGGGACCATATGTGGGGTGCAGTGAGGGTCAGGCTGAGGGCAGTGTTTGGACAGTGGTGAGGGTCATGCTGGGGGTGTTGTGTGTAGACGGCCGTGAGGGTCAGACGGGGTGGTGTGTGGGCGATGGTGGGGGTCAAGCAGGGGACTATGTGTGTACGGTGGAGAGGGAATGTAGGTGGCGGTGTGTGGACAGCGGTGAGGGTCAGGCTGGGGGCGGTGTGTTGGCGGTGGTGAGGGTCAGGTTTTGTGTGGTGTGTTTGCAGCGGTGAGAGTCAGGCTGCAGGGGTGAAGTTGTATGACAGAGATGTTCAGGCTTGGGGTGGTGTGTGGACGGCAGTGAACGTCAGGCTGGGGGAGGTGTGTGGAGGGTGATGAGGGTCAGTCTGGGCTCGGTGTGTGGTCAGAGGTGATGGTTAGGCTGGAGGCAGTGTGTGGACAGCAGAGAGGGGCAGGCTTGGGGAGGTGTGTGGACGGCGGTAGTGGTCAGGCTGGGTGCGGTGTGTGGACAGCGGTGAGGTTCAGGCTGGGGGCGGTGTGTGCATGGCCATAAGGGTCAGGCTGGGTGCGGTGTGTGGAGGGCAGTGAGGGTCAGGCTGGGGCGGTGTGTGGGGTGCGGTGAGGGTCAGGCTGAGGGCACTGTGTGGATGGCCATGAAGGTCAGGCTGGGGGTGGTGTGTTGGCGGCCATGAAGGTCAGGCTGGGGTTATGTGTGGATGGCGGTGAGGGTCAGGCTGGGGGCAGTGTGTGGATGGCGTTGAGAGTCAGGCTGGGGATGGTGTGTACAGCGGTGAGGGTCTGGCGGGGGATTGTGTGTGGACAGCAGTGTGGGTCAGGCTGGGAGCGGTGTTGGATGCCGGAGAGGGTCAGGCTGTGGGGGTGTGTACGTCGGTGAGGATCAAATTGGAGGCGGTGTTGAACGGCGGTGTGGGTCAGGCTAGGGTGGTGTGTGGGGTGCGGTGAGGGTCAGGCTGGGGGCAGTGTGTGGGGTGCGGTCAGGGTCAGACTGGGGTCGGTGTTGGCTGGCGTTGAGGGTAAGGCTGGAGGCGGTGTTGAACGGCGGTGAGGGTCAGGCTGCGGGCGATGTGTTGTACAGTGGTGATGGTCAGGCTGGAGGCGGTGTGTCGACGGCGGTGAGGTTCAGGCTGGGGTCGGTGTTGGATGGCATTGAGGATAAGGCCGGGGCGGTGAAGGTCAGCCTGTGGGCGGTGTTGAACAGCGGTGAGGGTCAGGCTGTGGGTGGTATTGAACGGTGGTGAGGGTCAGGCTGTGAGAGTGTGTGGACAGCAGTGATGTGTCAGGCTGGGGGTGGTGTTGATGATGGTGAGGTTCACGCTGGGTGTGGGCGTTGGCGATGGTGAGGGTCAGGATGGGGGCAGTGTGTGGACGGCGGTACGGGTCAGGCTGGAGGAGGTGAATGGACTTCAGTGAAGGTCAGGCCGAGGGCAGTGTTGAACGGCAGTGAGGGTCAGGCTCAGGGAGTTGTTGGATGGTGGTGAGGGTCAGGTTGGGGGCGGTGTGTGGACAACGGTGAGGATCAAGCTGGGGGTGGTGTGTGGACAGCGATGAGTGTCAGGCTGGGGACAGTGTGTGGGGTGCGGTCAGGGTCAGGCTGGGGTCGGTGTTGGTTGGCGTTGAGGGTAAGGCTGGGGGCGGTGTTGAACGGCGGTGAGGGTCAGGCTGCGGGCGATGTGTTGCACGGCGGTGATGGTCAGGCTGGAGGCAGTGTGTCGACGGCGGTGAGGTTCAGGCTGGGGTCGGTGTTGGATGGCATTGAGGATAAGGCTGGGGGCAGTGTTGAACCGCGGAGAAGGTCAAGCTGTGGACGGTGTTGAATGGCGGTGAGGGTCAGGCTGTGGGCGGTATTGAACGGTGGTGAGGGTCAGGCTGTGAGAGTGTGTGGACAGCAGTGATGTGTCAGGCTGGGGGTGGAGTTGATGGTGGTGAGGTTCAGGCTGGGTGGGGGCGTTGGCGGTGGTGAGCGTCAGGATGGGGGCGGTGGGTGGACGGCGGTACGGGTCAGGCTGGAGAGGTGAATGGACTTCAGTGAGGGTCAGGCTGGGGGCAGTGTGTGGGTGGCAGTATGGGTCAGGCTAGGGGCAGTGTTGAACGGCGGTGAGGGTAAGGCTCAGGGAGTTGTTGGATGGTGGTGAGGGTCAGGTTGGGGGCAGTGTGTGGACGGCGGTGAGGATCAAGCTGGGGGCGGTATGTGGACTGTAGTGAGATTCAGGCTGGGGGTGGTGTGTTGATGGTGGTGAGGGTCAGGCTGGGGACGTTGTTGGGCAGTGTTAAGGTCAGGCTGGGGGCGGTGCGTGGACGCCGGTGAGGGTAAGGCTGAGGCAGGAATTGAACAGCGGTGAGGGTCAGGCTTGGAGTGGTGTTGAACGGGGATGAGGGTCAGGCTGGGGGCTGTGTGTGGATGTCAGTGAGGGTCTGGCTGCGGGTGGTATGTGGATGGCGGTGAGGGTCAGGCTGGGGCAGTGTTGAACACGGGTGAGGGTCAGGCTGGGGGCGGTGTGCGGACGGCATTGAGGGTCAGGCTGGAGTCGATGTTAGCGGTGATGAGGGTCACGCTGGGGACGTTGTTGGGCGGTGGTGAGCGACAGGCTGGATGTGGTGTGTGGTTAGTGGTGTTGGTCTGGCTGGGGGCAGTTTGTGGTCAGCGGTTGAGGGTCAGGCTGGGGGCAGTGATGATGGCGGTGGGAGTCAGGCTGGGGGTGGGCATTGGTGGTGTTGAGAGTCAAGATGGGTGTGGTGTTGAATGGTGGTGAGGGTCAGGCTGGGGGCGGTGTATGAATGGCAGTGAGGGTCAGGCTGGGGGCAGTGTTGAACGGCGGTGAAGGTCAGGCTGGGGGCAGTGTTGGTGGCAGTGAGGGTCATGATGGGTGCAGTATTGACGGCGGGTTGAGTCAGGCTGGGGGTGGGCATTGGTGGCGGTGCAAGTCAGGATGGGTGCGCCGTTGAACGGTGGTGAAAGTCAGGCTGGGGGCGATGTATGAATGGCAGTGTGAGTCAGGCTGGGGGCGGTGTGTGCATAGTGTTGAGGGTCAGGCTGCGAGCAGTGTGTGGACGGTGGTGACGGTCAGGCTGGGGGCGATTTGTGGACGGCAGTGAGAGTCAGGCTATGGGTGGTGTTGAACAGCGGTGAGGGTCAGGCTTGGGGCGGTGTTGAACAGTGGTGAGGGTCAGGCCGGGGGCGGTTTTGAATGGTGATGAGGGTCAGGCTGGGGTCAGTGTTAGCAGTGATGAGGGTCAGGCTGGGGACATCGTTGGACAGTGGTGACGGTCATGCTGGGACGGTGTGTGGACGGTGGTGAGTGTCAGGCTGGGGGCAGTGTGTGGATGGCAGTGTGGGTCAAGCTGGGGGCAGTGAGTGGACGACAGTGAGATTTAGGATGGGGGCAGTGTGTGGATGGCAGTGAGGGTCAGGCTGCGGGCAATGTGTGGACGGTGATGATGGTCAGGTTGGGGGCGATTTGTGGACGGTGGTGAGGGTCAGGCTGTGGGTGGTGTTGTACAGTGGTGAGTGTCAGGCTGGGGGCGGTATTGAATGGCGGTGAGGGTCAGGCTGGGGGTGATGTGTTGAACGGCAGTAATGGTCAGGCTGGAGGTGGTGTAGGGCAGTGTGTCGACGGCGGTGAGGTTCAGGCTGGGGTTGGTGTTGGACAGCATTGAGGGTCAGGTTGTGGGCGGTGTTGAACCGCGGTGATGGTCAGGCTGTGGGCAGTATTAAACGGTGGTGATGGTCAGGCTGTGGGAGTGTGTGGAGAGCAGTGAGGGTCAGGCTGGGGGCGGTGTTGACAGTGGTGGGGGTCAGGCTGCGGTTGGCTGCTGGCGACGGTGAGGATCAAGATGGAGGCGGTGTGTGGACAGTGGTGAGAGTCAGGCTGGGTGTGGGCATTGGCAGTGTTGAGGGTCAGGATGGGGTCGGTGTGTGGACGATGTGGAGGCTTTAGTTTACCAGGATGTTGGCAAGTTTGGAAGCTATTGGCAATGAGGAGAGATTGGACAAACGTGTGTTTTCACTTGAACACTGATGAATGAGGGGGTGACTTGAAAGAAGTTGAAAAAATTCTGAGAGGCATGGACAGAATGGATAGTCAGAGCCTTTTTCCCAGGATACTAATCTCAATTACAAGGGGACATAGTTTTAAGGTAAGAAGTGAAAGTTTAAAGGAGATGTGAGAAAGCTTTTTTATACAGATGTTGATAAGCGCCTGGAATGTGCTTCCTAAGTTAATGGTGGAGGTGGAATAAATAGCAACTTCTTGAATAGGTAGGGAATCAAGGGATATGGACCATGAAAATATAAAAGGTTTTTCATTTGGAAAGGCATCAGGTGTGAGCACAGTCTTAATGGGCCGAATGGCCTGTTCCTGTGCTGTGCTGTTCTATGTTCTTTCTTCTCTCTATCCTCTATAGCTGTTTAAAAGAGTTGCATCACCTCCTTGGTAGACTGTGCAGTACGCTCTAAGCGCTGAATGCAAGTTCCTATGCAACTCTTTAGAGGGGCTGAATGGTGCATTCCTGTGCCTCAGTAAAAGCCTTGAGGAATTCACTGAGAGACGTGTTGTGTGACATTACACGGGAGGTAGGAGTACCAGTTGGCCATTCGGTCCCTGCTACACCATTCAGACAGATCACAGTTGATCTGACTGTGACTGAACTCCCTGTCCATCTTGTTCCCAATAAACATGGGCTTCTTGACCATCAAGGAGCTACTGAGCTCAGCCTTGAATATCTTCGCTGCTCCCTGCAGTGTGCCACAGTTAGCACATCCCTCAGGACAAAGGAACATCCTCATCTCAAGCTAAAATGGGAGCACCCTTACATTTAAAGTGATTGTCTTTGAACCAAACGCCTCCTACTTCTGACATGATGCACAACAAATAAGAACAGACGTAGACCATTCCACCCCCTCAAACCTGGCCCACATAAGCACTGGCTGTCTAGTTGATCTAATATCTATCAAATTCAGTCTTCACTGGTCTCTGGGCAACACATTATCAGATACATCCTTATCTCAGTCTGAAATGGAAGAGGCCACATTTTCAAACATTCAACAGTTCCCCTAGTTCTACACACCCGCAGCATCCACCCTGTCAAGTCCTCTCAGGGTCAGTTATGCCTCAATATGATCATGTCTATTTCTGCTGAACATCCAAACTGCGCAACATTTCCACAAGGGATGAACTCGTCTATCCCAGGAATCAACTGAGTGAGCTGTGTCCATACACCTTCTCATGTAATTAAATTCTTTCTGTGGTAAGGAGATAAAAACAGTCTCATACAGTCCTCCAGTTGTGATCTCTGTAAAACTGAGAATCTTGTGCAGGAACGCTTCCTTCATGGGTGACTCCTTGTAAGAAACACTAAAATTGAGACTAGAGCTGGAGGGCACTATTTTTTTTATCTGAAATAAGGCAACTTTGATTGGTTACAGAAATGAAGGGATTTTTCTACTTTTCTCAGAGTGCTGTGAGACATAGAATCCTTACAGTGCACAAGATGCCATGTTGCCCCTCAAGAAAGCCACTGCTTGATTAGGGACAGCCAGCACGGATTTGTGAGGGGTAGATCTTGCCTTACAAGTCTTATTGAATTCTTTGAGGAAGTGACCAAGCATGTGGATGAGGGTAGAGCAGTGTACATGGATTTTAGTAAGGCGTTTGATAAGGTTCCCCATGGTAGGCTTATGCGGAAAGTCAGGAGGCATGGGATAGTGGGACATTTGACCAGTTGGATAGGGAACTGGCTAACCGGTCGAAGTCAGAGAGTGGTGGTAGATGGTAAATATTCAGCCTGGAGCCCAGTTACAAGTGGAGTTCCGCAGGGATCAGTTCTGGGTCCTCTGCTGTTTGTAATTTTTATTAATGACTTGGAAGAGGGAGTCGAAGGGAGGGTCAGTAAATTTGCAGATTATACGAAGATTGGTGGAGTTGTGGATAGTGAGGAGGGCTGTTGTCGGCTGCAAAGGGACTTAGATATGATGCAGAGCTGGGCTGAGGAGTGGCAGATGGAGTTCAACCCTATCAAGTGTGAGGTTGTCCATTTTGGAAGGACAAATAAGAATGCGGAATACAGGGTTAACAGTAGGGTTCTTAGTAAGGTGGAGGAGCAGAGGGATCTTGGGATCTATGTTCATAGATCTTTGAAAGTTGCCACTCAGGTGGATAGAGCTTGTAAGAAGGCCTATGGTGTATTAGCGTTCATTAGCAGAGGGATTGAATTCAAGAGTTGTGAGGTGATGTTGCAGCTGTACAGGACCTTGGTAAGGCCACATTTGGAGTACTGTGTGTAGTTCTGGTCGCCTTACTTTAGGAAAGATGTGGAAGCTTTGGAGAGGGTGCAGAGGAGATTTACCAGGATGTTGCCTGGAATGGTGAATAGGTCATACGAGGATAGGTTGAGAGTGCTAGGCCTTTTCTCATTGGAACAGTGAAGGATGAGGGGTGACTTTGATAAAGGTTTATAAGATGATCAGGGGAATAGATAGAGTAGACAGTCAGAGACTTTTTCCCCGGGTACAACAGAGTGTTACAAGGGGACATAAATTTAAGGTGAAGGGTGGAAGGTATAGGGGGGATGTCAAGGGTAGGTTCTTTACCCAGAGAGTGGTGGGGGCATGGAATGCGCTGCCTGTGGGAGTGGTTGAGTCAGAATCATTCGTGACCTTTAAGCAGCAATTGGATAGGTACATGGATAGGTGCTTAAGCTAGGACAAATGTTCGGCACAATATCGTGGGCCGAAGAGCCTGTTCTGTGCTGTATTGTTCTATGTTCTATGTAAGTCTGCACTGACCTGAGGGCCAGCACCCTCACCCTATACCTGCATTTCCCAGAGCTAATCCAATGACCTGCACAATCCTGGTCACTCTGGGGCAAATGTACCATGGTCAATCAGCTAACCTGCACAGTTTTGGACTGGAGTACTGAGTAGAAACCCATGCAGACTCAGGGAGAATGTGTAAACTCCACACAGACTGTTAACCCAGACTGGAATCAAGGCCCCGTCCCTGGCAGTGTGAGGCAGCAGCACTAACCATTAAGGTACTGTAACCTTACCTCCAAATTAATGTATAATTTGTTTGCTTGCCTTCCTCACAGTTAATGTAGTGATGATCTTTATGCTGCTTGATGAAGATTGTGGATTGTCTCCATGTGATACCCGTTACCTGGTGGCCATGGTAGTGGCAGGTCGACTGGTCGTTATTCTCAACGTGATATTGAGACACATTCCGATTGTTTATTGAGAACACCACAGTTTCCTGTGGGGCATCCCCATGTGTAATATCTACGCCATACTGCTTTATATCGGTCGGATGGTCCTGTCTGGCCTGCCGTCACTTTCACCTTTGATCGATTTGTGGCCATTTGTTGCCAGAAGCTGAAAATTAAATATTGCAGTGAGAAAACTGCTCTGGAAACAGTGACTATGCTGAGCTGTTTAAAGAACATCTTCTGGTATTTTCTGCTCCTAGTTGAGTATTGGCTGGATAACGTCCCCTGGCTTTGTGATGTAACAGTCGGTGTTTATTACTCTTGAGTCTGGATCATAATTGAGTTCCTCCACCACATTCTAACCACGATTTTCCAATTTCCCCTGATTCTGCTGCTCAATGTTTTCATCATCAGACACATTTTAATGACCAGTAGAGCCCGCGCAGGAGACCAGTGGAGGGTCTCACAGGGACACCGAAATGCAAAACTGAAGTAAATCCATCTTGTTACTGTCAGTGTTAACAATGTATTCGATATGGAGCCAAATGTTTGTGATAGGCTATTGGTCTACGTATCTACATGAATTGTGCTGGAATTGGGATTCATGCTGCAGTTTCTCAGTTGCTTCAGTTCTCAGGCACAACTGAAGAAAGTGCTGAAATATCCCTTCACTCAAATCAGTGAATGAATCAATCAGATTCACTTGGTGTGTACTTATTGGGCCGAAAGGTCTGATTCCACACTGTAGGACATAGATGTGTCAGTGTTGGACTGGGTGGCCAAAGTTAAAAATCACACAACATCTGGTTATAGTCCAACAGGTTTAATTGGAAGCACTAGCTTTTGAGAGCTTCATCGGGTCGCTAGTGGGGCAAGATCATCGAACACAGAATTTATTATAAATTCGGTGTCCTGTGATCCTGCTCCACTAGTTACGTGATGGAGGAGCAACGTCCAGTCAATCCAGGATTTTCTCATTTTAATTCAAATTCACAGCAGCCCATCACAATGTTAACAGACTGAGGACAGGTGACTGAGGTATCAGTGGGGGAGCTCTTTGGGGTCAGTGACCAAAGTTTGATTAATTTTAAAATAGCAATGGTTTTGTGTGTGGAAAATCATGTCACACGAACTTGATTGATTTGTTTTGAAGAAGTAACAAAGAGGATTGATGAGGCAGAGCGGTGAACGGGATCTGTATGGACTTCAGTAAGGTGTTTGACAAGGTTCCCCATGGGATACTGGTTAGCAAGCTTAGATCATATGAAATACAGGGAGAATTAGCCATTTGAATTGGCTCAAAGGCAAGAGGTGGTGGCGTAAGGTTACTTTTCAGACTGGAGGCCTATGACCAGTGGTGTGCTACAAGGATCAGTGTCCACTGCTTTTCATCATTTATATAAATGATTTGGATGCAAACGCAGGAGGTATAGTTAGTAAGTTTGCAGATGGCAACAAAATTGGACGTGCAGTGGACAGTGAAGAACGTTACCTCAGATTACAACGGGATCTTGATCAGATGGGCCAATGGGCTGAGGAGTGGCAGTTGGAGTTTAATATAGATAAATGCGAGGTGCTGCATTTTGGAAAAGCGAGTCAGAGCAGGACTTATCCAGCTAATGGTAAGGGTGTGTTGCTGAACAAAGAGACATTGGAGTGCAGGTTCATAGTTCTTTGTAAGTAGAGTTGCAGGCACATAGGGTAGTGAAGAAGGCATTAGGTATGCCTTCCTTTATTGGTCAGAGTATTGAGTATAGAAATTAGGAGGTCATGTTGTGGCTGTACAGGACATTGGTTAGGCCACATGTAATTCTGGTCTCCTTCCTATCAAAGAATGTTGCGAATCTTGAGAGGATTCAGAAAAAATTTACTAAGATATTGCCAGGGTGAAGGATTTGAGCTACAGGGAGAGGCTGAAATAGGCTGGGGCTGTTTTCCCTGGAGCGTCGGAGGCTTCTCAAGTTTCATAAAATAATGAGGGGCATGGATCGATCGGAGAAAATTATTTCCCTGGGCTGAGAGAGTCCCAAATTGGAGGGCATAGGCTTAGAGTGAGAGGGAAAGACATAAAATGGACCCAAGGAGACAACTTTTTCACATAGAGGATGGTGTGTGCATGGAATGAGCTACCAGAGGAAGTGGTGGAGATTGGTACAATTACAGCATTTAAAAGGCATCTGGACGGGTACATGAATAGTAAGGTTTAGAGGGATATGGGCCAAGTGCTGGCAAATAAGGCTAGATTAGGTTTGGATATCTGGTCGGCATAATTGAGTTGGACCGAAGGGTTTGTTTCCATGTTCTACATCTCTATGACTAAGTGCAGTATAACAGAGCATACACGGCTCCCTTAGTGACAACATGTGAGTGTTTGCACTGTGGTGATATTTGCGCTGTAAATCCACACATCAGTACATGACAAACACCTCAACGTAGAGAGACCAGGAGGGCAATCTGTCAAGACTTGAATTCTCTAACCAGAGACTGTGAGAACGAGAACATTTCTGGGAGGCATGATAGATGAATGTAGCTTCACAAATCAAAACACATGTATCCTTCAGTTCCTTTGTTTAAAAAAAAACTTTCTCATTTAAACTAACAGAAGACAGTTCCAACCCTCTCCCATCCTGTAGATGTGCTTCCTAACATTTCTCCTGAATGCTCTGGCTCTCATTCTCAGACTGTGCCCCCTTGTTAGAGAATTGCCAGCCAATGGAAACCATTTATCTTTTTCTGTTAATGTCTTGGAGGACTTCACTCAGATCATCTCTTAGCCTTCAAGATTCTTGCGAACACAGGCTTCGTTTGTATATTAAAAAATAACAGAAATTGCTCAGCAGGTCTGGCGAGCATCTGTGAGAGAGAAAGTAGAGTAAATGATTCAAGTCCGGAGACCTTTCTTCAGAACTAAGTTGCATGATCTCCCTTCATACCTTCAGAACATATGAAACCAGAACAGATGACAGAATAGTAAAGTCAGGAAATTCTGCAGCAACAGTGACATTGGGAGTTTCTGTCAATGGAAAATTGTACCATGAATGCTGCTCACTGGATTGTTATCACTGTTTTGGTGTCTGGATATGGCTGACCAGTCAGTGAGCTGGAGACACTATTATTCAGAAGGTAAAACCAAAGGGCAGATCAGCAGCAGATTAAGTCCAAATGTCTTTATTCTACCAGAATGTCTTTTACCAGGATCACCTTCTCCACCTGCTGAGTTGGTTGATGCATTTTTCCACGTGAGGTGATCTGTCCCTTCAGGCAGCTGACAAGCTCCTTGTTTGAAACTCTGGGCTGATGCATTCCCAGAGATGCTGCCTTATACTGTCTGAAAGCTCCTTTGGGAGATTGACACGACAGCATTGCTCAGCTTTGTGTCAAAACTCTGACAATGAACAAACTAATTACAATAACAAGTTGAATCCCAATTATGAAGGAGCATTGCTGTTCAGTATATCATAATGAAATAACAAAAAACAGAATGTGGAATTCCCCAGCAATAATGCTGCCCACACAAATATCATGAGCCCCATCACAAGATCATAAATGATTTCAAATAATGCTGCATCGATCCAGTTTATTCCATGTGTGAAAATATATCTCAGAGCTGGTCTTCTGTTCTCCAGAGTAGGAGCTGCCCTCTTTAAACAAGAGCATTTCACGCACTAATGGAAATGTGATTCTTCTTACACACTGAATGTGTGCGTTACTGCCGAGGTCAGCATTTATTCCCCATCCCTAATTTCCCAGGTTCCGGAGGTACATGAAGGGCTTTCCTGGAGGAAAGAGACTGAGTGAACAAGTTGGGCTTTCAAAAATGGAGGTATAACTGATGTCACTCTTATTGTCATTCTCCATCTTTCCCAAAGGAAAACTAGGGACGAGTAATAATCGCTGGCCCAGCCAGTGATGACCACACCCCATCAATGGATAAGAATAAAGTGATAACATCTACCTTATAGCCCCTGATCTGTATTCTTCAGGATCATACTCATGTGTTGGAATATGTGTCTTTTCCAAACTACAATCATAACCACCGGTATCCCAGGATATATCAAGGTGAGTGCAGTTAGGACCACAGCTTGATGAGAGAGGATCTGAATTCATGGATGACAGGCTATGGGCATGTGATGGTATGGCCTTTTCCTTCACATTTACTTAAGAGTGGTACCTGTCAATGTCCCCTCTATCTCCACAGTATGTGGGAGGAAGATATGATAAGCCATCTAAATACATTTTTTTATATAATTCCGTTAATTTGGACGTCATCCTAACTTTGTCACTTGGGATAATTGGCATCCCTAGCACTGAAAGTGTCCTTGCAGTTGCCATTGAACCAGATCTTGGTGAGCTGCTGCAATTGGGGTGGACGGTGGCTCAGTGGTCAGCATTGCTGCCTCACAGTACCAGGGACACGGGTTCATTTCCAGCCTGAGGCGACTGTCTGAGTGGAGATTGCACATTCTCCCCGTGTCTGCACACAGGCCAAAGATGTGCAGGCTAGGTGAATCGGCTTTCTAAATTGTCCATAGTGTCAGGTGCATTGTCAAGAGTAAATATAGGGTAGGGGAATGGGTCTGGGTGGATTACTCTTTGGAGAGTCGGTGTGGACCTTGTTGGGCTGAAGAGCCTGTTTCCATATTGTAGGGAATGTAATTTAAACTGACAGTGAGAGATATTGGTGTGGGTGTTCTCCTGGAACAAATGTTTACACTGCTTGTCACAAATTTGCTATGGGGCTTTCCCTTGGCTGGCCTGTCTGAACTCCTCCCTCATCCTGTTCCTGCAGACACTGCACAGGGTGTCCCAGCAGTAATGATGGTGGGCAACAAAACTGCATTCTGTGCAGTATCTACAGCACAGAGACCCAGAGATGGAGAGCAGAAGGAAGTCTGTGATTTTGCTCTTCACCATCTCTGGGATCTTCATCCTCCTGTTGTTCATCCATGTTTTAAGTTTCTTACATTATGTTATTCCAGGAGTCCATCCTGAAGATTACTCACCTTTCCTGCATAACTTCACAAAACTTGGTTATATGTGCTAAAGACCCTAAGTTGGTGCACAAATAAATTTATTTATGTAGCAACATTTTCTCGGTTCAGAGTGAAAATCAATAGAGTCATAGAGATGTACAGCATGGAAAAAGACCCTTCCGTCCAACCCGTCCATGCCGACCAGATATCCCAACCCTATCTAATCCCACCTGCCAGCACCTGGCCCATATCCCTCCAAACCCTTCCTATTCATATACACATCCAAATGCCTCTTAAATGTTGCAATTGTACCAGCCTCCACCATTTCCTCTGGCAGCTCATTCCATACACATACCACCCTCTGCGTGAAAAAATTGCCCCTTGGGGTCTCTTTTATATCTATCTCCTCTCAACCGAAAACTATGCCCTCTTGTTCTGGACTCCCCCACCCCAGGGAAAAGACTGTCTATTTACACTATCCATGCCCCTCATTATTTTGTAAACTTCTATAAGGTCACCCCTCAGACTCTGACATTCCATGGAAACAGCCCAAACCTGTTCAGCCTCTCCCTATAGCTCAAATCCTCCAACCCTGGCAACATCCTTGCAAATCTTTTCTGAACCCTTTCACGTTTCACAACATCTTTCCAATAGGAAGGAGACCAGAATTGCACGCAATATTCCAACAGTGGCCTAAACCAATGTCCTGTACAGCCGATCTGACATGATATTATCAGATCCCACCTTACCAAACAAATGGCTGGCCTCTATTTTTCAGCATCAAGCTTCCAGTTTCTTTGAGCTGCTTGTCATAAGACCATAAGACCATAAGACATAGGAGTGGAAGTAAGGCCATTCGGCCCATCAAGTCCACTCCGCCATTCAATCATGGCTGATGTGCATTTCAGCTCCACTTACCAGCGTTCTCCCCGTAGCCCTTAATTCCTATAGACAACAAGAATTTATCAATCTCTGCCTTGAAGACATTTAGCGTCCCGGCTTCCACTGCACTCCGTGGCAATGAATTCCACAGGCCCACCACTCTCTGGCTGAAGAAATGTCTCCGCATTTCTGTTCTGAAATGACCCCCTCTAATTCTAAGGCTGTGTCCACGGGTCATAGTCTCCTCGTCTAACGGAAACAATTTCCTAGCATCCACCTTTTCCAAGCCATGTATTATTTTGTACGTCTCTATTAAGTCTCCCCTTAATCTTCTAAACTCCAACGAATACAATCCCAGTATCCTCAGCCGTTCCTCATATGTTAGACCTGTCATTCCAGGGATCATCCGTGTGAATCTCCGCTGGACACGTTCCAGTGCCAGTATGTCCTTCCTGAGGTGTGGGCACCAAAACTGGACACAGTACTCCAAATGGGGCCTAACCAGAGCTTTATAAAGTCTTAGTAGTACATCTCTGCTTTTATATTCCAACCCTCTTGAGATAAGAGACAACATTGCATTCGCTTTCTTAATCACGGACTCAACCTGCATGTTTACCTTTAGAGAATCCTCGACTAGCACTCCCAGATCCCTTTGTGCTTTGGCTTTATTAATTTTCTCACCATTTAGAAAGTAGTCTATGCTTTTATTCTTTTTGCCAAAGTGCAAGACCTCGCACTTGCTCACGTTAAATTCCATCAGCCATTTCCTGGACCACTCTCCCAACCTGTCTAGATCCTTCTGTAGCCTCCCCACTTCCTCAGTACTACCTGCCTGTCCACCTAACTTCGTATCATCGGCAATCCATTGCAGTCTCATCAGAAATTTCCTGCCATTGGTTACGACGCAGAAGTCGAACCTCTCTGTTAATTAAACCAAACACCAAGATAGTCTTGGTTCACCCTGTAATCTGTTAAAATATGAGGCACAGAGAATTCCAAAATACCATTATTTAAGGAAAATAACAATTATTTTCTTAACTCTAATAGTGAACACTAAACAACAACTGTTCACAAATCCAAGTCCCCCTTTTTTAACTAATTAGTATCTGACTCCAACTGGACAAAAATACACTGTTCCAATTAATAAACTGGACACTTATTAAGCATTGCATTAAGTTAATCTCAAGACCAAACAGGTTCTTCTGTTTTCAGTCCTCTGGCTGCTGATCTCGCTGGACCATCTTGTTTCTTTTTTTCACTGTGAGAAGGTTTTACATGAAAAGGTACCTTTGGTAGAAATTGTTTTCTAATTTCTTTGAGAGGAAGAAGCGAGATGAGCATTTAGCTCTCAGGCTCGACAGCCGTTGCTCGCTATTCGATGGCAGTTGTTCTCCCTCATACTTTCAAAATACCGGGTTTATATAACACCCATGACTCATTAAATTCTTATAATCAGTTTCAAGGTATCAAAACAATCAAACCAAATGCCATTGGTTTCTGGTATCCTGGGCATAATTTAAACTAACTGGGTAAGTCGGAATTTTGGTCAAAACAGCAGCCAAACCTCAGGTAATTTGAACATGTATCAGTTGGAACAGCTCCTCTCTCAGCTGGCAACCGTTGCCGTACTGCAAATTCAAAAAACACTTTCTATTTTGCAGTGAACATACACTCTGTTGACTTTGGAACAATATTGTTTCGTTGGTTACAGTTCCAGATACAGACTGTACATTCATCTGTACTGTCATCAAAAAATACAGATGCCAACACTGCAACCACCCCTTCCCTGACTAATCCCCTACCCAACACTGCAACCACCCCTTCCCTGACTAATCCCCTACCCAACACTGCAACCACCCCTTCCCTGACTAATCCCCTACCCAACACTGCAATCACCCCTTCCCTGACTAATTCCCTACCCAACACTGCAACCACCCCTTCCCTGACTAATCCCCTACCCAACACTTCAACCACCCCTTCCCTGACTAATTCCCTACCCAACACTGCAACCACCCCTTCCCTGACTATTCCCCTACCCAACACTGCAACCACCCCTTCCCTGACTAATCCCCTACCCAACACTGCAATCACCCCTTCCCTGACTAATTCCCTACCCAACACTGCAACCACCCCTTCCCTGACTAATCCCCTACCCAACACTGCAATCACCCCTTCCCTGACTAATCCCCTACCCAACACTGCAACCACCCCTTCCCTGACTAATCCCCTACCCAACACTTCAATCACCCCTTCCCTGACTAATTCCCTACCCAACACTGCAATTTTCCCCTCTCTGACTAATCCCGACCCAACACTTCAATCACCCCCTCCCTGATTAATCCGCAGGTAACACTGCAATCACCCCCCTCCCTGACTAATCCCTACCTAACACTTCAATCACACCATCCCTGACTTATCCCCAGGCAACACTGCAATTAGCAAATCCATGACCAAAACTATCCCAAAACTGTAATCACCCCCTCCCTGACTAATCCCTACTCAACACTGCAGTCTCCCCCTCCCTGACTGATCCCTACCCAACACTGTAATCACCCTCTCACCTCACTTACTGATCCATACCCATCACTACACTCAATCCCTCCCTGACTGATGTCTACACAATAAAGTAATCTCCCCCTCCCTGACTGATCCCTACCCAATACTGCAATCACCCCCTCCCTGACTGACCCGAACCCATCACTATAATTACCCCCTCAGTGACTGATCCCACCACAATAAAGTAATCACTCCCTCCCTGACTGATCCCTCCCCAACACTGCAATCTCAGCCTCCCTGACTGAACCCTACCCAACACTGCAATCTCCCCTCTCTGACTGATCTCTCTCCAACATTGCAATCTCCGCCTCCCTGATTGATCCCTACCCCACACTACATTCACCCCCTTCCTGACTGATCCTAACCCAGCACTGCAGTAACCCCTTCCTTAGTGATACATACACAACACTGCACTGACCCCCTCCCTGATTGATCCCTAAACAACACTGTAATCAACCACTCCTTGACTGATCCCTGCACAATAAAGTACTCACCCACTCACAGACTGATCCCTACACAACACTGCAATCACCCCCTCCCAAGGAAAAAGAATGACTAGAGAGAGACTAGGACCCTTCATGGACCAATGTCGACATGTATGTGCAGAATCGCAGCAGTTATTTCTCCTCTGTGTTGACCGTGGAGAAGGACATGAAGGCTTGGGAACTTGGGGAAATTAGTGATGATCTCTTGGGGACAGTCCATATCACAGGAGAGGAAGTGTTGAATGCATTGGAATTTATGAAGGTGGATAAATCTCCTGGACCTGACCAAACATATCCAACAGCACTGCAAGAGGTGAGAGAAGAAATCGGGTCCCTGGCTGATCTTTTTGCATCATTGTTAGCCACGGGTAAGGTCCCGGAAGATTGGAGGACAGCAAATGCTGTGCCCTTATTCAAGAATGGCTGCAAAGATAAACCTGGGAACTATAGATCAGTAAACCTAACATCCATGGTAAGTAAGTTACTTGAGAAGATGCTGAGTGATTAGATAGACATGAATTTGGAAATACAACATTTGATTGGGACTAGTCAGCATAGCCTTGTGCATGGGAGACCATGCCTCACAAATTTGTTAGCGTTCTTTGATGAAGTGATCAGAAGTTTGATGAGGGGAGGCCAGTACATGTAGACTCTACAGATTTCTGTAAGACCTTTCATAAGATTCCACATGGTACCTTGCTCCAGGGGGAGTTGGCAAACTGGATACACAATTGGCTTGATGGTAGGAAGCAGAGGGCAATAGTCAGACTGAAGACCTGTGACTAGTGGTGTGCCTCAGCAGTCATAGAATCATATACTCCCTCCTCGGTGGAAACAGACCCTTCGGACCAACAAGTCCACTGGCAGTCTGAAGATTATTCCACCCAAACCCATTCCCCTACTTTATAACTCTACATTTACCCCTGACTAATGCAACTTACTTACGCATCCATAAACACTATAGGCAATTGAGCATGGCCAATTTACATGACTTGCACATCATTGGATTGTGGGAGGAAACCGGATAAAGGTGTATAAGATCATGGGAGGCATGGATAGGGTGAATGCACTCAGTCTTTATCCAAGGCTGGGGGAATCGAGGATGAAAGGGCATCAGTTTAAGGTGAAAGGGGAAAGATTAAAAGGGAACCTGGGGGACAACGTTTTTACCCAGAGTGTATACACATACGGAATGAACTACCAGTACAAGTCGTCGAGGAGTATACAATTAATAACATTTAAAAGGCACTTGGACAAATACATGGAGAGGAACGTATTGGAAGGATATGGGCCAAGTGCAGGGAAACGGGGTTAGTGTGGATGGACCAGTTTGGGCCAAACAGCCTGTTTCCATGCTGTAGAACTCTATGACTCTATGAACATACCCAGGTGTCCCATAATACAGAAGCATCCAAAGCAACACGAACACGAGCCGGTACAAATGTGAAACAGTCCTGCAGAATTGGGCAGGAAGCCAGCCTGGCCGTGCAGCGAAGGATTCCTGGCACAGGAGCTGGGGTGACAAGCCCATAGAGAGCTGGGGAAGGAAGTTGGAAAGCTTACTCCACTGCCGATAGCCTGGAGGAACTCCGGCTGGGATAATATCACCTTAGGGAAAACTACAGGCTGTGACCGAGCTAGGTTGTCTACACAATAAGCAGCACAGAACGTTGCAGGAAAATCGTATCCACATGGGACTACTCCAGTTACAACTGGGAAGAGCCCAATCCAGTGAAAGAAGGGCCCCTGGGGATGGGGAAGCAGCCTCAGGTTACATGGACAATCTGGAAGGACAGTGTAGGGAGATCCAAGCATGGGTCCTGTACACCAGCAATACGGAGCAACACACATCAGGCCCTAGTAGGAGGTGCCAGGAGCAAATACAATCCCTAGGGAACCAGGTCTCTTTCCCAGAATGGGATAAAGTGTGCCTTTGGGATTCTATCTCCCCAGAGAGGTAATGACAGACCCCACAGTGACACACCCTGACCCACCTACAGATGGGGACTCCCACTGCCTTTCTTCCAGGTAACTGCACCTTTTGCCCCCAACCCTGACCCACAGCCGAACCCAGATTCCATGAACCCTGTGGTTACCCAGTGTCAAACAGCTGATGGTCTCACTCCATACACAACAGCCATTCCAGGCACCCAGTTGGTGGGCAGCAAAAAGAGCCCGTCTCCGACCTAGATACATGTTTGGATGAGATTGACTGACAGTCTGTCATACATAGAGTGGACGCTGAGGAGCAAACCAAATTAATCATCATGTGCCTTAGTCCAGCAGGCCATTCAGCCCTCCCTGAGGGCCAACAGCTAGGGAGGGGCATCCATGATGTGATGAAGGCAGCGGTCCTCACTGTTCGAGGGCAGGATAAGGCAGATCCTGCAGAGGCACAACATAACTGCAGAACAACAACCAGTGTAATGCCCCTCCCCTCCCCCCATCAGCTTCACCCGGAGACTCTGGGTCCAATTTATCTGGGGTTTCAGGGATATGACCTTCATCTCTCTTAGCGATGAGAATCTGGCCCAGCCCTTTGTCTCCCATGTCTCAGAAAGAAGGAGGGACACCTCGGATTCGACCACTCAGCTGCCCCCTGTAATGAGATTCTAGATTAGAGTGGTGCTGGAAAAGCACAGCAGTACAGGCAGCATCCGAGGAGCAGTAAAATCGACGTTTCAGGCAAAAGCCCTTCATCAGGAATACAGGAGGAGAGCCTGAATGGTGGAGAGATAAATGAGAGGAGGATGGGGGTGGGGAGAAACTGTCTGCTTACTGCCACTCAGCATTCTGCGCCAAATTCCTTGGATCTTGAGTTTTTACGTTCACTATCAATTTCCAATATGGGTCCTGGTAAAAGCCTTACTGATCTCCAAGCAGATGACAGGAAAGCATTGCCCTTATTTACACACCTGGTCACCTCCTTAAAAACTACAATCCCATTGGTCAGACCTGACCTCCCCTTAACTGAACTATTCTGACTGTTCTTCATGAACTCCAGTCTCTTTAAATGCTGATTAATTCTATCTCCCAAAATTGCTTCTAACAGATGCCCCCACCAGCGATATTAGCCTGACTGGCCTGTAGCTGCCTGGTATATCCCATGCTCCTTCTTGAATAACGGTACCACATGGTCAGTCCGACGACACCTCTCCTGTAGCCAGAGAGGATTTGAAAAAGTGTGCAACTGTACCTACTGTTTCCTCCATTGCCTCACTCAGTAAACTTAGACACTGTCTTTGGAGATTTATCGGGTTTTAAGAAGGCCAGACCACTCAGAACCTCCTCTCTCTCTCTATGCTAATTCATTTAATTGTATCACAGAACATCTCCATGATTTCATATCAATCCTGTCCTGATGAGCACCAACAAAATGCATCCATTCACTATAGCCTCCATGCACAAATTCTCACTGTGTTCCACAACCTACTCTTTCACTCATTATCAATTCATCCTTAATGTCACTGTAAGGTACTTTCAGATTTCTATTTCCCCTCTTAGCACTCCTCTTTCCCAGGCAATTAGCCTGCAATGCGATTTGGGAGAGTGTGGGATGTCAGTCTGGATGTGGATTAGCATTGGGAAGCTCAGAAACAATGAACACACGACTGTGCTGAGTGTAGGGCGGTGGGATTCATTCGGCATGAGCACACGGAAGCTGATGAATAAAGCTCAGTCCTGCAGCATGAAAACATCCCTTTGAGCTGGCAGGTCAGTCACGCGAAACGAAAACTCCAACCCTGGGAAAAGAGGGTGAAATCTCTTCAGTTCCATATCCAATTGAAGACGGTCTGTTTGAACACAGTCTCTGGAATCTGGACGAGGGAATCTTGCTGAGCAGGGTCGGTAGGAAGCAGAGACAGAAATGTATTGAACAATTTCAGATATTCCTCTTAGACCACATGACATGGGAGCCGAAATTAGGCCATTTAGCCCATCTGATAATGTAGCACTCACTTAGTACTGACTCTCTTACAATGCAGGTGTCCCTCAGACTGATGCTCTAACAGTGCAGCGTTCACTCAGTGCTGACGCTGACAGTGCAGCACACCGTCAGTACTGACCTTCTCACACTGCAGCACTGCCCCAATATTGACCCTCTGACATTACGGCAATCCCTTATTACTGACCCCCTGACAGCGCAGCACTCCCTCAGTAGTGACCCTCTGACAGTGCTGCGCTCCCTCAGTACTGTCCCACTGACAGCGTAGCACACCCTCAGTACTGACACTCTAACAGTGCGACACTCCCTCAGTACTGACCCTCTGACATTGCAGCGCCTCCTCCGTCTTGTGCCTCTGACAGTGCAGAACTCCTGCAGTTCTGACACGCTGACAGTGCAGCACTGCCTTGGTCCTGCACCCCTGACAGTGCGGCACTCTCTCAGTACTGACCCTCAGACAGTGCAGCACTACCTCAATACTGACTCTCCGACATTACAGCACTCCCTCAATACTGACCCACTGACACTGCAGCACTCCCTCAGTACAGATCTTCTGGCAATGCAGCAGGCCCTCAGTATTGACTGTCCGACAGTGCGGTGATCCCTCAGTACTGACCCTCTGACAGTGCAGCTCATCCTCAGTACTAAACTTTTAACAGTGTAGCGCTCCTCAGTACAGATATTCTGGAAGTGCAGCAGGCCCTCAATACTGACTGACCAACAGTGCGGTGATCCCTCAGCACTGACGCTCTGACAGCAGGGCGATCCCTTAGTACTGACCCTCCGAGAATGAGCATTTCCTCAGTACTGACCTCTGACAGTGCAGCAATCCCTCAGGACTGACGCTCTGACAGTGCAACACTCCCTCAGTACTGACCCTCTGACATTTCAGCGCTTCCTCCGTCCCGACCCTCTGACAATGCTGCACTCCCTCAGTACTGACCCTCTGGCAATGCAGCAGGCACTTAGTACTGACTGTCTGACAGTACGGTGATCCCTCAGCACCGATCCTCTGACAGTGCGACTCTGACTCAGGACTAAACCTCTGAGAGTGCAGCACTCCATCTGAACTGATTCTCTGACAGTGCAGCACTCTCTCAGTACTGACCCTCTGACATTTCAGCGATTCCTCCGTCCCGATCCTCTGACAATGCTGCACTCCCTCAGTACTGACTCTCTGGCAATGCAGCAGGCCCTTAGTACTGACTGTCCGACAGTGCGGTGATCCCTCAGTACCTATCCTCTGACAGTGCGAACCTGACTCAGGACTAAACCTCTGAGAGTGCAGCACCCCTTCTGAACTGACACTCTGACAATGCAGCACTCCCCTGTTCCAGCAATCCTAACAGTGCAGCACTCACTCAGTACTGACCCTTTGGCAGTGTAGAGCTCTCTCAATACTGAACCTCTGAGAGTTCAGTGCTTTCTCAGTACTGAGCCTATGACAGTGTAGCACTCCCTCAGTACTGACCCTTTGGCAGTGTAGCACTTCCTAGGTACTGACCTTCGAACAGTGCAGTGCTCCCATAGTACTGTCCCTTTGGCAGTGTCGCGCTGCCTCAGTAGTGACCCTTTGAGAGAGAGGCACTCCCTTAGAACTGACATTCTTACAGTGCAGCACTCCCTCAGTACTGTCCCTCTGGCATTGCAGTACTCCTTCAGTAGTGACCCTCTGACAGTGCTGCACTCCCTCAGTACTGGCCATCGGACATTGCAGCACTCCCACAGTACTGACCCTCTGACAGTGCAGCACACCCTCAGTACTGTCCCTCTGATATTGCAGCACTCCCTCAGTACTGACCCTCTCAGAGCGTAGCACTCCCTCAGAACTGACCCTCTACCAGTGCAGCACTCCCTCAGTACTGACCCTCTGACAGTGCAACACTCCCTCTAAACTGACCCTTTGGCAGTGTCGCACTCACTCATTACTGTTCCTCTAAGAGAACAGCATTCCCTCAGAACTGACAGTCTTACAGTGCGGCACTCCCTTCACACTGGCCCTCCGACAGCGCAGCACTCCTTTAGTAGTGACCCTATAACAGTGCTGCGCTCCCTCGGACTGCCCCTCTGACAGTGCAGCACTCCCTCAGTACTGACCCTCTGACAGTGCTGTACTTCCTCCATGCTGACCTTCTGACAGTGAAGAAAGGCCTGTGCCCGAAACGTCGAATCTCCTGTTCCCTGGATGCTGCCTGACCTGCTGTGCTGTTCCAGCAATAAAGTTTCAACTTCTGACAGTGCAGCACTCCCTTGGCCCTGCACCCTTGACAGTGCAGCGATCACTCTGTACTGACCCTCCGACAGTGCAGCACTCACTCAGCACTGATCCTTTGACACTGCAGCACTCCCTCAGAAGTGAGCATCTGATGCCACAGCATTCCCTCAGCACTGACAATCTGACTCTGCAGCTCTCCCTCCATACTGACCCTCTGACAGTGCCTCACTCGCTCAGTACTGACACTCTGACAGTGTGGTGTTCCCTCAGTATTGACCCTCTCACACTGTAGCACACCCTTAGTACTGACCCTCTGACAGTGCTGTACTCCCACAGTACTGACACTCTGACAGTGCAGCACTCTCTCAGTACTGATCCTCTGACAGTGCAGCACTCCCTCAGTACTGGCCCTCTGACAGTGCAGCACTCCCTCAGTACTGACCGTCTGTCAGTGTGACACTGCACGTATACTAATCCACACAGAGTGCGGTCCACTGTCATACTGACTTTCAGACAGTGCGGCGCATCCTCTGATCGTTCAGCACTCCCTTAGTACTTCCCTTCTGACAGTGCAACACTTCTTTGACCTTGCACCCCTGAGAGTGCTGCAATCCCTCAGAACTGACACTCTGACAGTGCAACAGTCCCTTGACCCTTTGCCCCCGACAGTGTTGTGATCCCTCCGTACTGACCCTCTGACAGTGCAACACTCCCTCAGTACTGACCCTCTGACAGTGTGACACTCCCTCAGTACTGACCCTCTGACAGTGCATCACTCCCTCAGTAATGAACTTCTGACAGTGCAGTACTCCTTCAGTACTGAACCTCTGATAGTACAGCACTCCCTCAATACTGACCCTCTGACTGTACAGCAAACCCTCAGTACTGACCCTCTGACAGTGCAGCACTCCCTCAATACTGACCCTCTGACTGTACAGCAAACCCTCAGTACTGACCCTCTGACAGTGCAGCTCTCTCTCAGTACTGACCCACTGACAGTGTACCACTCCCTCAATACTGAACTCTGACAGTGCAGCACCTTCTCAGTACTGATCCTCTGACAGTGCAGCAATCCCTCAGTACTGATCCTCTGACAGTGCAGCACTCTCTCAATACTGGCCCTCTGACGGTGCAACGCACCTTCAGTGCTGATCCTCTGACAGGGCAGCACTCCCTCAGTACTGACTTTCTGACAGTACAGCACTCTCTCAGTACTGACCTTCTGACAGAGCAGCACTCCCTCAGTACTGACCGTCTGTCAGTGTGACACTGCACGTATACTAATCCACACAGAGTGCGGTCCACTGTCATACTGACTTTCAGACAGTGCAGCGCATCCTCTGATCGTTCAGCACTCCCTTAGTACTTCCCTTCTGACAGTGCAACACTTCTTTGGCCTTGCACCCCTGAGAGTGCTGCAATCCCTCAGAACTGACACTCTGACAGTGCAACAGTCCCTTGACCCTTTACCCCCGACAGTGTTGCGATCCCTCCGTACTGACCATCTGACAGTGCAACACTCCCTCAGTACTGACCCTCTGACAGTGTGACACTCCCTCAGTACTGACCCTCTGAGAGTGCAGCACTCCCTCAGTAATGAACATCCGACAGTGCAGCTCTCGCTCAGTACTGACTTTTCGACAGTGCAGCTCTCCCTCAGTACTGACCCTCTGACAGTGTGACACTCCCTCAGTACTGACCCTCTGACAGTGCAGCTCTCCCTCAGTACTGACCCTCTGATAGTGCAGCACTCCCTCAGTAATAAACTTCTGACAGTGCAGCACTCCCTCAGTACTGAACCTCTAATAGTACAGCACTCCCTCAATACTGACCCACGGACTGCGCAGCAAACCCTCAGTACTGACCCTCTGACAGTGCAGCACTCCCTCAGTACTGACCCTCTGACTCTGCAGCATTCCCTCAGTACTGACATTTCTACAGTGCTGCACTCTCTCAGTCCTGGCCATCTGACACTGCAGCACTCCCTCAGAAATGACATTCTGACAGAACAGCATTCCCTCACTACTGACCCACTTACTTTGCAGCACTCCCTTTGTACTGACATTTCTACAGTGCAGCATTCCCTCAGTACTGATCTCCGACAGTGTGGCAGTCCCTCAATACTGATGCTCTGACAGGGCAGCACTCCCTAGGTACTGACCCTCTGACAGTGCGGCGCTCCCTCAGGACTGATCATCTGATAGCGCAGCATTCCCTAAGTACTGACCCTCTGATGGTGCAACACCCCCCTCAGTACTGACCCTCTGACAGTGCAGAACTCCATCAGTACTGACCCTCTGACAGTTCAGCACTCCCTCAGTACTGACCTTCCGACAGTGCAGCTCTCCCTCAGTATTGACCCTCTGACAGTGCAGCACTCCCTCAGTACTGACCCGCTGACAGTTCAGCACTCCCGCAGTACTGACCCACTGACTGTGCAGCAGTTCCTCAGTACTGACCTTCCGACAGTGCCGCTCTCTCTCAGTACTGACCCTCTGACAGTGCTGCGATCCCTCAGTACTGATCCTTTGACACTGCAGCGTCCCCTTAGAAATGACGCTCAGACACAACAGCATTCCCTCAGTACTGTCCCTCTGACTCTGCAGCACTTCCTTTGTACTAACATTTTTACAGTGCTGCACTCTTTCTGTACTCGCCGTCTGACACTGCAGCACTCCCTCAGAAATGACGCTGTGACAGGATAGCATTCCCTCACTACTGACCCTCTTACTCTGCAGCACTCCCTTTGTACTGACATTTCCACAGTGCAGCATCCCCCCAGTACTGACCCTCCGACAGTGTGGCACTCCCTCAATACTGATGCTTTGAGAGGGCAGCACTCCCTAGGTACTGACCCTCTGACAGTGCGGCGCTCCGTCAGTACTGACCCTCTGATAGTGCAGTACTCCTTTAGTACTGACCGTCTGACAGTACAGTACTACCACAGTACTGAACGTCTGTCAGTGTGACACTTCACGTATACTGACCCTCACACAGTGCGGCGCACTCTCACACTGACTTTCAGACAGTGCGGCGCATCCTCTGATCGTTCAGCAATCCCTTAGTAGTGCACTTCTGACAGTGCAACACTTCTTTGGCCCTGCACCCTTGAGAGTGCTGCATTCCCTCAGAATTGACACTCTGGCAGTGCAACAGTCCCTTAGCCCTGTGCCCCTGACAGTGTTGCGATCCTCAGTACTGACACTCCCTCAGTACTGACCCTCAGACAGTGCAGCACTCCCTCAGTACTGACCCTCTGACAGTGCAGCATTGGCTCAGTATTGACCCTTTGACAGTGCAGTACTCCCTCAGTACTGACCCTCTGACAGTGCAGCACGCCCTCAGTACTGACCCTCTGACAGTGCAGAACTTACTCAGTACTGTCCCTTTGACAGTGCAGCACTCCCTCAGTACTGAACCTCTGACAGTGCAGCACTCCCTCAGTACTCACCCTGTGACAGTGCAGCACTCCTTAAGTACTTACCCTCTGACAGTACAGTGATCCCTCAGTACTGACACTCTGACATTGCGGCGCTCGCTCTGTACTGACCCTCTAACAGTGCAGCAATGAATCAGTACTGACACTTTGACATTGCAGCTCTCCCTCAGTACTGACTTATGATAGTGCAGAACTCGCTCAGAACAGACCCATTGACAGTCCAGTGAACCCTCAGTTCTGACTCTCTGACAGTGCATCACTCCCTTAGTACTGACACTGAGACAATGCAGCACTCCCTCAGCACTGACCCTCTGACAGTGCAGCACTCCCTCAGTACTGACCCTCTGACAGTACAGTGATCCCTCAGTACTATCCCTCTGACAGTGGAGCACTCCAACAGTACTGAGCCTCTGACAGTGCAGTGATCCTTCACGACTGACCCACTGACACTGCAGCAATCCCTCAGTGTTGACCCTCCGGTAGTGCAGCACTCTCTCAGTACCAACTCTCTGGCATTGCAGCACTCCCTCAGTACTGACGCTCTGACAGTGCAGCACTCTCTCAGTACTGACCCTCTGACAGTGCAGCACTCTCTCAGTACTGACCGTCTGACATTGCAGCACTCCCTCAGTACTGATCCTCTGAGAGTGCAGCACTCCCTCAGTACTGACGTTCTGATAGTGCAGCATTCCCTCAGTACTGACCCTCAAACAGTACAGCACGCCCTCAGCACTGACCCTCTGACAGTGTAGCACAAGCTCAGTACTGACCCTCTGGCAGTGCAGCACTCACTCAGTACTGTCCCTCTGACAGAGCAACACTTCCTCAGCACTGACCCTCTGACAGTGTAGCACACGCTCAGTACTGACCCTCTGACTGTGCAGCATTCCCTCAGTAAGGACCCTCCCACAGTGCACCACTCTCTCAGTACTGATGCTCCGAGAGTGCAGCTCTCCCTCAGTACTGACTTATGACAGTGCAGCACTCGCTCAGTACAGACCCTCTGACAGTTCAGTGACCCCTCAGTGCTGACCATCTGACAGTGCAGCTCTCCCACAGTGTTGGAACCTCTGACAGTGCAGCACTCCCTCAGTACTGACCCTTTGACAGTGATGCACTCCCTTAGTATTGATCCTCTGACAGTGCAGTGAACCCTCAGTAATGACCCTCTGACAGTGCAGCACTCCTTCAATACTGACCATCTGACAGTGCAGTGATCCTTCAGTACTGACTGTCTGACAGTGCAGCAATCCCTGAGTGTTGACCCTCAGGCAGTGCAGCACTCGCTTGGTACTGACCCTCTGACAGTGCAGTATTCCCTCAGTACTGACCCCCTAACACTGCAGCAATCACGCAGTACTGAGCATCAGACAGTGCAGCACTCCCTCAGTACTGACCCTCTGACAGTGCAGCAGTCTCTCGGTACTGATGCTCCGACAGTGCAGCATTCACTCTGTACTGACCCTCCGACTGTGCAGCACAGCCTCAGTACTGACCCTCTGACATTGCAGCTCTCCCTCAGTACTGACCCTGTGAGAGTGCAGCACTCGCACAGTACTGACCCTTTGACAGTACAACACTCCCTCAGAACAGACCCTCTGAAAGTGCAGCACTCCCTCAGTACTGACCCTCTGAAAGTGCAGCACTCCCTCAGTACTGACCCTCTGACAGTAGAGCACTCTCTCAGAACTGACAGTCTGACAGTGCAGCACTCCCTCTGAACTGACACTCTGACAGTGCAGCACTCCCTCCGTCCTAACCCTCTTACAGTGTAGCTCTCCCTCAGTACTGACCCTCTGACAGTGCAGCACTCCCTCAATACTGACCCTCTGACAGTAGACCACTCCCTCAGAACTGACAGTCTGACAGTGCAGCACTCCCTCCGTCCTAACCCTCTTACAATGTAGCTCTCCCTCAGTACTGACCCTCTGACAGTACCGCACTCACTCACTACTGTCCATCTGACAGTGCAGCACTCCCTCAGTACTGACCCTCCGACAGTGCAGCACTCTCTCGGTTCTGATGCTCTGACAGTGCATTCACTCAGTACTGTCCCTGTGAAAGATCAGAACTCCGTCGGTACTGACACTCTGACAGTGCGGCACTGCCTTGGCCCTGCACCTCTGATAATCCAGCAGTACCTCAGTACTGATCATCTGACAGTGTAGCACTCTCTCTGAACTGATCCGCTGAAATAGCACTACCTCAGAATTGACACCCTCACTGTGTAGTTCTACCTCAGTACTGACCTTGTGAAAGTGCGTGCCCCCTCAGTGCTGACCTTCTGATGGTGCAGTGCTCTCTCAGTTCAGAGCCTCCGACAGTGTGGCATTCCCTCTGGACTGAATCTCTGACAGTGTGGTGCTCCCTCAGTACTGACCCTTTGACAGTGTAGCATTCCCTCAGTGCAGTGATCCCTCAGTACTGACCCGCTGACAGTGCAGCACTCCCTCAGTACTGATCCTCTGACAGAGCAGTGATCCCTCAGTACTGACCCTCTGATAGTGCAGCACTCACTCAGTACTGTCCCTCTGACAATGCAACACTCCTTCAGTATTGACCCTCTGACAGCGCAGCACTCCCTCAGTAATGACTCGAAGACTGCAGCAATCCACCAGTGCTGACCCTCTGACATTGCAGCTCTCCATCAGTACTGATCCTGTGAGAGTGCAGCACCCCCTCACAGTGCAGTGATCCCTGAGTACTGATCCTTTGACAGTGCAGCGCTCGCTCAGAGTTGAGCTTCCGTCAGTGCAGCATTCCCTCAGTATTTATCCTCTGACAGTGCAGTGATCCCTCTGTACTGACCCTCTGACAGTGCAGCACTCGCTCTGTACTGAACCTCTAACTGTGCAGCAATCCATCAGTACTGACCCTTTGACATTGCAGCTCTCCCTTAGTACTGACTTATAACAGTGCAGCACTCGCTCAGTACAGACCCGCTAGCAGTCCAGTGACCCCTCAATACTGACGCTGTGACAGTGCAGAACTCCCTCAGTACTGACACTCTGACAGTGTGGCACTGCCTCGTCCCTGCACCTCTGATAGTCCAACAATGCCTCAGTACTGAGTATTTGACAGCGTAGCACACCCTCAGTTCAGAACCTCTGACAGTGCAGCACTCCCTCAGTACTGACCCTCTGACAGTGCAGCACTCCCTCAGCACTGATCCTCTGACAGTGCAGCACTCTCTCAGTACTGATGCTCCGACAGTGCAACATTCACTCAGTACTGATCCTGTGACAGAGCAGAACACCGTCGGTACACACACTCTGACAGTGCGGCACTGCCTCGGCCCTGCACCTCTGATAGTCCAGCAATGCCACAGTACTGAGCCATTGACAGTGCAGCACTCCCTCAGTACTGATCCTCTGTCTCCATCCTGCACCTCTGATAGTCCAGCACTGCCTCAGTACTGACAATCTGACACTGTAGCACTCTCTCTGTACTGACCCTCTGAAATAGCACTCCCTCAGAATTGACACTCTCACTGTGTAGCTCTCCCTCAGTACTGACCTTTTGAAAATGCGTGCCCCCTCAGTGCTGACCTTCTGATGGTGCAGGGCTCTCAGTTCAGAGCCTCTGACAGCGTGGCATTCCCTCTGGACTGAATCTCTGACAGTGTGGTGCTCCGTCTGTACTGACACTATGACAGTGTAGCACTCCCACAGTACTGACCCATTGACAGTGCATCACCCCCTCAGTACTGACCCTCCGACAGTGCAGTACTCCCACAGTACTGACCCATTGACAGTGTAGCATTCCATCAGTACTGACGTTCTGACAGCGCAGCTATCCCTCAGTACTGACCCTCTGACAGTGCAGCACTCCCTCAGTAATGACTCTCTCACAGTGCAGCACACCCACAAAACTGACTCTCAAAGAGTGCAGCAAACCCTCAGTACTGACCCTCCGACAGTGCAGCACTCTCTCGGTTCTGATGCTCTGACAGTGCATTCACTCAGTACTGTCCCTGTGAAAGATCAGAACTCCGTCGGTACTGACACTCTGACAGTGCGGCACTGCCTTGGCCCTGCACCTCTGATAATCCAGCAGTGCCTCAGTACTAATCATCTGACAGTGTAGCACTCTCTCTGAACTGATCCGCTGAAATAGCACTACCTCAGAATTGACACCCTCACTGTGTAGTTCTACCTCAGTACTGACCTTGTGAAAGTGCGTGCCCCCTCAGTGCTGACCTTCTGATGGTGCAGTGCTCTCTCAGTTCAGAGCCTCCGACAGTGTGGCATTCCCTCTGGACTGAATCTCTGACAGTGTGGTGCTCCCTCAGTACTGACCCTTTGACAGTGTAGCATTCCCTCAGTACTGACGCTCTGACAGTGCAGTGATCCCTCAGTACTGACCCGCTGACAGTGCAGCACTCCCTCAGTACTGATCCTCTGACAGAGCAGTGATCCCTCAGTACTGACCCTCTGATAGTGCAGCACTCACTCAGTACTGTCCCTCTGACAATGCAACACTCCTTCAGTATTGACCCTCTGACAGCGCAGCACTCCCTCAGTAATGACTCGAAGACTGCAGCAATCCACCAGTGCTGACCCTCTGACATTGCAGCTCTCCATCAGTACTGATCCTGTGAGAGTGCAGCACCCCCTCACAGTGCAGTGATCCCTGAGTACTGATCCTTTGACAGTGCAGCGCTCGCTCAGAGTTGAGCTTCCGTCAGTGCAGCATTCCCTCAGTATTTATCCTCTGACAGTGCAGTGATCCCTCTGTACTGACCCTCTGACAGTGCAGCACTCGCTCTGTACTGAACCTCTAACTGTGCAGCAATCCATCAGTACTGACCCTTTGACATTGCAGCTCTCCCTTAGTACTGACTTATAACAGTGCAGCACTCGCTCAGTACAGACCCGCTAGCAGTCCAGTGACCCCTCAATACTGACGCTGTGACAGTGCAGAACTCCCTCAGTACTGACACTCTGACAGTGTGGCACTGCCTCGTCCCTGCACCTCTGATAGTCCAACAATGCCTCAGTACTGAGTATTTGACAGCGTAGCACACCCTCAGTTCAGAACCTCTGACAGTGCAGCACTCCCTCAGTACTGACCCTCTGACAGTGCAGCACTCCCTCAGCACTGATCCTCTGACAGTGCAGCACTCTCTCAGTACTGATGCTCCGACAGTGCAACATTCACTCAGTACTGATCCTGTGACAGAGCAGAACACCGTCGGTACACACACTCTGACAGTGCGGCACTGCCTCGGCCCTGCACCTCTGATAGTCCAGCAATGCCACAGTACTGAGCCATTGACAGTGCAGCACTCCCTCAGTACTGATCCTCTGCCTCCATCCTGCACCTCTGATAGTCCAGCACTGCCTCAGTACTGACAATCTGACACTGTAGCACTCTCTCTGTACTGACCCTCTGAAATAGCACTCCCTCAGAATTGACACTCTCACTGTGTAGCTCTCCCTCAGTACTGACCTTTTGAAAATGCGTGCCCCCTCAGTGCTGACCTTCTGATGGTGCAGGGCTCTCAGTTCAGAGCCTCTGACAGCGTGGCATTCCCTCTGGACTGAATCTCTGACAGTGTGGTGCTCCGTCTGTACTGACACTATGACAGTGTAGCACTCCCACAGTACTGACCCATTGACAGTGCATCACCCCCTCAGTACTGACCCTCCGACAGTGCAGTACTCCCACAGTACTGACCCATTGACAGTGTAGCATTCCATCAGTACTGACGTTCTGACAGCGCAGCTATCCCTCAGTACTGACCCTCTGACAGTGCAGCACTCCCTCAGTAATGACTCTCTCACAGTGCAGCACACCCACAAAACTGACTCTCAAAGAGTGCAGCAAACCCTCAGTACTGACCCTGTGACAGTGCAGCTCTCCCTATGTACTGACCCTGTCACAGTGCAGCACTACCTCTGTAATGACCCTCTTGCAGTGCAGTGATCACTCACTACTGACCCTGTGACAGTGCAGCGCTTGCTCAGAGTTGAGCCTCCGACAGTGCAGCACTCCCTCAGTACTCACCCCGACAGTCCAGCACTTCCTCAGTACTGAACCTCTGATAGTGCAGCATTCCATCAGTACTGACCCTTTGACATTGCAGTGCAGTGATCCCTCAGTACTGACTTATGACAGCGCAGCACTCGCTCAGTACAGACCCTCTGACAGTCCAGTGACCCCTCAGTACTGACCCACTGACAGTGCAGCACTCCCACAGTACTGACCCTCTGACAGTGCAGTGATCCTTCAGTACTGAACCTCTGACAGTGTAGAAATCCCACAGTGTTGACCCTCCGGCAGCACAGCACTCGCTCAGTACTGAGCCTCTGACATTGCAGCACTCCCTCAGTACTGAACCTCTGGCATTGCAGCACTCCTCCAGTACTGACACTCTGACAGTGCGGCACTGCCTCGGCCCTGCACCTCTGACAATCCAACAATGCCTCAGTACTGAGCCATTGACAGTGTAGCACTCCCTCAGTTCAGACCCTCTGATAGTGCAGCACTCCCTCAGTACTGACCCTCTGACAGTGCAGCACTCCCTCAGTACAGACCCTCTGACAGTGCAGCACTCCCTCAGTACAGACCCTCTGACAGTGCAGCGCTCCCTCAGTACTGACCCTCTGACAGTAGAGCATTCCCTCAGAACTGATATGCTGACAGTGCAGCACTCCATCTGAACTGACACTCTAACAGTGCAGCACTCCCGCCATGTTAACCCTCTGACAGTGTAGCTCTCCCTCAGTACTGACCCTCTGACAGTGCAGCACTTCCTCAGTACTGATCTTCTGCCTCGATCCCGCACCTCTGATAGTCCAGCAGAGCCTCAGTACTGACCATCTGACAGTTTAGTACTCTGTCTATACTGATCCGCTGAAATAGCACTCCCTCAGAATTGACACTCTCACTGTGTAGCTCGACCTCAGTACTGACCTTTTGAAAGTGCGTGCCCCCTCAATGCTGACCTTCTAATGGTGCAGTGCTCTCTCAGTTCAACATTGTGGCATTCCCTCCGGACTGAATCTCTGACAGTGTGGTGCTCCCTCAGTACTGACCCATTGACAGTGTAGCACTTCCTCAGTGCTGACCCTCTGACAGTGCAGCACTCCCTCAGTACTGACCCTTTGACAATGCAGCACTCCCTTAGTACTGACACTCTGACAGTGTAGCACTCCCTCAGTACTGACCCTTTGACAATGCAGCACTCCCTTAGTACTGACACTCTGACAGTGTAGCACTCCCTCAGTACAGACCCTCTGACAGTCCAATGACCCCTCAGTACAGACCCTCTGACAGTGCAGCACTCCCTCAGTACTGTCCCTCTGGCAGTGCAATGATCCTTCGGTACTGAACCTCTGACAGTGTAGCAATCCCAGTGTTGACCCTCCGGCAGTGCAGCACTCGCTCAGTACTGAGCCTCAGACATTGCAGCACTCCCTCATTAAATGACCCTCTGGCATTGCAGCACTCCCCCAGTAATGACACTCTGACAGTGCGGCACTGCCTCAGCCCTGCACCTCTGATCGTCCAACAATGCCTCAGTACTGACCCATTGACAGTGTAGCACTCCCTCAGTTCAGACCCTCTGACAGTGCAGCACTCCCTCAGTACTGACCCTCTGACAGTGCAGCACTCCCTCAGTACTGACCCTCTGACAGTGCAGCACTCCCTCAGTACTGACCCTCTGAGAGTAGAGCATTCCCTCAGAACTGACATTCTGACAGTGCAGCACTCCATCAGAACTGACACACTGACAGTCCAGCACTCCCTCCGTGATAACCGTGATAACCCTCTTACAGTGTAGCTCTCCCTCAGTACTGACCCTCTGACAGTGCAGCACTCCCTCAGTACTGATCCTCTGCCTCGATCCTGCACCTCTGATAGTCCAGCAGTGCCTCAGTACTGACCATCTGACAGTTTAGCACTCTTTCTGTACTGATCCGCTGAAATAGCACTCCATCAGAATTGAAACTCTCACTGTGTAGCTCGACCTCAGTAATGACCTTTTGAAAGTGCGTGCCCCCTCAGTGCTGTCCTTCTGATGGTGCAGTGCTCTCTCAGTTCAGAGCCTTCGACAGTGTGGACTGAATCTCTGACAGTGTAGCACTTCCTCAGTGCTGACCCTCTGACAGTGCAACATTCCCTCAGTACTGACCTTCCGACATTGCAGAACCCCCGCAGTACTGACCCCCTGAGAGTGCAGCACTCCCTCATTACTGACCCTCTGACAGTGCAGCACTCCCTCAGTACTGTCCCTCTGGCAGTGCAGTGATCCTTCGGTACTGAACCTCTGACAGTGTAGCAATCCCACATTGTTGACCCTCCGGCAGTGCAGCACTCGCTCAGTACTGAGCCTCAGACATTGCAGCACTCCCTCAGTAATGACCCTCTGACAGTTCAACACTCCCTCAGTACTGACCCTCTGACAGTGCAGCACTCTCTCAGTAATGGCTCTCCGACAGTGAAGCACTCCCTCAATAGCGACTCTCGAATAGTGCAGCAATTCATCAGTACTAACCCTTGACATTGCAGCTCTCCCTCAGTACTGACCCTAAGACAGTGCAGCACTCACTCAGTACTGACCCTCTGACAGTGCAGTGATCCCTCATTACTGACCCTCTGACAATGCAGCGCTCTCTCAGAGTTGAGCCTCCGACAGTGCAGTGATCCCTCAGTACTGACCCTGTGACAGTGCAGCACTCGCTCTGTAATGACCCTCTCACAGTGCAGCAATTCATCAGTACTGCACCTCTGATAGTCCAACAATGCCTCAGTACTGAGCCATTGACAGTGTAGCACTCCCTCAGTTCAGACTCTCTGACAGTGCAGCACTCCCTCAGTACTGACCCTCTGACAGTGCAGCACTCCCTTAGAACAGACCCTCTGACAGTGCAGCACTCCCTCAGTACTGACCCTCTGACAGTGCAGCACTCCCTCAGTACTGACCCTCTGAGAGTAGATCATTCCCTCAGAACTGACACACTGACAGTGCAGCACTCCCTCCGTGATAACCCTCTTATAGTGTAGCTCTCCCTCAGTGCGTGCCCCCTCAGTGCTGTCCTTCTGATGGTGCAGTGCTCTCTCAGTTCAGAGCCTTCGACAGTGTGGCATTCCCTCTGGACTGAATCTCTGACAGTGTAGCACTCCCTCAGTGCTGACCCTCTGACAGTGTAACACTCCCTCAGCACTGTCCATCTGACAGTACAGCACCCCCGCAGTACTGACCCCCTGAGAGTGCAGCACTCCCGAAGTACTGACGCACTGACAGTGCAGTACTCCCTCAGTACTAACCTCTGACAGTGCAGCACTCGCGCAGTACAGACCCGCTGACAGTCCAGTGACCCCTCGGTACTGACCGTCTTACAGTGCAGCACTCCCTCAGTACTGACACTCTGACAGTGCAGTGGTCCCTCATTACTGACCCTCTGACAGTCCAGCACTCCCTCAGTATTGTCCCTCTAACAGTGCAGCACTCCCACAGTACTGGCCTTCTGACAGTGCAGCACTCCCACAGTACTGACTCTCTGACAGTGCAGTGATCCTTCAGTACTGACCCTCTGACAGTGCAGCAATCCTCAGTGTTGACCCTCCGGCATTGCAGCACTAGCTCAGTACTGAGCCTCTGGCATTGCAGCACTCCCTCAGTCCTGACACTCTGATATTGCAGCACTCACTCAGTCCTGACACTCTGATATTCCAGCACTGTCTTGGCCCTGCACCCCTGATAGCCCAACAATGCCTCAGTACTGACCCTCTGACAGGAGAGCACTCCCTCAGTTCAGACCCTCTGACAGTGCAGCACTCCCACAGTACTGATTCTCTGACAGTGCAGTGATCCTTCAGTACTGACCCTCTGACAGTGCAGCAATCCTCAGTGTTGACCATCCGGCATTGCAGCACTCGCTCAGTACTGAGCCTCTGACATTGCAGCAATCCCTCAGTAACGACCTCTGGCATTGCAGCACTCCCTCATTACTGAAACTCTGACAGTGCGGCACTGCCTCGGCTCTACACCTCTGATAGTCCAACAATGCATCAGTACTGAGCCATTGACAGTGTAGCACTCACTCAGTACTGACCATCTGACAATATAGCACTCCCTCAAAACAGACCCTCCGACAGTGCACCACTCTCTCGGTACTGATGCTCTGACAGTGCAGCATTCACTCAGTACTGACCCTGTGACAGAGCAGAACTCCTTCGGTCCTGACACTCTGACAGTGCGGCACTGCCTCGGCCCTACACCTCTTATAGTCCAGCAATGCCTCAGTACTGAGCCATTGACTGTGAGGCACTTCCTCAGTACTGATCTTCTGCCTCGATCCTGTACGTCTGATAGGCCAGTAGTGCCTCAGTACTGACCATCTGACAGTGTAGCACTCTCTCTGTACTGACCCTCTGAAATAACACTACCTCAGAATTGACACTCTCACTGTGTAGCTATCCCTAAGTACTGACCTGTTGAAAGTGCATGCTCCCGCACTGCTGACATTCTGATGGTGCAGTGCTCTCTCAGTTCAGAGCCCGCTGACAGTGTGGCATTCCCTCTGGACTGAATCTCTCACAGTGTGGTGCTCCCTTGGTACTGACCCTTTGACAGTGCATCGCCCCCTCAGTACTGACCTTCCGCCAGTGCAGCACTCCCTCAGTATTGACCAATTGACAGTGTAACACTCCCTCAGTCCTGACCCTCTGACAGTGCAACGCTCCCTCAACACTGACCCTCTGACAGTGCAGCACTCCTTCAGTACTGACCCTCTGACAGTGCAGTGATCCCTCAGTACTGACCATCTGACAATGCAGCGCTCTCTCAGAGTTGAGCCTACGACATTGCAGCACTCCCTCAGTACTGAACCTCTGACAGTGCAGCACTCCCTCAGTACTCACCCTGTGACAGTGCAGCACTCCTTAAGTACTTACCCTCTGACAGTACAGTGATCCCTCAGTACTGACACTCTGACATTGCGGCGCTCGCTGTGTACTGACCCTCTAACAGTGCAGCAATGAATAGGTACTGACACTTTGACATTGCAGCTCTCCCTCAGTACTGACTTATGACAGTGCAGCACTCGCTCAGTGCAGACCCGCTGACAGTCCAATGACCACTCAGTACTGACTCTGTGACAGTGCAGCACTCCCTCAGTACTGACTCTCTGACAGTCCAATGACCCCTCAGTACTGACCCTCTGACAGTGCAGCACTCCCTTAGTACGGACAATGTGACAGTGCAGCACTCCCTCAGTACTGACCCTCTGACAGTCCAGTGACCTCTCAGTACTGACCCACTGGCATTGCAGCACTCCCTCAGCACTCACCCTGTGACAGTGAAACACTCCCTCAGTACTGACCCTCTGACATTGCAGCAATCCCACAGTGTTGACCCTCCGGCAGTGCAGCACTCGCTCAGTACTGAGCCTCTGACATTGCAGCACTCCCTCAGTAATGACCCTCTGGCATTGCAGCACTCCCCCAGTAGTGACACTCTGACAGTGCGGCGCAGCCTCGGTCCTGGACCTCTGATAGTCCAAGAATGCGTCAGCACTGAGCCATTGACAGTGTAGCACTCCCTCAGTTCTGGCCCTCTGACAGTGCAGCACTCCCTCAGTACTGACCCTCTGACAGTGCAGCACTCCCTCAGTACTGACCCTCTCACAGAAGAGCACTCCCTCCGAACTGACATTTTGACAGTGCCGGTGGGCGGCACGCTGGCACAGTGGTTAGCACTGCTGCCTCACAGCGCCAGAGACCCGGGTTCAATTCCCGCCTCAGGCGACTGACTGTGTAGAGTTTGCACGTTCTCCCCGTGTCTGCGTGGGTTTCCTCCGGGTGCTCCGGTTTCCTCCCACAGTCCAAAGATGTGCAGGTTAGGTGAATTGGCCATGCTAAATTGCCCGTAGTGTTAGGTGAGGGGTAAATGTAGGGGTACGGGTGGGCTGCGCTTCGACGGGTCGGTGTGGACTTGTTGAGCCGAAGGGCCTGTTTCCACACTGTAAGTAATCTAATCTAAACTCCATCAGAACTGACACTCTGACACTGCAACACTCCTACCGTGCTAAAACTCTTACAGTGTAGCTCTCCCTCAGTACTGATACTTTGACAGTGCAGCATTCCCTCAGTACTGACCCTCTGACAGTGCAGGGCTCCCTCAGTACTGACCCTCTGACAGTGCAGGGCTCCCTCAGTACTGACCATCTGACAGTGCAGCACTCTCTCGTTACTGATGCTCTGACAGTGCAGCATTCACTCAGTACTGACCCTGTGACAGAGCAGAACTCTGTCGGTACTGACACTGTGACAGTGCGGCACTGCCTCAGCCCTGCACCTCTGATAGTCCAGCAATGCCTCAGTACTGAGCCATTGACAGTGCAGCACTCCCTCAGTACTGATCCTCTGCCTCCATCCTGCACCTCTGATAGTCCAGCAGTGCCTCAGTACTGACCATCTGACAGTGTAGCACTCTCTCTGTACTGACCCTCTGAAATAACACTACCTCAGAATTAACACTCTCTCTGGGAGGGGATCCAAGATGGCGACGACCCAGCAAGTCTGAGTCTACAGTGCTCCTCCCAAGACTTGAGTAGAGTGGGTCACCCACCTCCACCACACTCACCAAATCATTTATAATAGTTGTTTAATATTAAACTTAAACAATCTAATCTTTAGTTAAAATGACGAAAGGGAACGGAGCCCGCAGTTCTCAACAAGCAGGACCCCCTCCCCCACCCTCTCCAGCTGCAGCCGAGGCGTCCACAGCCGCCCCGGGGGACTTACCGACAGTAACAAGCCTTGTGGAGATGATCTCCAAGCTGGATACGAAGATCGACACTTTTATCGAGGAGTCCCGAAATCGATGGGACTCACTCTTGGCCGCGCTGCAGAAGTACGACCAAGACATTAAAGAAATCGAGCGCCGAGTTGGAGGGGCGGAGCTAAAGGCCGCGACCTCCGAAACTACAGCGCAATTGGCCGTGGATCAGGTCCGGACTCTCGAACAGCGAGTCCGGACCTTGGAAAATCATATTGATGACCTCGATAATCGAGGTCATCGAAAAAATATTCGTTTGCTAGGCCTTCCCGAATGGGAAGAGGAAGGCCAGCTTACAGCATTCCTCCAGCAGTGGCTGCCATAGCTTTTCAATCTGGAAGCTGGATCAGGCCAGGTAAGGGTGGAATGGGCCTACCGGGTCGCAATATGCGGGCCCGGCTCGAACCAGCGCCCACGCCCGGTCCTGTTCCGGCTGCAGAGCTACAAGGAGAGGCAGATACTCCTAGAAGCCTCTAGAAATCTCGGAAAAGACCCCCAAGCTATGATCTATAAAGGATCCAAGATCATGTTATTTCAGAATTTTTCCCCGGCTCTGGTTCGAAAGAGGAAGGCATTCGACGAGGCGAAGAAGCGTTTAAGGGACTTAAATATTCAGTACTCCTTACGCTAGCCAGCGACGTTACGCTTTAACCATGAAGGATCCTTATATAACTTCGGATCGCCAGAAAAGGCTAAGGAATTCTTGGACTCTCTTAGATAAACTGTAAGACATAATGGATGTTGGTCTGCCTTTCCCCCCGCTTTGGTTTATATATCCCCCTTTTTTTTTCTCTTACCTTACTGTTTAATATTATCATGGGGGGTGGGGAGAGGGATTTGATTTTCTCCCCCCCCCCCCCCCCTTGGGGTTGTTTTCTTTTATTATTTTATGTATATATGAGGGATGTATGTGTATGTGTATATATATGTATGTATGTATATATATATATATATATATATATATAAGCTGGGGGGGTTGGTTAATGTTGGTGGGGGGAGGTGGTTACCTTATTCAATTTTACCTCTGTCTCTAGGAGCGGGGTTGTTTACCCTTGTTATTTTGTATTATTATATTTAATTATTATTTGTTGAGGTGGTAATTTTGTAGTTATATGTTTATATATGGTATTAACATTACCAAATATATCCAGGTGTTGGTGTGGGTGGGGGTGGGTGCTCACTGTTAACTCGAGCTTTGTATTATATTTGAATTCTCCTCATTTTATTGAGGAGTGCCTGGGTCAAGGGTGGGGCATTGGTTGGGAGAGGATATGATGGACTTTTGGAGAGGAAGTGACGCCCCCTGGGAACAAGGGGGAAAGTCTCCACTTAGATACGTTTTATTTTTTTTTATTTAGAAATAGTTTTTTATTGTATTGTTGTGGGTGTATTAGAGAGGCTTTATTTTTGTAAATTTTATATGCTCTATGCTCGGGATGTTCTGGATTGGGTTCCCCCTCCCGAGAGTTCTCGGATTGGGCCAGATGATTATGGTTGATCAGTCGGTTAAGTGGTGCACCTGGAATGTCAAGGGGAGTAATTCGCCAGTCAAAAGGAAGAAAATATTATCAAATCTTAAGAAGGAAAGAGTTGATATAGCTCTCCTATAAGAGACACACCTATCGGATAAAGAACACTTGAAATTACGACAAGGTGGATTTGATCAGGCCTTTTTTTCTTCTTTTAACTCAAAAAGCAGGGGAGTTGTTATTCTTGTTCGAAAGAATTTCCCTTTCAAAATCCTATAGCAGATAAAAGATGAATCTGGACGATATATCTTGATTAAAGCCCTCATAAATGGAGAGGAATATGGGATTTTAAATTTGTACTGCCCCCCGGCACACCCCTTTAAATTTATAACGGAAGCCTTTTCAAAATTGAAGGCTTTTGGTGCCCGTCATATAATTATAGGGGGAGACTTTAATTGTATTATGGATCCGGAAATAGATAGGATTCCCAAGAGTACTGCAGGAGTATCTCCCAGATCTAGACAATTGATGGATCTAAACAAAGAATTAGGATTAGTAGATGTATGGAGATGTCTTCATCCACAGGGCAGAGATTTTTCTTTCTACTCTAATCCACATAAATGTCATACCAGAATTGATATGTTTTTTGCCCCCTCGATTTTTTAAAATTCCATATCATCCTGTAAAATAGGTAGTATAGCAATTTCCGACCACGCTGCTGTATATATGGAAACCAAGGCGAGGAACAATGGGACATCCCCTCGGCATTGGCGTATGGACCCCTTCCTAATGAAAGATAGTAAATTTGTAAAGTACTTCTCTCAAGAATTTAAAACTTTTTTAGAAATTAATTCAGGTACAGCCAGCAACCCATCAATGATGTGGGAGACCATCAAAGCTTACACGCGAGGTTTGATCATCTCCTATTCAGCGACCCAGAAGAAATTGAAGGGAGAACAACAGCGTCTGCTTGAAGCTCGCTTAAAAGCGGCTGAAACAGCATACACTGATAGACCTTCTATTATTAAATTGCAAAGGATTACGGCTCTTAGGACAGCTCTAAACACTACGCTTACTCAAACAGCTAAGAGGGAAATATTATTTGCAAAACTAAGGTTATATGAATATGGCAACAAACCGGGTAGATACTTAGCAGTTCTTGCAAACAAAAAAAAGGCCCGTCAGACTATTACGTCTATCAAGGAAAGTACGGGTATTTTGACTCATGATCATAAAATGATTAATGCGATCTTTATAGAATTTTATTCTGAGTTATATAAATCGCAGGATTGTGAAGATAGGACGAGGAGGATGCAGTCATTTTTTTAAAATTTGACCTTTCCAGGCCTAACTCCGGAACAAGTATCGGTCCTAAATGCTCCTCTTACAGTCCAAGAAATACTTGATGCAGTTAGGCAACTTCAGAGTGGTAAGGCACCGGGCCTAGATGGTTTTCAAGCTGAATTCTATAAAGAATTTACAGAAATATTGGCTGGTCCACTTATGGACATGTACAACTATGCATATAGTCAGGGCTGTCTCCCGCCTTCGCTGAAAGAGGCAAATATCTCTCTTATCCTTAAAAAAGGAAAGGACCCAGAAGATTGTACATCATATAGACCAATATCCTTGCTAAATGTAGATTTTAAAATCTTTTCTAAAACGTTAGCACTGAGACTAGAAAGGATACTGCCACATATTATAAAGGAGGATCAGACGGGGTTTATTAAGGGCCGTAGATCATCCAATAATATTAGAAGGGTTTTGAATATGATTCAAGCCTGTCAACAGGGAAAGATACCAGGAGTAGTGGTTTCATTAGACGCGGAAAAGGCATTTGATAGGGTTGAATGGTCACATTTGTTTTACACATTGGAAAGGTTTGGCGTTGGACAGGTGTTTACCAAATGGGTCTCAACATTGTATAGTGATCCCAAAGCAGTTGTGGTTACCAATGGATTAGGTTCGGATAGCTTCAGTGGGGGTAGGGGCTGCCGTCAGGGATGTCCCCTCTCGCCATTGTTATTTACGCTAATAATTGAACCACTAGCAGAAGCTATACGAGCTGATCCTAATATACCGGCCCCAAGGATTGGTACAGGTAAACATAAAATTACCCTTTATGCAGATGATGTAATCCTCTGATGTCCGTACCTCGCCTAATCCAAGTTATTAATACATTTAGCGCATTCTCAGGCTATAAAATTAATTTTTCAAAATCGGAGGCTATGCCAATGGGTGGCCTTGCTATGACACCCCACTTAGTGGACGGTTCCCTTTTTCCCTTTCGTTGGTCCCTGGAGGGCTTCTTATATTTAGGCATTTTTATTACCCCAGTATTTGGTCAGTTGTATAAGGCTAATTTTGTGCATTTACTGGAAAGGACAAGGCAGGACCTCCAGCGATGGGGAGATCTTCCAATTTCCTGGTTGGGTAGAATAGCACTAATCAAAATGAATGTCCTGCCCCGTCTCCTATATCCTATGAGAATGCTTCCGGTGATGCTGCCGAGGACGGCTTTATGTAAATTATATGGCTGGCTGGGTTCCTTTATCTGGAATCATAGGCGGCCCCTCATTAAGCTGAAGAAGCTACAGCTTCCACAGACAAGGGGAGGATTGGACTTCCCAGATTTTAGGAAATATCAGTTAAGTTCCCTATTAAGTTACATAGCTGACTGGGTCTTGTCTGATCCACAATCAATCTGGTTGGACATCGAGGCCTCTCAAGTAAAATACCCACTTATTAACCTTTTATTTTCAGACAAGAGGAAAATCATTACAGATCACTGTAAAAACCCTCTAATACTAAATACAATTAAGGCTTGGAATATAATGCGGCAAAATGAGGGCAACTCACATAAAACATCCCCCTATCCACCGATAGTGGGACCATGGGGATTCCAACCGGGGTTTACAGATGCCACTTTTAAACTCTGGAGATCCAGGGGTATCTCATGTCTAGGGGATCTATTTAAAGATGGGGTCCTGATGTCTTTTGAACAGCTGCATCAGAAATTCGGATTACCCAATGGAGACCTCTTTCGATACTTCCAAATTCGAGATTATATACAGAAGAAGACTACGTTATTAGATAGTCTTTATAAATCAGATAGAGAATGTAGTGTCCTACGACCAGAGGGGGTATCTTCCGTCAGTACTATTTATCATTTACTACATGATGAAGTATCGGGAGATATGGATAATCTGCTTAAAACATGGGATCAGGATTTGGGACTAGAAATCTCTATAGAAACGTGGAATGATATTTGGGAAAATGCTAGAAGAATTACCATCTGTAACAGAACCCAGGCTATCCAGCTGAAGATACTTCATAAGGCCCATATAGCACCGGTTCGATTGGCAAAATTTAAGGCAGGAGCATCTCCAATGTGTCCTAAATGCAAAATAGAGGTGGGCACTCTTGTACATTGCTTATGGACCTGTCATAAGATCCGTAGATATTGGACTGAAGTAGAAAGTGCCCTGACAGAAATTTTAGAAATGGAAATTAAAGTGGACCCTGTATCTCTCCTTTTGGGCTTTTCGAACTTTCCCTCCCTGGGCACGTACGGGAAGAGACTATTTTCTATTCTTTCTTTCTGTGCAAGAAAAATATTTTGGTGAACTGGGTGGCTGAGGGCCCCCCTGGACTTTCAAATTGGCACAGATTAATTATGGAATGTATTCCCCTTGACTTCCTCACAAATATGGTGCACCGAAAGACCGAATTATTTTATAAAATATGGCAGCACTTCTTGAATTACATAAATACAGATATTTCGGCTATCCTAACAAGGGCTTTTATTTAATTGAGATTACAAACCTGGCTGGTCCGGGGCCCCTCGGGGGAGGAATCCCGCACGAATACGGGTTTTATTACACCTGATGTTAACACATTCCGAGCATGTGAGAGACTTAAATATACACTCTGGTTAGTTGTAGGTTAGATTAGTAGATAGTTGAGTTTTGGGGTTTTTTTCTTCTTTTTCGGTTTTTTTTTCTGTCTCTTGTTAAATTTTGGCTATTGTATATTTGAGTTAATTGTATATCAATGTTTATATCTGAGAGTTTTGTTTATTTTTGTAAACTTGTAAAAATGTTAAATTTCTAATAAAAAATCTATATAAAAAAAAACACTCTCTCTGTGTAGCTCTCCCTCAGTACTGTTCATTTGAAAGTGCGTGCTCCGTCAGTGCTGACCTTCTGATGGTGCAGTGCTCTCTCAGTTCAGAGCCGCTGACAGTGTGGCATTCCCTCTGGACTGAATCTCTGACAGTGTGGTGCTCCCTCGGTACTGACCCTTTGACAGTGCATCACCCCCTCAGTACTGACCCTCCGCCAGTTCAGCGCTCCCTCAGTACTGACCAATTGACAGTGTAGCACTCCCTCAGTCCTGACCCTCTGACAGTGCAGCACGCCCTCAGCACTGACCCTCTGAAATGCAGCACTCGCTCAGTACTGACCCTCTGACAGTGCAGCACTGACTCAGTACTGTCCCTCTGACAGTGCAACACTTGCTCAGTACTGACCCTCTGACAGTGCAGCACTCCCTCAGTAATGACTCTCCGACTTTGCAGTGAAGAAGGTAGCACTGACAGGGAATACTTGCGGACACAGAGATGGGTTCAAGTGCGTATACTTCAACGCAAGGAGTATCAGAAATAAGGTCGGTGAACTTAAGGCGTGGATAGGTACCTGGGACTATGAAGTTGTGGCCATCACGGAAACGTCGATAGAAGAGGGACAGGAATGGTTGTTGGAGGTTCCTGGTTACAGATGTTTCAGTAGGATTAGGGAGGGTGGTAAAAAAGGAGAGGGGGTGGCGTTGCTAATTAGAAATGGTATAACAGCTGCAGAAAGGCAGTTCGAGGGGGATCTGCCTTTAGAGGTAGTATGGGCTGAAGTCAGAAATAGGAAAGGTGCAGTCACCTTGTTGGGTGTTTACTATAGGCCCCCCAATAGCAGCAGAGATGTAGAGAAACAGATTGGGAAACAGATTTTGGAAAGGTGCAGAAGCCACAGGGTAGTAGTCATGGGCGATTTCAACTTCCCAAATATTGATTGGAAGCTCTTTAGATCTAGTAGATTGGATGGGGCGGTGTTTGTGCAGTGTGTCCAGGAAGCTTTTCTAACACAGTATGTAGATTGTCCGACCAGAGGGGAGGCCATTTTGGATTTGGTACTCGGTAATGAACCGGGACAAGTGATGGGCTTGTTAGTTGGTGAACATTTTGGTGATGGTGACCACAATTCTGTGACTTTCACCTTGGTTATGGAGAGAGATAGGTGCGTGCAACAGGGTAGGTTTTACAATTGGGGGAAGGGTAAATACGATGCTGTAAGACAGGATCTGAGGAGCATAAGTTGGGAGCATAGGCTGTCGGGGAAGGATGTCGTGGAAATGTGGAACCTTTTCAAGGAACAGATAAGACGTGTCCTTGATATGTATGTACCGGTCAGGCAGGAAAGAAATGGTCGTGTGAGGTAACCTTGGTTGACGAGGGAGGTTGAATGTCTTGTAAAGAGGAAGAAGGAGGCTTACATAAGGTTGAGGAAACAGGGTTCAGACAGAGCAGTGGAGGGATACAGGATAGCCAGAAGGGACCTGAAGAAAGGGATTAGGAGAGCCAAGAGAGGGCATGAAAAATCTCTGGCGGATAGGATCAAGGATAACCCAAAGGCATTTTATGCGTATGTGAGAAACATGAGAATGACGAGAACGAGGGTAGGTCCAAGAACAGTAGTGGGAGACTGTGTATTGAGTCGGAAGAGATAGGAGAGGTCTTGAATGAGTACTTTTCTTCAGTATTTACGAATGAGAGGAACCGTATTGTTGAAGAGGAGAGTGTGAAACGGACTGGTAAGCTAGAGGAGATACATGTTAGGAAGGAAGATGTGTTGGATATTTTGAACAACTTGAGGATAGACAAGTCCCCCGGGCCTGATGGGATATATCCTAGGATTATGTGGGAAGCAAGAGAGGAAATTGCAGTACTGTTGGCAATGATCTTTTCATCTTCACTGTCAACGGGGGTGGTACCAGGAGACTGGAGAGTGGCAAATGTTGTGCCCCTGTTCAAAAAAGGGAATAGGGATAACCCCGGGAATTACAGGCCAGTTAGTCTTACTTCGGTGGTAGGTAAAGTAATGGAAAGGGTACTGAGGGATAGGATTTATGAGTATCTGGAAAGGCACTGCTTGATTAGGGACAGCCAGCACGGATTTGTGAAGGGTAGGTCTTGCCTTACAAGTCTGATTGAATTCTTTGAGGAGGTGACCAAGCATGTGGATGAGGGTAGAGCAGTGGATGTAGTGTACATGGATTTTAGTAAGGCATTTGATAAGGTTCCCCATGGTAGGCTTATGCGGAAAGTCAGGAGGCATGGGATAGAGGGAAATTTGGCCAATTGGATAGAAAACTGGCTATCCGGTCGAAGTCAGAGAGTGGTGGTAGATGGTAAATATTCAGCCTGGAGCCCAGTTACAAGTGGAGTTCCGCAGGGATCAGTTCTGGGTCCTCTGCTGTTCGTAATTTTTATTAATGACTTGGATGAGGGAGTCGAAGGGTGGGTCAGTAAATTTGCAGATGATACGAAGATTGGTGGAGTTGTGGATAGTGAGGAGGGATCTTGTCGGCTGCAAAGGGACTTGGATATGATGCCGAGCTGGGCTGAGAAGTGGCAGATGGAGTTCAACCCTGCCAAGTGTGAGGTTGTCCATTTTGGAAAGACAAATAAGAATGCGGAATACAGGGTTAACGGTAGGGTTCTTAGTGAGATAGAGGAACAGAGGGATCTTGGGGTCTATGTTCATAGGTCTTTGAAAGTTGCCACTCAGGTGGATAGAGCTTGTAAGAAGGCCTATGGTGTATTAGCGTTCATTAGCAGAGGGATTGAATTCAAGAGTCGTGAAGTGATGTTGCAACTGTACAGGACTTTGGTTAGGCCACATTTGGAGTACTGTGTGCAGTTCTGGTCGCCTCACTTTAGGAAAGATGTGGAAGCTTTGGAGAGGGTGCAGAGAAGATTTACCAGGATGTTGCCTGGAATGGAGAATAGGTCGTACGAGGATAGGTTGAGAGTGCTAGGCCTTTTCTCGTTGGAATGGCGAAGGATGAGGGGTGACTTGATAGAGGTTTATAAGATGATCAGAGGAATAGATAGAGTAGACAGTCAGAAACTTTTTCCCCGGGTACAACAGAGTGTTACAAGGGGACATAAATTTAAGGTGAAGGGTGGAATGTATAGGGGAGATTAGATTAGATTAGATTACATTACATTACAGTGTGGAAACAGGCCCTTCGGCCCAACAAGTCCACACCGACCCGCCGAAGCGCAACCCACCCATACCCCTACATTTACCCCTTACCTAACACTACGGGCAATTTTGTATGGCCAATTCACCTGACCTGCACATCTTTGGACTGTGGGAGGAAACCGGAGCACCCGGAGGAAACCCACGCAGACACGGGGAGAACGTGCAAACTCCACACAGTCAGTCGCCTGAGTCGGGAATTGAACCCGGGTCTCTGGCGCTGTGAGGCAGCAGTGCTAACCACTGTGCCACCGTGCCGCCAGATGTCAAGGGTGGGTTCTTTACCCAGAGAGTGGTGGGGGCATGGAATGCGCTGCCTGTGGGAGTGGTAGAGTCAGAATCTTTGGTGACCTTTAAGCGGCAATTGGATAGGTACATGGATGGGTGCTTAAGCTAGGACAAATGTTCGGCACAACATCGTGGGCCGAAGGGCCTGTTCTGTGCTGTATTGTTCTATGTTCTATGTTCTATGTTCTAACATCAGAATGGGGTGGTGCCTCCCTGGTGCCAGGGTTAAGGATGTCTCAGAGAGGGAGCAGAATATTCTCAAAGGGGAGAATATCCCTGTGAGGGGGCGCTGTTGTACATCAGTATCAATGACATAGGAATAGAAAAGGATGAGGTCCTGATGAGAGAATACAGGAAATTAGGTTGATAAGTAAAATGTAGGTCCTCAAGGATAGTAATATCTGGATTACTCTCTGTCCCTCATACTAGTGAGAGTAGGAACAGCAGGATAGAGCAGATAAATGCATGACTAAGGGTCTGGTGTAGGGGAGAAGGATTCACATTTTTGGATCATTGGAATCTCTTGTGGGGTAGTATTGACTTGCATAAGAAGAATGGATTGTACCTGCACTAGAAGGGAAGATTTGCTAGTGTTACTCGGGAGGCATTAAACCAGTGAGGGAGTGGGGGGTAAACCCAAAGTGAATGTGAGGAAAGAGCTAAGTCTGAGGCTGGTACAGTTCATACGTCAACAGTCAAGGGCAAGGCAGAGAATGAGGTGGGACTGAGCAGTTCCACTGCATTTACTTCATTGCAAGAGGCCTGGCAAGTCAGGCAGATGAGCACAGGCTATGGTTTTGAACATGGCACTGGGATATCATAGCAATTACAGAGGCATGAAACAGGGATGGATAGGACCAGCACCTTAGTGTTCCTGGGTATAGATGCTATAACAAGGATAGAAAGGGGGCAACAGAGCAGGGGGAGAGGTGTTTTTGATGAGGGATAACATTACAGCTGGGCTTCAGGAAGATATTCCTGAGAGTATATCCAGGGAAATGAGAAGTTAGAAATTAATGATCACCTTATTGGGATTGTACTATCGACAACTCCCCCCACCTTCCCCAATAATCAGCGGGGAAATGCGAAGCAAATTTCCCAAGAGATCACTGTTCTCTGTAAGAAGAATATGGTTGCATACAAGACTTGACCATTTTTTCTTTATTCATTCACAGGATGAGGGTGTCACTGGCTGGGCCCAGGGAGCAGTTAAGAATCAACCACATTGCTGTGGGTCTGGAGTCACCTGTAGGCCAGACCAGGTAAGGATGGCAGATTCCTTCCCTAAAGGTTATTAATGATCCAGGTGGGGTTTTCCAACAATTGACATTTCCAGCAATTCATTGTCGTCACTAGATTCTTAATTCCAGATTTTTATTGAACTCACATTCCACTATCTGCCGTGACTGGATTCAAACCCAGGTCCCACGATGGTTATCTGGGTCTCTGGATTAACTGGCTAGCGATAATATCACCAGGCCATCACCGCATCTTCTGTTGGGAAATGAGGCAGGGTGAGTGACTGAGGTATCAGTGGGGCAGCACATCAGCACCAAAGATCCCACAGTGACACATTGGTTAGCGCTGCTGCCTCAGCTCCAGTGACCTGGGTTTGATTCCAGCCTCGGGCGACTGTCTGTGCGGAATTTGCACATTCTCCCAGTGTCTGCGTGGGTTTCCTCCCACAATCCAACGATGTGCAGATTCGCTGCATTACCCATGTTAATTTGCCCATGGTATCCAGATGCAGTAGATGAGGTGTTTGGATGTGCAGGAAAATCTCTGTTTGGTGTGAAAAGATCCTTTGCTGCCTTGGACAGAGGTGAGGTGGGGAGGTTTGGTACATGTTTTACTGCTCCCCCGGCAGTAAGGGAGGGTGAAGGGTTGGTTGGTGGGGAGGCATAAACCTAACAAGGGCATCACGACAGGGAATGGACTTTGCGGAACACAGATTGGGCTGGGGAGGGAAGTATGACCCAAGTGGTGGGGTCTGACTAGGTTGCCGAAATGGCAGAGATTAATGTGCTGTATCTGGATATTAGTGGGGTGGAAGGTGAGGACCAGGGGATTATATCTTATTGTAGTTGGGAGGGGTGGTATAAAGGCAGAGTGTGGGAAGTGGAGGATATGCATTGGAGGGCATTGCTGATCAAGTGTGAGGGAAATTGTGGTCCTTGAAAAAGGAAAACTTTCTGTGATGTCCTGGAGGGCAATTCTTCTCCTGGGAGCAGATATGGCAGAGGCAGAGGAATTGGGAGTACAAGATCATGTTTTTACAGGAGTATACTCAAGGGAAATCAGGAGGGCAAAAAGGAGACATGAAATAGCTTCAGGATATGGTTTAAGGAGAATCCAAAGAAATTCTACAAATACATCAAGTATAAAATAATAACCAGACAGAGAATAGGACCCCTTAAAGATCAACAAGGCCATCTATGGAACAACACGAGGTGGGAGAGATACTATATTATTCTAGTATTTCATGTCGTTTTTTTTACTAGAGAAGGATATGGAAACTAGACAGTTTGGAGAAATAAGCAGTGATAATTTGAAAAGTGTCCATGTTACAGTGGAGGTGGTACTGGATGGCTCAAATTGCATCAAGGTGGATAAATCCCTGGGCCCTGATCAGGTGTATTCAGCAATTTGTGGAAAGCTAGGGAAGTGATGTCAGTGCCCCTCTCTGAGATATTTATATCATCGTTTGTGACAGATAAAGTACTGGAAGACGGGTGCCACTATTTAAAAAGGTGGTAAGGAAAGGTCAGGGAGCAAGAGGACAGTCAGCCTGAAGTCAGTGGCAGGCAAGTTGTTGGAAGGAATTCTGAGGTACAGGATTTACATGTATTTGGAAAGGCAAGGAATGATTAGGGATCATTAACATGGCTTTGTTCATGGGAAATTGTCTCTCTCTAACTTGATTGATTTTTTTTGGAAGAAGAGATTGGAAGATTGATGAAGACAGACTGTGGACGTTGTCTATATGGTCATTGAACAAGGCTCCACAAAGCAGACTGGTTAGCAAGGTTAGACAACATGGAATGCAGGGAGAACTAGCCATTTGGATACAAAACTGGCTTGTAGGTAGGAGACAGAGGGTGGTGATGGAGGGTTGATTTCTGGACTGGAAGCCTGTGAGAAGCTGCGTGCTGCGGGAATGGATATTTGGATTCTTAAATAAATGACTTAGATGTGAATATATGAGGTAGGTTTACACAAAACAACAAAATTGGATGTGTAATGGACAGTGAAGAAAGTTAGTTCAGAATACAACAGGATTTTGATCAGATGGACCGTTGGAGTGAGGAATGGCAGACGGAGTTCAATTTAGACAAATGTGAGCTGCTGCATTTTGGAAAAAAAAATCAGGGCAGAATTTAATGCACTTAATGGGAAGATCCTGGGGAGGTTGCTGAACAAAGAGACCTTGGAGTGCAGGTTCATTTTTTATTGGAAGTAAAGTCACAGGTAGACATGGTAGTGAAGGTGGTAAATGGTACGCTTATATTTATTGGTCAATGCATTGAATACAGAAGCTGGGACGTCATATTGTGGCTGGATAGGACATTGATTAAGCCATTTCAGGAATTCTGTTTTCAATTCCAATTTCCCTGTTCTGAGAAGGATGTTGTGAAACTTGAAATGTTTCAGACAAGATTTACAAAGATTTATGGTTGGAGGATTTGGGCTATAGGGAGAGGCTGAATAGGCTGGGGCTATTTTCACTGGAGAGTCAAAGAGAGGTGACTTTTGGGAGATTTATAAAATCATGAGGGGCATGGATATGGTGAACAGCGAGGGTCTTTTTTCCCCTGGTTAGGTGGGTCCAAAACAAGACCACGTGGGTTTAAGTTGAGAGGGCACAGATTTAAAAGGGATCTAAGGGGCAACGTTTTCAAGCTGAGCGTGGTGTATATGTGGAATGAGCTGCCATGTGAAGTAGTGGAGGCTGATACATTTACAACATTGAAAAGGCATCCGATTGGGTACTTGAATAGGAAGGGTTTTGAGGGATTCAGACCAATAGCTGGCAAATGGGACTCCATTAGTTTAGGATTCCTAGTTGTCATGGGCGAATTGGACCATTGTTTCTGTGCTATACATCTCAGCACAGATAATTCTCCTTGGATATGAGAAGGTTAAGCAGTGATTTCGACAAGGGGTAGATTTGTTTCCAAGATATTTAATTTGAAGAGAGAGGGGAATTGTTAACAATATCACAATTTTAGTAACTACTTTAAGTTAATTGGCAAATAATGCAGGTGAATATGTGACCTATATTTTACTCAGTACATTCTGAGAATCTGGAACCGTCTGAACAGCTTTTGGCACAGATTCAGCAGTTATTTTCAAACAGATTTGCAATTTTACTTTTTAAGGAATGACTTGGGAGGCTGTGGGCAAATGTGAGGGGAATTGGGACAGATTTGCAACATTTCCAGAGGGAGAGAGTACAGCCCCAATGGGCTGAATAGCCCCCATCCCCTGTGCTCTGTGATACTGCCCCATTCACTGTGAATGATGAAGCTCATCCCAGGGCAGAGAGAGGGAGGAGCCCACCACTCACCTCACAATGGGGCCCGGCTGATTGATGGCAGCTCACTGACCAATAGGAGTTGAGTTGGTGTGGTCCTCCAGCCAATGGGAATGAATAAGAGGCGTAGCCAGCAAGACAATACATGACCATGAGCTGTGCAGGGGCAGTGTCACTGTGGGGGGGGGGGATTCAGTGAGTGGACGAGATAGCAGAGACTGGGGGAGAGGCTGCTAGACCTGAATTACAAACTCCAGATACATTAAAACCAAAAGAACTGCGGATGCTGTAAATCAGAAACAACAACCAGGAGGCTCGTGAAAATGTCAGCAGGCCTAACAGCAACTGTGAAGAGAAATCAGAGTTAAAGTTTCAGATTAGATTAGATTACTTACAGTGTGGAAACAGGCCCTTCGGCCCAACAAGTCCACACCGACCCGCCGAAGCGCAACCCACCCATACCCCTATATTTACCCCTTTACCTAACACTACGGGCAATTTAGCATGGCCAATTCACCTGACCCGCACATCTTTGGACTGTGGGAGGAAACCGGAGCACCCGGAGGAAACCCACGCAGACACGGGGAGAACGTGCAAACTCCACACAGTCAGTCGCCTGAGTCGGGAATTGAACCCGGGTCTCTGGCGCTGTGAGGCAGCAGTGCTAACCACTGGGCCACCGTGCCGCCCATGCGGTGACTCTTCCTCAGAACTGATATTACTGAGAAAAAAAGTCAGTTTATATGTAGAAGGTAGGGTGGGGGGAGGATGTAAGGAGTAAAGGATAGGTGGGGATAGAGCAAGAAGAACAGTTGGATAAAGGAGTTAGATAACTATCTGGCTGGGATACTCAGGAGGCATTAAACCAGTGAGGGAGTGGGGTAAACCCAAATAGATAGTGAGAAAGGAGGTAAATCTGAGGTTGGTACAGTTCAGAAGTCAAGCAGTCAAGGCAGGCAAGCGCAAGGCACAGAACGAGGTGGGACTGAACAGTTACAATGCATTTACTTCAATGCAAGAGGCCTGACAGGGAAGGCAGATGGGTTCAGGGTGTGGTTTTGAACATGGGACTGGGATATCATGGGTATGACAGAAATGTGGCTCAGAGATGGATAGGACTGGCAGCTTAATGTTCCAGGGTATAGATGTTATAGGATGGATAGACAGGGGGACAAGACAGGAGGAGGAGTGGTGTTTTTGATTAGGGATAGCATTATGGTTGTGCTTTGAGAGGATATTTCTGGGAGTACGTCCAGTGAAGTTATTTGGGTGGAACTGAGATAAGAGAGGGATGATCACCTTATTGGGGTTGTCTGCGTGAATTTCGTCCGGGTGCTCTGGGTTCCATCCATTGTCCAAAGATGTGCAGGTTGGGTGGATTATCCAGGCTGAATTGCCCATAGTGTTCAGGGATGTGCAGGTTAGGTGGATTATCCAGGCTGAATTGCCACAGTGTTCAGGGTTGTGCAGGTTGGTGGATTATCCAGGCTGAATTGCCCATAGTGTTCAGGGATGTGCAGGTTAGGTAGATTATCCAGGCTGAATTGCCCATAGTGTTCAGGGATGTTCAGGTTAGGTGGATTATCCAAGCTGAATTGCCACAGTGTTCAGGGATGTGCAGGTTAGGTGGATTATCCAGGCTGAATTGCCACAGTGTTCAGGGATGTGCAGGTTGGTGGATTATCCAGGTTGAATTGCCCATAGTGTTCAGGGATGTGCAGGTTGGGTGGATTATCCAGGCTGTATTGCCCATAGTGTTCAGTGATGTGCAGGTTTAGGTGGATTGGCCATGGGAAATGCAATGTAACAGGGGGAGTGTAGGAGGCTCTGAGGGTCAGTGTGAATGTGATAGGCCGAATGGATTCTCTGATAATTAGACTAGTTTTTAAATAGTTCTAGAAAAGAACAGACCAGATGTAAAAGTTGATGTTCTAAATTGGACAAAGGCCAATTTTAACGGCACATGGCAAGAACTTACAAAATTTGTTTGTGGGAGGCTAATCCCAGGTAAAGGGACGGCTGGGAAGTGGAAATGTAAGGAAGAGGAGTAGGCCATCTGGCCCCTCAAACCTGCTCTGCCATTCAATAAGATCAGGGCTGATCTTTTCATGGCCTCAGCTCCACTTTCCTGCTGTCTTACCATAACCATTAATTCCTTTCCTGTTCACAAATCTACCTTTTGCCTTAAAGGCATTCAAGATGAAAGCCTCAACTGCTTCACTCAGCAGAGAATTCCACAGATTCACAAACCTTGAGCTGAAGAAGCTCCTCCTGGACCCAGTCCTAAATCTGCTCCCCCTTAATTTGAGGCTATGCTGTCTAGCTTCACCTGCCCCCAGTGGAAATAACATCCAAACTTCTATCTTATCTATTCTTTTCATAATTTTATTTTTCCTATCCAACCTCCCATTCTTCTAAATTCCAAAGAGTATAATCCCAGTATACTTAATCTCTCCACATACGCCAACCCTCTCAACTCCAGACTCCAACTAGTGAGCCTCCCCTATACTCCATCCAGTGCCACTACATCCTTCCTGATGTAAGGGAACCAAACCTGTACACACTACTCCAGGTGTGGTCTCACCAGCTCCCTGTAAAGCTGCAGAATAACCATCCCTCTAGCAATGGAGGACGATATTCCCTTCACTGCCTTATTTACCTGCTGCACCTGCAAACCAACTTCCTGTGATTCATGCACCAGGACACTCAGCTCCCTCTGCACAGCAGCATGCTGCAAGTTTTCACCATTTCATCATCAGTTTGCTGTTAGTCTGACCAAAATGGATGACCTCACACTTCCCAACATTGTACTCCATCTGCCAGATCCTTACCCACTCAATTAACCTATCTGTATCCCTGTGCAGACTTACAGTGGCCTCTGCACACATTGCTCTACCACTCATCTTAGTGGCGTCTACCTTTCATGAATCGATGCTGTGTCTACTCGAGACAAATTCTATCCAGATAGCTTACTATTTCTTGCTTGAGAGATCAGGCTTTTTTCTCACGACAGAAGTTATGCTAACAGGTCCATTTTAAAATATTGGCATCACATTTGTAGCTTACCAATCTGTCAGAACCGTCCCAGAGTCCAGCAAATTTTAGTGAATTATCATGTGTGCATTTGCTATTTACCCTCTGCCATCTGTTATTGTCCCCTGGGATGCATTCCATCAGGGCCAGGAGACCCATCTACCTTTAGGCTGTTATCTTTTCCAACACGACCTCTTTACTGAGAATGATTGCTTCTCTGTCCACATCTGCCTTTGCCTGCATAGGCCTGTGACAATGTGAGTACAGAGACAGTATGCTCCTGTTAAGGCCAAGGCTGATAGGTGTAGAGAATGCTGCCTGTCAACAGAAATTGAGGCTCTGGTCATGAAAATGAAGGAGGGATATGGCAGGTACAGACAGCTGGGTTTAAGTTACTCCCTAGAGGAGTATAAGGGCGGTAGGAGTATACTCTAGGGAAACGAGGAGGGCAAAAAGGGGACATGAGATAGCTTTGGGAAATAAGTTTAAGGAGAATCCAAAGAGATTCAACAAATACACCTAGGACAAAAGAGTAACCAGGCAGAGAATAGGGACCCTCAAAGATCAGCAAGGCTGTCTGTGGAACCATAGGAGGTGGGTGAGATACTATCCGCGGATTTCATGTCAGCCTTTACTGAAAGAGGATGTGGAAGCAAGAGAGTTTGGAAAAATAAATAGTGATAACTTGACAAGTGTCCTTATTACAGAGGAGGAGGTACTGGATATCTTAAAATACATAAAGCGGAATAAATCCCTGGGACCAGATCAGGTGTATCCCAGAACTTTGTGGGAAGTTAGGAAAGTGATTGCCGGGCCCCTCGCTGAGATATTTGTATCACCGATAGCCACAGGTGAGGTGCTGCAAGACAAGCGCCATTATATGAGAAAGGTGATGAGGAAAGGCCAGGGAACAATACACCAGTGAGCCTGAAGTCAGGCAAATTGTTGGAAGGGCTTCTCAGGTTCAGGATTTGGATGTAATTGGAATGGCAAGAAATGATTAGGGATAGTCAGCATGGCTTTGTGCATGAAAATCACTAACTTGGACTTCAGAAAGATGTTCAACAAAGTTCCACATAACAGACTGGTTAGCAAATTATACAAAATTGGCTGGAAGGTTGGAGACAGAGGATAGTGGTGGAGGGTTGCTTTTCGGACTGGAGACCTGTGATGAGCAATGTGGTGTAAGGATTGGTGCTGGGTCCACTGCTTTTCATCATGTATATAAATGATTTCTATGTGAATATAGGAGCTATGGTTAGTGACTTTACATAGACAGCAAAATTGGAGGTGCAGTGGACAGGGAAGGAAGTTATCTCAGAGTACAATGGGACTTCAATCAAATGGGTGAGGAATGGCAGATGGAGTGTAATTCAGATCAATATGAGGTGCTGCATTTTGGAAAGGCAAATCAGGGCAGGACTTATACACTTAATGGGAAGGTCCTGGGGAGCGTTGCTGAACAAAGAGACTTTGAGGTGCAGGTCAATAGTTCTTTGAAAGTGGAATCATTGATAGGCAGGGTAGTGAAGAAAGCGTTTGGTATACTTGCCTTTATTGGTCTGTGCATTGAGTATAGGAGTTGCGACATTATTTTGCAGCTGTACGGGACATTGATTCAGCCACTTCTGGAACTCTGCTTTCAGTCCTGGTCTCCCTGCTATCGGAATGATATTATGAAACTTGAAAGGATTCAAAAAAAGATGTGCAAAGATGTTGCCAGGGTTGAGGGTTTGACCTATAGGGAGAGGCTGAATAGGCTGAGGCTGTTTTCCCTGGAGCATCGGATGTTGAGAAGTGACCTTCGAGGTTGATAAATCGTGAAGGTCATGGTTAGGGTGAACAGCCAGGATCTTATTCCTTGGTTAGGGGAGTCCAAAACCAGAGAGCACAGGCTTAAGGTGTGAGGGAAAAGATTTAAAAGGGATCTAAGGAGCAATGTTTTCAAGCTGAATGTGGTACGTGTATGGAATGAGCTGCCAGAGAGAGTGTGGAGGCTGGTATGAGTGAGATTGGTGGAGCATGAGCCTCGGTCGGGAGCAGGTGCTATAACAGATAGACAGAGAGAGTGTAGGAGCAGAGAGAATATGATGACACTTATCCGGGCAGAGCGTGAAAGGTTATCGATGCTTGTCCTGTATTGCTGGAATTTCTCCAGAATGCAGCCACTGCACTGCGCTGGTTGGTGAGCTCAGACAATGCTTGGTAGTTCTGGTGGTGTGGCCCTCTCTGGGAAGAGAATGGCCCTGCTTTGTACTCGCCCACCCAGCAGGACCTCCATGCCCCTTTCGACAACCATGGTGCAATTACTCCTTATCTACCATGTTAGGAGCAAACTGTGTAGCTCCAAACCGAGAAAACTCAACCGTGTGCCCATTGGCCTTTTAAACATGAAAACAGTGCCAGGGATCATGGAACATCCAGGGGCATCCGGGCGATAATGAATACCTCCAGCCAAGATGAGTGGGAGAATCGAGCTGATATGGAACGAGAGGGACACCATGTGGTGGGGTGGGTGGCTAAAGAGATGAGTTCGATAATATAGCACCAAAAAACTAGCTCGGCCTCGTGCAGACAATCCCTCTGTCACACTCCATGAAAATGACACTGAGACAAATTATTATTTGATTCCCGTCAATGAGGCGAAGACTCTGCAGACCCCACTCACAGTTACAAAGCTGCTGCTGCTTATCGATACTCTCCATCACAGAGAAGGATCTAAAGGTGACCTACTCTTGGGAAATAAGGCAGGGCAGGTAACAGAGATATCGCTGTGGAAGACGTTTAAGGTAACTAGCCATAATTTCATTAGTTTTAAAACAGAGATGGAAAAGGATGAACTGGATCTAAAAGTTAATGTTCTAATTTGGAGGAAGGCACATTTTGGTGATATGAGTCAAGAACTTTGAAAGTGGATTGGGACAGATATCCGTAGATAAGGAACCAGTTGAGAAGAGGGAAGAATTCAAACATGAGACGTGAAGAGTACAAAGACCTGTTAGGGTGAAGGACAAGGATGGTAGCTGTAAGGAATGCTGGAGGACTAGAAAAAATTGAGAGTCTTGTCACGGAAAAGAGGGAAACATATGTCAAGCACAGAGAGCAGGAATCGTGGTGTTTTTCAGTATTTATTCAGGGGATGATGGTATCACTGGTTAGGCCAGCATTTATTTCCCATTTTGAAATGCCCAGAGGGCAATTAAGAGTCAACCAAATTGCTGTGGATCTGGAGTTACATGTAACCCAGACCAGGTAGTGATGGCAGTTTGCTTCCTCCAAGGATATCAGCAAATCAGATTTTTTTTTCTTCCAACAATCGAAAATGTATTCATCATGGTCATTAGCCTTTTAATTCTAGACTTAAAGTGAATCTCGCGATTTACTTAAAAGGGAAATCAGGAGGCCATAAAGCGGACATGAAATAGCGTTGGCAAGTAGGGTTAAGGGGAATCCAAAAGGACTTTACAAATACATTAAAGACAAAAGAGTAACTCGGGAGAGTTTCGGGCCACCTAAAGATCAGCAAGGCTGCAGATGTACAGAAACGCAGGAGATGGAGTTCGTAGTAAACACGCATTTTGCATCAGTATTTACTATGCAGAAGGATATGAAGCTAAAGAGCTTTGGCAATACACAGTGAGATCTTGAAAAGTGTCTGTATTACAGAGGAGGAGATGTTGGAGTTTGTAAAGCTTGTAGGGATTTTAAGAAAGGGCTTCCTGAAGAAGAGCTTATGCCCGAAACGTCGATTCTCCTGCTCCTCAGCTGCTGCCTGGCCTGCTGTGTTTTTCCAGCACCACATTTTACAACTCTGGTACTCCAGCATCTGCAGTCCTCACTTTCTCCTAACTGATAAGCAATAGTCAACATGGCTTGAAATGTGGGAAATTGTGTCTCATTAAATTGACTGACTTTTTTTTGAAGAAGTGACAAAGAGGATTCATGAGGCAGAGAGGTGTTCATCGTCGATATGGAATTCACTAAGGTATTTGGAAAACATTCCGGATGGTAGACTGAGTACCAAGTTTAGTTCATGTGGAATGCAAGGAGAACTATTCATGTGGATGCAAAATTTAATCGAAGATAGGAGATAGATGGTGGTGGTGGAGGGTTGCTTTTCAAAATGGAGACCTGTGACCCCTGATGTACGACAAGGATCGGTGCTGGGTGCAACGCTTTTCATTACTTATATAAATCATTTGGATAGGAACATAACAGCGATAGTGGTAAGTTTGCAGGTGATACTAAAATTCATGCTATAGTGACCAGCAAAGAAGATTAACCTCAGAGTAAAATGGGATTTTGATCAGATGGACTGATGGGCTTAAGAGTGGCAAATGGTGTTGAATTGAGATAACTGTGAGCTGCTGCATTTGGAAATGCAAATCAGGGCAGGACTTATACATTAATGGTAAGGTCTTGGGCAGTGTTGCTGAACTAAGAGACCTTGGAGTGCAGTTTCATAGTTCCTTGAAAGTGAAGTCACAGTTACACAGAATAGTGCAGAAGGCATTTAATATGCTTGCCTTTATTGTTCAGTGCTTTGAATATATGAATTACGTGGTCATGTTGTTCCTGTACAACACATTAAATCAGCCACTTTTGGAGTACTGCATTGAATTCTAGTCTCCCTCCTATTGGAAAGATACTGTGAAACATGAAGGAAGTCAAAAAAGATTTACAAGGATGTTGCCAGGATTTGAGCTATACGGAGAGCCAGAGTAGGTTGCAGTGATTTTTCCTGGAGCGTGAGGGGCACACACAGCGTGGATAGGCAAGATCTTTGCCCCAAAACTAGAGGGCATGGATTTCAGGTGAAAATGACCGAAGAAGGAACTTTTTCACACAGAGGGTGATGGAATGAGCAGCCGGAGGAGGTGGTAGAGGCTGTTAAGTTAACAACATTTAAAAGGCATTTGGATTGGTACATGAAGAGGAAGGGTTTAGATTGATATTCGCCGAATGCTGGCAAATGGAATAGTTTAATTTGAGATATCTAATCCGAATGGACGAGTTGGATTGAAGGGTCTGTTTCCTTGCTGTATATCTCCAAGACTCTATGACTCTGTCTGAACTCAAACCAATATCCCATTAATTCATCGTTCCCGGAAATACTAACTTATGTTGCTCGATGCAATATGAATGTCTTCATTTCAGTATTCTGAAACCTGTGAACACATCCTTCCATAACAATGTCTCTGAGCATCTTTCCATCTGTCTATTTCCCAATCTCTCCCATTTGTTAGTATATAACAGTTGGCATTTAAATCCCGAATTCCAGTTTTAATTACCCAGTTTTAATGTGAATAATTGTCCTGTATATTTCCCTGGTTTTGAATGTTGCTCACCCGAAAGCATCAGGTTGCAACATTAAGAAGCTTGGAAACAATGTTCAAAAAGCATAGATTGCGTGTTCTTTGACTTCCAGGTGTCCTGATCTGTGCTCTGTGTTGGGTAGTGGGGTTTCAGCAGTTTTGAGGCTCACATTTGTAACTTGTTGTGTGCCTATCCACTGAACGATTGTGTTAATCATTCTCTGCCGGTCATGTGCTCAGTAACATGAGGAATCCCCTCTACTGTTATTGATGTAGTCCAGACTTTTCACTTGCATTTGTGTGACATTTGACTGAACTCTAGTTTTGCAACGTTAGTGTAATTGTTGGGAACGGTTTCCTTGAGGCTGCGTTTTAAGCTGCTGTGGAAATTTAGGAAGACCAGAGGCTTTGGTGACCCGGTCTGGATGAGTCATGGTGACTGCAGTTGCAGCATCTGGGTCTACAACATGAACAACAAATGGAGCAGTGGCTGAAGATAGTGGAATCTCTGTAAAATGAAATGAGGGGATCAGAATCAGACCAGCGACAGTTTTAGAGAATGTTTCAGAAGGATTGAATGGCTCGCTCATGTAACTTATTCAGATATTTCTGTTAGTCACAAACCAATTCCCCTTCTCTCCCAGTGTCCCATAATGGTGGGGAGTAAGTCACCTCCTCCTGTTCCTGGATAACAGGATCGTGGGACCTCACTATCCTCCAGATTTCCCTGTGTTCTAGTCTCGAGAAGTTGAATGACTGCCTCGTCTTCCTGTGTCCCAGTCTCGAGAGGTTAAGTGACTGCCTTCTGTTCCTGTGTCCCAGTCTCGAACAGTTGAATGACTGCCTCCTGTATCTGAGTCCTACTTTTAAGCAGTTGAGTTATTGCCTCCTGTTCTGGTGTCTCAGTCTCGAGCAGTTGAATGACTGCTGCCTGTTCCTGTATCCCAGTCTCAAGCAGTTGAATGACTGCCTCCTGCTCCTGTGTCTCAGTCTCGAGCAGTTGAATGACTGCCTCCTATCTCTGTGTCCCAGGTTTGTGAAAATAGATGTAATCCTCCTGTTCCTGAGTAACAGGCTCCAGTATGTGAGTGTTCTCCTGCTGGTCTTGTGGAATGGAATTGAGGGATTCAATAGCCTAGCCACATTTCATACAGCTCCTGTTGACTGAAAATTTTTCTTTTGTTTCTGTAAAATTCCATCAAAATCTGAATGCCGCATTTACAGTTTATTTCTCAGACTGAAAAAACACGCTGACTGACTGTCTTTTTGTTACTCAGAGAGGAGAAGCTGAATGAGTAATATGCTCCAGAGGCTAAATGGTCTTCCCCTATTCCTTTGTAACAGACGAGAGAGGCTGGATGGCCTCCCCTTCTCCTTCTGTAACATGCTCAAGAGGCTGAATGGCTTACTCCTGTCCCTCTGTAACAGGTCCGATAGGCTGAATGGCCTCTGTAATAAACCCGAGAGGCTGAATAGTTTCTTCCTGTCCCTCTGTAACAGGCACATGTGGACAGAATGGTTTCTCCCTGTTCCAGAGCAGCAATTTAACAGGGCTTTTAAAACTAGGAGCAGCATTTCTCCCTATCAGATATTTTATGGATCTGGTCTGTTATTTTATCCCCGTCTCCTTTTATAAACAGAGTGGAACATAGAGAACTGATTAGATTACTTACAGTGTGGAAACAGGCCCTTCGGCCCAACAAGTCCACACCGCCCCGCCGAAGCGCAACCCACCCATACCCCTACATTTACCCCTTACCTAACACTATGGGCAATTTAGCATGGCCAATTCACCTGACCTGCACATCTTTGGACTATGGGAGGAAACCGGAGCACCCGGAGGAAACCCACGCAGACACGGGGCGAACGTGCAAACTCCACACAGTTAGTCACCTGAGGCGGGAATTGAACCCGGGTCTCTGGCGCTGTGAGGCAGCAGTGCTACCGTGCTGCCCAGTGTTCCGGCAATACTCCCACATACAAGTAAGAAAGATTTAAATGATTGAAAGATTTATGCTGTACACCTGAACAGCCCTCATCCATTCCATCCAGACTGAGTAACTGTTCCCTTTTATTGTGTTATGTAAAGTAATGTAAGGAACTGATTAACTGACCCTGTTTGCTCGCTGCTTGTGATTATTATCAGTCTCCATGGATTCTAATTACCCCTGAGGTGGGTTTCCATTATTAATGATAATGGCCCCCATTCAATGTGTTATCCCATAGTATATATGGGAGCATTACCGACAGTACTAACAGGGATCAGCGGCTCCAGAGAGAGGGGGAGGAGAGATGAGAAACTGAGAACATTCGACTGGAATGCTCCAACAATGGATCAGAATCTGAGAACATTAGACCAGAATGTTCCAACAATCGACAGGAGTTTGGCTTCTTTCTACATATTATTTGTTGTCATTACCATCGTGGATCCGATATGCATTTTACATTATTCAATATTTTTATTATGTTATCCTGTCCATTGTTGGTGTCCCTGGTAAGATTCACTGCCCATTTATTATTTGCATTACCATGCGTGACTGTATTACTGTTCTGTTCATCTCCAGACTCTCCAAACTACTATGAACAACATTCTTTCTCTCCATTTTAGTTCTGGCAATGTGCCTTGTGGGTTGACCTACTCAGTTTCAGATATGAATCAGAATTCATTGTGTCGCTGCCCTTGGTATTTAAATATTGAACGCATGGAGGTCATTGTCTTCTATTCTGTTTACAAACTCCACCACTTTCATCTGACTCCATCCCATCCCTTGCCAACATCTGAGGCTTAAACAGACGAGTCACAACTATGGCCACGAACTGATTCCTGGCACCACAACCTGACAATTCCTAATTTTAACTAGGGACACCGGCAGAAAATACTTCACTGGCTCCTCCCATCTGCTATTTGCTCGTTGAGCTATGAAATGCAGTCTTAATGAAGCTAATAATCCGCTGCAGACACTCCCAGCTGCCGAGGTAAATCTGAGTCGATACTCCATGACTCGTATCTGAAGTCAGACCAAAATCCCATCATTTCTGTGCGGATTGATTTATACTGTTGTTGCGACTGACAATGCCTTTACTTTAATATTCTCAAGCACAACTGTCTATGACATGGTCCTCAGTCTGCCTCTGCTGATTACACAAACCCCTGCCAGTTTTTCACATCGAAACTGATTTTCTCCATGTATGTTCTCTCTCAAACAATAATTTTCATACCTCCTGCCGCCGACACGCGCGCGTGCCCGCACACACACACAAACACACTCACAATCTGTTGCCTTATACTGGCGTATTGGAGATACAGAGATATACGTTTGTGGGAGCTCATTTATAATCACTCACTGAATGGGTTGCAAATCTCCCCGTGCAAGGCATTTTTGTACTGCAAGTATAGGTAGCAATGTACTGGTAAATGTTTGCAATGCTCTCCTTGCTAGGCATAGTTCAGTTTATAGTATCTAGGCCGGTTCTGTGAGACAGATTCAGAATTTGATGTAATGAACCATTTCAACTAATCTTGCAATATTTTTATTGAATACTGTCATTCTTGTGATTGGAGGAACCATTGCCTCACTTTTCCAATTACTCCATCACCCCTGTCTCCTTATCCATATCTTCACAACATGCTGTCAGTTAATCAATTGTTTGTTTTTCTGTATTTTTCCCTGGCGTTGGTTTTTGACCCCAGTGTATCGAGTGCTGACATTGTGAAGCTCAGAAACAATGAAATGGTATGTGGCGGCCTCTTGGTCACTTTCCGGCATGTGCCACATGGTGCTGCATGTTGGACAGTGGGTTCCAGTAGCTTTGACTCGCGTCTTTGAAACTTGGTCTATGTCTTACCACTGAACGCTTGTCTTTGTATCTCTCAGCTGATCATGTGGTCAGGAACACGACGATGGCCCTCGAGTATTATTGTAAATGACCAGGTATCTAGTTTGTAGCTGACGGGCTTCTGAATGACTCCTGTTATTGAAAAGTTAGTGGAGACTTGGGAATGGTTTGCTCTACGTTGTACTGTGAGCTGCCTCAGACATTCAAGGAGACCTGAAGATTTGGCGACCAAATTCTGAATGGAGCACGGGGACTGTATGTACAGCATCTGGATCTGCAACATGAACAACAAACGGAGCTGAGACTGCAGAGAGTGGAAGCTCTGAAGCCACGAAGTGATTATATGTGGGGAAAGGGATCTGCTGAATCTGTCTGTGTCTTAACGTGGACACAGAAACCCTCTCACTCTCCATCTGACAGACAACCGTGCACATTCTACCTCTATCCCGTACACGCACATACTCCCCCTCTCTCACATGCACGCACAGACACATTCCCCTCTCTCACACGCACGCACACCCTCTCTATTCCTTCCACAAATTAATATATTTATCCTCACTCTCTCACAAACACACAAACTCTCTCCTCCCTCACACACAGACACTCCACCATGCTCTCAAACACACACATACGTGCACATGAAAATCTGTGAAGTGAATTTGCATTTGCAGATTTGTATTTTCAGATATATTATATTTTGTCAAAAATATGCAATTTGCACACAGTCAGTCAAAGCAGTATTTTGCAAACTCATAGTTTGGAAATGGGGCAAGGGCAATCAAAATGCGATTAGGCAAGAATTAGGATGCAGAGAATGGTTTATCGAAATGCAGGGGTTTGGGACAATGGAAATGCGGAGCTGGATTAAGGTCCAGATAGTCCTTAATTGTGTGTCACTGTCAGGCAAGGAAGAAGTGATAGGGTAGGGGAACCATGGTTTACGACAGAAATTGCGTCTCTTGTTCAGTGGAAGAAGGAGGCTTACGTGTTGATGAGACAAGCTGGTTCAGATGAAGCGATGGAGAGCTACATATTAGCTAGGAAGGATTTAAAGAGAGAATTAAGAAGAGCAAAGAGAGGACATGAGCAGTTTTTTAGCAGGTAGAATAAAGGAGAACCCTAAAGCTTTCTGTAGGCATGTGAGGAATAAAAGGATGACTAGGGTAGGAATAGGACCAGTCAAAGACAGAAGGGAGAAATTGAGTGCGGACACTGTGGAGATCGGAGAGGTGTTAACCGAACCTTTATCATTGGTTTTTCACTCAGGAAAAGGAGAATATTGGAGAGGAGAAGAATGAGTTACGCAATATTAAACTAGAAAGGATTGAGATTATTTATGAAGAGATGCGTTCAATTCTGGAAGAAGTGAAATTATAGGAGGGGGGAAAAGAGGGGAGGGGGGAAAAGAGGAGGGGGTGTAGCACTACTAATCAGAGAGGGTATCACAGCTACAGAAGCTTCCATTGACGAGGAAGATCTGCCTACCGAGTCAGTATGGGTGGAAATTAGGAACAGCAAGGGAGCAGTCACCTCTTTAGGGGTTTACTACAGGCCCCCAATAGCAGGAGGGAGATGGAAGAAAGCATAGGTCGGCAGATTTTGGAAAAGTGTGGATGTAGTAGGGTTGTTGTAATGGGTGACTTTAACTTTCCCAATAGTTAAAGCAGAAGATTTGCTTCAAGCAGAAGATTTGAATGGAGCTGTTTTTGTAAGGTGTGTTCAGGAGGGTTTCCGAACTCAGTACGTTGACAGGCCGACGAGGGGAGAGGCCATTCTAGACTTAGTGCTCGGAAACAAGCCAGGGCAGGTATCAAATCTTGTGGTGGGAGAGCATTTTTGTGATAGTGACCACAACTGCCTCACATTAAACATAGCTATGGAGAAGGAGAGGATTAGGCAAAATGGGAGGATATTTAATTGGGGAAGAGGAAACTATGATGTGATTAAACATGAGTTAGGATGCATGGATTGGGAGCAATTGTTCCATGGTAAAGGCACTATAGATATGTGGAGTCTGTTTAAGGAACAGTTGTTGCGAGTGATGAATAAATATGTCCCTCTGAGACAGGCAAGAAGGGGTAAGATAAAGGAACCTTGGATGACGAGAGCGGTGGAGCTTCTCGTCAAAAGGAAAAAGGTAGCTTATATAAGGTGGAGGAAGCTAGGGTCAAGCTCAGCTCTACAGGATTACAGGCAGGCGAGGAAGGAGCTTAAAAATGGTCTGAGGAGAGCCAGGAGGGGGCACGAGAAAGGCTTGGCAGAACGGATTAGGGAGAACACAAAGACATTTTACACTTATGTGAGGAATAAGAGAATGGTCAAAGAAAGTGTAGGGCCGATCAGGGATAGCATAGGGAATTTGTGTGTGGAGTCTGAGGAGGTAGGGGAAGCCCTAAATGAGTTTTTTGCTTCTGTCTTTAGGAAAGAAATGAACTTTGTCGTGAATGAAACTTTGAAGAGCAGGTGTGCATGCTGAAATGGATAGAGGAAGCTGATGTGCTGAAAATTTTGTCAAACATTAAGATTGACAAGTCGCCAGGCCCGGACCAGATTTGTCCTCGGCTGCTTTGGGAAATGAGAAATGCAATTGCTTCACCACTTGCGAAGATCTTTTCAACCTCGCTCTCCACTGGAGTCGTACCTGAGGACAGGAGAGAGGCAAATGTAATTCCTCTCTTCAAGAAAGGAAATAGGGAAATCCCCGGCAATTACAGACCTGTAAGTCTCACGTCTGTCATCTGCAAGGTGTTAGAAAGGATTCTGAGGGATAGGATTTATGACCATCTGGAAGAGCATGGCTTGATTAAATGCAGTCAACACGGCTTTGTGAGGGGCAGGTTATGCCTCACAAACCTTATCGAGTTCTTTGAGGATGTGACTAGAAAAGTTGATGAGGGTCGAGCTGTGGATGTGGTGCATATGGACTACAGCAAGGAAGGCTCATGGAAGGCTCATTCATGGAAGGCTCATCCAGAAGGTTAGGAGGAATGGGATTCAGGGGAACATAGCTGTCTGGATACAGAATTGACTGGCCAACAGAAAACAGCGAGTGGTAGTAGAAGGAAAATATTCTGCCTGGAAGTCTGTGGTGAGTGGTGTTCAACAGGGCTCTGTTGTTGGGCCTTGACTCTTAGTAATTTTTATTAATGACTTGGATGAGGGGATTGAAGGATGGGTCAGCAAGTTTGCAGATGACACAAAGGTTGGAGGTGTCGTTGACAGTATAGAGGGCTGTTGTAGGCTGCAGCGGGACATTGACAGGATGCAGAGATGGGCTGAGAGGTGGCAGATGGAGCTCAACCTGCATAAATGTGAGGTGATGCATTGTGGAAGGTCGAATTTGAAAGCTGAGTACAGGATTAAGGATAGGATTCTTGGCAGTGTGGAGGAACAGAGGGATCTTGGTGTGCAGGTACATAGATCCCTTAAAATGGCCACCCAAGTGGACAGGGTTGTTAAGAAAGCATATGGTGTTTTGGCTTTCATTAACAGGGGTATTGAGTTTAAGAGTCGTGAGATCTTGTTGCAGCTCTATAAAACTTTGGTTTGACCGCACTTGGAATACTGCGTCCAGTTCTGTTCGCCCAATTATAAGAAAGATGTGGATGCTTTGGAGCGGGTTCAGAGGAGGTTTACCAGGATGCTGCCTGGACTGGAGTGCTTATCTTATGAGGAGAGTTTGACTGAGCTCGGACTTTTTTCATTGGAGAAAAGGAGGAGAAGAGGGGACCTAATTGAGGTATACAAGATAATGAGAGGCATAGATGGCGTCGATAGCCAGAGACTATTTCCCACGGCAGAAGGGGGTCATAGTTTTAAGCTGGTTGGAGGAAAGTACGGAGGGGATGTCAGAGGCGGGTTCTTTACACAGAGAGTTGTGAGAGCATGGAATGTGTTGCCAGCGGCAGTTGTGGAGGCAGGGTCATTGGGGACATTTAAGAGACTCCTGGACATGCATATGGTCACAGAAATTTGAGGGTGCATACATGAGGATCAGTGGTCGGCACAACAACGTGGGCTGAAGGGCCTGTTCTGTGCTGTACTGTTCTATGTTCTATGTTCTAGACAAATCCCGTTGGCTGGATGAGATTTATCTGAGGATTCTCTCGGAAATTAGGAGAGAAATAGCAGAGCCTTTGGCTTTGATATTTGAGTCGTCATTGTCTACAGGTTTAGTACCTGAGGTCTGGAGGTTTGCAAATGTTGTGCCCTTGTTCAAGAAGGGCAGGAGAGATGACCCAGGTAATTATAGACAATTGAGCCTTACTTCTGTTGTAGGAAAGGTTTTGGAAATGATTATAAGAGATAGGATTTATAATCATCTAACAAGCAACTATTTGATTTCTGATGGCAAACATGGTTTCGTCAAGGCCAGATCATGTCTCACAAAGCCCACTGATTTTTTTTAGATAGTGACCAAGCAGTTGACTTGCTGTACATGGACTTCAGAAAAGCCTTTGATAAGGTTCCGCATGGTAGGCTGTTGGAGAAAACGCAGAGGCAAGGGATTGAGGGTGATTTAGCAGTTTGGATTAGAAACTGGCTTTCTGAAAGAAGGCAGCAAATGCTGGTTGATGAAAAATATTCAGCATGGAGTTTGTTTAATAATGGTGTGCCACAAGGTCTGTTTTGGGTTAACTGATGTTTGCCACTTTTATAAGTGACTTAGACGCATGCATAGGTGGATGGGTTAGTAAGTTTGCTGACGACACTAAAGTCGGTGGAGTAGTGGACAGTGTGGAAGAATGTTGCAGGCTTCAGGGGAACTTGGATAAACTGCAGCATTAGGCTGAAAGATGGCAAATGGAGTTCAATGCAGCTAAATGTGAGGTGATTCTCTTTATGAAGAATAACAGGAAGGCAGAATACTGGGTCAATGGAAAGATTCTTGGTAGTGTCGATGTGCTGAGGTATCTTAGAGTCCATGTACATAGATCCCTGAAAGTGGTCACACAGGCTGATAGTGCTGTTATGAAGGCATATGGTGTGTTGGGTTTTATTGGTGGAGGGATGGAGTTCCAGAGCCATAATGTCATGCTGCAACTACACAAAATGCTAGTGTGGCCTCACTTGGAATATTGTGTACAGTTCTGGTCGTCCCATTAATGGAAAAATGTGGAAGCATTGGAAAAGGTGCAGAGGATATTTATCAGGATGTTGCCTGGCCTGGAGGGAAACTCTTATGAGGAAAGGTTGAGAGACTTTGATCTGTTCTCATTGGAAAGAAGAAGGATAAAAAGGATTTGGTAGAGACATACACAATGATCAGAGGATTAAATCGGGTAGACAGTGAAATTATTTTTTCCTAGGATGATGATGTCAGCTTGTACTAAGGCGCATAACTACAAATTATAGATTTAAGACAGATGTCAGAAGCAGGTACTTCACTCAGAGAGTAGTAAGGGTGTGGAATGCCCTAACTGCCAATGTAGTAAACTCGGCCACAGTAGGGAGACTTAAACTTTTCTTGGATAAGCACATGGATGATGATGGGATAGTGTAGGGTTGAGCTTAGAATATCTCATAGGTCGGCGCAACATGGAAAGCCGAAGGACCTGTTCTATGTGCTATATTGTTCTATGTTCTTGCTCTATGTAAACCAGGCTGACTCCTGGTTAAAATACAGACAGATTCCAAACAAGACCTCACGACTAAATTACATTGTCTGACCGAGTGTTCACTTGCTTTACGTCGTTAATAGATCAAGCTATTTCCAGGCAGTGACTTTAAATATTTATCAATCAAAACCTTCACCTCCTTTCTAACTGACTAAAGATTTAGGAGCCATCTTAGGTGTGTTCAATTCATACACATGAGTAGTACAACACTTTGATCTCTTCTTTATAAATTCTGTGTCTGAGTTCTTCCTCTCTCTAGCACCTGATGAAGGAGCAGCGCTGTGGAAGCTTGTACCTGTTGGCCTATAAATTGATGTCGCGTGATTTTTGACCTTGTCCAATCGAATCCAAAGCCAACACCTCCATATCATAGCTCTTATTGTTTAACCAATCTTCTCTCCAAGCAAATTAATTTTCCTAACCCAATATGCTCTTGTCTTACATACTAATCGTTTGTGAGACATGTTATACAATGCTTTCTGGAAGTCCAGATCTAATGCATCGACAGTATCCCCTTTATTTACCTTGTTTGTCAACTTTATTTTTAAGAAAAGAAGTTAGGCAAATCATTCAGACATGATTTATCCTTTATAAAATCATATTGACTGTGATATTGTGATTTCAATTTGAATTTCTCCTGGTGTCAATACCTTAATAACAGATTCTAACAATTTGACTTCAATCCCAAGTGTTTGCTGATAACATTTTCCTCCCTAGTGAAGTTGGTTATTCGAAGTTCTTCCCAGATGGTAGAGATTGGGTGGAGTTTTCGGGATGGAATTCGGAGGATCAGTGTGGATTCAATGGGTCAAATGGCCTGCTTCCACATTTAGGGATTCTATGATAAACATCTTCGTTGGAGAAGTTATTTGAGGGAATAATCTCTGAGTTAATTCCCATATCCTTTCCTCAGTGAGGAGATTAAATTTGTGCACAGCACTCCAAGTGATCTCGCTAACACCCTGTACAGCAGTAGCATCACTTTACCAGCCTGCTGTACACCCAGCTTAGAGCAGTCTCATCTGTCTGCAGGTATACACAGCAATGTTGAAAGAACATTGTCCTTTTCTAATCCATCTGCGTAATGGGAGATCTGGTGAAAATATCACAATGCCACTTGAGAAGAACAGGTAAGTTGTGGTGAGATATTATCAATGTTAAGATATGCTTTGCCAGACATCTAGCCTAAACCTACCATTAATCTCCCCAGAATTCACGTCACTCAGATTCAACACAATCTAGTATGGTGGATCTTAGAAAGAGTAAGAAGTAGCAAACATTGAAAGGAGTTATATATCAAAGTCAAAACTGTTACACAGATGTTGGGCATGTTACAAAACAGGAAATGAGCAGACAGGTTTGTGGGTACTGCAGTAATAACGGGCAACTTAACGTTGCATCTAAACGGTGTTCACCGAAATGAATGCTAATGCTGGGAAAATGGAATTCATGAGCGGAGATGAGATGGGTTGCTTGAACAGGATGCTGAGCACCGAGCTAGAGATCAGGTGTTTTGGAAGTGGTGATGTGTGATCAGAAGAGCTAATTAAAGAATTTTCTACAAATGAGCTTTTGGGAATAGTGATCTTAACATATTGAAATTTATGTGGTGTCTGAATGCAAAGCAGGTTTTCTTAAATTAAAAGGATATGCCAGAGTCATGCAAGCCATGAAGCTAGGGGGCCAGCTGGCTTCAGCGACTTTAGAAAGTACATGAAAAATATTTAATGAAAGACAGGCAATGTCTGTTATGTATAGAAACACTGTACTGTGTAAAATATACGTATATATTTTACGTAAAATATACAGGCGGCACGGTGGCACAGTGGTTAACACTGCTGCCTCACAGTGCTAGAGACCCGGGTTCAATTCCCGCCTTAGGCGACTGACTGTGTGGAGTTTGCATGTTCTCCCCGTGTCTGCGTGGGTTTCCTGCGGGTGCTCCGGTTTCCTCCCACAGTCCAAAAATGTGCAGTTTAGGTGAATTGGCCATGCTAAATTGCCCATAGTGTTAGGTGAAGGGATCAATGTAGGGGAATGGGTCTGGGTGGGTTGCGCTTCACCGGGTCGGTGTGGACTTGTTCGGCCGAAGGGCCTGTTTCCACACTGTAAGTAACCTAATATCCTCCAAGGTGCAAAAAGCAAAAGGAAAGGCGAATTGGTTAACAAAAGAAGTTAAAATTGCATTAGACCAAGGAAAGTGGCTCATAAACTGCCAGATATTGTGGATTCATTGGAACAAAGGAGGACTAAGAAACTGATAAGGAAATCAGGAAGAGAACAAGAATGCAAACGAACAAGAAACAAACAGACTAACGAAAAATCTCTATCAATAGCTGAAAGGAAAATAAAAACAACATCAATTGTGAAACAATGAATTCATGGGGAGAACAATTTATTATGGGGAGCAGAAAAATGAATAGGGAAACTTAATAGTTACTTTACGTCTGTCTTCAAGGAGGAAAATCCAGAAAATCCCCCAGAAATACCAAGTGATCATGGGACTTGTGCAACAAAAGACTAAAATCATCCATATCAGTGATGAAGTCATATTTGAAAACATCGCTGGATTGAGCATTGATAAATCTGACACACCAGATGCACTTCATACTGAAATTTCAGAGGAAGCAGCAATACACATTTTGATTGCATGGAGGATCATTGCATTTTTCCGTATTCGATTTGCAAGCTTATAAATGCATTCCAAGGATTTAAGAAGTCAAGAAAAGGGAGAGTGGAGAAACACAGACCAGTTAATTTGTCATCCACAGTAGGGAATCTGTTGGAATTAATTGTACAGAATGCAATGTTGGACACTGAGAAAATAATAGCAAACGTGAAGTGAATGATTCTAGATTTCTGAAACGGAAGTCAAAATTTACAAACTTTTTCCTTGAGGATATCCCTTTTAATATAAAAAAATGAGAACCAGTGGTTGCTGTACAGTTGGATATTTGGGAAGATAATTTAAATAAAAACTCTTACATTAAGTTAGCAGGAAAAAAAGCAAAGGGTTTTAGGAGGAACACATGCAAATGGAGGAAGATAAAAGTACGATTTGTCTTCGTTTAAAAGGAATCAGAATATAGACGATGAAGCACTCTGTATTCTCTCTCTCCAGACGCGGTATGACTCACTGTGATCACTGCCATGTGTTGTTTTCAGTTCAGATTCCAGCTTCTGCAGTAACTTGCTCGAACTAGAAGTAAAGAAGTTCTGCACCAGTTGTACAGAGTGTTGGTGAGACTGTACCTGGAGTATCGTGTACAGGTAGATGTCCTGACCTAAGTAAAACATACTGTTCCCAGATATTGAATGGAAATCCTACAGATTAATTCCTCAAATGGGATGATTGCCTGCTGAGTAAACTCGGTCTGTGTTCTCTCGAGTTTCAGAGAATGAGAAGTGATTGCAGTGAAACTTTTAAAATAAATTGACACTGAGGGGAATGATGAGTGGGAGCAAGATTAGTGGGAACCCCAAAATATTCAACAAGGATATCAAGCAGAACAGAATGACCAGGGAATAATTAGGGCCCATTAGAAACCAAGGAGTCAATCTGTGTGTGAAGCTAGTGAACATTAATATACCGTGACATGAGAGCTTCAAATTTGTTTTACATGGGAGAATGAGGAGTCAAGTACAGAATTCTAGAAGATGGACTGGGACGCTCTTGGGCAGACTGATATAAAATGTGAACAGGGATGGATGGTGTTGGCTAGTATAAAATTGAACAAGCCGCAGGTCTGGATGAGTTGAATCACAGGGTGCCGTTTCAGACAAGGGAGGAAAGGCCCTGACGCAAATGTTTAAGTATAATCTGGTCACAGTGGAGGTGCCACAGGACTGGGGAGCACCCTTTGCAGGAAGGCTGGTGGAGATAGACGAGGGAACTGTAGATTAGTGAGTATCTGATCTGTGTCAGGGAAACTATTGGGAAAATAGGGAGGGAAACTATTGGGGAAATAGGGAGGGAAACTATTGGGGAAATAGGGAAGGAGAATGTTCATCTTCATTTAGAGAAGTAATGTTTGATCAGAGATCGCCAGTATGACGTCATCAAAGGGAGGTCATGCTGAACGAATTTGATTGATTTTTTTCGAATTGGTTATGCTTTTTTTTCCAACGACCCTGTGACAAAGCCCCAAGGGGAAAACTGATAAAGAAAGTACAATCTCATGGGATCAAGGGTAACATAGTAAATGATATTCAAATTGTCTTAGTGGCAAGAGACAGAGCGTGATGGTAGAAGACAATTTGTGTGACTGGAAACCAGTGTCCCCTGGTGTACCACTCGGATGAGTGCTGTGTCCCTTATTATTTGTGGTATTCATAAATTATATACTTTAGATGTGAATGGGGAGGGTGTGGGGAGAGTGACAAATAAGTGTATGCTTGACAGCAAGATTGGCCGGGTGATTGGCATTGAGGAGCAAGGCCTTATGTTACAGGAAGATATAGATGAAAAGTTTAGATGGGCAGATGAATGACAAATGCAATGTAACCCTGGTAAATGTAGAGTGATGCACTTTGGAAGATGTAACCAGACAGGGGAATACTAAATTAATGACAGCACACTAGGAAGCTCAGAGGGTGTTTCTCCATTGACCCCTGAAATGTGACTGGACCGGAGAACACTCGTTATGAAGTGACACGTGACTTTTGGCACAGCTTTTACTCATCAGGACATAAATTGTAAGAGCTACACGGAATTTTGGTTAGACCAAGATGGAATCTTGTGAGCAGTTCTGGGAGCCACATCACATAAATGATGTGATTGCACTGGAAGGGTGCAGAGGAGATTCACAAGTATGTTCCCAGAAATTGAATCCATCAACAACGAAGTGCACTGGATAAAATCATGTTGTTTGCATTGGAGCAGAGAACGCTGAACAGAATGTGATTGAGAAAGTTAAGAGAACGCGTAGAAGGGCAGGGTGGATAAACAGCAGCTGATCTTTTTTGTCAAAGGGTCAAGAACAAGCAAATGTGGGCGGCACAGTGGCACAGTGCCAGAGACCCCAGTTCAATTTCCGCCTCAGGCAACTGTCTGTGTGGAGTTTGCACATTCACCCTGTGTCTGCGTGGGTTTCCTCTGGCTGCTCTTGTTTCCTCCCATGGTCCAAAAATATGCTGGTTAGGTGAATTAGCCATGCTAAATTGCCCGTTAGGTGAAGTGGTAAATGTAGGTGAATGGGTCTGAGTGGGTTGCTCTTCGGAGGGTCGGTGTGGACTTGTTGGGCCGAAGGGCCTGTTTCCACACTGTAAGTAATTAATTTAAAAATACGTTTAAAGTGAAGGGTGGGATGTTTAGAAAGGATTAGAACATAGAACATAGAACATAGAACAATACAGCACAGAACAGGCCCTTCGGCCCACGATGTTATGCCGAACTTCTAACCTAGATTAAGTACCCATCCATGTACCTATCCAAATGCCGCTTAAAGGTCGCCAATGATTCCGACTCTACCACTCCCACGGGCAGCGCATTCCATGCCCCCACCACTCTCTGGGTAAAGAACCCACCCCTGACATCTCCCCTATACCTTCCACCCTTCACCTTAAATTTATGTCCCCTTGTAACACTCTGTTGTACCTGGGGAAAAAGTTTCTGACTGTCTACTCTATCTATTCCTCTGATCATCTTATAAACCTCTATCAAGTCACCCCTCATCCTTCGCCGTTCCAACGAGAAAAGGCCGAGAACTCTCAACCTATCCTCGTACGACTTCCTCTCCATTCCAGGCAACATCCTGGTAAATCTTCTCTGCACCCTCTCCAAAGCTTCCACATCTTTCCTAAAGTGAGGCGACCAGAACTGCACACAGTACTCCAACTGTGGCCTAACCAAAGTCCTGTACAGCTGCAACATCACTTCACGACTCTTGAATTCAATCCCTCTGCTAATGAACGATAATACTCCATAGGCCTTCTTACAAACTCTATCCACCTGAGTGGCAACTTTCAAAGACCTATGAACATAGACCCCAAGATCCCTCTATTCCTCTATCTCAGTAAGAACCCTACCGTTAACCCTGTATTCCGCATTCTTATTTGTTCTTCCAAAATGGACAACCTCACACTTGGCAGGGTTGAACTCCATCTGCCACTCCTCAGCCCAGCTCTGCATCATATCTAAGTCCCTCTGCAGCCGACAACAGCCCTCCTCACTGTCCACAACTCCACCTATTTTCGTATCATCTGCAAATTTACTGACCCACCCTTCGACTCCCTCATCTAAGTCATTAATAAAAATTACAAACAGCAGAGGACCCAGAACTGATCCCTGCGGAACTCCACTTGTAACTGGGCTCCAGGCTGAATATTTACCATCTACCACCACTCTCTACCTTCGACCGGTTAGCCAGTTTTCCATCCAAATTAGCCAGTTTTCTATCCAATTAGAAGATTGATTTTCACCGGAGGGTGTTGGGGTCAGGAATAAACTTCCTGAGAGTGTCATTGTGACGAGTAATGGCACAACCGTTAAAAAGCAATTGGTTAGCATTTAAATATTCATAACATTTATGGATGTGGATCTCATGTAAGAATACGAGACTAATATAGATCGTGCTGCTTTTCTGACGGTACAGAGTCTATGCTTCTGTGATTGATTGTGGACGCTGAAAGCAGTTAGGAAAATATATGGTGTGTTGATTTTCATTCCAAAGGATTTGAGTGCAGGGGTAAGGGTGTCTTACTACAGTTGTACGGGCCCTTGGTGAGACTTCACCTCGAACACTGTGCAGTATTGTGTGCAGTTTTTGTCTACTTACCTAATTAAAGGATAAACCTGACATTGAGTGAGTGCAGCGAAGGATGACCAGACTGATCTATGGGATCATAAGCTTGTTGTGGGAGCAGATTTGAGTCGGGTGGGCCTGTATTCCATGGAGTTCAGGACAATCAGTGAAAGATATAAAGCTCTGATAAGGTGAGACAGACTGGAGTCAGGTATGATAATTCCCCTGGCTGTGACATCTAAAGCAAGGGTTCACAGTATTAGGTTCAGGCAGGCTGCTCTGCATTGAGATGAGACTAAATGTCTGCACTCAGACACTGGTGAGCTGGGGAATTCTCTACCACATAAGGCTGTGAAAGACAAGGCACTGAATATAAATAAGGATTTCAAGACATGAAAGGGATGGGAAGAGAGCAGGAGTATGGCGTGGTGATAGAGGATCAACGATCGTTACCAGTCGTTCTCCAATAATGCGGCAGCTTTGCTCCTGTGGAACACCTTATTATAGAAAACTGTGCAATATAAGTAATGGGGACAATGGGAAGAAGAGGGTAAGGGGCGAACCCCAAAAAATATCAGTAAAAATCGAAACAAAATTAATAGTCAGCCTAACACAAACAATAGCAAATTCTAAGTAACTCTTTAATCACATGTTGTAATGAAATATTACAGCAAATGTAACAGTACCACACTGCAATCACTGACTATGGCTCTGCACCATTCACCAAGCTCTTCACCAGAAAGCGCATGAGCTGACTAACCACGTGATGCCGACTATTTCTCCCCAAGGTTCTCGCCTCCTCGCCCCCACCCCCGGTTTGAAATAAAGTTCGTGCTAAATGTAAGTTACAATTCCCAGTTTCAAGTTCAATTTCATGGCTTGCAGAGGGGATTACATTCCTGTTTTAGGTGTGAATACACTGAGTGTGCATTTTGCAGACAGTGGATCCTGCGGCTAGATTTTGCTGGTCAGTTGTGATGCCAGGGACGCAATCACGTAAAAATGAACGGGAGCTCGCTTTATAAAGAAAGGTGCACAATTCGCCAGTCGTGTTGGAGAGAAATAGTGTTTAATAAACATGTGTTACCACAGTACTGTCTGTATATGGAATGGAGGAGCAAAATTGATGAACCGAAGCAATTACAGCAGATCATATTTTATAGGTCCCGATGTTTAAGCACACTCAGGGATATGAACACTTTGTGGCGACAACTGCACTGAGGAAATGTTCTCCATGAGCTAGAAGGGGAGACTGAATGTGTTTAATGACCTACGTCTTTCCCGATGTTACTGTGCAGTCTGTGGGAAAGCTCTGTGAATGCTGTCACAAGCTCTGATATGTTAGGAAGGGGTCGACAGGACTGTGTTTCCCATTCCCTTTTCTGACACTGCGGCTGGTGCCGTGTGTTCTGTCCGGTTTTATCATTTAAGTCCTTGGAGAAGTTTGATAAAATTGAGTGAATTGCTTGGCTGTTGCAGAGACCATTGAAGAGATTATCACATATTTGTATCCCTGGAGTTACCTTTCGGCCAGACCAGGAAAACACGAGAGATTTGCTTCCTGGAAATACGTGGTGAGAGCAAATCGGTCTTGACAGTTGACATTGGTTTCAAGAACACTATTACTGACACCAGACTTTAGATCTCGATTTATTTTTAATTATAACTTCGATTAACGGTCACAGCAGAAGCCTCACCTGGATTAGTAATACAGTGACATCTCCACTACAGCACCATCTCTACATGGGGACCTATCGGAAACCACACATGAGCAGGTTATTTCTGTGCTGCTTGACAGCTCTGCCAAAAAGAACTCCCACCAATTTGACTTTTGTGATGGGATAGAGGGAGTGGTAAATGTTAGAGGACTGGACATAGCTGAGTAATTTCCCATATTGCCAGGGAGATGTCAGAGTTGGAGCTGGAATGAAACAGCTTCCCCAGAGACACGGCTTGTGGTGCAGCACAAGTCTTTAGTCCTATTGCAGTCATGGTTTCAGTGCCCATTGTCTTTGTCGTAGCTACTGTATTCATATTTTTTCTTCATGTCACATGCAGGTGGAAGACTGACAATGCTATTCTGTGGAAATCATGGCGATGGTGAGGTGGATCATCGATTCAACACTTCTTGCTGAGGATGGTACAGAGACTACATTCTTGTCTTTTACGCTGATATGCAGGGCTGTTACATTATTTCGGATGGGCATATACTTGTGGAGTCCTCTCCTCCAGTGAGTCGTTTAATATTACATCGACATTTATGTCTGGATATAGCAGGACTGCAGATCTTAGATCTGATATTTTAGTCTTCGGATTATTTCAACCAATCTATCAGATGTCAGTTCTGCTGTTTGCAGTGTAACCAAACACATGCGGCAACGTTAATTGGTTGCCATCAGGTTTCGGTATACCTGTTCTGATGCTGGCATGTTCACCCGCACTCATCACTGAACCATAGATTGGCTTGATTGGAATGGTAGACTGAGGTATTATCCCGGGAAAAAAGTTACCAATTGTGATTGAATACAATTCTCCCGCTGTGGCAGTGATCTACAGCACCACATGAATCCCCAGATTAAGCTGCAATCTCTGCAATTCAATTCAACAGACTGTCCCCAATTCACAGCGAGACCCATTCACCCATCAGGCCTGTACTCAGTGACCTAACCTGGTTTCTGGTGTGCTAACACTTCCATTTTTATATTCTAATTCTCATAGGGTCTCTCTATGATGTCATGTCTGCAATTTGTTCCATTACTCTATCCTTATTACATATTCATCTGAATCTTTTCCATTCTTGTAATGCCATCATTTGTGTTTCGTATAAATGTGTTTCCCTCTGATTCTCTCCCTAACCATAATTAAGAGTTTTTAATGTCGTTTCAGAACCAATGAATCGGTGCACCTTATTTTATTGTTCACTTCTCGGTGTCAAGCACTCCATGTTGGAAAGGGCATTTGAGCTTCTTTGACAAACGTCTGTGTAACGTGTTCAAAAACAGAAAGAGCTGACGATACTAAGAAGACCTGACAGCATCTTGTGGAGTGAAAGCAGAGTTACTGTTTTGGGTCCAGTGACATTTCTACAAAGCTCCCAGCAATTTTGTGTTTTTGTTTCCACTATCCATAGTTATTTGTTTAACAGTACATTAAATCTGAGCCTATTCATTTCTGGAGAAACTCAGCAGGTGTCGCTGCATCTTCAGAGACGGAGAAACAGAGTTAGGGTTTCAAGTCCCATGTGACACTTCTTCAGAACTGAAAAGCATTAGAAAATTGACTGAGGTGGGGTTTGAGTGATGAGGAAAAGAGGATGTGGCAAAAGATAAACGGGCTTTTAGTAGTGAATGAGAAGATGATGTAAAGTGGTTTAAATTATGTTGTGAATGCAGGAAAATAATTCTCTATTGAATGCAAGAGAAAAAAGACACAACCACACAAGGCCATAGGAAGCACAGGAGAGAGAATGTATGAAAAATAGAGAACAGTCTTAGTGGGGTCAGTCTGTGAAGTTATGGACAGGGTTATTCCGACAGAGAGAGTTGAAGTATTCCTCAAAGAAGAATCTGTTTGGTCTTCCCAATGTAAAGGACACTGCATTGTGAGCAGCAACGTCAGAGACTGATTTCAAACAGTACAAGTGAAATGTTACTTCACTCGCAAGTTGTGATTGCGGCTTTCGACAGGAAGGAGGGAAGAGGTGAATGGGCAAGTGTTGCAGCTCCTGCAATTGCATGGAAAGGTGCCAATGGAATTGTTCGGGGTGATGGAGGGTGTCACTGAAGGAATTGTCTCTGTGAAATTCTGACAGGAGACGGCAGGGGAAGATATGTTTGATGGTGCTGTCTGCTAGAGGTGTTGAAAACGTTAAGTGGATAATTCTGTGAATGTGGATTCTAGTACAGTAGGAAGTGAGGACAAGGGGAGATCTATCATTGGTCTTGGAAGGAGGGGATGGTGTGAGGGCAGAAGCGCAGAAAATGGGGCAGTCACAGCTGAAGGTTCTGTCCACCAAAGTTAGGGGATTTCTGCTTTGAAGGGAAATGAGGTCACATCAGAGGCTGCCCAATGGAATGTGGCATCATCAAACAGAAGCCACAGAGACGGAGAAACTGGGAGGATGGAGATAACCTCCACTGATCATGTTTTCTGACATATGAAGAAGCTCCCTCTGAGTGATGGAAAAGAACCAGAATCTAAATTGAGGATATCTCTGTCGCATCAGCTCTGAAGTGGGATTTGGAAATAGACAATGAGGAAGGTCAGTGGGTATACATGTGCAGACGTTCAAGCAGATATCCCCTACCTTTCTGCAATTATTGTTTCTGCTCAAACATAAGAACTCGATAAGAAGATGAACCACACATGGTTGACAAAAGCTGTCAAGGGTGTCAATCACAATTTGATGAGCATTAGCGCATGAACCATAAGAAGATGATAGGCATGAATTAGCTGTACTTCCTGAATCATCCCTAGGAACCCCCGCCAGTGCTGCTGCATCCTTTTCCCTACTCATCTCTCATTCCTGGTTGCAGGTTCTCCCTCTCAAATTAGAGAGGACATTCTCTTACATTAGGGTCCCTACCCACTTCATCTTAAGCTCTTTGATCAAGTTAACTTACCTGCACTAACATCAAGTTGCATTTTGTGCTGCCACTTTGCCTCTGGTCTCAGTGTTGCTCAGCCTCTCCATTCATGCTGTTTCACACCTCTCACTCACTTCTCATTCCAGAAAGTTTACTTCTTGGAGTAAAAACACCACTCCCCCTTTGCACTGAATTGACACTTCGATGCGTATTTCCAAAAAGTATATTCAGCCTTCATTTCACTCTGCTAAAAAAAAAACTGCACGCTGACAGTGTGGAATAAGAATTGCATTTCTTACATAGATCTGGCCAGAGATACTTTATCGCTTTAGCCAAAGCAATTCAGGTGCTTGCCTTTTTATTGGCACTAGTAAGAGTTTCATGCTGCCTTATTTTTGTTATATAGAGAAAAACAAATAACAGTACGAAGTTTGAGCTGTGTGTTGTTTACCTGTCACTTTTAATATTCGTCCAAATTTGCAGTGCTTATCTTTAAATGCTTGTTCTTGAAGTTAGTATGAGCTGGAGTGTAGGAGGTTGAGGGGTAACATTATAGAAGTTTGAAAATCATGAGAGGCATGGGCAGAGTGAATATCCAAGGTATTTCCCACATGATAGGGGAGTTCAAACACAGAGGACATAGCTATAAGATGAAAAGGGAAAGATTTAAAAGGGATGAAAGAGCAATGTTTTCACACAGAGGCTGATGTGAATATCGCGTGAGCTGCCAGTGAAAGAGTGGTAGATGCAAATACAGCTACAAGCATTTAAACGACATGAGGACAAGCATATGAATGGGAAACATTTAGAGGCATATGAAAGCAAATGCAAGCTGATGGGAATGGTTTAGTTTGGAAAACCAGGCGAGCATGGACAAGTAGGACCAAAGTCTCTGTTGTGTTCTATATGACTGAATGAGTCATATGAGGAAAAAGGGAAAAAAATGGTGTTAGTAAATTAGCAAAAAATAAAAAAAAAACAAGCATCACGAGCTTTTCTGAGTATATAAAAAAAAGTTCAAGATGAGTATATGACCTTAGGCCGAAATGAAGTCAGGAAAGTATAGATTAGATTCCCTACAGTATGGAAACAGGCCCTTCAACCCAGCAAGTTCACACCAGCCCTCCAAAGAGGAACCCACCCAGGCCCCTGCATACACCCCAGACACTCTGGGCAATTTAGCATGGCTAATTTACCTGACCTACACTTCTTTGGATTCTGGGAGGAAACCGAAGCACCCGAAGACACCCTACGCTGACACTGACGAATGTGCAAACGCACAACAGATAATCGCTTGAGGCTGGAATCGAACCCAGGCCCCTAATACTGTGAGGCAGCAGTGCTGACTACTGAGTCACCATGCCGCCTGAAACGTTGCACATGTTTAGAGTGTGTGACTGGAATTGGCCAGAGGGAAGTGGCAGATAATTTACGCCAGTATTTGACATCATTCCTCACAGCAGAAGGCTCTGTAAATATTTCAATAAGACAGACAAAATGGTAGTAGGCGGGAAGTTCTTGAACTGTCTCTAACAGAAGTATTTTAACAAACAGATAAGAGTAAGGGTAGGCAGGTCATCAGTAATTCTTAGTTGGTTTTAAAACGAAACGGTTACCTAGTGACTGGTGGCACTGTGTGAAAGATTCCAGCAGTGTTCCAGTGAAACAGACGATTCTCCAATGTGGCACCTGTCTTAAAGAAAAGGGCGAATCAGAAAGCAGGAACCATTTAGCGTAGACATTGTTCTTTGAAATCTGCTAGAGTCGGTTATTAAGGAAATAATTGCAGAGTATTTAGAACAACTTAACGCAGAGCAACATGATTTTAGGAAAGGAAACTATTTTTTGCCTGTAAAAACATGCAATTTGTTTTTCTGGAAATCCATGACAATGTAACAAGCGGACTTGACAAAGGGAATTGGTAGAAATGAGGGTTTCCAGAGATTTTCCATAAGGTGTCATAAAATAAAAGCTCTTACACAAGACAGAAGCTCATAGTATGACGGATAATATATTAGCATAAGGTGACGGTTGATTATCACATAGAAATCGGAGAGTCAGAATTCATCAATCTTTACGGCAAAATGCATCTACTGGAGTACCACAAATATCAGTTCAATGCAGGAGTTATTTACAATCTATATTGATAGCCTGACGGCGGGAGCTGAGTGCAATGTACAGACGAGTTTGAGAATTACACTGAGAACCAAAAGGCAAAATGAAGACGACTCGCAAAAAAGGAGTGGGAAAAAAGAATTAGGATGTTCCCATGTGTGAAACATAACAGCAACATGCTGATGCAGCAACGTAATGGGTTGGTTCATTAGGCGGGTTTCTGGAATAAAAAGGGTTGTATTATTGATTATTTCTAAAACGGTGAGGCGACTATTCATTGTGGTTGAAATGATTGAAGGTGATATTACTGAAACGTACAAGATATAGAAGTGGGGATTGACAAGATAGATATTGAGAATGTGGTTCCTTACCTGGGCAGAGCCTCGATAGATACAGAATAAGGGATAATCGATTTCAAACTGAGATACAACAAAGAAGTCTTCTCTCAGATGGTAGTGACTGTCTGGAATTCCCTCCCTCAGAGAGTAGTGGAGGCTGGGATGCTGAATATATTCTCAGGTGGGATGGATTGATTTCTGATATGTCAGCGAGTTGAGGGATACAAGGGGTTAGCACGAAAGTAGAGTTGAGCGCTGGAGTAGATCCGTTATGTTTTTATTGCCTGGTAGTGCAGACTTGAGCCGACGAATAGTCTACTCCTGTTCCCATTTCTTACGTTCTCATGTGATGGTTTTGGAAAGTAACTGGTTATTTTTCTGAAAGTCGTGTTGTGCAGTATTGCATTCAGGGAGAGCAGAAGATTTATTCGAGTTAACCCTGGGTTGGGTATGGGGCTGTATTCACAGCGAATATGAGTGTATAAAATGGCCCACATGTGGATCGTACGTTTAAGAGAGGGGTGGCCTGGAAAGAGGAATTGGGATGGGGATCACTTCCTGAACCAGCCTGGATTTTCCAAGTACATTTCCAAAACTACACCTAACCATCGGAGTGACCTCGATCTGCCCTTGCATAGCAAGTCTAAAGGGCTGAATGGAGCACCAGAACACAAGGCTGAGCGACCCGAGTGGGCCATTCCAGCCTTTAACACTATTCCACCAGTGAATAAGGTTCTGACTCATCTCATTGTGGTCCCAGCTGCACTTATTTTCTCCCCATGCACCATCATCCCTGATTCACCTGTCTGTGGAAAATCAAACTAAGTCAGCCACGACATAATAAGAAGTTTCAGACATCCCAAACTTTTGGGAAAGAGAATTTCTACTGGAATAAAATCCCACTTTGTGAATTTCTCCTCACTCCGGTTCTGACTGAACTTGAAGGATATCACTGTTTCCTTTTCTAGTTCCACCCCTCCACTGGTCACAACACATTTTAAATGTAACGAGTTTGGTGATATGGCCGATGATAAGGTCTAAGACTGGGTCAGGGTCAGTGATAGGAACAAGTCAGGCAGATTTCTTTCGTCAGCCACATGTATTAACTGAGGAGAATGGTGGATCTATGATTAGCACTGCTGCCTCACATCACCAAGGAGCATGATTCAATTCCAACCTTGGGTGACTCTCAGTGTGGAATTTGTGGGTTTCCTCCCAATGCTCCAGTTTTCTGCCACAATCCAAAGATGTGCAAGTCAGAGTGGATTGGCCGTGCTAAATCGCTCATAGTGCCCAGGGATGGGTGGGTCAGTGAAGGGAAATGCACGGTTACATGAATAGGGAAGGGCAACAGGTCTGGGTTGGATGCTGTTCGATGGGTTGATGTGAAGTCTATGGGCAAAATGTCCTGCGTCCACACTGGACGGGCTTTTCGACAATGACAAGAAGTTTGGACGGTACAAACGACCCGTGGGTATCTCCCCGATCCACTTCCCTCAAGGGTTTATATGTTCCAATCTGATTACCACTCATTCCAAGAGAAACTTGTTAAAGCCTCCATAATATAAGTCCTTCAGCCCAGGAATACATAAAGCGAAACATCTCTGAACTACTTTTAATGAAACTATATCCTTTTTCAGCAAAGGAAACAAAAAAAAACATTCACACACGAGGTTTATTTTTGATTTCGCACTGTTGTAAGTCTTTCGAATTCTCTTCCCCACAGAGCATTGGAGGCAAAGATATTGGACATTTTTGAGGCAGGCACAGCAAGTTTCATAAATAACAACAGAGTGAAGTATTATCCGGGAGTGGGCAGGAATGTTTATTGTGGGGGAAATGCTGACAGTGGTACAAATGACACTGCTCCAGAACATCCAGGAATATGATACAAAGCGAACTGATAACACAGATAAAATTTGAAACGCCAACAGTGATAGAATGGAGTTCCAAAGGAGCATAGGGCTTTTCTGTCATCGTGGAGAGTTCAATCGTGGTGGTTTAATCTGAGGGGCACCACACCTCATGTGTGGCGTGAGGTTAAGAAAGTGGCACCTTCTGAGTGTGGGGAAATGTACCTGCGCTGTTGGCCTCCCTCTGCATCACAAACCAGCCGTCAGCCAACTGAGTGGGAGACTATGTAACTGTTACAGACAGAAACAGTCACAGACAAAGGGCAATAGAAACCTTGACAACAAGGAAAATGGTACAATTCAGGTAACGGTAAAGATAACAGCTGAGGATAAAAATGTGCTCTGCCAGACTTTTTAATTTCTAACAAGACAAATGCTTGAAAGCTGTTTTTGGCTGAATACAATAAAGTGAGACGAGTGAAACAGCCATAAATACTAACTGTGATTGAATATCAATAACTTTAAATTAAGTGCATATTTTTGATTGCTTTGTGTACAATAGGCTTACCATTACATAAATGTATAAAGCTAATGGAATATATTGTTAGGAGATTCTGTACCCATGCAAATGGCTCCCGAGCAAGTGATTGAAGAAAACCGGGTTAAAAAAGTACACGAGTGTTGTCTGCACAGTGACAGGGATCCAGTGGGCTGAATGTCTGAAAATTCCAGTAACACGGAGGTGAGAAAAATATCAGATCATCCCTGAACTTCTTAAATGCTGGAGCACGTTCGAAGGGCTGATTGGCCTCATGATGGATTTTAATTGAATGTGAATTGAAAAGGGTACAACTCTGTTCCTTCCCATTATGTGTGACACACTGGGGCAATGACATCTTCCTGAATGTGGAAATTATTTTAAACGTTTTCTGGAACATTCCATAGTCGGTATTCTTCAGAATATTCTATTACCGTCTGTGTGTGTATGGGTGGGGGGTATTGCAAAGGCAAGAGAGAGAAGGGGGAAGGTGCTGCATGCAGTAGTGAGAGTGGTGGAGCATGCACCTTTGCAATAGTTGATATGCAGTGAGTGTGGGGGAGCAGAGAGAATACGTTGCCATTTATCCTGGCAGAGCGGGGAAGGTTGACGATGCTTGTCCTGTATTGGTGGACATTTCTTTAGACAGCAGGCAGAGCACTGAGCTCAGACCATGCTAATTGGGTCTGGTGGTGTGGCCCACACTGGGAAGAGAATGGTCCTCTTCAGTGCTAGCCCATCCACCAGGACCTCACGACTGTCGACAAACTGTGGTGTAATTGCCCCTTAAGGGTAAACTGTGCAGGCCAGCTCCAAACTGAGAAAGATCAACCGTCTGCCCATTCACATTTTAAAGATGGCATCAGTACCAATGATCACAGAATACGCAGGGGCATCCAGGCGATCGTGAGTACCTGCAGCCATGATGGGTGGGAGAATCGTGCTGCCACTGCATGAGAGGGATACCATGGGGTGGGGTAGGTAGTTAATGGGGTGAGTTCGATAACACAGCACCAAGAATCTAGCTCGTGCAGACAATCCATCTGTCACAGTCAATGAAAATTACACGGAGACAAATTATTTTTAGATTCAGCCCAATAAGTCGAAGACTGTGCTGACCCCACTCCCAGTTTCAAGGCTGCAGAACAAATGCTCATCCAATATTCTATATTATCTAACCTCACACCAATATTCTGTTCAGATATGAATCCTGGGAATACTGACTCGTTGCAGGATTCTCTCGAAATATCTTCATTTCAGCATTCTAATACCTGCAATCTTCAATGAAATTGTCTCTCAATCTCCCTTTCCCTTTTCCCAAAATCGTTTTGTTTGTTGGTATTTAAATTGATTCATTGCCATCTCTCTCTGGCAGTAATTTTCGCAAGCAGAACACCACTTGTCATGGCACAATGGAGATATGGAACTGTAACTGGAGGGGATCTGTACATCATGGCACTTCTAGCATGGACTGCAAGTTTTCCCACGCTGAGCAGTGATCTAACAGTCTTACAGAGCAATGCACTAACAGTCTTACACAGCAATGCACAATCTGAATGCTGGGGGATAACTGCTCCTGGTTTACAGATCAATTCATTGCTTTTCACTGCACAGTACCCCATACTGAACAGACACCTGGTCCGTGTTTATTTTCCAAGACATTGCTGTGGCCTGCACAGCTCCCCGTGCTGGACAGATCGTCTCGTCGAAGTTTCTAAATCAATGCACCAATGTTGTCTCTACTGGTCCCCATGATGGACAGAGATTTAGTGGACTGGTGAGTCCTGCACACAGTTTCAGATTGCTGGGTTGTCCTGAAAATTACACTATCCGATCTGTACAGTGCTCCATGCTGAACAGATATTTCATCTCGGCTTATAAATTTCCAGGCTGGATTTGTGAGCTCAATTGAGTATCCGATATATTTCCTGATATAACAATCACTCCTCCATCTCAGCCCATTCCTCTGTCAAAGCCCGTGTTTCTGCAACCTACTTTCCATTAAGTAATTAAGCAAATAAAAAGTGAATTTTTTTCTATCGTGTTCTGCACCTGGCAGACCACCTCAAAATGCATGAAGAAGGTAGGCGCGACCAGAGCATTTTCTTATTTTAAAGGTAAATGTGAGGTGCTGTGTTTCAGATATAACTCGTTTGGTCAAAATATTCGACACTAAGCAAAATAAAATTTAATTAACACTGTCAACACTATACAACAAAAACAAGAGGAACCTGGAATAACTTAATTCTAACGGCAAGCTTAACAGAATAATAGGTTATTTAACTACTAAACGGTCACTGCTCCAATATGGTAATATTCCATAAACACACACTTGTCAAAGCGCAAGTTCAGGAAATAAATTGCCTCACATGCAGTTCTCCAATTAAAGAGGAAAAAATATCAAAAGACAATTCTGAGAGAAATCTCAGATGGAGTGTGCAGTAGCCGGGAGAGAACTGCTGTAGAGACTTCAGCAAGTGAAAGTGACGAAAGGTAAAATTAAGAATCTTGATTCTGTGAGAGCATAACAATCACTCCACAGGACCAGGATGGGGTTGCAATGACCACAAGGAACCGACCTTCTCCACATCGTCTATGCCTCCAAAAAATGCTTAACCCAACTTAATCTATTAAATGATGGCAAGGTAAATGTTGAAATTAAACATAAATAAATAAAACGAAATGATACAACAGGCCTAGTAATCAGACGCAGGCGTCCTCAGGAGCGAAGCATTTCCTACCCTGACAAATACACAGTCGAATCATCAAACTTGTGAAGGGATAGCATCGTCTCTCTCTCTCCTCACCTTTAACTTTACAATTGGAGATGTGGCATAAACCCAATAGCGAGCGATATTAACATCCCACGCTCATCATGTATAATTGTGATCTATCAGGAATATCGTGTAAAAGGGTTAAATGGAGCTGTGTATTCAGCGACTCTGATTGATGTCAGTCTCCACGGACCCTTACTGTCTCACTGGAGGATTTGCTCTTGCATAACGAAGCGGCTTCCTTCAACTTCATATGACACAGCATCAGGGGCAGTGTCATTCTCACCACAATTGAAATCAGCAGCTACAGTGAGAGGGAGAGGAAGATAATCTACGAACAATAGACTGGAATGTTCCAACAGTGGATCAGAATCTGAGAAATTTAGATCGGAATGTTCCAGCAATGGATCAATATCTGAGAAACTTAGACTGGAATGTTCCACGAACGGAAAGGAGTTTATCTTTGGGTCTTGCCTTGCTTTCTCAGGATTGGCCATGGTTAGAATTACGGATAAATGCTGTACTGTTGATTATTCAGGGCGGTTACTATCCGATCCTCGCTATTTTTGGTGTTCCAGGTAAGTCTATCGCTGTCAATTCTATAGACTAAAGTGAAGGTTATTGCTCTTTCTGCCATTTGTATTTGGCAAAAATATAAAGTAAAATCCTCAGTTTCAGTCACAAACTCTATTTCGTTTCCATGAATTTCAAACTCCTCACTCATAAATATCCTGAAAGGAACAAGACTGTTCAGAACCTAGAGTCTGCCTTTTGCCATGAACTGTTTTATGTTTATGTATTCTCTCTGTCATCAAAACTGCCTACACCCACCTTTATAATATCCCCAGAATTCAGAATCGGGACTCCGTATCAGAATAATAATGTCACTGGACGTGTAATTCAGAGGCTCCGGTTATGACTCGAAAGGCATTGTTTCAAATTCTACCACAAACCAATGACAGAATTTGAATTCGAATGACAAAAATTCGAATGAAACTAATTCACTCATGGCAGCTTAAACCATCAGGATTTCATTTATTGTTTCACTGATTGCATTTGTTAAGAAACTTAACATTATTGCCAAGTGTGGAGTGTGACTTCAGACACACAACATTGAGTTTGGCTCCATATAGTCTTACAGTGAAGGGCAATTAGCGATGGACAACAAATGCTGCCCTTACCAATGTTGCTGACATCCCGTGAAACGGCAGATTAAAGGTGAACTAAACCAAGGACCTGTGGATGCTGGAGTTCTGAAACAAAATTATTCAGGGTCTGAAAATGTTGGCGAGTCTCAGCAGGTACGGCAGCCTCTCTCAGGAGATAAACAGATAAGGTTTCGAGCCCAGTGACTCTATAGCAGAACTGAAAGCAACTGGGAATTTATATTTTTTATGCTGCTATCAGGGATGGCTGGGTCGGAGGGAAGGATGGGTGGGGATGGAAGGTTTGAAATGAATAGATGGAGAAATAGCCACACAGAGAGAGAGAGACAGACAGACAGACAGAGAGACAGAGACAGAGACAGTGAGACAGAGAGAGAGAGGGAGAAAGAAAACAGATGAACTGGGAGGAAAATAAAATGGCAAGTTATTCTAACATTTCCCCTATTGCCATATTCATGACTATCACATTCATTTAAGTATGTGTGTGTTTAGTGTGAGTTATGTTATCATTGATAGTCACAGGTGAGGTGCCGGAAGACTGGAGGTTGGCAAACGTGGTGCCACTGTTTAAGAAGGGCGGCAAAGACAAGCCAGGGAACTATAGACCGGTGAGCCTGACCTCGGTGGTAGGCAAGTTGTTGGAGGGAATCCTGAGGAACAGGCTGTACATGTATTTGAAAAGGCAAGGACTGATTAGGGATAGTCAACATGGCTTGGTGCGTGGGAAATCATGTCTCACAAACTTGATTGAGTTTCTTGACAAAGTAACAAAGAGGATTGATGAAGGCAGAGCAGGAGATGTGATCCTAATGGACTTCAGTAAGGCGTTCGACAAGGTTCCCCATGGGAGACTGATTAGCAAGGTTAGATCGCATATAATACAGGGAGAACTAGCCATTTGGATAGAACTGGCTCAAAGGTAGAAGACAAAGGATGGTGGTGGAGGGTTGTTTTTCAGACTGGAGGCTGTGACCAGTGGAGTGCCACAATGATCGCTGCTGGGTCTCTCTACTTTTTGTCAGTTACATAAATGATCTGGATGAGAGCATAAGAGGTACAGTTAGTAAGTTTGCAGATGACACCAAAATTGGAGGCGTAGTGGACAGTGAAGAGGGCTACCTCAGATTACAACAGGATCTGGACCAGATGGACCAATGGGCTGAGAAGTGGCAAATGGAGTTTAATTCAGAAAAATGCGAGGTGCTGCATTTTGAGAAAGCAAATCTTAGCATTACTTATACACTTAATAGGAGAAAGTGAGGACTGCAGATGCTGGAGATCAGAGCTAAAAATGTGTTGCTGGAAAAGCGCAGCAGGTCAGGCAGCATCCAAGGAACAGGAGAATCGGTGTTTCGGGCATAATCCCTTCCTGAAGAAGGGCTTATGCCCGAAACGTTGATTCTCCTGTTCCTTGGATGCTGCCTGACCTGCTGCGCTTTTCCAGCAACACATTTTCAGCTTATACACTTAATAGTAAGGTCATAGGGAGTGTTGCTGAACAAAGAGACCTTGGAGTGCAGGTTCATAGCTCCTTGAAAGTGGAGTCACAGGTCGATAGGATAGTGAAGAACGCGTTTCGTATGCTTTCCTTTATTGGTCAGAATAATGAGAACATGAGTTGGGAGGTCATGTTGCAGCTGTACAGGACATTGGTTATTTGTTGGAATATTGCGTGCAATTCTGGTCTCCTTCCTACCGGAAAGATGTTGTGAAACTTGAAAGGGCTCAGAAAAGATTTACAAGGATGTTGGCAGGGTTGGAGGATTTGAGCTATAGGGAGAGGCTGAGCAGGCTGGGGCTGCTTTCCCTGGAGCGTCGGATGCTGAGGGGTGACCTTATAGAGGTTTACAAAATTATGAGGGGCATGGATAGTGTAAATAGGCAAAGTCTTTTCCCTGGGGTCGGGGAGTTCAGAACTAGAGGGCATAGGTTTCGGGCGAGAGGGGAAAGATATAAAAGAGACCTAAGGGGCAATGTTTTCACACAGAAGGTGGTATGTGTATAGAATGAGCTGCGAGAGGAAGTGGTGGAGGCTGGTACGATTGCAACATTTAAGAGGCATTTGGATGGGTATATGAATAGGTGAGACTCGATTGGTTGGGATATCTGGTCGGCACGGATGGGTTGGAATGAAGGATCTGTTTCCATGCTGTACATCTCTATGACTCTATGTTCATTCTGTGTCTCTTCTGGGTGTGGTGACCAACTCCATCGGCAATTCTGGTGCTGCTGTTATGGTTGCTGACATACAGAGAAATTTAATGTTCCATTGTCAACTGTGTCTTTGGAAGAAAATTATTATTTCTATGGGACTTTGCAGAGATTCAACGAATTTTTCAGCCAAGAAGAGAAGCTGAGGAGGTGGGGGCATTTTCAAACTGAACGGGTGCACCATGTGAGTGGGGAAGTGGCTGTATTCTAAGCTGCTGGATTCATTCAGGGAGACACCATGGTCTGGTAATGTCGCTCTGGCCACTGCATTTACGGAGCTTCTTGGTCCATGGTAAACAAATGCAACCGAGACAGCACAGAGGGGAGCTATGTATGCAGGGCACAGCAGGGCATTGTGCATTGTTCCCTGGGATGTCCATGAATATGTTTCTATGTAGCCCATTCCAGGTGTAAAGTGTGAAACTAGTTAATTTGAAAAATGAGATGGTTACTGAGCTGTGTCTTCTTCTTCAGTATCACCTGTAGTCTCACACCAGGGACAGGACTGTGCTGACACTCACCATGAAGTGAACTGGATTAATTCTGGAATGTTCCAGGCAGGAGTGCGTGATGCATCCATCATCCCCGGAGTGCAGTCCTCCAATGTATTCATTTGCTGACAGAAGCCATCTGCCCACTGAGAGCACTACATTGAGTCTATTTCCCCCTAGGAAGGTACAGAAAGTAACTTCCCGCAATACCATGGAATGGGGGACTGGTGGAAATGAAGAAATGCAGGAAATTAGATTTAATAAAGCGTATGCTCTTTGAAAATCTAATTGAATGGAAGTTTAGTAAGTTGCTGCATCTGATGAGCCACATGCCAGACTATTGAAGAAGAGCCAAAGAGCTAGGAAAATAATTACTGATAATTCTTCAAAGCTGGTTAGATTCTGGAAAGGATCCTACAGACTGGAAAGCAGCTAGTGTAAACCTAAATAGTTAAAGCATGACAAAGCAGGAAAACAGAAAACCAAATAGCTTGATTTCAGCTGTGAGAAAAATATTGGAACATTTTACAAGCAATGTGACAACTAGACTGTTGGAGAATAATGATACGATTTGTTACAGTCGGTCCATACTCAATAAAAGGAAATGATCTTTGATAAACCTGCTGGAGTTTGTAGAGGTTGCCCATTGTGACGTCGTCAATTTAGAACCAGTGGGAGTGGAGTATTTAAATTTTCAGAAGAAGTTTGACATGGTTGAACACAGGTGAGTGGAGAATGTTAGTGTCCATTGGTATGTAGGGGTGGATGATATATCATATGGATTAAAATCTGGATAATGGAGAGAATGAAAAGAGTAGTCTTTACTTCTCTGGATGGAAGGCTTGTGTGGTTTGAGAAGGATCAGTGCCTGAGAAATAACTGTTCGTAAGTTATACATATATTCATATGTGAGCAACAAATATCATAATTCTCAATTATGTCAATTAAATGTTGAGAGGTTGGGAAGTCCTGTTGTTGAAAAGGACCTGGATGTCCTTGTCTTGAAGTCACTAACAGAATTCATATATGTCACTGAGTAATTATAACTGTTATATGTGGTCCTACATGCAAAATGATTAAAGACTCCGAGTAATTTTATCTTACTCAATGGCCGTATGTTGTTGAGACTGTGTTTGGCGTATAGTCTCCATACTGTGTCTTCTTTATAAGTAATGACCCATATGTCACCCAGAGAGTGTAATGGACCTTCACCAGGCGAAATCCAGGCATGATGTTACCGTGAGGAGGGAGTGCAATAACTACGTGTTTACTCTTTAGCTCTGTGAGAGAATAAGAAATTGGAACTTGATGGTTATGGACGTACGCTCAATTTGTCTCAAACGACTGTTGAAAAGACGAAAAAAATCCATTAGTTATGTAGAATGCTTGATTCCCAATACTTTACATGATGGTGCAGAGCTCACATGTCAATTGACAGAGAGGTACAGGCTCTCAATAAACGCTGAAAAATTTATTTCACAGTTACTTTCTGACCCTGCCCTCAATGTCGCGTTGTTTACAATCCTGTCAGCAACCACAATACGTTCATTCTGAAACAGTTCGACATTCCCCACCATCTTCTGAACTCAAGTGAGAACATGAGTCTGCTCTCTCAGAGATGGGAGCTGCCTTTGAAACTGCTCAAAAAAATGGCTTCATTCCCACTGCCGAAAAACCATACTAAAATAAGACGTATGTACTATGAGTAATGAAGCCGCAACGGACAACATGGAGCAGTCGATGTGTGCTGGTGATGTTGGAGCATCCCCGAAACCTTCTTGTCCCTGTGTAACTGACTTAGAAAAACTGCATGTCTGCTTGTAAATGAGTCCAGGCGTGAAATGGCCTCTTTCTAAACCCGTGTAAGTGACGCATGGGAGTGAGTAGACTCCTGTGTAACTGACAAGAATGGCTGAATACGTATCCTCTCTTCTTGTCCAATAGTTTTGATGAGCTGAATGACTTCTCCATATTCTTGTCAACCCAGACAGAGATACTGAATGAACTCCTCCCTTTCCTGTGGAAGCGTGAAATGCCTGGCAGTTCTGTTACATGAATGTTCCCGACACTTTAACCGCACAGGCTTGAATGGTGTTTAGGTCTTCTTGCACATGGACATAAACTGCATCTGGAGCTGAGGGATGATAGATTATTCTGAATATTGCGTAACCTGCAGCGAACAACCCAACTTTTACTCAGTGTGGACTCAATGGGCTGAATAGCCTGCTCCCACACTGTCAGGATTCCCTGCTGACAAACTGGACATACCTGCACTGAGGAAGCAACCCTGAGTATCTCCTGCAGAGATGTCCCGCTGCTGAGCTGATTGATGCCCACCGATGATAAACATTTTCCCTTGTGCTGTGAATGACTCCAAACAGTGGAAAGTCTGCAGTCGATTTTCATGAAGTACAATTTTACTCAGGCTACTTGATATCATCCTCAGTTAAATGCTACCTCGATATCAGGGCCAGTCGCTCTTAACACACCTTTATATTCACATCTTTTGGCCAGTGGTTGGCAGTGTGGAGGCAGATCTTACGTTACAGGAAAATAGACATGGAATGGTCAGATGGGCAGATCAATGGCAGATGGAATGTAACCCTGATAAATATGATGCGATGCACTTTGGAGGAAGGAAACAGACAGGGGAGTACACAATGGCTCGCAGCATACCAGGAAGCTCAGAAGATGCTTATCCACACATCCCTGAATGTAACTGGACAGGGTAATAGTTCAGATAAGAAGTCACACGCGATTGTCAGCATAGCCATCGAGACATGGATTGTAAGAGCTATACAGGAGTTTGGTTAGGCCTGCTAACCCCAATACATCTCAAAAATTTGGTTGACAGATTCAAATACAATATATCCCACACTACTGATGTCACTGAAAGATGTCGGATTGTGACTGCGTGAGATGATGTGAAATAAGCTCCAAGGTGATTGAGACAAGTGGAGTGCAATGGCCAAATACGTGGCAGATGGAGACAAATGTGGATAGATGTGGTGTTGTGCACTTTGGACGGATATAGAGTAGGACAGCCTACAATTTGAAAAGGGATTGTTTGAAACATTTGATCTACAAAGGGACTGATGTGCCTTCTTATTGTTTCCTTCAGCGCAAACTATCGACGTCCATATAGGGCAGTGAGATTTGAAGCCAGAAGCCAATGCTGGGAAGACATCGACATTCTGACCAGTATACATAGACCCGACAAGTGGGCAGCTGTAACACTGAAAAAGATTTGGATCTCCTTGTACACCAGCCACTGAAAGCAATATTACAGGAACAGAAAACAGTTAGGAAGATAAATGGTGTGTTGAACTTCCATTCTGGGGGATTTCAGTACAGGAGTAAGGGAGTCTTACTGCAGCTGTACAGGGCCTCGGTGAAACCTCACCTCGAACATTGTGCAGTATTGTGTGCAGTTTTCATCTTACCTAATGAAGGACAAACCTGACATTCAGGGTGAGCAGCGAATGATAACCAGACTAATATCTACGATGACAGGCTTGCTGTGGGAGCAGAGTTTGGGGCGACTGGGCCTGTATTCCACGAGGTTTAGGAAAATCCATGGAGATCTAAGTGAAATATATAAAACTCTGACAGGGCGAGTCAGATTGGTAGCAGGGATGAATCTGCCCTAGCTGGGATGTCTATAACATAGGGTCACACTATTAGGTACAGACAGGCCACTTTGCAATGAAATGAGAATAAATGCCTGCCCTCACAGACTAGTGATCCTGGGGAATTCTCTGCATCGTAAGGCCGTGGAAGCAAAGGCACTGGAGTGGCATACAGAATTCTGGATGGAATATAAGATGGCAAGGCACAGGAATATATAGCAAACGTTTACAGTGTGATGTAACTGAAATTATATATTAGAAAATACCTGGATTGTTTGTTAAGTCTCTCATCTTTTAGAATAAACATGTTGCCTTCAGTTCTTTCGTGTGTAAATCGCAAACCATTTAAAACTTACATTCTCAAGTGGTGTCAGTTCTTTCATATTTAAATCACAGAAAATTTGAAAGTTACACTCTGAAGTGAACTTCAAAAATTGTTGCCATGTCGGCCTAGATAAAGCATTTAAGGTGTGAGATGCCCTGTCTTAGACTGTCTGTACCAATACGGTTTGACTGATTCTAATCTAAAACTGGATTTACAGAATCTTTTATGGATTAATGCAGTTTTTGAGCTAAGTAAAATGTTATTCTGCAAGTACAAGTTCACCCCACAAACTTATATGTGGATGTGTGTGTGTGTATGTGGGTGTGTGTGTGGGGAGGGGGGGGGGTGGCGGTCATTATCTGTGCCTTTGTGAGAGTAAGAGTGTATGTGAGTGTGGGAAATCAACAGAGGCTGAGTCTGAATGTAAAGCAGTATAAATCTGTGAGAGGGCGCATGTATGAGTGTGGGAGTGCATCTGTGAGCGTGTGAGAGAGGGTCTGTGTTAGTGTATGGGTCGGCAGGTGTGTGTGTGTATACTGTCTGTGTCTCTGTGTCTGCCTGTGTGTGTGTGTGTCGACACTGTGACACATCTTGCAGCATCCACCGTGGCGAGGTTGTGTGATATTGTCTTGAAAGCAGGGCAGTTTGCTTTGAGTAATGATGTGTTTGAGGTTTGGTGGTTGTTTAAAGGCGAGAAGTGGAGGTGTGGGGAACGTGTTGGCAAGGCATTTATCCTCATTGATAATGTGCTCCAGGTTGCGAAGAACATGGCGTAGATGTTTGGCTCCTGAGAGGCACTGGATAACGAAGAGTACCCTGTCGGATGCAGTCTGTCGGTGTCTGTCTCCTCAGGAGGTCTGTACCGTTTCTCGCTGTGGCACGTTGGAAGTGGTGGTCGATGAGTTGAGCATCGTACCCCAGTCCTTTGAGGATATCCTTGAGTACTTCCAGGTGCCCGTCACATTCCTCCTCATCTGAATAGAACCTGTGTATGCGTAGGGATTTCCCAGAGGGTTTGGCTGTTTTAATATATTTTGGGTGGAAGCTGGAGGAGTGTAGCATTGTGAGGCTATCCGTGGGTTTGCAGTTGAGTGAGTTATTGACGATTCCATCCTTGATGAAAATGTATGTATCCAAGAATGAGACAGCTAGTAGAGAATAGTCCGTGGTGTGTTTGATGGTGGAATTAAACTCATCGATATCACTGTGCAGTTGTTTCACTGACTCCTCGCTCTGTGTCCAGAGGAAGAAAATGTCGTCCATGTACATGGTGTGTAGTGTTGGTTGGAGATCCTGCGGAGAGAAGTCTTGTTTGAACCTGTGCATGAAAATGTTGGTATATTGGGGTGCATATCTGGTTCCCATGACTGATCTGTTTTTGCGGATGAAGAACCATTTGTCAAAGGTGAGAATGTGATCGAGTATAAAGTGTAGGGCGGTGCTCGGAGATTGGCATTTATTGGTGTTGTGTACTGAGGCTGTTGCCATGATGCCGTCATTGTAAGGGATGCTGGTGTAGAGTGCTGAAGCGACCATTATAATGAAGAATGTTCCCGGTTCGACTGGTCCGTAGATGTTCCATTTCTGGAAGAAATCTGCAGGCAAAGATGCCCTGAGGAATGGTACATTGGCGAGACCAAGCAGATGCTACGGCAAAGGATGAATGGACACTGCACAACAGACAGGAGTGTTCCCTTCAGTCAGAGAACATTTCAGCGGTCCGGGACATTCGACTGTGGACCTTCGGGTGACCATCCTCCAAGGCGGACTTTGCGACAGGCAGCAACTAAAAGTGGCTGAACAGAGGCTGATAGTCAAATTCGGGATCCACAAGAATGGCCTCAACCGGGACCTTGGGTTCATGTGATATTACAGGTGACCTCATTGCACTAGGCACAGACACAGGCAGGTGCGCACAAACACACACATACACAGACAAACTGACAATCCTACACACACACAACACACACGCACTCTCTCTCTCACACACACACACACGCACACTCCTACAGACCCATATACTCACACAGACTCACTCTCATACGCTCACATATACACTCCCAAATGCACCCGCTCACAGACTGACAGGGCTTTACACTCACACTCAGCCTCAGTTGTTTTCTCAGATACACTCACTCTCTCACAGACACACATAACCCCGGCCACCTCCCCATCTCACACACACACACACAACACACACGTGCACACACACACACATGCACACGTATACATATAAGTTTGTGGGGTGAATGTATACATGCAAATTACATTTTATTAGCTGAAAAACTGCTTAAATCCAAGTAAGATTCCGTAAATCCAGTTCTCTACATTAGAATCAGTCTGTCCGTTGTGGCACAGACAATCTCACACTGGGCATCTCACACCTTAAATGCATTATCTGGGCAGACCTGACACCAATTGATAAAGTTCACTTGAGAATATAACTTTTAAATATTTTGTGATTTACATATAAAGTGTTTATTCTAAAAAATGAGGGACAAAACAATTAATTCATTGTTTTCAACATATAATTTCAGTTACATCACACTGTAAACTTTTGAAATGCATTTTGCACCTTACGATCCTATACTCCACACCACCTGATAAAAGAACAGCCCAAAACTTTGCTTCCAAATACACCTGTTGGAACATAACTAGTGTTGTGTGAGTTATTTTTTACTTTATACGCCCCAGTCCAATACCGGCAGGTCCACGTTGAGATATATGGTGGCAGAGAGACCAATATTGCGAAATGAATATCCAGTCAGATTTTATATTTAGGAATGTCATGCAACACCGAAGAGGAGGCAAGGTAGATCTCCGATGAAAGGATAGGATTTGTATGATTGTAAAGATGGACAATAAATCAAATGTTCAAGACATTTCACAGATGATTTCGAATGTAACAAACCTTGCGGATGACAGACAATATATTGTCGTGCAAAGTGTGCAGAGGGCATTGAACGTGTGCAGAGGGATAGATAGTTTAAGAGCGGCCAAGATCTGGCAGACGGAGTACAACGTTTGTAAATGTGAGGTCATCCAGTCTGGTAGGCGTAACTGCAAGTGATGAATAAAATTCAGCATACCATTATGCAGATGGGCTTGAGTGTCCTTGTGCAGGACACACAAAACATTGGTTTGCAGTTAATTAGGAAGGCAAATGGAATATTATCCTTCATTCCTTAAGGGATGCATTAAAGAAAAAGCAGGGCAGTTATGCTGGAGCTTGATAGGGTGCTGGTGTGGCCACAATTGGAGTACTGTGTCGAGACTTGGTCGCCTTAATTGAGAAAGAATGTACCAAGACTGTAGTAGTTGCAGAAGAGTTTCATTCTGATGATCGATAGTTGAGAGCGTTGAATAATGAAGAGAGACTAAATAGACTGGGACTATACTTATTGGAATTCTGAAGAATGTTTGGGAATCTTATAGAAACATAAAATTATGAAGGGAATAGATAAGGTAGAATCAGGGAGGTGTTTCCACTGTTGGGCGAAACTTGAACTAAGGGGGATCGCATCAAAGTGAGGGGGAGCAGATTTAGGATTGAATGTCGGAGGAGGAACAGCTTCACCTTAATCTGCGGAATTCCCTGCTGAGTGAATTCCCTACTTTGCTGGATGTTTTTAAGGAACAGTAAAGGAATTAAGGTTATTGCGAGGGGGCGTGTAAGTGGAGCTGAGTCAATGTAAAGATCCGCCAATATCTTATTGAATGGTGGATCAGGCTTGAGGGGCCAGACAGCCTACTCCTGCTCCTATTGCTTATGTTCTGCTGGATTAATTTTACTAATTAATGTTATTACTATGCAAAGTGCCGGTTGAGTTGAGTTTGGGGAGTGATTTCCACCGCAAGGCTGAGGCGATCTGAGCAAAGCCTCCACATTAATTGGTGTTCGAGTCGTCAGGTTGGGTTTCACCCACTTCTACCTGCAGACCATTCCCAGAGATCACCCCACTCATCAGAGAGCCCTGGAATTACCCAGCATCCCTGGAGCCAGTGACATCTTTGAAAGCCCATAGTGCTCTGGGATAAGCACCGTCAGTGCGCCGCTACCCTGCAAAGCCTCTGATGTTGATCCTGCGTGTTGCAGGCAGGGGGACATTATTGACCTCCCCAAACCCACATTGTAGCCATGTGCATGGAGCTCCTCCTGGGGGCAAGGGTCACAAACAGCATTTCCCCTTCCAACAGGACCAGGAGTGTGGGCCATGACACCAGATCATGCCTATCTCCTGTGGAGTTGCTCCACAGGTTAGAGCAGTCTCAGCCATTGGGAGTAATGTACAGCATTGTAGGGAGATCATTGTTCTTCTGCACACTGCCAGCGTAAGGGGAGACACGGGGAGAATCTCACTGCTCCCCTAGAGAAGAGCAAACAGGAGGCAATGAGATTATCCTAACATCAAGAAAGTAAACATCTCCCTGTACCTCCCATTAATCTCATCATAGTCCACAGTGCTCAGATTACACAGAAATAGTTTCGTTGGAGCTTTGAAAGAGCAAGGAGACACGAATCCTGGTGGGAGTTATTTATTGAAGGCAAAACTGCAGGGTGGATTTTGCGCATGTTATAAACAGTAAATTAGATATGAAGAAAGTGCTTTCAAAACTCAGCAGGTTTTGTAAAAGTTGTGGGAAGAAAACAGACATAACATTTCACATCTGGGTACATGTCATCAGAACTTTTTTTTGTTTCAGATCATCAGCATCTGCCGCTTTTTGCTTTATTTCAAATCGGCAATTGTCATGCCTACAGCAGTACTAATGGGAAGGAGGGGAAGGGGCAAGGGCAGAAGTGCAGGAGATGCGTTAGTTAGAGTCAAAGGCCCTATCTACCCGAGTGTGGGGTGGTGGGGCGTGAATCCTCGTGTGAGATAAAAGGAGCGCATGTTGAACGTACCCCACTGGAATTCAACATCATCTGAACAGATGTGAAGGTTCCAGAGAAAGTGGGAGAACACAGTCACTCTGAGCTGATCACTGCAGTGGCACGCTTGCTCAGTGACACACACTGCTACCTCACAGCATGAAGGACTCAGGTTTGATTCCACTTACAGGTGACTGTGTGGAATTTGCACATTCACCCCGCGTCTGCATGGGTTTCATCCATTTGCTTGGCATTCCACCCACATACCAAAAATGTACAGGTTAAATGCAGTGGCCTTGGTAAATTGCCAACAGTATCCAGGGATGTGCAGTTTTGGTGGATTAGCTGTGGGAAACGTTGAGTTACCGTGGTAACATATGTGTGCGTCTGCTGGTATGGTATTTGCAGTGTCAGTTTGGACTCGATGGGCGGAATGGCCAGTTTACATACTGCAGGGCTTCAATAATTTCTATTTACATTTTTGTGCTGGGCAACACTTGTGAGCTACCTACCTAAAAGTGCTGCCCTGATTTGACTTAACAAAATGGTGCACTTTTCGTTTTTCTAAAATAACGTCTGCCTGCCACTTCTCGGCCCTTCGGCCCATCTGATCAAAGTCCCATTATACTCTGAGATACCCATCTTCCCTGTGCACGACACCATCAATTTTGATGTTTTTTGCAAACTCACCGTCAATTCCTACTACATTCACATCGAAATCATTTATATAAATGGCAAAGTCCATTGGATCGATGTGCACGCCACTTGTCACAGGCTTCCAGTCCAAAGAACAACCTCTCTCATTTACCTTTGAACAATTACCCCCATCTCTCTGCGGATGCCATGTGACCTAACCTTGCTAACCAGTTTACCATGAGGAAGGCCTGACTGAAGTCCATGTAGTCAACCTCCACTGCCACGCCTATATCAATCTTCTTCATCACTTAATCAATAATGTTGACTATCCCTAACAGTCCTTGCCTTTCAACATGCATGTGAATCCTGTCCCTCAGTATCCCCTCCAACAACTGACCCAAAACTGACGTCAGTCTCACAAGTCCATCGTTTCCTGGATTTTCCTTCGCATCTTTCTTAAATAGTGGAACAATATTAGCCATCCTCCAGTCTTCCAGCACTTTACCTGGACTATCCATGATATAAATATCTCAGCAAGTGCTGAACAATAACTTCCCTGGCCTCTCACAAAGTTCTAGGGTACACTTGATCGGGTTCCAATGGTTTCTCTGCCTTTATCCTTTTTAGGGCTTCCAGCTTCTAGGCTTCTGTAATGTGGACACTTTTCAAGACATCACTGTTTATTTCCCCAAGTTCCCTAACTTCGATCTCCTTCTCCACAGTATAATACTGACGTATTATATCTATGTCCTGTGGTTCTACAAATCGAAGGCAGCTCTGATCTTAAACCGACCGTATTCTTTCCCCAGTTACTCTTTTGGCCTTAACATATTTGCAAAATCTCTTTGGAATCTCTATTCCCGTATTTGCGAAAGATACCTGATGTCCCCATTTTGCCACCCTGATCTCCCTCTTGAGTATTATCCTGCTGCCCTTTTACTCCACGATGGAATCTCTCGATCCCTGTGACCTATACCTTTCATATGCTTCCTTCAATTTAATGACAAGTGCCTTAATTTCGCTAGGTAAAAACAATGACTGCAGTTCCTGGAAACCAGTTTCTGGATTAGGGGTGCTGGTAAAGCACAGCAATTCAGGCAGCATCCGAGGAGCAGTAAAATCAACGTTTCGGGCAAAAGCCCTTCATCAGGCAAAGTGCCTGAAGGGTGGAGAGATAAATGAGAGGAGGGTGGGGGTGGGGAGAAAGCAGCATAGAGTACAAAAGGTGAGTGGGGGTGGGGATGAAGGTGATAGGTCAGGGAGGAGGGTGGAGTGGATAGGTGGAAAAGAAGATAGGCAGGTAGGACAAGTCATGGGGACAGTGCTGAGCTGGAAGTTTGGAACTGGGATAAGGGGGGCTGGTGGAAATGAAGAAAGTGTTGAAGTCCACATTGATGCCCTGGGGTTGAAGTGTTCCAAGGCGGACGATGAGGCATTCTTCATCCAGGCGTCGGGTAGTGAGGGAGCGGCGGTGAAGGAGGCCCAGGACCTCCATGTCCTCGGCAGAGTGGGAGGGGGAGTTGAAATGTTGGGCCACAGGGCGGTGTGGTTGATTGGTGCGGGTGTCCCAGAGATGTTCCCTAAAGCGCTCTGCTAGGAGGAGTCTAGTCTACCATATTGGGAGCAACGGATACAATAAATGATATTGGAGGTGTGGGCGCAGGTTTTGAAATTCCTGCGGGGGCAGGGGAAGGTGCCAGGACGGGAGGGTGGGTTGTAGGGGGCGTGGACCTTACCAGGTAGTCACGAGGGAACGGTCTTTGCGGAAGGCAGAAAGGGGTGGGGAGGGAAATATATCCCTGATAGTTGGGTCCGTTTGAAAGTGGCGGAAATATCGATGGATGATTTGGTTTACGCGAAGGTTGGTAGGGTGGAAGGTGAGCATGGGGTTTCTGTCCTTGTTACAATTGGAGGGGTGGGGTCTGAGGGCGGAAGTGCGGAATGTGGACGAGATGCATTGGAGGGCATCTTTAACCACGTGGGAAGGGAAATTGTGGTCTCTAAAGAAAGAGACCATCTGGTGTGTTCTGTGGTGGAACTGGTCCGCCTGGCAGCAGATACGGCGGAGACGGAGGAATTGGGAATATGGGAAGGCATTTTTGCAGAAGGTAGGGTGGGAAGAGGAGTAATCCAGGTAGCTGTGGGAGTCAGTGTGTATATAAAAAATGTTGGTGTCAAGTTGGTCGTCATTAATGGAGATGGAGAAGTCCAGGAAGGGGAGGGAAATGTCAGAGATGGTCCAGGTAAATTTCAAGTCAGGGTGGAATGTGTTGGTGAAGTTGATGAATTAATCAATTGCTTAACCTCCTCGTGGGAGCACGAGGTGGCGTCAATGCAGTCATCAATGTAGCGGAGGAAGAGGTGGGGAGTAGTGCCGGTGTAATTACGGAAGATGGACTATTCTATGTAGCCAACAAAGAGACAGGCATAACTGGGGCCCATATGGGTGCCCATGGCTACCCCTTTGGTCTGGAGGAAGTGGGAGGATTCAAATGAGAAATTGTTAAGGGTGAGGACCAGTTAGGCCAAATGAATGAGAGTGTCGGTGGAAAGGTATAGTTGGGGACGCGGGAGTGGAAGAAATGAAGGGCTTGGAGGCCCTGGTCATGGCGGATGGAGGTGTGGAGGGACTGGATATCTATGGTGAAGATGAGGCATTGGGGGCCGGGGAAATGGAAGTTTTGGTGAAGGTGGAGGGCATAGGTAGTGTCTCGGACGTATGTGGGGAGTTCCTGGACGATGGGGGACAGGACAGTGTCGAGGTAGGTAGAAATGAGTTCTGTGGGGCAGGAGTATGCTGAGACAATGGGTCGGCCAGGCTTGTGGATCTTGAGAAGGAGGTAGAACTGGGCAGTGCGTGGTTCCCAGACTATGAGGTTGGAAGCTGTGGGTGGGAGATCTCCTGAGGTGATGACGTTCTGTATGGTCTGGAAGATGATGGTTTGGTGATGAGGTGTGGGTTCATGGTCGAGGGGGCGATAGGAAGAGGTGTCCTCGAGTTGGCATCTGGCTTCAGCTGTGTAGAGGTCAGTGTGCCAGACTGCCACTGCGCCCCCTTTATCTGCTGGCTTTTTGGTGATATCGGGATTGGAGCAGAGGGAGTGGAGGGAAGCGCGTTGTTAGAGTGAGAGGTTGGAGTGGTGGGGGGGGGGAGGTAGAGGTTGAGGTGGTTAATGACCCAGTGGCAGTTGGAAATGAAAAGATCGAGGGCGGGCAATAGGCCAGCACGGGGTGTCCAGATGGACGGAGTGCGTTGGAGGCGGGCGAAAGGGTCCTCGGAAGGTGGGCAGGAGTCCTGATTGTGAAAGTAAGCTCAGAGGCAGAGGCGGCAGAAGAAGTGTTCGACGTCACGGCGTGTTTTAAATTTATTGATACGTGGGCTGTGGGGGATGAAGGTGAGTCCTTTGCTGAGGACTGATCGTTCGTCCTCAGTGAGGGGGAAGTCTGGAAGGATGGTGAAAATTTCGCTAGCCATGCAACATTTTCTACACCTAGCGGCCTTGCTCTGCTCATGAACAGGAACATACTCTGTGATCTCATTTGTGAAGGCTTTCCACCTTCTTGTGCCAGAGCTTTCCACTAGCTTGTGCCAGAGACAAAAAATAAATCCTGCAGATGCTGGAATCCAAAATAGACAGGCAGGAGGTTGAAAGAACCCAACAATCCAGGCAGCATGATGAGTTTCAGGAAATCAACCTTTTGGGTTTAACCTGTCTTCAGGACTGGGGGATGGCGTGGAAAGAGCTGCAGATAAAGGTGTAGCGGGAGAAAGCTGATGAATTTGGGATTGATAAAAACAGGTAGTTTTTTTTTGTTTCTAACCACGCTTGACCCACTGTGAAATCTCTTCAAAGGATGTCCATTTTGATGAAGTTCTGTGCCTCCCTCAGAACCCAGTGCTTCCCCCTCACTGTCACTACTCTCTGCCACCAAATGTATGCATTACTCCAATTGACAAACCAGGTCATACTCTCTACCTGTCTTCACCTATCCCCACTTCACCATCCTAACCATGTCTCCCCCTTTTTCGGCAGCTTTCCCCACACCCACCCCCAGTCCTGAAGAAGGATTACATCTGAAAAGTGGAATTCTTCATCTTCTAATGCTGTCTGGCCTGCTGTATTCTTCCAGCCTTCTGCCTGTCTACCAGCTTCTTCCAAGCAGCTTTTCAAAGTGCTTATCTAAAACATTCAAAAGTAACCTTACTCAATTTAGAACTTTAACATCTACATCAAGACAATTCTTCTCATTAAGTGTTTTATAACTATTACTTACTGCATAACAGGCACAAGTAGCATAGTGACATCCTTCGGTCCCTGTGTAACAGGCTCAAGAAATAATGTCCTCCTCCTGTCCCTCTGTAACTGGCATGACGTTGCTAAATTGTCTCCTCCTATCCCTCTGTAACAGGTACAATGGAGTTTTTAGATTAGATTACTTACAGTGTGGAAACTGACCCTTCGGCCCAACAAGTCCACACCAACCCGCTGAAGCGCAACCGACCCATACCCCTACACCTAAGACTACGGGCAATTTAGCATGGCCAATTCACCTGACCTGCTCTTCTCTGGACTGTGGGAGGAAACCGGAGCAGCCAGAGGAAACCCACGCGGACACGGGGAGAATGTGCAAACTCCACACAGTCAGTCGCCTGAGGTGGGAATTGAACCCGGGTCTCTGGCGCTGTGAGGCAGCACTGCTAACCACTGTGCCACCGTGCCACCCAGTTGAATGGTCTCCTCCTGATTCTCCAGAACAGGCTCCAGAGGCCTAATGGTTTCCTCCTACTTATCTGCAACAGGCTCGAGAGGCTAAATGGCCTCCACCTGTCGCACTGTAACAGGCTCAAGAGGCTGAGTGGCCTCCACCTATTCCTCTGTAACAGGCTTGAGAGGCTGAATGGCCTCCTCCTGTCCCTCTTTCACAGTCTGAGAGGCTGATTGGCTTCATACCATCCCCCTGGAACAGGCTCGAGAGGCTAAATGGCTTCCACCTGTCCACCTGTACCAGGGTCGAAAGGCCTTCTCCTATCCCTCTGTAACAGGCTTGAGACGCTGAATGGCCTCCTCCTATACCTCTGCAATAGACCCGATTGGGACAGAATCATTTCATTCTGTTCCTGAGCAGCTGTATCAATCTTCTGAATGATGTCTTAAGGTAATAGAAGGACGTGACAATAATGAACTTAAAACAAGAAGTAGGATTACACAAACTCAAAGGGCAATAAATGCAGTCAACCTAGATATGGTCTCTAAAACATTCTCCACCAATCACCTTATGCAGCTGGTCTGCTACTTTACCCCATCTCCTTGTATAAACAGTATGGAACATTATGCAATCATGTAGTGTTTTGGCACTACTCCGACATACAGAGAAAAAGATTTAAAAAGTTTGAAAAATGTATGGTCCATCACTGAGCAACCCTCATCCATTCTACCCATAATCAAGTAAATGCTCTGTTTTATTATGGTTTGAATACTGATGAAAGGAAGATGTTAATGAAAACTGTTTGTTTGGTGACTGTGATTAATGTCAGTCTGCATGGATTCTAATTATCCCAGTGGTGGCTTTCCATATTTTAATGATAAAATGGCTCAGTTCAATGCGTTATATGATAGTATGAATGGAGCACCACCTGCAGCACTAACAGGGATTAGCAGTCCTGGAAGAGGGGGGTTGGTGGAGATATCAGATTCTGAGAATTATAGACTTGAATGTTCCAAAGATGGACTGCAAATTATATTTGGATGCTTGCCACCTTTTTATGGTGGATGGTCATTACTACTTCAATCTTATATGCACTTTTGATTATTCAATATTTTTATTATTCAATCCTTGTCATCGTTGCTGTCCTCGGTAAGTCTACCTGTTCATTCATTAATTCTATAAACCATGTTTGACTGTAATTATCTTCATTTCACTGACTTTACTCTCCCTCCTTCCGTCATTGTTCCCGCTGAGACTCTGAATCGAGATATTTAATCTACAGACCAGTACTAACTGCATTATTTAACTTGTCTATTCACTCTCTCCATCGTTGCTTCTGGCACTGTCCCTCTTGTATCGATATGTTGACCGAATCAGTTTCTACTGTGAACCACTGTTCATGGCAGCAATACCCTTATTCCTTAAAAACTGGGAGCAGGTAGTTCACCATCTTCTGTTCTGTTTGAAAACTCCATTTACTTCCCCCGACTTCATCCCATCCCTGGCCAATATCTAAGTCCGAAACAGATGAGTGACAGCAGTAATGATCACGTTGGCCATGAGCTGTTTCCTGACACCATGCACTAATGATTTCTATTTTTATCTACTGATGCCTTCAGAATATAATTCATTGGCTAATCCCATATGCTATTTGAACCTGGAGCTGTGAAATAAATCTTATTGATCCCAAAAATCTGTGGTGACTATACCAGTGTCAAAATTGAAGGAGCAAATCTGAGTCAATAATCCATGGTTCAGATCCGAACTCACTAAAATCTCATCTATCATTCCTGTGCACACTGATCTATATTGTTAATGTCTTTACTTTAACATTCTCAAGCACATGTTCACATCTGACCATGAAACTTTCCTTAGTCTCCCTTTGTCCATTGTCCCAAACCTGCCAGTCCTTAATATTTAAACTGAGTCCCTTCATGAGTGTTCTCTCTCAGAAAATGATTTTCACATCTCTCACCACACACCACACACACATACCACACACACACCACACACACACACACCACACACACACACACACCACACCACACACACACCCCACACCCCCACACACACCCCACATACACACACACACACCACACACACACCCCACACACACACACCACACCACACACACACCCCACACCACACACACACACACACACACCACACACACACACACCACACACACACACACACACCACACCACACACACACCCACACACACACACACCACACACACACCACACACACACCCCACACACACACACACACACACACACCACAACCACACACACACCACACACACACACACACACACCACACACATACCACACACACACACACACACACACACACCACACCACACACACACACACACGCACACACGGTTCCTAGGCGGAAGATGAGGCGCTCTTCCTCCAACCGTCGTGTTGTTGTGGTCTGGCGATGGAGGAGTCCATCCAACCACAAGGGATGAACTCAGATTTCACCAGTTTCCTCATTTCCCCTCCCCCCACCTTGTCTCAGTCAAATCCATCTAACTCAGCACCGCCTTCCTAACCTGCAATCTTCTTCCTGACCTCTCCGCCCCCACCCCAGTCTGACCTATCACCCTCACCTTGACCTCTTTCCACCTATCGCATTTCCGACGCCCCTCCCCCAAGTCCCTCCTCCCTACCTTTTATCTTAGTCTGCTGGACAAACTTTCCTCATTCCTGAAGAAGGGCTTATGCCCGAAACATCGATTCTCCTGTTCCCTGGATGCTGCCTGACCTGCTGCGCTTTTCCAGCAACACATTTTCAGCTCTGATCTCCAGCATCTGCAGACCTCACTTTCTCCTATGTTGCTTCTGTAGTTCATTCAACCACATCAATGTCAGAAATGCTCCATTCATAATCAGAGGAGCTCAATCATTGAAAAGCATTTTTGTTTAAAATCTGGAAATGAATTGAGGGCAACAAAGAATTGGTTATGAAAGTGTAGTTGCACAGTCGTCGTTTTCTCGATTCAAACGATATGCAAACAGACATTTCAGCCGAACTCGTCTTTTTTGAGCAGGTTTTCTAAACTGAATTCGGCTTATTTGGCTAGGTTTGGCACATACTCTGTAAACATTTCTTATTCATGTCCCTGTCCAATTGTGGTTTCCAAGTTGAAATGCTAATAAAAGTTGCAATAAAAGGGGCCCCACAATTTATTCCCCCAGGTTCCTGTGATGCCCTTGAACACATTCTGGGTATTTATCTACGTTTATGCACTTCAAGACCTCCAACACTTTTTCTTCTGTAGTGTGGCTTCGTTTCAAAACATCATTCTATTCCTCCAAGTTCCATCGAATCCATGTCTTCCTCCAATGAAAATACTGACTTGATTTATTTGTGTAGGTACTCACCCATTGAGCCGGAACAGGCTGTAAGGCAGCGGAGTGGAGGAGCTGGAGGAGTGTGAACCCAGCATGGCCAAGCTCTTATGGTTTGTGTTGTTGAACGGTCAACTGTGTTTCTGTTTTCCCTTTTGCAGGTAGGGTAGTAATATTTTATTTTTTAAATTTGTTTTCTTTATTTTTCCACATTGCACCAAGATTCTGTACCTTGGGGAGGAGCAGGACCTTGTACATAAGATTACGTCACATGTGGCGACTTGTAAACTTTTCATTGTCCTCATGTGAGTGCATGTGACAATAAACCTAATGAACCAAATTCATCCCCTCTGGGTCGACACATAGATGGCGCTTTTATTTTTAAGGGACCTTATTATCTCCCCAGTTACTCTTTTGCCTTTAATATCCTGTAGGGTCTTTCCATTCTCCTTAATCTTATCAACCAACGCCATCTAATGCCCCATTTTTGCCCTCCTGATTTCCCTGGTAAGTGCAGTCCTACACCCTATACGCTCAAGGCATTCACTTGATGCCATCTGCCTATAACTGACATAGACCCTCTGTCATTTTCCATGTCTGGAGCCTCAATATCCCCTGTCATGTCCTGTACCCTGCTCCTGCTAGTATTGCCGTTCACACTAACAGGGACATGCTGTCGCTGAATTCTCGTTATCTAGCTTTTGAAAGGATCCCACTTGGCATGTCCCTTTACTTGTGAACGGCTTCTCCCACAATAATCTCTTGAAAGTTCCTGAAAAATACCATCACAATTGGTCTTCCACCAATTTATAGCATTAAACTATGGAAAAAGGCTATCATTATCCAGAACTAATTTTAAACTAATAGAATTATGGTTACTGGACCAAAAGTGTTCTCACTCTTACAGCACAGTCACTTGCCCTGCCTCATTTCCCAAGAGGAAATAAAGGTGAGCCCAGGATCAGATCAGCCATGACCTTACTGAATGGCATGGCAGTTATGAGGGCCCAAATATCAACATACACCTGTATGCCTTTGATTGTGTGTGTGTGTGTGTGAGATTTAGTGCATCAATGTGTGCACCTCTGCATTTGAGTCTCTAAGCATTTCGGTTTCTGTTGTTTTGGGAGTGATCCAAATGTCCCTTCTCACTCTTTCACTGTCTCTCTGTCTGTTGCTCTCTCTTGGGTTTCAAATAATGTAATACCACACTCGCCTGGGTGCCCCATGCCACTGCTCAAGCAGCAGCTTTATTTGGAAAAGGCATCGAAGATAGTGACTCTCTCACATTAGAATTGAATTGGCTGTATTGTCACATGAACTCTAATGAGTGCAGTGAAAAGTTGGCAATGTCTTCACTTAGGGGCCAACATATGCACAAGTAATCCCGGTACAGATTCTTACGTATTTGGTGCAATCTTGAAAGAATAATAAATGGAAGTCCAGAATAAGAATAAAAAGGAAAAACAGAAATGTACTGAAATTACAGTTACTTGCACCCCAAATCGATACCAGCACGAAATCTCCAGACCACACTGGGCCCAGCCTCCAGATCGCATGGAGGCTAGATGCTAGACTGCACTGAGCCCAGTCTCCAGGCTGTACCGGGCACAGCCTACAGACCACATCATGCCCTGCCCCGGCCACACTGGCCCAGGCTCCAGACTGCCCAGGGCCCTGTCTCCAGACCGCATCATTCCCAGTCTGCATACTGCACTGGGCCCAGTCCCCAGGCAGCACCGGGCCGTCTAAAGATCGCACCAGGCTCAGTATCCCAGTTTCCAAACCGTGCTGGGCAAATCTGCAGATTGCACAGGGCACAGTCTCCATACCAGCCCGGGCCAAGTCTCCAGACTGCACTGGGCTCAGTCTTTAGACTGCACTGGGCCCAGTATACAACCACACTGGGCACAGTCTCCAGTCTGCACTGGATCCAGTCTCTCCAGGCTGCACCAGGCCCAGTATCCAGGTCGCACTGGGCCCAGTCTCCAGACTGCCCTGGGCCCAGTCTCCGGCACGTGGCGGGCCCACTCTCCAGACTGCGCGAGGCTCATTCTCCAGACCACACCGGGCCCAGCCTCGAGACCATACAACGCCCAAGCACCTGACTGCATTGTGCTTTCAATTACGTGGCATTGCCTCCCCACCGGAGCCTCCCATCTAGGACTCACTTACTCCATTTCCATTGCAGTAACTTTAAAAAGTTAAACGTTTGGGATGATGCAAAACAGAAAACAGAATAAAACAGAGACACGGAAATTGCAGGCAGAGCAAAGGAGTTCTGCCTTCTTAATTCTTATTCTGCCACCATCTTTAGAACATCTAACGGCTGATTCCTTTTTCAAAGGATGACTTTGGAAACTCAGAACAGTTTTGACCGATTCCTTGAGATATTAACAGAAAGAGGTAAACATGCTCTTTGTTGGACGATATGCTGACAGTGGGCTTGTTTCAGGATATTACAGTCCATTCTCAGTAGAATCTGGATAAGCACATCAAAAAATATTGAAAGATGGATAAAATGATATAAAATTCATCTCAACTTCTTCCAAAGCGCCCGCTCAGACTGGGTTGAATACATTTGTACTGCTGGGGTCTGCATAGCTTCAGGTGTTGGACATCTATCTAGTCCAGGATTACAGATCAATGCACTGTTGTGATTAGCAAATCTCCCCACGCTGTCTAGATATCTAGTCCGCGTTTATAGATCAATGCACTGTTGTGGTGTGCATTGCTCCCTGTGCTGGACCAATACCTTGTCTTGGTTTATAGATCAAAGCACTGCTGTGGCTGGCATCGCTCCCCGTGCTGTACAGATATCTAATCCCGGTTTACAGAATAATGCACTGCTGTGGTCTGCATAGCACCCCGCACTGGACATTCATCCAGTCCGTGTTTGCAGAGCAATCCACAGCTGTGGTCTGCACAGCTCCGCCTGCTGTACTGATATTTAGTCTGAGTTTTCAGATCAATGCAGTACTGTGGTCTGCACAATGTTCCACACTCGGCAGATTGTTGTGTTGGACTGAGCAAATTTAATCTCCACAGTGGTCTGTGCTGAACAGATACCTCCTCTGGTTAATGGTTTCTGTGGTGGATTTAGACTTTGATATAACTAACCATTTCAGGTTATCTGGCACTGCTTTTATTTCTTGTTCTTGTGATTGGACCCTCCATGTCTCGTTCCATTAATGTTGCAGTGTGACCATGCTCAGTACATCATGTTGGTGAATATCCACTGTCCTGACAGCAGCCAAACCGGCTTCATTCAGAATGTGTCAGCCATTCTCATCGTCTTCTGGTAACCACGTAGAAAGAAATGATGGTCTCTCAGCACTCTCTTGGCACACGGCTCAAAACATCCTCCCCCTCGCCACTTCGCACCGCCGCCCAAACACATCAAATTATCCAGTGAGTACTGAGAGCAATGGCGCCATTGGGAACATCAAAGAGCAGACCATCAGGGAGATCGAGCAACACGTGCCATGTCTGAACGGGTAGGGTGAACCCTCCATACAGACTGCATCACAAAGCCATATATCTCTCTCTATTTATACATAGCCCTTTATTCTCCCTGAAAAATTCACAGGTTTGCAGTTACACACGTTATATTCCAGCAGCCAATTTGTTGTCCAGTGTTTATCCAATTAGAAAATCTCTACATCCGCTTGTAACTTCAGTTCTTACCTATCTTAGTCACAATGCATTTGTTGCATTTATTTCAAAGGTTTATGTTGGTTGAAAAAATTTGAGGCCCTAGCTCTTGTCACTATGTCACTGCAGTTGTTAATTCGTGTTAAACTAACAAAGACTGATTTATCAATAATTTATCCCTGCTCTGAGCTCAGTAACCTGTCCTCCAGATATTTCTGTGCAGCAGCTTTGAAAGGCTAAATGATCCCTTCCATTTCTTTTGCAACAGGGTATGAAAACTCTACTCCAATTGCTGAGTAACAGGCACGAATGGTTGAATTACCTCATTCTAATCCTGTCAAAAACGCTTGATGAGATGAGCAGCCTGCTTCAGTATAGGTGTAGTTGTGTATGGTGATGAATATTTTGGAAGCATCAGCGAACTGCTAACTTCTGAATTTATGGTGAAGGCAAGGTTATTAATGCTGCAACTGCTGATAGCCTGCATGCCTCATAGATGTCCAGTTTCCATTAGCTTGGTCCTTTAGACGAATGTCCTACTTCGGAAGAGGTCCTGCCACATAACACAGTTGGCAGTATATTTAATATGAGGCAGAGACTTTCCATCCGCCAAGACTGTGTGCTTGCTGTTCCTGCAGGTAATGTTAAGGACAGATCCATCTGTAAAAGGTAGATTAGTGAGATTATTTCACTTTTGTTGGTTTCCTCCCTCACTTCCCACAGTGTGCCTGCTGTGTATTTGAGTCCTCTCCCTGCTCAGACATTCTTGTGCCTGTGAAGACACCCTTGGTGATGGACATTGAAGTCAGACATCCAGACTATGTTCTCTGTTCTTGTCATTCGCAGTGCATCCTCCGATTTTTCAACATCGAGTGCAACTGAGTTATTACCGAGGGTTGATGTGGAAGGTAGTAGATGTACGTCATCCAGTGATTTCCTTGACCATTTATGACCTGTTAGAATGATATTTACTTGGTTATGGAATCAATGTTGGGGAATTCCAGGTAACTGCTTTCCTGAAATATCCCAAGGTGCCCCCACTACTGGTGGGTCTGTCCTGGCGATGGGACAGGATAAACACAGGTTTTCTGATGGGGTTTCATGTAACATCACCTATCAGGCCTGATTCTGCGAGTATGACGGTGTCAGACTGCTTCCTGATCAGGTAAATATGAGGAACAAAGGTGAAGTTGGAGCAGGGAATAATGTGCTAAAAAGCTGCATGACTGTCACACTTTCTGAATGGGCGTTTTATTCTCGAAACAGACTGCGGATTTCAGTGCATACATTGAGGGAAATGGATATGATTTAATGGCATGACAGAAACATGGCCACAGGCTGGCCTGTACTGGGAACTGAATATCCAGAACATTTTGCAGCTGGGAGTTTTATACAGAAATGAAAAGGGAGTGGAGGAGATGCTGGAATAATGGATGGCTTCTGTACGATTGTAAAACAGCATCTTTCATCAAAAGATTGTGATATTGTCTCAACAGTATGGCTTTTTTGTTGTAAAGGGCTGGTTGCGTTGAGTTGGGGAGACATTCCCAACGTGAGACTGCGTGGGTCTCACCAATCTCAGTGGGCAGAAAGGCCTTTGTGATGTGACTCTTTATGACTCTATCACATTCTGAAGCCAACATTTTTCAGAACATTCCATAACCAAAATTCCCCGGAAAATTCCATACCCAACATTCTTTCTCTGACATTCTCTGTAATATTCTGTATCCAATATTCTATATCCAACATTCCCCAGAACATTTTGTGTCCAACTTTCTATAACTGGCATTGCTCGGAACATTCTATACCCAACGTTCTATGTCTGACGTTCTCTGAAACATTCTATAAATAACATTCCCCAGATAATTCTATAACCTACATTGCCCGGAAAGTTCTATCCTTGACATTTCTTGTGAATGGCCAGACATCAATTAATTGAGAGAAAGATACCTTCCAGGGGAAAGAGATGTCGTTCCAGGGAAAAGGAGACACTGTTCCGAAGTCCGGTCAGGCAGTTAAATGGGTGAATATGATTTCCCTACTTTTACATTTCTTCAAAGCAGAGGATCGACGCCAATTTAGTTTAAAGTACAGAAATTTCCAACCTTCATTCATCTTTAAGGAACTGGGAAAGAATCTTTGAGGATAACAACGTTTCACCATCCATTTTAGGAACTGGAAAGAAGTGACCTGTTTCTGCTCTCGAGTGATGGGAATGTTCCAGAAACTATCTGTTCTTATGGATGTGCATTTGTCTTATTAGAGAGGGAGGGAGAGGTTTCTTGTGTTTTATGACTGATTTTATCAGTAATTCAGACCTTCCCATTTGTTATTGCAGCTTCCATTATTTTAATAGATCTCTGAATACAGTGACGCATTAGAACATCTGTTTGTCCAAAATCAAACTGGTAACTTCGCCTCCAGGATGATGTATAATGCGTTTGTTTTCCTTCCTCACAGTTAGCGTCGTGGCGATTTACGTCCTCCTTTGTAAAGATTGTGGATTGTCTCTGTGTGTCAGACGTTACCTGGGGGCCATGGCAGTGACCGATCTACTGGTCATTATCCTCGACCTGATCTTGAGACACATTCCCATTGTTTATCGGGAACAGTTTTACTTCCTGAAGGACTCTATCCGCGTGTGCAATATCCACGCCGTCCTGCTTTATGCAGCCACTGACTGTTCTGTCTGGTTCACCGTCACTTTCACCTTTGATCGGTTTGTGGCCATTTGTTGCCAGAAGCTGAAAAGTAAGTATTGCAGTGAGAAAACGGCGGCTAAGGTTCTGGGAATAGTGACTGTGCTGAGCTGTTTAAAGAACATTTTCTGGTATTTTATGCTCAGAGCTCGGTATCGGCTGGGGAATCTCCCGTGGTTTTGTTATGGAACAGTCGCTGTTTATTTCTCCCCTTTCTGGGTCACAGTCGAATTCCTCCATCAGATTCTAACTCCAGTTCTCCCATTTCACCTGATTCTGCTGCTCAATGTTCTCACTGTCAGACACATTTTAGTGACCAGCAGAGCCCGCAGGAGACTCCGGGCTCACACCAATGGGGACGCTCAGTCTGATACAGAAATGAAAAATCGAAAAAAATCCATCATTTTACTGTTTGTGATCTCGGCCAATTTCATCCTGTTATGGTCACCATTGATGGTGTATTCTATTTGGAGCCGGATGTGGAATATTGGAAATACCCCTGTGTCTCTAGATGACTTTGTGCAGGAATTGGGCTTCATGCTGCAGCTCCTCAGTTGCTGCACAAACACCGTTATTTATGCCGTGACCCAGACAAAATTCAGACAGCAGCTGAAGAATGTGCTGAAATATCCCTTCACCAAATTCATCAATTAATCAAATTCACTCCTTAATCGATCCATCTAGGATTTTCTCATTCAAATTCAGTGTTTCAGCCGTGAAGCAGGTGCTGATATGGTAACAGACTGAGGGGAGTGCTGGTTTGTCCAACCTTGTCCAAAGGGCCGTAGGAGTTACAGGAACACATTACAATGTTTCTGTCATCCAGGGGCCACTGAGAAAAGGCACCATATCAATGACTATGTCGATCACTTCAATTTGTAAACAATAAAAATGATTCTAAAAAAGTGCCCAGCAACAGAGTGAATGATATTGCTGTTTGTCATGTGCTGAAAGAGATGAGCTGGAGGGAGACACACTCAGCTCCAAGTCCTGGTCCTCAAGGAAAGGGAGAGGACCGGGGCCTGAGTTCAGCAGTTGGGTTAAAGGAACTCGGTTGTTGTTTTCACCTTGGCCATGCACTCTGACCTGGTCTTCACACTCTCTACCACATTCACCCCATCTCCAATCGACCGCAACAATCTCTCTCTGTGTCTCCCTCGTTTCCATCCCGCGGTCTCCCTCTTCCCTCTCACGACCCCTTGAAATTTATCCCCATTTCCTATTCCCCTCTCCTCCTCATCATTTCATTCCCTCTCTCTCTCTGTATATTCTCTTTCTCACTAACTCTCCTTTTCGCTTGCTCTTTTCCTCATCTTTATCTCTCTCACACACTCATCTCGCTTTCTCCATGCTACTCTCTGTCCCACACCTTCTCTCTCGCTGTCCTGCTGTCTCTGTCTCTCTCCCTCCTTTCGATCCCTCCCACATTTTCTCCCTCCTCCCGTGCCTCCACATTGTTTTTCAGTTTTCAGCAGCAGTTTGTGCAGGAGCTTGGACCAGGGGCCTGCCGGAAAATTTGAGTCACCAATTTAAATATTTGCGTCTGACTTCGGAGAGCAGAGGTTTCTGGGAATGGAGAGACATTTTTCCCCGGCAGCTATATAAGTGAGTGTTTTCTAAACCCGTTACACTACACTCGTAGGCTCACCCACCCATCCACCTCCTCTTACCTTAAGCACCAAGATAGAAGATTTGTTGGGAACGAAAGCGACTCACTTTTGGTGTCTTGCCTCCCGCGCACCAGGGTCCACGATGTCTCGGATTGTGTCTTTGGGTTCCTGAAGACAGAGGGTGACAAGGACCAAGTCGTGTTCCACATAGGTACCAACGACATAGGTAAAATAGGGATACAGATGTAAAGCAGGATTTCAGGAGCTGGGATGTAAGCTGAGAGTGAATTGTTATCCAAGGCAGGTGATAACGAGGCGAGGAACATGGAGAGATGTCAGCAGGAATAATGCAGGAGCGAGCGTTTCAGATATTTGGCTATTTGGGGCTCATTCTGCTGATGGTGGGATCTCAACAAACAGGGAGAAAGTGAGGTCTGCAGATGCTGGAGATCAGAGCTGAAAATGTGTTGCTGGAAAAGCCCAGCAGGTCAGGCAGCATCCAGGGAACAGGAGAATCGACGTTTCGGGCATAAGCCCTTCTTCAGGAATTCGATTATCCTGTTCCCTGGATGCTGCCTGACCTGCTGCGCTTTTCCAGCAACACATTTTCAGCTCTCAACAAACAGGGCAGTCTTAACTTGAAGCAGGGATATACTAATATCTTGCGTGGGAAATTTGCTGGTGCAATTCGTGTGGGTTTAATCTAGCTCAGCAGGGGGACGGGAACCTTTGGTTTCATTCCAGTACACAGGAGGATGAGAGGAGAGAGGACATGGGCAGGATTTCACAATCACAGGAGTGTGCTGGCAGACAACAATCTATATCAAAGCCAGGAGCATCTGGAATAAGGTATGAGAGGCTGCAGCATGGATAGATACCTGGACTTTGATGTTGTGGCCATGTTGGAGACATGGTTAGAGCAGGGTCAGGAATGGATGTTGCAGGTTCCAGACTTTAAATGTCTCATTAAGGTCAGGGAAGGCGTTAAAAGGGAAGTTGTGGCTTTGTTAGTCAAGGACAGTGTAACGGTGGCTGAAAAACCTTAGGGCAAGAGTTATAGATGGTGAATGGCAATTATAATGTGATTAGGCCAGACGTAGGAGGCATAGAATGGGGTAGCAAAATACAGCGAATGTGGACAATCGAAACGTGGAGCTGGTTTAAGGAACAGTTATTGCGTGCACTTGATTGGCATATCGCTGTCAGGCAGGAACCGTGGTTTACTGAAAAAATGTTATATCTTGTGAAGCGGAAGAGGGAGGCTTATGTGTCATTGAAACGAGGTGGTTCAAATGAGGTGACGGAAACTTACGGATTAGCCAGGAAGCTTTCAAAGAGATAGTTAAGGAGAGCAAAAAGGGGACATTAGCAGTCTTTCGCAGGTAGAATAAAGGAGAACCCGAAAGCTTTCTACAGGTATGGGAGGAATAAAAGGATGACTAGGGAAGGAATGGGGCCGACCAAAGGCAGTAGAGCGATGTTGTGTGTGAACTTTGTGGACATCGGATAGGAGTTAAATGAATATTTTTTATTGGTTTTCACTCAGGAAAAGAAGCACATATTAGAGGAGAAGACTGAGATATGCGCTAATGAATCAGAAATGATTGAACTTTGTAAGGAGGGTGTCTAGAAGGTGCGAAATTAGGTAATTCCCCTGGGCTGGATGGTATTTATCCGAGCATTCACTGGGAAGATAGGGAGGAGATGGCGGAGCCTTTGGCCTTGATCTTTAAGTCATCATTGTCTACAGGTTTGCTACCAGTGGACTGGACGATAACAAATGTTGTGCCCTTGTTCAAGAAGGGCAGTAGCAATAGAGGATTGAGTCTTACGTCTGTTGCAGGAAAAGGTTTAAAAAGAATGATACGAGATAGGATTTGTAATCATCTATCAATCAACAACTTGATTGGGGGTAGTCAACATGGTTTCCTCAAGCGCAATTCGGGTCTCACAAACCTCATTCAGTTTTTTGCGAAGGTGACCAAGCATGTAGATGAGGGTAGGGCAGTTGACGTGATGTACATGGACTTCAGTGGAGCCTTTGATTAGCTTCCACATGGAAGGCTTTTGCAAAAAAAAGTGGAGGCGTGGATTTCTGATTGATGTAGCAATTTGAATTAGAAACTGGCTTTCTTTAAGAAGGCAGCAAGTGGTTGATAGAAAATATTCAGCCTCGAATTTGGTTAATAGTCGTGTGCCATAAGGATCTGTTTTGGGACTAGTGCTGCTGTCATTTTCATAAATGATTTTGTCACAGGCATAGGTGGATGGGTTAGTAAGTTTGCAGATGACATTAAAGTCAGTGGAGTGATGGGCAGTGTGGAAGAATGTTGCAGGTTGCAGGGAGACTTGGATAAACTGCAGAATTGGGCTGAGAGGTAGTAAACGGAGTTTAATGCAGATAAATGTGAGGTGATTCACTTTGATAAGTATAGCATGGAGGCAAAATACTGGTACAATGGAAAGATTACTGATAGCGTAGATGTGCAGAGGGATCTTGGACCCCATGTACATAGATCCCTGAAAGTTGCCACAGGTTGGTTGCACTGTTAATAAGGCAGACGGAATCTTAGGTTTAGTTGGTAGAGGGGTTGAGTTCCGGAGCAGTGATGTCAAACTGTAACTGTACAAAACGTAAGTTTGGAATATTATTTACAGTTCTGTTCGCTCCATGACAGGAAGCATTGGAAAAGGTGCAGAGGACATTTGCCAGGATGTTGCCTGCTCTGTAGGGAAGGTCTTATGAGGAAAGGCTGAGAGACTTGGGTCTGTTCTCATTGTAGAGAAGAAGGCTAAGTGTGGATTTAATAGATACATACAGGATGATGATAGGATTAGATAGGGTGGACAGTGCGAATATTTTTCATGGGATTATGACGTCGGTTTACACGAGGCGGCAAAACTGTAAATGGAGGAGTGACAGACTTAAAACAGATGTCAGAGGAAGGTTCTTTACTCAGAGAGTGGTAAGGACGTGGAATGCAGTACCTGCCAATGTAGTTAACTCAGCAAAATTAGAGGAGTTTAAACAGTCCTGGATAATCATACGGATAGTGATGGGATAGTGTCGGGTGATGGGCTTAGATTAGTTCACAGGAGGGCGCAATATCGAGGTGCCTGGTCTGTGTTGCACTGTTCTATGTTCTCTGGTCTCTCTTTCTGTCCTCTTTCTCTCAACCCGTCTTTCCCAGGCTCTGCACACTTTTCCCGTCTCTGGGTCACAGGGAGAGGAAAGAACCAGCGAGAGAGAGAGAGTCAGATTAGAGGGAGGCACGGAGGGAGAGAGATTCAATCAAACGGAGAGTGCAGGGGGGAGAGAGAGAGAGTCAGTGGAGAAGGAGGGAAGGAGAATGGGTAGAGAGAGTCAGACAGAGAAAAAAGGAGAGGGAGACTGTGATACACTGCGAAAGAGAGAGAGAGTCGAACCGAGAGAGAGGGAGGGTGTGAGAGAGAGAGTGAGAGAGAGAGAGACAGACAGAGCAAGGGAGCAGATCGGACAGTTGGAGGGATTGAACGACAGACAGAAGGAGAGCCAGGCAGAGGCAGAAGAAAGGAGAGAGGCAGACAGGGACAGATTTAGACAGAGACACACGGTCAGAGTGGGAATGGGGTTGAGAGTGAGTGGGAAGGAGTAGAGAGTGTGGGAAGGGCGAGACGAGATTCAGTGGTTACGGGGAGAGAGAGTAGGAGGAATGGAAAGCAAGGAAAGGGACGGGTATGAGACAGGGAGAGAGAAAAGGTGAGAGAGCTGTGAAAGAAAGTGAGTGAGAGGTGGTAGAGATGTAGATGGAAAGGGGACTGAGACAGGAATTGGGGACGGAGACAAGAAATTGTTGGAGAGAGTGGGTGAGTGAGGGGTGGGAGAAAGTGAGAGGCAGAGAGCCGGAGAGAGAGAGGAAGGGGAGGAAAGAGAGAAGTAAGAGAGAGGGGTGAGAGAGAGGGAGGAAGAGGAGGGGTTGGAGATGCAGGGGTAAGAGAGGAGGGGAGAGAATGTTGAGAGGGGGAGGAGGAGAGAGGGGGGATGGGTTGGAGACAGCGAGGGGAGATGGAGGGGAGAGAGGAATAGATAGAGGGAAAGGGGAAAGAGAAGTGGGAGAGAGGGAGGGTATGAGAGAGAGGATGAGAGAGATAAAGGGATGGGAGGCAGCGAGAGAGAGGGGGAGAAGGACAGTCGGCGTGACCGAGTGGGATTGGGTAGAAAGACAGAGCGGGAGAGAGGGGGGTGAGAGAGACAATGGGAAGAGAGGTGTGTGAGAGAGAAACAGAGAGAGTTGGGGAGAGAGAGAGAATGAATGGAGGAGGGAGATAAAGTGCATGGAAGAGAGAGAGTGTGTGGCGAAGGCAGAGTGGGTGGAGAGAGAGAGTGGACTGCAGAAAGAGAGTGTGGAGGTGGGAAGAAGCGATTGAACAAGCAAAACTGGGGGGTAGATGCCGTGAGCGAACGAGATCAGGAGGGAGTGACCCTGGGTGAGAGAGCGCGAACAAACAAGCGAGACCTAGAGGGATGGAGCATGTGAACCTGGGAGGGAGAGAGCGAGTGAACGAGCGAGTCCTGGAGGGAGGGAGCAATTCTGCATTCGAGAGAGTGAGCGAACAAGCAAGACCGGAAGTGAAGATGCAAGTAGACCTGGATAAGAGAGAGCAAATGAATGAATGAGACGGGGTCAGGGGAGGGAGTAAGGCTGGGTGGGAAATAGTGAGCGAATGAATGAGACCTGGAGGTTGGGAGTGAGCAAGCGTTGGTGGGAGAGAACAAGCAAATTAGTGAGTTTGGAAGGGAAGGAAAGGATGCAACAGAGCGAGTGAACGAGCCAGAGAGAGAGGGTCTTTGTGGGAGACAGTGAGTGAACGAGTGAAATCACTAAGGAGCAAATGAGCCTGATTGGGAGAGAAGCTCCTTGGATGCTGCCTGAACTGCTGTGCTCTTCCAGCACCACTAATCCAGAATCTGGTTTCCAGCATCTGCAGTCATTGCTTTTACCTGGTTGGGAGAGAGAGCAAGTGAACGAGTGAGACCAGGATGGAGGGAAGGATCGAGCCAGGGTGTGAGAGACCAAACGATAGAGTGAGCCATCGAGGAAGGGAGGGAGCCTGGGTGGAAGATAGCGAGTGAACAAATGGGACTGGAAAGGTGGACACGAACCTGGGTGGGTGAGAGCGGGCGGCGAACGAGAGAGATTGGGAGCCAGGGAACGAGCTTGTGTTGAGAGCATGAGCGAATGAGTGAGACCTGGATGGAGAGAGGGAGCGATTCTGTGTTATGGAGAGTGAGCAAATGAGGACAACTGGGGAGGGCGCAAGCGAGCGAGCCTGTGTTGGACAGAGCGTGTGAATGGGTGAGACTATGTGGGAGCGATGGAGCAAGTTCCGATGGGAGAGAGTGAGTGAATGAGTGAGTTCAGGATAGAGGCAGGGAACGTGCCTGGGTGAGAAAAGAGTAAGACCAGGATAGAGGAAGGGTGTAAGTGAACCTGATTGGGAGAGAACGAATGGATGAGTAAGACCAGGAGGCAGTGAATGAGCGAATAAGTGAGATGGGGAGGGAGCAAGCGAGCCTGGGTAGGAGAGAGTGGGCGAATGTCTGAGAATAGGATGGAGGAGGGGTTCGAGCATGGGTCAGAAAGAGCGAGCCAATGAGTGTGACCACGAAGGAGGGAGAAATTCTTTGTGGGAGAGAGAATGCCAATGTGTGAGCCCAGGAGGGCGGGAATCAGCGTGCCTGGGTGCCAGAGAGTGAGCCAACACTTGAGAGTGAGAGAGATGCAGTGAGTGAGTCTCTGTGTCAGAGAGTGAGTGAGCGAATGTGGGTGGGTGGGAGAGAGCAAGCAAACGACCGAGACTGGAAGGGAGTAAGTGAGCGAGGCTAGGTGGGAGAGAGCAAGTGAGTGAGTCTGGGGAGGGAGTCAGCCTGGGTGGGAGAGAACGAGTGAAAGACTAAGACCGTGAGGGAATGAGCGAGACAGCAAGCGAAACCAAGAGAGAGAGAGAGACAACGAGGCTGGGTGGGAAAGTGTAGGCAAACGAATGAATCTAGGCGGGAGGGAGAGACCAAGCCGAGGTGAGAGAGAACGAGAGAACGAGCGAGACGAGGACGGAGAAAGTGATTGAAATATTGAGACCGGAAGGGAGGGACCAAGCGACACTGAGTGGGAAAGAGCAAGTGAACAAGTTAGACGTGGTGAGAGGGAGGGCCGAGCTTGGGTGGGAGGGATTGTGCAAACGAGTGAGACCGGGAGGCAGCCACCCTGAGTGGGGAGAGAGCGAGTGAAAACGTGAGACGGAGAATGAGGGAGCGGGCGAGGCTGTGGGTAAGACAGTGTTCAGTGTACTCTCAGCTCAGTGTGTTGTTTCTCTATCTGTACTCTCAGCTCAGCGTGTTGTTTCTCTATCTGTACTCTCAGCTCAGTGTGTTGTTTCTCTGTCTGTACTCTCAGCTCAGCGTGTTGTTTCTCTGTCTGTACACTCAGTACAGTGTGTTGTTTCTGTATCTGTTCTCGCATTTCAGCGTGTTGTTTCTCTATCTGTACACTCAGTACAGTGTGTTGTTTCTGTGTCTGTACTCTCACTTCAGTACTGCGTTTCTCTCTGTGTACTCTCATTTCAATGTTTTGTTTCTCAATCTGTACTCTCAGATCAGGATGTTGTTTCTTGACCCGCAGCACAGTGTGTTGTTTCTCTATCTGTTCTCGCAGTTCAGTGTGTTGTTTCTCTATATGTACACTCAGTTCTGACTGTTGTTCTCTCTCTGTACTCTCATGTCAGTGTGTTGTTTCTCGATGTATTCTCGCAGTTCAGTGTGTTTTCTCTCCACCTGTATTTGCAGTTCAGTATGTCGTTTCTCTATCTATACTCTCCATTCAGTGTGTTGTTTCTCTATCTGTACTCTCAGTTCATTGTGTTGTTTCTCTAACTGTACTCTCAATTCCGTTTGTTGTTTCTCTATCTGTCCTCGCAGTTCAGGGTGTTGTTTCTCTATCTGTCCTCGCAGTTCAGGGTGTTGTTTCTCTATCTGTCCTCGCAGTTCAGGGTGTTGTTTCTGTATCTGTCCTCGCAGTTCAAGATGTTGTTTCTCTATCTGTTCTCGCATTTCAGCGTGTTGTTTCTCTGTCTGTACTCTCCATTCAGTGTATTGTTTCTCTATCTGTGCTCTCAGTACAGTGTGTTGTTTCTCTGTCTGTGCTCTCAGTACAGTGTGTTGTTTCTCTGTCTGTGCTCTCACTTCAGTACTGCGTTTCTCTCTGTGTACTCTCATTTCAATGTTTTGTTTCTCGATCTGTGCTCTCAGATCAGGGTGTTGTTTGTCTATCTGTTCTTCCAGTTCAGTGTGTTGTTTCTCTATCTGTACACTCAGTTCAGACTGTTGTTCTCTGTCTGTACTCTCATGTCAGTGTGTTGTTTCTCGATGTATTCTCGCAGTTCAGTGTGTTTTCTCTCTACCTGTATTCACAGTTCAGTATGTCGTTTCTCAATTTATACTCTCTGTTCAGTGTGTTGTTTCTCTATCTGTACTCGCAGTTCATTGTGTTGTTTCTCTATTTGTGCTATCTACTGTGTTCCATCTGTGTGCAAAATGTTTGCAGTCACATTTTGTCTCGCTTCCCAGGTCAGTGTGTGGACTCTCTCTCTTTTCTAGGTTCAATCTGTTGTCACTCTGACTCGCTCTATTCCCGATTCAGTGTATTCTCAATTTTCCTGTCTCTTTCTATTCATGGTTCACAGTGTTGTCAGTTTGTCTCTCACTATTTCTGGTTGGCTGTGTTGTCTCTTTGTCTCGTGCTGTTCTCAGTTCAGTATGTTGTTTCTCTATCTATACTCTCAGTTCAGTATGTTGTTTCTCTATCTATACTCTCAGTTCAGTATGTTGTTTCTCTATCTATACTCTCAGTTCAGTATGTTGTTTCTCTATCTATACTCTCAGTTCAGGGTGTTGTTTCTCTATCTATACTCTCAGTTCAGGGTGTTGTTTCTCTATCTATACTCTCAGTTCAGAGTGTTGTTTCTCTATCTGTTCTCGCAGTTCAGTGTGTTGTTTCTCTGTCTGTTCTCGCATTTCGGTGTTGTTTCTCTATCTGTACTCTCAGCTCAGGGTGTTGTTTCTGTATCTTCTTCCAGTTCAGACTGTTATTCTCTCTCTGTACTCTCATGTCAGTGTGTTGTTTCTCGATGTATTCTCGCAGTTCAGTATGTCGTTTCTCTATCTATACTCTCTGTTCAGTGTGTTGTTTCTCTATCTGTCCTTGCAGTTCATTGTGTTGTTTCTCTATTTGTGCTATCTACTGTGTTCCATCTGTGTGCAAAATGTTTGCAGTCACATTTTGTCTCGCTTTCCAGTGTATTGTTTCTGTATCTGTTCTCTCAGCTCAGTGTGTTGTTTTTGTATCTGTTCTTCCAGTTCCATGTGTTGTTTCTCTGTCTGCATTCTCAGTTCCGTTTGTTGTTTCACTACCTATACTCACAGTCCAGTGTGTTATTTCGCTATCTGTACACTCTGTTCTGAGTGTTGTTTCTCTATCAGTTCTCGCAGTTCAGTGTGTTATTTCTCTATCTGTACTCTTAGTTCAGTGCTGCGTTTTTCTCTGTGTACTCGCATTTCAATCTTTTGTTTCTCTATCTGTACTCTCAGATCAGGGTGTTGTTTCTGTATCTGTTCTTTCAGTTCAGTGTGTTGTTTCTCTGTCTGTACTCTTAGTTGAGTTTCATGTTTCTGTCTTTGTACTCTCAGTTCGGAGTTTTGTTTCTGTATCAGTTCTTCCTGTTCCATGTTTTTTTCTCTGTCTGTTCTTCCAGTTCAGTGTGTTGTTTCTCCGTCAGTACTCAGAGATCACTGTGTTGTTTCTCCAGCTGTTCTCGCAGTTCAGTGTGTTGTTTCTCTATCTGTACTATCAGCTCAGGGTGTTGTTTCTGTATCTGTCCTCGCAGTTCAAGGTGTTGTTTCTCTATCTGTTCTCGCATTTCAGCGTGTTGTTTTTCTGTACTCTCTGTTCAGTTTGTTGTTTCTCTATCTGTACTCTCAGTACAGTGTGTTGTTTCTCTATCTGTACTCTCAGCTCAGGGTGTAGTTTCTGTATCTTCTTCCAGTTCATTGTGTTGTTTCTGTATCTGTAGTCTCAGTTCAGACTGTTGTTCTCTCTCTGTACTCTCATGTCAGTGTGTTGTTTCTCGATGTATTCTCGCAGTTCAGTGTGTTTTCTCTCTACCTGTATTCACAGTTCAGTATGTCGTTTCTCTATCTATACTCTCCATTCAGTGTGTTGTTTCTCTATCTGTACTCGCAGTTCATTGTGTTGTTTCTCTATTTGTGCTATCTACTGTGTTCCATCTGTGTGCAAAATGTTTGCAGTCACATTTTGTCTCGCTTCCCAGGTCAGTGTGTTGACTCTCTCTCTCTTTTCCAGGTTCAATTTGTTGTCACTCTGACTCGCTCTATTCCCGGTTCAGTGTATTCTTAATTTTCCTGTCTCATTCTATTCATGGTTCACAGTGTTGTCATTTTGTTTCTCTCTATTTCTGGTTGGCTGTGTTGTCTCTTTGTCTCGTGCTCTTCTCAGTACAGTGTGTTGTTCCTGTATCTGTACTCTCAGTTCCGGTTTGTTGTTACTCTATCTGTGCTCGCAGTTCAGTGTGTTGTTTCTCAATATGTACTCTCAGGTCAGTGTATTGTTTCTGTATCTGTTCTCTCAGCTCAGTGTGTTGTTTTTGTATCTGTTCTTCCAGTTCCATGTGTTGTTTCTCTGTCTGCATTCTCAGTTCCGTTTGTTGTTTCACTACCTATACTCACAGTCCAGTGTGTTATTTCGCTATCTGTACACTCGGTTCTGAGTGTTGTTTCTCTATCAGTTCTCGCAGTTCAGTGCATTGTTTCTCTAGCTGTACTCTCAGTTCAGTGTGTTGTTTCTCTATCAGTTCACGCAGTTCAGTGTGTTATTTCTCTATCTGTACTCTTAGTTCAGTGCTGCGTTTTTCTCTGTGTACTCGCATTTCAATCTTTTGTTTCTCTATCTGTACTCTCAGATCAGGGTTTTGTTTCTGTATCTGTTCTTTCAGTTCAGTGTGTTGTTTCTCTGTCTGTACTCTTAGTTGAGTTTCATGTTTCTGTCTTTGTACTCTCAGTTCGGAGTTTTGTTTCTGTATCAGTTCTTCCTGTTCCATGTTTTTTCTCTGTCTGTTCTTCCAGTTCAGTGTGTTGTTTCTCCGTCAGTACTCAGAGATCACTGTGTTGTTTCTCCAGCTGTTCTCGCAGTTCAGTGTGTTGTTTCTCTATCTGTGCTCTCAGTTCAGTGTGTTGTTTCTCCGTCAGTACTCAGAGATCACTGTTGTTTCTCCAGCTGTTCTCGCAGTTCAGTGTGTTCTCTATCTGTGCTGTCAGTTCAGTGTGTTGTTTCTCTATCTGTGCTGTCAGTTCAGTGTGTTGTTTCTCTATCTGTGCTGTCAGTTCAGTGTGTTGTTTCTCTGTGTGTACTCTCAGTTCCATGTGTTATTTCTCTATCTGTACTGTCAGTTCTGAGTTTTGTTTCTGTATCGTTTCTTCCAGTTCCATGTTATTTCTCAGTCTGTACTCTCCGTTCAGTGTTTTGTTTCTCTATCTGTACTCTCAGTTCTGTTTGTTGTTTGTCTATCTGTTCTCACAGTTCAGTGTGTTGTTTCTCTGTCTGTGCTATCTACTGTGCACCATCTGTGCACAAAATGTTTGCAGTCACATGTTGTCTCGCTTCCCAGTTCAGTGTGTGGACTCTCTCTCTTTTCTAGGTTCAGTCTGTTGTCACTCTGACTCGCTGTATTCCCGGTTCATTGTATTCTCAATTTTCCTATCTCTTTCAATTCATGGTTCACAGTGTTGTCTCTTTGTCTCATGCTGTTCTCAGTTCAGTATGTTGTTTCTCTATCTATACTCTCAGTTCAGTGTGTTGTTTCTGTCTGTTCTCGCAGTTCAGTGTGTTGTTTCTCTGTCTGTACTCTCAGGTCAGTGTGTTGTTTCTCTGTCTGTACTGTCAGGTCAGTTTGTTGACTGTCTTTGTACTCTCTATACTTTCAGTATATTTGCAGTCTGTATTTGCAGTGTTATCTCTCTGCCTTTTTACATTCTTATTTCAGTATGTTGCCTGTCCATCAAGCGCTCTTCCTAATTCAATGTATTACTGGTCTGTCTCTTTCTATTCCAAGTTCATTCTCTGTCTCTACCTATTTCCAGATCTGTGTGTTCTCATTCTGGCTCTCTCCTCCCAGTTCGCTGTCTTGCCACTGTATATCTTTCTCTTTTCCCTGTCGAATGCATTGTCACTGCATGTCTCTATGCCCAGTTCAATGTGCTGTTACTCTGTCTCTGTGTGTTCTCAGTTCATTGTGTTATATCTGTTTGTCTCCCTCCTTTCCCAGTTCAGTGTGTTGACTCTGTCTCTCTATTCCCCGTTCAGTATAATGGCACTCTGTCTCTGTTTAGTTTCCAGCTCAGTGTGTTATCTCTGTGGCTCATGTTGCTCTCTGCTCAGTGTGTTAATCCTCTGTCTCTCCCTCTTCCCAGTTCAGTGTGTTGTCACTCTGACTTTCTTTGTTTCCTGTCCATTATCTTGTTACACTGTCATGCTTTTACCAGCTCAGTGTGTTATCTCTCCCATGTTTCGAGTATTCACTGTCTATCTCTCTTTATTCCCAGATCAATTATTTGTTTTTCTGTCTCTATTCTCAGTTCAGTGGGCTGTCACTCTCTGTCTCTCTATGCCTAGTTCATAGTGTTCTCAATTTGTATCCCTGTATTCGCAGTTAAGTGTGATGTCACTCTGAGTCTGTCTGTGCCCAGTTTTATCTGTTGTCACACTCTCTGTCTCTTTGTTCTTAGGTCATTGTATTGTGTGTTTGTTTCCCTCCATTCCCAGTTCAGAGAGTTAAGTGTTTCTCTGTCTATTTCCAGTTCAGGGCATCATCTCTCTGTCTTTATCTATTCCCAGTTCACTCTCTTGTCACACTGTTACTTCTATTCCAAGGTCAGTAGGTTCTCTCTCTGTCTCTATTCACAATTCATTTTGTTGTCTCTGCTCTTTCTCTTTTCCCTATACAGTGTATTGTCTCTCTGTCTTTAACTATTCTCAGTTCACTGTCTTGTCACACTGTCTCTCTCCATTGCCAGTTCAGTGTATTGTCTCTCTGTCTTCCTTCCTCTAATACCAAATCAACGTGATGTCACACTCTATGTCTCTCTCTTTGCTGTTCAGTATTTGTCACTGTGACTCTTTCTGTTCCCAATTCTGTGTGCTGTCACCTTTGGTTTCTCATCCCAATTCTCCCAATGACTCTGTCTGTCTCCACTCCCAGTTCCATGTGCTCTCTGTCTGTCTCTATTCTTTCCCTGTTCAAAGTGTTCCTTGCTTATTTGTCTCCTTTCCCAGTTCACTGTTTTGGTGGTAGTAGACGGAAAATATTCAGCCTGGAGCTTGGTGACCAGTGATGTTCCATTGGGATCTGTTCTGGGACTTTTGCTCTTTGTGGTTTTTTAAAATTACTTGGATGAGGAGGTGGAAGGGTGGGTTAGGAAGTTTGTCAAAGAAACAAAAGTTGGTGGGATAGTGTGGTGATTATCACTTACAATGGGACATTGACAGGATGCAGAGTGGGGCTGGTAAGTGGCAGATGGATTGCTACCTGGAAAAGTGTAAAGTGCTTCATTTTGGAAGGTCGAATTTGAACACAGAATACACAGTTAAAGGCAGAATTCTTGGCAGTGTGGAGGAACAGAGGAATTGGGGTCCAGGTCCATCGATACACAGTTCCTGTCTATATTATAGAGAACAGCAGTCGCTGTGTATATAAAACAGAACAGCGATATATTACAGATAATAGGAGTTCCCGTGCGTATTAAAGAGAACAACAGTCCCTGTGTATTTTGAGGAGGACAGCAGACCCCGGGCATAGTGTGTTGGTTGCTGTGTTTTTTACAAAGAGAATCAGTCCCTGCTGATTGTATAGAGAACAACAGAGAAGAGCACTCCCTGTCTATAATAGAGAACACCAGTCACAGTATATATTGCAGACAACAGGGAAGAGCAGTTCTTGTATATAATGCAGAGAACACGGGTTTGTGTGTATTGAGAAGAACAGAAGTCCCTGCATATATTGTAGGAAGCAGATGTCATTAGGGATGTTATCGAGAACAGTGGTCCTTGCCTATCGAAAAGAGAACAGCAGTCCACGATGATACTCCAATGAACTGCAGTCCATGAGTATGTTATAGAGAACAGCAGTATCTGTGCATACAAAACAGCAAACTGTCACTGTGTTGTTTGTCAATAACAGTAGTCCCTGTGTATATTATAGACAACAACAATCCCAGATAATGTTGTGTAGATGATCAGTCCCTGACTATATTACAGAGATCAACAGACCCTATGCACAATACAGAGAACAGTAGTGCTTGATTATATTCTATTGAACAGCAATCTCTGTGTATATAATTCAGAAGAGCAGTCAAGTAATCTTGAGTCAGACTGAGATACAGACAGACTCACACCTTTAATGCATTGTTTGAGCTGAGATGTCACCTTATTTCATAAAACCTTAAGTCGCATTTTCAAGATAATTTAAAAGAAGTTCTGGGGTTTATATATTACTGAACTGAAACCTGCAACGCATTCTAAAAGATGAAAGATTTAACAACAATCTAGTTTGTTCAAGATATCATTGCAGTTACATCACACTGTAAACTTTTAATATAAATTCTGTGTGTTTTGGTCCCACTCCCGAACTACCTGAAGGAACAACGCTCTGAAAACTAATGCTTCCCAATAAATCTGTTGGACTATAAAACGGTGTGTGATTTTTGACTTTGTCCACCCCAGTTCAACACTGGCTCCTTCACATTGTATTGCAGAGAACAGCAGTCCCTGTCTGTATTGCAGAGAACTGCAGTCCCTGTCTGTATTGCAGAGAACTGCAGTCCCTGTCTGTATTGCAGAGAACTGCAGTCCCTGTCTGTATTGCAGAGAACTGCAGTCCCTGTCTGTATTGCAGAGAACTGCAGTCCCTGTCTGTATTGCAGAGAACAGTGAAGAGCAATTCATATTATGCACAGAACAGGTGTTTCTGTGGATATTGAGAACAGCAGACCTTTCATAGATTGTGGAGAACAACAGTCCCAGGAAAAGTTGTAAAGAGAAGACCCTGTCTTTCTTCCAGAAAACAGTAGTCCATATTACAGAGAACTGTAACATAGAGAACAGCAGACCGTGTGCATGTTATAGAGAACACAATCCATGTTTACACTGTACATTCGTTGTGTACATGAAGGAGAACAGCAATATCTGTTTTTATTACAGTGAACCACATTCCTTGTTTATATTACAGAGAACAGCAGTTGTATTTTTGCATTCTACTCAACAGCAGTCTCTGTGCATATGAAACAGATAGAACATAGAACATAGAAGAATACAGCGCAGTACAGGCCCTTTGGCCCTCGATGTTGCGCCGATCCAAGCCCACCTAACCTATACTAACCCACTATCCTCCATATACCTATCCAATGCCCGCTTAAATGCCCATAAAGAGGGAGAGTCCACCACTGCTGCTGGCAGGGCATTCCATGAACTTACGACTCGCTGAGTGAAGAACCTACCCCTAACTTCAGTCCTATATCTACCCCCCCTTAATTTAAAGCTATGCCCCCTTGTAATACCCGACTCCATACGCGGGAAAAGGTTCACACTGTCAACCCTATCTAACCCCCTAATCATCTTGTACACCTCAATCAAGTCACCCCTAAACCTTCTTTTCTCTAATGAAAACAGCCCCAAGTGTCTCAGTCTATCCTCATACGATCTTCCTTCCATACCAGGCAACATCCTGGTAAACCTCCTCTGCACCCGTTCCAGTGCCTCCACATCCTTCCTATAGTATGGCGACCAAAACTGCACACAATATTCCAGATGCGGCCGCACCAGAGTTTTATACAACTGCATCATGACCTCAGGACTCCGGAACTCAATTCCTCTACCAATAAAAGCCAGTACGCCATATGCCTTCCTCACCGCACTATTTACCTGGGTGGCAACTTTCAGAGATCTGTGTACATGGACACCAAGATCCCTCTGCTCATCCACACTACCAAGTATCCGACCATTAGCCCAGTACCCCATCTTTTTGTTATTCTTCCCAAAGTGAATCACCTCACATTTAGCTACATTGAATTCCATTTGCCACCTTTCTGCCCAGCTCTGCAGCTTCTCTATATCCTGCTGTAACCTGCCACATCCTTCCTCACTGTCAACAACTCCTACGACTTTCGTATCATCCGCAAACTTGCTCACCCAACCTTCTAACCCCTCTTCCAGGTCATTTATAAAAATGACAAACAGCAATGGTCCCAAAACAGATCCTTGCGGAACACCGCTAGTGACGGCACTCCATGAAGAAACTTTGCCATCAACTACTACCCTCTGTCTTCTTCCATCCAGCCAATTCCTAATCCAAACCTCCAACTCACCCTCAATGCCATATCTCCGTATTTTCTGCAGTAGCCTACCATGGGGAACCTTATCAAACGCCTTACTAAAATCCATATATACCACATCTACCGCTTTCCCCTCATCAACCTCCTTCGTCACCTTTTCAAAGAATTCAATAAGGTTTGTGAGGCACGACCTGCCCTTCACAAAACCATGCTGACTATCCTTGATCACATTATTCCTATCCAGATGTGCATAAATCCTATCCCTTACAATTCTCTCTAAGACTTTGCCCACAACAGAAGTGAGACTCACCGGCCTATAGTTACTAGGGTTATCCCTACTCCCCTTTTTGAACAAGGGAACCACATTTGCTATCCTCCAGTCTTCTGGCACTACTCCTGTAGACAAAGAGGACATAAAAATCAAGGCCAATGGCTCTGCAATCTCCTCCCTTGCTTCCCAGAGAATCCTAGGATAAATGCCATCAGGCCCAGGGGACTTATCTATTTTCACCTTTTCCAGGATTTCCAACACCTCTTCTCTACATACCTCAAAGCCATCCATTCTACTTATTTGTGACTCAGTATTCACATCGACGACAATGCCCTGTTCCTGAGTAAATACTGAAGAAAAGTATTCATTCAGTGTCTCCCCAATCTCTTCCGCCTCCACACGCAACTTCCCACTACTATCCTTGACTGGACCTATTCCTACCCTAGTCATTCTTTTATTCCTAACATACCTATAGAAAGCCTTAGGGTTTTCCCTAATCCTACCGACTAAGGACCTTTCATGTCCCCTCCTTGCTGCTCTTAGCTCTCTCTTCAGGTCCTTCCTGGCTACCCTATAACTCTCAATCGCCCCAATTGAACCTTCACGTCTCATCTTGAGATAGGCCGCCCTCTTCCATTTAACAAGGGATTCCAATTCCTTATTAAACCACGGCTCCCTCGCACGACCCTTTCCTCCCTGCCTGACAGGTACATAATTATCAAGGACACTCAATAGTTGCTCCTTGAACAAGCTCCACATATCATTTACACTCTTGCCTTGGAGTCTACTTTTCCAAGCCACACATTCTAAGTCATGCCTCACCGCATCATAATTTCCTTGACCCCAGCTATAACTCTTGCCCTGTAGTACACACTTATCCCTCTCCATCACGAGAGTAAAAATCACCGAATTATGGTCACTATCCCCAAAGTACTCACCTACCTCTAATTCTAACACCTGGCCTGGTTCGTTACCCAGAACCAAATCCAGTATGGCCTCACCTCTTGTTGGCCTGTCTACATATTGTGTCAGGAAACTCTCCTGCACACATTGAACAAACACTGACCCATCTAACGAACTTGAGCTATAGCTTTCCCAATCAATATCAGGAAAGTTAAAGTCCCCCATAACAACCACCCTATTACTGTCACTCATCTCCTGAATCACCTTCCCTATCCTTTCTTCAATGATTCTAGGACTATTAGGAGGCCTGTAAAAGACTCCTAACAGGGTGACCTCACCTTTCCTATTCCTAACCTCAGCCCAAACTACCTCAGATGGCAAGTCCTCATCCATCGTCCTTTCCACTACTGTAATACTAACTTTGACAAGCAATGCCACACCTCCCCCTCTTTTACCCCCACCTCTGACCCTACTAAAACATTTAAATCCTGGAACCTGCAACAGCCAATCCTGTCCCTGTTCTAGCCATGTCTCCGTAATAGCCACAACATCGAAGTCCCAGGTACCAACCCACGCTGCAAGTTCACCTACCTTATTTCGTATACTTCTTGCATTGAAGTATACACACTTCAAGCCACTTTCCTGTTTACAGACACCCTCCTTGGAAATTGATGCCATGTTCCTAACCTCCCTACACTCCAGGCCCTGCACCCTGAAGCTACAATCTGGGTTCCCATGCCCCTGCAGAGTTAGTTTAAACCCCCCCCAAGAGCACTAGCAAACCTCCCCCCAAGGATACTGGTGCCCCTCAGGTTCAGGTGTAGACCATCCTGTTTATAGAGGTCCCACCGTCCCCAGGAAGAACCCCAGTTATCCAAAAACCGGAATCCCTCCCTCCTACACCATCCCTGTAGCCACGCATTTAAGTGTTCTCTTTCCCTATTCCTCGAATCTCTATCACGTGGCACGGGTAACAAACCAGAGACAACAACTCTGTTCGTTCTAACTCTGAGCTTCCAACCTAGCTCCCTGAAAGCCTGTCTAACATCCTCGCCACTCCTCCTACCTATGTCGTTGGTGCCAATATGGACCACGACTTCGGGCTGCTCACCCTCCCCCTCCAGGACCCGGAAAACACGATCAGAGACATCACGTACCCTTGCACCTGGGAGGCAACATACCAAACGTGAGTCTCTCTCGCCCCCATAAAACCGCCTATCTGTGCCCCTAACTATCGAGTCCCCAATTACTACTGCTCTGCTCTTCTTCACCCTTCCCTTCTGAGTAACGGGGACAGGCTCCGTGCCAGAGACCTGAGCCCCGTTACTTACCCCTGGTAAGTCATCCCCCCCACAAGTATCCAAAACGGTATACTTGTTCTTGAGGGGAACAGCAGTTCCTCTCCTTCGCGCTTTTAAAGGGGGAAAAAAACCTACCCAGGTAAGCTTACACTAACTGCTTCCGGGTCTCGGCTGCCCCTCTGGTCGTCGTCACTTCCCCCTGGTGCTCCCGCTCTTTCTGTGAAGAGAGAGTGAAAGAGAAAAAAAAAAACACCGCTGCCCGCTACCGGTAAGCACTTTTAAAACCAAACGGTCTTACCTTCGCTGCTGCTCGCACTGGAAATGACCGACGGCTTCGAAGGGTGAGTATAAATACTCACCGCTTTCCTTCCCGGCTGCCCCTCTGGTCGTCGTCACTTCCCCCTGGTGCTCCCGCTCTTTCTGTGAAGAGAGAGTGAAAGAGAAAAAAAAAAGATCTACAGTCCTTGTTAATATTTAAGTGAAGCGCAGTCTATGCGAAAATGAAACAGCAGTCCCTTTGTCCATGATGGAAAACACCAGGCCCCCGTGTATGTTATTGACAATGGCAGTTCGTCCCTGTGAATATTACAGAGAACAGTTCTTCCTGTAATTCTTGCAGATAACAGCAGTTCCTGTATATATTATAGAGAACTGCAGTCCTCATGTATATTGAGTACCAAAGCAGTCCCTGTGCATATTGTAAAGTCCCTGTGAATGATGTAGAGGATAGCAGTTTCAGAGTATGTTACAGCCCCGGTCCCAGTCTATATAACAGAGAACAAAGAGCAGTTCCTGCATGTAATGCAAAGAACAGGACTTTCTGTGTATATTGAGGAGAACAGCACTCCCTGAGTATATTGTTGAGAGCAGCAGTCCTTATCAATAGTATAGAAAACAGCAGTCTCTGTCCATATTATGGACAACAGCAGACTCAATCTTTAGAATCGAGAACAGCAGTCCCTAACCATATAAAAGCGAACAGCAGTCAATGTTTGTATTATTGGGAACAGCAGTCTCTCTGTGTATGAAACAGAACAGCAGTCCCTGTATGCAGTTTACATAATAGCAGTTCCTGTGTATATTGAGGAGAATTGCAGACCCTGTGCAGATTGTGGACGACAGCTGTGACTATCTATATTGTCGAGGACAAACTTAATTAGAGACAAAAAAAACTGGATGCTGGAATCCAAAGTAGACAGGCAAGAAGCTGGAAGAACACAGCAAGCTAGGCAGTATCAGGAGGTGCAGAAGTCTTCTTCAGGACTGGGGGTGGGTGTGTGGGGGACCTGCAGATAAAGGAGGTGGCAGGGGCAGAGTGAAGTAGGGACAGGAACAGGATACGACCTGCTTGGTGAATGGGAGGAAGGAATCTGGTTAGTGGCAGGAAACAGTGTGAAGGGATGGGAAGGCATGCCAGAGAATTCCTAGAGGCCTGGCACTCCAACCACAATGCCATAAACAAACACATAGACCTAGATGCCATCTATCAACCCCTCAAAAAAAGAACAGGAAATGACATCACAAACCCCAGGAACCCCATCCAGGAGAAAGATATAAATAGAAAGCAGGAGACAACAGCTTCGCTTCACTTGGAGGTTGCCACTGATGATGTTACCTAGCCAGGTAACGAAACGTCTGGATATCAAACCTACAGCTCAGTGAGCAAACCTACACCCTAAATCTCAATCTGAACTACAAACCTTCACAAACCTTGCAAAATGGGAAGGGAGTCAGGGGATGGGGAGGGGGTTATTTGAAGTTGGAGAACTCAATGTTGAGTCCTCTGGGCTGTAGGCTGCCCAGGTGGAAGATGAAGTGTTGTTCCTCCAATAGGAGTCGTGGTTTGTTTTGGCAATAGATGAGGCCAAAGATGGTCATGTTGTGGAGGTTGAATCACAGCTCCCCTTTAAGTCGTTACAGGGGAGGTATCTGTATTTAAGTACTCTCCATCTTTGATAGGTTATTTAAGGCTAACTTTGCCCATTTGATTGACAAGATTAAGCAAGATCTTCAGCGATGGGAGGTGCTTCCAATATCTTGGCTGGACTGAGGAGCTCTTATCAAAATGAATTTCTTTCCCCTTTGGCCGTACTCTAAACGAATACTCCCTTTAATTTTTCCTCGGCAAACATTCCAGAGACTTAATGGCTGGTTTAGCTCCTTTATCTGGCACCGCAGGTGTGCTCCTCTTAAGCTGGCTAAATTGCAGTTGCCCCATCGGTCGGGGGAGTGGACCTCACAAATAGTAAAAGATACCAATTAAGTTTCTTTCTATCTTTTGTTGGTGACTGGGCTTGTGAGAATCCAGCATCAATGTGGCTCGATATTGTGGCCTCCCAGGCAAAATGTCCCCTCGTTAGCCTGTTGTTCTTAGAAAAAATGAAGATGGTTATGGAATATTACCATAATCCAATAATTATTATTACTGTTAAGGCATGGAGGGCAATGCGGCAGAGTGAGGGTAATTTATCCAAAATGTCCTTTCTCACCCCAGTAGTTGGTACGCCAAGTTTTCAGCCAGGGATAATGGACCCTGGGTTTAAGCTTTGGGCAGCTGGGGGAGTCTCCTGTTTGGGTGATTTATTTGAAGGTGAAATAATGATGTCCTTTGGCCAAATAACCCTTACGTACGGCTTAGCTAGCAGAGACCCTTTTCGCTTTTTCCAGGTCAGGGATTATATTCAAAAAGAAACCACACTTTTGACTGACCCCTACAGATCTGTTAGAGGGTGCTTCATGGTAAAAGTACTCTCACCATGAGTACTCTATCGTATGACTTCGAAGAGCCGGTGTTGGACTGGAGTGGACAAAGTTAAAAATCACACAACACCAGGTTATAGTCCAACAGGTTTATTTGGAAGCACTAGCTTTCAGAATGCTGCTCCTTCATCAAATGGTTGTGGAGGTAAAGATCACGCTCACAGAACTTAAGGCCACAGGAGTCCAGTATCATGGAGATTAGAATCCCTACAGTATGGAAACACGCCATTTGGCCCAAAAAGTCCACACTGAAATTTCAAAGAGTAACCCACCCAGACCCATTCCCCAACCCTATATTTACCTCTGACTAAAGCACCTGTAACTTAGCATGACCAATTCACCTGACCTGCACATCTTTGGATCATGGGAGGAAACCCACACTGACAATGTGCAAACTCCATACAGACAGTTACCTGAGGCAGGGACTGAGCCCAGGTCCTGGGTGCTGTGAGGCAGCAGTGCTACCCACTGAGCCACCGTGCCACTCCAAGATGTGATGCAGTAAACAATCTTAGATTAAAACTTTCATTATTTATAATGGGATCTGCTGGTTTCTGTTCTTTGATATGTGATTCCCACAACTTCTTTTAAATTATATTCTCAAATTAGCTCAGCTTTTTAAACAATAGGTGTGAAGTCTGTCTGTCTCCTAATGCTATGTCAGACTGACAAACCCTCTGTATAGTTTTACAGAGTTTTACATGGATTCGTGCAGTTTTTGAGCAAAACGAAATGTAATTCTGCAAAAATAAATTCATTCCATAAGCTTGTATGTGTGCACATGTAGGAGTGACAGATTGAGTGTGCATGTGAGTGTGTGTGTGTGGGAGTGAGTGCATGTGATAGTGTGTGTGTATATGTGTGTGTGAGTGTGATGGGGTATATGTGAGAGGGTCCGGGATATTCAGCCTCTGAGCTTCGGGTGACCATCTTCCAAGGCGGACTTCGGGACAAGCAACAACGTAGAGTGGCCGAGCACAGGCTGATAGCAATGTTGGTACCTATGGGGATGGCCTCAACTGGGACCTTGGCTTTATGCCACACTACAGGTGACCCCACTGCACAATATACACTCCCACACACATACTCCTAGATACCCACGCAGACCCTCTCTCATACACAAACTCTCTCATTTGCACACACATATTCCTCCTGCACTCACACCAACACACACACCCTCTCTCACATGTAGGGTCCATTTGGCCCCAGACAGGCTCTCAAAATTTAAAGTGGGAGTATGTTAATTATGTCCTCAGTGTAAAATAGGTCTCGGTACTCTCACTCATTGTTTATGGTCTTGCCGCAGGCCCCATACATATTGGAGTGCTGTGGCAGGATTTATGGAGAGGGTCTTAGGGACCAAGGTTAAGATAGACTCTATCTCTCTTCTCCTGGGCCTCCCCAATATATCTTGGCTGGACACTCATGAGAAAAAACATTTTAATATTCTCATTTTTTGTACAAGGTAAAATATTCTGATGCGATGTGAGTCGGGAGGGGGTCTGTTGGGTTAGCATAGGCTTGTCATGGAACATACTCCCCTGGACTTTTTTAACAAATATGGTACACTGGAAAACTGAAAAGTTTCATGGGATATGGCAGTCCTTTTGGACCCATCTGGATATAGATTGATCTGCCATCTTAACAAGGGCTTCTGTGTAGCCATGACAGTTTGTTCTAACGTACTTGATATCCCTGAAGCAAGAAGTTTGAATAAATTCGTGTATAATACTCAATGCTCTCAGAGGTTGGGACCTAATGTTTTATTGTGCTGAGCTGTTTTCTTTATTTATTTATTATTACCTTTACTGATTTTCTTCTTTTGCACATAGGTATATTGTGTTGTTGTTTTTCACGTTGTTACATACACACAGAGTAATGTTTGTTTTGTTGGTCTGTTGGTGTTGTAATCTTGTGTAATTTTATTAAAAATCTTTCTTTCAATAAAAGTATGTATTAAGAAAAAAGGACATAAAGGGCAACTTTTTCACGCAGAGTGTGGAGCGGGTATGGAATGAGCTGCCAGAGGTAGTGGTGGAGACGAGTACAATTACAACAATTAAAAGGCATCTGGCAGCATCCAGGACTCCTGACATGTGACAAGCAACACATTCCACTCAGCTGGCCTCTCCTGACATCTCCAATTTGCAACTCACACCTTGGACTAGAATTATTAGACTTATTTTGTTAGAGTTATTACTCTATCACAAACTTATGAAAAGTTGATTTGCAACTAAGTTTCCACTGCTCTAATTCTGGGGAGAACCTGAAGAAAATTGGTAGTATTCGGGCAAACGTGCTGGGGTACCTGCTCGGATTAAAGGATGCTTAATCCTCAATAATCATAAACTAGAGTTCAGTTTCCATGATTAGCCAAGGAAGGGTTGCTCAGATTTTCTGGAGTACTGATAGAAACCATGAAACATTTGTCCTATCTGCTTTCCTTTATGTGCATTACCATCTGCATGTAAAAGTTACTCCTCAAGTCATTTTTGAATCTTTGGGACTCACCCACACCAGGAAAGCAAAACTTAGCTATTCAACCCATACATGCCCCTCATGATTTTAAACACCTCTCTAAGGTCACTTCTCAACCGAAGGTGCTCCGGGGAAAAAAGCCCCAGCCTATTCCGCCTTATCAGCTAACTCAAACCCTCCAGTCCTGGCAACGGGCTTGTAAATATTTTCTGCATCCTTTCGAATTTAATAACTTCTTCCTGCATCAACAGGTCGAGGCAGCGGGCCGTGGAGGGGGTCGTTAGGGCTGACTGTCTGCCCCTCTTCCGCGGTTACGTTAGAGCCCGGGTGTCCTTGGAGAAGGAGCACGCGGTGTCCACCAACACCCTGGAGTTGTTCAGGGAGAGGTGGGCACCGCAGGGAGTGGAGTGCATCATTTCTCCCTCCAATTCTATTTTGATTTAGTCCCTACCCTCCCCCTCACTGTTTTGATCACACAGCACTGCCCTTTGATGTGAAGGGCAGTGCTTGTCACTGGCCACCCGGGTGTTTTCCTATCTTCCTGGTGGTGGAAATTGAATAAAGATTGGTGCACTTTGTGTCTTTCACTGTGTCTCACACCTGCACACACACACCATGGGTGCTGGGGATAAAATAAGCACTACCGCACTTAGGTGGTAGTGTGGGGGTTAAAAAAGAAAGGGGAAAAAAAAAAGAAAAAAAAAAAAAACTTCTTCCTGATGAAGGGCAACCAGAATGGTCCACAATAATAGAAAATTGGCCTGACCAACATTCCGTACCACTGCGACCTTTCATTCCCTACTCACAAATTCACTATTCTGACCAATGAAGGTAAGCAGGAAACACAGCCTCTTCACCACTCTGTCTACCTGTGTGTCTGAGAGAGAACTGCAGTCCTTGTGAATGTGAGAGAGAATTGCAATGCCTGTGTATCTGAGAAAAAAAATCACAAACTGCTTACCTGAGAGAGAACACCATTCCCTGTGTATCTGAGAAAGAACAGCAGTCCCTGTGTATCAGAGAGAGAACACACGTGCCAATGTATCTGAGAGGGAACAGCAGTGCCTGTGTTTCTAAAAGAGAACAGCAGTCCTTGTGTATCTGAGAAAGAGCAGCAGTCGCTGTGTATCTGAGAGAGAACAGCGGTCACTGTATATCTGAGAGAGAATATCAGTCCTTGTGTATCTGACAGAAAACAGCAGTCCCTGTGTAAGTGAGGGAGAACAGCAGTGCTTGTGGATGTTAGAGAGAACCCCAGCCCTGTGTATCTGAGAAAGAACAGCAGTGCCTGTATATCTGAGAGGGAACTTCAGTCCTTGTGAACCTGAGAGAGAACACTAGACTCTGTGTATCTAAGAGAAAAACACAGTGCCTGTGTATCTGAGAGAGAACATCAGTCCCTGTGTATCCCAGACAGAACAGCAGAGTATGAGGATGTTAGAGAGAACCCCAGTCCCTGTATATCTGAGAGAGAACAGCAGTCCTTGTGAATCTGAGAGAGAACAGCAGTGCCAGTGTACCTGAGATAGAACAGCAGTCCCTATGTATCTTAAACAGAACAGTAGTGCCTCTGTATCTGAGAGGGAACAGCAGTCCCCATGTATCTGAGAACAGTACACCTGTGCATCTGAGAGAGAACAGCAGTCCCTGTGGATGTTTGAGAGAACACCAGTCCTTGCATATCTCAGAGATGACAGGAGTCCCTTTGAATCTTAGATGGAACAGGATTAGCTGTGAATCTGAGAGTCAACAGCAGTCCCTGCGTGTCTGAGAGCGAGAAGCAGTGCCTGTGTATCTGAGGGAGAACAGCAGTGGCTGTGTATCTGAGAGAGAACAGCAGTCCCTGTGTATCTGAGAGAGAACATCATTTCCTGTGCATTGAGAGAGAAAGGTAGTCCTTGAGTATCTGGGAAAGAACAGGGTCAAGGTTACAGTGGGGCTGGAAAAGCACAACAGGTCAGGCAGCATCTGAGGAGCAGAAAAACTGACATTTTGGGCGAAAGCCCTTCATCTGGAATGGAGGGAGGAGTGCAGTACCCACTTCTGCCTACCTGTGTATCTGAGGGAGAACAGAAGTACTTGTGTGTCTGAGGGAGAACACCAGTCCTTGTGTATCTGAGAGAGAACAGCAGTTTTGTGATTCTGAGAGAGAATGGCATTCCCTGTGTATCTGACAGAGAACAGCATTGTCTTTGTATCTGAGAGAAAACAGCAGTGCATGTATATCTGAGTGAGAATAGCTGTGCCTGTGTATCTGAGGGAGAACAGCAGAGCCAGTGTATCTGAGAGAATAGCAGTCCCTGTATATCTGAGAAAGAACAGCAGTGTCTGTGGATGTTAGAGAGACAACCAGTCCTGTGTATCAGCAGTGACTGTGCCTCTGAGAGAGAACAGCAGTGCTTGTATATCTGAGAGAGAACACCAGTCCCTGTGAATCTGAGGGAGAACAGCAGAGCCAGTGAATCTGAGGGAGAACTGCAGATCCAGTGTATCTGAGAGCAAACACCAGTGCTTGTATATCTGGGAGAGAACAGCATTGCCTGTGGATCTGTGGGATTACAGCAGTGCATGTCCGTATTAGTGAGAACAGCATTCCCTCTGAATCTGAGAGAGAACAGCTGTGCCAGTGTATTTGAGAGATAACAGCAGTCCCTATATATATTACTGAGACAGCATATCCTGTGTATCTTATTGAGAATGCCAGTGCCTGGGTATCTGCAGAGAACCTGAGAGCCTGTGTATCTGAAAGAGAACACCTGCCCCTGGAAAACTGAGGGAACAGCAGTTCCTGTGTATCTGAGCGAGAACAGCACTGTCTGTGGATCTGACAGAGACCAGCAATCCCGGTGGATCTGAGAGGGAACAGCAGTCCCTGTATATCTGAGAGAGATCAGCAGTGTTTGTGTATCTGAGTGAGAACAACAGTCGCTGTATATCTGACAGAGAACACCAGTCCCTGTTTCTCTCAGAGACGACAGGGGTCCCTTTGTATCTTAGACAGAATAGGATTAGCTGTGAATCTGAGTGTGAACAGCAGTCACTGGGTGTCTGAGAGCGAGTGAGAGAGAAGCGGTGGCTATGTATCTGAGGGAGAACACCAGTCCCTGTGTATCTGGGAGAGAACAGCAGGGCCTGTGCATCTGAGAGAGAACAGCAGTCACAATGTATCTGAGAGACAACATCAGTCCCTATGCATCTGAGAGAGAACAGCAGTCACGGTGTATCTGAGAGACAACATCAGTCCCTGTGTATCCAAGAGAGAACAGCAATCACTGTGCATTGGAGAGAGAACATGAGTGGCTTTGTAACTGAGAGAGACCAGCAGTGCCTGTGTATTTGAGAGAGAACTCCAGTCCATGTGTATGTGAGAGAGAACAGCAGTCCCTTTGCATCTGAGAGTGAATAGCAGAGCCGGTGTATCTGAGGGAGAACTGCAGTGCCTGTGTATCTGAAAGGGAACAGCATTGCCTGTGGATCTGTGGGATTACAGCAGTGTCCATGTATATTAGAGAGAACAGCATTCCCTCTGTATCTGAGGGAGAACAGCTGTGCCAGTGTATTTGAGAGATAACAGCAGTCCCTGTATATATTATTGAGAACATCAATCCCTGTGTATCTTATTGAGAACACCAGTGGAGAAAGTGAGGACTGCAGATGCTGGAGATCAGAGCTGAAAATGTGTTGCTGGAAAAGCGCAGCAGGTCAGGCAGCATCCAAGGAGCAGGAGAATCAATGTTTCCTGAAGAAGGGCTTATGCCCGAAATGTCGATTCTTCTGTTCCTTGGATGCTGCCTGACCTGCTGCGCTTTTCCAGCAACACATTTTCAGCTGAGAACACCAATGCCTGGGTATCTGCAGAGAACCTGTGAGCCGTGTATCTGAGAGAGAACACCTACCCCGGGAAAACTGAGAGAACAGCAGTTCCTGTGTATCTGACAGAGAACAGCAATCCCGGACATCAGCAGTCACTGTATATCTGAGAGTGAACAGCAGTCACTATATATCTGAGAGTGAACAGCAGTCCCTCTGTATCTGAGAGAGAACACCTACCCCTGGAAAACTGAGAGAACAGCAGTTCCTGTGTATCTGACAGAGAACAGCAATCCCGGTGTATCTGAGATAGATCAGCAGTCACTGTATATCTGAGAGTGAACAGCAGTCACTGTATATCTGAGAGTGAACAGCAGTCACTGTATATCTGAGAGTGAACAGCAGTCCCTCTATCAGAGAGAGAACAGCCTGTGGATGTTAGAGAGAACACGGGTCCCTGTATATATCAGAGACGACAGGAGTCCCTTTGTATCTTAGACAGAACAGGATTAGCTGTGAATCTGAGAGTGAACAGCAGTCCCTGGGTGTCTGAGAGAGAGAGAGAGAGAGAAGCTGTGGCTATATATCTGAGGGAGAACACCAGTCCCTGTGTATCAGGCAGAGAACAGCAGGCCCTATGCATCTGAGACAGAACAGGAGTCATGGTGTATCTGAGAGACAACATCAGTCCCTGTGCATCTGAGAGAGAACAGCAATTGTCGCTGATCTGAGAGACAATATCAGTCCCTGTGTAACTGAGAGAGAACAGCAGTACCCATGTCTCCGAGAGAGAACAGCAGTCACTGTGTATCGGAGAGAGAACATGAGTGGTTTTGTAACTGAGAGAGACCAGCAGTGCCTGTGCATTTGAGAGAGAACTCCAGTCCATGTGTATCAGAGAGAGAATAGCAGTGCCTTTGTATCTGAAAGAGAACAACAGTACCAATGTATCTGAGGGAGAACACCAGTCCCTGTGTATCTGAGAAAGAACAGCAGTCCCTGTGTATCTGAGAGAGAACAACAGTACCTGTGTATCTGAGTGAGAATAGCTGTGCCTGTGTATCTGAGAGAGAACAGCAGTCTTTGTGATTCTGATAGAGAACAGCATTCCCTGTGTGTCTAAAAGAGAATAGCTGTGCCTGTGTATCTGAGAGAGAACAGCAGTCTTTGTGATTCTGAGAGAGAACAGCATTCCCTGTGTGTCTAAAAGAGAACAGCAGTGCCTTTGTATCTGAGTGCATGGGTATCACAGAGAACAGCAGGGCCTATGCATCTGAGAGAGAACAACAGTCACGGTGTATCTGAGAGGGAACAGCAATCTTTGTGATTCTGAGAGAGAACAGCATTCCCTGTGTGTCTGGAAGAGAACAGCAGTGCATGTGTATCAGTCCCTGTGCATCAGAGAGAGAACAGCAATCGTCACGTATCTGAGAGACAATATCAATCCCTGTGTATTGGAGAGAGAACATGAGTGGCTTTGTATCTGAGAGAGAACAGCAATGCATGTGTATTTGAGAGAGAACACCAATCCATGTGTATTTGAGTGAGAACAGCAGTCCCTGTGTATCTGAGAGAGAAGAGCAGTCCCTGTGTATCTGAGAGAGAAGAGCAGTCCCTGTGTATCTGAGAGAGAAGAGCAGTATCTGTGTATCTGAGAGAGAACAGCAGTACCTGTGTATCTGAGTGAGAACAACAGTCCCTGTGTATCTGAGAGGGAACAGCAATCTTTGTGATTCTGAGAGAGAACAGCATTCCCTGTGTGTCTGGAAGAGAACAGCAGTGCATGTGTATCTGAGGGTGAACACCAGTCCCTGTGTATCTGAGAGAGAACAGCAGTGTCTGTGGATGTTAGAGAGATAACCAGTCCTGTGTATCAAAGAGAACAGCAGTGACTGTGCCTCTGAGAGAGAACACCAGTCCCTGTGAATCTGAGGGAGAACAGCAGAGCCGGTGTATCTGAGAGAGAACAGCAGAGCTAATGTATCTGAGAGAGAACTGCAGATCCAGTGTATCTGAGAGCGAACATCAGTGCTTGTACATCTGGGAGAGAACTGCAGTTCTTGTATATTTGTGGGAGAACAGCATTGCCTGTGGATCTGTGGGAGTACAGCAGTGCCTGTGTATATTTGAGAGAACAGCATTTCCTGTGTATCTGAGAGAGAACAGCTGTGCAAGTGTATTTGAGAGATGACAGCAGTCCCTGTATATATTACTGAGAACAGCAATCCCTGTGTATCTTATTGAGAATACCAGTGCCTGGGTATCTGCAGAGAACATGAGAGCCTGTGTATCTGAGAGAACACCTCCCCCTGGAAAACTGAGAGAACAGCAGTGCCTGTGTATCTGACAGAGAACAGCAATTGTCGCGTATCTGAGAGACAATATCAGTCCCTGTGTATCTGAGAGAGAACCAGCAGTACCCATGTCTCCGAGAGAGAACAGCAGTCACTGCGTATCGGAGAAAGAACAACAGTACCTGTGTATCTGAGTGAGAATAGCTGTGCCTGTGTATCTGAGAGAGAACAGCAGTCTTTGTGATTCTGAGAGAGAACAGCATTCCCTGTGTGTCTGAAAGAGAACAGCAGTGCCTTTGTATCTGAGTGCATGTGTATCAGACAGAGAACAGCAGGGCCTGTGCATCTGAGAGAGAACAGCAGTCACTGTGTATTGGAGAGAGACCAGCAGTGCATGTGTATTTGAGAGATAACACCAGTCCATGTGTATGTGAGAGAGAACAGCAGTCCCTTTGCATCTGAGAGTGAACAGTAGTCCCTGTGTATCTGAGAGAGAACAGCAGTCCCTTTGCATCTGAGAGTGAACAGTAGTCCCTGTGTATCTGAGAGAGAACAACAGTGCCTTTGTATCTGAGAGAGAACAGCAGTGCATGTATATCTGAGTGAGAATAGCTGTGCCTGTGTATCAGAGAGAACAACAGTGACTGTGTATCTGAGAGAACAGCAGTCTTTTGTGAATCTGAGAGACAACAGCTGTGCCTGTGTATCTGTGAGAGAACAGCAGTGACTGTGTATCTGAGAGAATAGCAGTCCCTGTGTATCTGTGAGAGAACAGCAGTGCCTGTGGATGTTAGAGAGATAACCAGTCCTGTGTATCACAGAGTACAGCAGTGACTGTGCCTCTGAGAGAGAACACCAGTGCTTGTATATCTGGGAGAGAACAGCAAAGCTTGTGAATCTGTGGGATTACAGCAGTGCATGTGCATATTAGTGAGAACAGCATTCCCTCTGTATCTGAGAGAGAACAGCTGTGCCAGTGTATTTGAGAGATAACAGCAGTCCTTGTATATATTACTGAGAACATCAATCCCTGTGTATCTTATTGAGAACACCAGTGCCTGGGTATCTGCAGAGAACCTGAGAGCCTGTGTATCTGAGAGAGAAAACACCTGCCCCTGGAAAACTGAGGGAACAGCAGTTCCTGTGTATCTGAGCGAGAACAGCACTGTCTGTGGATCTGACAGAGACCAGCAATCCCGGTGGATCTGAGAGGGAACAGCAGTCCCTGTGTATCTGAGAGAGATCAGCAGTGTTTGTGTATCTGAGTGAGAACAGCAGTTGATGTATATCTGGCAGAGAACACCAGTCCCTGTATATCTCAAGACGACAGGAGTCCCTTTGTATCTTAGACAGAACAGGATTAGCTGTGAATCTGAGTGTGAACAGCAGTCCCTGGGTGTCTGAGAGAGAGTGAGAGAGTAGCAGTGGCTAGAAATCTGAGGGAGAACACCAGTCCCTGTGTATCTGAGGGAGAACACCAGTCCCTGTGTATCTGAGAGAGAACAGCAGTCACGGTGTATCTGAGAGACAACATCAGTCCCTGTGCATCTGAGATACAACAGCAGTCACGGTGTATCTGAGAGACAACATCAGTCCCTGTGCATCTGAGAGAGAACAGCAGTCTTTGTGATTCTGAGAGAGAACAGCATTCCCTGTGTGTCTAAAAGAGAACAGCAGTGCCTTTGTATCTGAGTGCATGTGTATCCGACAGAGAACAGCAGGGCCTATGCATCTGAGAGAGAACAGCAGTCACGGTGTATCTGAAAGACAACATCAGTCCCTGTGCATCAGAGAGAGAACAGCAATTGTCGCGTATCTGAGAGACAATATCAATCCCTGTGTATTGGAGAGAGAACATGAGTGGCTTTGTATCTGAGAGAGAACAGCAGTGCATGTGTATTTGAGAGAGAACTCCAGTCCGTGTGTATGTGAGAGAGAACAGCAGTCCCTTTGCATCTGAGAGTGAATAGCAGTCCCTGAGTATCTGAGAGAGAAGAGCAGTACCTGTGTATCTGAGAGAGAACAGCAGTACCTGTGTATCTGTGTGAGAACAGCAGTCCCTGTGTATCTGAGAGGGAACAGCAATCTTTGTGATTCTGAGAGACAACAGGATTCCCTGTGTGTCTGGAAGAGAACAGCAGTGACTGTGTATCTGAGAGAATAGCAGTCCCTGTGTATCTGAGAGAGAACAGCAGTGTCTGTGGATGTTAGAGAGATAACCAGTCCTGTGTATCAAAGAGAACAGCAGTGACTGTGCCTCTGAAAAAGAACACCAGTGCTTGTACATCTGAGGGAGAACAGCAGAGCCAGTGTATCTGAGAGAGAACTGCAGATTCAGTGTATCTGAGAGCGAACACCAGTGCTTGTACATCTGGGAGAGAACTGCAGTTCTTGTATATCTGAGAGAGAACAGCAGTGCTTGTATATTTGAGGGAGAACAGCATTGCCTGTGGATCTGTGGGAGTACAGCAGTGCCTGTGTATGTTAGAGAGAACAGCATTCCCTGTGTATCATGGAGAGAACAGCTGTGCAAGTGTATTTGAGAGATGACAGCAGTCCCTGTATATATTACTGAGAACAGCAATCCCTGTGTATCTTATTGAGAACACCAGTGCCTGGGTATCTGCAGAGAACATGAGAGCCTGTGTATCTGAGAGAACACCTCCCCCTGGAAAACTGAGACCAGCAGTGCATGTGTATTTGAGAGAGAACACCAGTCCATGTGTATGTGAGAAAGAACAACAGTACCTGTGTATCTGGAAGAGAACACCAGTCCCTGTGTATCTGAGAGAGAACAGCAGTTTTTGTGAATCTGAGAGAACAGCATTCCCTGTGTATCTGGAAGAGAACAGCTGTGCCTGTGTATCTGAGAGAGAACAGCAGTGACTGTATATCCGAGAGAGAGTAGCAGTCCGTGTATCTGAGAGAGAACAGCAGTGTCTGTGGATGTTAGAGAGATAACCAGTCCTGTGTATCAAAGATGAAACTTTATTGCTGGAACAGCACAGCAGGTCAGGCGGCATCCAGGGAACAGGAGATTCAACGTTTCGGGCACAGGCCCTTCTTCAGGAATGAGCAGAGAGTGTTCAGCAGGAGAAGATAAAAGGTAGGGAGGAGGGACTTGGAGGAGGGGCGTTGGAAATGTGATAGGTGGAAAGAGGTCAAGGTGAGGGTGATAGGTCGGAGTAGGATGGAGGCGGAGAGGTCGAGAAGAAGACTGCAGGTCAGGAAGGCGGTGCCGGGCTGGAGGGATCCGGCTGAGACAAGGTGGGGGGAGGGGGGATGAAGAAACTGGTGAAGTCCAAGTTCATCCCCTGCGGTTGGAGGGTTCCCAGTCGGAAGATAAGACGCTCCTCCTCCGACCGTCGGGTTCCCTGGATGCTGCCTGACCTGCTGTGCTGTTCCAGCAATAAAGTTTCAGCTTTGATCTCCAGCATCTACAGACCTCACTTTCTCCTGTGTATCAAAGAGAACAGCAGTGACTGTGCCTCTGAGAGAGAACAGCAGTGCTTGTATATCTGAGAGAGAACACCAGACCCTGTGCATCTGAGGGAGAACAGCAGAGCCAGTGTATCTGAGAGAGAACTGCAGAGCCAGTGTATCTGAGAGAGAACTGCAGATCCAGTGTATCTGAGAGCGAACACCAGTGCTTGTATATCTGGGAGAGAACAGCATTGCCTGTGGATCTGTGTGAGTACAGCAGTGCATGTGCATATTAGTGAGAACAGCATTCCCTCTGTATCTGAGAGAGAACAGCTGTGCCAGTGTATTTGAGAGATAACAGCAGTCCCTGTATATATTACTGAGAACAGCAATCCTTGTGTATCTTATTGAGAACACCAGTGCCTGGGTATCTGCAGAGAACCTGAGAGCCTGTGTATCTGAGAGAGAACAGCAGTGCCTGTGTATCTGACAGAGAACAGCAATCCCTGTGTATCTGAGAGAGAACAGCAGTGCCTGTGTATCTGACAGAGAACAGCAATCCCTGTGTATCTGAGAGGGAACAGCAGTCCCGGTGTATCTGAGAGAGATCAGCAGTGTTTGTGTATCTGAGTGAGAACAGCAGTCGCTCTATATCTGAGAGAGAACAGCAGTCCCTCTGTATCTGAGAGAGAACAACAGTGCCTGTGGATGTTAGAGAGAACACTAGCCCCTGTACATCTCAGTGAGGACAGGAGTCCCTTTTTTTATCTAAGACAGAACAGGAGTAGCTGTGAATCTGCCATTCCCTATAATGTACAGACACTGTTGTTCTTTATAATATAAACATGGACTGTTGTTCTCTATAATATACACAGGCACTGCTGTCCTCTGTAATAAAGTCAGGGACTCCTGTTCAGTATAATAAACACAGGCTGGCTGTACTCTATAATATTCACAGGAAATGTTGTTCTCTATAATATTGACAGGGACTGCTGTTCTCTATAATGTCGACAACGACTTCTGTTCTGTATAATATACACAGGGACTGCAGTTCTCTATAATATACACGGGGACCAGTCTTCACTATGCTATACAGAGAGATTGCTGATTTCTCTATTATGCACAGGGACTGCTGGGACTGTTGTTCTCTATAACTCTGCATTCTCTAGAGTCAGGACAGGGACTGCTGTTCAATCTGATTTGCACAGGGGCAGCTGTTCTCTACAATATACATGGGGACTGATATTCTCCATATTAGGCACTGGCACTTATAGTATACACAAGAACTGCTGTTCTCCATGATAGATAAATGGACTTTTGTTCTCTATAATATACACAGGGACTGCTGTTCTCCGTATTATAAACAGGCACTGCTTCTCTCTAATATGCACAGGGGCTTTCTATTCTTTGTAATATAAACAGGGTCTACTATTCTCTGTCATATACACAGGGACTGCTGTGCTGTATAAACATGACAAGACCTGCTGTTACTTTAATAAACACAGGCAATGATGTTCTCTGTCATATGCACAGGGACTGCTGTGCTGTAGAAACATGACAAGACCTGCTGTTCATTTAATAAACACGGGCAATGCAGTAATATACACAGGGACTGCAATTCTCCATAAGATATGCAGGGACTGCTTTCCTTTGTATTGCACACAGGGACAGCTGTTCTCTATAATATATGCAGGAACTGCTGTTCCCTATATTATACACAGAGACTGCCATTGTCCTCAATATACACAGGGACTGCTGCTCTCTTTAATATACACCATGACTGCTGTTCTCTATTATGTAGACAGGGACTGCTGATCTCTAGAATATTCACATGCACTGCTGTTGTGTATCATATGGACAGGGACTGCTCTTCTCTAGAATATGCTCTATAATCGAGACAGTGACTCCAGTTCTGTATCATATACACAGGCTCCGCTGCACTCTATAATATATACAGAGTTAAAAATCACACAACACCAGGTTATAGTCCAACAGGTTTAATTGGAAGCACACTAGCTTTCGGAGCGACGCTCCATCAGGTGATTGTCTTTATGTGCAATCTTCTTGGAGATCCTCTCCACTTTAAGCCGGCAGTTAGTGGTATCGATAGTAGATTCGGAGATGCCGGTGTTGGACTAGGGTGTATAAAGTTAAAAATCACACAACACCAGATTATAGTCCAACAGGTTTAATTGGAAGCACACTAGCTTTCGGAGCGACGCTCCTTCATCAGGTGATCTCTAGAATATTCACATGCACTGCTGTTGTGTATCATATCGACAGGGACTGCTCTTCTCTAGAATATGCTCTTCTCTAGACAATCACTTGATGAAGGAGCGTCGCTCCGAAAGCTAGTGTGCTTCCAATTAAACCTGTTGGACTATAACCTGGTGTTGTGTGATTTTTAACTTTATACACCCCAGTCCAACACCGGCATCTCCGAATCATAATATATACAGAAACAGCTGTTCTGTATAATATACACAGGGACTCCTGTTCTCTATAACATACACAGGGACAGCTGTTCTTTGTAATATACACATGGACTGCCATTCTCAATCATATACACAGGGACTGCTGTACTCTGCAATATATATGGGGACTGCTCTTCGCGACAATATACACAGGTTCTGCTGATTTCTCTATTATACACAGGGATTGCTGTTCTCTATAATATACACGGGGAATGCTGTATAGACACTGACTGCTGCTTTTTATGATATACACAAGTACTGCCATGCTCTATCAAGATGACAGGGATTGCTGTTCACTTTAATATATGCAGGCACTGCTATTTCCTGCATTATACATGGAGACTGCTGTTCTCTATATGAGACAGGGACTGCTGTTCGCTATAACATACACAGCGACTGCTCTTTTCTATAACATAGATAGTGACCCCTGTTCTGTATAATATACACAGTCACTGTGTACTCTATTATATACACAGGGACAGCTTTTCTCTATAATAAACACATAGACTGCTGTTCTCTCTCATACAGATAGGGATTGCTGTTCTCTATGATATACACAGGTACTTTTTGTCTCTACAATATACACAGGGTTTGCTGTTCTCTATACTTTACACTGGGACTGCTGTTCTCCATAATATAAACAGGCACTGCTGGTCTCCAAAGTATACACAGGCAGTGCTGTTCTCTATAATACAGACAAGGTCTGCTGTTTCCTATAGTATACACAGGGACTGCTGTTCTGTATAACATACAGAGGGACTGATGTTCTGTCCTCTGTACAACAGGACCGCTGTTCTCTAGAATATACACAGGAAGTGCTGTACTCTATAATATACACAGACACTGCTGTTCTGTATAATATCCACAGGGACTATTGTTTTCTGTAATATACACCAGGACTGCTCTTCGCTATAATATACCAATGGATTCATGATTTCTCTATTATACACATGGACTGGTGTTCTCTACAATATACAAAGGAGCTGTTGTTTATTATCATATACACAGTGAGTGCTGTACGTTGCAATGTCCCCAGGCTCTGCATACTACTCCATACTATGGACAGGGACTGCTGTTCAATCTAATATATACAGGAATGGCTGTTCTCTACAGTATACACAGGGACTACTGTTCTCTAAAATATACACAGGTACAGGTGTTCTCCAAAATATACACAGGCACTGCTCAATAATATAGACAGGGATTGGTGTTCTCTATAATATACATGGGGACTGCTCTTCTCTATAATATATACAGGGAATCCTGTTCTGTATAATATGCACAGGCACCACTGTACTCTTTAATATACACAGGGACAGCTGTTCTCTATAATATAGACAGGCACTGCTGTTCTATTTAATATATTCAGGGATGACTGTTCTTTATGATATAGACTGGATCTGCTGTTCGCTATAATATGCTGTTCTCTAAAATATACACAAGGACTGTTGTTCTATATATTATAGACAGGGACTGCTGTTTTCTATAGTGTACACAGGGACTGCTGTTCTCTATAATATACGCAGGGACTGGTGTTCTCTATAAAATATATAGGGACTGCTATTCTCTGTATTATACACACGGTCGGCTATTCACTGTAAGATACACAGGGACTGTTGTTCTCTATATGATACACAGGGACTGCTGTTCTGTATAATATAGACAGGGACTGCTGCTTTCTGTAATAAACACAGGCACTGCTATTCTCTACAACGTACACAGTGACTTCTGTACTCCATAATGTGCATAGTGTCTGCTGTTCTCTATATTATGCACGGGGTCTGCAGCTCTTTATAATATTCACAGGATCTGCTGTTTGCTGTCATATAGACAGGCACTGTTGTCTTTTAAAACATACACAGGGACAGCTGTACTCTGTAATATACGCAGAGACTGATATTCGCCATATTAGGCACTGGCATGGCTGTTCTTGAAAACATAGTTGGGGTCTGCTGTTCTCTATAATATACACAAGAACTGCTGTTCTCTATATTATAGACAAGGGCTGCTGTTCTCTATAATTTATACATGGACTGTTATTCTCTGTATTGTACACACGGACTGCCGTTTGCTATCATATACACAGGAACCACTGTTCTCTATAATATGCATAGACACTGTTGGTCTCCATAATATACACAGGGACTGCTGTTTCCTGTGTTATACATAGGGACAGCTGTTCTATACAATACACACAGGTAATGCTGTTCTCTATAATATGCACAGGGACTGCTGTTTTCTATTTTATAGACATAGACTGCTGTTCTCTGTATTATACACACCGACTGCTGCTCTCCATATTATACACAGGAACTGCTGTTTCCTGTGTGATACATAGGGACTGCTGTTCTCTGTATTATTCACAGAGACTGCTGTACTGTGTATCTTACAGTGATTGTTGTTCTCTGTAATATAAACAGGCACTGCTGTTCTATATATTATACACAGGTACTGCAGTTCTCTATAATATAAACAGGGATTGCTGTTTTTTATATTATAGACATGGACTGCTACTCTCTACATTATACACACCAACTGTTGCTCTCCATATTATACACAGGGACTGCTGCTCTCAAAAATATACACAGGAACTGCTGTTCACTGTAATATATATAGGGACTTTCTGTTCTCCATAATATACACAAGAACTGCTGTTTTCTATATGATACACAGGGAATGCTGTGCTTTATAAAAATGACAGGGACTGCTGTTGACTTTAATATACACAGGCACTGCTGTTCACTGTAATTTGCATGGGGACTGCTGTTCTCTAAAGTATAGACAGGGACAGCCGTTCCCCGAAACATTCTGTGAGTTAGCGTGCTGTCTCCCCAATGTACGGCAGACCACAACAAAAGCAACGGACACAGTAAATTAGGTGGTTGGATGTGCAGGTTGTGAGCGGCACAGTGGCTTAATGCTGCCTCACAGGTTTGATTCCAGCCTCAAGTGACTGTCTGTGTAGTGTTTGCACATTCACCATTCCACCATTACACTCTGACTTCTGAGTCTAGCTGGCCAAATCACTATGAATCACCTGCTTCTTAATCTTCTGCATGACATCCACTGCTAGACCGTCATCACCTTTGTCACCTCCTTGAAAAATTCAATCAAGTTCGCAAGTCATGACCTGCCCTGCACAAAGCTCCACAGTTCTTTGGGGAGGTGACCAAGTTCTTTGAGCAAGTTTGCAGAAGACACCAAGATTGGTGGAACAGCAGAAATCATAGGGAACTGTCAAAGAATACAGGAGAATATAGATAGATGGAGAGTTGGGCAGAGAAGTGGCACATGGAGTTCAATCAAGGCAAATGTGAGGTGATGCATTTTGGGAAGTCTAATTCTACAGTGAGTTATATGGTAAACAGAAGAACCTTGGGAAAAGTTGATGAGCACAGAGATCTGGGAGTTCAGGTCCATTGTACCCTGAATGTTGCTGCACAGGTGGATAGAATGGTCAAAAAGGCACATGGTATGCTTGCCTTCATCGGATGGGTATTGAGTATAAGAGCTGGCAGGTCATGTTAAAATTGTACACAACATTGGTTCGGCCGCATTTAGAATACTACGTACAGTTCTGGTTGCCACATACCAAAAGGATGTGGACGCTTTGTAAAGGATGCAGAGAAGGTTTATGAGGACGTTGCGTGGTATGGAAGGTGCAAGTTATGAAGCGAGGTTGAGTAGGTTTGTTTTCATTAGATTAGATTAGATTAGATTACTTACAGTGTGGAAACAGGCCCTTCGGCCCAACAAGTCCACACCGACCCGCCGAAGCGTAACCCACCCAGACCCATTCTCCTACATTTACCCCTTCACCTAACACTACGGGCAATTTTGCATGGCCAATTCACCTAACCCCTGCACATTTTTTTTTTGGATTGTGGGAGGAAACCGGAGCACCCGGAGGAAACCCACGCAGACACGGGGAGAATGTGCAAACTCCACACAGAGAGTCGCCTGAGGCGGGAATTGAACCCGGGTCTCTGGCGCTGTGAAGCAGCAGTGCTAACCACTGTGCTACCGTGCCGCCCAGATTAGTGAAAAGGAGATTGAGGGGGGACCTGATTCAGGTCTACAAAATCATGAAGGATATAGACAGGGTAGATGGAGATAAGCTTTTTTCCAGGGTGAAAGATTCAATAGTGAGAGGTCACGCGTTCAAGGAGAGAGGTGAAAAGTTTAAGGGGGATACACCCGGCAAGAACATAACACAGGTGGTGGTAGGTGCCTGGGACGCATTGCCAGCAGAGGTGGTAGAGGCAGACATGGGAGATTCATTTGAGGTGTGTCTGGACAGATGCATGAGTATCTGGGGAGTAGAGGGATACAGATGCTTAAGAATTGGGAGACAGGTTTAGATAGTATATTTGGATCGGCTCAGGCTTGGAGGGCCGAAGGGCATGTTCCTGGACTGTAAATTTTCTTTGTTCTTTAAAGTTCCCTAATTAGGCCATCAATTTCCAAATGTGCACAAATCCTATCCCTAATCATTCTGTCCAATAGCTTCCCAACCACCAAGTCTACAGTTTCCTGGATTATCCCTGTTTCCCTTCTTGAACAAAGGAACAACATTAGCTACTCACCAGTCCTCTCGGACCTCTCCAGTGGCTAGCAAGGATACAAAGATTCTGATCAAGGCGTTTTGACCTCTATTGCCTCTCTCAATAATCTGGGATAGATACCATCAGGCCCTGGGGAGTTATCCACCTAATTGCTCTTCAAGAAATCCAATACTACTTCTTTCTTGATCTCAAAATGCCCCAGCATATGAGCATGCTCCACACAAACCTCACCATCCTCCATATCCTTCTCCTGGGTGAATACCAATGCAAAGTACTCATTTGGGATTCACTCATATCCTATGCCTCCAAGTGCAAGTTATCCTTTATCCTTGAGTGGTCCTATTTTCTCCTTAGTTATCCTCTTGCTTTAATGTATTTACAGAATGCCTTGGGATTGCCTTTAACCCTCTTGCCAAGGTTATTTCATTCCCCTGCTTGCTCTCCTAATTCCCTGTTTGATTACTTTCCTGCTTTCCTTGTATTCCTCATGGGCTCTGTCTGATTTTAGTTTCCTAAACTTAATATATGCTTCTTTTTTTAACCTTTTGACTAAATTCACAAGTTCCCACATTATTCAAGAGTGCCTTGCCATCCTTGTCCTTCCTCCTTGCTGGAACATGCTGATTTTGAATTCTTCCCAGCAGATCTTCAAACTGTTCCAACTAAGTACCTTTCCGCAAGGTCCTGACTTACCCTAAGATATATAGTTATCTTAAAACTTAGGTAGCTGTGATCAGTGTTTAAGAAATAAGACAGCTTAATTTAATACTATTTATGAATTCTGTGCATTTATCACATTTACATAATCCCATCAAACACACTTTTCATCACTCCTGAAAGCTGTCATTTAGTACAAAAATCACAGTCTGGGAAAGATGAGGGTGAAAACCTCAAAATTTGCTTTTCAGTCTGAGAGCTAAATTTCAAATCCTGGAGATTGATCCCAATCTTTGATGGCTTCCAAAGCTGGGAGTAGACAGAAACTGTTGAAGTACTTCTGAGCAACCGGTTTCTTCCCTTCTACATTAAAATACAAAACCAGTCAAACACTTTCCTGTCATTTCAACTGCATGCCCCAAACCCGAACCTGATAAACCCAGAAGATGCAGAAAGGAGCCAGGTAAAGGGTATTTTTGAGATTATGTTAACATCTGTACTGATCCTAACCCAAGGGATTGCATGCCAAAATCCCGCTTTAACTATGGTGCCAGAAACAGAGAACCTTTGCAATTCATTTCCATTCGGTTTTACCATTTTTCTCTTCCAGAAAATGTGATGGCGATTGTAATTCTGACCCGGGTGCAGCGATGCATCTTCTGGTGATTATCACTGAGTTTGCACTCCATCCATTCAATGATTATTATTTCCTGTTAAATTTCCTGTATGCAGTGTTCACCGTGTCCTTATTCATGTAGCCTTCACTTTCGATCACTTTGTCTCCAATTGTTTGTCAAAAACACAAAAATCTAAATATTGCACAAAGAAAACTGCTGAAGTGGTTTTAGATTTACGAAGAGCCCGTGATAGTTATAAGAGGAACATTGCCAGTTAGTATCACACAACAAAGGGCAGTGTTTCAGGCACTAGGAGGGTCCCAAGTGATGGAACAGGCTCACTAGTTAGCAGTGCTGCTTCACAGCACCAGGGTCCCAGGTTTCATTCTCGCCTTGGGCGACGGTCTCTGTGGAGTTTGCACATTCTCCCCGTGTCTGTGTGGGTTTCCTCTGGGTGCTCCAGTTTCCTCCTATAGTCCAAAGATGTGCAGGTCAGGTGAATTGGCCATGCTAAATTGCCCATAGCATTAGGTGCATTAGTCAGAGGGAAATGGGTCTGGGTGGGTTACTCTTTGGAGGGTCGGTGTGGACTGGTTGAGCCAAAGGGCCTGTTTCCACACTGAAGGGAGTCTAATCTAATCTAACTGAGTTAACAGAAAGCAGAGCTTCTCGAAGATCCATATTAACAGGGAAGATGAATTACACAGAATCCAGGGGGAATGGACAAGGCTGACAACTGTCAGCTACCAGTCCACAAGTGCATTGCCTGGTAGAGTCACACAGGTTAGAGGACAAGCGGAACATTTCCTGAGGAATAGGGAAGATAAGAAGCACCAACTTGCCTTTTCCATCAGCTCTGCTTCAATTCTCACCTCCTCCCAACAAGGAAACAAATCCATTACTTCTAAAGGTAAATTTCACCGCCAGTGCTGGAAATCTTCTGTCAATGTATGAAGATGATTGGTCTATTTTTTTGATAGAAATGTCTTAATGATCCCCTGGCCCTTTCAAATTTCTGTGATTTCTCTTGCCTCTCTATCTCTGTTTTGACATGCATCGCCTTCTGCATCTCTCTCTTCCTCTCTCCCGCTGCTTCAATTGAGAGATAACGTCAAAAGAATGGGGTCCAAAACCATGTTTGGAGAACCCAAGCCCAATGAATAAACACACTTTACTCTATAAAGAGACACCAACAAGAGTCAGTGTTGTCAAAGAGCTGGAATTTGAAGCTAGAATTGTAGATATCCCAGAGATTTATGAGTTGGGGAAATTAACAAATACTGCATTAACATTTGAGAGGGAGACGGGAACCTGGATGTTAGTTCCACAGACAGAGACTAGCTGCTGAACATCAATATTTTACTTTGCTTTACAGACATCAATTGTCTGAAATAATGTTAACTTTTTTTCAGTCTGATATAACAAAAAGAGTTTACTTGCATATATTTGTTAAATGAGTGCAAATAATTATGATGATGATCTAATCTTTTTGACTCCCTGGAGGATGAATGGCCGCATAAATATAGATTTGCTTTCATTGCCTCAGGTTGTGAGTCAGTCAGATTCAATTAGCTCGGATACAAATCACCCATCCTCACAGAAAATGGGGAAACAAGCTATTCTGCTGTTCAAAGAGATTTACTATCCGATTCTCGCAACACTTGCTCTCCCTGGTGAGTCGTTGCAGGTGTTTGTTGTTGATCAATGTTAACTGTCTCCTTGTTCATACCATTTTGGGTTAGGTGACCTGTTTCCTGATATTAGTAGTCAACAATGGATATTCTACACGACAAACTCATCAATGGTCTGTTTGCATTGTACTGAAAAGCTTTTTATTGATAGGATGCCCCCTGATGGTGCAGCAGAAGGTGTTTAGTAGATTATTGGGCTGTCTTGTTATCCATTGCAGAGTCAGCTCTGGAGCAGCTTAATAAATACTTGAGTAGCTTTCCTGTTTTGATAGCGCAATGCAACGATTGTGAATGCTGCCAGCAGATATATCCATATCTAATTCAACCAAAATTCAAATGTTACTTTTTTCTCTCTCTTACAGCAAACTTGATGACTATTGTGATACTGTCACGAGGAAATTGTGGTCTTTCAAAGTGTATCTTAGTTTACATGATGGCCATGGCAACAGCAGATCTTCTTGTTATTATCCTGTATGTAAAAGTGTATTATATTTTCAGTTATCACCTTCCATTTTCATCCCTGTCGCACACATCTTCGTGCACGGGAATTATATATTCCTGCGCTGTCTGTCTAGATTTCTCTGTTTGGTTCACTGTCTCCTTCACATTTGATAGATTTGTTGTAATCTGCTGCCAGAAGTTTAAAACAAAGTATTGTACAAAAAGAACTGCAACTATGATTGTAACAACCATCTCTTTCCTGATTGTGTTGAAGAATATTCCACTTTTGTTTGCTTATGAACCTCAATACATAATCAACAAGGTGCAATGGGGCTGTCAAACAAGTGTGGCCTTTTTTTCCTCTTCTGCAGGTATAGGGTATATCTGGTTCTACAGTGCTTGGGTTGTTTGGATTCCTTTTAGTCTGATTGCCATGTTCAATTCTTTAACTCTTCAACGTATTATAGTGGCCAACAGAGCCCGTGCCAGACTGCAGGGTCACAAAAGTCAGGGTAATATCAATTCAGAGACAGAGAGCCGACGGAAATCCATCATTTTATTGTTCTCTATATCAGTCGGTTTTATATTGCTTTGGTTAACCAATTCAGTGACTCTAGTGGTTACCAAAATTGCAAATGCCAATCATTACCAAGGTGGCTTCACAAACCCAAATTATATTGCCACTGAAACTGGAGACTTTCTGAAATTGTTAAGTTGTTTGCTCAACCCATGTATTTACGCAGTGACTCAGAGCAAATTCAGAGAGGAGCTGAAGGCGCTGTTGAAATCTCCATGGAGACTAATTAGTAAAGTATTTGAAAAATGTAAATAAGAAGAATCACTCTGAGCTGTTTTTGTTAAATTTCAACCCCATCTTTTTCATCGTAGAAGCCCAATTTCAACTTATATGAAATATGATTGTGTTTTAGAACATAGAACATGGAACAATATAACACAGAACAGACCTTTCAGCCCTCGATGTTGCGCCGACCTGTGAACTGTTCTCAGCTCATCCCCCTACACTATCCCAAAATCATTCATGTTTTGTCTGAACTTGTCTTCGGTCTTGTGTCAAACAGTCAATGTAAGCATTACTTTTGGTTTTTCAGAATCATTCTTGGTCCAACAAACGTATTTCTTCAAATGTAAAACATTAACGATTCAGTGACCCAAACTAAGTATTGTTGGGTTCTGCTATGATATCGGAAATGTGGACAGTTTGAAGGAAGCTACTGCTGATGCTGAGATTTGAGGCACCAGCCTAACATCATCAATCAAGGTTCCTTAGATGTCAACAAATGCTTTGTATTTGCCGACCTTGACAATCCTTCTCAAGTCTTGTTGTGAATATTGCATATGAAGGCTTTTCAAATGGGCATAATTCCTCAATGATGAATATAACCGTGCTGCTGTCAAGTAATGAGTCTTGGAATGCATGAATCCTGCAGATGTTATAGAGATATGGAGTAATAAAACCATACAGCATGGAAATAGACTCTGCGTGCCAACTTGCCAATGCCGACCAGATATCCTAACCTGACTGAGACTATTTTCCTACATTTGGCCTACATCCGTCTTAATCTTTCCTATTCACATACCTGTCCAAATGTCTTCTAAATGTTGTAATTGTATTTGCTTCTAAAACTTCCTCTGGCAGCCCATTGCATACCCACACCACCTTCTGTGTGTGATGAAGCTGTTCCTTGAAAAAGGTTAGATTGTCCTTGGCTTTTTTTCAGAGAGGTTGTAAATGACACAGGTTCTGGAATATCTGTGATTGGATGGATTTTAGGACCAATTTGTTTACAGCTAACAGATAGTGCCTCAGGCTTTGAAGATTTGGAATAATGAAAAGGGAGTGGCCAGTTCTAGCAGCTATTCTTTTGGCTTGGTTTTAATGCAGCAATGTGTAGTGTGTACGAGCTGTTGGTTCTCTTTCCCTGACTTCAAACCAGTAAGGACTTGTGTTTCATTTTACCTTTTGTACCAAAGCGTGTTTACATGGATTGTTGCAAGTATTTTGGAATAGGGAGGGATAGAAATTGTGAGGGATAGAAATTGGGGAAAAGAGAAATCCTCATGTGTTGGTGGTTTAGGAGAAGCACTGGAAAACCAGATATGGGAAAACAGGATAAGCCAGTGAATTTTATTGGAGTGGGAACAGAAAGCACAGTCGAGGCTAGGAAGCTGCACCAGACTGCACAAGATGGTCGAAGGTTGGTTAAGGAGGAAGTGCCAGATCTTCTTAAAAAATATACCTGGCGAAGATAAAGTTTATCCACAGAGGCCAGAAGCTGCAGGTAAATAGGTTAGAGACATATGAAGAGACATAGGATCCTCTCAGTCTGTGATGCTCAAAGATGAGGAGATATGTACTTCTGAAGGACTATTGCCAGAATCATTACTGGTAACAGGAATTCACTGTGAGACAAAATGTGTTCAATTATGTAAAGTGAGGTTAGAGTGTCCGGAGAAGAGTGGACAATTTGTGGTAGGATTACTGAACAAACTCTCAGCTCCAGGAATACAATTTGTCGTTGCTAATGATATAACTGATTCAGTAGGAGTGCTGTCAACTATGGTTGAAAAACCAATGGAAACTCAGGCAACTGGGATTTTTCCTGACTGTGTGGTAATGAGGTCACGAAGTCACTAGTTGAAATAGGAGAGATCAAAGCTGAAGTGGAATTAGCAGAGACCATGTTTGATCAAGTAGTTGAGATAAAAGCAGATGACAATGCTGACATCTTTAGCTCAGATAAATTAATTGAGTTACAGCAGAAAGATGAAAATTTAAAGCAATTGTATCAAAAGGCATACATTGAGAAAGAATCAGAATGTATCCCTTCATGTTATTACCTTAAAAATTATGTCTTAATGAGGAAATGGAGACCATCACATATTCAGGCAGATGAGAAATGATCATAAATTCATCAAATCATATTGCCAGTGGGGTATGGAAAGGAGGTATTGGGGGTGGTGCATGAACTACCACTTGGGGGTTATTTAGAAGTGAGGAAAACACAAGCTAAAATACAAAAAACATTTTTATGGTTTGGAGTGTACAAGAATGTAGTTGAATATTGCCAGATTGGTCATACCTGTCAGGTAATTGAAAAACCACAGGTGGTAATAAAACCTGCACCTTTAATACTCATTCCTGCATTTGAGGAACCTTTTTCAAGAGTCTTAATTGATTGCATAGGTCCCTGACCACAAAGAAAAATGTGAGGATCAGTATTTGTTAACAGTAATGGATGTGTTCCCTGGATTTTCAGAGGCTGTCCCATTATGCAATATCACAGCTAAAAGGATTTTAGAGGAAATACTCAAATTTTTCACTAAATATGGACTACCAATAGAGATACAATCAGATCCAGGGTCAAGCTTGACATCAACGTTATTCAAAGAAGTTATGGACAGCTTAGGAATAAAACAATTCAAATCTACTGTGTACCATCCAAAATCGCAGGGAGCGCTAGAAAGGTGGCTTATACTCATGGCTATCCAGATGATTGGGAAAGGGAATTCCTTTTGTGGTTTTTGCAATCAGAGATTCACCAAATTAATCAACCAAAGTCAGTCCATTTGAAGTAATTTTTGGACATGAAGTGGGAGGACCATCATAATTGATTAAGGGGAAATTGGTAAGTCGACCACATATTTGGACAATGTGTCAAGTTTTAGGGAATAATTAATAGAGCTGGGGAGTTGGATAGACAGCATTTAAAGTATGGTAAAAACAAGGACTGCAGATGCTGGAAACTAGATTCTAGATTAGAGTGGTGCTGGAAAACTCTAAGCACCACTCTAAGCATTTAAAGTATCACAACATACAATGAAACAGGAAGCAGACAAGAAATCAAAAATTTGCAATTTTGCTATCGAGATAAGGTATTAGTGTTATTTCCAGTGATAGGCAAACCATTAAAAACAAGGTTTACAGGACCTTATCCAGTTGAAAGGAAATTGAGTGAGGTGAGCTACTTGATAGGAACTCCAGAGAGAAAGAAATTTCACAGAGTGCGTCATGTGAATATGCTCAAAAGGTATTTTGACAGGGAAAGCAAGCAAGAGGAGATGTGTTATTGATTACAACACAGAGGGAAGAACCAAGTGTAGAGGATTCTGAATTAGACATTCCTCAAATTATATTGGACAATGAGGAAGCTGTCAAAACTTGGGATAAAGTATTGAGTTACCTTCCCGAGGAAAATTGAAATGACCTGAAAGAATTTTTACTATAGAATTATTACAGTGGAAATAAACAGGGAAATACTAACATAATTAAACATGATGTTGACATAGGAGCTACTGTTCCGATTAAGCAAAATCCTTATCGGCATAACCCTCTAAATTTGGCACTGATTCAAAAGGAGATTGAATGCTTGCTCCAAGATGACATAATCGAAGTGAGTTATAGTGACTGGAGCTCACCCATCATAATGGTGCCAACACCAGATGGTACCCAACGGTTATGTGTAGATAATCGCAAAGTCAATGCAGTTACACAGACTGATGCATATCCAATTGCACATTTGGAAGACTGTGTTGAGAGTGTGACAAGCAACTTATATTTCTAAGTTGGACTTGCTCAGACGTGACCTTTGTCAGAAAGAGCAAAGTCAATTTTGGCTTTTGTAATGCCAAATGGATTGTATCAGTTTAAAGTCAAGGCTTTAAACAGCTTAATAATGCACCAGCCACAATTCAGAGACTAACCAATAAAGTCATTGCCGGACTACCCAACTGTCTCACTTATATAGATGACCTGGTGACTTTTAGTCAGACATGAATGAACAGTTACAACATTTCTCAGACTTGTTCAATTGATTTCGAAAGGCAGGCTTAGTGATAAATCTGGCTAAAAATAAATTTGCCAAACCCCAAGTCACCTTCCTGGGCCACATTTTTGAACATGGAGAAATGGTTCCATGGAATGCAAAAACAAAGGCATTTGGGAAGTTTCCCATACCATCGACAAGAAGAGCAGTAATGGTTCCTGAGATTGAGTGGATTTTAACAGTGTGGCTGCTCCACTCACTGAATTTCTACAGAAAGGTTTCAGTGGATAGCCGACTGTCAGAAGGCATTTGACAGCCTGAGTGCTGTCTTAACCACTGCCCCAGTATTAACCACATCTAATTACACAAAGCCATTCAAGGTGGCTATCGAAGCAAGTGATGTGGGTGTTGGTACTGTGCTCTAGCAAGAAGACGACAAGACGCTAGAAAGATCTATTGGGTATGTGGGATATAGGTAAAGCAGTGTTACTTCTGCAACCATAATTGCTTATGCAAGGTGAATGAACTAACCTACACCAGTGTATAATTGTTTCAGTAAAGAGCTGAATTACCTAAAATGTACATACAAGAATGAAAACTATGTAAAGGAATACATAGTTTCTTCTGAGTTAGCTAAAATGTGCATACAAGAATGGAATGTGCCTGCAAACAATGGAAGGTGTTACATACAAATAGATAATTTGAAAAAGAACATCAAGATATTCCAAGTTCTGCAAACTTCCCTCATGTCAGCACTGAGGCGAGCCAAGTCACTTATAGGGGGGAGGGTCACCTGGCTTGGAGTAAGGGGAGAAGTAAACAAGGGGGGTGTGCAGCTGGGCAGGGGCAGAACACAATAAGGAATATTGATAGGTTTGAAGGCCAATGAGGTAAACGGGGAAGTACCGAGAATTAAACTGTATAAATTGTGGAGTAATTTCTGGATCGGGGTGCCTAATTGCTAGTCACCCCTTCTTGCAAGAACATTTCAATAAAATTTGCTGCTTCAGAATTTGAGTTGCACTGAAATTTATTATATTGTAAGCTCTGTTTCTCACAATTTGGGCACTCATCTGGGGTGTCCATCATCACCAGTGGGATAGGCACCGTCGATGGCTGGGAAGATGTGTCCTGTTCCTTTTAGAACGGTCCTGTGTTCCTCGGCGGTGGGTTTCCCCTTCTGGTTGACTGAGATCCGATGAGAGTCTATCTGAACCAGGTGAAAGGTTGTAAGTAGGCACAGGGAGCCAGGCAACTCCGTGCACGGACCAAGGTAGGAAAATTGACTTTTAAGTACTGCCTTGGTGGCTGGGATTGAGTTCCAACAGTTAATAAGGGACCGATGAAGGAACTCAATATGGGCTGTGCTGAGGGAAAGGAAAAAGCCTCTGGGAAAAAGAAAATGGAAATGGAGGCAGGGTCCATGACAACATACTTCCAGAAAGTCCATTGGGCAGGATGTTGTGGAATTGGAAAAATAATACTTGTACAAGGGGAAATTATAGGAAAAAGTTGATTAAATGTTGTTGCTTTGTATGGACTAAGGAATCCATTCTTCATCCCGCCGTCTTCTGGCCAAAGTACGGGTTGGACGAAGAATGTGTTTGTAAATATTTGAATTTATATGTCAAAGGAAAACAGCCTTACAGTCAGGAGGAATCAGATTATGCTTCATGTTGGAAGGGCGAGTAACTGAAGGGCTACTGAGAGTACACTACGTAATTAAATCATGGCCAGACATCCAGAAAAAGATTCAAAAGATAGAGGGGTGAAGCGAGAAGGCTCTAGAGTTGTCGTCGTGGGAAGCTCAGAAAGTGTCTGTGAGATACGGTGTGTGTGTGTGTTTGTGAGAGAGAGAGAGAGAAAAGAGCTGTACAGCTAAAAGAAACTTTAATCCTTTGTGATTCGGTTTGAATGCACATTTGTTTGTTGGTGATTGAATGTTTGTGGTTTGTTCCCTGGAGCTTGAGATCCGGGACTATTTTGAAACTGATTTCTATAATGGAAATTTAACATGATTTCTTTTAAGGTTAAAGATTTTACAGTGATTATGAAATAAAATGTTAACTCCTGTTCTTTTTACAGGTCATGACTGCCTTACTATCAGTTTCTAACTAATCTCTTTTATCCTTACATAAAAGCGATTTATGAAGGACAGTTGAAGTTTCAGTTCAACATTAGATTGTAATAAATAAAAATAAATCGTATGGTTAATCTCAGTGACCTTGGATTCGGCCATTATTCATGCATTAGAAGTTTTTTTTTTAACTTGAATAGACAAATCCTTTTCAGGTAGCTCCAGTTATTTCACAACCTATAGCATTGTAATTGAGCAACGACTGGGCAGGACTACTTAAGAAAACTAATTTTGGATTTAAATCAAGGGACTAAAACTGGGTAATTATAGTGGACTTCAAAGTTGGGAACTGTATGCATTTTACATTTTAAAATATTAAATACTGAACAAGTAAGATTCCAAAATGTATAGTTAAGAACAGGCGTTAAAGTTAGACAAGCATAAATTGATAAATTGTATTTGAGATTACAGGTAGAAAGAGGCTCCTGATATTTGAAGTTATAGGGTGAAGTTACAGGGAGAAGAGGCTCCTAGTATTTGAGATTACAGGGAACAAGAAATATTACAATATTGCTTAAAAAAAATCAAGGTCTAAACAAAACATTGGGTGATGAAGAATGGCCATTAGGTGGCCCTAAAGCTGTCCAATTGGTTAAACGGCTCAGCAATTGATCTGGCAACGTAACATGAAAAGCAGAAACGAAAGACAAAAATAATGATAGCGACAGTTGATGGGGTAATGAAGAAAAGGACAAACCTAAGAGGAGAAGGAAACCGGAATGGTGGCGGGCAGCATGTTGAAAATAAAGGGAGGAGAAGGGATCGGGGAGGAGATGTTAAGGGGTCTGGTGGACAGGAACAAGGATTGAAGTGGAAATCCCCACAGGTGGGATGTTATTACTGTGGAAAGACAGATCACTTTAAGAGAGAGTGTCCAGATCTGAAAAAGGAAGCAAAGGCAATACCGTTTATGAACCTTGAAGAAAAATAGGGGTGTCAGGGGTTCCTGTCCCCGGGGACCCACCAGGAACCCTTGATAAATTTAAAGGTGGGACCTTACAAAGAGAACGTAGTTTTCCTAGTCAATAAGGGGGCAGCAAGGTCATCCCAAGGGAGCGGGAACGAAAGAGTTAATTAGATTATGGCGACAGTTTTGTGAAGAGAGGCACAAAGAATCAGTTTTGTGCTCATGACACCAAATTGGGGATTGAATTAACTGCAAATGGTGCTATGAAATCTGTTGAGGTTCTTAAAAATGAATGTGCTCGAGCAAAACAATTACAGAAACGGAATGAGAAGTCACAAGTGACTGGTAAACAAACAGAACTGCACAATTACAGTTTTTAAAATGTTTTAGTCACTTGTTGCGTTTCCACCCTGCATTATATAACATATAATTAAAAATTAATATTTCTAATAAATCAATTGTGTTAGCCTGAATCAATATTAATTGGCAGGATCCCTTCACACATTCTCAGTGACCTGTCACATTGATTCATGGTTATTTTAAAACATGACTGCATTAATTCATTGTTAATTAAAGAATGGAAAGCTACATTACTGGCCAGAGTGTGTGCAGGCAGTGGCAGCAACAGCCTTATTGGTCGAGGAGATTCAGAAACTTACTTTATGGGGAGCCTTAATAGTCAGCACCCCACATCAGGTACGGACCATACTAAATCAGAAATCAGGACGATGGCTCACAGACTGTAGGATCTTGAAATATGAGACAATCTTAATAGAGCGGAATGACTTTGTGTTAGTCACAGACAGTTGCTTGAATCCAGCTGCATTTCTGTGGCGGGGAGAGGGGGTTGCCCTTGACAACCCAGAACACGACTGCCTTGATATTATTGAATATCAAACTAAGGTGCGGATGGACGTAAGGGACATCCCATTGCATGCGAGAGCTCGGTTGTTTATCGACAGGTCCTCCCAGGTGATTGAGGGTTAAAGGCACAATGGATATGCTGTCGTAGACGGGATAGAGGGAAGCGTTATCGAGGCTGAAAGACTGCCTAACGGCTGGTCAGCCCAACTTAGAACCTTAGAAAACAAAGAAGGAACAGTATATACAGACTCCAAATATGCGTTGGAGCGGTATATACCTTTGGAAAAATTTGGCAAAAAAAGAGGACTGATAAATAGCAGAGGAAAAGAACTAGCACATGAGGAATTGATAAAACAACTGCTGGAATCTCTGTTACTCCTGAGAGAAATAGCGATAGTTCATATAAACGGACATCAGAAGGGGAGTGAACTGGAAGTAAGGGGAGTGAACTGGAAGTAAGGGGATATAAACTGGCCGATGAGGTAGCTAAAGAAGCAGCCCTGAATCCACAGGGAGCAGTGATATACTCCTTAATACCTGCAATTCCAGATCTTCAGGGTGCCCCGTTGTTTATTGCAAAGGAGGAAAAGGAACTAAAAGATTTAGGAGCTGCAAAGACAGCGGATGGGCGCTGGATGTTACCCGATGGGAGGGAAATGTTGAATAAAATTATGATGCGAAAGATTATGGCTGTCTTACATCAGGGGAGTCACTGGGGAGTGCAAGCAATGTGTGATTTAGTCCTAAGGAAATAAGAATGCAAAGGGATATATACAATAGCCAAACAGATATGTGAGGGATGCATAACATGTAAAAAAAAACAAGAAGGTGTTAATGAAACAAGTCCCAGGAGGGAGAGAACCTGGGCTAAGATGATTTCAGAGCATTAAGGTAGATTATACCGAATTATCCCGAGTGGGAAGACTGAGGTATTGTTGATCACCTATCTGGATGGGTGGAGGCATACCCTTTAGCCACTACCACTGTAAGTGGGTGTCCAAGATAATACTCAAACACAGAATCCCCAGATACTGGATAGTGGAATGCATAGATTCAGATCAGGGAACTCATTTTACTTCCAGGGTACTCCAGGGAGTAATGAAGGGGTTAGGAATCTCCTGGGAATTCCACACCCCTTAGCACCCACCTTCATCAGGAAAGGTTGAGAGAATGAACCAGACACTCAAGAAGCAGTTATCTAAATTAGTAGTAGAAACCAGACTCCCTTGAACCAAGTGTTTACCTATAGCCCTTTTTCGAGTGCGAACGGCCCCAAGCAAAGATATGAGGCTGTCCCCTTATGAGATATTGTTTGGCCTGCCCTATCTGGGAATGAAAGGGGAACTGCCAACCCTGGAGACTAAAGATCTGTTCTTAAAGAAGTACATATTGGGTTTGTCCTCCTCTTTGTCTTTCCTCAGGAAACAGAGTTTGTTGGCATAGAATCCACCCCTTGAATTCACTATCCATCCGATCCAACTGGGAGATTGGGTCCTAGTCAAATCATGGACTGAGATCAAATTGCAACCAGACTGGGAGGGGCCGTACCAAGTACACTTAACCACTGAAACAGCGAGAAGAACGGCAGAGAAAGGCTGGACTCACTACACTCGGATCAAAGGGCCAGTGGAATCTCCAGTTGAGACAGAAGTCTGGACAACCGAATCTACAAATGAACCACTTAAACTTAAGCTGAAAAGACTTTAAATAACTGATTATACAGTAGCGGCGTGAGCGCGGGATAGTTTCTGTAGTATTGTATGCTAAGTCTCTCGGTGCTTCAATACCACTGTAGAATGGGAAGAATGTATAGGTACACACCAATGTTAGTATTTAATTAACCACAATTATACACTGAAAAGTCCCTAAATACCCTCAGGGTTAATAGTTCTCTTGCTGTACCCCTTTTCTGTATGCTTTTTCTATATCTGCTAAAACAACACTTTACCCCATTTCTAACAATTCCCCCATTTCTTTTCTTAACCATTTGTTGTTTTTGCAATCTTATTTTCTACCGTCTTTTCACCCTATGGTGTCGAGGTTCACAATCTAGTCATTTCTGTCCTTCTAAGTTTGTCTTTTTTCAAACTCTAGGAGTAATCTGTTACTCTCTCTTTCTTGCGCTTGTGCTATTGTCATGACCATTATTGGTTGTTGTCCTCCCAAATACATTACCAGCTTAGTCATTATCCATTTTAACACATTAAACCCTATCAGTAAACCTACAATTATTAGTAACACATAAATGCTTAAATTCACTAACCATTTTCCCCACCCGGTCAATCTCCAGTTACCCCATTCCCATCCCCATCCTTCATCTTTTCGGAGTTCATCTCCAATTTGTCTTATATTGTTTATCTTTTTATTTATTATTTCCGCCTTATCTTCCACTATGGAAGAGGTGTCTGGGATGAAGGTGCAGCATTCTTTGCCAATCAGAGCACAAGTTCCCCCTTTGTCGGCCAAAAGATAATCTAAAGTCATTCGATTTTGTAAAGCTGTTAGTCTCGTGGCAATCATTTCAGTGGTTATGGCCAATATTTGGGATTGAATTTCCCCCATTGCGCCGGTGGTACCATTAATTAAATTTTCAAGGGCGGCCGCCAGTTTCTGTATTTCCACCCCTGCCCTTGTAGTGCCGTAGTTTGGGAGCAGTGTCCACAGTAGACGGTCTTCATCAGAGACCTCTCAGGTCTTACGTCTTATCCCCCCCTCCTTTCCCAGGTTGGGCTCATGCTTTTCTATTCAGAGGTGAGGGACTATATAAGCGAGGTAACAGCAGCCACTCCAACCTTTCTGGTTTTGAGGAAGTGTTTATCACATGAATAAATGGATAGGCCTTCAGATCGCATACCCAATATGTTCCGTTTAATATTCGGGGAGTGGTCGTGGCAGTGGATTGACTGGTGTGGACACAAGATGATTTTCCTAGTTGGAAAGGTGCAGCATCATTCTGATTACAGAAACAGGTGGTATTTACTGCTCCTTTCGGTGGGGAAATTCTAAGACTATCAATAGCGCCCTGATTTTTCGGGGCTGGCCTTGGGAACCATCCTGCAAAGCTATATTTGCTTCTTTCAAATCTCCACTTTGTATTATTTGAACCCACATCAAATTGTTGTACATCGTACACTTCTTTTTTGGTGAGCAGTATTACCGAGGTGGGGATTCCAGATTCGCCATGGTGTGGGACCTCTGCACAGACCCAAAAGTCAGCAAGTCCCTTTTGTTCAGCATAATTTTGGCATAGTGAAGTAAAGTGATTTTTCCCATCTCCTTGAATAGTTAGTACTACTAACGTTACAATACTATACTAATACCCACCCATCTCTAACCCCTGTCTACCGTCCTGCCTATCTGTCTTAATCTTTTAGACACCAGGGAGAGGTGAGTCTACACAGCCCTTACAATCAATAACAATATATATAAGCAAACGTCAAAAGAGTCTTTTGTCTCAGTTTATTCTTTCTTTCTCAGCTTAACTTTCAGAGGGTTGTCTGTAGGATGAGTGTGCCACTCTGCCAATGGGGCGTTCACAGGACCTTTAACGCGAGTGTGATGACTCCACCCTTTCTCAGCAGTTCGGATAGCTGTTTCACTAGTTAGGACGGTTAGGAATGGCCCCTCCCAGCTTGGGTGCAGTTTGGTATCTTTCCAGGTCTTAATCAGGACCCAATTACCCGGTTGTATTCGATGTACTGCAAACTCGAGTGGCAGTATCTGTACCAACAGGCCTTTATTCCTAAGAATAAACAAAGAAGAGCCGAGCGCCACAATATAGTTCTTTAAAAACTTATCATTGAACTCTGACCAGCCGTTAGGCAGTCTTTCAGCCTCGATAATGCTTCCCTCTATCCCGTCTACTACAGTATATTCATTGTGCTTTTTACCCTCAATCATCCGGGAGGACCCGTCGATAAACAACCGAGTTCTCGCATGCAATGGTACGTCTCTTAAGGTCATTCGCACTTTAGTCTGATATTCAGTAATATCAAGGCAGTCATGTTCTGGATGGCCAGGGGCCACCCCCCTCTTTCCGCCACAGAAATGCAGCTGGATTCAAGCAACTAGAGGAGAAAGTGAGGACTGCAGATGCTGGAGATCAGAGCTGAAAATGTGTTGCTGGAAAAGCGCAGCAGGTCAGGCAGCATCCAGGGAACAGGAGAATCGACGTTTCGGGCATAAGCCCTTCTTCAGGAATCAGGAATCTAACTTTCTCGTTCTAATTTCTTCAACTGCTGCAACCATTATTTTAGCTTTTTGTTTTTGTTTCTCCACTTCCCTTTTCACATTCACTTTCTGTGCCTCATATAACAGATCTTCTATCTGTTTTTCACTCCAGCCTTCTAATTTCTGTAATTTATTTTGTATGTCCGGCCATGATTTAGTTACAAATTAGACCTTTAAAAGTCCCTGTGCTACCGGATCATCGAGATTCATTCCTGAATATTTTCTAGTGGCTTCTTTTAATCTCTGTAAAAAGACTGACGGGGCTTCCTCCTTTTCCTGTCTTACTTCAAAGGCTTTTAAAAAATTCTGAGATTTAGGTGCTGCTTCTTTAATACCCAAAATGACCATTTCTCGAAAGTCCCTCATTTTGCCTCTATCATGTTCATCCATACCCTTCCAATGTGGGTCCACATTGGGGAATTTGTTTTTGGCTGGTATCACTCCCTCACCCACCGGATGTCACGTTTTTCATTCCCTCAGAGCAGCTCTACTAATCATGCCCCTTTCTTCTCCTGACCGTACCTGATGTGGGGTGCTGACTATTAAGGCTCCCCTAAAAGTAAGTTTCTGACTCTCCTCTACCAATAAGGCTATTGCTGCCACTGTCTGCACACACTCTGGCCAGTAATGTAGCTTTCCATTCTTTAATTAACAATGAATTAATGCAGTCAGTTTTTAAATTAACCATGAATCAATATGACAGGTCACTGAGAATGTATGAAGGAATCCTGCCAATTAATATTGATTCAGGCTTAACACAATTGATTTATTATAAATATTAATTATTATTTCTATATATTATATAATTCAGGATGGAAACACAACAAGTGATTAAAACATTTTAAAAACTGTAATTGTGCAGTTCTGTTTGTTTACCAGTCACTTGTGACTTCTCATTCCGTTTCTGTAATTGTTTTGCTCGAGCACATTCATTTTTAAGAATCTCAACAGATTCTATAGCACCTTTTGCAGTTAATTAAATCCTCAATTTGGTGGCAAATATCTCGTCATGAACGCAAAACTGATTCTTCATGCCTCTCATCACAAAACTGTTGCCATAATCCAATTAACTTTTTATTCATTCCCACCCCCTTGGGCTTAAAATGTAAGGATGACCTTGCTGCCCCCGTATCGACTAGGAAAACTGCGTCCTCTTTGTAAGGTCCCACCTTTAAATTTATCAAGGGTTCCTGGTGGGTCCCCGGGGGGCAGGAACTCCTGACACCTCTATTTTTCAACAAGGTTCATAAACGGCACTGCCTTTACTTCCTTTTTCGGATCTGTACACTCTTAAAGTGACCTGTCTTTCCACAGTAATAACATCCCACCTGTGGGGACTTCCACTTTGATCCTTGTTCCTGTTTACCAGACCCCTTAACATCTCCTCCCCGATCCCTTCTCCTCACTTTATTTTCAACATGCTGCCCGCCACCATTCCGGTTCCCTTATCCTTTTAGTTTTGTCCTTTTCTTTATTACCTCATCAACTGTGGCTTATCATTATTTTTGCCTTCTGTTTCTGCTTCTCATGTTACATCGCCGGATCAATTGCTGAGCCGATTTAACCAACTGAACAGCTGTAGGGCAACCTCATGGCCATTCCTCATCACCCAATGTTTTGTTTAAACCTTGATTCTTTTAAAGAAATATTGCAATATTTCTTGCTCCCTGTAATCTCAAATACAATTTACCAATTTATGCTTGCTTTTCTTTAAAGCCTGTTCCTAACTATACATTTTGGAATCTTACTTGTAAATATATATTTATATATTATAAATTCATTTATTCAGTGTTTAATATTCAAAATGCAAAATGCACACAATTCCCAACTCTGAAACCCACCACAATCACCCGGTTCCAGTCCCCTGATTTAAATTCAAAACTCGTCCTCCCAAGTAGTCCTGACCAGTCATTGCTCAATTACAATGCTATAGGTCGTGAAATAACCAGAGCTGCCTTAAAAGGATTTGTCTATTCAAGTTAAAACTTCAACTGTCCTCCATAAATCGCTTTTATGTAAGGATAAAAGAGATTAGAAACCGATAGTAAGGCAGTCATGACCTGTAAAAAGAACATTTTATTTCATAATCTTGCAAAATCCTTAACCTTAAAAGAAATCATGTTAAAATTTCCATAATAGAAATCAGATTCAAAACAATCCCGGATCTCAAGCTCCAGGGAACATTCAATCACCGACAAACAAATGTGCATTCACACTGAATCACAAAGGGTTAAACTTTCTACTAGCTGTACAACTCTTTTCTCTCTCTCTCACTGTTTTAAAAAATTCTCAAGGTCAAGGACCAGGCTCGCAGGAAAGTAGTCTGACACAGAACAAACAGCCAAGAGGCGAGTCTGCTAGAATATGTGTTTTATTCCCCGCAGCGTCGCCACAACCAGTCTCGTACTCACAACGGGTCTGGTTTATACTCACTCTACGTGTTACCGGAACTGGGAGCCGTCAATTCTCGTAGAGCGGTTGCCAACAACCCACGCTCGGCGGTTAAACGCAACCCCGGAGCAGACTCTACCGAACTGGAGACTTTTCCAGCTGATATACTCTTTTCCAGATATAAACATTCATGTGAACAGCAGAGCAAGGCTAAAAAACACATTCCATTCTGGTTACATACAGATAAGAAGATTCACACGGGAAGGTGTATAATAAGATTCACACGGGACTAAGCGACACCTTCCATTTTCGGTTAGATTCACACATGTAGCAGAGCAAGGCTAAAAAACACATTCCATTCTGGTTATTCACACGGGAAGGTGTATAATAAGATTCACACGGGACTAAGCGACACCTTCCATTTTCGGTTAGATTCACACATGTATTGGGACACAATTTTAACCCTTTCACCACATTCCACTGCTTGGCCCAATACATGTGTTGCATAATGATTCACACATGTATTGGGACATAATTTTACACCACATTCCACTGCTTGGCCCAATACATGTGTTACATTATGCCCATATGTATTCTTTCTAACAAGCGCCTACGCACATGCCAAATATACAAGCAAGTCAGGACATTACAGCATGTTAAAATCACCAGGACCGCTACCAGGATCGACAAGGGTGGGAACAGGAATGTCCCCGCAGTGGAGGACATACCACTCAATATGTCCCACCAATGAGGAGCTGACTCCACGTCCACTACACGGGCAGCATGTACTACCTCCTGTCCATGTATAAAGGTAGACACCGTAACCTTGGTGACATTGGTTTGATGCTTTCGTAATATCTGCTTAAGCTCCTCGGATCGGTCCAATGCTCGCTTAAACCGATCCAGGGAAATGTTCCAAGGATTCATCAGCACTTTCCACTGCACCTTGGTAAAGTGGCGAGCACTGCTATAAGTGGTCAACAAATAGGTGTGATTCTGCCAGTGCCACTGATAGACATTTGAGAGGCATCCCGAGAACGGTGCTGAGGGAAGCATAGGATGTGGATTATTGGTAGCCACACAGAGCGTGTGTGGCCCAATCTGCCACATCATGTCCCTTGGAGTCTCAACAGTCCATTCGCACAGGGCCGTTCCCTTAGTCAAGCAAGGGTCCCGATACCTGTCCATCAGTAGGCAAGTTTTCCCCTGATCAGTCTGTTCACAAGCGGACAGATCATAGGTAATATTGGTATCTGGGCTAAACCACTGTCCCCTTGTCTTCAGAAAATAATATCCAGAAGATGTAATCACTGGTAATACATAATATCGACAGACCGTAACAGTGTGGGTTACATTCATGGTAACAAAGTATCCGTTACACATAGTTGCGTTACACCATGTTCGCTCTGGATGGGTTATCATCCACAATTTCTCAGATACATTCCATAGTCCCCTCCACGCCTGTACATTGGGGGATGTTACCACACGCAAAAAGCGTTCTTTCTGTATTTGAGCATGCAACATTTGAATATGACAGGCAGTCCAATTTAACTGAGCCGTAATGTTCTCAAACAGTTCCTGAGTGGCGCCCCAGACATCCAGTTCCCATTGCAGAGATCGTATCATTATTTCAGCTGTCTCTCCTTGAGTCATCATTACGGATGGCATCCACCTTCCAATAGTATGTAGTCCTTGTGAGGTGGCCTGTCCCGTGTTAGATAATTTAGTACGGGTCACCTCAGAGTCAATGGCATTCGAGATACCCATAACAGTTCCTGCGCCTCCCAGCAGGGTGTCGTACCACGCTCGTCGCCGCCTCTTGGTATGACACTCGGGTATGAGGGGCAACTGTACCCGCCAATGAACATCAGTGTGCAGTACCGCCCGGGCCATCTGTTGACAAGTTGACATAATAGGGGCCAACTGTGTTCGATGCGACCGCACGCCCCCCGTGGCTGGCCCGCCCCGCGTGGGGTTTAATAACGCCTCAGACGGGGCATTCGTCGAGGGCAGTACCATTATTAACCACATGAATCGATGACGATTCCGAATATCGGTGGCATTGCGCAGCCACAGATCTTCCCCCCGAGCTGTGACGCTCCAATGAGTCCCCGTTGTCCCGCATGTCTGGGTGCGTCGGTCCCACAAACACGTCTTGACTTGGGCATTTACCACCAGAGTGCAATTAGGCGGTATGAACGATATGTCATATTTTTCCCCATCCCGGCGCATGTAGCACTGTGCACACGTGTACAATTGACAGTCGCTGGTGAGAGTCAGAACAACGCACTGCTGACCGGGTTCACATGTAAAATCGTCCTGCGTCCGTCGCTGGCTACTGGCCTCCCACCGCACCTCATGGCGGGCGACCGGTACCAGCGTCCAGGCCGTGATACCGATGCCCTGGAGTGGCCATCCGATCGCGAACATCGCCAATAGGAGTCGCAATCCCCATGACCACCCCATGTTCAAGGCGGAGGGCCAGCCTGCGGGTGCATAGCAATTACAACATTATTTAGGTCTCACGTAAGTAGCACTGGTTCGCCGGGACGTTTGCCCAGGTCGGGTCCCCGGGGTACATAATGGTGACCAGACTGTCCTTCCCCTGTGCTATGATTTCGGCCGGCCTGGGGGGGCCGGTCGTCTGGCGCACCCATACCTTGGCCCCCTTAGTGTCAGTAGACCCAAATCCCCCCGTCCCACGCTCAGTAACCGTAACGGGAGCTCCCGTCTCTTCCACCGTTGTAAGGTTACATGGCTTAATGACCAATTGCGCTATTCTGTCCCCCTTCTGTATCACGTAAGGTTCAGCGGTGATGTTGACCAGGATCACCCCCAACTCCCCTTGGTAGTCTGCGTCAATTACGCCTGCCATCACATCAATCCCCTTTAGTGACAGTCCCGACCGCGGGAGGATATGCCCATAGGTTCCAGGGGGACAAATCAATCCTAACCCGGTCTTAATCACCGTAGGTTTCTGTTGGATCAAAGTCTGGGCAGTTAGTGCTCGTAGGTCCAGTCCAGCCGAAGCCGGCGTGGCCCTTACGGGAATATCAGCTTCCTCAGCGAATTTCCACATTTTAATAGGCTAAGTCTTTGGGGTATCACTTACTCGTATCATCCTATTCAAGGGTGTTACCCCATTTCCTAATGGGCGGTTATTAATTTGTTTCACCACCCGAATTAGTTGCTTCTTCCAACCTGTTAAGTCATTGCAACCTCCTGCTTTTCGTAGTGAGGACTTCAGAAGCCCATTCATTCGTTCTATAAGTCCCGCAGCTTGTGGGTGATAGGGTACATGATAAACCCATTCCACGTGGTTATCGTGACACCACTGCTTTACCGCCCTTCCTGTGAAATGGGAGCCATTGTCACTCTGGACCTGTATGGGCAATCCATAAAATTGTTCAATCAAATCTAAACATCGCAAGGTAGCCTGTTGATTGTTGTGACGACAGGGATGGGCTACCAAAACCCCAGACATAGTGTCCACAGCTGTACATATGTGGTTACATCCTTGTGAGGAGGGTAAGGGACCCACAAAGTCCATTTGCCAGCTCTGTCCCGGACCATCCCCCCGATGGATATGTCCCATCATGTGTTGGGGCACTCCCTGCCGCTGATGTTGACACTGCTCACACTGGTTTACTGCAGTCTTAACATCATCTACCATAAGATCTATTCCTCGGTCTCGAGCCCATTGCAAGGTTCCTTGCACTCCCCAGTGCCCAGCCTTAAGGTGTGCCCATCTAGCTAGGTCCACTGAGGTGCCCCTTTGCACCATCATGGTTCGGACGATACCATCCACATATCGGTTATGTAGAGCTTCCACATCATTTCGAGATGTATGGGCATCTACGTGGGTGATGTATATGACCAGTTATTGAGCTTTCTCCCATATATCTTCCCATAACCGTTTACCCCATACTTCCCTATTCTGGATCATCCACTGATTGGCCTGCCAAGTTGGCATCCATTGTGTCATGCCGTTAACCACTGACCACGAGTCAGAGAACAAACAAACTCCCATGACCCCTGCTTGCATGACTACCATATGCACTGCTTTTAATTCTGCCCACTGACTACTTTTTCCCTCCCCTAATTCTTCTAGGGTAGTGCCTTGTTTAGGGTTAAAGGCGGCAGCTTTCCATCTACGCTGTCCCGCTTTCCATTGGGCTGACCCATCTACGAACCAAGCCGTGGCTTGTTCATCCGGGGTCAGTTCATCATACCGTTTTCCCATCTTAACGGGTGATTCCTTGTATTCAATCACCTCAAACCGTTTTTCCCCTTCCTCAGGGGCCTCCGCCACTTGCTCATGTAGGACTGACACTCCTTTCTGTCCAGTCCGCACTCTCTCCGACACATACCATTTCCATTTAATGATGCTGCTCTCTTGGGCAGTTCCTATTCGGTGGGTAGTGGGGTCACTAAGTACCCACGGAAGAATAGGGATAGCTGTTCTCATGATCACTTCATGTCCAATGGTCAGGGCTTCGGTTTCCACCAAGCCCCAGTAGCATGCTAATAACTGTTTCTCAAAGGGGGTATACCGTTCCCCTGCCGGGGGTAATTTTCGGGACCAAAATCCCAGTGGCTTACGGGCTCTTCCCTGTTTTTGCCATAAGCTCCAATTGGCATAATCCCCCTGTGCTGAGACTTGCAGTTCTACAGGTCCTGACTGTATCTTTCCCAAGGATACAGCTTGCTGTATCGCTTGCTTGGCCATTTCAAATGCAGTTTGATGGACCTCCGTCCATTCGAACGCTGCCTTTTTCCTCGTAACTCGATACAAAGGTTTTAAAATTTGTCCTAAATGGGGAATATGCTGTCTCCAGAATCCGAATAACCCAATAAATTGCTGCACGTCCTTCTGGGTGTGAGGGACGGCAAAGACCTGAATCTTATTTTTAGCTTTCGCAGTGATTTCCCTTTCCCCCTTGTTCCACACGATTCCTAAGAATTTTACCGTTTGTGAGGGACCCTGGATTTTGGCTGGGTTGATCTCCCACCCATATCCTCGCATATGTTGAACCAGTTGGTCCAGCAATTCCTGAACCTGCTTCTGACTTGTCCCCTGTATCATCATATCGTCAATATAGTGCGAGATCATCACTTCGTCAGGCACTTTAAAGGCAGCCAAGTGTTCTGCAACTATCCGGTGGCAGATAGTAGGGCTATGCAGATATCCTTGGGGCAATCGCGTGAACGTGAATTGTCTACCCTCCCAAGTGAATGCGAACTGTTCCTGCCTATCTTCGGGAATAGGAATTGTGAAGAAGGCATTAGCCAAATCAATTACTCCGTACCACACCCCTGGATGATGTTGGATTCGTCCTATAATAGTGACGGCATCCGGGACCGCTGCCGTCAAGGCCGGAGTGTGACGGTTTAGTTGCCGATAATCTACCGTCATCCGCCATGACCCATCGGCTTTATGTACGGGCCATAAGGGGTTATTCCACGCCGTGGTGCATGTCCTAAGCACTCCCGCTTCCAAATAATCCTTAATTGTGGCGGATATTTCTTTATGTCCGCCGGGAATCCTATACTGTCTAAGACTTATTACGCGATCGGCGATCGGGATGGGGAAGGGGTCCATTTTAACCTTTCCCACTAACACCGTCCTACAGCGCAAAGCCATTTTCGTGATTCCAAATTCAAACTTCCCTTGTTGGAGGTGAAGTGTTAAACCGGCCAGAATGTCCATTCCCAGGATCCATTCTCTAACCGGTGTAATGATAATTGAATAAGTTTTAATGGGCATTGTACCTATCTTTAGGGGCAATTGTACTGTTTTTCCTTCAATCAGATTACCTCCCAGCCCAACCAGCGTGACTGGGGTTCCTTTAAACTTATGGGGCGTCCCATAGATTAAGGTGGCCTCCGCCCCTGTGTCCACTAGAGCCATAACGGTTTGGACGGATTTGCGCCAATAGATAGTCAATGATACATGAGGTCGAATGTCGTCTGCTGACCATTGGCTCGTTCGTGGGCAAACCCTTGGGGCTTGGCCCGATTCCTATTGTTCCTCCCATTCATCTTCCCCAGACAGCACTGGGTAAAGACGTTTGCCTCGCCCTTCTTTGTTCTTGCCTTTCTTACTAGGTGTCCGGCCACGCCTATCCACTTTATAACACTCTCGGAGGGGAGGCCGTACCTCCTCCTCCTCCTCGTCCTCCGAGGATTCCCACCGCTGGGAAGTGGAAGTTCTACCCCTTCGAGGCTCATTAACAACCGGACCCCGTGTCTGACATTTTTGTGTTAGTAATTCCACTAGGTCTTCCATAGTGGGTCGGGACTCCGTCTCTACCCGGGACACCTTCAGTCCCTTTCGTCTGCATAAGTCTTTTAATTCCGGTGTAGGTAGGCCATCAATCTCCGATGCTGGGACCTGCGCCCGTATCAAAGCTTGCCACAAAGCACGCCGTGAGGGGCCTTGGTTACTTCCTTGACTAGGGTTTACTTTTCCCCCTGCCCGAGCCTCAGGGCGACGCCCCTCCGTGCCCCCCTGAGAAGCACGGGTTGTGGGTCCCCAATCCCCCAAACCACCCATCTCCCTCATCATACTACGGGCATCTCCTAGGGTTTCTCCCCGTCCACTCAACATTATGGTTAATAACAGTGGTTTATAATGGGGGGGGGCAGTCTTCACTAGGTGGTCTCTAGTCTGTCTACTAACATTTGTGTTATCTACCTCGTCCAGCACTCCCAGCAACAGGGCATCCCGCACACACAAACGGGTTAGCCTCTGAACCCCTTCCTTAATTGTTGTCCAAGTTCCTTCCAAGGGGGGCCAATCGGACGGGAAGGGATACTGTTCGGCCACTGCACTGGCATACATCCCAAATAAGGTCCCCATACTGCGATCTATTACCATATCCTTGGCTTGTCTGCGGTACCCCAGGTCTATGGCAGCATCCTTTGCTAATCCACCAAACTTGGGAGCATCCTGATAGTCTACCTGCACTTGTTGCCCCCCTTCCTCGAGGAGCCGAATTAGCCATAGCTCTAACGGCTCCCCAGGATTACGTCGGGTTTTCTGGGTGATAAACAGCACCTCATCGGTAGTGAAGTCTTCCGTTAATTCAGAGAATTCTGCGGGAGGCTGAGCCCGCGGTAATTCATGCATAATTGCCTCCCCTTGTTCATTCCGTATAGGGTTTCCTTCCTCATCTAACATTACCTCCCGTTGCACTGGGAGACGTCTCTGAACCTGCTTTCTCCTAACCACTGGTTTAGCTTGGAGTACGGGTGGGTCCTCTTCGTACTGATCATCTGAATCTCCCCAAATATTCCCATCCCAATGATCAATATCCCACCGATCCCCGTTATTTAACTGGGCTACAAACGCCCGTACTTGTACCGGGTCCGGGGTTCGAGGGACCTTCCTTTTCTCTTTCCGTTTCTTAGCAGACAGATACATAATAGTTCGTCCTGCTAGTTCAGTTAATGCTGTCAATTCAGCTTTTAACTTCATAATTTCCTGCCTCAACATAGAGGCATCTCCCGAACTGAGTCCCTGCTCATGTTTCAGGAGGGCTAATTCTGCTTCAGCTTTTTGGCGCTTGTCTGACTGTTGTCTACAAGCCGCCGCACAGGCCCACATCCTCCGCTGTACCCCAGGCAAGGGGTTCTTCGGCAGGACTGGGATCCTCTCAAGGGTGGACAGCAGCGACCCTGGGGTTCCTACGCCCTCGGCCTCCCAGTTCTCAAACAAACTGCCACGCCATGCCACGGCCCATGCCATCCCGGGACGGTCGGGACCTCCACAGTTTGTTCCTCTGGTTTCTTAGCCTTTTTCCAAAACATTGTTCTGTATCAAAATCTTTCCTCAATTGCGATTGATCCTGCCGACTACGCCAAAATGTTTTAAAAAATTCTCAAGGTCAAGGACCAGGCTCGCAGGAAAGTAGTCTGACACAGAACAAACAGCCAAGAGGCGAGTCTGCTAGAATATAAGTGTTTTATTCCCCGCAGCGTCGCCACAACCAGTCTCGTACTCACAACGGGTCTGGTTTATACTCACTCTACGTGTTACCGGAACTGGGAGCCGTCAGTTCTCGTAGAGCGGTTGCCAACAACCCACGCTCGGCGGTTAAACGCAACCCCAGAGCAGACTCTACCGAACTGGAGACTTTTCCAGCTGATATACTCTTTTCCAGATATAAACATTCATGTGAACAGCAGAGCAAGGCTAAAAAACACATTCCATTCTGGTTACATACAGATAAGAAGATTCACACGGGAAGGTGTATAATAAGATTCACACGGGACTAAGCGACACCTTCCATTTTCGGTTAGATTCACACATGTAGCAGAGCAAGGCTAAAAAACACATTCCATTCTGGTTATTCACACGGGAAGGTGTATAATAAGATTCACACGGGACTAAGTGACACCTTCCATTTTCGGTTAGATTCACACATGTATTGGGACACAATTTTAACCCTTTCACCACACTCACACACACACACACACACACACACAGACACCATGTCTCACAGACACTTTGAGTTTCCCGCAACGACTTCTCTAGCTTTTGAATATTTTTCTGGGCGTCTGGCCATAAGTTAGTTACGAAGTGCACCCTCAGTAGCCCTTCAGCTACTAGCCCTTCTGACACGAAGCATAATCTGATTCCTCCTGACTGTAAGGCTGTTTTTCATTGACATTTTATCATTTGTTTTTTATTCTTTCCTCCCGTCCGAGGATTGTACTTCCAATCTCTTAACATTTTTCCTAAAGGACTGTCCGTTGGGATGTGGTCATTGGACGTCCCTCTCATGTCCCCTTCTAAACTTAAATCACTATTTTTATTCCCCATTTCTATGATCAGCCGTTTCTTTATGTAATTTAATTAACCTTACTGAGGTCTGGTGTCACCTTCTTCCACACCCACTTCAGGGTCCTGACCTTCGCGTGGGGGATTTCCCCTCTTAACAACTGGTCTAAGGCTGGGTGACCGAATCAGGTAGACACCTTACTCATCAGATTAATCTTAGCCAATTAAACACTTTAATTTAAGAGTTTCCAATTACCCGTACTTCTCGTACCTCCCCGACCACCAAGGCAACACTTAAAGGTCCCTTTTCTTACCTTGGTCTGTGCACAAGAGTTACCTGGTTGAATTCGCGCGCCCTTATCCCGCGACAATACCCCGGATATATCCACCTGGCAACCGTGACAACTGCTACCTACCCTGGTTGATCGGGTTCGCCTAACCCGGTCGCCCAGAACTCCGGTTCCCCGGATATATCCAACTGGCAGCGGATACGTGGACACATCCACCTGGCAGCAAATACCGCTGCCGGTCTCCCGGATGTATCCACCTGGCAGCAACTACTGCTACCAACCCCGGTCGCCGGTTACCCAGATATATCCTGAAGAAGGGCTCATGCCCGAAACGTCGATTCTCCTGCTCCTTGGATGCTGCCTGACCTGCTGCGCTTTTCCAGCAACACGTTTTCAGCTCTGATCTCCAGCATCTGCAGTCCTCACTTTCTCCTACCCGGATATATCCAACTGGCAGCAACTACTGCTACCCACCCCAGTCGCCCAGATACGTGGACACATCCACCTGACAGCAACTACCGCTCCCAACCCCGGTCGACCGGAACCCCGGTTCCCCAGATCCCCGGATATATCCAACTGGCAGCAACTACCACTGCCAGCCACCCGGATACATCCACCTGGCAACAGTATCAATGGCTACCCACCCTGGCTGACTGGATTAGCCTATTCCAGTCACCAGCACCCCGGTTCCCCGGATATATCAGAATGGCAGCAAATACCGCTGCCTACCCCGGTCGCTCAGATAAATCTTTTAAGACCTTTCTTACCCGGGTCTTGTGCACACAAGAGTCACCTGACCGAACCTGTCGCATCTGCCCGTCTTGTTTCCAGGGTCTCCCAGTCCGGATCACGGTCGCCCAAAGCCGCCTCAGCAACAAGGGGAAACTAGAGATCACTGAAATCACCTTCTCCATTTCTCCAAGAATACCGAGCGACCAGAGCTTGGGATCCCGGAACGAGCCCCCAAATCTGTTAGAAACAAAATTCAATAAAATTTATACGAGACCACCAAAACTGGAAACAAGACTTATTACGAACTTGCAAGTAAGGGCTTCAATTGCATAAGCAAATGAGCAAATTAGAACTTAGGTTAGTGTACAGTTATACCCTTTGAGCTGAGTGAGGTCATATCTCCAGACTCCTAATTACCATATCTCTCCTACTGTGCCAGACCACTGCCCAGCTGTGCTCCACCCTTATTACTTCCCCCTTCCCCAGGTTGGCAACCTTCCTTTCTGTAAGTGCTGACACATACATTTATTTTGTCGACAGTACATCTAGATCTGGTTTAACATTTTGTATCAATTCTGCTGGCACATTCCATCCTCAGACATTTCATTAACTTGTGTCATTTTGTATAGCTCAAGCATTTCGGTTATCTCAGCTTTTTGCTGAAAGCATAATTTTACAAAAAGAACTTTGTTACAGTAATTACACACCAAAGTTAGTATTTAATTAACCACAATTATACACTGAAAAGTCCCCAAATACCTGCAGGGTTAATAGTTCTCTTGCTGTACCCCTTTTCTGTATGCTTTTTCTATATCTGCAAAAACAACACTTTACCCCATTTCTAACAGTGATAACGATTCCTGAAAGTACAAATGCACAAGTCATAGAAACAGATGCCTGCAGCTTGGTGGATTGTGGAGATGTATGAGATCAAAGGCAATACAGTAACTCAGAGATACATCTAAGGTTCGATGAAAAAGGTCCCAAAAGGGGGGCATAGGATAAGACTAACAGGAAGAAAATGTCCCGGAGAGAGAAGTGTAAGGGATATCTTTGGAATAAAGAATGTAAAGAATGGCAGAGACAGGAAGGCCACAGAGGTGATCTCTTGATTAATCCACTTGTTACAGTACACCAAGACCCCTTCCGGCCAGCTCCTGACTGTCCCAACAAAAAGTGTAACCCAATATATTTAACAATAAAGAAAACCTCATGATATGAAGCAGTTTTAGGGGGAGAAACCTATCAGGTCCAATTAGACCAAATATTTGGGATAGAGATGAAAGCAGACGTGAAGAATTTCCTGGAATGTTGTTTTAAAATACAGGTGAAAGACAGAACCCGAGTAGGAGAAAGGAATAGTAGAGTCCCTTACTCTGACCCTAAGGTGATAAAAATTGTAGAGGTAAAGGACTTAAAGCAGACCATTGAAGTAGAAACAGGATATGGGGATAAAAATGCCAGCGTTGAATGGGTAAAGTACACTGTGAAAAGTTTGAATAAAAGCAATTGTTATGCATGTGCCTCTGGGAGACCAATGGTCCAAGTAGTCCCCTTTCCGTTTGGGTGGAAGCGAAACAGGAGGGGCATGACATGCATGATAGCCCTGTATGAGGATGAGACTGCATGGAGTAATAAAGATTGTATGCTCCTTCTATTAAAGTTCCCTCCTTTAAAGAAGGAAGGCTTAAAGATGCCCCCCCCCCCCACATGTTTTCCACCGTGGTCGGAAATCACACATCGTGTGTAAACAGGTGAGGAACAGATCGGTCCAGATATTTGGGGGAACTGAAATCATGTACCGAGATTGAGTATGTGACAGAAAAGGGAGGGAACTACTCAGCTTTAAGGATTCTCCGAGCGGATCTGTGGTGGTACTGCAGAGGGAAAATATTGAGACCCACCTTACCTCCAGATTGGAGGGGCATGTGTGCAATTGTACAATTGGCAATTCTGTTCACCCTGGCATTTGAAAAGAAAGAGATAGTAAAGGAAGGGGGACGAAGTAAGAGATCACTTTTGGGTACTTTTTTTGATGATCAGGTATATCTAAACTCTATAGGAGTCCCAAGAGGGGTACCTGATGAGTTCAAGGTTCGTAACCAGATCATGGCAGGCTTTGAATCAGCCCTCTTTTGGTGGGTAACAGTCAACAAAAATGTGGATTGGATAAACTATATTTTCTATAATCAATGAAGGTTAATCAATTACACTAGAGACGCAATTAAAGGTATCGTCAAACAACTTGATGCAACCAGCAGAATGGCATGGGAGAATAGAATGGCCCTAGATATGATCCTAGCAGAAAAAGGGGGAGTGTGTGTAATGTTAGGAGGGAGCTGTTGTACCTTTATTCCAAACAACACAGCCCCAGATGGGTCTATTACTCGAGCCCTGCAAGGTCTAACAACACTAGCTGAAGAACTAGCTGAAAATTCAGGAGTCAGCACATCATTCACTGGGTGGCTAGAATTGTGGTTTGGAAAGTGGAAGGGTATGGTGGTTTCAGTCCTTACCTCCTTGATCGTAGTGGTGGGAGTACTAATCACAATAGGATACTGTATCATACCTTGCACACGGGGGTTAATCCAAAGATTGATTGAAACAGCTTTGGCCACACAAATGCCTCTAAAGAACAATCGGGTGGAAGGGCCTTACCTGTTAAACAATGAGGGAATAAGTAACCTCGGGGAGATTCCCAAAATACATGAAATTTCAGAAAAGATGCTGGTCAATTTGGAAGCGACATATAAACAAAATGCAGAAGATAACAAATGTTAATTGAAGAGAAAGGGGGAAATTGTGGGATATAGGTAAAGCAGTGTTACTTCTGCAACCATAATTGCTTATGCATGGTGAATGAACTAACCTAAAACCAGTGTATAACTGTTTCAGTAAAGAGCTGAGTTAGCTAAAATGTGCATACAAGAATAGAACGTGCCTGCAAACAATGGAAGATGTTACAGACAAATAGATAAGTTGAAAAAGAACATCAAGATATTCTAAGTTCTGCAAATTTCCCTCATGTCAGCACTGAAGCGAGCCAAGTCACTTGGGCGGGTCATCCAGCTTGGAGTAAGGGGAGACGTAAACAAGGGCGGAGCGCAGCTGGGCAGGGGCAGAACACAATAAGGAATATTGATAGGTTTGAAGGCCAATGAGGTAAATGGGGAAGTACCGAGAATTAAACTGTATAAATTGTGGAGTAATTTCTGGATCTTGCAAGAACATTCAATATTTCAGTATTTGACTCAGCCTGAAATTTATTATATTGTGAGCTCTGTTTCTCACAGGTATTTCTCCAGGAAGTTCAATGTTCATTAGCAGAAATATTCAATGGTTGAGAAGGGGACTTTGAGCTTGGTGTTGGCATTACAACATTTCAGTATTTATGTTACCAGTAATGTATCTGAGACAACCATATACATTGATCATAACCCCTTGAAATGTGTGGAGAAATTTAAAGACAAAAATACAAGACTGTTTAGAGGAAGATTGTTGTTATAGACATTCAACTAGAAAATTGTGCAGTTGGCAGTGTGAGAAAACATGATTGCCAAAGCATTGTCAAGACTCAAATGAGATGTTGAAAATTACACAGGTTCCGGAATGTCTGAGGTTGGATAGATTTTGGTATAGAGTGTAGAATGCTTGGGCGAAAGAATGTTGATAGTTCAGCTTAAGTGATCAGAGTGTGAAAATAGCTGAACAGTGGTGTGGCTATTGTTCTACCATTCTCACATTCTGATCACTTAATCTGAATTATCAACATTCTTTCTCCCCCAGCACTGTATACTTCACAACCCCCAACTTTAGCATAAATGCTGTCCCCTCCACACTTCACGTCAGCTCTGAAGAGTTATTTAGATTTTTAAAAATTACCTTGCTCGCTCCCCATTGATGCTGTCTGATCCACTGTGATCTCCAGCATTTGCTGTTTTCAGTACAGATTCCAGCATCTGCAGTAATTTCATCCTGATTTGATTCAATCTGATTTATTATTGTCACGTGCTCCAAGATGCATTGATTATTGTTTTGCATGCTAGCCAGAAAAAAAATCATACCGTACACAAGTACATCAAGGTAATAGAACAGAATGCAGAATATAGTGTTACACCAATAGAGAAGGTGCAGAGAAAGATCAACACTAATATATAAAAGGTCCATTTATAATTCGGAAAACAGCAGGAAGGAGATGTTCTTGAATCAGTTGTCTGACAATGTTGTTTCTTGAACAAGGTTACGAGAACGAGGGTAGGTCCGATCAAGGACAGTAGTGGGAGACTGTGTATTGAGTCGGAAGAGATAGGAGAGGTCTTGAATGAGTACTTTTCTTCAGTATTTACAAACGAGAGGGACCGTATTATTGAAGAGGAGAGTGTGAAACGGACTGGTAAGCTAGAAGAGATACTTGTTAGGAAGGAAGATGTGTTGGACATTTTGAACAACTTGAGGATAGACAAGTCCCCTGGGCCTGACGGGATATATCTTAGGATTATGTGGGAAGCAAGAGAGGAAATTGCAGAACTGTTGGCAATGATCTTTTCGTCTTCACTGTCAACGGGGGTGGTACCAGGGGACTGGAGGGTGGCGAATGTTGTGCCCCTGTTCAAAAAAGGGAATAGGGATAACCCCGGGAATTACAGGCCAGTTAGTCTTACTTCGGTAGGCAAAGGATACTGAGGGATAGGATTTATGAGTATCTGGAAAGACACTGCTTGATTAGGGACAGCCAGCACGGATTTGTGAAGGGTAGGTCTTGCCTTACAAGTCTTATTGAATTCTTTGAGGAGGTGACCAAGCATGTGGATGAGGGTAGAGCAGTGGATGTAGTGTACATAGATTTTAGTAAGGCATTTGATAAGGTTCCCCATGGTAGGCTTATGCGGAAAGTCAGGAGGCATGGGATAGAGGGAAACTTGGCCAGTTGGATAGAAAACTGGCTAACCAGTCGAAGTCAGAGAGCGGTGGTAGATGGTAAATATTCAGCTTGGAGCCCAGTTACAAGTGGAGTTCCGCAGGGATCAGTTCTGGGTCCTCTGCTGTTTGTAATTTTTATTAGTGACTTGGAAGAGGGAGTCGAAGGATGGGTCAGTAAATTTGCAGATGATACGAAGATTGGTGGAGTTGTGGATAGTGAGGGCTGTTGTCGGCTGCAAAGGGACTTAGATATGATGCAGAGCTGGGCTGAGGAGTGGCAGATGGAGTTCAACCCTGTCAAGTGTGAGGTTGTCTATTTTGGAAGGACAAATAAGAATGCGGAATACAGGGTTAACGGTAGGGTTCTTAGTAAGGTGGAGGAGCAGAGGGATCTTGGGGTCTAGGGCTTTTGCCCGAAACATCGATTTTGCTCGACGGATGCTGCCTGAATTGCTGTGCTCTTCCAGCAGTATTGATCCAGGATCTTGGGGTCTATGTTCATAGATCTTTGAAAGTTGCCACTCAGGTGGATAGAGCTTGTAAGAAGGCCTATCGTGTATTAGCGTTCATTAGCAGAGGGATTGAATTCAAGAGTCGTGAGGTGATGTTGCAGCTGTACAGGACCTTGGTTAGGCCACATTTGGAGTACTGTGTGCAGTTCTGGTCGCCTCACTTTAAGAAAGATGTGGAAGCTTTGGAGAGGGTGCAGAGAAGATTTACCAGGATGTTGCCTGGATTGGTGAATAGGTCATACGAGGATAGGTTGAGAGTGCTAGACCTTTTCTCATTGGAACGGCGAAGGATGAGGGGTGACTTGATATAGGTTTATAAGATGATCAGAGGAATAGATAGACAGTCAGAAACTTTTTCCCCGGGTACAACAGAGTGTTACAAGGGGACATAAATTTAAGGTGAAGGGTGGAAGGTATAGGGGGGATGTCAGGGGTAGGTTCTTTACCCAGAGAGTGGTGGGGGCATGGAATGCGCTGCCTGTGGGAGTGGTAGAGTCAGAATCATTGGCGACCTTTAAGCAACAATTGGATAGGTACACGGATGGGTGCTTAAGCTAGGACAAATGTTCGGCACAACATCGTGGGCTGAAGGGCCTGTTCTGTGCTGTATTGTTCTATGTTCTATGTTAGGTTGTCACTATTTTTTTTCAGAGGGGTTGTAAAGACAGAGGCTCTGTTTTGTCTGCATTTATCTACTAGAAGAAGCTTTTAAGTTTTAAAAAACACACCTGTACAATGAAAGGCCAGTTCTCCAAACTTCGTCTTTATCTGGTTTGGTTTTAGCAGTTTGGCTGTTCAGAGCAAGTAGTCGGTCTTTTTGAGGCTGCTGGTCAAAGAAACAGCAACATGGAAGAAGGTGTTTCATGCTGAATTCTCCACCATCTCCCTCTGACATCGCTCCTGGAAGGAGAAAGTAAGAACTGCAGATGCTCAAGATGAGAGTTGAAATGTGTGGTGCTGGAAAAGCAAAGCGGGTCAGGCAGCATCCCAGGAGCGGGAGAGTACGTCCTTCACCTGGAGTGTGGTGGGATGCTGAGAGATAAATAGGAGGGTGAGGCTGGGGGTGGAAAGGGAAGATAACAGAGAGCGATTGGTAGATGTAGTTGGGAGGTGATTGTGATAGGTCATGGAGATGGAGAGGATGGATGGGGAGGAAGATGGAAAAGTAGAGTAGTTCAAGAGGGCAGTGTTGAGTCAGAGGGTTGGATCTGGGATGAGATGGGGGGAGGGAAGATAAGGAACCTGGTGACATTGGCATAGATGCCATGTTGTTGAAGGGCCCCAAGGTGGAAGATGAGGTGTTCTTCTGCCAGTCGTCAGGTAGCTAGGATTTGGTGATGGACAAGGCCAAGGACTTGCATGTCCTTGATGGAGTGTGAGGGGGAGTTGAAGTTGTCAGCCACAAGATGGTGGGGTTGCTTGGTGTGTGTGTCCCAGAGGTGGTCCCTGAAATGTTCTGCAAGTTGGTGTACTGTCTCCCCAATGTACAGCAGACCACATCGAGAGCAACGACACAGTAATTGAGGTGGATGTGAGTGGCACAGTGGCTAGGACTGCAGCATCACAGCGCCAGGGACCCAGGTTTGATTCCAGTCTCAGGCGACTGAGTCGAGTTTGCACATTCTCCCTGTGCCTGTGTGGGTTTCCTCTGGGTGCTCCAGTTTTTTCCCACAGTCCAAAGATGTGCAGGTTAGGTGAATTGGCCCTGCTAAGTTGCCCATAGTGTTCCGGAGTGTGTGAGTTAGTGCATTAGCCAGGGATAAATGTAAAGTAATACAGTAGGGGAATGGGTCTGGGTGGATTACTCTTTGCAGGGTAAGGATGGACCTGTTGGGCCAAATAGCCTGTTTACACAGTGTAGGGATTCTATGATTCTTTGCCAGATGTACAATGATCTTTTGGAGCCTTGGAGAGAGGTGAGGCAGTAGGTGTGGGCACAGGTTTTACACCTCTTGTAGCAACAGGAGAAGGTACCAGGAGTAGAGGGTGGGTTGTTAGGGGAGGCGTGGACCTAACAAGGGAGTTGCAGAGGTAATTGTCTCTGCTGAATGTAGATAGGGGTGGTGAAGGAAATATATCACCGGCAGGGGGTCTGATTATTGGTGGTGGAAATGGCAGAGTATAATGCGCTGTATCCGGAGACTAGTGGGGTGGAAGGTGAGGATTGGGTGGTTCTATCCTTGTTGGGCTGCGGTTCAAGGGCAGAGCTGCGGGAAGTGGAGGAGATGTGCTGGAGGGCATTGTTGATTACGTGGGAGGGGAAATTGCAGTCCTTGAAATAGGAGGCCATCTGGGATGTTGTGGAGTGGAATTGTTCCTCCTTGAAGCAAATACCGTGGAGGCGGAGGAATTGGGAGTAAGGACTGGCATTTTAACAGGAGAGGGGAGTCGGTGGAGACGTATTCCAGGTAGCTGTGGGAATCAGTGGGTTTGAAATAGATGTCTGTGCTGATTCGGTCATCAAAGATAGAGGTGGAGAGGTCCAAGAAGGTGTCCAAGATGGCCTAGGTGAATTTAAGGTCAGGGTGTAATGTTTTAGTAAAGTTCAACCACCTACTGGGAACACGAAGTGGCACCGAAACAGCCATCAATGGAGGAAAAGGTGGGGAATGGTGCCATGTAACTGCCGAAGATGGACTGTTCCACCTATCCTACAAAAAGATAGGCATAGCTGGGGTCCATGCAGGTGCCCATGTCTCCCCTTTGGTCGGAAGGAAGAGGGAGGATACAAAGGAGAAGTTGTTGAGGGTAAGGACCAGTCAGCGAAATGAATGAGTGTGTTATTGGAGGGGTACTGGTTGTGTCGGTGGGAGAGGGAGAAATGGAGGGCTTGCAGGCCTTCTCCATGGTGGATGGATGTGTATAGAGACTGGATGTCTACGGTAGAGATGAGGCATTGAGGGTCAGGGAAACTAAAGTCATGGTGGAGGTGGAGGTGGAGGGCGTGGGTAGTATCCCGAATGTATGTGGGGCATTCCAGAACCAAGGAAGACAGACTGTGTTGAGATATGAAGAGATACATTCAGTGGGGCAGGAACAGGCGGACATAATAGGCTGACCAGGGCAGTCAGCTCTGTGGATTTTGGCTTGATGGTAGAACTGGGCAGTGCTGGGATCCAGAACTGTGAGATTGGAGGCTGGGGATGGGAGATTCCTTGCGTTGATGAGGTTGTGGATGGTCTGGGAGATGATGGCTTGCTGATGGGAGATGAGGTTATGGTCAAGGGGGCTGTAGAAGGAGGTGTTTGTGAGGAGGGAGTGGAGGGCTGCGTTTTGTGAGGGTGAGAGTTTGGAGGGATTGAGAGAGGTGGACAGTATGTAGAAAGAATGCATTGTTTGTTCTAGGCAAATGATATTGGCAGAGGAAAAGCAACCAGTAATTCTTCTTTCTGCTTGAGGACCAACAGCATTTTCGGTTATTATTCTCAGAGGCACCAGATACTAAAACCTTTCAAGAGTTCATGGATTTAGTTAAGGAATATTACGACCCCCAAGCCTTCTTTAATTCTGAGATACTATCAGTTTTATTCGGCAGCCTGAGAACCGGGGGATTCTGCATTGGGATTTTTGACAAGGTCAATTCCATATTGCATCAGGAATCCTTCCTGGACACACCTGACAAAAACTGCTCCATCCAAACTATTTGAACTAAGTAGGTTCCATCCAATATTAGGCAAGTTAAAGTCACCCATAACAACAACTCTGTTACTTCTACACAATTCCAAAATCTGTCTTCCAATCTGCTCCTCCATGTCTCTGTTGCTATTGGGATCCTGTAGAAATCTCCCAATAAAGTGACTGCTCCTTTCCTGTTCTGACTTCCACCCATACTGACTCTAGAGAAACCCTCCTTTACCATCTCCCTTTCTGCATCTGTGATATTATCCCTGATTAGCAATGCTACTCCTACACCTCTTTTATCTCCCGCCCCACCCCATTGCTTTTGAAACATCTAAACCCTGGAACATCCAGCAACTATTCCTGCCCCTGTGATATCCATGTCTCTGTAATGGCCAAAACAGCATAGTTCCTATGAATACTGTTCTGTTCCTGTAAATTCATACAGAACAGAAAGAATCTATCTCGCTGATCATGCCTGGACTAGAAGAATTTTCGGTGTCCTTCCAGATTCCACACTGTGTAAAAAGAAACATTCTCCCCATTTCACCTGTTTTGATTTTGTGAAGCAGCTAAACCCTAAATTCTTTGTTATGAGTCCTCCAGCCAATTGCAGGAGCAAGATTGAGTTACCCAGGCTGAATTGTAATTTCTGTTCTCGATTAAAGGTGTGGATCCAGAGTCCTAAAAGAAAGCACGAAAGAATTTGTGTGCTCTGTCCACCTTCTCTGTTCCATTCCAACAGTCATGTTATTACTGCTTCAATATTAGGATATTCTCAATAATGATGTATTGGAAAAAGCACTTCCTATTTTTCAGGCTGTGGTGCTGTGTTCAAGGTTCAGCGTTCCAGCAAGAACCATATGTTGACCCCATGTGGATCCCATCAAGTACAACATAGCCCACATGAACTAGGGTAATGCCTACAGCCCGGAGATCAGCACGTTCATGGCTGTTCTTCAGCTTCTCCTCACTCCCTGGTCAAGGCCTGAAAATTGATTTGAGCATAATGAAGTTGGACAAGGAGGTAGTTTGATCCACAGTATCCTGGCTTGAGAGTTCCTAGCTGTTCATGAGAAATATTGTGAAACTCCAGGTGGGGGAATTGGGTTGGTTGCAACTGGCCTCTGGCAACCTTTGGATTGAAGGAGGTTAGTTGAGTTTCCAGGGGTTTCCATCTGTGCAAAGATGCCCAAGACTTCCTCAATTCCACCTCCTGGACATTTCTGCTGGTTTAAAAAAAATGCTTTTGCAGCGCTGTTTCTAAATCCACCTGAGCTAACTGGAGGACTATGGAATCCATTGCTGGTTTGGATGGTCGGCGGAGTAAGAGATACACAGAAATTGTCAGGGAAAAGAGCATATGGCAGTGTTAATTAAATGCTGAATGAGCAAGAGATGGTGTTTGGCAGAAATAAGGTGACACTCTCGATAACCCAGAGAATAAAAACTAGGTTTAGCCAAACTTAGGTTCAGCCACTGAAATCGGAATTGTGTAGTACAGAAGAACGGGTGGAGGTTATTCAGTTGCTCCAGTCTATTCTCCCAGTCAATTAGTTTATGGATCATCCACATCTTAACTCTACTTGCTCAAAAGACATGTGAAAGTGAGAACTCTACATTTCCTCTTGCCTTTGTATGAAGAATGCTGATCCCAAACGTCCTTGTTCTCATAAGCAGGTTCAACTCGCTCATTTCTGAATTTCTCTTTCTGGGGCAATAGTTTCTCCCTTTGTGTCGTACTACTCTTTTAATCATCACGAGATCACCCCTTCAGCTTCAGTATCTAGGAGAATACAAGCCTTGTCTATGAAACCAGGTCTGACCACTTTCAGTCACTTTATCATTTAGTCAAACTGCTGCACCCCTTCAAGGCCCAATTTCATTGAATGAAAGAGCTGGGTTGATAAAATAAAGGTTCTACTCTTAATGTTTAGAATGATTTTGTCATGATTTGTGGGCATTGCTGGCAAGGTTAGTATTTGTTGCCCATCCCTAATTGCCCTTGAGCTATGTTGCCATTTCAGAGGGCAGCTAAGAGTCAGCTGTAAAAACAGCCAATTTCCTGTCCTGATTGATTATTATGACAATTGGTAGGACCATTACTAAGACGAGCTTTTAATTCCGGATTTATTGAATTTAAATTCCACCAGTTGCCACGGTGAATTAGGAGCTGAAACTTTATTGCTGGAACAGCACAGCAGGTCAGGCAGCATCTAGGGAACAGAAGATTCGACGTTTCGGGCACATGCCCTTCTTCAGGAATGAGCAGAGAGTGTTCAGCAGGAGAAGATAAAAGGTAGGGAGGAGGGACTTGGAGGAGGGGCGTAGAGGAGATGACCTGGGGTGTGCAGTGAGAGAGGGACTCACTGAAATCTTTATAGAGAGAGGCAGAGAGCTTCTTCGAGGAAGGCATCCTTGTAAGAGGATTCGCAGTAGGTTGAAATCTTCGAGGAGAAAGTGAGGTCTGCAGACGCTGGAGATCAAAGCTGAAACTTTATTGCTGGAACAGCACAGCAGGTCAGGCAGCATCTAGGGAACAGAAGATTCGTCACTCTCTCTGCTCATTCCTGAAGAAGGGCATGTGCCCGAAACGTCGAATCTTCTGTTCCCTAGATGCTGCCTGACCTGCTGTGCTGTTCCAGCAATAAAGTTTCAGCTTTGATCTCCAGCGTCTGCAGACCTCACTTTCTCCTCGAAGATTTCAACCTACTGCGAATCCTCTTACAAGGATGCCTTCCTTGAAGAAGCTCTCTGCCTCTCTCTATAAAGATTTCAGTGAGTCCCTCTCTCACTGCACACCCCAGGTCATCTCCTCTACGCCCCTCCTCCAAGTCCCTCCTCCCTACCTTTTATCTTCTCCTGCTGAACACTCTCTGCTCATTCCTGAAGAAGGGCATGTGCCCGAAACGTCGAATCTTCTGTTCCCTAGATGCTGCCTGACCTGCTGTGCTGTTCCAGCAATAAAGTTTCAGCTTTGATCTCCAGCGTCTGCAGACCTCACTTTCTCCTCGAAGATTTCAACCTACTGCGAATCCTCTTACAAGGATGCCTTCCTTGAAGAAGCTCTCTGCCTCTCTCTATAAAGATTTCAGTGAGTCCCTCTCTCACTGCACACCCCAGGTCATCTCCTCTACGCCCCTCCTCCAAGTCCCTCCTCCCTACCTTTTATCTTCTCCTGCTGAACACTCTCTGCTCATTCCTGAAGAAGGGCATGTGCCCGAAACGTCGAATCTTCTGTTCCCTAGATGCTGCCTGACCTGCTGTGCTGTTCCAGCAATAAAGTTTCAGCTTTGATCTCCAGCGTCTGCAGACCTCACTTTCTCCACGGTGAATTAGGACCCAAGTCCCCAGAGCATCCAGAGTCATAGAGATGTACAGCATGGAAACTCGGGTACTGAAGATCTGAAGCACTAACCAAAGTGAGCCACCTCTCTGCTGAGATGTTGAATCTTAGGTGTACAGGATGCCATAACCCCTATTTCAAAGACCTGAGGGAACACACCCAGGCATTTATCTGATGTTGCAGCCTCAACCATCACCTAAACCAGTTTGAACACGAACTAAAAACCAAAAGAACCATGGATGCTGTAACTCAAAATCAAAAACAGAAATTGCAGAAAAAGCTCAGCAGGCTGACAACATCTGTGGAGACAAATCAGAGTTAAAGTTTCGGGTCGAGTGACCCATCCTCAGAACCTCAGTGGTGGGCTAGAATACTTGTGGTGGGCCATTTCTGGTTCAATGCTGTCATTAGATATCGTCATTCATATTAAGTTTACTAAACTTTTTGTGAAAACAACCTTGACAACTTAACCCACCCCCACCACAGTACAGCACAATGAGGTACATCATCTTTCTTACACGAAGCCAGACTGCAACATTAGATGCAGATTTTAGTTACATAGAGTCAGAGATATACAGCACAGAAACAGACCAGATATCCCAATAATCCCACTTGCCAGCACCCGGCCCATATCCCTCCAAACCCTTCCAGATGCCTTTCAAATGTTGCAACTGTACCAGCCTTCACCACTTCCTCTGACAGCTCATTCTATACATGCACTACCCCCTGTGTGAAAAGGTTTGCCCCTTAGGTCTCTTTTACATCCTTTTCCTCTCACCCTAAACCTATGTCCTCTAGTTCTGGACTCCCCCACCCCAGGGAAAAGACTTTGTCTATTTATCCTATCCATGCCTCTCATGATTTTAGAAACCTTTGAAAGGTCACCACTCAGCCTCTGACACTCCAGGCAAAACAGCCCCAGCCTCATCTGCAGTCTTTATTTTCTACTTCTTTTATTTCTGCCAAATGACTGGATCACAATACATCTGTACCTCACCTCCATTTGCCTTCTTTCCTCCACATACTCATAGAATCATAAAAAAGTACAGCTCAGACAGTGTTGGTCCTGTTGAAGAGCAATATAGATCGGAACAGAGGTATCAGGCATATTCTGGCAATATTTCCACTCACTCGAGTGCATTTTGGCAAGATACTATTGAATCTGTATCTATTTCCTGATACAGTGATAAAAGCAAATTTAAAATGGATTGGATAAATACTTGAAAAGAAACATACATGAAGTTGATGAAAGCAGTTGAAGCTAAGTAACCAAAGGCAATCTGAGGACAAACCCGATTTTTTTGGCACATTATCAATCTAGTGGTTGGTTAGTTCCATTGGCTGGCCTACTGGTTTGTGACGCAGTGATGACAAATTGGGTCCATTTCCACACCAGATGAGGTTACCATGAATTAATTTCCTTCTCTACCTCTCCCCTCACCTGAGGTATGATGACCATATGGTACAGCTATTGCCAGTTTTGTCTCTCTCTCTCTCGCTCAAATGCGATATCAGTCCTATGATTCTCTGGAACAATGGCAACTTAGAGTCATACAGTACGGAAACAGACCCTGCGGTCCAACTGCAATCCATGCTGACTGTAATTCCAAACTAAACTCGTTCCACCAATCTGCACTTGACACATGACCCTCCAAATGTTTCTTATTCATGTACTAATCCAAATGTTTTATAAATGTTGTAACTGCACCTTCATCCACCTCTGGAAGTTCATTCTACACATGACTCACTCTCTGAGCCCTCCACTATCACCTGATGAATGAGTGTCACTCCGAAAGCTAGTGTGCTTCCAATTAAACCTGTTGGACTATAACCTGGTGTTGTGTGATTTTTAACTCTGTTAAAAAAAGTTGCCTTGCATATCTTTTTAAAATCGTTCTCCTTTCACCTTAAAAATATGTCAAGACCCTCTAGTCTTGACATCCCCCATTCTAGGGAAAATACACCTGTCATTCTCTTTATCCCTCATGGTTTTGTAAACTTCTATAAGGTCACCCCTCAACCTCCTATGCTCCAGCAAAAAAAAAAATCCTAGCCTATCCAGCATCTCTTTATAATTCAAATATACCATTCTGGCAGCATCCTGGTAAATATTTTCTGAACCCTTGCCAGCTTAATAATGTCCTTCTTATAACAGGGTGACCAGAACTAGACACAGTACTCCAGAAGAGGCCTCACTAATGTCTTGTACTTGACCTTGACCATAGTATCACTAAATATGAATGTTCTCATCTTCCCCTTTAAAAAACAGCAGTTTCATCTGTGTCTTTTTGTTTCGGGCTTGCCAAGCCTCCTACACAATCAAACCTCTTCATGATTTCAAACATGTATATTAAATCTCTACATATTCTTCAGTTCTTCAAGAACAATTCAGCTTTTTCTCATCTTTCCATGAACCTGAATTCCATCATTCCCTGGAAGCTCAGCAATCTATTGTATACCAGGTGGGTTAGGGCAAAGGTGTCCAGGTAGGGACAGAGTGAGGGGTGCAAATGGGTTTGGGGAGGGAGGGGTGGTATGAATAGGGACTGAGGGAAGAGAGGGGCTGTGTGTAGGGGCTGAGGAAGGAGGAAAGGTAGCAGATAGGGGCTTAAGATGAGGTACGGGCAGACCGAGAAAGGGAAGTCTTGAGAAAGGAGGAGGATTTGCAGGAGCTGAGGAAGAAGATATGGGTAGTGACTGAAAGGTGGGGTGCATGTAAGGCCTGAGGAAGGAGGAGGGGTTGCGGATAAGGTGCAGATAGGGTCTGAGGAAGGGATGTGTGGGGAAGGAGTGAGGAAGGGGTGCAGGCAGGGGCTGAGGACTGTTGTGTGAATAGGAGCTGAGGGATTGTGTGCAAGCAGGGACTGAGGAAGGGGCAAGTGGTACAGTTTGGTGTTATGGAAGGGGAGATATTGCAGTTAGGGACTGTGGGAGGGAAAGGGGGTAAGGGCTGAGGGAGGGGAGTGCAGCTTGGGGTAGTGGGAAAAGGCTTCAGAAGTGGATAGGGGTTTGGGAGGGGAGGAACGCATGTAGTGTGCTTCAATGACTACCATCCAGTGGCTCTGACCTCCATAATTATGGGGTACTTTAAGAGGTTAGTCAGGGTTCAAATTAATTCTAGCCTCCCTGCCTGTCTTGATCCCTTGCAATTCACCTACCATTGCAACAGGTCCATGGGAGACATCATCTCCCTGGCTTTACACTCATCCCTAAGAACATCTAGATAACAAGAATACCAGATCAAGTTCCTACTTATTGACTCCGCCTTCAATACCATAATTCCAAACAAACTAACCTCCAAACTCCGAGAACTAGGTCTCTGCTCCACTTTCTGCAACTGGATACTTGACTTCCTGATCTATAGTCTATAATCAGTGAGAATAGACAATAACACCTCTTCCAGGCTAATCCTCAATACACCAACACCCCAGAAGGCTGCGTACTCAGACCCTTACACTCATGACTGTGAGGCCAAATTCTGTCCTAACGCCATCTACAAATTCGCTGAAGACACCACTGGTGTAGGCCGGATCTCAAACAACTGTGAGACAGAATACAGGAAAGGGAAAGTGTTTGGTGGCATGCTGTAAAGACAATTATATCTCCCTCAACAACAGCACAAAACAGCTGATTATTGGCTTCAGGAAGCAAGTTGAAGGGCACACTCCTGTCTACATCAATTAGATGGAGATTATCGAGAGCATCAAGTTCCTAGGAATTGGTAATCACCAATAATCTCTCCTGGTCCACCCATGTTGACCTTACAGTCAGGAACGCACAATGCCTTTACTGCCTCAGGAGGATAAAGATATTTGGCACATTCTCATAAAGACTCTTACCATCAGACAAACTATCAGGATTTAGATCCTATCTGCCGTCCCTTGATAAAAAGAAATGGAAATGACATCACCCACTTTAAGAAACCAACACTTATAAACAGAGAGGCGGGACATACCATCAGCACTTCACCGGGGACTCTCACTGATGATGTTCCCTAGTATGATGACAAAACGTCTGAAAACAAACCATCAAGCACAGCGAACTAACTTACAGACTCTTACCAATTCTTATAGATGTACAACAGAAAGCATTCTATCTGATGCATCATGACGTGCTATGGCAACTGCTTTGCTCAGGACTGTAAGAAACTAGAGTTGTGAACACATTCCAGTTCATCATGCAAGCTAATCTTCCACCCACTGACTCCATCCGGACTTCTCAGAAAGGCAGTCAACATAATCAAAGACGTCTCCCACCCAGCCCAGTTATAATCTCTTTTCAACCTCTTCCGTCAGGCAGTAGCTTAAACACACGTATCAACAGATTAAAGAACAGCCTTTTCCCTGCTGTTATTAGACTCTGGAACGGACCTCTCAAATTTTAAATTTAATGTTGATCCCGCTCTTTGTGCGCCATCTCTGCAGCTGTAACACTTCGCTCATTTCTCTTACCCTCACGTATGGCAGGATTTGTCTGTTCTGCACACAAAACCTTTCACTGTACCTAGTGACAATTATAAATCAAATTAAAAATTCGAGTTACACCACAGCGCGGTGTGGGGCGGTGATGGTTTGGTGAAAGGTGCTGTGGGAAGAGAGCGAGGTTGCAGGAGGGAGATTGCTGTGATGTGGAGGGCTGTGGTGGACGAAGTTAAAAATCACACAACTGGATAATGATGTGACTAGAAAGGCGACAAAACGTCTGAAAGCAAACCTTCAAGCACAGCGAGCTCGCAGCACAGCAGTTACCCAGGTTAGCTCCCTGACAAGGGAGCAGCACTCCGAAAGCCAGTGTTTCCAAATAAACCTGTTGGACTATAACCTGGTGTTGTAGGCCTTTTAACTTGAGGCTGGGAGGTACCACGCTGGGCGTCGAAATGCTTAGGGTAGGATCAGTGTTCGAATATTTGGATGGGTATCTGAATAGGAAGGGCTTGGAGGGACACGGGCCGGGTGCTGGCAGGTGGGACTAGATTGGGTTGGGATATCTGTCGGCAAGGACGGGTTGGACCGAAAGGTCTGTTTCCATGCCGTACATCTCTATAACTCTGTGAACAGCGCCCACTGTAATGGCGGGACCCGAGGGGAACAGGGCAGTTAAGGAAAGGGGCGGGGCTGCATCCGGGACCCGGATGACAATGAAATTTCGAACGAACTTGGACTTCAAACCATCCCGCCTCCTCGATTAGCCAATCACAGCACTACATGGCGAGCCAATCAGAGCAGAGGATAGGCAGCCGGCTCGGTTGTCGTGGTAACGGTACGACGACGCGTTCAAACAACATGGGTCCGAAACAGGGAGCGATGGAGAACGGCGTACGCATGAAGGAGGATCCAGTCACGGAGGGAGACCCGGCTACGGAAGGGGTCCCGCTCTCGGACGACGGTCCGGTCTCTGAAGGGGACCCGCTCTCGGAGGACGGTGCGGTCGCCGAGGCAGACCCGGTCACGGACTGGCCTATGTGCCGCCGCCGCCGCCGGGAAATGGTGCGGACTCACTTCTTCAAAATGGCCTCGACGACGTTCGGGTTCCCCCGATGTAAGCTGAGGGTGAGCACCGCGATGAGGGCTCCGGAGCGGGCCCAGCCTCGGCTTCCCGCGCGGCTGCCGGCGGACCAATCCCTGCAGGAGGCGGCGGAGGAGGAGGAGGCGGCGGCGGCGGCACGCTCAGGCTTGGAGGCGGGGGGCTGGAATGAGGCCGAGTACACCGAGTGGCTGTCTGCCAGGAAGCGGCAGCGAGCCGAGCTGCAGGTCATGGAGAATGTGCGGAGGTGGATCAACAGCAAACTCTCCGCCAACGACCTGGAGCTCCGCGTCCTCGAGTCACTGGAGAGGCAGCAGCGGGCGTCCAGGCACAAAGACAGCCTGGGCTTGAGTGAGCCCACCCCAGTCGAGGTCAGTTCCAGTGCTCCTTCCCCCATCCCTGTTTCTCCTCTCCACCCTCGTTTCTGGCCCTGTTTCCTCCCTCGTTCTTCCCCATTCCGCACGCCTTGGTTTTCAGCAAATATAGAAGAGTATAGTACATCTGTATTTAAAAAAAAGTTGTCTCGCACATCTCCTTTAAACTTTCTCCCTTTCACCTTTAAACCTATACCTCCTTGTATTTAAGTATCCACGCCTCTAAGCTTTGTATATGGACTTCTATCAGGTTGCCCCTCAGCCTCCTACATTCTATCCAAAACAATCCAAGCTTGTCCAACCTCTCCTCCTAGCTAATAAATTCCAAACCAGACAACATTATTCTGGTAAACCTCTTTTGCAGCATTTTCAAAGCCTTCACATTCCTCCTGTTAGTGTAGTCGTCAATCCTAATGTGGCGTAACTAAAGTTTTATACAACTGCAACACGGTCAGCCACGTTTGTATTTAGCACCCAACCGACAAAGGTAAGCATGGTATGTACGATTACCACCTTATCCACGTGTATGCTGCCACTTTTTAATGAATTATGGATTTGCACCCAAGGATCTCTCTGACCTAAAGGTCCTGCCATTTACGTATACCTACCTTTTGTATTTCCTCCCCTTGTCCCTGTTCTCTCTTCTCCTTCCACACACATGTACACATCTTCTAATTGAATGCTTCTACTCAACTCTGTGAGGCAAGAAGTTCTGTGAAGACTCCAAAGGTTAGGGGACTTTGAATCACAAAGTACAAAGTGAGAGCTCAACCGTCAAAGTGCCCAGACATCTTGAAATAGTTACTTGCATGTCATTGTCACGTGTCAAATGTCAGCAAAGCCGCTAATGTAATCAAAATTTCCAGAAAGACAATGGAAGAAGCTTGGAATGGTTTTGATAGATTCCAACAGAATGGTTTAGTTGGTCTGTTGAAGCAATCAGGTCAGGTCTGCTCTGGGATTGGTGATTCACCCCAGCCAAACCTGGACAGGAAGATTTTTGGGAGCCTCTCAATCCTCAGGGATAAGATTGCTTAGAGGCAGGATAGACAGCAGAAAGCTTCCTCATCAGCCTTTGGCAGGATATTACATGCCTACATGTTGGGATGTAATATCCAAAATGGGCTTGGGGAAGGGAATCTACAACTGAAGTGACTGCTCCTTTCCTGTTTCTGACTTCCACCCAGAAAACAATCAAGACAAACTCTCCTCGACAACTTCCCTTTCTGCTGCTGTGATACTATCCCTGATTAGCAATGCCACTCTCCCACCTCTTTTAACTCATAGTCCCTCCCCTATTCCTTTTGAAACATCTAAACCCTGGAACAAGGGAAGAGATTGCTGTACCTTTGGCAATCATCTTTGCATCCTCACTGTCCATTTCAGTAGTGCAAGATGGTTGGAGAGTGGCAAATGTTATTTTCTTGTTGGAGAAAGGCAATAGGGATATCTTCAAAATTACAGGCCAGTCTGTCTTATGTCTGTGTTGGAAAAATTATTGGAGAGGATTCTGGGAGACAGGCTTTATGATTACTAGGAAAATCGTAATTTGATGGGAGATAGTCAGTATGATTTTGTGAGGGGCAGGTCATGCCTTACAAGCCTTACTGAATTCTTTGAGGATGTGACAAAATGCATTGATGAAGGTCGAACAGTGGATGTGGTGTACGTGGATTTTAGTAAGGTGTTTGGTAAGGTCGCCCATGGTAGGCTCGTTGGGATTGTAAGGAGGCATGGGATACAGGGATTTCTGGCTGTCTGGATACTGAATTGGCTGACCCATAGAAGATAGAGGGTGGCAGATGGAAAGTATTCAGCCTGAAGCTCTGTGACCGGTGGTGTTCTGCAGGAATCTGTTCTGAAACCTCTGCTCTTTGTGATTTTTATAAATGACTTGGTTGAGGAAGTGAAACGGTGGGTTAGTAAGTTTGCTGATGACACAAGTCGTGGATAGTGTTGTAGGTTGCAACAGGACATGGAAAGGGTGCAGCACTGGCCTGCTAAGTGGCAGATAGAGTTCAATGTGTAAAAGTGTGAGGTGATTCATTTTGGAAGATCAAATTTGAATGCAGTGTTCAGGGTTAATGGCAGGATTCTTAGCAGTGTGGAGGAACAGAGGGATCTTGGGGTCCATGTCCATAGATCTGTCAAAGCTGCCACCCATGTTGATAGGGTTGTTAAGAAGGCGTGTGGTGTGTTTGCTTTCATTAACAGGGGGATTGAGTTTCAGAGTCGCGATGTTATGTTGCAACTCAATAAAGCACTGGTTAGACCACACTTGTAATATTGTGTTCAGTTCTGGTCGTCTCATTATAGGAAGGATGTGGAAGCTTTAGAAAGTGTGCAGAGGAGATTTATTAGGATGTTGCCTGGACTGGAGGACATGTCTTATGAAGAAAGGTTGGGGAAGCCAGAGCTTTTCTGATTGGAGCAAAGAAGGGTGAGAGGCGAATTGATGGAGGTGTACAAGATGATGAGAGGTATAGATAGTCAGAGATTTTCTCCCAGGCTGGAAATGGCTATCATAAGGGGGGATAATTTTAAGATGATTGGAGGAAGGTTTGGGGAGATGTCAGAGCTGGGTTCTTTATACAGAGTGGTGGGTGCATGGAATGCACTAGCAGTCAGATGCATTAGGGACATTTAAGCAACTCCTGGATAAGCATGTGGATGATAGTAAAATGAAGGGCATCTATGTTAGTTTGATCATAGAGGAGGATAAAAGATCAGCATAACATTGAGGGCCGAAGGGTCTATGCTGTCCTTTATTCTAATATAATACTGTATCCTGTATTCTAATTCCATGGTGCACCCACATTTTCCAGCTGAATTGATTTCTTGCAACTATCACAGTTAGAATCATAAAATCTCTACAGGGTCTTGCAATAACTTACTTTACTTTTGAAGTGTATTTCACCTTATCCTATACTGTGGTGTCCATCAGTTTTGCTCCTATTGATGTCAAGCTGACAATTCTGTAGTTATCCTTTGCCCCTTTCTTAAACAATAGAACATAGAACATTACAGGGCAGTACAGGTCCTTCAGCCCTTGATGTTGCGCCGACCTGTGAAACCAATCTAACCTACACTATTCCATTCTTGTCTATATGTCTATCTAATGACCATTTGAATGCCCTTAAAGTTGATGAGTCTACTACTGTTGCAGGCAGTGTGTTCCACGCCCCTACTTCTCTCTGAGTAAAGAAACTACCTCTGAGATATGTCCTATATCTTCCACCCCTCAACCTAAAGCTATGTTCCTTTGTGCTCGCCATCGCCATCCGAGGAAAAAGGCTCTCACTGTCCACCCTATCTAACCCTCTGATTATCTTATATGTCTCATTTAAGTCACCACTCAACCATCCTCTCTAATGAAAACAGCCTCAAGTCCCTCAGCCTTTCCTCGTAAGACCTTCCCTCCATACCAGGCAACATCCTCATAAATCTCCTCTGAACCGTTTCCAAGGATTCCACATCCTTCCTTTAATGCAGTGACCAGCAGTGTATGCAATATTCCAAGTGCAGCCGCACCAGAGTTTTGTACAGCTGCACCATGACCTTGTGGCTCCAAATATCAATCCCTCTACTGATAAAAGCTAACACACTGTATGCTTTCACATTTGTGCCCGAAACATTGACTCTCCAGCTCCTCGGATGTTGCCTGACCTGCTATGCTTTTCCAGTGCAACACTTTTCAATTACATAAACATTACATTAAATATATTAATGTTTCATAACCCCAGGCAAAGATGCACTGTATTCAACTGCAAATCTGTTCCACACACTACACTTGGTTCCGGGGTCTGAATTTCACATTTCCTATTTATAACAATATTTTGCGAAGTACATTTTGTTTTAAGTTACACAATACAGAATTTAAGTTCAATGGACTAGAACAAAAAGTAAAGAAAATATCGTAATTTACCAGGTTTATGGGAAATCAGAGCCTGTTGGTGTGTACACAATCTTTTGATCCGGAGAGGAATTGAGAGGGGCACTCACTAATTTTGCTCCACTCGCCAGTACTTCCTCATCTTTTTTAACATATGCCATTGTGGAAAATGCTAGTCCACAGAAATATGATGCTAGAAATGGCAAGAGTACAGAAATAGCATGACCAGCAATCATCAGATATTGACATTCTGCTGAGAGACAACATATGTACAAATGCGCATTTTCAAACTTCAGCTTCACTGTGCACTCCATCCGTAGCTCTGCATATTTCGCTTTTTCTTTTAATGTCAGCTGTTGTGATGAAATATGGTTACAGTCAAATTAGTGACATTACTAATGTTAGCTTGTTTTACTATTAACAAAAAAAAAGACGTGAATACTGTCGCATGGTTTCTATGATCACTATTAAAAACTATCATGTCATCTCAATTTTGCCCTTTGGTGACCTGTGTTTAGAATATTCATGTTTAAGAATCAAAACATTGATTCCTTGCTTTTACTTTGATTAATTTTCATGAATTTTAAGAGTTGTAATTTTGACTAGATAGAATAATGTTTAAGATGAAACCATGTTTGTTTTACATTGATTCTTATTATCTTTGTACAAACGTTCACAGCACAGTCGGACAGTTCTCACACTATAATGGTGTGCCACAACTGACTGGTTGAAAAACTCTGGTATAAAGCACTTCTCTACCCCTATGCACCCCCTTCCCTCGCTCTTCCTTCTTTCCCTCTCACTCCCCATTACTCTCCTCCACGCTCACTCTTTCCCTTGTTCTAACCCTCATCAGTTCATGTGCCCTTCTCCTGAACCTGTGGCAACAAAATTTGGGGCAATGTAGTAAGACGTCTCTGTCTCCCTTTCCTCCTCTACTCTTCCAAACCTTCCCGTTGCCTAGATTTCCACCCTGCTTATTAGCCCTCCTACTCATCCTCCCCGCCCACCCACCCCCACCCCCACCCCCGACTGCTTGTCCATCACCCGCCCTGTACTTTTCCGCCCACCCCACTTCTTTCATTCCCCTCTCTCCACTTCCTTCCTTCCTCCAGACACTCCACCCCCACCACATCACCACATCCTCACCAACTTATGCTCTCAGCCTTCCTCCACTTTGCTCTGCCTCCTGCTTGCATATCCTCTCACTTGCCCCAAATCTCCTACTCACCTTTCTCATTCCTGCCCCCTCATAACAAAAGTAATAATAATGAAGTATTTAGTACTCAAGTTATTGCAATAATTTTGACCATGTGTTACAGATAAACACTTCGCAGAAAGAAATGGAATTGAGCTCATTTTATGACATTGGTTTGATGATGAATTTATCCTCTCTGGAGCCAGAGGAACTACTTAAGGAAAATTGGGATCAAGAACAGCGGAGATCAGAGGACATCTTCTCAAGCAGTAAAACAGAACAAAAAGAGAAACATTCACAAGATGTCTTCACGCAGTTTGACAAGGTGAGGATCTCAAGGATTTAAATTCAGTGACTGACTTGTCAAGGGGAGTGAACATGATCTAGTCTTGATGCACACGGTTCAGTATCTGTGGAGTCATGAATGGACTGGTACTGAACATTGTGCAATCATCAGAGAACATCTCTACTTCTGACCTTAGGGTTGAGGGAAGTCCATTGCTAAAAGAGCTGAAGATGGTTGAGACTAGTCAATTATCGTGAGGAATGCCGAGGAGTCTGTTGTGGTGCAGTGGCAGAATCCCTACCTCTGGTCCAGAACACCCAGGTTTTAGTCCCACCTGCTCCAGAAATGTGTAGTAACATTTTTGAGCAGGTTATTTAGCAATTATCTACCTTAAGGAGCATCTGCAGTGTTGTTAATCGCCTTGGGTGATTAATTTCCAACAACTGCAACAATCCTTTTGTTCCAGGTAGTACTAACCAGTGGAGAGCTTTCCCCCTTGATTTCTATTGACTCTGGTTTTGCCAGGGCTCCATGATTCTATGTTTGGTCAAGTGCTGCCATGACATCAAGAACAGTCATTTGCACCTAGTGTCAGGAATAGGGTGAATGCATTCTGTCCTTTTTCCAGGATTGGGGATTAAGGACGAGAGGGCATCGGTTTAAGGTTAGAGGGGAAAAGAATAAAAGGGAAACTGAGGGACAACTTATTTACACAGACAGTAATAGGGCAGCACGGTGCTAAGGATCCTGGTTTGATTCCAGCCTCAGGTCTGTATGGAGTTTGCACGTTCTCCCCCTGTCTGTGTGGGTTTCCTCCAGGTGCTCTGGTTTTCTTCCTTAGTTCAAAGATGTGCAAGTTAGGTGAATTGCCCATGTTAAATTGCCCATAGTGTTAGGCATTAGTCAGAGGGAAGTGGGTCTTTGGAGTCAGTGTGGACTTGTGGGCCAAATGGTCTGTTTCCACGCTGCAGGGAATCTAATCTAATATGCATATGAAATGAGCTGCTCGCGGAAGTGGTTTCGGTGGGTACATTAACAACATTTAAAAGGCTTATGGATAAATTCACTGGTTATGAAGGGTTTAGAAGAATAGGGACCAAGTGCAGTGAAATGGGGTTAGCATGGATGGACGTTTTGGTTGGCATGGACCAGTTTGGGCTGAAGGGCCTGTCTCAGTGCTGTGTGACTCTGATTCTATGGCTTCACTGATGATCAATAGTAGACTAATGGGGCATAATAGGGTTAGATTAGCGCTGCTTTTTTGTATAGGACATACCTGGGCAAATTTGCAATTTGAGTAGATGCCAATGTTATAGCTGTACTAGAACAACTTGGTTAAAGGTGCAGCTAGTCCTATTGTTGGAATAATGTGTGAGCCCAGAAATACTGCATATCCAGTGCCTTCTATTTGGTGATATTGCATTGAACTAATTGACTTTCAATGTTTGCATGAAGATTTGTTGCGTGGGTGCCAGTTGATATAGTTGTGGGTATATTCGATGAGCTGGGAAGTTGATTCACAGATGTTTCGTTCCCTTTTGAGGTGATATCGAATCAACGTTCCAGCTTGGCAAACATACCCACAACTACAGCAACTAATTGAATTTGCTCATAGCTTGCATTTGTGATGCTGAGGACCTTAGGCAGAAGCTGAGATGGCTCATCGACTCCATGATTTTGGCCAAAGCTTGCTGTAAATGCATCAGCTGTGTCTTTTTCACTGATGATCTGGGCTTCTTCATCATTTGTGGAGCCTCCTTCTCTGCCAGTTAATTAATTGTGCACCACGATTAATGACCGAATGTGACAAGATTATGGAACCTTGATCTGATCTAATACTTCTGGCATCATTTCGCCCTGTTTAATGGATGGTGCTGAGCTATTTGGCATGAAAGTCAAATGAAATGCCAAATAGCTAAGTCCTGTATTGCAGCACTACCAGGTTGAAATGTCATGTTGGTTAAAGTACAACACTTGATATTGGCCAAGTCTTGATGTAAGTGTTATTGGAAGTGCTCTAATTTATCATAGCCATAAAGAGACTGCCAAAGCAGCTCAGACAATGACATGGTTAAGTTAGAGCATTTCTCCTTCATCATCAGGCTGTGTTGGTTGATGTGTGACAGAAGGCTGTAATGGATAAAAAAGGCTTACAGGAGTTTTAGATGAAGATGTCAAATGACAAGTCATATTCTGAGTCTTTGAATTTGCTGCATTTGGGCAGTTATTAAATGCAGTGAGCATTACCTGTAAATGAGTGTGGAAGATGGAGGAGACACAGGCTGCAAAATAAATTACACAGAAGTTGTTCAGAGATTGTTGATTGATTTATATTTTAGTAATACAAGAAAATTAGTGAATATTGTAGAGGAGATGGACACACAGATAAATTGTCGGAACTGATACTGAAACATGACCTAAAGATAGGCTGGATGGGCTGTTCGACATGGCTGGATACCGGTTCAATAAATGAGAGAAATAATTTTTATCAAGGAGAGAAGTGTAATATTTGTGAGTGGGCTTGATACACCTGAAGATTAATCAAATTAGTTTGTATAGGTTAAACAGAAAAGCAAAAATATAACACGCTGTGTGTGTATGATGGATTCTCAAAGAGTCAGAGCAATGATGTTAATATAAAGGCAAATTGTTGAGAGGTACAGAAACAGCTAGACACGAAGAGTGGGGGAGGGGTCAACCAGTTCAATATTAACAGAGATAAATTCAGTGTGAAAGACACAGTGGCTGCAGAATTTAGTGTTCAGAATTTTTTAACCAGTCTGTAACAAAACTAACAAGAGGAAGGGTCGTTTTGAATTTCCTTTTAGGATGTAAGGGATGTCCCTAATGAAAAACAGTCAGATTTAATGTAGTTATGTAAAAGAAAATACATTTCACTTGAGTATGATCCCAGAAATCAAGCCTCTCTACTCCCAGAGTCACAACAAAAGTTCAATGATTTTTAAAAATGTAGATTCCCCCAATTTACCAGACCAAATGACTGTACTTATCAAGAATTATTATTTATTACAAATAAATAGATTCTAACTGCAGATAGACAATTATGAGTCATTGGCATACAATTCAACTCATTAAAACTCACTGTTGGAATATTTAGATTAGATTAGGTTACTTAGTGTGGAAACAGGCCACACTAAAAAGAGACCCTTCAGCCCAACAAGTCCACACCGACCTGTCGAAGCGTAACCCACCCTGACCTATTCCCCTACATTTACCCCTTCACCTAACACTACAGGCAATTTAGCATGGCCAATTCGCCTAACCTGCACATTTTTTGGATTGTGGGAGGAAACCGGACCACCCGGAGGAAACCCACTCAGACACGGGGAGAATGTGCAAACTCCACACAGTCAGTCGCCTGAGGCGGGAATTGAACCCGGGTCGCTGGCGCTGTGAGGCAACAGTACTAACCACTCTGCCACCGTGCCACCCATTGCTGTTGGCCTACTTCATATCGGAATGATGTTGTGAAACTTGAAAGGGTTCAGAAAAGATTGACAAGGATGTTGCCAGGGTTAGAGGATTTGAGCTATCGGGAGAGGCTGACCAGGCTGGGGTTGTTTTCCCTGGAGTGTCAGAGGCTGAGGGGTGAGCTTATAGAGGTTTACAAAATTATGAGGGGCATGGCTAGGATAAATAGACAAAGTCTTTTACCTGGGGTCGGGGAGTCCAGAACTAGAGGGCATAGGTTTGGGGTGGGAGGGGAAAATATAAAAGAGACCTGAGGGCAACCTTTTCACATAGAGGCTGGTACGTGTATGGGTTGGGCTGCCAGAGAAAGTGTTGGAGGCTGGTACAATTGCAACATTTAAAAGGCACCTGGATGGGTATGTGCATAGGAAGAGTTTGGAGGGACATGGGCCGGTTGCTGGCAGGTCGGACTAAATTGGATTGGGATAACTGGTCGGCATGGACGCGTGGACCGAAGGGTCTGTTTCCATCCTGTGGATCTCTATGACTCTAACTTACTTAAACTCCTCTTTTATACACACATACAGACAGACACAAACAAAACGCCTGTGTGTTAATGAGCTGAAGGGAAGATTAGACAGGTAGTGCAGTGACCTCTGGTTGCAGGATTTGCTGAAATTTTATTTGCGCTGATCAAAATGCTGCTTCTTGATCTTCCTTCTCCAGGTATTTTTACTTGTTTGCAGGAGGGACAGAGTGATTGGTTCACACTTATAAAGTATTTCACTTGTGAATTAAAAGTCACAGCTTACGATAACTGGAAAGGGAAAATAAGCTGGGTTAAACTTCAGGCTTGAGATGTTTTCTACTACAGAGCACAATGGTTTATTCCCTGCCTGATGGCCTCTGACCTAACCTTAATTTCACACAAGCTGTTCAGCTACCTTGGACTCAATTGCATAGTTGTTGGCAATATTTCATGAACAAATCAGATACTTCTTGCTGGCTTTATCGGTAGACCTTGTGGCTCTAGCTCACATGTAACTAGGCTTTCTCCCTGCTTGAACCATCAGCTTTGTAAACAGCACATAAAATGAGTTTTAGTAACTTTTTAAAAAGTGTAGCAGAGGTGGAAGTGCCTTATGTCTTGAAACACATAAAGGTGGATAAATCACCAGGACCTGAACAGATGTACCCTAGAACTCTGTGGGAAGCTAGGGAAGTGGTTGCTGCGCCTCTTGCTGAGATATTTGTATCATTGATAGTCACAGGTGAGGTGCCGGAAGACTGGAGGTTGGCTAACATGGTGCCACTGTTTAGGAAGGGTGGTAAGGACAAGCCAGGGAACTGTAGACCAGTGAGCCTGACATTGGTGGTGGGCAAGTTGTTGGAGGGAATCCCGAGGGACTGGATGTACATGTATTTGGAAAGGCGAGGACTGATTAAGGGTAGTCAACATGGCTTTGTGCGTGGGAAATCATGTCTCACAAACTTGATTGAGTTTTTTGAAGAAGTACCAAAGAGGATTGATAAGAGTAGAGCGGTTGATCTGATCTTCTTTAAGGAGTTCGATAAAGGTTCCTCATGGTAGACTGGTTAGCAAGGTTAGATCACATGGAATACAGGGAGAATTAGCCATTTGGATACAGAACTGGCTCAAAGGTAAAAGACAGGCGGTGGTGGTGGATGCTTGTTTTTCAGAGTGGAGGCCTGTGACCAGTGGAGTGCCATAAGGATCTGTGCCTCTACTTTTCATCATTTATATAAATGATTTGGATGTGAGCATAAGAGGTACAGATAGTAAGTTTGCAGATGACACCAAAATTGGAGGTGTAGTGGACAGTAAAGAAGGTTACCTCAGATTACAACAGGATCTTGATCAGATGGGCCAATGGGCTAAGAAGTGGCAGATGGAGTTTAATTCGGATAAATGTGAGGTGCTGCATTTTGGAAAAGCAAATCTTAAGAGGACTTATACACTTAATGGTAAGGCCCTAGGGAGTGTTACTGAACAAAGAGACCTTGGAGTGCAGGTTCATAGCTCCTTGAAAGTAGAGTCACAGGTAGATAGGATAGTGAAGAAGGCATTCGGTATGCTTTCCTTTATTGGTCAGAATATTGAGTACCGGAGTTGGGCGGTCATGTTGCGGTCATACAGGACATTGGTTAGGCCACTGTTGGAATATTGCGTGCAATTCTGGTCTCCTTCCTATTGCAAACATGTTGTGAAACTTGAAAGGGTTCAGAAAAGATTTACAAGGATGTTGCCAGGGTTGAGGATTTGAGCTGTAGGGAGAGGCTGAACAGGCTGGGGCTATTTTCCCTGGAGTGTCGGAGGCTGAGGGGTGACCTTATAGAGGTTTACAAAATTATGAGGGGCATGGCTAGGATAAATAGACAAAGTCTTTTCCTTGGGGTCAGAGAGTCCAGAACTAGAGGGCATAGGTTTGGGGTGAGAGGGGAAAGATATAAAATGGACTTAAGCGGCATCTTTTTCACACAGAATGTCTGGAATGGACTGCCAGAGGAGGTGCTGGTACAATTGTAACATTTAAAAGGCATCTGGATAGGTATATGAATAGGAAGGGTTTGGAGGGATATGGGGCAAGTGGGACTAGATTGGGTTGGGATTGCTGGTTGGCATGGACGGGTTGGACCGAAGGGTCTGTTTCCATGCTGTACATCTCTATGACTCGATATGCAATCCTTGGCATTTAACGCTTCCATTTGCCATTTTAGTTTTCAATTAAAGATACAAAAAAACTAAAAAGGTTTGGTTTTTACAAAAAGGACAAAGATCAAGAAGTAGTAAAAGTTCTCACCTGGGGAAAGGGCAGATTTGAATAATGTGGTTTGGCAACATGGGCTAAAAACAGCAACTTGAAGATAAATGTGTAACAGCAGTGTGAAGTACTTAAGAAATAGAGTGAGTTCAGAGCAAGTATCCTCCCACATATGTTAGAATTCAGCAGTGTTAATTAACTTGCTTACATCTTTGCTATCAAGTTCTGAAACAATTCAAAATTATAAAACTTACCGATGACAGTGGTTATACTTTGTTTAGGATAATATATATGGCACACTAACTTATTGTTACATACACATTTTCCTGTATTCTCATAAATGTGTAAGAGGCCATAATTAGTCCGGAACCATTTTAAATACACAAGTTAATATTTTTAAGTTATAATTTAAGACAAATTTCTTTTTTTGTTCAAACCATGGCTTATTGATTTTTTCCATAAGTGGCTACAGGACATGCCTTACTGCACAGCTATCAAAACCTCGAGGCCGCAACACGAAGGGCACGTCAGTGGTTAGTACTGCTGCCTCACAGCAGGATTCGATTCCTGCGTTGGGTGACTGTGTCTGTGTGGAGTTTGAACATTCTCCCTGTGTCTGCGTGAATTTTCTCCGGGTGTTCTGGTTTCCTCCCAAGTCCAGAGATATTCAAGTTAGGTGAATTGGCTCTGCTAAATTGCCCGTAGTGTCCAGAGCTGCATAGGTTAGGTGCATTAATCAGGGGAAATATTAGGTAGGGGAATGGGTCTAGATGGGTTACTCTTCGGAGTGTCGATGTGGACTTGTTGGGCCAAATGGCCTGTTTCCATACTAAGGATCCTATAAGGAGGAAGCACGTTGAAGCAGCCCCTGCCACTACTGACCGAACCCAATATGTCACCTCTGCCAGCCGATACTCCAGCCTCCGCCATAGCCAGGAGACTGTATCAACTCTTGAGGACCAGGACCCATTCTCAACTTCGGAGGACTGACAGACCATCCAAATTAACTCTTGAGAATGCACACCACCGAAACAGCAAAGGTAAAAAAGATCTGTTGATGCTGGAACAGGTGCTCAAGCTGTTGCAACGTCTTTCTACACCATCGCAGCTGCAAAAAGAAGAAAAAATGTATTTGATTCAAAAGTCAAATGAAGAAAAAAAAATTTAAAACAAGATGTGGTCAGTCACATGAGAGAATGGACGGGCCAGAAGCCTGAACATCTGGTCTGCCATCTGGTAATGTCCTTGCCATTATATCAAAACACACCTTGACCATTGCACTACATGGAACTACTCCCTGGATGTGGCCCTGATAAAGTTGCATCAATCATTATGATATATAATACTGTGAGCATCTGTCTTCTTAGGGCACTGGAAAGCCATTGGAAACAAGTTTAACATAATAATCTTCTTACTATTATTTGAGTAGTCCCCGTAGCTAGCTACTTGCTGAAGACAGATCAGATTCTCAGGATCTCTTGCCTCACACTCTGACATCCATCAGCTTATAAACATTTTGCCAAGCTTGACAGAGTGAGAGAAATAAAATAGTGTGTGAAATTCACTATAGCTAAGCCTCTGTGATTCTTCCAAACTGTTTATCATCATCTTCTTTTACCTTCTTTCTTAATGCTTTGTTTGACTTCTACATTTGATTTATTTGCTTCCTTTCAAAAGCTTCAGGGCCAGCAGATTAGATGGCCAACAGCTTGGACAATGAGGTTGCCTGTAAGAAGTATTTTAAAGGAAGTGAGTGACGTAGATATTGAGTGATTGAGAGTATTTCCATTTTTAAGGCACAGGTAATTGAAGATTGGAGGTGGGTTAAAACTATGGATGATAAGAGGCCACAGTTGGAAGATTAGAGAAATCATCAAGGTTTGTGGTGCTGAAGGAAATTAAGGGGTAGGGGAGGGCAAGGCAATGGAAGGAATAGGAATGAACATTTGAAAATCAAGATTTTCAGGTGACAGGTTATTTGGGACTGGGTATGTGTTCAAACACAGTAAACAATAATTTTGGACAGTCTCAAGTGTATGGAGGAAAGACTGTGGAACACCAGCCAAGTGTATGTTGGGACAGTCAAGTACAGAGTTAACAAAAACCTAGATGAGGGTTTCAGCAGCAGATGAGCTGAGAAAGTGGTGAATGATCTCTAGATGGATATAGACCATCTTGAGGATGGCATGAAAGTGAAGCTCATTTTGGAGTGACTTCTGAAACTAGGGGACTGAACAAAGTAATACATTGTCTGTTTGATGTTTTGGGGAGAGGTGGATTCAGAAACCTGAAGAACAATTTGGTGAACAGCCTGCAAACCATGTTAAAAACTAAAAGAATTGTGGATGCTGGAAATCAGAAATAAAAACAGAAATTGCTGGAAAGTTCAGCAAGTCTGGCAACGTCTGTGGAGAGAAATCAGAGTTAGCATTTCCGGTCCAGTGACTCTTCCTCAGACCTGTTCTGGATGCTGCAGTCTTAAATAGAACACTGACCATGAACTTTGACCTCTATTTTGATCACACCCCTTCCCTGGTGTCGTCTTTATGTGAGTTTGCTCTCAGCAGAGCTGATGTATTTTAAACTGTTCATACTTAGCATTAGCACCCCCTATGTCATTTGCTCTTGCCAACATTTCCTGATGCTCTTCCTCTGTAATAGATTACTTTTCATTCCCTTTCAGTCCAAAGAAAAGTTATGTTGGACTCAAAAGCTTTGCTCTGTTTCTCTTTCCACAGATGCTGCTTTATCTGCTGAATTTCTCCAGCACTTTCTGATTTTATTTCTCCTGGCGAATTCCTCCAGCACTGTATTTTTATTTCTAGCTTCCTAATTGTGATTTCAATTCCAGGTTTATCAAATTCAAATTCCACTAATTGCTGTGGTCCTCAAATCACTAATTGGATCTCTGCATTACTTGCCTAGTGAAATTGTCACTACTCCACCATCTTGCCATTGACACTACATAGCACTAAAAGAACAAATGGAAAGTGAATTGTAATAAACTTTAGAACTGCAGAAAACTAGCTTGTTATATAGTTAAATCATGAACTTAATCTCCCACTTTGTTCTTATCCATCTGAATGGTTGTCATAAAATAATATTTTTCACCCAATTTACTTTTACTCTCTCTGACAGGTTCTAGTGTGTAGAACTCTGATGCTGATTGATTGTATCAACATCACTTTCTCTGATCTGGGTTCAGTTGGGTCAATTCCTTGAACTAGGATAAAGTGAGGACTGCAGGTGCTGGAGATCAGAGTTGAAAAGTGTGGAGCTGGAAAAGCACAGCAGGTCAGGCAGCATCAGAGGAGCAGGAGAATCGATGTTTTGGGCATAAGTCCTTCATCAGGAATCCACATACACAAATACAGATAGTCATAGAGTCATACAGCAACAGGCCTTTTGGTTCAACTTGTTTGTGCCGATCAGAGATCCCAATTGGAGTCAAGAGTGTGGTGCTGGAAAATCACAGCAGGTCAGGCAGCATCTGAGGAGCAGGAGGATCGACGTTTCGGGCACGAGCCCTTTATCAGACTCATGCTTGAAACATCTATTCTCCTTCTCCTTGGATGCTGCCTGACCTGCTGTGATTTTCCAGCACCACACTTCTTGACTCAGTTGTTGGTCTGTCACTCTAATGCAAAATTAACCATTGTGTTGTTACCAATTAGCAGTGTTCTGTAGCTGATGATTGACTCCCTTGATTCTGGCACCAGAGAGGCAGTCTCCCACACTGCAATCATATGTGCCTTTGAATGCCGGCATCAACAACATCGTATTTGTCAACTGTCTCTTTTGCCAAGGTTAACGCAGAGATTTGGTATAATGTAAATCCTTCACAGTATCCTCCCAGGGGAAGTATAGCAACTAAAACTCCAATCCTCTTGAGTTTTCCCATACACCCAGCAGCCTTGTCTGAATCATCACCAAACTTTTCTCACTACCTCCCCCACACTGGGATCTCTGTATTGTGTGCAAGCTATTGTGGGTGGCACGGTGGCACAGTGGTTAGCACTGCAGCCTCTCAGCGCCAGAGACCCGGGTTCAATTCCCGCCTCAGGTGACTGACTGTGTGGAGTTTGCACGTTCTCCCCGTGTCTGCGTGGGTTTCCTCCGGGTGCTCCGGTTTCCTCCCACCATCCAAAGATGTGCAGGGTCAGGTGAATTGTCCATACTAAATTGCCTGTAGTGTTAGGTAAGGGGTAAATGTAGGGGTATGGGTGGGTTTCGCTTTGGCGGGTCGGTGTGGACTTGTTGGGCCGAAGGGCCTGTTTCCACACTGTAATGTAATGTAATCTAATCTAATCTAATCTAAATCTATTGAGGAGAAAAAGACCCATAATGCTTTGATTTTTTTTTTACTTTTGGACTTGTATGTGTTGCTCTCTCTTTAGAAACACATATTTAAGTTTACTATGCTTTATTTTTGCCTGTACCTTTGCCAAGTCGGCCTTTCTTTTTGATCATTCAATATGCTGAGCAGAGAATTTCAACTGGATTTTGAGGTCAACTAATTGGACCTTTTCATATAGTTGACTTCCTTGCCAAGCACCATTTCTAAGAGACGGTCAGTAATGGTCAGGTCAGTGAATAGGGCAGTTCCCTTGGAGAGACTCATGGCCGTTATTACCTGGATTGTTGGCTTTGTCAACAACGGGGCTCTCTCTGGTTTTGCTAATGTTACAGTCAATTTATTAACTGAAAGATATAATTCAATATTTGTCATTCGTTATCTCTGTTCTCTTCTGAACCTTGCAGGACAAACTGCATCACATGGATTTGATGGGAAAATGTCTGCTTGTGAGAGGAGAGAAGCGTACCATAGCCTGTCATTCACTACCGACTACAATAGCTGGAGAGATGGGAAAGGCAAACAATGTGCATAGGCAACGCTGCCTTGAGGAATATAAGAAAATCCTGAAAATGTGCCAATACTATGGCATCTCTTTTACTGAAAGAATGCTTGAGAAAGGTAACATTCAAATGTAACTCTGTGCAGCCTACTTCCCAAATCCACCAAACGCCACAATATAAACTTTCATTGTGGTCAGTTCTTGTAAATCCCAATTTAGATCCCCACTTTTCAATGAAGGGGTGGAGTTGGGAACCTGCTTTTTTGTCGTGGATCCATTATTTTACCAATACAGATAAAAATGTTGGATATAACTTGACATCTGTACAAACATGGCATACAATCATGGAATGATCATGGAGAATTTAGTAATCTTTTTTCCTCATGTCTATTCTGAACCTTAACCATCTCCTTTGTTTGAAGGCCACTCGTTGTTCAATTACTATTTGCGTATCAATTCTTGTCTTGAATTTCTTCATTTCCTTTTCAACTCGTTGACAGTTCTCTGGTGTGTTGATATCAAACTGAAATGTGACTGGTTTCTTTACTTCAAAACTTGAACTTCATGTCAGTGGTTGTAAGTAGCTCTAGGGATTGGGTCAAAAGCATAATATCATAGAGGCTGGAGATCTGAACTAAAAACAGAGAATGTTGGAGATCCTCAGCACATTTAGCAACATTTGTGGAGAGAGAAACCGATAACATTTCAAGTCCTATCTTACTGTACTGAGGAACTCAACAGAAGTGTCAAATTCAACTCTGAGCATTAATTCCATGATCATGTGTCAACTTATTGTGACTATTCCCTGACTAGTTTTAACTATTGCATTTCTACAACATGTATATTTGAGTGGAATTTGTTGATTCACTGAGTTGAGTACAGAGCTAATCTGGAATGTGATGTAGAGGTGAAAGGGTTCCGAATTCTTTAAAGTAATGTATAATACATTCCATATGCATACCATCCATGTCAGTATTTCATATGCACCACCTGCTGACTTTCTACAGCACTTTGTATTTATTTCAGATCTTCAGCATTTTTGTTTCTGTTTTATACACCCCAATAATCTTGCACTCTGCTTGGCCTCCATGTTTTGCTCCCAGATGCTTCACTATGCATGATCCCTAGCCATGCTTTTAATGCAAAGACTTCATTCCTCCGCCCTACCATTCTCCTGGACTCTTTATAAGAGATTCACTCCTAAGGGATAAAGTTACATGCAGTTGAATCAGGAAGATTTGATTCATCTTAGCTGTATAAGGAAATCCAATTGCAATCCCTTTTTGGAAGATGTTCTCAAAGGTGAATTCCTTCAGTGCATCTTGTATATGTTACGTTCACTGATGGAGTGAGTAAATGGTGAATATTGAGGGTGGTTGATGTAGTACCAATCAGACTATTTGAGTGCTGTTGGACCTACGCACATCCAGGTAGTCATAGAGTCATACAGCAACAGGCCCTTTGGGTCAACTTGTTTGTGCCGATGAGAGATCCCAATCTGAGTCAAGAGTGTGGTGCTGGAAAAGCACAGCAGGTCAGGCAGCATCCGAGGAGCAGGACAATTGATGTCAATCCTCCTGCTCCTCAGATGCTGCCTGACCTGCTGTGCTTTTCCAGCACCACACTCTTGACCCTGACTTCCAGCATCTGCAGTCCTCACCTTCTCTTAGGAAGTCTCAATATGACCTTGTCTGATTTGACAGCGTTTGACCCATATCCCTCTAAACCCTTCCAATCATATACCCATCCAGATGCCTTTTAAGTTTTGTTGTTGTTGTTTTATTATTATATAACGTTTCTGTTATTATATAACTGCCTCCACCAATCCTTTGGGCAGCTTGTTCCATAGGTGCACCGCCCTCAGTGTGAAAAAAATTACCCCTGAGGTCCTTTTTAAATCTTTCTTCTCCCTCCTTAAATCTACACCCTCTAGTTTTGGACTTCCCCACCCTAGGAAAAAGACCTTGGCTATTCACCCTTTCCATGCCTCCCATGATTTCATACACCTCTGTAAGGTCACCCCTCAGCTTCCAACACTTCAGAAAAAGAAGCCTCAACCTATTCAGTCTGTTCCTATGATTCAAACTCCCCCAGTCCTGGTAACATCCTTGTAAATCCTTGTGACTTAAAGCTCACTGGTCTAGAATTCCCTGGCTTTTTCTTACAGCTTTCCTTAAATAATGGCACCACATTAGCCAACCCCCAGCTTTCTGGAGAGTATTCTATCATACTTGTAGATTTAATTGGTATCCTCCGGTTCTTGAACCTTCCATCGTTGAGAATGGCTCCTCTTCATTGACTCGTCTAGATCCCTTACGAACCGTAACACTTCTTTTAAATCTTCTTTCAAACCCTCTTTCTTTGAAGAAGACCAATCCTGTTATTCAGTTTATCCCCTTGCCGCTGTATCCAGAGCAATTCTCATGAATTTTCTGATGCAGAATTGAACGCAGTCCTCCATTTGAAACCAAACCAATGTTTTATAAAGGCGTTTTATTCTTTCTTGGAATGTCGGCCAGAATTTGTTGTTGATTCTTAATTATTCCAGAGAGGATGGCAGTTGCCTTCTTGTATTGATGCAGAGGTGTGTTGCACATGCACCCACAGTGCTGTTCAGAAGAAAATTGAAGGATTTTTCTCCTGAAGATGCTGCAGGAAATGTAGTGTATTTCCAAGTCAGGACGGAAGTGACTTGGAGGGGAGCTTACAGATGGTAGTGTTTCCAGGTATCTTTGTCTTTCTAGATGGTGGAGCTTACAGGTTTAGAAGATGCTGCCAAAGGAAGCTTGGCAGTTGTGCATCTTGTAGATGATTTATATTGCTGCCACTGTGTGTGAAGGGGTGCAGGGAGTGAAGGTGCTTGAGCTTCTTAACTCATCCAGGTGAATGGAGAATATTCCATCACATGCCTGAGTTGTGAATGTTGGATAGGTTTTGGGATTTGGATGATGAGATACTCACTGCAGAAGTAAAAATATAGAAATTCAGAGAAGGAATAGGCCATTGAGGGGAATCTGATGGCTTAGTGACATAATTGCTTTACTGTTAATCCAGAGACCTAGATATTTTCTAGGGACTCGAATTGGAATCCCACTATGATAGATAGTGGAATTTGAATTCACTATAAATCTTAAGAGTCTAATATTGACCAATGCTGATCATCAGAAAAAACTATATGGTTCACTAAAATGCTTTATGGAAGGAAACTGCCATTGTTACCTGGTGTGGACCACATCTGACTCCAGACCTGATGTGTTTGACTCTTATTTGCCTATTAAGGAGGAACAATAAATGCTGGTCTAACAAGTAATGACCATATCCTGTGAATGATTTTTTTAAAAAAGGTTTAGCCCATTGAGCTGTTTTCTATTTGACACGATCATGGCTAATCTGTCTATCAATATCTTATTCCTGCACTGCCCCACCTTTAATCTCTAGAAATTTAATTAATTCCTGAATATATTCATTCACTTTAGCTCCACAATCCTCTTCTTTAGAGAATTCCATAGGTTCACCACCCTCTTTCTGAGTGAAGAAATTTCTCCATATCTCAGTCCAAAATCGCCTACCACATATCATGAGACCTGGTTGCTTTGGATCCCCAGCTAAAGAAAATATCACCCCTACCTCCAGTCTTTCAGCCCTGTCAGAATTGAATATTTCAATGAGATTTCCTCCTCATTCTTCTGAACATCAATTTATACAGGCCGAGTTGACCCACTCCCTCATTTGGAAGATTGACCACCACAGTTTTCAGTTAGATGAACCTTTTCTGGTACCCTCTATTGCATGTATATTTCTTGGATAAGGAGAGCAGGAGTTCGCACAATATTCCAGATGTGGTCTCTCCAAGCGCTGTACAGCTGCAGTAATACTTCCTTGTATTCAAATCCTGTTGTGGTGAGGGTCAACAAGCCATGTGGCTCCCTAAATGTTTGCAGCACCAGAATACTTGGTTTCAGTGACCTGTATACAAGGACACTTCATGTATATCCTTTGAATATCAATATTTCCCAATCTATCATCATTTAAGTAATATTCTATCATTCTGTTTTTCTCACCTCATTGGCCAATCTCCACACTATACTGTATCTGCCATGTATTTGCCCACTCACTCAACTTGTACCAATAACTCTTCCCATACTCTTCACCACTCTCAATCCCACCTAGAATTGTCATTTACAAACTTGAAGATATTGAACTCGTTTCCCTCATCCACATCATTGAAATATATTGTGAATAGCTGAGGCCCAAATACTGATCCCAGAGGTGCCCATGTGTCACTCCTTTCCAGTTCACTAACAACGTTTTTATTCCTCCTATTTTCTGTCAGCTAACAAATTCTCAATTCATGCCAGTGTATTACCACCAGTTTCAAGTGGATTGATTTTGAACAACAACCTCTAGCTTTATCCAAAGTGTTATGGACCAGGCTAGACCCCTTCAAAATATTTTAAGAAGGTAGCCTAGACCCTAACTTTTTCTTATTTTAAAGGCAGATGTGAAGTGGATATTCCAGGTGTGATACAGCTGGTTAAACCACTTGGCTTTAAGCAGCACAGAAAGTATTTAAACATTACAGTTGAAACATAAGCAAAAGAAAACGGAAATTAGAATATTTTATCTATTGGAAAACTTAACTGACCTTAATCAGCAACTTTGTGGGCGGCACGGTGGCACAGTGGTTAGCACTGCTGCCTCACAGCGCCAGAGACCCGGGTTCAATTCCCACCTCAGGCGACTGACTGTGTGGAGTTTGCACGTTCTCCCCGTATCTGCGTGGGTTTCCTCCGGATGCTCCGGTTTCCTCCCACATCACAAAGATGTGCAGGATCAGGTGAATTGGCCATACTAAATTGCCCGTAGTGTTAGGTAAGGGGTAAATGTAGGGGTATGGGTGGGTTTCGCTTCGGCGGGTCGGTGTGGACTTGTTGGGCCGAAGGGCTTGTTTCTACACTCTAATCTAATCTAATCTAATCTTAACTAAGGAACTGTTTCAATCCAGTAACGTCCCATAAACACACCCCTTGGCAAAAAAGGTAAATGAAACACCAATTCTTACGGGCGGAACATTTCAGAGAGAAAGTCAGTCAGGAATCATGTGCTGAAGATACAACCTTCCTGGACTGCAACATCTTGTGACTGCCACAGGTAAACCAAACTCGAAAAAACCTGAAAGGGGAGAACTAGTCACTCCCTTGCCACTGTTAAGTGAGGTTCTTTCTAGCCTCCTCGACATCTCTACCTTTACAACCTCTCTTAAAGAAACAAAATGACCTTGTTAAATGGCATTGTCACAAAAGCTTTCTAAAACTTCCAAGCTTTGAACCCCCCTCTTAACTTACAGCACTGATATGACTGGTCCAGTTCAGTTTCTGGTCAATGGTAGCCTCCAGGATGTAGCTATCAAGGGGTGATGGTTAGATTCTGTCTTCTTGGAGATGCTGTTTGCTACATATTTGGAAAAGATGTTGCACACCACTTGCCTAAATATTGTCCAGTTGTTGCTGCATGTGGACTTGGATATTTCTATATGTGGGGGATTGTGAATTATGTTGAACATTATGCAATTTATCAGGGATTAACTTCACTTTTGAATGAATGACAGGGTTCAATATCCATGGAAGCGAGCCGATTCATCCCAAAAAGCCTGTAACAGAGTTTAGCATCTACTCCATTTAACATAATAGTAGTGCCACACAACCAATGTTACCTCTACTATTTCTGGTATCTGTGAGTAGATTGACTGGCACATTGAGCAGAAGCAATTTTCTCAGTGTTATCTATTGGAGGTGTGCATTTATATTATTTTGCAGTTACAGGTGTTCCATCTACTCAAATAAATAAATTTGTTTACTCACCTCAGAAGTCTGGGCTCCTGTCTAGTCATGTCACTACATAATTTAGTAATCTCTACATTACTCCAATGCCACGTGCAAGTGAGTATAGAAATAACAGGATAATGGATATATTGCTGGAAATTTTGTGCAGTAGAGAGGTCTTTAGATTCATGAGGGACTGGGAGTGGCTCTGGCAAAAATAGTACCTGTACAAATTAGGTGCACCTGAACACCTTGTCGGCATCTTGCTAGTGCCATTGGGTGGACTTTAAACTTGCTTGGTATGGGCATGGGAACCAAGAACGATTAGTAGAGCAGAATACTAGGTCTTGCTGGCATAGGGCTTGCAGGGAAACAGCTGGCACTAGCATGCAGAATAATAATTTAATCACCGAAATCGGGTAGGAGAAAAAGGAAGGACATCCAATGCATAATGCATGTATGTTAATACACAGAGTATGTAAATAAATTTAAGAGTTACAACCCAGATTGCAGTGTGGATTTGTGTTGTTGTGGTGGTGACAGAGGCCTGGATCAAGGAAGGGTAAGATAATGTGTTAAATATTCCTGGGTATAAGTTATTCAGGAAAAATAGAGAAAGGAAGGAAGGGTGCGGGGTGGCAGTGTTTGCTAAGGAGACAGTTACAGTGCTGGAAAAGGAAGATGTCTATGTGTAGAGTAAATGTGGCCAGAGCTATGGAAAATGAAGGGGAGGTGGTAGTTTAGTAGCAATGTCACTGGATGATAATCGAGAACTCCAGGCTAGGTTTCTGAGGACATGGGTTTCATGGGACCATAAGAAATAGGAACAGGAATAGACCTTTCAGCCTCTTGTGTCTGCTCTCCCATTCAATGGGATCATGGCTGATCTAACATTCCGAGGTAAAAACAATGACTGCAGATGCTGGAAACCAGATTCTTCTGGATTAGTGGTGCTGGAAGAGCACAGCAGTTCAGGCAGCTTTCAAGAAGCTTCGAAATCAACATTTCGGGCAAAGGCCCTTCATCAGGAATAAAGGCAGTGAGCCTGAAGCATGGAGAGATAAGCTAGAGGAGGGAGGTGGGGAGAAAGTAGCACAGAGTACAATGGGTGAGTGGGGGAGGGGATGAAGGTGATGGGTCAGGGAGGAGAGGGTGGAGTGGATAGGTGGAAAAGGAGATAGGCAGGTAGCTCAAGTCCAGACAAGTCATGGGGACAGTGCTGAGCTGGAAGTTAAGAACTGGGGTGAGGTGGGGGAAAGGGAACTGAGGAAACTATTGAAGTCCACATTAATGCCCTGAGGTTGAAGTGTTCCAGGGCGGAAGATGAGGCGTTCTTCCTCCAAGCGTCTGGTGGTGAGGGAGCGGCGGTGAAGGAGGCTCAGGACCTCCATGTCCTCGGCAGAGTGAGAGGGGGAGTTGAAATGTTGGGCCACGGGGCGGTGTGGTTGATTGGTGTGGGTGTCCCGGAGATGTTCCCTAAAGCGCTCTGCTAGGAGGCGCCCAGTCTCCCCAATGTAGAGGAGACCGCATCGGGAGCAATGGATACAATAAATGATATTAGTGGATGTGCAAGTAAAACCTTGGATGTGGAAGGCTCCTTTAAGGCCTTGGTTAGAGGTGAGGGAGGAGGGGTGGGCGCAGGTTTTACAGTTCCTGCAGTGGCAGGGGAAAGTGCCAGGATGGGAGGGTGGGTTGTAGGGGGGCGTGGATCTGACCAGGTAGTCACGGAGGGAACGGTCTTTGCGGAAGGCGGAAAGGAGTGGGGAGGGAAAACAGACCCCTCCCCACTAGACGCTTGGAGGAAGAACGCCTCATCTTCCGCCTCGGAACACTTCAACCCCAGGACTTCAACAGTTTCCTCATTTCCCCTTCCCCCACTGATCTAACATTCCTCATGCCCACTTTCCTGCTCTTTCCTCATAGTTCTTGATTCTCCTATTGATCAAGAATCTGTCAGTTTAACTTTATTGGTGAAAACCTTCTAGAAACATTTATTCAGAATAGAATCGGTAATCTCACAGAGAGAAAGTTTGAAAAGATTCAGGGTTTCTAAGGCGGAATTCATTTTGCTGGTATGTTTTGAAGAGATAATGCTGTTTATGTATTATACATTGGTTTCTAGAAGGCGTTTGCCACTCAACAAGCTTGTGACAGATGTTATACAAATCATGGCATCATGAACTCAAAATTGGCTGAGTTGATTAGATTAGATTACTTAGTGTGGAGACAGGCCCTTCGGCCCAACAATCCACACCGACCCGCCGAAGCGCAACCCACCCATACATTTACCCCTTCACCTAACACCTGAAGAAGGGCTTATGCCTGAAACGTCGATTCTCCTGTTCCTTGGATGCTGCCTGACCTGCTGCGCTTTTCCAGCAACACATTTTCAGACCTAACACTACGGGCAATTTCGCATGGCCAATTCAACTAACCTGCACATCTTTGGACTGTAGGAGGAAACCGGAGCACCCGGAGGAAACCCACACAGACACGGGGAGAATGTGCAAATTCCACACAGTCAGTCGCCTGAGGTGGGAATTGAACCCGGTCTCTGGCGCTGTGAGGCCGAGTTATAGAGTATAGAGCTTAATGCTCAATTAATATTTTTCGGGCGGGAGGAAGATTCATAGTAGAATTCCCCAAGGATCAGTTTTGAAGATTCCTTTACCTGATATCAGTTAATGATCTGGATCTTGATGCACAGGGAAGAATTTCAAAGTTTGCAGATGACACCAATTTTGGAAGAATTGTAAACTGAGTAGGATAATATGGAACTCCCAAAGGACATTGACAGGTTGTTGGCATGTAGAGATAGTTAGCAGATGTGATTCAATGCAGAAAGTTGTGAGGTAGTGAACTTTGGTCGGAAAACATTGACAGACAATGTAAAATAGGGCCTACAATTCTCAATGGAGTTCAGGAGCAGAGGGATCTGAATGTATATGTTAAACAGATCATTGAGGGCAGCAAGGCTAGAAACTTTGATTGGGTTGCAGAGTACAAGAGAAAAGAGGTAATCTTGAGCTTGTAGAAGACACTTGTTCAACTTCTACTGAACTAATGTGTACAGTTGTGGGTACCACATGGAAAGATGTGAATGCATTTGGAGAAGATGCAAAAAAAGGTTTACAAGAATGGTCCCAGAAATGAGAAATTTCAATTATGAGGACAGATTGAAGTAGTTGGGTCTGTTCTTCTTGTAGCCAAGAAGGCTGAGAGGAAATTTGACAGCGGTTTTCAAAATCATGAATGGGCTGGAAAGAGATCAGTGTTTCTGCTCATAGAAGGTGAAAGTGCAAGAAGACGTAGGTTAAAAGTAATGTGCAACTCAAGCAAGAGTGATGTGAGAAAATAATTTTTCACTCATTAAATAGTTAGGATATGAAATGCACTACTTGGAAATATTGTCAGGGCAGATTCAGTTGAGGCATTCAGGAAGGTATTGGATGTTTATTTGGATAGAAAAAGTATGCAGGGATATGGAGAGATTGTCTCTAGATAATATAACTAATACAGACACAATGGGCATTGAATGGCCACCTTGTGTATCATATCAACTAGGGAGAGGCTGAAAAGGCTGGGGCTTTTTCCCTGGAGCATCAGAGGCTGAGGGGTGACCTTAGAGGTTTATAAACTGATGATGAGGGGCATGGACAGGGTAGATAGACATGATCTTTTCCCTGGAGTGGGGGAGTCCAGAGCTAGTGGGTATTGGTTTATGTTAAAAGGGGAAAGATTTAAAAGGGACCTTCGAGGCAACTTTTTCATACAAAATGTATGGAATGGGTTGCCAGAGGAAGTGGTGGAGGCTGGTACATTTACAACATTTAGGAAGCAACTGGATGGGGATATGTATCAGAATGGTTTAGAGATCTGGCAAATGGAACCAGATAAATGTGAATATCTGGTCAGCATGGACGAGTTGGACCAAAGGGTCTGTTTCTGGGCTGTACATCTCTGACTAATTCTGTGCTATCAAAGCACTAGTTAATAGCACGAAAATTAACTTATGGAATTCAACCTGGAGAAGTGAGTGGTGAGGTACTGGGGTGGGTAAACCAGGCAAAGCAAAGTGTATTTAATACTAAGAAGTGTAGAGGAAGTGAGAGCACTAGGAGTGAATATCCACAATTCCCTGAAGTTAGCTGGACAAGTAAATAAGATTATTAAAAGGCCATATGGAATCACTTTTTTTTTAGCTGAGGTATGGAATTTGAGATTAAGGAAGTTGGACTACAAAACTATAAAACCTCGAGTTAAGTCATAACTTCAGTACTGTCTGCAATTCTTAACACCTCATTACAGAATAGATGTAATTGAACTGCTAAGGGATATAGGAGATTCATGAGGACGTTGCCAAGACTTAGATAACTGTAGCTATGAAGAAAGATTGGATTTGATTTGATTAAGGCATGTAAAATTGAGGAGCATGGATGGGAAGTATCGGGGTCAGTGATGTTCTGTATGGTTGTGAAAGCATTCATGATTGATTGAATGCAATATGCACCCACCCAAGGGACTCTTATCAGAAGAGAAGGAGATTAATTGAGACAAAGCTGGGACTAGTTCTGTCCTAATATAGGTCATATTCATGTGCTTCGAGAGGCTGGTCATGGCCCGCATCAACTGTAGTCTCCCAGCCTGCCCTGATCCCCTATAATTTGCCTACTGATGGAACAGGTCCACAACGGACACCATTACCCTAGCCCTGGAACATCTGGACGTAAGATTCCTCCTCATTGACTACACTCCGTGTTCAACAACGTTATCCCCTCCAGATTGATCTCAAAACTCCAAGATCTTTGACCTTGCCCTCTGCAACTGGATCGTCATTTCTCTGACCCACAGATCGCAATCAGTGAAGATAGACTATACCTCCTCCACAAAAGTACTCAACATTGGATCCCTCCCAAGGATGAGTCCTCAGCCTCCTACTGTACTTACTGTACACCCACGACTTTTGCCAACCTCTGAATTAACTCCATCTGCAAGTTTGCTGATAACACAACTGTGGTAGGACAGATTTGTAACAACGACTATTCCGAATACAGAAAGGAAATTGAGAACTTGATGACGTAGGTGGGCTGTGTTCTCCTCCTTTCTTTCTGAATTTCTGATCAGTTTTTTTTTAGTTTTGTCAATGTTGACAGATGTTGCTCTCATTGCACCACGTCAATGGAACTGAGGTCGAGAATGTGGGGAACATCAACTTTTTAGGAGTGATAATAACCGACAACCTGTCCTACACTTCCCATATAGATGTGACGGTCAAGAAGGCACAACAACACCTCTTCTACCTCAGGCAGCTCAGAAAATTCAGCATGCCCAAAAGGTCCCTCACCAACTTTTATAGATGCACCATTGAAAGCATACTGTACATAATAGCCTGGTATGGCAACTACTCTGCCCAGGACTGTAAGAAACTACAAAAGGTGATGTGCACAGTCTGGACCATTATGAAGCCATCCTTCCATTCATGTACTCCATTTACATGGTTTGTTGCTACGGAAAGGCTGCCAACATCATCGAAGACCCATCCCACCCCAGTAATGTTGTGCTACAACTTCTTCCGTCAGGCAGAAGATATAGAAGCTTGAACACACGCACCCGCAGGAACAGCCTCTACCCAGTTGTTATTACCGATGAATGGACTCCAAAGCTTCAAATAATGCTGATCTTGCCTAGTGCACACCTGATGCAACATAACCTGCATGCCTCTAAGTTTTTTTTCTATTCTATGATCTGTATGTCCTTGCTTACTACGATTCACCTGTACTGTTCGTAAACAAAGTTTTTCACTATACTTTAGAACATGTGACAATGAATAAAAAAGGCAAGGTGGGCGGCACAGTGGCACAGTGGTTAGCACTGCTGCTCACAGCGCCAGAGACCTGGGTTCAATTCCCGCCTCGGGCAACTGACTGTGTGGAGTTTGCACATTCTCCCCATGCCTGCATGGGTTTCCTCCAGGTGCTCTGGTTTCTTCCCACAGTCCAAAAATGTGCAGGTTAGGTGAATTGGCCATTCTAAATTGCCCGTAGTGTTAGGTGAAGGGGTAAATGTAGGGGAATGGGTTGCGCTTCGGCGGGTCGGTGTGGACTTGGGCCAAATGGCCTGTTTCCACACTGAGTAATCTTAAAAAAAAGCAAATCAAATTTATGTAATCTGTAAATAATTACAGTAATGAAATTAATTTTGTATTGTTTCTTCAACTAGACACTTCTAGTATAAGAGCCCTTACCGATTTCTAATAATTTTTTGTTCTATTCTTTTATAATTTTTGATTGGAGCTGTGAACTGCGGACTGTGAGCTAAGGGTGACTTTTGGACTGTGAGTAATAGTTTGTGTCAAAAGGAAAACAAACAGGCATAAACATTAAACAAAAAAAACCCCAAAGAATTGCGAACTCTGGAACTAGGAAACAAAAACATAAATTACTGGAATAACTCAACAGGTCTGGCTGCATCTATGGAGAGAAAGCACAGTTAACATTTTGGGTCCAGTGACTCTTGTTCAGATCTGATTGTAGCTTGGAAAAGGTTGGCATATATGCTGAAGATGTGTTGGTGGGGTTGGGAGGTAAGAACAAATGATTGGTGGAGATGAGCCCAGAGAGAGACAGACAGACAGAGAAAGGTAGGGCAGACATATGATTGGGTATAACTCAGCCTGGCAGAATCCATAGCTGCTAATAGGAGCAATTAGTAGCTGACAATAAGGTTGTTGTCGTAGCAGCCCACATAAAGACAAGGGCCTGGTGTGTCAGGGTTAAGGTAAAGACATGGGAGAAGGTGCTCAGGCCCTGAACTTAATGAACTCAATGTTGAGCCCTGAAGGCTGCAGGATCCCCAAGCAGGAAATGACTTGCTGTTATTCCAGCTTGTGCTGAACTTTGTGGGAACATTGCAGCAAGCCCAAGGCAGAGATCTTGGTCAGGGAGCACAGTGATGTGTCGAAGTGGCTGGCAATAGGAAGCTGGAGGTCATTTTTGCAGACAGGACAAAGGTGTTGCGCAAAGCAGTCGCCCAGTCCACATTTCATTTCTCCACTGTAGAGGAGACCACATTATGAGCAGTGAATACAATAGACTAGATTGAATGAAGAGCAGGTAAATCGCTGTTTCATCTTGAAGGTGTGTCTGGGCCTTGGATGGTGAGGAAATAAACAAGTGGGATTTACACCTGTGATTGCAGGGGAAAGTACCATGGGGTGAAGGGTGGTGTTAGGAGTGGGCAAGGAATGGACCAAGGTGTTCCAGAGGAACAATCACTGGGGAAGGCTGACAAGAGAAGGGAGAGGATTTGATTTGATGCTGGTGAAGGCTGGTAAGTGGGAACTAGGGGTCCCTTTCGCTGTTATGAGTGGGAAAGGAGGAGTGAGGGCTGAAGTGTGGGAGATGGGTTGGACATGGCTGAGGGCCCTGTAAAACGTGGTGGTGAGGATTCCTCAGTTGAGGAAGAAGGTTGATATGTTTATATATCGATATATATCTATATCTTTGGGCTCCATCTCCACCAATCATTTACTCATGGATGAGACAGTCAGTTTGTCAAGGATTGGTCATAATTTGGATTAGTTTTCTGAAAAAATGGAATCTGGCTGTTGATTCTACAACTTGAATATTCAGAAGCTCCCTTCCTTAACCTCTTTATCAGCTCTTAGAATCTCAGAAAATAAAAAAAAACTAAATTATAAGTATTACTGCCTTTATCTGAGTGAATTGTAAAGGTGACCCTGATTGATATCTTCAGAAAATCAACCAGGAAACAATCTGTTCTGGGTCCTCTTTTGTTTGTAATTTATATTAAATGATTTGAATGAGAATGTAGAAGGCATGGTTAGTAAGTTTGCAGACAACACCAACATTGGTGACATAGTAGACAGTGAAGAAGGTTTTCCAAGATTACAAAAGGATCCTGATCAAACAGGTCAATGGGCAGAAAAATGGCAGTGGGAGTTCAATCTGGATAAGTGCAAGGGATTGTGATTTGGTACAAGAGTAGGGATCAATCTCAATTTCACCAGTTTCTTCATTTCCCCTCATCCCACTTTATCCCAGATCTAACCTTCCAATTTGGCGCCACCCTCTTGAACTGTCCTACCTGTCCATCTTCCTTCCCACCTATCTCTTTCCACTCTCCTTTCCGGCCTATCACCATCACCCCCCACCTCCATCTACATATCGCATTCCCAGATACCTTACCCCCACTTGATGAAGAACTTATGCTCAAAACGTCAACTGTCCCGCTCCTTGGATGCTGCCTGACCTACTGTGCTGTTCCAGCACCACACTTTTCAACTAGGAACCATTGGGATTAATTTTGAGAGTCTTTTGAAGGTGTAATTTTACTGTGTTACAAGTACAGGGGTTCTGTCTCCATGTCATAACTGCTGAAATCCTCACTCCATTCCTCTGACCCCCTAGATTTCGCAATTCTGTCACACTCTTGACTGGCTTTCTATCTTTGTCCCCACAAACTCCCTAAATTCCAAGTTCCTCTAAAACCCTGCTGCCCATATTTTATCTCATGTATACCAAGATCAATTCATCCCCAACATTCCTACACTCGTCAATCTATCTTGGCTTCTGGTTACCCTGATTTTTCACACTCCATGTCTGGTGAATGTGCCATCAACTATTGTGAGCTCTAGGAGTTCTCTCAGTAAACCCCTCAAACTCTCTCCACTTTTTTTTTAAAAGATGCTTCTTAAAACTGACTGTTTGACTTTGCTATTGGTATCACCCTCTTATGTCCTTGTACAGCTGTTGTTGATAAGTCTTGTGAAGCATTTTGGCATGTTTTACTATCTTTGCAAGGCTATACAAATTATTGGTGTAATGTTACAGTGGAAAATACTATTGACATCAAGTTTGAAGAGTTGTCTTTCATCTGTAAATCTATCTTTCTCTGCAGCTTTACTTCATCCTGGAGACAAATTGAAAATGGAGCCAGGTTTGAAATTAAGGCCTCCTGGGACTGGCTTGTTACCTAATCATGAAGTGGAAAAATGGGTCTCCACCAGGTAAAGAGGGGAGCCATGCTTTGCATCTGTGTGTCATTGTAAGGGATTTGTGCAAAACAGGTTTGTACCTGTTAAGGTAAAGGTTGAGGTAATGGTGCACAGGAAAGTTCACGTAGGAAGGGAGATAAATCAGATCATCCTTTCAAAAAAGGCACTTGATCTGAAAATAAGCAAGTAAGTAAAAGGAATTGGAGTAAATCCTATATCTGTCAGGCCTACACGACCATTCAGTATGATCGTGGTTTCTACTCTGCTTTCCTGTCCACTCCCCATATCTCTGAATTTCTTGAGACCAAAATGATGGCTATCCTAGCCTTAAATGTGTTTTCACTGAGAATCCACAACTCTCTTGTGTAATGAATTCCAAAGATTCACAAACTGTGGGGGAAAAAAAAATTCTCCTCATCTCCATCCTAAACAATTAGTCCCTTATCGACTCATTTTTCCCCGTTTTCCAGATACCCTGCCCAGGAAAGTAATCTTGTAAATTTCAGTGGCATCATCTAATGTCCTTCTGAACTCCAGGGAACATGGACTTTAGCAAGTTCTGAGAAGATTTGTAGCTCAGGTTGAGGTTCTGGATGGTTCACTCGCTGAGTTGGAAGGTTCATTTTCAAATGTTTCGTTACCATACTAGGTAACATCTTCAGTGAGCATCCAGATGAAGCACTGCTGATGTTTCCTGCTTTCTATTTATATGTTTGGGTTTCCTTGGGTTAGTGATGTTATTTCCTGTGGTGACGTCATTTCCTGTTCTTTTACTTATGGGGTGGTAAATGGAGTTCAAGTCAATCTGTTTGTTGATAGAGTTCCAGTTGGAATGCCATGCTTTTAGGAATTCTCGTGCGTGTCTCTGGCTTGTCCTAGAATGGATGTGTTGTCCCAGTCGAAGTGGTGTCCTCCCTAATCTGTATGTAAGGATACTAGTGAGAGATGGTCATGTCATTTTGTGGCTAGCTGATGTTCATGTGTCCTGGTGGCTAGTTTTCTGCCTGTTTATCCAATGTAGTGTTTGTTACAATATTTTGAAAATGACATTAGTTTTGCTTGTTGTCTGTATAGGGTCTTTCAAGTTCATTAGTTGCTGTTTTAGTGTATTGTGGGTTTGTGGGCTACCATGATACCACATTGACTTGGACCCCATTTACCACCCCCTGAGAAAAAGAACAGGAAATGATGTCACCAACCCAAGGAAACCCAAACATATAAATAGAAAGCAGGAAACGTCAGCAGTGCTTCGTCCAGAGGCTCACTGAAGATGTTACCTAGTATGGTAACGAAATGTCTGAAAATGAACCTTCCAGCTCAGCGAGCATACCTACATCCAGAGCATAGACTTAACTCACTCAGTTTCCTCTTAATGGACAACCCTCTTGATTGTAGAGAAAGCATAATCAAAAAAGAACTGCTCCACTTTGGCTGATGATGCAAGCACGTCACAATGTCTTTCTGCATTAACTGTGCTATATAAGTGAAAATTTATAAATTAAGAAATATGAGAAAGGACAAAGAAAGTAAAAAAACAAACAAAAATTAGAATTATGAATCAGAAATGAAAGGAAAGGCAAAAATCATCACAACATATTAATTCTATTTCTTTCTTCACAGGTATTGCTAGACCTGCTCTTTTTTTTATGTTAGTTGATGGGATGTTGGCATCGCAGGTTGAACCAGCATTTATTGTCCATCCCTAATTGCTCTTGAGCTGATTGACTGACTGAGTCAACCATTTCAGAAGGCAGTCAAGAGACAACCAAATTGCTGTGGTTCTGGAGTCATGTGTGGACAATAGTAAGGATGGCACATTTGCAGATTTCCTTTCCTAAAGGACATCTGTGAACCAGATGGGTTTTATTAAGAATCAACAATTGTTACATTGCTATCATTATACCAGGTTTTAATTCTAAATTGGGTGGGACTGGAACATTAGATTACTTAGGAATGTTATTGGACTTTTAATCTATTTTTCCACCACCTACCATTTTCCAACATTTTCTGCTTTCATTTGATTTTTGCAATCTGCAGTATTTTACTTTCGGTTCAGTAAATCTAGAAGCCAGGACTCCCCTCAAGAGCAATGGAATTTTAATTTCATTGATTAAATAAACATGCATTGAAATGCTAGTATCTGTAATGAGCATGGCACTTTAAATTTTTGTTAAAAACAACAATTTGATTTATTAATATCCTTTTATGGAAAGAAATCTGCCTTATCCAGTGTTGTCTACAGCAGGCACACAGCAAGGTGGTTAGATTTTGAGTCAGAGAGATCTACCCCTCAGAGAAAGTGCCTTCGGCCCATCGAGTCTGTGTAGGTCAAAAACATTACAATTCTAATTCAGTTTTCCAGCACTTAGAGTTATTGTGTCATAGAGATGTACAACATGGAAACAGGCCCTTCAGTCCAACATGCTGACCAGATACCCCAAACTAATCTCATCCCATTTGCCAGCGCTTGGCCCAAATCCCTCTAAACCCTTCCTCTTCATACATCCATCCAGATGTCTCTTAAATGTTGTAATTGTACCAGCTTGTGCCACTTCCTCTGGCAGTTCATTCCATCCACATGCCACCCTTTGTGTGAAAAAATTGTCCCTGAGGTCCCATTTAAATTTTTTCCCCTTTCATCCTAAACCTATATCCTCTAGTTCTGGACTCCCCATCCCCAGGGAAAAGACAATGTCTATTTACCCTTTCCATGCCCCTCATGAGCTTAGAAATCTCTATAAAGCCTCCAACGCTGTGGGAAAAACAGCTCCAGCCTATTCAGCCTCTCCGTATAGCTCAAACCCTTAAACCTGGCCCACAGTGTATATGTTTTAGCATTGCAAGTGTACATACAAACATTTTAACTGTTATGAATGTAGCTGCCTCTATCAGGGAGAAAGTGAGGTCTGCAGATGCTGGAGATCAAAGTTGAAACTTTATTGCTGGAACAGCACAGCAGGTCAGGCAGCATCCAGGGAACAGGAGATTCGACGTTTCGGGCACAGGCCCTTCTTCAGGAATGAGCAGAGAGTGTTCAGCAGGAGAAGATAAAAGGTAGGGAGGAGGGACTTGGAGGAGGGGCGTTGGAAATCATCCACCGCCAAACCACAACAACCCGACGGTCGGAGGAGGAGCGTCTTATCTTCCGACTGGGAACCCTCCAACCGCAGGGGATGAACTTGGACTTCACCAGTTTCTTCATCCCCCCTCCCCCCACCTTGTCTCAGCCGGATCCCTCCAGCCTGGCACCGCCTTCCTGACCTGCAGTCTTCTTCTTGACCTCTCCGCCTCCATCCTACTCCGACCTATCACCCTCACCTTGACCTCTTTCCACCTATCACATTTCCAACGCCCCTCCTCCAAGTCCCTCCTCCCTACCTTTTATCTTCTCCTGCTGAACACTCTCTGCTCATTCCTGAAGAAGGGCCTGTGCCCGAAACGTCGAATCTCCTGTTCCCTGGATGCTGCCTGACCTGCTGTGCTGTTCCAGCAATAAAGTTTCAGCTGCCTCTATCACCCTTGCAGGCAGTGAGTTCCAGTTTCTCACTATCCTCAATTGAAAAACATTTTGGTTAATCATTATTTGCCCTTTTTAATGGCCAGGATAGCCATGAAGTGGTACCAAACACCTAATAATATTGTTAGAGAGTTTCAGTTTCAATCAAATCTTTTCATTCAGATGCAACAAAAGCAGACATAGCTGATTCTGCGTAATCCTCTTCTCTTTTGTCTGAGGATATGGACAAAAATGTTGACAGCTGCCCCATACATCATGAACTGACGGTCTGACATACCGAACGATATGTTTCAGCTACATCCCAGACTCCTCCACCACCATGCTGGGTATTCATACGACAACAATGGTATACACATGAGCAACATTCACTGTGGGACTGCACAATATTGACTCTGAACCTCGCGACGCCTCATTCTATGAGTTTAAATACTGTACAGCAGGTCTACTGATTATTACCTACCATCCTCCTTCAATACTCCTTCATGTTCAACACAACCTGGAAGAAACATTGAGTGCTGTTTTATCGACAAAGATCTTGAATTAGGCAGCAAAACACTTTCAAAGACTCACTAATGTTTGATTGTAAATCTGTAGATTAACACAAAAACAAGTTTCCATCATTCCCTTCTGGATCCTTTCTTTATCTATAAATCAACTACCCATCGGAGAATAACACAGCTTTTGTTTGTAATTACCTGTTCAACATTATATGACACATCTGCAACAGATGGAATCTTGTGGCCTATAGGAGGGCACACTATCATGTGACACTCAAGAACACAGTTCTCCATTTTTAAATAAATTTCAACACCAATTTTAGAAATCAGCTAATTAACAAGTTTGGAATACTGCGAGACAGTGCAATGAAAGGAGGGAGCTAAAGTAAAATTATTTGGAAATATCCTACATTCAGCATGGAACGAGACTGTTCAGTCCAACTAGCCCACACCGACCATGTTCCCAAACTAAACTCGTCCCACTTGCTTGTGTTTGATCCATATCCTTCCAAACCTTTTCTAATCATGTACTTATCCAAATTGTATTTAAATTTTTTAACTGTACCTGTATACACCGCTTCCTTTGGCAGTTCATTCCACCCACAAACCACTCACTGCATCCCTTGTGGTTCCCACCTATCTGTAAATGCTTCAAGACCACCAGTGGTTGAAGTATGTTCCCTCTCCACGGACGTTGTGAAACTTGAAAGGGTTCAGTAAAGACTTACAAAGATGTTGTCAGGTTTGGGGGAGTTGAGAACTAGAGGACATAGGTTTAGGATGAGAGAGGAAAAATTTAAAAAGGAACAGTGGGCAACTTTTTCATGCAGAGGTTGGTATGTGTATGGAATGAGCTGACAGGAAGTGGTACAAGCTGGTACAAATACAACATCTGGGAGGCATCTGCATGGCAATGTGAAAAGGAAGTGTTTAAAAGGATATGGGCAAGTGCTGCCAAGTGGGACTAGATTAGCTAAGAATATCTGGTTGACATGGGCGAGTTGGGCTGAAGGGTCTGTTTCCATGCTGTACCTCTCTATGACTCTCTACCCAGGCACAGTTGTAACGGTGGAAGAGAGGCAGGGCAATTTAAAATGACAACCTGCTTCGTGCCCTGTTGCCAGATGGCTACTTTAGCCAGACACCGAGACAGGCGTACGATTAAGTCTCCCCATCTTCCATTGGATGCAGAACAATAAGGAACTTGAGGCTGAAGAGCAGGCAAAACTCCAGCAGATTCTTTAAATAACTAAAAAGTAAGTCAAACTTCCCATAACATATGTAAATGTGGCCCACAAAATCCACAGCTCTACAAACCAGATTGTTTGGCCAAACAGGTTGCAGGTCCCTCTGCGGCCCCGTCCTCTCTTTGTATGCCTCCTGCATGGCTGGGTCAATGTCAGGCTAACCGCAAAGTGACTCCAGGCTGAGCACCACAATCTCCGACTCCTCAAGCCTGGATTTCTGCCTCTTTGTCATCCCCTTGTGCATGGAGTTTTGAATAGTAGTACTACTTGCACCTTTCACCTTGCAGGCATTACATTTCTAACCATGGTCACACCCAGCCTTCTTAGGAACCGTTCGATTTTGTAAACCATAAGAATGAAGAGTTTCTGTTGAAAACTTTAGGATGACGCTGCCTGCTGAACAGTGTAGAAAAGTCTTTGACTAAACTTCTCAATATCCTAGACGGCTTATCGCTTTGGAACAACTTAATCGTCAGTTGGCTGAAAAAAAAGGTGAAATTCAGAGGGAGTCGAAGCTTGAAAACATTACCGTGAAGAATGTCAGTCAAGAGACAAAGCTGAGGTAAGTGTGGTTTGCTTCTTTCCCCACCTGCTGGAGCACAACCTCCTCCATATTCAAAGTTGACTTTGAGAAGTTGCTAACTCTTGCTGGATCCCATTTCACGTGACAACACAGTGAATATGAGCTGGTCAGTCTCAGTTCCCCATCATTTATCCATATCATTCTGCTTTGCTGAGTTTCAAATATTTCACCACAGTTTGAGGACTGGGGGGAAATTTTGCTGGTACTCCTCATTTGTTCTTCAAGCAACACCAGATCAAACAGATTATTTATCTCTATGTTCTTTGTGGGGACTTTGCTGTTCAAAAACAGATTGGCACAAATACTCATGTAAGATAATATTTAATCGTACATGAAGAGTACGGAGGTATTTATGAGAATGCTGAACTGTTCCCTTATGAGTACTATTTGGCAATGGACTGCCCCTCAGATGAACTCAATCCTGCCTAATGTATTCAATAGATCAAAAGTGGAAACTTCCCCAGTTACACAGCAGCCATACTGAAACTCACGCCAGAGTTTCAACCATCCTGTTCGCTGAGAACCTAACTGCTCTCAAACATTCCCGTTTCCTACTAGAACTCTTGAGAATCAAGATGTTATCTGTGTTAAAGCAAGACGCTTGGTATATTCAATACGAGCCAGCTCATCTATTCATCCAGATGGAGGCTGGGAGTCCTACTCTGGATTACAAACCAGTGGGTGTGCAGGCATGTGTGTAGGCGACCTGATTTAAGTTGTGAACTCTGGGTGAGTACAGGTGTGAGTTCTGCTGTGGACATCAATCCATAGATATAAATGAGAGAGTTTATGGTGTGGCTGTGAAATGGAAGTATACATTTAGCTGTGGAAAGTTGGAAAATTGGAAGTCTGTTTTTGACATTGTATTCTTTTGAGATGGATAAAATAGTGAAAGGTTGAGATTTTCAACCTGTAATCTCATTCCAGTTGTGGGAAGATCCTGGAACCTGATACTGGGGACAGAGTGGTTATGTATTTGGATAAACGTGAGTTCATCTGAGAGAACCAGTGTGGATTTGCAAAAGGCAAGTGAGGTCCCAAAAACAGTTGAACTTTTTCAAGAGGCACAAATGTAGTAGATATGGGAATCTCTAGCTGCTTTTTGTATAGATTCTAAAAAGCCATTTTGAGATGTTTCTGCACAACAGTAATTTTGAGCATCGTAACACTAAACTTACCAGAGTTCCACACTCTCTCTTTCAGCTTTTGCTGCTTCTACTTAACAGAGTTTATGTAGGTGTCTCTGACTACATGTGGTTTGGGGTGTGAGATGTTGCCCATATCATTATATGAGGATTATCAGCAAGATCCACACTTAATTTGTTCCCTTGTCAATGAGTCTTTCAGTGTCCTCCCTTTCCTCTGTCTTCCTTGAGATCAGCCATCAACCTTAAGTTGTGAAAAAAGACAGATGACTTGGCATGTGGACATGCTGTTCAGAGATGATTTCACATTATCATGGTTACAATACTGGAGAAAATAGCTTTAATGATAAAACTGAAATTAGTTCACCAGCCTTCCCACGTGACTTTGAGTTTAGAAAGGATGTGAAGACATTGGAGAGGGCACAAAAATTATTTGTTCTGTTGTGTAAAGCGATTAAGTATCTAAAAGGGTTAGCTGACATCATATCGAATATTAGTGCCAGTGATGAGTAACTTCAGTTATGAGCTTACATTGGAGAAGTTAGTACTATTTTTCTTCGAGAAAAGAAGGCTGAGAGGTGCTCTGATGGATGTTGGGGTCGATAGGAAGAAACTGTTTCGCTTGTGCTAAAATCAAGAACAGAGGGCAGATTTAAAATGATTAGCAAACAAGCAAAAATGATACAAGATTAAGCCTTTTCCCTGCAGTGAGTAATTAAGCTATGGAATACACTGCCTGAACTGGACGTTGGTTCATTTAAGGTTTTCATACAAACATAAGAAATATGAGCAAAAGTAGACAATCCAGCCCCTTGAGCCTTTATCAACATTCAACAATATAGAACATAGAACAGTACAGCACAGTACAGACCCTTCGGCCCACAATGTTGTGCCTAGCATTTATCTTAATCTAAGTTCAATTTAACCTATACACCCCTCAATTTACTGCCATCCATGTGGTTGTCCAGCAGTCGCTTAAATGTCCCTAATGTCTTTCACTGTACTACCACCGCTGACCGTGCATTCCACGCACCTACCACACTCTCCATAAAGAACCTATCTCTGACATCTTCCCTATACCTTCCTGAAATCACCTTAAAATTATGACCCGGGTGACAGCCGTTTCTGCCTTGGGGAAAAGTCTCTGGCTATCTACTCTGTCTATGCCTCTCACTACCTTGTACACATCTGTCTGGTCTCTCTTCCTTCTCGCCAATGTGAAAATCCCTAACTCACTCAACCTTTCTTCATAAGACAAGCCCTCCTGGAAAATTTCCTCTGCATCCTCTCTAAAGCATCTACATCCTTCCTGTAATGAGCCGACCAGAACTGGACACACAATACCAAGTGTGGTCTAACTATAGAGTTTGAAGCAAAACTTCGCAGCTCCTAATTCCCCCTATTAATGAAAGCCAAAACACCATACGCCTTCTTATCAACCCTGTCAACTTGGGGGGCAACTTTGAGAGATCTATCTAGATGGACCCCAAGATCCTGCTGTTCCTCCACACTGCCAAGAATCCTGTCTTTAACCCTGTCATTCAAATTTGACCTTCCAAAATGAATCACTTCACATTCATCCAGGTTGAACTTCATCGGCCACTTCTCAGCTCAGCTCTGCATCCTGTCAATGTCTTGTAGCCTGCAACTGCCCTCAACACAATATACAACACTACTGACCTTTGTGTCATCGGCAAACGTACTAACACACCCTTCCACTTCTTCATCCAAGTCATTTATAAAAACTACAAAAAGCAGAGACCCAAGGACAGATCCCTGCGGGACACCACTGGTCACTGACCTCCAGTTGGAATACTTTCCATCCACTACCATTTGCTGTCGTCTTTCAGCTAGTTAATTATATATCCAGAATTTCCCTGCATCCCATACCTCCCATCCCTCCATTTTTGCAGCAGCAGCAGGAGAGATGAGAGCGAGGACCGGGGGCTGCCGGGAAGGTAAATTAATCCTTTAATACCTTATCTTGTGGGATCAGTGGCATCCATGTTTGCAGCAGGAAAAGGAGCAGTGAGAGGGAGGACTAGGCGGATGCCAGGAAAGTAAATTAATCCTTTTAAAAACTTACCTTGTGGGATCAGCAATCTCCATATTTGCAGCCGCAGCAGGAGTGGTGAGAGTGATGACCAGGGGACTGCCAGGTAGGTAAATTAATCCTTTAAAAACTTAACTCATGGGATTAGCGGTTTACATTTTTGCAGCAGCACTGACAGCGGTGAGAGTAAGGTCCGGGGGCTACCAGGAAAGTAAATTAACGCTATAATAACTTGTATTGTGAATAGGCGGAGTGCACACTGAACAGGAGTGGATATGGGGCAATATCAAGGCTGATCTGTTTGTGTTCTACATTAAACATTCCCACATCCCTGTTAATGATTTTACTCCAAAAGAAAACTATTTCAATACTTTTATCCGAGAGATTTACTTCATAAACCTCATTGCCATTGATTACTGCATGAGAAGTACCATCGAGTCATAGAATCCTACAGAGTGGAGACGGGCCCTTTGGCCCAAACTGGTCCATGCCAACCAAAATGTCTGTCCATACTAATCCCATTTCCCTGCACTTGGCTCATATCCTTCTAATCCTTTCCTATCCATTTGTTTGTCCAAATGCCTTTTAAATGTTGTTAATGTTTCCACCTCAACCACTTCTGCTGGCAGCCCTTTCCGTACGCATGCCACCCTCTGCGTAAAAAAGGTTGCTCCTCAGGTTGCCTTTTATTCTTTCCCCTCTAACCTTAAACTGATGCCTTTTAGTTCTCCATTCCACAACTCTGGGGAAAAAGACTGAGTGCATTCACCCTATCCATGCCTCTCATGATCTTATGCACCTCTATAAGATTCCCCCCCTCAGTCTCCTACACTCTAAAGACAAAATTCCTAGCTTGTCCGACCTCTCCATATCACTCAGATCATTGAATCCAGGCAATATCTTTGTAAATTTCCTCTGCACTCTTTCCAGTTTAGTAACATCCTTCCTATAGTAAGTAATGTGACCAAAAATGAACACAATACCCCAAGTGACGTGCGGCCTCACCAACATCCTGTATAACTGCAAAATAACTTCCCAAGCTCTATACTCGATGCCTCAACTAATGAAGGCCAATGTGCCAAAAGCCGCCATCACTGTCCTGTCTACTTGTGACTCCACTTTCAGAGAGCTATGAACCTGAACTCCAAGATCCCTCTGTTCCATTGCACTCTTTAAGAGTCTACCATTCACCATGAAACTCCCACCTTGATTTGACTTTCCAAAATGCAAGGGGGCCTCGGACTTATTTATATTAAACTCCACTTACTATTTCTCAGCCAACTTTCCCAGCTGATCAAGGTCCTGATCAATTTCTGATAAGTTTCCTCACTATCCACGACACCTATTTTGGCATCATCAGCAAACTTACTAATCATGTCTTGTACATTCTCAACCAAATCATTGACCTCGACAACAAACAGCGATGGGCCCAGCACTGACCCCTGAGGCACTTCACTCGTCACAGGCCTCCAGTCTGACAAGCATCCTTTCACTATTAGCCTCTGCTTCCTACCATCAAGCCAACTTTGTATACAATTTGCCAGCTCCCCATGGTTTCCATGCGATCTAACCTTCCAGAGCAGCCTACCATATGGAACCCTATCAAAGACCTTACTGAAATCCATATAGACTACATTTTCTGCCCAGCCCTTGTCAACCTTCCTGACCACTTAATCAAAGAACTCTAATAAATTTGTGAGGCCTGATCTCCCACTCAAAGTCATGCTGCCTGGTCCTAATCAAACCCTGTCTTTCCAAATGTTATGTATATCTTATCTCGGAATCTTCTCAAGTAACTTACCCACCAAAGATGTTAAGTTTATTTGTCTATAGTTCCCAGGCTTTTCTTTGCAGTTCTTCTTGAATAATGGCACAACATTCACTACTCTCCAGTCTTCCCGCAACCTCACCTGTGGCAAATGATGGTGCAAAGATATCAACCAATGTCGCCACAATTTCTTCTCTAGCCTCTTGCAGTGTTCTTGGATATATCTGGTCAGGACCAGAAGGTTTATCCACACATTCTAATGCGTCCAACATCTCTCGTGCTGTGATATAGACTGTCCCCAAGATATCACTGCTAACTTCCCCAAGTACCCATGTCTTTCTCCAAGATAAACACAGAGGAGAAATATTCCTTGAGAACTTGGTCCATCTCCTGTAGTTCTACACTTAAATGTCTACTTTGGTCCTTGAGGGGCCCTATTCTCTCTCTAGTCATTCTTTTTCCTTTAATGTACTTAAAGTACCTCATTGGATTCATCCTAATCTTCTCAGCCAAGGCTATCCTGTGCCCCCTTCTCACCCTCCTGATTTCCTTCTTCAGTAAACTCCTGTGTTCCCTGATAAATCTCCAGTGATTACCTTGATCCCACCTGTAGCTGAGCCATTCCTCCGTTTTCCTGGTAAAAGCCTCAATATCTTTTGTCATCCAGGGCTCCCTATTCCTGCCAACCTAGCCCTTCACCCTCACAGGAACATAAAGACATTGAACTCTAGCTCTCTCACTTGCCAGAGGTCCTTTTGCCTGCAAACAAACTACTCCAAGCATTAAAGACTACAAGCTTCACGTTCCTGGCAATGAGGGATATTGCAAAACATGATGCTCCATTTTTTTTTCAATGTCTTATTTCCCCGAATGACATCTTCCACCTTAGCATTTGTCATAGTTGTGCTCAACTCTAATACTTAAAACTGTTGGCTGAGCTTATTTGGATACCCAGCCAATTCAGCTGCCCATCTGGATATCATAATTCCTCCACCTCAGTTATAGAAGCCAATGTATCTTTCTGTGAAGGCCAATTTGACTAGCAGTGGAACCTTCACAAAGAAGATTGCTGATGCAAATTGATACATGACCAGTCTGTCTGAAAAATGTAGAAGCTTGACTTCCAATTTTGCATTCTGTTTTTAACCCATTTATGACAATGCGTCCAAATTCAATGCTCCCACTCCACAAAAAATAATTACGTCCTAAAATTTCTTTAAATCTGTCCCCCTCATGGTGCCATTAAAACATGCTGATGACAACTCTATTTTAGTAAGACAGACCTTACTGAAAAGTACCAAACATTTGAGGCATCATTTAAGCCATATATACATTTATTTAACTTCCAGAATGTCCCTATTGTATTCGGTGCCTTTTCCATTTCGGTGAGTGAATAACACGTAAAGCAATTTTAACACCAATTGATCCCAGACATTTGTTCCCAACAAAGTCAAAAAATGCTCAAAATTGCTTTTACTGTCATTGGTGATTATATTCTTGTATCTTGATATCACAGTTTTTCTTCAAGCCCACATGCTACTCCTGTAATAAGGGCCAGATTTTCTGGTAACAGGCAATCCCACACAAGTAGCTACTCACTTTTTTTATATATGAGAAAAGGAAGTTCGATATAAACCGTATTCTGATCAGGCCACCTTCTGAAAAGCAAAGGCGCACTTCCATTCTGATGCACAGATCTGTCAAACCATTCCTGCTTTTCACAGCAGTAAGCAGCCGTAATCTAAAATATAAATGTTTCAGACAGCCAGTCTGCTGTCAAGTGTAAAAATAAAATAAGCTAAGGGTGATGTTAGGTTGCTGTGATTATTGACTGCTAAGTAGATAGGAGGATAAAGTTGCCAGGGATGTAATATGCTAAGGGGAGGTTGGATGCCAGGATAACAAATGGATAGAGATAGGGTGCGAAATAAGTAGAGTGCTAGGTGGGGTGGGGATAGCGCAAGGCCACAAGAGAGCAGGTAAATGTTTAGGGTCGGGGTGGACGGAAACAATTTGGTTTGGCAGTGGCGGAAGGAGATTAGATGTTGCATCAAGGAGATTTAGATTAGCAACACAGGCTTGGGTAGAGTCTGGCAGGTTGATGAGGGTTGGATTGAATCAGGATAGTTTGGTAGAAGGGAACAGATGGTCAGATTGGGCCGCAGTGGTGTCAGATTGGGTCTGGTGGCAGTGGTATGGGCATGGGGTCAGATTGGATCTAGTTTAGTTTAGGTCCGTGCCTGGACGAGGGGATTCAGTGGTTTGGGCCAGGGTTTGTTTGGTCCTGGGATGAACGTTTGGTGCGGTAGGGTTGCCGGTTAGGGCATGTGGGTATAAGTGGTGGGAGTGGTGGGTTAGCTATGGGATCAATTTAATAATTACTCCGGTGTTTACCTATGTATTTTATTTAATTTCATCATAACTATCTGAAGTCTCCAATGTTTTTATGGAGAGGTTTGTAATGTTAGATTAGATTACTTAGTGTGGAAACAGGCCCTTCGGCCCAACAAGCCCACACCGACCCTCCAAAGCGCAACCCACCCAGACCCATTCCCCTACATTTATCCCTTCACCTACCACTATGGGCAATTTAGCATGGCCAATTCACCTAACCTGCACATTTTTGGACTGTGGGAGGAAACCGGAGCACCCGGAGGAAACCCACGCAGACACTGGGAGAACATGCAAACTCCACACAGTCAGTCGCCTGAGGCGGGAATTGAACCCGGGTCTCTGGTGCTGTGAGGCCACTATGTTCTGAGCATAGTGAAATTGTCCAGGGAAAACTTGATCTTCTGGGTAATTCCTTCAGAAGGGAAGGAATCCTGCAACTGAGGAGATTCCACAGGGTCCCCGTGCACTTTACCAATTCTAACTCTGCACTACAACTGCCCAACCAGGGGAAAATCTGACCCAATGTTTCTTGTCCCTGTTAAATTACATCCTTTATTTTGCCTTCTAGGCTGCTACTATGTGACCTATCCGCAGTATTTATTTCAATGATTTAAGATCTCTTTCTCATGAAATGTTCATTCCCAGACCCAGTGTTTGAGATTACACTATTTTCTTGCCTTCCATGCTTGTACTTCATGTTCCCAATCAATGACACCAACCTTCTGTGCATTCATCCAGGTTTAGTATTTTCCAGTGGCCTTCCCAGCTGTATTTATAATAGTCATATTTATTCACTGATTTGACCTATCTCACAGGCATTTGATTTTGCTAACCACTTCTGGCCGTTGTCCTTTGAGACTACCAACCTCATTGATTCAAATCATGGAATCCCTACAGTGTGGAAGCTGACCATTTCGCCTGTTGAGTCAACACTGACCCCCTGAAGCACATCTCACCCAGACCTAGTCCCCTACCTAACTAGATAATGAAGTCAGCGTGACTAAGGGGAAGAGTAGGCAGGAAGCGGAGGGCGAACGCAGAGGGACTGGTGGTCTGAGGTGCATTTGTTTTAATGCGAGAAGTATAGTAGGTAAGGCTTGGGGCTTGGATTTGTACCTGAGAGTAAGATGTTATTGCTATTACTGACACTTGAGGGAAGGGCATGATTGGCAACTAAATATTCCAGGATATCGATGCGTCAGGCGCGATAGAGATGGAGGTAAAAAGGGTGGAGGAGTTGCATTACTGATAAAAGAAGATATCACAGCTGTAATGAAGGAGGGCACAATGGAGGACTTGAGCAGTGAGGCAATATAGGCAGAGTTCAGAAATAAGAAGGGTGCGGAAACAATGTTGGGATTGTACTACAGGCCTCCCAACAGCGAACGTGAGATAGAGGTACAAATACGTAGAGACATCATAGAAAGATGTAGGAGCAACAGGGTGGTGGTAATGGGAGACTTTAATTTTCCAAACATTGACTGGGATTCATTAAGTGTTAGAGGTCTGGATGGTGCAGAATTTGTAAGGAGCATCCAGGAGGGTTTTCTAGAGCAGTATGTAAGTAGTCCAACTCAGGAAGGGGCCATACTGGACCTGCTGTTAGGAAATGAGCTCAGCCAGGTGGTTGCAGTTTCAGTGGGAATAGTGATCACAATTCCATAAGTTTTTGAAAACTCATGGACAAGGATGAGAGTGGTCCTAAAGGAAGTGCTAAACTGGGGGAAGGCCAACTATACCAAAACTCGTCAGGAGATGGGGAATATAGATTGGGAACAGCTGTTTGAAGGGAAATCCACATTCGATAAGTGGAAGGCTTTTAAAGGGAGGTTAATTAGTGTTCAGGTAGAATATGTTCCTGTGAAAATGAGGGATAGAAATAGCAAGATTGGGGAACCAAGGATGACAGGTGAAATTGGGAGACTAGTTAAGAGGAAGAAGGATGTGCACATAAGGTTTAGGCGACTGAAGACAGATGAAGCTTTGGATGAATATCGGGAATGTAGGACCAATCTGAAATGAGGAATTAAGTGGGCAAAAAGGGATCAGTGGATATCCTTAGCGGGCAGGGTTAAGGAAAACCCGAAAGTCTTTTATTCCTATATAAGGAGCAAGAGGGTAACTAGGGAAAGGGTTGGCCCACTCCAGGACAAAGGAAGAAAGTTATGTGTGGAGTCAGTGAAAATGGGTGAGATTCTTAATGAGTACTTTGCATCTGTATTCACCGAGGAGAGGGACATAGCGCATGTTGAGGTTATGGATAGATCTTTGATTACTCTAGGTCAAGTTGGCATAAGATGGGAGGAAGTGTTGTGTACTCTAAAAGGCATTCAGGTGGACAAGTCCCCTGGTCCGGTTGGCATCTATCCCAGGTTACTGAGGGAAGTGAGACAGGAAATAGCTGGGGCCTTAACAGTTATGTTTGCAGCATCCTTGAACATGGATGAGGTCCCAGAGGACTGGAGAATTGCTAATGTCCCCTTGTTTAAGAAGGGTAACAGGGATAATCCAGGCAATTACAGACCTGTGAGCCTGACATCAGTGGTAGGGAAGCTACTGGAGAAGATATTAAGGGATAGGATATATACCCATTTGGAAGAAAATGGGCTTATCATTGATAGACAGCATGGTTTTGTGCAGAGAAAGTCATGTCTTACAAACCTAATAGAATTCTTTGAAGAAGTGACAAAGTTGATTGATAATGGAAGGGATGTAGCTGTCATATACATGGACTTTAGCAAGGCATTTGATAAAGTTCCCCATGGTAGACAGATGAAGAAGGTGAAGGTGGGGTCCAGGGTGTTCTACCTAGATGGATACAGAACTGGTTGGACAATAAGAGACAAGGAGTAGTAGTGGAAGGGAGCTTCTCAAAATGGAGAACTGTGACAAGTGGTGTCCCACAGGGATCTGTGCTCGGAGTACTGTTGTTTGTGATATACATAAATGATTTGGAGGAAGGTGTAGGTTGCCTCATTAGCAAGTTTGCAGATGACACTAAGATTGGTGGAGTAGCAGATAGTGAAGGGGACTGTCAGAGAATACAGCAGAATATAGATCGATTGGAGAGTTGGGCAAAGAAATAACAGATGGAGTTCAATCCGGATAAATACGAGGTGATGTGTTTTGGAAGATGCAATTCCAGAATGAACTATACTGTAAATGCAAAAGTCTTGGGGAAAATTGCTGTACAGAGGGATCTGGGAGTTCAGATTCATTGTTACCTGAAGGTGGCAGTGCAGATCGGTAGAGTTGCATGCTTTCCTTGATTGGACAGGGTATTGAGTATGAAAGTTGGCAGTCATATATAAGACTTTGGTTCGGTCACATTTGAAATACTGCATACAATTCTGGTCGCCACATTACCAAAAGGATGTGGATGCTTTGGAGAGGGTGCAGAGGAGGTTCACAAGGATGTTGTCTGGTATGGAGGGTGCCAGCTATGAGGAGAGGTTGAGTAAATTAGGATTATTTTCATTGGAAAGAAGGAGTTTGAGAGGGGACCTGATTGAGGCCTCCAAAATCATGAGGTGTAGACAGGGTGGATAGCAAGAAACATTTTCCCAAAGTGGGTAACTCAATTACTAGAGGTCACGAGTTCAAAATAAGAGGGGACAGATTTAGGGGAGATATACGTGGAAAGTTCTTTACGCAAAGGGGGCCAGCGGAGGTGGTTGGGACAGGAACGATAGTGTCATTTAAGATGTATATGGACAGATGCATGAAATGGACAGGGAGCAAAGGGATATAGTTCCTTAGAAGATAAAGATAGGCAGCAGATTTAAATAGGGGATATGGATAGGCGCAGGTGTGGAAGGCTGTGAAGGGTCTGCTCCTGTGCTGTGATGTTCTTTGTTCTCGACCCTGTAACCCTGCATTTCTACAGCTAATCCACCCAGCCTTTACACCAAGGGGCAATTTAGCACAACCTTTGGACTGTGGGAGAAAACCGGAGTCCCAGGAGGACGCCCATGCACACATATAGAGAATGTGCAAACTTCTCACAGGCAATCATCCCAGGGCAAAATCAAGCCTTGGTCACTGCCGCTTTGAGGCAGCAGTGCTAACCACTGAGTCGCTGTGTTGAGGTGCAGACATTAATTTACAGTTTGGCTGGTCTGTCAAAATCTTATGTACCATTTTACTGCATTACTCCAACAGCAAAAAGGACTTTCTGCTGCCAGATCCATAATTATTCTATTCATTCTCACACAGAGCACTAAATTCATCACTCTCAAACACTCCCTATTTTCAGTAAGAAACTTAGCTGGTGGTCCCATCCACTTTTCAATTATCACAGCCACAATTATTTTCTTATTGTTTTTCCTTTTACTATTGATGTCTGACAAAATCTGCTTGCCAGATCTGTAAAACGTAAAACGAACATTTTTCTTTATCCCTTGAAATCCATGACCACTATCTGCATTGACAAGCCAGACTTAAATATTAACTGTAACAATGTCATTCTCACATCTATCATTTGCCTCTTTTGTGAGCTTATTATACTCACCATCCCGTATCCCTGTGCCCTTTACTAAAAGTTTTAATATTTTAGAAGACAATGAGCAAACATGCTATGTAATTTTAACACAATTTTTGTTTTCTAAATTTCTACCCTTTGATGTCAAGAATATCTTCTTTAATGTAGAGGGTATGTTCCGTTAAAGGAATACAATAGTGTATCGATTATGTAAATTACAAATTTACAGATTTTCATCATGCAAAAGCTTTGTGGTTTCCTGTATCCAATTTCATCTGTACTTTCTTCACCTATTGTCCACTTAATACACGGAGATTCAAAGAACATTACCGAACAGGCCCTTTGGCCCACCAAAACTGGGCCAACACGTGATGCCTTTCTAAACTTAAAAACCTTTTGCCTCTATGTGGTCAAATTCTCCAAAATTCTCAAATTCTCAAACCATTTCATTCTATATCCATACTCTTGCGATATCCCAGTTGATGTCTGGGTAGTTCAATATTCTGCTCTCTTCTCCACTGTCACACTTTTGGACAGTCTCCTGTGCCAAGATACCCTATTCCCCATCTGGCTATCCTCAAGACAGACTTATACACAAGGTAGAATGCTGATTAATACTATCAGAGAAACCAGTTTCAGCAGGACATCATTCTCTACCTCACCCCTCACCCCTCACTCAGTTTCCCTCAATGGGTACATGATTGCCTGCACCAACCCATTTGAACCTGTATCTCTCCAGTAGGTATGATTGTGTAATTTGTACACCACTTCTTGTTATGCATCACAATGTGTCCAACTCTTATTTTTGCTTAATGAGAGCAGACAACCAAATGCAGATGTGGTTACTTCAGTCTGTCTCTCTGTCTAAAAACTCCCACATTGTATTGACTAATGTTAGTGAAAGATTGACCATTGAACCTGACTGCCTAAAATGCTGGGGAGGGGGTGCCTCCATTTGAAACATCAATTTTGGTCAAACTTCATTTTAAATAATTACTTCTTAATTTTTTTTTCATTTAACTGCATTATTACCCCAATCCCACAGGAAAGGTCACAGGAAAAAGAAGGGCAGCAGAACTCATGCACCCAGCAACAAGAAACAGCACATGACATTCGACGATTATGTGAAGTTCAAAAGGTTAGATTTCTTATGTAATATTACCTGAATATTGTGGTCATCCCTCAGTGATTGCACAGTGGTCTTGCAATTTATTACGGGTTGTCCTGGAAATGCTGACTCTGGATTAATACAGCTGCCAATGCAAGCGCTGCTGTGATGCTCCTACAGTTTTTAATGCTTGGCAATGCTGAGCTGCTGAAACATAAACTCCAAGCTCTGGAATCAGTGTGCTGACTGTAAACAGTGATATTTTGGGGGTGTTCACTTAGTGTCGTTCATCTCGCATAAATACATCATAGAACTTCAGACACAAAATAGGTGGATCAGTCCACAGATTCTGGAATAAAAATAATAATTAATACTCTGGAGAATTGACATGCACTCAGACCCACTGACACATGCTCAAATACGCAGACATGCACACACCCCACATGCATACACCCCCAACACACACACACCCCATGCATATGTACCCACTGAACATACACATGGCACACAAACCACAACGGTACACGCATGCACCCACACACACACGCACATACACCCACCACACACACACCCCCACACACACACAACCCACACACATCATACCCCTCACATACCTCATTACCAGCCAAGACTACTTGCATGCCACACCACATAAGCAGCAAGTTATAGAGCGAAGAGATCCCACAACTAGTGCATCAGATCTAAGTTCTGCTGTCATGCCGCATCCAGTAGTGAATGGTGGTTGATAATTAAACAACTCACTGGAGGAAAATTCTCCACAAATACCTTCATCCTCAATGATGGAAGAGTCCAGTTCAGTGCAAAAGATAAGGTAAAAGCATTCACAGCAATCTTCAGCCAGGTATGCCCCGTGGATGATCCATCTCAACCTCCTGTAACGGTCCCCAGCATCACAAATCCCAGTCTTCAGCCAATTCAATTCACTTCACGTGACATCAAGAAACGATAGGAGAAACTGGATACAGACATGAAGCTGAGAGTTTGAATAAACTAGTCCTTTTCAGAGTGGGGTGAATGCAGTGTCCAGATCTGGGACCTCAGCTGTTCACAATATACATTGACGATTTGGATAAAATAATTAAATGCCATACCTCCAAATTTGCAGATGACACTAAGTTGGGTGGCAGTGTACGCGATGAGGAGGATACTAAGAGGATGCGGGGTGACTTGGACAGACTGGCTGAGTTGGCAAATAGTCAGCAAATGCAATATAATGTGGATAAATGTGAGATTCTCCACTTTGATCACAAAAACAGGAAGGCAGATTATCTGTTAATGGTGTCGGTTTACGAAAAGGTGAGGTGCAACGAGACCTAGGTGTCAGGGTGGAATAGTTGCTGAAGGTTGGCGTGCGGCTGCAGCAGGCAGTGAGGAAATCTAATGCATGCTCCTCCTGCAAGACAAGTATCAGAGTAAGGATGCCTTGCTGTGGTTATACAGCGCCTTCGTGAGGCCACACCTTGATTATTGTATGCGATTTTGGTCTCCGAATCAAGGAAGGACATTATGGAGGCAGTCCAGCGAAGACTGATTCCTGAGATGACGTGACTGATATATAGTCACAGAGCCATGGAGATGTACTGCATGAAAACAGACTCTTCAGTCCAACTCGTCATGCTGACCAGATATCCTAATGTAATTTAATCCCATTCGCAAACACTTGGCCCATATCCCTCTAAACCCTTCCTATTCATATACCCAGCCAGATGCCTTTTAAATGCTGCAATTGCACCAGCTTCCTCCACTTCCTCTGGCAACTCATTCCATACATGCATCACTCTGTGTGAAAACATTTCCCCTTAGATCCCTTTTATGTCTTTCCCCTCTCACCCTAAATCTATCCCCTCTAGTTCTGGACTCCCCCACCCCAGGCAAAATACTTTGTTTATTTACCCTATCCACGGCTGTCATGATTTTATAAACCTCTATAAGGTCACCCCTCAGCCTCTGACGCTCCAGGGAAAAAAGCCCCAACCTATTCAGCCTCTTCCTGAGCTCAAATCCTCCAACCCTGGCGGCATCCTTGTAAATCTTTTCTGAACCCTTTCAAGTGTCACAATATCCTTCTGGTGGGAAGGAGACCAGAATTGCATGCAATATTCCAAAAGTGGTCTAACCAATGATCATATACAGCTTCAACATGATCTCCCAACTCCTATAGTCAATCCTCTGACCATTAAGGAAAGCATACCAAATCCCTACTTCACTATCCTATCTAACTGCGACTCTACTCTCAAGGAACTATGAACCTGTACTCCAAGGACTCTTTGTTCAGCAACCTTCCCTAGGACCTTACCATTAAGTGTATAAGTCCTGCTCTGATTTGCTTTTCCAAAATGCAGCGCCTCAAATTTATCTAAATTAAAACACCATCTCCTCAGCCTATTGGTCCATCTGATTAAGATCCCATTGTAATCTGAGTTAACCGTCTTCGCTGTCCACTACATCTCCAATATTGGTGTCATCTGCAAAGTAGCTAACTATACTTCCTATGTTCACATCCAAATCATTTATATAAATGATGAAAAGTAGTGGACCCAGCACCGATCCTTGTGACACTCCACTGGTCACAGGCCTCCAGTCTGAAAAGCAACCACCCTCTGCCTTCTACCTTCGAGCCAGTTCTGTATCCAAATAGTTTTGAGGAAAGACTGGATCAATTAGGCTTGTATTTGCTGGAATTTAGAAGAGTGAGGGGGATCTCATAGAAACATAAAATTCTGATGGGACTGGACAAGCTAGATGTGGGAGGAATGTTTCTAATGTTGGGGAAATCTAGAACAAGGGGTCAAAGTCTAAGAATATGGGGTAAACCATTCAGGACTGAGATGAGGAAGAATTTCTTCACTCAGAGTTGGAATTCTGCCCCACAGGAAACTGGGGGCCAGTTCATTAGATATATTCAAGAGAGATTGGATGTGGCCCTTGCGGTTAAAGGGATCAAGGGGTGTGGGGAGAGGGCAGGAATGGGATACTGAGATTGAATGATCAGCCGTGATCGAATTGAATGGTGGTGCAGGCTCGAAGGGCTGACTGGCCTACTCCAGCACCCCTTTCCTATGTTTCTGTGATTACTGAACAGCTATGGACTTTGACAACATTCTTGCAATAGTACTGAAGACTTGTGCTGCAGAACCTGCTGCTCCTGAACCAAGCTCTTCCAGTATAGTTAGAAAACTGGCATCTACCCAACAATGAGAAAAATTGCTCAGACGCTGTACACAAAAAGCCTGACAAATCCAACAAAGCCGATTGATTGGTTAGATTTATTGTCATGCACACCTAAGAACTGCGAAAGGCCTTTTTTTGTGTGAGCAATATAGGCAGTGAGCAATGACATACAGATCGTGGGTGAGAAAACTTGGATAGAGTGAGGTGTACAGGTTACACTGCACAGAATGTAAGATCCTGAGGAGTGTTGCGGAACAGAGGGATCTAGGAGTACAGAGAAACCTCGATTATCTGAATTTCAGATTATCCGAACAAAATGCTCCCTGCCCAATTTGGATAATTGAGGTTCCGCTGTACATAGTTATTTGAAAGTGGCGTAATAGGTAGACAGGGTGGTGAAGAATTTAGCATGCTGGTCTTCATCGGTCAAGACACTGAGTATAGGAGTTGGGATGTTATGTTGCAGTTGTGTAAGTCTTTGGTGAGGCCGCACTTGTGTACAGTTTTAGGAAAGACATAGTTAAACTGCAAAGAGTACAAAGAAGCTTTACGAGCATGTTGCCAGGACTAGTAGATTAGATTACTTATAGTGCGGAAACAGACCCTTCGGCCCAACAAGTCCACACCAACCCTCTAAAGAGCAACCCGCCCAGACCCATTCACCTATGTTTACCCCCTCACCTAACAATAGGGGCAGTTTAGCATGGTCAAATCACCTCACCTGTACACTGTGGGAGGAGACTGGAGCACCTGGAGGAAACCCATGCAGACACGGGGAGAATGTGCAAATTCCACGCAGACGGTTGCCTGAGGCAGGAATTGAACCTGGGTCTCTGGCACTTTGAGGCAGCAGTGCTAACCACTGTGCCACCATGCCACCCAGTAGGCCTGAGTTATAGGGAGAGGTTGGCCAGGATAGGAATTTATTCCTTAGAATGTAGGGGAATGAGGGATGACCTTATTGAGGTGTATAAAATCATGTGGGGTATAGATAGGATGACTACAAATAGTCTTTTGTCCAGGGATGTAGATTTGGAAACTAGAGGTCATAGGTTTAAGGTGAGAGGGGAAAGATTTAAGAAGGACCTGAGGAGCAGTGTCTTCACGTAGAGAGTGGTATGTATATGGAATGGGCTGGCAAGGAAGGTGGTTGAAGAGTTGAGAGTGTGGTGCTGGAAAAGCACAGCCTGTTAGACAGTGTCTGAGGAGCAGGAGAATTGACATTTCGGGCATAAGCCCTTCTTTAGAAAGTAGTTGAGGCAGGTGCAATAGCAACATTTAGAAAAAAAATTGGATAGGTACATAGATGGGAAGGGTTTAGAGGGATATGGACCAAATGCAGACAACTGAAACTCGCTGAGTGGGCACCATGGACCAGTTTGAGCCAAAGGGCTTGTGTCCATGCTGTATAAATCTTTGATTTTATGACATATGGGAGGCAAGATCAACATTATTTGAAGTTAGAGAGTCCATTCATCAGTCTAATAATGCTAGGGAAGAAGCTTGTGCATGTGCTCAAGCTTCTGTATATACTGCCTGACAGAAGAGGTTGTAGGAGAGCATTACCAGGCTGGGATGGGTCTTTGACAATGTTGGTAGTCTTTCAGCAGCAATGAGATGGTGTAAATGGAGTGCATGGATGGCAGGTTGTCTTCCATGATGATCTAAGTTGTGCACACAACCTTCTTACAGTCCTACAGTCCTGGGCAGAGCAATTGCTGTACAAGGCCATTATGCACCCGGACAGTATGCTTTCTATGGTGCATCTGTAAAAGTTGGTGAGGGTCCTTATGGGTATGTAAATTTCCTAAGCTGTCTGAGGAAGAAGAGGTGTTGTAGTGACTTTTGACCATCATATCTATATGGGAAGTCCAGAACAGGTGGTTGTTTATCATTACTCCTAAGAATTTGAAGCTCTTCATCCTCTCAACCTGCGCTCCATTGATGTCGATGGGGTGTGTTCTTCTTTCTTTCTAAAGTCGATGTTCTTTAGTTTTGCCAACATTGAGAGAGAAGTTGTTATCATTGCACCTTCAGTCTACTCTCGGTTATCAGCAAAGTAATGGGCAGCACGGTGGCACAGTGGTTAGCAGTGCTGCCTCACAGCGCCAGAGACCCGGGTTCAATTCCCGCCTCAGGCGACTGACTGTGTGGAGTTTGCACATTCTCCCCGTGTCTGCGTGGGTTTTCTCCAGGTACTCGGTTTCCTCCCACAGTCCAAAAATGTGCAAGTTAGGTGAATTGGCCATACTAAATTGCACCTAGTGTTAGGTGAAGGGGTAAATGTAGGGGAATGGGTCTGGGTGGGTTGCGCTTCGGCGGGTCGGTGTGGACTTGTTAGGCTGAAGGGTCTGTTTCCACACTGTAAATAATCTAATCTAATTTAATGGAAGGGTGTCATCAACAGTGCTGTCAAGCAGCACCTGCTCAGCAAGAACCTGCTCAGTGACACCTAGTTTGGGTTCTATCACAGTTACTCAGCTCCTGACCTCTTTACAGCCCTCGTTGAAAAGTGAACAAAGCAGCTGAATTCCAGAGGGAAACTGACAATGACAGCCCTTGTCATCAAGCCAACTCCTGACCAAGTGTAGCTTCATGAATCCCTGGCAAAACTGGAGTTAATTGGAATCAGGGGAAAGACTCTCTCCATTGGTTGGAGTCAAGCCATGCACAAAGTAAAATGCTTGTAGTTGCTGGAGGTCAGTCATCTCAGCTCCAGAACATCTCTGCAGTAGTTCCTCGGGTAGTGTCCGAAACCCAACTATCTTTATCTGCTTCATCAATGACCTTCCCTCCATCATAAGGTCAAAGTGGAGATGTTCGCTCATGATTGATTGATTGTGCAACATTCAGCACTATTTGTGACTCCATAGGTATTGAAGTTCATTATCTCTGGAGGCTTCCTGCCTCTATTCCTTGTGCCGGAAACGTTGATTTTCCTGCTCCTCGGATGCTGCCTGACCTGCTGTGCTTTTCCAGCACCACACTCTGATCGAAATTGAAGTAGTTCATGTTCAAATGCAACAAGATCTGAGCAATATCCAGGCTTGAGTTAAGAAGGAGACAGTGAGGACTGCAGATGCTGGTGATCAGAGACGAGAGTGTGGTGCTGGAAAAGCACAACAGGTCAGGCAGCATCTGAGGAGCAGGACAATAGACGTTTTGGGCATAAGCCCTTCCCAAAACGTTGATTCTCCTGCTCCTCGGATGCTGCCTGACCTGCGGTGCTTTTCCAGCACCATACTCTTAAGCTGAGGAGTGGTAAGTAACATTTGTGCCACACAAATTGCCAGGCAATGACCTTTTATAATAAGAGACAAGCTACCCACTTGACATTGATATTCAGCAACCTTACTATTAATGAATCCCAAATAAACAATATTTTGAGGGTTACCTTTGACTCTAAACTCAACAGGACTCACTATATACATACATTGGCTACATGAGAAAGTCAGAGGCTAGGAATTCTGCAGCAAGCAACTTACCTGCTGACTCCCCAAAACTTGTCCAGCATGTAAAAGGCATAATTCAGGAGTGTGATGCAGTACACTCCACTGTTGTTCTTTTGTTTAAGAAAGGCAACAGGAATAATACAGGAAATGATAAGCTCGTGAGCTTTACATCAGTGATAGAGAATTATTGGAGAAGATTGTTAGCAACAGGATTTATGTGCATTTGAAAAATAATGGAGTTATTAGGGATATTCAGCGTGGCTGAATGCAGGGAAGGTCTTGTCTCACTTTTAAGGAAGTGACCAATGTGATTGATGAGGGGTAGACCAATAGATGTTACCTACATGGGTTTTACTAAAGCAAAAACAGAAATTGCTGTAAAAATTCAGCATGGCTGACAGCATATGTGGAACGAAAGCAGAGTAAACATTTTAGGTCCAGTGACCCTTCTTCAAAGGAAACAAAGGAATAACATTGGCGATTCTGCAGTCTTTTGGGACCATGTCTGTGGCGAAAGAGGAGACAAAGATCTCTGTCAAGGCCCCAGCAATCTCCTCCCTTCCTCCTTCAGCCTCATGATAGGCCGAACCAGAAGATTAAGTCCCTTGGAAATTGTATACAAAATTAGCTTGGTCATAACGAAGCAGTTGTGGAAGGGTGTTCTTTCTGACTGGAGGTCTGTGATGACTGGTAAGGATTGGAGCTGGATCCTCTATTGTTTGTAATTTTTACAAATGACTTGAATGAAAATATAGGTGGTCATTATTCAGTCTGCAGACAACAGGAAAATTGGAGTAATGGATAGCGAGGAAGGTTGTCAAAGGATACAGCAGGAAACAGATCATCTGGACAGTTGGAGGAGAAATGGTAGATGGACTTTAATCTGGACGAGTGTGAGGTGATGCATTTTAGGAGGTTAAATACAAGAAGAAAGTATACAGTTTATGGCAGGACCCTTAAGAACAGTAATATGCAGAGAGATCTTGGGGTCCAAGTCCATAGCTTCCCTCATTATGACACACAGTAGGTAAAATGATAAAGAAGGCATACAGCCTGCTTGTCTTCATCAATTGGGACATTGGGTATAAAAGTTGGGAAGTCAATTGCAGCTGTATAAAACTTTAGTTATGCCATATTTGTAGCTTGGGTCCCCAAACTATAGGAACATGTGGAGGCTTTGAGAGAGTGCAAAAGACGTTTACCAGGATGTTGCCTGAATTGGAGTGTATTAGCTATTAGGGCAAGTAGGACAAACTTGAATTGTTTTCACTAGAGCAGCGAAGGCAGAGAGGTATTCTAATAAAAGTATATAAAATTATGAGAGGCATAGATAATGTCGGCATTCGGAATCTTTTTCCGAGGGTGGAAATGTCAAATACTAGAGGGCATAGGTTTCAGATGAGAATGGAAAAGTTTAAGGAAAATGTACGAGGAAAGGTCTTCACACAGAGCATGGAAAGTACTTGGAAAGTGCTGCCAGGAACATTTTTGACGAAGATACATTCGCAAGGTTTAAGAGGCATTTAGCCAGACATATGAATAGACGGGGGAGAGAGGGATACAGACCATGTGTAACAGATGGAATTAGTTTAGATCGGCATCATGGTCAGCACAGACATGTGGGCCAAAGGGCCTATTCCTGTGTTGTTCTGTGACTTCCAGCATTTTCCCTATGACAGATGATCAAAGGGGCAGGTATTCATACTCCTTTTTTTGCAACTGGTGGTATTTTAAATTCAATCAATGCACAATATTCAGGTATTAAAAGCTAGACTCTGGTAACATGAAAACCATTGATGATTATTGTAAACACTGCACCTGTTCAGGTTCACCTATGCCCTTTGTGGAGGGAAATCTGCTGTCCTGCCCAACCTAATCTATATCTGACTCCAGTTTCATGGTAATGTGGTTGACTCTTAACTATCCTCTGAAATGACCGAGCAAGCTACTGAATTCAAGAGTAATCAGAGATGGGCAACAAAGGGTCTTTTTTTGTGTGCTATAGCCCTCTTTGAATCCATGTTCAAACATTTTGGATTGAATTGAGTCCCATAATCCACCAGAGTAAAGTCAGCTGCAAAGGATAAAAGCAAATTGATGGAATCACTGAATTTGTTTCTGTTGATTTTATTTTTCAGAAAGTTGAAGGTGAAGGCGCAGTCAGTGCCAGGCCTGACCCCCAGTGCTCAGGCCAACCCATATGCCTTCTGGCCTGGCCATCTCTTGGACAAAGTGCGCATGTACCTTCCATATGCCACGTTAGAACACCAAGAAGTATTCTTCAGTAACACGCATCAAGATGCAAGGCTCAGTCCCTATCGCTACTACAGCAACAATAGCTGGCCCATCAGTAAACAGGGATATCTTACATATGGAGACATAGACATGCACAAGCGCTACTGGCTGTGATCCACCAGTGTGCCTTTGCACAGGATCTGCGATTTTTTTCCCAGGAACTGTTCGACATTTGGACAATGCAGAAAACTGTTAATTCCTTCCTGTAGTAAAAAAATGAGTTGTACAAATTCTTCAAAGTTGTTAAAGAATTTTAAAAGTCTGTGCGCAGATAGAAAGTACAGGACTTTTACTTTGGTCAGAAAACTTTTAAATTTTTATCCCTGAAATGAACAAGTATGGTCACTAAGTACACTTAATCTTGTGACAGGAAAACAGCTTAAATCAATTACAATGTTTTATTCGCATTTCCATCACATGTTTGTTTCTCATGTTTACTAACTACAAGTGTTCCCATTAGTTAATCAAAGGTGGACTAGGGGATGCGCTCTGATTAAATTGCTCCATGAGGCAAAACATCCTTTCAACATCCATCCTACCATGTCCCATCAATACAATCACTTTCAGTCGTCTAAAATCCAATGTACAGTGGCCCAACCTATTCATCCCAAAAGTTTGTTGAGTGAATCTTCCCTGAATTGGTTATTAAGTTAATTAAATACTTTCTTGGCTAAGGGAAACAAAACGATGCATGTTATTTGAGCTGTGGTCTAACTAATGCCCTGTAAAAGTGTAACACATCTTCTCTACTTTTATACTTGATTCTCTTTGGAATAGAGGCCAACGTTCATTTCCTTCCTAATTATTTGCTGTACCTTGTTAAAAATCCTCACTGATTTTTCAATATTTTTATTTTACTCTCTTATCAGTTTTGGTTTGGACCTGTGAAATGTGAGCTCAAAATGACCTTTGGACAGAGGGCAGCACTTGTATTAAAACAAATTGTTACTTGTTTGTGAAGCCAGGCCTGAATATTAATTGCAAGTTGATTCTTGATCAAAGTGTTAGGGAACTGGAGTTGGATGAACTTAGGATCATTCGGGAGGCAGAGGGAGCTTTAGGGAAGTAGTAACTCCAAAGATTGCAGACAGATGGGTGACAGTGAGGGGGACTGGGAGGAAACAGCCAGTGCAGGGACCCCCTCAAGAACAAGTATACCGTTTTGGATACTTGTGGGGGGACGACTTACCAGGGGTACGCAATGGGTTTCACGCCTTGGCACGGAGCCTGTCCCCGTTGCTCAGAAGGGAAGGGTGGAGAAGAGCAGAGCAATAGGTATTGGGGACTCGATAGTTCGAGGCACAGACAGGCGGTTTTGTGGGGGCGAGAGAGACTCACGTTTGGTATGTTGCCTCCCAGGTGCAAGGGTACGTGACGTCTCTGATCGTGTTTTCCGGGTCCTTAAGGGGGAGGGGGAGCAGCCCGAAGTCGTGGTCCACATTGGCACCAACGACATAGGTAGGAGGACAGCTGAGGATGTTAGGCAGGCTTTCAGGGAGCTAGGTTGGAAGCTCAGAGTTAGAACAAACAGAGTTGTTGTCTCTGGTTTGTTACCCGTGCCACGTGATAGAGAGTCGAGGAATAGGGAGAGAGAACAGTTAAATGCGTGGCTACAGGGATGGTGCAGGAGGGAGGGATTCCGGTATCTAGATAACTGGGGTTCTTTCTGGGGAAGGTGGGACCTCTATAAACAGGCTGGTGTAGACCTGAACCTGAGGGGCACCAGTATCCTTGGGGGGAGGTTTGCTAGTGCTCTTTGGGGGGTGTTTAAACTAACTGCAGGGGCATGGGAACCTAGACTGTAGCTTTAGGGTGCAGGACCTGGAGTGTAGGGAGGTTAGGAACATGGCATCAATCTCAAAGGAGGGTGCCTGTAAACAGGAAAGTGGCTTGAAGTGTGTATACTTCAATGCAAGAAGTATACGAAATAAGGTAGGTGAACTTGCAGCGGTGAACCTGGGTTGGTACCTGGGATTTCGATGTTGTGGCTATTACAGAGACATGGGTAGAACCGGGACAGGATTGGCTGTTGCAGGTTCCAGGGTTTAAATGTTTTAGTAGGGTCAGAGGTGGGGGTAAAAGAGGGGGAGGTGTGGCATTGCTTGTCAAAGATAGTATTACAGTGATGGAAAGGACGATGGAAGAAGACTCGCCATCTGAGGTAGTTTGGGCTGAGGTTAGGAATAGGAAAGGTGAGGTCACCCTGTTAGGAGTTTTCTACAGGCCTCTTAATAGTCCTAGAGATGTAGAAGAAAGGATTGCGAGGATGATTCAAGAGAAGAGTGAAAGTAAAAGGGTGGTTGTTATGGGGGACTTTAACTTTCCTGATATTGACTGGGAAAACTATAGCTCGAGTTCGTTAGATGGGTTGGTGTTTGTCCAATGTGTGCAGGAGGGTTTCCTGACACAATATGTAGACAGGCCAACAAGAGGTGAGGCCATACTGGATTTGGTTCTGGGTAACGTACCAGGCCAGGTGTTAGAATTGGAGGTAGGTGAGCACTTTGGGGACAGTGACCACAATTCGGTGACTTTTACTCTAGTGATGGAGAGGGATAAGTGTGCACTGCAGGGCAAGAGTTATAGCTGGGGGCAGGGAAATTAAGATGTGGTGAGGCACGAGTTAGGATGCGTGGCTTGGAAAAGTAGGCTTCAAGGCAAGGGCGTAATTGATAAGTGGAGCTTGTCAAAGGAGCAACTATTGAGTGTCCTTGATAAATATGTACCTGTCAGGCAGGGAGGAAAGGGTCGTGTGAGGGAGCCATGGTTTAATAAGGAATTGGAATCCCTTGTTAAATGGAAGAGGGCGGCCTATGTAAAGATGAGGCGTGAAGGTTCAATTGGGGCAATTGAGAGTTATAAGGTAGCCAGGAAGGATCTGAAGAGAGAGCTAAGAACAGCAAGGAGGGGACATGAAAAGTCCTTAGTTGATAGGATTAGGGAAAACCCTAAGGCTTTCTATAGGTATGTCAGGAATAAAAGAATGACTAGGGTAGGAATAGGTCCAGTCAAGGATAGTAGTGGGAAGTTGCGTGTGGAGGCTGAAGAGATTGGGGAGACACTGAATGAATACTTTTCGTCAGTATTCACTCAGGCACAGGACATTGTTGCCGATGTGAATACTGAGTCACAAATAATTAGAATGGATGGCTTTGAGGTATGTAGGGAAGAGGTGTTAGAAATTCTGGAAAGGGTGAAAATAGATAAGTCCCTGGGCCTGATGGCACTTATCCTAGGATTCTCTGGGAAGCAAGGGAGGAGATTGCAGAGCCATTGGCCTTGATTTTTATGCCCTCGTTGTCTACAGGAATAGTGCCAGAAGACTGGAGGATAGCAAATGTGGTTCCTTTGTGCAAGAAGGGGAGTAGGGATAACCCTAGTAACTATAGGCCGGTGAGTCTCACTTCTGTTGTGGGCAGAATCTTAGAGAGAATTGTAAGGGATAGGATTTATGAACATCTGGATAGGAATAATGTGATCAAGGATAGTCAGCATGGTTTTGTGAAGGGCCGGTCGTGCCTCACAAACCTTATTGAATTCTTTGAGAAGGTGACTAAGGAGGTGGACGAGGGTAAAGCGGTAGATGTGATGTATATGGATTTTAGTAAGGCGTTTGATAAGGTTCCCCATGGTAGGCTACTGCAAAAAATACGGAGGTATGGCATTGAGGATGAGTTGGAGGTTTGGATTAGGAATTGGCTGGCTGGAAGAAGACAGATGGTAGTAGTTGATGGTAAAGGTTCATCTTGGAGTGCAGTTACTAGCGGTGTTCCGCAAGGATCTGTTTTGGGACCATTGCTGTTTGTCGTTTTTATAAATGACCTGGAGGAGTGGCTAGAAGTTTGGGTGAGCAAGTTTGCAGATGATACGAAAGTTGGTGGAGTTGTTGACAGTGAGGAAGGATGTGTCAGGTTACAGCAGGATATAGATAAGCTGCAGAGCTGGGCAGAAAGGTGGCAAATGAAGTTCAATGTGGGTTCGTGTGAGGTGATTCACTTTAGTATGAGTAACAAAAAGATGGGGTACTGGGCTAATGGTCGGATACTTGGTAGTGTGGATGAGCAGAGGGATCTTGGTGTCCATGTACACAGATCTCTGAAAGTTGCCACCCAGGTAAATAGTGTAGTGAAGAAGGCATATGGCGTACTGGCTTTTATTGGTAGAGGAATTGAGTTCCGGAGCCCTGAGGTCATGTTGCAGTTGTATAAGACTCTGGTGCGGCTGCATCTGGAGTATTGTGTGCAGTTTTGGTCGCCATACTATAGGAAGGATGTGAAGGCACTGGAACGGGTGCAGAGGAGGTATACCAGGATGTTGCCTGGTATGGTAGGAAGATCGTATGAGGAAAGGCTGAGGCACTTGGGGCTGTTTTCATTGGAGAAAAGAAGGTTTAAGGGTGACTTGATAGAGGTGTACAAGATGATTAGGGGTTTAGATAGGGTTGACCATGAGAACCTTTTTCCACGTATGGAGTCAGCTATTACGAGGGGGCGTAGCTTTAAATTAAGGGTGGTAGGTATAGGACAGATGTTAGGGGTAGATTCTTTACTCAGTGAGTCGTGAGTTCATGGAATGCCCTGCCAGTAGCAGTGGTGAACTCTCCCTCTTTATGGGCATTTAAACGGGCATTGGATAGGCATATGGAGGATAGTGGGCTAGTGTAGGTTAGGTGGGCTTGGATCGGCGCAACATCGAGGGCCAAAGGGCCTGTACTGCGCTGTATTTTTCTATGTACTCCACATATGCTTCGACACTGGGGAAAGCATTATGTCTAAGCAGATAACAGGCACTTGGCTATTAACAAGGACTGTTTGTCCCTCTATTCTGAGGGACAGCATTAATTTGCATTTGGAGAGGCAGGCAGTAATTAAGAACAGTCAATATGGTTTTGTTAAGAAGGGATTATGTCTTAACTGAATTTTTCAGAGGTGCTGAAGTTTATAGGTGAGGCTAATACTTGGACTTCAGTAAGTTTTTTCGTATGGAATTGAATCTGGATAAGTGTAGGCAGGACAAACCAGGCAAGGGAATACATGATGAATGGTGAGACTCTGAGAAGCACTGAGGATTCGAGGGACCCTAATATGCATGTACACCTTAAGGTGTCAAAGGAAAACAAAGTTGGGTAAAGTGATTAAGAAGGCACCGGAAATACTTGCCTTTATTAGCTGAGGCATAGGGTTTAAGAACAGGGAGGTTATGCCGGTGTTAAATAGTTAGTTAAGCTACAGCTAGTGTACTGAGGTCAGTTCTAGAATCCAGATTACATGAGGGATGCGATAGTATTGGATAGAGTGCAGTGGAGATTAACCAGGATGTTACCTGGGCTAGAGAGTTTGTTATGAAGGGACAATGGACAAACTGGGTAGAGCAGAGGAGATTGAATAGCGACATGATTGAGATGTATAAAATTATGAGGGCATAGATATGGTATCTTTTCCTCTCTGGTGGAAGTATCAGTGACGGGGCTGGGGGTGGGAGGGCAAAGATTTAAGGTAAGGGGCAGGAGGTTTAGAGGTGATGTGAAGAAAAGCTTTCTCACCCAGAGGGTAGTGGGAATCTGAACTCACTGCCTACAGGGCACTGCCTTTTGAGGCAGGAACCCTCATAACGTTGAAGAAGTATTTAGAAGTGTGTTTGTGATTCCATGGCATAGAAGCTGATTGTTGGAAAATGAAAATAATTGGATATAGTCATACAGCATGGAAACGGACCCTTCGGTCTAACTCGTCCATACCGAATATAATTTCAAACTAAACTTGTCCTACCTGTCTGCTCCTGGCCCATATCCCTTCAAATCTTTCATCCAAATGTCTTTCAGGTGTCGTAACTTACCGACATTCATCACTTCCTCAGGATGTTTATTCCACACCCGAACCACCCTCTGTATAAAATAAATTGCTCCTCGTGTCTTTTTAAAATCTCTCTCCTCTCATTTGAAAAATATGCCCCCTGGTCTTGAAATCCCCCATTCTAGGGAAAAGGCACCCTTTTCTATACTGCTATCCCTATCTATACCGCTCATAATTTTATAAACCTCTATAAGATCACTTCTCAACCTTTACGCTCCAGTAAAAAGATCTCCCAGCCTATCCAGCCTTTCATTATGACCAATTCTGGTTGCCCACTTATAGGAAAGACATTATTAAGCTATAGAGGGGTTTCAGAAGGGATTTACCATGATGTTGCTGGGTATGAAAGATCTGTTGGTTATTTTATTCTATACAATAGATCTCAATGATTCCAAGTACAGGTTTCTGTATATCGACGTCGCTTCATAAGTCCTCAAAAGCTTTTAGTAAGTCAGTTAAACTTTATTTTCCTTTCACAAAACCATTGTCTTAAGTAGATTGCAAACTTTAAAATCAATATTTTCCTATTCACAGCATCTGTCCAAAGCAGATTTATTTCTGCCCTTTTTTTTTATGGTGGGTGTGTATTTTGCTCACTCTTTGTTTCTGGGCACTAATTTTACAGCAATAGTGTTAAAGTTAGCCAGAAGTAAGGTTTATATTTCACACATAATGGAAGTGGTAAGATTCATATGACAGGCACACAATAAAAGCATACAGTGAGAGATTTGGAAACGATAATGGCTAATCAATCAGTAGTAACAAGTACAAAAGAAAATAAGCAGGGGATATCAGTTTCTCAAGGTTTTTGTTTTAAAACTGAAATCCAAAATAAAAAAGGTCAGCATCAGCAGAATGTCAGTGTGGGAATGGTTGGTCTGGAAAGTCAGTTGGGATAGTTATTTGGTCAGGAGTGTTGGAATGGGAACATGGTCTGGAGTGTTGGTGTGGGAATGTTGTTTCAATGATTTGTTGTGGGTCGTGGGCTTCACAGGCGAGCCAGCATTTATTGCCTATCGCTAGTTGATCTTGAGAAGTTGGTAGTAAGCTGCCTTCTTGAACTGCTGCAGTTCCTGTGCTGTAGGTAAATGCACAGTACCGCTAGGGAGAAACTGCCAGGAGTTTGATCCAGGGACAATGAAGCAATGGTAGTATATTTCCAAGTCAGCCATAGTGATTGGTTTGGAGGGGATTCATAACCATTAGCCATTCCAGCTGCTAATCTTGCCATTTTAATCTCAAGTCCCTCAGCCATTCCTCGAAAGACCTTCCCTCCATACCAAGCAACATCATCATAAATCTCCTTTGAACCCCTTCAATAATGTATGCAATACTCCAAGTGCAGCCACACCAGAGTTTTGTACAGCTGCAGCATGACCTTTTGATTAGATTAGATTACTTACAGTGTGGAAACAGGCCCTTCGGCCCAACAAGTCCACACCGACCCACCGAAGCGCAACCCACCCATACCCCTACATTTACCCCTTACCTAACACTACGGGCAATTTAGCATAGCCAATTCACCTAACCTGCACATCTTTGGACTGTGGGAGGAAACCAGAGCACCTGAAGGAAACCCACGCAGACACGGGGAGAACGTGCAAACTCCACACAGTCAGTCGCCTGAGGCGGGAATTGAACCCGGGTTTCTGACGCTGTGAGGCAGCAGTGCTAACTGCGCCGCCCACAAAACTCCAAAACTCAATCTCTCTACTAATAAAAGCTAACACACCTATGCCTTCTTAACAATCAGACTAACCTGGGTGACAACTTTCAGGGATCTATGTACATGGACACAGATCTCTCTGCTCATCTACACTATTAAGAATCTTACCATTAACTCAGAGGAGATTTACTAGGATGTTGCTTGGTAAGGAGGGAAGGTCTTACAAGGAATGGCTGAGGGACCTGAGGCTGTTTTCATCAGAGAGAAGAGGTTGAGAGGTAACTTAATTGAGACATATACAGAGGAACCTTGAATATCTGATCGAGCTGGGTGGGCACTATTTCATTCAGATAATTGATTATTCGGTTAATTGATTCAATGCCTTTCCTCTAGGGCTCAGAGTTAGTCCTTCCAAAGTGAATCACCTCACCCTTTTCCGCATTAAACTCCATTTGCCAACTTGAATAAGCTCGACATTTCAATTGTGCAATGGAATGATAGTCAAACTTAGTTATGAAAATGCCGGGGAGTGGTTGGGACCCACACGACACACCTGCGAATCAGAAGTGCTAGTGAGTGGGTCAAAACAAGGATTGCGAGCAGAAAGGAGTGATAATGGTTACAAATCTAAACCCACAACTTTTTAGAGAAACAAATGGAAAGATCATGGGAGGGGAATGGTCAGCTTGTAGCAAGTACAGTGAGTACAGAGGGGCAGGGTCTATCCATATCATAATATACCAACATTTGTCCCTACACTCCATGGCCACTAGGACAATAACTAGTGAAACTAATAGCTCCAAGAAATGGGGCACAACTAAGACCAGCGGAGGAAATGATCATCACCATTTTAAATATAATTATGCAAATGAGATCATGTTAATATACATGAAGCTGCAAGTCAATGGCTATGGCTGGTATCCATGACGATAAGGTAGAAACAGCTGAAAAAAATGATAAGACATCCAGCCCTGAACAATGAATCACAAGTGCCCACTCTAATCAGTAACTTGCTGATATTAGGTGGTTCAACTCACCCCCAGTTCCCTGGTTCTAGACACGACTTATTTAGGGAATGTGAAAGGTAGAAGGTAGTTGACAGGTGTTTATTTAAATACAAAAAGGTAAGTATAAGTATGGCTCCTGCCTTTGATTGTCTTGGTTTGGAACAGGCCTGTGCCTGGAAGCTCTTGTTCAGATACCACTTGGTTGGCTTCCCCATCTCTTTGATGTCCTTTTGTTGCGATGATGCTTCTCAGTTCAGCCTGTGTGGTTCTTGAGTCCAAAACTGCTTGTTGGGGCTGGGAGCCAGTGGGGAAGCTGTTTATGCAGATGCTTGTTGTTGAAAAGGCTCTCTCCCAGGTAAAGTCAGGGCAAACAGTTTTACAGACTGTGTGCCCTGTTATCTCCTCTCATGTTGCCATTGTGCTTCTGGTGTTCCCTTTGAGATAAATTAGCTTCTTCATGGTTAAAAGTATGTGTGAACATATTTTGATTGAAGTTGAATGTCCATTAACTTTGAGATTTCATATTGTCTGCTTTGTGCAGCCCGAGGTGTAAAAGTTAGTTAGTGTTAAGGTTGGTTGATTCCACTCTTGCAGTGGGAGTGTAAAATGAAACATCAGTCTGAACAACTGTCCCTGAAAAACTGTGTGTGTGTGTGTGTGTGTGTGTGTGTGTGTGTGTGTTTTGTCCAGTTTTTTTGACATTTGAAAAATACTTTATTTTTCAATATTTTAGATGATGGGGCTTTTTTTTCCAATCCTATGGAAGGCAACAACCCACTCAGTAGTTAGAAAGAAGTCAGCGAAAATCAGGGTATCATTTGCAAAATACTGTGTAAATCTCTGGAAATAAACTGAATGCGTTTTTTTTAATTCTCATTTGAAAACAAGTTTTTATGTTGTACAAGTTCAAGTTATTCTCACAGCATAAGTAATTTCATTTTGCAAGACACCCAATTTGAAGTTAGAATTTGGAATAAGAAATATTTTTCCATATAAAGTGCTGTAGTTGGCTTGTTCTCAAAATATAGGTTGACTAGTTTGGCAAATGGTTGAAAAGTGTGGCGCTGGAAAAGCACAACAGGTCAGGTAGCATCCAAGCAGCAGGAGAATCGACATTTCAGGCCATCAGGAATGCTGAAGGGCTTATGCCTGAAATGTCAATTCTCCTGCTTCTTGGATGCTGTGCTTTTCCATCACTACACCTTTTGACTCTGATCTCCAAACCTGCATTCCTCACTTTCTCCTAGTTTGGTAAAATAGCTAATCAAACTACTTATTGAAAAACATGTAAGAGAAATATAAAATTAAGATATTTATGGCACTATGTTGGTGATCTTAAAGATGTGAAAGGCATTTTCAGACAATGAAAGCAAGTTGGAAAAACCAAGAGAAGACTATCAACATTTAAAAGGTCAGTTTGAAATGATCAGAAAATTTCAGAAGTGTTTTAAGAAAGCAAAAATGATGAATTACATCATTTGATAGCTTGGTTCCAGCCTCTTAGAACAGCAGAGAATTAACTATTTCTGCTGGTAGCTACCATTTAATTTCACCATACTTCCCATATTGCTGAATGTATGGCTGTTGAAAATGTCCAATTTGGATTAAGGACTTAGATACTGGCCTTGACCAATCAGGTCAGATGTTATCTTCAAAGACAAAGTGTTTGAGATTGGGAAAATTGACTCTGATCTCCTGGATCTCTGATCTGAAATAACCGTTTAAAACCACCAAGCTTGGATACATGTTTCTGAAATTTGAATTAATAAATAATGTTGCAATTTCAAGCTCTCAATTGGAAAGTGACATGTAGTCAAAGAAGCAGCACTGATTTAATATATAGACCATGTTTTGATTACATCAGAAACCAGAAAGGAATATAGCCCTTTACTGTATATCCTCAAGCAGCTGGGTTTAAAGTCAGCCTAAGTAAACCTTTCCTACAGTTTAATGACACACTCGACTATCTAAAGGCCTGTGGATCTGCAAAACAGGGCAATGGGTTTATTTTAATTATTGTATGGTCCTTTAGAACATAGAATGTAGAACAGTACAGCACAGAATAGGCCCTTTGGCCCACGATGTTGTGCTTAGGTTTAATCCTAATATAATAACAACCTACGCACCCCTCAACTCGCTGCTCTCTATGTACATGTCCAGCAGTCGCTTAAATTTTATCAGCTGTAGTTCATTAATCATAATGTCTTGTCAATGTTAAGAATAATACACATACGAATGATTCTAGGAAGGTGATAAATTCCAAAGGGAACATTTTACTGTGAATTTGTAATATTTTTTAAAGTGAAATGTCTGAAGAAATTTAGCAAGTAACTTTTTATTTTTGGAAACCTAAGAGACCCAATTGTAAAACATTTCAGTCGGTCTTTGTGGATAAATAGGAATATTTGATTTTTGTTTTAAGAATATTTTATTTGGATAGTGACAGGGAAATCAACAATAAAAGTAAACAATCCACTTTTGGAAGTAGTTAAATAGAGAATTTCAAAAAAAAGTACAGATAAAGCAAATTAATTCACAGCTTTGTCTGGAGATGTGTTTTTAAAATTCATTTATGGGATTGGGGCATTGCTGGTAAGGCCTACATTTCTTTGCACATCCGTAATTTAACAGAAGGCAGTTAAAAATCAACCACAATTCTGGAATCTGGTGTCACATGTAAGTTAGACCAGGTAAAAATGGCGGATTCCTTTCCTGAGGATGTTAGTGAAGAAGATGGATTTTTCTGACAATCAACGCTGATCATCAATAGACTCTTAATTCCAGATTTGGATTGAATTAAAATACTACCATCTGCCATGATAGGATTTGAACCCAGATCCCTGGAAAATCATCCAAAGACATAGATAAGTAGTTTAATGATCATGCCACTAGGCCTTTTAGACCACCTGTGATCATGACAATGAACTATGAATACCAACATATCCTGCACTATGAAAGTGTCTGATTAATGTAAGTCCTTACATTGGTCACAAGTGAAGCCCACATGATTAAGAAGTTTTACGAGAACTAGAATTGGCCACCGTTCAAAATATTGGGACTGAGCGGGGTGGATACCCATGTCCCTCAAATCAATAAACCACATTTCAAATGATGAGGCATTGACCCATACTCCTCAAAGAAACTGGCTTCAAATCCATCAGACAAAAAAAAGGGAGAATTATGTTCATCTGATTTTTATGACGTTGTATTTAAGCATGAGACAGGAGTGAACCTCAAAATAAATTGAAATGAAGGGCATAGATTATCACATGCAATACACATTGCACTCGTGTCATAAGAAGACTTTAACTGAATGAATACCGAATAAGGATATGAAAAGAAATGATGAAAATTAAGGATTCAGTGGAAGCTGCATAATAAACTGGAGACAGCAGTAATAAAAATCAAAAGCACACCAAAAGGTGCTGCCTGCCATTGATTTGGGTAATCAATAGGTGGATACAGTAACTGAGGAGGCTGCAACAACTGGTCAGAGTTACGAGGTGGCCATAGCAACAACGGGGCATGAAGGAGGTAAATCTGGCAAAGTCGCATAGAGACATTTAGTAACCAATGGGAGCAGGTAAGATAGACTTCACAAGCAGCCCTCCTCTCACAGAATAAGAGTAAACAGTATTGTCTAGTCATCATTGATCAATTTAAGAGATGGGTAAAAGTGTTTCTCATTTGAGATGGTTCAGCCCCATCTGTTGCTTGAACAATGTTGGAGGAGGCCATTCCCTAGTGGAAAATACTATTCCAGACAGATTCAGATGGGGAAACTCAAGAGTAATCAAGGAGGTATGTAAATGGCTGGATATAAAGCAGAAGTCCCACATTGAGTATCATCTGCAGAATTCAGGCATGGTTGAATGGAATAGTAAAAAGGTTTTAGCTGAAGCCATTCAGGACACGGGAAATGTTCTACCACTCAGTATCTTGATGGGACACAGAGTAAGATCAGCAGAATGACTGGATTGACTTTGTAAGCATTATTTACAAGAAGGATCATGACACTACCAGGGGAGGTTGTCGCAGGGAGTAAGGAGGTAGGACCAGTGGGAGAAAGAATGAAACAGCTTGCAAGAGAACTGTGCAACAGCTGCACAGACTAAGACAGGAGATGGGTGCAGCCATGAGAAATATATGGACAGAATACAGAGGTTTATATTATATCCAGGGGTCCACAAACAAAATGTTGTTGCAATGACTGTGTCCAATTAAAGATTGGCATGACACTAGAAAGTTCTATGGAACAAAGGAACCTTGGCATGTTTCTCCATGATCTCAGAAGGCCATGGTGGTGGAAAAGGCATATCGGGCACTTTGTCAATCAAGGCACAGATTACAAAAGCAGGGAAATGATGCTAGAGTTGAATAGAACTTTAGTGAGACTCCAGTTACTGTATGATGTGCAGTTCTAGTGTAAGGGTATGATTGCACTGCAGGGGGTGCAGAGGAGATTCACCAGAATATTGCCTGAAATGGGAAATGTAAGTTCTGAGGCAAGGTTGGATAGACTTGGGTTGTTTTTGTTGGAGCAGAGAAGACTGACGAGTGATCTCATTGAGGTGCAGAAGATTATAATGGGTATGGACAGAATGAATAAGGAGCAACTGCTCCCCATCATTGAAGGATCAGTCATGTGGGGACATGGGTTCAAGGTGAGGGGCAGGAGGTTCAGGGGTGATATAAGGAAAAATGTTTTTACCCAGAGAGAGGGTGGTAGAGACGAGTTGCCTCACATCCTTTAAAAAGTACTTGGATGAACATTTGACATATCAAAACACTCAAGGCCAAGCACTGGTATATGGGATTGAGGTAAAGATCAGATGTTTTTCATGTGTTGGTGCTGAAGGGCCTCTTCTGCACAATATGATTCAACGATTAAGATGAGGGGCAACACTCCTCTTGGGACGAGAGTGTAGGCAAGTACAAAGTGACCCAGTAAAGGAGGCAACACAGAAGGAAATGGCGGACTTTAATAGTATAAACCTTTTAGTGGCAGCAGTACTTTCAACAAAGCAGGATGTAACATTCAGACAGCATTTAATGAAATGCACCTCCATGCATTGCTATACTCTATATACAAATAGACAATGCAGTTGCTCATGATTAAATACAAAATTTGGATTTAAAAAAGGATCACACAATTATTTTCATGAAATCACATTTACAAAGATGATTTCACAAAAAAAATGTTGACAAAGCAATAATGTAGAGTCTGCAACACAGCAGACATAAACATCGAGAAACTATTTGCTCTAATACACTGTCCATAGACAACCTATAGACTGCTTTCTGTATAGACTGGCCCCAAATAATATATCACCAGAATACACCATCTTTCTTTAAACTTCTGATGGTGTATAGAGTGAAACAGGATAAAAAATAGCATCACTGTTATAAGCTTTTTTTAAACAAAACATTGTTATCAGTTGCATTTTAAACAACAATTGTAAATTTAAATAAAACATCGAAACTGCACACATCGATGACTGAGATGCATTAGGTTAGGGCATGATGTTCAATTGTAAATAGAGAAACAGAATTTATAGCTCGGAAAGCAGTGTCCAGAATATGCAAATTGCGATATTTATAGTCCATACATAGTACTGTGACAGCGAGTAAAGTATGTGAGCGGTGAGCAGCAGAGCAGTCAGTGAATGTAGTGAGCAAAGAGTGAAGTGAGTAGTGAGAATGATGTGCAGAATAAAATGAGCAGTGATTGAGCTTAACAGCAAGAGTGATGAACAGTGATTAAATTGTTAAAGATAAGCAAAGAGCATGTTTACCGTTGTGTGAAGTGAGTAGTGACTAAAATGAGCAGCGAGTACTCAGTAGGGTGAGCAGCAAGTGAAGTGAACATGGACTATGCTGAGCAGTGGACAGTGCCTGAGATGTGCAAGTGGAGTAGGGATGGAGGTGAGCAGAGAATGGGGTGAGCAATAACAGTGAGTCTGACGTGACCAATGAGTGTCACGGGGAACAGTAACTGTGATAAGCAGTGAGTGAGGTGAAGAAAGAACACAGCGTGCATGAGTACAGTGAGCCGTGAGTACACGAAGTACAGTCAGCAGTGAACACAGTCAGCAGTGAGTACATTGAGCAGTGTAAAAAGCCATGGCCGAGGTGAGCAATGAGTGTGATGAGCAGGGAGTATGGTGAGCAGTGAGTGAGGCAAGCAGAGTATGGCAAGCATTGGGTACAGTGAGCAGTGAGTGTGATGAGAAGGGAGTGATGTGAGCAGTGAGTGTGGTCAGCAGTGAATGGTGCGTAATGGGGAGCAGCGAGAGGGAGGATGAGCAGTACATGTGATATGCACTGAATGTATATGCAGTGAGCATGATTGAGGTGAGTAGGGAGTGTAATGAACAGGGAGTGACATGAGCAGTGAGTGGGGTCACAAGTGCGTACGAGGAGCAGATGGAGTGTGAAGAGCAGTGATTGTGATGAGCAGTGAGTGTGCTGAGCTGTGAGTTCGATGAGCAAGTTAAGCAGGGAACGAGATAAGCTGAAAGTGTGGTGGGCAGTGAATGAGGTGAGTGCTGAGTACGGTGAGCACGAGTAAACTGAACAATGAGTCTGGTAAGCACTGTGGGTAACACAATGAGTACTGTGAGCACCTACTGTGAGTAGTAGGTATGATGAGCAGGGAGTGTGACGAGCATGGAGTGTGATGAACACTGTGTAAGGTGAGAGTGAGTATGCTGAGCAATAAGAGGAGCAGCGGTGAAGGGGAGCAGTGGGTGAGGTAAGCACTGATGGGGTGAATAAGAATTATGGTCAGCAGAGATTGAAGTGAGCAGCGGGCACAATGAGCAGTTTGTGTGGTGAGCAAAGAGTGTGACGAGCAGTGACTATGAACCAAGCAGTTAGCAGTGAGTGAAGTAAGCAGTTAGGAATGAGTGCGGTGAGCAGTGATTGTGATATACAGTGAATGGTGAGAGGTAAGCACTGAATGAAACCAGCAGTGACTGAGATATGCTGCAAATGCGGTGAGCAGAGAGTGAGATGAACAGTGAGTATGATGAGCATTGAGTCTGATATACTCATGACCAGACTGAAGTGTGCAGTGAGTGTTTGAGAAGTGAACAATGTATTTAGGGCGCATTATAATCAATACTATAATGAATGGCTGTTCAGTGAGCAGTATGTGTAATCATAGAATCCCTACATTGTGGAAGCAGGCTATTTGTTCCTTCGAGTCCATACTGACTCCTCCAAAGAGCATCCCTCCTAACCCCAGCCCTTTTCTCTATCCCTGTAACCCTGCTTTTTCCCATGTCTAATCCACCTAGCCTATACATCCCTGGACACTATGGGCAATTTAGCATAGCCAATCCACCTCACCCATACATCTCTTCACTGTGGGAGGAAACCAGAACACCTTGAGGAAATCCGTGCTAACACTAGAATGCGCAAACTCCACAGAGACAGTCACCCAAGGGTGACGCAGCAGTGTTAACCACTGAGCCACTGTGCTGCCAGCGGTGAGGCAACAGCTATTTCGAGATGGCTACAAGTAAGAGAAATTAGAATTCAGGTGTTCCAGGGAAACAAAAGGGAGCAAACTCTTGCTGTGGATTTCATGCAAAATGGAGACAACTGATTGCTGCCAACAGTGAATTGCACATACCTCACAGTACCTCTCCACATTGAAGAATGCTTCGTAAACCATTGGGTCAACCATAGAACACAAAATTGGGTATCCTGCAGTGGACATTTCCTCAAATACAGAATAGCTTCTAAACTGGCTTGTAAATCAGAAGCCAAATAAATAATAGTCAACAGTTAGAAGTATAACTATTGCTTGTCAGTGGATAAATGAATCATATGACAAATTCAAAAACTCCTCAAAGCTTTTGAGAATTATTTCAACTTGAGAATTATTAAAATTTTGCAAAGCATAAGACTGAATAAAAGAGTGCAACATCGAGGTAATGATCTCTACAGGCAATGGAGAGACGTGGCTATGGTGACCTTAAAGTCAGAATTCATAACAGACTGGACTTTGTTGGCATTACTGATGGATCTTCACCAGATTTATTACAGTCCAAACACCTGACTCTGCAGAAAGCCATTCAGATTGTGGGTGAAAGTGCATAAAACGTTTAAGTCCACAAGGAACCACAGATCAGTCCCCGTTCAAACACAGATCATTCCCAAGAGAAGTTAAAATGTGATCCTTTTCTTCAAGGATAAAACCACAGAAGGCACACAAGATACCAGAATCTGGGCTCCATCTCCACCTCCTGTTTACCCTCTCCCCACCCTCTGTCTTCAGCATATATACCACCTTTTCCTAGTTACAATCAGTTCGGAAGAAGGGTCACTAGTTCCAAAACATTAACTGTTTTCCCTCAAGAAATGTTGCCAGACCTGGCAATTTTTATTTTCATACCAGCGGGTCAGTGTTCTTGCCAATGATATGAAGCAAAGAAACCTCACTGATGTAAACAAAGCCCAGCTTTGAAAACTGAATGCTTTTCAATCTCACTCATAAAACAAACAAGAATGAGAGGGCATAGATTTATAATGATTTGCAAAAGAAGCAAGGGTTATGTGACAGAGAAAAAAATTCAAGCGAGTACATGAAATGTGGTGGAAGCGGGTCAATTGAAGCATTCAAGAAGTCATTGGCTTGTTATTTGAATAGAGATAATGTGCAATGATGTGAGGCAAAAGCAGGAGATTGGCACGAGAGAATGATGAGCTAGTCCAGGCATGTGGACCCAAGTGTCTTCCACCTCCAACCCCAGGGCATCAATGTGGATTTCACCAGTTTCCTCATTTCCCCTCCCCCCCACCTTATTCCAGATCCAACTTTCCAACTCAACACTGCCCTCATGACCTGTCCTACCTGTTCATCTTCCTTCCCACCTATCTGCTCCACCCTCCTCTCCGACCTATCACCATTTCCCCCACCTCAGTCTACCTATCGCACTCTCAGCTACCGCCCCCTCCAGCCCCACTCCCCTCCCATTTACCTCTCCACCCAATCGGCTCACAAGCCTCATTCCTGATAAAGGGCTCTTGCCCAAAACGGTCGATTCTCCTGCTCCTCGGATACTGCCTGACCTGTTGTGCTTTCCCAGCACCACTCTCTCCACTCTGATCTCCAACATCTGCAGTCCTCACTTTCTCCTACATGGACCAAATGGCCAACTTCTGCACCATAACAATTTGCTGATTCAGTACGGAAGTTTCAGGAAACGTGCTAAGCTAACACAGCCACAGGAAACAGAAATAAAAAAGCAGAACTACCCCACAAAGAGATAAGTGAAATAGAACACAAACACAAAGTTTTCCTCAGGGAAATCACAGACCCTAACCAAACATTTTAGCATGAGGTCATTTCTATCAACAGGCAACTTATGGATTTCAAGATTGAAATTGGAGCAAGTGTTATAATATTATCATACAGCCAGCTTTGATTGAAAAGCTGACAGAAATTCACCTTCACGGTTCGTTGGCATTGCACTTAGATAAGATCATATTCCTTACAGTTTAGAAACAGGCCCTTTGGCCCAACCAGTCCACACTGATCCTCCAAAGAGTAACCCACCCAGATCCATTTCCCTCTGACTAATGCACCTTACACTGTGGGCAATTAAACATGGCCAATTCACCTAACCTGCACACCTTTGGACTGTGGGAGGAAACCAGAGCACCCAGAGGAAACCCACGCAGACGCGGGGAGAATGTGCAAACTCCACACAGACAGCCACCCGAGGCTGGAATTGAACCTGGGTCCCTGGCTCACTGTGAGGCAGCATGCCGCCCCCAAATTCTCCACAACCAATAGCGTTCATTCCTGGGTGAAAGTGTACGCACTGACCTCAATCTCATTCAAAATGTGGAGTTGAACAACAAACGATGAAGGAAAAGCTGGTACAAAACTTTACTGGGATTTGTAAACTCAAGGTAGAACCTAAACAAAAACGCAGAATCTCCTGAGATTAGCTACACTGGAATAATAGCATAAATGGTCCCACATTGTTAAAACAATGGAAGGCTGTGACTATAGTGGTTTGGCTGAAATGCTTTCCACCGGAAACAAAACTGAAGAACGTGCAGACTCCAAGTGCAGACTTGAGAATAAGTCAAACAGGCTGCAACTGAACTGTTTCCACCATGCAACAAGATGCACTGAGATAGACGACAGAAGCATCTGCAAATAAAGTGAATCAGATTGTCATACAGCATTGTGACAACTAATTATTCCAAAGTCAACTCTGCCATTAGAGGCTGAAGTGATTAGGAACTAAACAAGGTAAAACAAAATTCTGATAGCTCCACCTACCAAAGAAGAATAGTCATCAAAACAAGAAAGGGCATCAGGTCAAACAAGTGTGAACCTCCAGGGATCACTATTGAGGAAGTTGTTTCACATATAATGTAGTCATTGCAAGAGAACCAGAAAGCCCAAAATATTCATTATGTTTAAGTATTAAGTCTACCGACCTCACCACATATATACAGGGAGGATGAGAGCCAAGTTCCACTAACACAAATTAAAGACATGGCTGAAGCAACTCAGCAGCAGACATTACTAAGATGACACAAACAATGTGCAAAGATGCAAGATAATGGGGAGAAAAAAATCCGCTATTATCAGGAAGCCTAGTGAAAGACCTCTGGTACAACAGAGAACCACAACCTCAAACAAGCAGTAAGTCAAGTCAAGCAAACTACCTTGTCCCAATAAGCTACCACCCTTCCATGTCTAAACAGAAAACATTGCAGGAGATCAGTGAATTTGTAAAGTCAAAGACCTGGAGGTTCAGCAGAGAAGAGATGGGGTCACGGTAAATGCTATAATATAAATAAATTTATGACAATAATAGAATAGCAAATACAAACACTCAGGTGATATGGGTTTTTTTTATTCGTTCATGGGATTCGGGTGCTGCTGGCTAGTCCAGCATTTATTGCCCATCCCAGAGGGCAGTAAAGAGTCAACCATATTGCTCTGGATCTGGAGTCAGATGTAAGAATGGTACTTTCCTTCCCGAAAGGACCTTATCGAATCAGATTTTTTTTTCCCCAACAATTGACAATGATTTCATGGTCATCATTTGACTCTTAATTCCAGATTTTGTTTACTGTATTCAAATTCTACCATCTGCCATTCTGGTCCCCAGATTATTTCTTGGGTTTCTGGAAATATATCAGCCTGATTGAGTGAGTGCAATAAGCACCAACCACATTGATGGTGTCCCTGGGACTCGGTCTGAGTAAAGGTGAAGATTGCGGGAGAACACACTTGAAATTAACTATGTTCTAATGGTTTTCTGGGATAATGTAGGTCATAATCATTTAATTTGTAAATAATGGCAGGAAGGAAATAAACTTCAAATTGTTTCCTCATCAAAACTTTTCTATTCAGACCAGAAGGTGAAAATCTTCAATTCTAAACCATTCTGAGATTTAAGTCACTTGCATACCAGTAACCAGCTTATGTAATCTGTACAAAGAGCAATGTATACAGTGTGTGATAAGAACAGATACGAGTAAGTGTGCATGTAATTCTAAGGGACAGAATTAACCTGCATTTAGAAAGGCAGGGACTAACCATGTAATATCAGTATGGTGTTGTGAAGGGGAGGTTGTGTCTGAACTTTTCAAACAAGTGACCAGTTATGTAGATGAAGGCAATAAACTTCAGCAAGACTTTTTAAAAAGTCGAACACAAGAAATTGATAGCAAAGATGGGATCCAAGGAAATTTGGCACATCGGACCAATAATTAGCTGTGGGTGTTTTGCTGATTGGAAGTCAATGTTCAGTAGAGTTGCACAGAGGTCAGTGTTGGGGCCCTAGCTATTTGTAGTTTATATCGATGTCTTAAACTAGAAAGTAGAAGGGTTAACCAGTACGTTTCCAGGCAACAGAAAAACAGGTGGAGTGTAAAATAGTGAGGATAAAAGCTTTACACTACACAAAATTAAGAACAGGCTGGATAGGCAGCCTGATCAGTGGCAACTGGAATTCTTTCTGATAAATATGAGGTAATGCACTTGGGAAGGACAAACAAGGCAAGGGAATACATGATGGATGGTAGGACCCTGGGAATCATTGAAGATCAAAGGGACATTTGTATACATTTATGTTGGTGTGTGTTGTCAGAGGATTGTGCACAAACCTTGAGCGGTGTATGTGTAGTGAGTGGTGTGTACGGTGAATGTGTGCAGTGAGCAATGTGTGTGCAGGTGCAGTGCGCACGGTGAACAATGTGTCGGTGCAGTGAGCAGTGTGTGTGTGTATATTGAGCAGTGTGTGCGCGCACTGGGCAATGTGTGTGTGTGTGCAGTGAGCAGTGTGTGTGTCCAATGCAGTGTGTGTACAGTCAGCAGTGTGTGTGGGTGTGGTGTGCAGTGTGTGAGTGTGCGTGTGTGCGCAGTGAGCAGTGTGTGTGCGTGCAGTGATCAGTGGGTGTGTGCGCACTGAGTAGTGTGTGCACGTGTGGTGAGCAGTGTGTGTGTCTGCAGTGATCAGTGTGTGCGTGCGGTGAGCAGTGTGTGTGGATGCATTGAGCAATGTGTGTGTGTGCAGTGAGCAGTGTGTGTGCGAGCAGCGGCCAGTGTGTGTGTGTAGTGGCGTTGTGTGTGTAGTGGCGTTGTGTGTGCAGTGAGCAGTCAGTGAGTGCAGTGAGCAGTGTATGTGGGTGCAGTGAGCAGTGTATGTGGGTGCAGTGAGCAGTGCGTGTGGGTGCAGTGAGCAGTGCGTGTGGGTGCAGTGAGCAGTGCATGTGGGTGCAGTGAGCAGTGTATGTGGGTGCAGTGAGCAGTGCGTGTGGGTGCAGTGAGCAGTGCGTGTGGGTGCAGTGAGCAGTGCATGTGGGTGCAGTGAGCAGTGTATGTGGGTGCAGTGAGCAGTGTATGTGGGTGCAGTGAGCAGTGCGTGTGGGTGCAGTGAGCAGTGCGTGTGGGTGCAGTAAGCAGTGCGTGTGGGTGCAGTGAGCAGTGCATGTGGGTGCAGTGAGCAGTGTATGTGGGTGCAGTGAGCAGTGCGTGTGGGTGCAGTAAGCAGTGCGTATGGGTGCAGTGAGCAGTGCGTATGGGTGCAGTGAGCAGTGAGTGAGTGCAGTGAGCAGTGTGTGTGGATGCAGTGAGCAGTCTGTGTGTGCAGTGGGCAGTGTGTGTTCAGTGAGCAGTGCATGTGGGTGCAGTGAGCAGTGTGTGTGGGTGCAGTGAGCAGTCTGTGTGTGCAGTGGGCAGTGTGTGTTCAGTGAGCAGTGTGTGTGTGCAGTGAGCATTGTCGGTGCAGTGAGCAGTGTGTGAGTGCAGTGAGCAATGGGTGTGGGTGCAGTAAGCAGTGGGTTTGTGAGCAGTGAGTTTGTGTGCGCGGTGAGCAGTGTGTGTGCTGTGAGCAGTGTGTAGGTGCAGTATGCAGGTGTGCAGTGAATAGTGGGTATGGGATACAGTGAGCATGTGTGCAGTGAGCAGTGGGTGTGTGTGCACTGAGCAGTGGGTGTGGGTGCATTGAGCAGTGGATGTGGGTGCAGTGAGCAGTGGGTGTGTGTGCACGGTGAGCAGTGTGTGTGCAGTGAGCAGTGTGTGTGGGTGCAGTAAGCAGTGTGTGTGGGTGCAGTGAGTAGTGTGTGTCGGTGCCGTGAGCAGTGTGTGTGTGTGCTATGAGCAGTGTGTGTGCAATGAGCAATGTGTGTGCAGGTGCAGTGCGCACGGTGAACAATGTGTCGGTGCAGTGAGCAGTGTGTGTGTGTATATTGAGCAGTGTGTGCGCGCACTGGGCAATGTGTGTGTGTGTGCAGTGAGCAGTGTGTGTGTCCAATGCAGTGTGTGTACAGTCAGCAGTGTGTGTGGGTGTGGTGTGCAGTGTGTGAGTGTGCGTGTGTGCGCAGTGAGCAGTGTGTGTGCGTGCAGTGATCAGTGGGTGTGTGCGCACTGAGTAGTGTGTGCACGTGTGGTGAGCAGTGTGTGTGTCTGCAGTGATCAGTGTGTGCGTGCGGTGAGCAGTGTGTGTGGATGCATTGAGCAATGTGTGTGTGTGCAGTGAGCAGTGTGTGTGCGAGCAGCGGCCAGTGTGTGTGTGTAGTGGCGTTGTGTGTGTAGTGGCGTTGTGTGTGCAGTGAGCAGTCAGTGAGTGCAGTGAGCAGTGTATGTGGGTGCAGTGAGCAGTGTATGTGGGTGCAGTGAGCAGTGTATGTGGGTGCAGTGAGCAGTGCGTGTGGGTGCAGTGAGCAGTGCGTGTGGGTGCAGTGAGCAGTGCATGTGGGTGCAGTGAGCAGTGTATGTGGGTGCAGTGAGCAGTGCGTGTGGGTGCAGTGAGCAGTGCGTGTGGGTGCAGTGAGCAGTGCATGTGGGTGCAGTGAGCAGTGTATGTGGGTGCAGTGAGCAGTGTATGTGGGTGCAGTGAGCAGTGCGTGTGGGTGCAGTGAGCAGTGCGTGTGGGTGCAGTAAGCAGTGCGTGTGGGTGCAGTGAGCAGTGCATGTGGGTGCAGTGAGCAGTGTATGTGGGTGCAGTGAGCAGTGCGTGTGGGTGCAGTAAGCAGTGCGTATGGGTGCAGTGAGCAGTGCGTATGGGTGCAGTGAGCAGTGAGTGAGTGCAGTGAGCAGTGTGTGTGGATGCAGTGAGCAGTCTGTGTGTGCAGTGGGCAGTGTGTGTTCAGTGAGCAGTGCATGTGGGTGCAGTGAGCAGTGTGTGTGGGTGCAGTGAGCAGTCTGTGTGTGCAGTGGGCAGTGTGTGTTCAGTGAGCAGTGTGTGTGTGCAGTGAGCATTGTCGGTGCAGTGAGCAGTGTGTGAGTGCAGTGAGCAATGGGTGTGGGTGCAGTAAGCAGTGGGTTTGTGAGCAGTGAGTTTGTGTGCGCGGTGAGCAGTGTGTGTGCTGTGAGCAGTGTGTAGGTGCAGTATGCAGGTGTGCAGTGAATAGTGGGTATGGGATACAGTGAGCATGTGTGCAGTGAGCAGTGGGTGTGTGTGCACTGAGCAGTGGGTGTGGGTGCATTGAGCAGTGGATGTGGGTGCAGTGAGCAGTGGGTGTGTGTGCACGGTGAGCAGTGTGTGTGCAGTGAGCAGTGTGTGTGGGTGCAGTAAGCAGTGTGTGTGGGTGCAGTGAGTAGTGTGTGTCGGTGCCGTGAGCAGTGTGTGTGTCTGCTATGAGCAGTGTGTGTGCACGCGCGGTCATCAGTGTGTGTGGAAGCAGTCAGCAGTCTGTGTGTTCAGTGAGTAGTGTGTGTGGGTGCAGTGAGCAGTGAGTGAGTGCACTGAGCAGTGCGTATGGGTGCAGTGAGCAGTGTGCAGTGCGTGTGGGTGCAGTGAGCAGTGGGTGTGGGGGCAGTGAGCAGTGGGTGTGGGTGTGGGTGCAGTGAGCTGGATGTGAGTGCAGTGAGCAGTGTGTGTGGGTGCAGTGAGCAGTGTGTGTGCAGTGAGCAGTGTGTCGGTGCAGTGAGCAGTGTGTCGGTGCAGTGAGCAGTGTGTCGGTGCAGTGAGCAGTGGGTGTGGGTGCAGTGAGCAGTGTGTCGGTGCAGTGAGCAGTGGGAGTGGGTGCAGTGAGCAGTGTGTGTGGGTGCAGTGAGCAGTGTGTGTGAGTGCAATGAGCAGTGTGTTTGTGCGCAGTGAGCATTGTGTTTGTGAGCAGTGTGTGTGTTCAGTGAGCAGTGTGTGTGGATGCAGTGAGCAGTGGGTGTGGGTGCAGTGAGCAGTGGGAGTGGGTGCAGTGAGCAATGGGTGTGGGTCCAGTGAGCAGTGTGTGTGAGTGCAATGAGCAGTGTGTTTGTGCGCAGTGAGCAGTGTGTTTGTGAGCAGTGTGTGTGTTCAGTGAGCAGTGTGTGTGTTCAGTGAGCAGTGTGTGTGGGTGCAGTGAGCAGTGTTTGGGTGCAGTGAGCAGTGTGTGTGCAGTGAGCAGTGTGTCGGTGCAGTGAGCAGTGGGAGTGTGTGCAGTGTGTGTGAGTGCAATGAGCAGTGTGTATGTGCGCAGTGAGCAGTGTGTGTTCAGTGAGCAGTGGGTGTGGGTGCAGTGAGCAGTGTGTGCATGCAGTGAGCAGTGGGTGTGGGTGCAGTGATCAGTGTGTGTGGGTGCAGTGATCAGTGTGTGTGGGTGCAGTGAGCATTGTGTGGGGTTGCAGTGGCAGTGGGTGTGGATGCAGTGAGTAGTGGGTGTGTGTGCAATGAGCACTGGATATGGGTGCAGTGAGCAGGAGATGTGTGTACAAGTGGGCGCTGTGTGGGTACAGTGAGCTGTGTGTGTGTGCACAGTGAGCAGTGTGTGGGTGTAGTGAGCAGTGTATCTGTGTGCAGTGAGCAGTGTGTGTGTGTGTGCAGTCAACAATGTGTGTGGGTGCAGTGAGCAGTGTGTGTGGGTGCACTGAGCAGTGTATGGGCCCAGTTTGCAGTGTATGGGCCCAGTTTGCAGTGTATGGGCCCAGTGAGCAGTAGTGGGTGCAGTGAGCAGGGTGTGGGTCCAGTGAGCAGTGTATGGGCCCAGTGAGCAGTAGTGGGTGCAGTGAGCAGGGTGTGGGTCCAGTGAGCAGTAGTGGGTGCAGTGAGCAGTGTGTGTTTGCACTGTGAGCGGTATGTGCCTAGGGAGCAGCGTGTGTCCAGTGAGCATTCTGTGCACACACTGAGCAATGTGTGCACGCACAGTGAGCAATGTAGCGTTGTGTGTGTGCATATGCAGTGAGTGGTGCATGTCTGTCTGTACAGTGAGTATTGTGTGTGCGCATCTGTGTGCAATGAGTGGTGTGTATGTGTGTCTCTCTATGTAGAATGAGTGGTCTGTACAAAGTGAGCAGTGAACACAGTAACGTGTGTGCAAGGAACGGTGTATGTAGGCATCAGTGTGTAATGAATGATGTGTGTGTGTGTGTGCAGAAAGCAGTATGTGTGTGTACAATGAGTAGTGTCTAAGTGTGTATGTATCAGTGTGCAATGAGTGGTTTGTGCTCAGTAAGCAGTGTGTAGGTGTCCAGTGAGTAGTGTGCGTGCATGCATTGAGTGGCCTAGTGTGTGTAGTGAGCAGTGTGTGCATGGAGAATTGTGTGCGTGCAGTGAGCGGTGTGTGTGTCCAGTGAATAGTGTATGTGTTGAATGAGTTGTACAGTGTGACAGTGTACAGTGAGCAGTGTGTCCATCCAAAGAGTGGTGTGTGTGTGTGCAGTGACTTGTGCATACCCGGAGAATATCATACGTGTCCAGTAAGCGGTCTGTGTGCACTGTGAATAGTGTGTGCACGTGCAGTGAGTGGTGTAGAGTTGTGTGTGTTTGTGCAGCGAATGGTGTGTGTGTGTGTGTGTGTGCGTGTGTCCGCATGCGCAGTGAGTATTGTGTACCGTGAATGGTGTGTGTGCATCTGCGTGCAATAAACAATCTGCACAGTGAGCATTGTATACAGTGAGCAGTGAGTGTTCTCTGTGCAATGAGTGATGTGTATATGTGTCTCTCTCCATGTACACTGAGTAGTCAGTACACAGTGAGCAGACCAGGGTGTTTGCAATGAACAATGTATGTAGACATCAGTGTGTAGTGAACGGTATGTGTAGGCATCAGTATGTAGTGAGCAGCGTGTGTATTTGTGTAGTCAGCATTATGTGTATGTTTGCATTTCGTAAGTGTTCTGTGTTTGTGCTTCTGCAGTGAGTGCTGCATGTGTGCAGTGTGTCTGTGTGCAGTGAGTAATGTTTGCATGTTCACTGTTTGGTGGGTATGTGTACATTGAGTGGTGTGTGTGCACATTGAGTATTGTGCATGTGTGAAATGAATGGTGTATGCAGTGAACAGTGTATGTGCATGCACAGTGAGCAGTATAGGGGTATGTGTCTGTATAGTGACCAATATGTGTGCAGTGAATGCTATGTGTGTATCTATGTGCAATGAGAGGTCTGTGCACAGTGAGCATTGTCTGCACTGAGTGATGTGTGTGCAGAGAGGGGTGTGCATACACAGCAAGCTGTGTCTGTGTTATGAGTGGTCTGTGCACAGTGAGCAGTGTGTGGGTGCCGTGAGTGGTGTGTGTTTGCAGTGAGCACTGTGCGCACAGAGTGAGCGGTGTGTGCAGGCAGTGAATGGTGTAGGTGTGTGTGTGCATTTATGTGCGTGTGCAATGAGCGATGTCAGTGCAGTGAGCGGTGTGTATAGTGAGCTTTGTGTGCACATTGAGCTGGGTGTTCAGTGAGTGGTTACTATATGTGTGTATCTATGTGCAATGAGCGGCGTGTGCTCAGTCAGCGGTGTGTTCAGTGAACAGAGTTAGGAGGGATTGGAGTGTACAGTGAATGGAGTGTGTTGTAATCAGACTATGTAGTGAATGGAGACAGCAGCGAGTCGAGTGTACAGTGAGCAGAGTGCACAGTGAAAGGGGCTTGTAGGAAGCATAGTCTGTAGTGAACGAGGTGTGTAGGAGATTGGTGTCTGCATGGATCAGGGATTGTCGGGATCAGTATGTGCAGGGATCACGATGTGTTGAAAGTGGATTCATCAGTGAACCAGGTTTGCAGGCAGTGGTCTCTAGGAGCCAAGAGCAGATGGAGTGTATCAGGATCAGTGTCTGCGGTGGGTGCAGTGCGTCGGGATCAGTGTCTGCGGTGAGTGCAGTGTGTCTGGATCAGTGTCTGCGGTGGGTGCAGTGCATCGGGATCAGTGTCTGCGGTGGGTGCAGTGTGTCGGGATCAGTGTCTGCGGTGAGTGCAGTGTGTCGGGATCAGTGTCTGCGGTGGGTGCAGTGTGTCGGGATCAGTGTCTGCGGTGAGTGCAGTGTGTCGGGATCAGTGTCTGCGGTGAGTGCAGTGTGTCGGGATCAGTATCTGCGGTGAGTGCAGTGTGTCGGGATCAGTGTCTGCGGTGGGTGCAGTGCGTCGGGATCAGTGTCGGCAGTGAGTGCAGTGTGTCGGGATCAGTGCCTGCGGTGAGTGCAGTGTGTCGGGATCAGTGTCTGCGGTGAGTGCAGTGTGTCGGGATCAGTGTCTGCGGTGAGTGCAGTGTGTCGGGATCAGTGTCTGCGGTGAGTGCAGTGTGTCGGGATCAGTGTCTGCGGTGAGTGCAGTGTGTCGGGATCAGTGCCTGCGGTGAGTGCAGTGTGTCGGGATCAGTGTCTGCGGTGAGTACAGTGTGTCGGGATCAGTGTCTGGGGGGAGTGCAGTGTGTCGGGATCAGTATCTGCGGTGAGTGCAGTGCATCGGAATCAGTGTCTGCGGTGAGTGCAGTGTGTCGGGATCAGTGTCTGCAGTGAGTGCAGTGTGTCGGGATCAGTGTCTGCAGTGAGTGCAGTGTGTCGGGATCAGTGTCTGCAGTGAGTGCAGTGTGTCGGGATCAGTGTCTGCGGTGAGTGCAGTGTGTCGGGATCAGTATCTGCGGTGAGTGCTGTGTGTCGGGATCAGTGTCTGCGGTGAGTGCAGTGTGTCGGGATCAGTGTCTGCAGTGAGTGCAGTGTGTCGGGATCAGTGTCTGCGGTGAGTGCAGTGTGTCGGGATCAGTATCTGCGGTGAGTGCTGTGTGTCGGGATCAGTGTCTGCGGTGAGTGCAGTGTGTCGGGATCAGTGTCTGCGGTGAGTGCAGTGTGTCGGGATCAGTGTCTGCGGTGAGTGCAGTGTGTCGGGGTCAGTGTCTGCGGTGGGTGCAGTGTGTCGGGATCAGTGTCTGCGGTGAGTGCAGTGTGTCGGGATCAGTGTCTGCGGTGAGTGCAGTGTGTCGGGATCAGTATCTGGGAGGAGTGCAGTGTGTCGGGATCAGTGTCTGCGGTGGGTGCAGTGCGTCGGGATCAGTGTCGGCAGTGAGTGCAGTGTGTCGGGATCAGTGTCTGCGGTGAGTGCAGTGTGTCGGGATCAGTGTCTGCGGTGAGTGCAGTGTGTCGGGATCAGTGTCTGCGGTGAGTGCAGTGTGTCGGGATCAGTATCTGCGGTGAGTGCAGTGTGTCGGGATCAGTGTCTGCGGTGAGTGCAGTGTGTCGGGATCAGTGTCTGCGGTGAGTGCAGTGTGTCGGGATCAGTATCTGCGGTGAGTGCAGTGTGTCGGGGTCAGTGTCTGCGGTGAGTGCAGTGTGTCGGGATCAGTGTCTGCGGTGAGTGCAGTGTGTCGGGATCAGTGTCTGCGGTGAGTGCAGTGTGTCGGGGTCAGTGTCTGCGGTGAGTGCAGTGTGTCGGGATCAGTGTCTGCGGTGAGTGCAGTGTGTCGGGATCAGTGTCTGCGGTGAGTGCAGTGTGTCGGGATCAGTATCTGCGGTGAGTGCAGTGTGTCGGGGTCAGTGTCTGCGGTGAGTGCAGTGTGTCGGGATCAGTGTCTGCGGTGAGTGCAGTGTGTCGGGATCAGTGTCTGCGGTGAGTGCAGTGTGTCGGGGTCAGTGTCTGCGGTGAGTGCAGTGTGTCGGGGTCAGTGTCTGCGGTGAGTGCAGTGTGTCGGGATCACTGTCTGTGGTGAGTGCAGTGAGTCGGGATCAGTGTCTGGGGTGGGTGCAGTGTATCGGGATCAGTGTCTGCGGTGGGTGCAGTGTATCGGGATCAGTGTCTGTGGTGAGTGCAGTGAGTCGGGATCAGTGTCTGCGGTGGGTGCAGTGTATCGGGATCAGTGTCTGTGGTGAGTGCAGTGTGTCGGGATCAGTGTCTGCGGTGGGTGCAGTGTATCGGGGTCAGTGTCTGCGGTGAGTGCTGTGTGTCGGGGTCAGTATCTGCGGTGAGTGCAGTGTGTCGGGGTCAGTGTCTGCGGTGAGTGCAGTGCGTCGGGGTCAGTGTCTGCGGTGAGTGCAGTGTGTCGGGGTCAGTGGCTGCGGTGAGTGCAGTGTGTCGGGATCAGTGTCTGCGGTGAGTGCAGTGTGTCGGGATCAGTGTCTGCGGTGAGTGCAGTGCGTCGGGATCAGTGTCTGCGGTGAGTGCAGTGTATCGGGGTCAGTGTCTGCGGTGAGTGCAGTGTGTCGGGGTCAGTGTCTGCGGTGAGTGCAGTGTGTCGGGGTCAGTGTCTGCGGTGAGTGCAGTGTGTCGGGTCAGTGTCTGCGGTGAGTGCAGTGTGTCGGGATCAGTGTCTGCGGTGAGTGCAGTGTGTCGGGGTCAGTGTCTGCGGTGAGTGCAGTGTGTCGGGGTCAGTAGCTGCGGTGAGTGCAGTGTGTCGGGATCAGTGTCTGCGGTGAGTGCAGTGTGTCGGGGTCAGTGTCTGCGGTGAGTGCAGTGCGTCGGGATCAGTGTCTGCGGTGAGTGCAGTGTGTCGGGATCAGTGTCTGCGGTGAGTGCAGTGCGTCTGGATCAGTGTCTGCGGTGAGTGCAGTGCGTCTGGATCAGTGTCTGCGGTGAGTGCAGTGTGTCGGGATCAGTGTCTGGGGGGAGTGCAGTGTTTCGGGATCAGTGTCTGCGGTGAGTGCAGTGTGTCGGGATCAGTGTCTGCGGTGAGTGCAGTGTGTCGGGATCAGTGTCTGCGGTGAGTGCAGTGTGTCGGGATCAGTGTCTGCGGTGAGTGCAGTGCGTCGGGATCAGTGTCTGCGGTGAGTGCAGTGTATCGGGGTCAGTGTCTGCGGTGAGTGCAGTGTGTCGGGGTCAGTGTCTGCGGTGAGTGCAGTGTGTCGGGGTCAGTGTCTGCGGTGAGTGCAGTGTGTCGGGTCAGTGTCTGCGGTGAGTGCAGTGTGTCGGGATCAGTGTCTGCGGTGAGTGCAGTGTGTCGGGATCAGTGTCTGGGGGGAGTGCAGTGTTTCGGGATCAGTGTCTGCGGTGAGTGCAGTGTGTCGGGATCAGTGTCTGCGATGAGTGCAGTGCGTCGGGATCAGTGTCTGCGGTGAGTGCAGTGCGTCGGGATCAGTGTCTGCGGTGAGTGCAGTGCGTCGGGATCAGTGTCTGCGGTGAGTGCAGTGTGTCGGGATCAGTATCTGCGGTGAGTGCAGTGTGTCGGGATCAGTGTCTGCGGTGAGTGCAGTGCGTCGGGATCAGTGTCTGCGGTGAGTGCAGTGTGTCGGGATCAGTGTCTGCGGTGAGTGCAGTGCGTCTGGATCAGTGTCTGCGGTGAGTGCAGTGCGTCTGGAGCAGTGTCTGCAGTGAGCGCAGTGCGTCGGGATCAGTATCTGCGGTTAGTGCAGTGCGTCGGGATCAGTATCTGCGGTGAGTGCAGTGTGTCGGGATCAGTGTCTGCGGTGAGTGCAGTGCGTCTAGATCAGTGTCTGCGGTGAGTGCAGTGTGTCGGGATCAGTATCTGCGGTTAGTGCAGTGCGTCGGGACCAGTATCTGCGGTGAGTGCAGTGCGTCGGGATCAGTGTCTGCCGTGATTGCAGTGTGTCGGGATCAGTGTCTGCGGTGAGTGCAGTGCATTGGGATCAGTATCTGCGGTGAGTACAGTGTGTCGGGATCAGTATCTGCGGTGAGTGCAGTGCGTCGGGATCAGTATCTGCGGTGAGTGCAGTGTGTCGGGATCAGTGTCTGCGGTGAGTGCAGTGTGTCGGGATCAGTGTCCGCGGTGAGTGCAGTGCGTCGGGTTCAGTGTCTGGGGGGAGTGCAGTGCATCGGGATCAGTGTCAGTGGTGAGTGCAGTGTGTCGGGATGAGTGTCTGCGGTGCGTGCAGTGCGTCTGTCTCAATGTCTGCGGTGAGTACAGTGCGTCTGGATCAGTGTCTGCGGTGGGTGTAGTGTGTCGGGAACAGTGTCTGCGGTGGGTGCAGTGCATCGGGATCAGTGTCTGCGGTGAGTGCAGTGTGTCGGGATCAGTGTCGGCGGTGAGTGCAGTGCGTCGGGATCAGTGTCTGCAGTGAGTGCAGTGCGTCTGGATCAGTGTCTGCGGTGGGTGTAGTGCGTCGGGAGCAGCGTCTGCGGTGAGTGCAGTGCATTGGGATCAGTGTCTGCAGTGCATCGAGATCAGTGTCTGCAGTGAGTGCAGTGCGTCTGGCTCAGTGTCTGCGGTGAGTGCAGTGTGTCGGGATCAGTGTCTGCGGTGAGTGCAGTGCATTGGGATCAGTGTCTGCAGTGAGTGCAGTGCGTCTGGATCAGTGTCTGCGGTGAGTGTAGTGCGTCGGGATCAGTGTCTGCGGTGACTGCAGTGCATCGGGATCAGTGTCAGCGGTGACTGCAGTGCATCGGGATCAGTGTCTGCAGTGAGTGCAGTGCGTCTGGATCAGTGTCTGCGGTGGGTGTAGTGCGTCGGGAGCAGCGTCTGCGGTGAGTGCAGTGCGTTGGGATCAGTGTCTGCAGTGCATCGGGATCAGTGTCTGCAGTGTGTCGGGATCAGTGTCTGCGGTGGGTGCAGTGTGTCGGGATCAGTGTCTGCAGTGGGTGCAGTGTGTCGGGATCAGTGTCTGCAGTGAGTGCAGTGCGTCAGGATCAGTGTCTGCGGTGAGTGCAGTGTGTCGGGATCAGTGTCTGCAGTGAGTGCAGTGCGTCATGATCAGTGGCTGCAGTGGGTGCAGTGCGTCATGATCAGTGTCTGCAGTGAGTGCAGTGCGTCATGATCAGTGGCTGCAGTGCGTCGGGATCAGTGTCTGCAGTGAGTGCAGTGTGTCGGGATCAGTGTCTGCAGTGGGTGCAGTGTGTCAAGATCAGTGGCTGCAGTGGGTGCAATGCGTCAGGATCAGTGTCTGCGGTGAGTGTAGTGCGTCGGGATCAGTGTCTGCAGTGGGTGTAGTGCGTCGGGATCAGTGTCTGCAGTGAGTGCAGTGCGTCGGGACCAGTGTCTGCGGTGAGTGCAGTGCGTCAAGATCAGTGTCTGCGGTGGGTGCAGTGCGTCGGGATCAGTTTCTGCAGTGGGTGTAGTGCGTCGGGATCAGTGTCTGCAGTGGGTGTAGTGCGTCGGGATCAGTGTCTACAGTGGGTGTAGTGCGTCGGGATCAGTGTCTGCAGTGAGTGCAGTGCGTCAAGATCAGTGGCTGCGGTGAGTGTAGTGTGTCGGGATCAGTGTCTGCGGTGAGTGTAGTGTGTCGGGATCAGTGTCTGCAGTGGGTGTAGTGCGTCGGGATCAGTGTCTGCAGTGGGTGTAGTGCGTCGGGATCAGTGTCTGCAGTGAGTGTAGTGCGTCGGGATCAGTGTCTGCAGTGAGTGTAGTGCGTCGGGATCAGTGTCTGCGGTGGGTGCAGTGCGTCAAGATCAGTGGCTGCAGTGCGTCGGGATCAGTGTCTGCAGTGGGTGTAGTGCGTCGGGATCAGTGTCTGCGGTGGGTGCAGTAGTGCGTCGGGATCAGTGTCTGCGGTGGGTGCAGTACGTTAAGATCAGTGGCTGCAGTGCGTCGGGATCAGTGTCTGCAGTGGGTGCAGTACGTTAAGATCAGTGGCTGCAGTGCGTCGGGATCAGTGTCTGCAGTGGGTGCAGTACGTTAAGATCAGTGGCTGCAGTGCGTCGGGATCAGTGTCTGCAGTGGGTGCAGTGCGTCAAGATCAGTGGCTGCAGTGGGTGTAGTGCGTCGGGATCAGTGTCTGCGGTGGGTGCAGTAGTGCGTCGGGATCAGTGTCTGCGGTGGGTGCAGTACGTCAAGATCAGTGGCTGCAGTGCGTCGGGATCAGTGTCTGCAGTGGGTGTAGTGCGTCGGGATCAGTGTCTGCGGTGGGTGCAGTGCGTCGGGAGCAGTGTCTGCGGGGTGTGCAGTGCGTCGGGATCAGTGTCTGCGGTGGGTGTAGTGCGTCGGGATCAGTGTCTGCGGTGGGTGCAGTGCGTCGGGAGCAGTGTCTGCGGGGTGTGCAGTGCGTCAGGATCAGTGTCTGCGGTGAGTGCAGTGTGTCGGGATCAGTGTCTGCGGTGAGTGCAGTGTGTCGGGATCAGTGTCTGCGGTGAGTGCAGTGTGTCGGGATCAGTATCTGCGGTGAGTACAGTGTGTCGGGATCAGTGTCTGTGGGGAGTGCAGTGTGTCGGGATCAGTGTCTGGGAGGAGTGCAGTGTGTCGGGATCAGTCTGGGGGGAGTGCAGTGTGTCGGGATCAGTGTCTGGGAGGAGTGCAGTGTGTCGGGATCAGTCTGGGGGGAGTGCAGTGTGTCGGGATCAGTGTCTGGGAGGAGTGCAGTGTGTCGGGATCAGTGTCTGCGGTGAGTGCAGTGTGTCGGGATCAGTGTCTGCGGTGAGTGCAGTGTGTCGGGATCAGTGTCTGCGGTGAGTGCAGTGTGTCGGGATCAGTGTCTGCAGTGGGTGCAGTGCGTCGGGATCAGTGTCTGCGGTGGGTGCAGTGTGTCGGGATCAGTATCTGCGGTGAGTGCTGTGTGTCGGGATCAGTGTCTGCGGTGAGTGCAGTGTGTCGGGATCAGTGTCTGCGGTGAGTGCAGTGTGTCGGGATCAGTGTCTGCGGTGAGTGCAGTGCGTCGGGATCAGTGTCTGCGGTGGGTGCAGTGTGTCGGGATCAGTATCTGCGGTGAGTGCAGTGTGTCGGGATCAGTGTCTGCAGTGGGTGCAGTGCGTCGGGATCAGTGTCTGCGGTGGGTGCAGTGTGTCGGGATCAGTATCTGCGGTGAGTGCTGTGTGTCGGGATCAGTGTCTGCGGTGAGTGCAGTGTGTCGGGATCAGTGTCTGCGGTGAGTGCAGTGTGTCGGGATCAGTGTCTGCGGTGAGCGCAGTGTGTCGGGATCAGTGTCTGCGGTGAGTGACGTGTGTCGGGATCAGTATCTGCGGTGAGTACAGTGTGTCGGGATCAGTGTCTGTGGGGAGTGCAGTGTGTCGGGATCAGTGTCTGGGAGGAGTGCAGTGTGTCGGGATCAGTCTGGGGGGAGTGCAGTGCGTCGGGATCAGTGTCTGCATTGAGTGCAGTGCGTCGGGATCAGTGTCTGCAGTGAGTGTAGTGCGTCGGGATCAGTGTCTGCAGTGAGTGTAGTGCGTCGGGATCAGTGTCTGTGGTGGGTGCAGTGCGTCTAGATCAGTGGCTGCAGTGCGTCGGGATCAGTGTCTGCAGTGGGTGCAGTGCGTCGGGATCAGTGTCTGCGGTGGGTGCAGTGCGTCAAGATCAGTGGCTGCAGTGCGTCAAGATCAGTGTCTGCAGTGGGTGTAGTGCGTCGGGATCAGTGTCTGCGGTGGGTGCAGTGTGTCGGGATCAGTGTCTGCGGTGAGTGCAGTGTGTCGGGATCAGTGTCTGCGGTGAGTGCAGTGTGTCGGGATCAGTGTCTGCAGTGGGTGCAGTGCGTCAGGATCAGTGTCTGCGGTGAGTGCAGTGTGTCGGGATCAGTGTCTGCAGTGGTTGCAGTGTGTCGGGATCAGTGTCTGCAGTGGGTGCAGTGTGTCGGGATCAGTGTCTGCGGTGAGTGCAGTGTGTCGGGATCAGTGTCTGCGGTGAGTGCAGTGTGTCGGGATCAGTGTCTGGGGGGAGTGCACTGTGTCGGGATCAGTGTCTGCGGTGAGTGCAGTGTGTCGGGATCAGTATCTGCGGTGAGTGCAGTGTGTCGGGATCAGTGTCTGCGGTGAGTGCAGTGTGTCGGGATCAGTGTCTGCAGTGCGTCGGGACCAGTGTCTGCGGTGGGTGCAGTGTGTCGGGATCAGTGTCTGCAGTGGGTGCAGTGCGTCGGGACCAGTGTCTGCGGTGGGTGCAGTGCGTCGGGATCAGTGTCTGCGGTGGGTGCAGTGCGTCGGGAGCAGTGTCTGCGGGGTGTGTAGTGCGTCAGGATCAGTGTCTGCGGTGAGTGCAGTGTGTCGGGATCAGTGTCTGCGGTGAGTGCAGTGTGTCGGGATCAGTATCTGCGGTGAGTACAGTGTGTCGGGATCAGTGTCTGTGGGGAGTGCAGTGTGTCGGGATCAGTGTCTGGGAGGAGTGCAGTGTGTCGGGATCAGTCTGGGGGGAGTGCAGTGTGTCGGGATCAGTGTCTGGGAGGAGTGCAGTGTGTCGGGATCAGTCTGGGGGGAGTGCAGTGTGTCGGGATCAGTGTCTGGGAGGAGTGCAGTGTGTCGGGATCAGTGTCTGCGGTGAGTGCAGTGTGTCGGGATCAGTGTCTGCGGTGAGTGCAGTGTGTCGGGATCAGTGTCTGCGGTGAGTACAGTGTGTCGGGATCAGTATCTGCGGTGAGTGCAGTGCGTCGGGATCAGTATCTGCGGTGAGTGCAGTGTGTCGGGATCAGTGTCTGCGGTGAGTGCAGTGTGTCGGGATCAGTGTCCGCGGTGAGTGCAGTGCGTCGGGTTCAGTGTCTGGGGGGAGTGCAGTGCATCGGGATCAGTGTCAGTGGTGAGTGCAGTGTGTCGGGATGAGTGTCTGCGGTGCGTGCAGTGCGTCTGTCTCAATGTCTGCGGTGAGTACAGTGCGTCTGGATCAGTGTCTGCGGTGGGTGTAGTGTGTCGGGAACAGTGTCTGCGGTGGGTGCAGTGCATCGGGATCAGTGTCTGCGGTGAGTGCAGTGTGTCGGGATCAGTGTCGGCGGTGAGTGCAGTGCGTCGGGATCAGTGTCTGCAGTGAGTGCAGTGCGTCTGGATCAGTGTCTGCGGTGGGTGTAGTGCGTCGGGAGCAGCGTCTGCGGTGAGTGCAGTGCATTGGGATCAGTGTCTGCAGTGCATCGAGATCAGTGTCTGCAGTGAGTGCAGTGCGTCTGGCTCAGTGTCTGCGGTGAGTGCAGTGTGTCGGGATCAGTGTCTGCGGTGAGTGCAGTGCATTGGGATCAGTGTCTGCAGTGAGTGCAGTGCGTCTGGATCAGTGTCTGCGGTGAGTGTAGTGCGTCGGGATCAGTGTCTGCGGTGACTGCAGTGCATCGGGATCAGTGTCAGCGGTGACTGCAGTGCATCGGGATCAGTGTCTGCAGTGAGTGCAGTGCGTCTGGATCAGTGTCTGCGGTGGGTGTAGTGCGTCGGGAGCAGCGTCTGCGGTGAGTGCAGTGCGTTGGGATCAGTGTCTGCAGTGCATCGGGATCAGTGTCTGCAGTGTGTCGGGATCAGTGTCTGCGGTGGGTGCAGTGTGTCGGGATCAGTGTCTGCAGTGGGTGCAGTGTGTCGGGATCAGTGTCTGCGGTGAGTGCAGTGCGTCAGGATCAGTGTCTGCGGTGAGTGCAGTGTGTCGGGATCAGTGTCTGCAGTGAGTGCAGTGCGTCATGATCAGTGGCTGCAGTGGGTGCAGTGCGTCATGATCAGTGTCTGCAGTGAGTGCAGTGCGTCATGATCAGTGGCTGCAGTGCGTCGGGATCAGTGTCTGCAGTGAGTGCAGTGTGTCGGGATCAGTGTCTGCAGTGGGTGCAGTGTGTCAAGATCAGTGGCTGCAGTGGGTGCAATGCGTCAGGATCAGTGTCTGCGGTGAGTGTAGTGCGTCGGGATCAGTGTCTGCAGTGGGTGTAGTGCGTCGGGATCAGTGTCTGCAGTGAGTGCAGTGCGTCGGGACCAGTGTCTGCGGTGAGTGCAGTGCGTCAAGATCAGTGTCTGCGGTGGGTGCAGTGCGTCGGGATCAGTTTCTGCAGTGGGTGTAGTGCGTCGGGATCAGTGTCTGCAGTGGGTGTAGTGCGTCGGGATCAGTGTCTACAGTGGGTGTAGTGCGTCGGGATCAGTGTCTGCAGTGAGTGCAGTGCGTCAAGATCAGTGGCTGCGGTGAGTGTAGTGTGTCGGGATCAGTGTCTGCGGTGAGTGTAGTGTGTCGGGATCAGTGTCTGCAGTGGGTGTAGTGCGTCGGGATCAGTGTCTGCAGTGGGTGTAGTGCGTCGGGATCAGTGTCTGCAGTGGGTGTAGTGCGTCGGGATCAGTGTCTGCGGTGGGTGCAGTAGTGCGTCGGGATCAGTGTCTGCGGTGGGTGCAGTACGTTAAGATCAGTGGCTGCAGTGCGTCGGGATCAGTGTCTGCAGTGGGTGCAGTACGTTAAGATCAGTGGCTGCAGTGCGTCGGGATCAGTGTCTGCAGTGGGTGCAGTACGTTAAGATCAGTGGCTGCAGTGCGTCGGGATCAGTGTCTGCAGTGGGTGCAGTGCGTCAAGATCAGTGGCTGCAGTGGGTGTAGTGCGTCGGGATCAGTGTCTGCGGTGGGTGCAGTAGTGCGTCGGGATCAGTGTCTGCGGTGGGTGCAGTACGTCAAGATCAGTGGCTGCAGTGCGTCGGGATCAGTGTCTGCAGTGGGTGTAGTGCGTCGGGATCAGTGTCTGCGGTGGGTGCAGTGCGTCGGGAGCAGTGTCTGCGGGGTGTGCAGTGCGTCGGGATCAGTGTCTGCGGTGGGTGTAGTGCGTCGGGATCAGTGTCTGCGGTGGGTGCAGTGCGTCGGGAGCAGTGTCTGCGGGGTGTGCAGTGCGTCAGGATCAGTGTCTGCGGTGAGTGCAGTGTGTCGGGATCAGTGTCTGCGGTGAGTGCAGTGTGTCGGGATCAGTGTCTGCGGTGAGTGCAGTGTGTCGGGATCAGTGTCTGCGGTGAGTGCAGTGTGTCGGGATCAGTGTCTGCGGTGAGTGCAGTGTGTCGGGATCAGTATCTGCGGTGAGTACAGTGTGTCGGGATCAGTGTCTGCGGTGAGTGCAGTGTGTCGGGATCAGTGTCTGCGGTGAGTGCAGTGTGTCGGGATCAGTATCTGCGGTGAGTACAGTGTGTCGGGATCAGTGTCTGTGGGGAGTGCAGTGTGTCGGGATCAGTGTCTGGGAGGAGTGCAGTATGTCGGGATCAGTCTGGGGGGAGTGCAGTGTGTCGGGATCAGTGTCTGTGGGGAGTGCAGTGTGTCGGGATCAGTGTCTGGGAGGAGTGCAGTGTGTCGGGATCAGTCTGGGGGGAGTGCAGTGTGTCGGGATCAGTGTCTGGGAGGAGTGCAGTGTGTCGGGATCAGTCTGGGGGGAGTGCAGTGTGTCGGGATCAGTGTCTGGGAGGAGTGCAGTGTGTCGGGATCAGTGTCTGCGGTGAGTGCAGTGTGTCGGGATCAGTGTCTGCGGTGAGTGCAGTGTGTCGGGATCAGTGTCTGCGGTGAGTGCAGTGTGTCGGGATCAGTGTCTGCAGTGGGTGCAGTGCGTCGGGATCAGTGTCTGCGGTGGGTGCAGTGTGTCGGGATCAGTATCTGCGGTGAGTGCTGTGTGTCGGGATCAGTGTCTGCGGTGAGTGCAGTGTGTCGGGATCAGTGTCTGCGGTGAGTGCAGTGTGTCGGGATCAGTGTCTGCGGTGAGTGCAGTGCGTCGGGATCAGTGTCTGCGGTGGGTGCAGTGTGTCGGGATCAGTATCTGCGGTGAGTGCAGTGTGTCGGGATCAGTGTCTGCAGTGGGTGCAGTGCGTCGGGATCAGTGTCTGCGGTGGGTGCAGTGTGTCGGGATCAGTATCTGCGGTGAGTGCAGTGTGTCGGGATCAGTGTCTGCGGTGAGTGCAGTGTGTCGGGATCAGTGTCTGCGGTGAGTGCAGTGTGTCGGGATCAGTGTCTGCGGTGAGCGCAGTGTGTCGGGATCAGTGTCTGCGGTGAGTGACGTGTGTCGGGATCAGTATCTGCGGTGAGTGCAGTGTGTCGGGATCAGTGTCTGTGGGGAGTGCAGTGTGTCGGGATCAGTGTCTGGGAGGAGTGCAGTGTGTCGGGATCAGTCTGGGGGGAGTGCAGTGCGTCGGGATCAGTGTCTGCATTGAGTGCAGTGCGTCGGGATCAGTGTCTGCAGTGAGTGTAGTGCGTCGGGATCAGTGTCTGCAGTGAGTGTAGTGCGTCGGGATCAGTGTCTGTGGTGGGTGCAGTGCGTCTAGATCAGTGGCTGCAGTGCGTCGGGATCAGTGTCTGCAGTGGGTGCAGTGCGTCGGGAACAGTGTCTGCGGTGGGTGCAGTGCGTCAAGATCAGTGGCTGCAGTGCGTCAAGATCAGTGTCTGCAGTGGGTGTAGTGCGTCGGGATCAGTGTCTGCGGTGGGTGCAGTGCATCGGGATCAGTGTCTGCGGTGAGTGCAGTGTGTCGGGATCAGTGTCTGCAGTGGGTGCAGTGCGTCAGGATCAGTGTCTGCGGTGAGTGCAGTGTGTCGGGATCAGTGTCTGCAGTGGTTGCAGTGTGTCGGGATCAGTGTCTGCAGTGGGTGCAGTGTGTCGGGATCAGTGTCTGCGGTGAGTGCAGTGTGTCGGGATCAGTGTCTGCGGTGAGTGCAGTGTGTCGGGATCAGTGTCTGGGGGGAGTGCAGTGTGTCGGGATCAGTGTCTGCGGTGAGTGCAGTGTGTCGGGATCAGTATCTGCGGTGAGTGCAGTGTGTCGGGATCAGTGTCTGCGGTGAGTGCAGTGTGTCGGGATCAGTGTCTGCAGTGCGTCGGGACCAGTGTCTGCGGTGGGTGCAGTGTGTCGGGATCAGTGTCTGCAGTGGGTGCAGTGCGTCGGGACCAGTGTCTGCGGTGGGTGCAGTGCGTCGGGATCAGTGTCTGCGGTGGGTGCAGTGCGTCGGGAGCAGTGTCTGCGGGGTGTGCAGTGCGTCAGGATCAGTGTCTGCGGTGAGTGCAGTGTGTCGGGATCAGTGTCTGCGGTGAGTGCAGTGTGTCGGGATCAGTATCTGCGGTGAGTACAGTGTGTCGGGATCAGTGTCTGTGGGGAGTGCAGTGTGTCGGGATCAGTGTCTGGGAGGAGTGCAGTGTGTCGGGATCAGTCTGGGGGGAGTGCAGTGTGTCGGGATCAGTGTCTGGGAGGAGTGCAGTGTGTCGGGATCAGTCTGGGGGGAGTGCAGTGTGTCGGGATCAGTGTCTGGGAGGAGTGCAGTGTGTCGGGATCAGTGTCTGCGGTGAGTGCAGTGTGTCGGGATCAGTGTCTGCGGTGAGTGCAGTGTGTCGGGATCAGTGTCTGCGGTGAGTGCAGTGTGTCGGGATCAGTGTCTGCAGTGGGTGCAGTGCGTCGGGATCAGTGTCTGCGGTGGGTGCAGTGTGTCGGGATCAGTGTCTGCGGTGAGTGCAGTGTGTCGGGATCAGTGTCTGCAGTGGGTGCAGTGCGTCGGGATCAGTGTCTGCGGTGGGTGCAGTGTGTCGGGATCAGTATCTGCGGTGAGTGCTGTGTGTCGGGATCAGTGTCTGCGGTGAGTGCAGTGTGTCGGGATCAGTGTCTGCGGTGAGTGCAGTGTGTCGGGATCAGTGTCTGCGGTGAGCGCAGTGTGTCGGGATCAGTGTCTGCGGTGAGTGACGTGTGTCGGGATCAGTATCTGCGGTGAGTACAGTGTGTCGGGATCAGTGTCTGTGGGGAGTGCAGTGTGTCGGGATCAGTGTCTGCAGTGGGTGCAGTGTGTCGGGATCAGTGTCTGCGGTGGGTGCAGTGTGTCGGGATCAGTGTCTGCAGTGGGTGCAGTGTGTCGGGATCAGTGTCTGCGGTGGGTGCAGTGTGTCGGGATCAGTGTCTGCGGTGAGTGCAGTGTGTCGGGATCAGTGTCTGCAGTGGGTGCAGTGCGTCGGGATCAGTGTCTGCGGTGGGTGCAGTGTGTCGGGATCAGTATCTGCGGTGAGTGCTGTGTGTCGGGATCAGTGTCTGCGGTGAGTGCAGTGTGTCGGGATCAGTGTCTGCGGTGAGTGCAGTGTGTCGGGATCAGTGTCTGCGGTGAGCGCAGTGTGTCGGGATCAGTGTCTGCGGTGAGTGACGTGTGTCGGGATCAGTATCTGCGGTGAGTACAGTGTGTCGGGATCAGTGTCTGTGGGGAGTGCAGTGTGTCGGGATCAGTGTCTGGGAGGAGTGCAGTGTGTCGGGATCAGTCTGGGGGGAGTGCAGTGCGTCGGGATCAGTGTCTGCATTGAGTGCCGTGCTTCGGGATCAGTGTCTGCAGTGAGTGCAGTGCGTCGGGATCAGTGTCTGCAGTGAGTGTAGTGCGTCGGGATCAGTGTCTGTGGTGGGTGCAGTGCGTCTAGATCAGTGGCTGCAGTGCGTCGGGATCAGTGTCTGCAGTGGGTGCAGTGCGTCGGGATCAGTGTCTGCGGTGGGTGCAGTGCGTCAAGATCAGTGGCTGCAGTGCGTCAAGATCAGTGTCTGCAGTGGGTGTAGTGCGTCGGGATCAGTGTCTGCGGTGGGTGCAGTGCATCGGGATCAGTGTCTGCGGTGAGTGCAGTGTGTCGGGATCAGTGTCTGCAGTGGGTGCAGTGCGTCAGGATCAGTGTCTGCGGTGAGTGCAGTGTGTCGGGATCAGTGTCTGCAGTGGTTGCAGTGTGTCGGGATCAGTGTCTGCAGTGGGTGCAGTGTGTCGGGATCAGTGTCTGCGGTGAGTGCAGTGTGTCGGGATCAGTGTCTGCGGTGAGTGCAGTGTGTCGGGATCAGTGTCTGGGGGGAGTGCAGTGTGTCGGGATCAGTGTCTGCGGTGAGTGCAGTGTGTCGGGATCAGTATCTGCGGTGAGTGCAGTGTGTCGGGATCAGTGTCTGCGGTGAGTGCAGTGTGTCGGGATCAGTGTCTGCAGTGGGTGCAGTGCGTCGGGACCAGTGTCTGCGGTGGGTGCAGTGTGTCGGGATCAGTGTCTGCGGTGAGTGCAGTGTGTCGGGATCAGTGTCTGCAGTGGGTGCAGTGCGTCGGGATCAGTGTCTGCGGTGGGTGCAGTGTGTCGGGATCAGTGTCTGCGGTGAGTGCAGTGTGTCGGGATCAGTGTCTGCGGTGAGTGCAGTGTGTCGGGATCAGTGTCTGGGGGGAGTGCAGTGTGTCGGGATCAGTATCTGCGGTGAGTACAGTGTGTCGGGATCAGTGTCTGTGGGGAGTGCAGTGTGTCGGGATCAGTGTCTGGGAGGAGTGCAGTGTGTCGGGATCAGTCTGGGGGGAGTGCAGTGTGTCGGGATCAGTGTCTGGGAGGAGTGCAGTGTGTCGGGATCAGTCTGGGGGGAGTGCAGTGTGTCGGGATCAGTGTCTGGGAGGAGTGCAGTGTGTCGGGATCAGTCTGGGGGGAGTGCCGTGCTTCGGGATCAGTGTCTGCAGTGGGTGCAGTGCGTTGGGATCAGTCTCTGCAGTGGGTGCAGTGCGTCAAGATCAGTGGCTGCAGTGCGTCGGGATCAGTGTCTGCGGTGAGTGCAGTGCTTCAGGATCAGTGTCTGCGGTGAGTGCAGTGCATCGGGATCAGTCTCTGCAGTGGGTGCAGTGCGTCGGGATCAGTCTCTGCAGTGGGTGCAGTGCCTCAAGATCAGTGGCTGCAGTGCGTCGGGATCAGTGTCTGCGGTGAGTGCAGTGCGTCGGGATCAGTGTCTGCGGTGAGTGCAGTGCTTCAGGATCAGTGTCTGCGGTGAGTGCAGTGCGTCAGGATCAGTGTCTGCAGTGGATGCAGTGCATCGGGATCAGTCTCTGCAGTGGGTGCAGTGCGTCGGGATCAGTGGCTGCGGTGAGTGCAGTGTGTCGGGATCAGTGTCCGCATTGAGTGCAGTGAGTCGGGATCAGTGTCTGTGGTGAGTGCAGGGCGTCGGAAGCAGTGTCTGCGGGAAGTGCACTGTGTCGGGATCAATGTCTGCAGTGTGTGCAGTTTGTTCGGATCAGTGTCTGCAGTGAATATGCTTTGTAGAGTGCAGTCTGTCGTGAATTGGTTGTGTTGGGAGCAGTGTCTGCAGTGAACCAAATGTGTAGAAACTGGAATGTGTAGTGAATGGGATATTTAGGTGTCTATGGAGTGGAGATACAGTGAATGAAGTGTGTACGGAGCAGTGTGGAGGAAACGGAGTTTGCAGTGAGTAGAGTGTACAGAATAAGAATGTGTAAGGAGCACAGTGTGCAGTGAGCTGAGACTGCAATCAGTGGAGTATACAGGGAGTGAAGCATACAGGGAGTGGAGCATACAGGGAATGGAGTATGCAGTGAAGTTCTTATTTGCTTTCTGATAGTGCAGTCCAAGCTGTGCTCTGCTCTCTCGCCTCTCATTGATGGAGCTGTCATGTTTAATGATGAGCTGAAGAACCTGTTCCACGGGGTTAAGTGCCAATGATTTGACTGTTGTATTCTGCAGTTTCCATTCGCAGGATATAAGGGATGATACTGTCAATCTGAACATTCCCAATCAGTCCAGTGAAGAAGAGCTCCTCCGTGATGCTGGAATTCATCAATCGAAGAGCCGGCAGGCGGAGAAGAATTCGGGCCAATCTGTCAAGTTAAATCAACATTAATTGATTCAAGATCTTTTGTTTTCACTTATCTATCCTGCTCATTTTAACAACATATTGATGCTTTAAGCTGCACTATGCATGATTTTGAAATGAATGAACTGATTCCCCAATCCTCACGTTTTATATTTACAGACAGCTGTGCTGACTCTACCACTCACTGTATCCCAACAACTCTGAATCAATGCTCTCCTTATTTACAATGTTACATTACATTTTCAGTCTCACTACAGGTGTCTGTTGTTACTGTTTAATATTTGATTTAATAATGACATAGAAAATAAAAGCAATTGTAGGCCTTTCAGCCCTTTGAGCCTTCTCCATTATTCAGTCTAATAATTGCTGATCATTCAGCTCTGTAACTTGTTCCCACTTTCACCCCATAGCCTTTGAACCCTTTAGCCCTAAGAAATATATCTAACTTCCAAACATTCAACGTTTAGCCTCAAACACTTCTTGTGGCACAGAATTCCACAGAATCTCCACTCTCTGTATGAAGGAAGGTCTCGTCATCTCAGTCCTAAATGGCCTCCCCTGGATAACGATATAAGACTGTGAGCCCTGGTTCTCAATTCCCCAGTCATTGGAAACATCCTTCTTGCATCTATTCTCTTTAGTCTTGTTAACGTTTTACAGATTTTCGTTAGATCCCTTCTTATTCTTCTCAACGCCAGTGAATATAATCCCAAGTGATCCAGTCTCTCTTCACACATCATCCCAGGTATCAGTCTGGTAAGCAATCCCTCCATCATCACAACAACCTTCCTAAGACGAAAAGGCCAAAATTAAACACTATACTGCAGGTCTTCTCTCACCAAAGCCCTACACATTCGCAGCAAGACATACCTGGTCTTGTACTCAATTTCTCTCAGTATGAAGTGCAACAACACATTTGCCTTCTTTACCACACTCATTGGGAAATACCATTTCAACTGCTTCCCCATCTCTTTGCTTAAATACAGAGCTCTCTGCCATCTAACTGCTCTTTCCTTTAAATCCCTCTCATTGATCCTTGAAGTAATTGATTTGAGACAATTTCTACACGATCTACTTCATAAATTGTGTCAAGAGCTGAGCTGATGAAATCTACAATTCCTGGTACTCTCAGTTCAAAGCACCATTTCAGAACAAACCTGATGCTGACTATTGTGAGAATATGGAAGCTGCTAGATCCTACCTGTAGCTATCTTCAGGATATGTTTTTTGCACATAATCCTGCAGCTCCATTTGTGCTTTGCCTTGAAACTTTCCAATTTGACTGGTACTATTGAGACCTGGGTGATCTGCAGCAGAACAGTAAAGGGTAAGTTAATAAATATGGAAGAAAATCCTCTAATCTCCACAAAGAATCTTGATTTCTGAAGTAAAATGTGAAATGAACACCAATAGCAAGAGATAAATGGCTGCATATTGGGAAAATGTAAAATGATGTATTGATGCAAACTTACACTAATTCTCAAATGTACCAAGGCAAGCTGATATGTTGGTTTGGGGTTTGTAAGTGCAAGAACAGAATAGAAAAGAGTTTCTCTCAAACTGAAATTAGGCCTCAGCTCGGAGCCATGGAAATAATTCTGGGCTCCAGACATCAGGGTTGATGGAAGAACTTTCGAGAGGAGTGGCTTGTGACCAGATATGAGGAACTTCAGCTACGAAGAGAAATTGCTTTGTTTGCTTGGAAGAGAGGTGACCTGATGACATTTTTTTTTTAACATGATGAGAGCTTTTAATGGAGCTAATAAAGCTTTCTTTCTATGATCGAATTATAAATTAAAATCATTGACAAAGAACATAGATAGGAGATGGAGAGAAATCTTTTACTTAAGACATGTCAGGTATATTAAGAATGTGTCATAGAGTCACAGACTGATACAACATGGAAAGAAACCCTTCAGCCCTTTGTGTCTGTACCAGTCATCAAACACCCATCTACACCAGATACGCACTAATCTCTGGGTGAGAAACTTTTTCCTCAAGTTCCCTTTAAACTTTCCTGAAATCTTTACTGAAATCTATGCCCCCTAGTTATTGATCTCTCTACTAAGGGGAGACATTTCTTCCTATCTACCCTTCATAATTCTGCACACTTCAATCAAGTCTCCATTCAGCCTTCTTTGTTAGATGACCAGAGACCATATAAGGTAGCAGCACAGGTACGCCATCTAGCTCATCGCATTCGTTTTACCAGTCAACGAGATCATAGCTGATCTAAATCTTCAAGTGCACTTTCTTGCCTTTTCCCAATATTCATGATTCCTCACTGATTGAAATTTGTCTACCTCAGCTTTGAATATACTTAACAACCCAGACTCTACAATCCCCTGCAGCAACGAATTTCACAGATTCATTGTCTTCTGAGTGGAGAAAATGCCCCTAATCTCTGTCACAATTGGGTGACCCCCTTACAATAAGCTTATGCCCTCTGGTCTTAGGCTCTCCCACAAGGGGAAGTAACTTTTCCACATCTACCCTATCAAATCCTCTAAGAATCTTTATTGTCTCAAAAAGGTTGCTTCTCATTCTTCTATTGAGCAGTATGATGATATGAATAAAGGTGCTAAAAACTTTGGTGAAGAAATTGCCAAGTCCAGATGGGACACATGCTAAATTGCTGACATAGGTAAAGGAGCAATTCGCAGAGCTACTGACAGAAATTTCTGAACACAGGATTAGTTCCAGGGTCGTGGAGCATTGCAAATGTGACACCGTTGTTTAAGAAAGGGGCAAAAGATAACCAGGATGGTACAGACCTGTCAGTTTGATATCAATCGTGGGAAAACTGATAGATGACATAATACAGGACACAGTAAATATACTGTATTAGAGAAAAATAAGTTAATACTAGACAGTTAATATGGATTTGTCAAGGGTAGGCCACGTCTGACAAATTTAATCATGTTTTTTGAAGAAGTGATACAGGTAGTGGATGGGTTTATTGTTATGGATTTGTATATTTGGACTTTCAGAAAGCATTTGATATGGTGCCACATAGCAGGCTGGTTAACAAATTAGAAATTATTGGAAGCAATTCTGAGGGACAGAATTAATCTGCATTTGGATAGGAAGGGATTAATCAAGAACAGTCAGCACGCTCTTTTGGAGAGATGTCACGTCTGACCAATTTGATTGAATCTTTCAAAGGGATGATCAGGTATGTAGATAAGGGAAATACTTTTGATGACGCTTACTTGGACTTCGGCAAGACTTTGATAAGGTCCTACAGTGGAAACTAATAGCAAAGGTAAGAACTTATGGAACCCAAGGAAATTTGGCTAATTGGATCCACAATTGGCTTAGTGGCAGGAAGCAGATGGTGATGCTTGAGGGATATTTTGCTGAATGGAAGTATGCGTTCGCATGGTCAGTATTGGGGCCCTTGCTGTTTGTGGTAGATACAAATGATGACTTGAATATAGGAAGATTGATCAGTATGTTTGCAGATGAAAAAATATTGCAGACGGGTGATAAATGGTGAGGAAGATATCCTTAGATTACAGGAGGATATAGATGGACTGGTCAGATGGCAAATGGAATTCATTCCTGATAAGTGTGAGGTGGTGCACTTAGAATCAGAGAGTACAGAAGAGCCCTTTCCGCCCAGCAAGTCTCTCCTACCAAAGCTACACAAAATCTACACCAGCCCTATCTTCCAGCACTCAACCTATCGTCTTTAATGTTATGACATTCCACGTGACCACCCAAGCACTTTATAAAGGTTGTGAGATTTCCAGCCTCAACTACTCTCCCTGCATTACATACCCCCATCACCCTCTGTGAGAAAAAGTTTTCTTTAAGTCTCCACTAAACTTCCTGCCCTTCACCTTAAAATTATGCCCCATTACTATTGAACCTTTGACTAATGGGAACTTTCTATCTATCCTGTCCATGTCCTTCATAATCGAATACAACCTCTATCAGAGTCCCCTCCTCAACTTTCTCTGTTCCAAAGATACATTTGCATAGGCTTGTGAGTTTCCATTATAAAGAGAGATTGTGCAAACTGGGGCTGTTTTCCTTAGGGCAGTGGAGATTGAGAGGGGACATGATTGAGATGTATAAAATTTTGAGGGACATAGATATGGCAGACAGGAAGAAACGTTGGAGGGATCAATGCCCAGGGGCCAAAGATTTAAGGTGAAGGCGGAAGGTTCAGAAGGGATGTGAGGAAAAACATTTTCATCTTGAGGGTGTGGGAATCTGGAACTCACTGAACATGAGGGTGGTAGAGACAGAAACCCTCATAACATTGAAGAAGTATTTAGATGTGCACTTGTAAATCCAAGGCATATAAGGCCATGGGCCAAGTGATGGAAGATGAGGTTAGAATAGTTAGCTAGTTGTTTTTGACTGCTGCAGACTCAGTAGGCCAAAGGGCCTTTATCTGTGCTGTAGACCTCTGACTCCTATAGATTGTAATATACTACCTAAGGAAAACATCTAATTCCTCTTTATAGCTGAATCATTCCAGCCAAGGCAACATCTGATGAATCTCCTCTGCATCCCTCCAGTGCAATCACATCCTTCCTGTCGTGCGGAGACCAGTCTGCAAACAGTACTCTAGCTGTGGCCTCAATATTATCTTATGCTGTTCCATCACAACCTCCCTGCTCTTGTCTTCAATGCAAGTAACCCTTATGCCTTCTTAACCACTTTATCTATCTATCTATCTATCTATCTATCTATCTATCTATCTATCTATCTATCTATCTATCTATCTATCTATCTATCTATCCTGTTGTCTTCAAGGATCTATGGTGTTAGGGGATTCTATAGTCCAAGGTACAGACAGACGTTTCTGTGGCCAGCTGAGAAAAAGCAGAATGGTGTATTGTTTCCCTGGTGCCAGGATCAAGGATGTCTCAGAGAGGGTGCAGAATGTTCTCATGGGGGAGAGGGGCCAGCAGGAGGTCATTGTCCACATTGGAACCAATGACAAAGGAAGGGAAAAGGTTGAGATTCTGAAGGGAGATTACAGAGAGTTAGCCAGAAACTTAAAAAGGAGGTCCTCAAGGGTAGTAATATCTGGATTACTCCCAGTGCTACGAGCTAGTGAGGGCAGGAATAGGAGGATAGAGCAGATGAATGCATGGCTGAGGGGCTGGTGTATGGGAGAAGGATTCACATTTTTGGATCATTGGAATCTCTTTTGGGGTAGAAGTGACCTGAACAAGAAAGACGGATTGCATCTAAATTGGAAGGGGACTAATATACTGGCAGAGAAATTTGCTAGAACTGCTTGGGAGGATTTAAACTAGTAAGATGGGGGTGGTGGGTAGTGAGGAAAGAGATCGAACTGAGACTGGTACAGCTGAGAACAGAAGTGAGTCAAACAGTCAGGGCAGGCAGGGACAAGGTAGGACTAATAAATTAAACTACATTTATTTCAATGCAAGGGGCCTAACAGGGAAGGCAGATGAGTTCAGGGCATGGTTAGGAACATTGGACTGGGATATCATAGCAATTACAGAAACATGGCTCAGGGATGGGCAGGACTTGCAGCTTAATGTTCCAGGATACAAGTGCTACAGGAAGGATAGAAAGGGAGGCCAGAGAGGAGGGGGAGTGGCATTACATCATTACAAGGGATAGCATTACATCTGTGCTGAGGGAGGATATTCCCGGAAAATATATCCAGGGAAGTTATTTGTGTGGAACTGAGAAATAAGAAAGGGATGATCACCTTATAGGGATTGTATTATAGACCCCCCAATAGTCAGAGGGAAATTGAGAAACAAACTTGTAAGGAGATCTCAGCTATCTGTAAGAATAATAGGGTGGTTATGGTAGGGGATTTTAATTTTCCAAACATAGACTGGGACTGCCATGGTGTTAAAGGTTTAGATGGAGAGGAATTTCTTAAGTGTGTACAAGACAATTTTCTGATTCAGTATGTGGATGTACCTACTAGAAAAGGTGCAAAACTTGACCTACTCTTGGGAAATAAGTCAGGGCAGGTGACTGAGGTGTCAGTGGGGGAGCACTTTGGGGCCAGTGACCATAATTCTATTCGTTTTAAAATTGTGATGGAAAAAGATAGACCAGATCTAAAAGTTGACGTTCTAAATTGGAGAAAGGCCAATTTTGATGGCATTAGGCAAGAACTTTCGAAAGCTGATTGGAGGCAGATGTTCGTAGGTAAAGGGACGGCTGGAAAATGGGAAGCCTTCAGAAATGAGATAACAAAAATCCAGAGAAAATATATTCCTGTCAGGGTGAAAGGGAAGGCTGGTAGGTATAGGGAATGCTGGATGACGAAAGAAATTGAGGGCTTGGTTAAGAAAAAGAAGGAAGCATATGTGAGGTATAGACAGGATAGATCGAGTGAATCCTTAGAAGAGTATAAAGAAAGTAGGAGTATACTTAAGAGGGAAATCAGCAGGGCAAAACAGGGACATGAGATAGCCTTGGCAAATAGAATTAAGGAAAATCCAAAGGGTTTTTACAAATATATTAAGGACAAAAGGGTAACTAGGGTGAGAATAGGACCCTCAAAGATCAGCAAGGCGGCCTTTGTGTAGAGCCACAGAAAATGGGGGAGATACTAAATGAATATTTTGCATCAGTATTTACTGTGGAAAAGGATATGGAAGATATAGACTGTAGGGAAATAGATGGTGACATCTTGCAAAATGTCCAGATTACAGAGGAGGAAGTGCTGGATGTCTTGAAACGGTTAAAGGTGGATAAATCCCTAGGACCTGATCAGGTGTACCCTAGACCTCTGTGGGAAGCTAGAAAAGTGATTGCTGGGCCTCTTGCTGAGATATTTGTATCATCAATAATCACAGGTGAGGTGCCGGAAGACTGGAGGTTGGCAAACTTGGTGCCACTGTTTAAGAAGGGCGGTAAAGACAAGCCAGGGAACTATAGACCGGTGAGCCTGACATTGGTGGTGGGCAAGTTGTTGGAGGGAATCTTGAGGGACAGGATGTACATCTATTTGGAAAGGCAAGGACTGATTAGGGATAGTCAACATAGCTTTGTGCATGGGAAATCATGTCTCACAAACTTGATTGAGTTTTTTGAAGAAGTAACAAAGAAGATTGATGAGGGCAGAACAGTAGATGTGATCTTAATGGTCTTCAGTAAGGCGTTCGACCAATGGGCTGGGAAGTGGCAGATGGAGCTTAATTCAGATAAATGCGAGGTGCTGCATTTTGGGAAAGCAAATCTTAGCAGGACTTATACACTTAATGGTAAGGTCCTAGGGAGTGTTGCTGAACAAAGAGACCTTGGAGTGCAGGTATATAGCTCCTTGAAAGTGGAGTCGCAGGTAGATAGGATAGTGAAGAAGGCGTTTGGTATGCTTTCCTTTATTGGTCAGAGTACTGAGTACAGGAGTTGGGAGATCATGTCGCGGCTGTACAGGACTTTGGTTAGGCCACTGTTGGAATATTGCATGCAATTCTGGTCTCCTGATTTGAGCTACAGGGAGAGGCTGAACAGGCTGGGGCTGTTTTCCCTGGAGCGTCGGAGGCTGAGAGGTGACATTATAGAGGTTTACAAAATTATGAGGGGCATGGGTAGGATAAATAGACAAAGTCTTTTCCCTGAGGTTGGGGAGTCCAGAACTAGAGGGCATAGGTTTAGAGTGAGAGGGGAAAGATATAAAAGAGACCTAAGGGGCAACTTTTTCACGCAGAGGGTGGTACGTGTATGGAATGAGCTGCCAGAGGATGTGGTGGAGGCTGAAACAATTGCAACATTTAAAAGGGATTTGGATGGGTATATGAATAGGAAGGGTTTGGAGGGATATGGGCCGGGTCCTGGCAGGTGGGACTAGATTGGGTTGGGATATCTGGTCAGCATGGTCGGGTTGGACCGAAGGGTCTGTTTCCATGCTGTACATCTCTATGACTCTATGGCTCTAAATAACTTCCAGAAGACACAGTACAGCAGTGCTTTACAGGAGGCTCCAAAGCACTGAAGGTGCCACTTGGATAGAGGGTAAATCATCTGCAAATCACCTTCCCAGCTTAGCGAACATACTCACAACTACAGCAACTGGCATCCAAGCTACAAATCTTTGCGCAAACCTTGTACCCCATGTCTTGTTAATCCCCCCCGCCCAAAATTCCTCGCCTCACACTTTTCACTATTACATTCCAGTTTCCACTGTTCAGCCCATCTACCCAACTCATCCATATTGCCCATAAACTAAAGCTTCTGTCCTCACTATTTACCACAATACCATAATGTGTCATATGCAAAAATTCCTGATCAAACCTCCGACAGTCAGGTCTTGATCATTCATGTACACAGAAAATGGCAGGGAACCCAATACTGACCCCCTGTGGTGGGCCACTGGATACAGCTTGCAGTCACAAAAACATCCTTCTATCATCATCCTCTGTCTCCTGCTACTTAGGGAATTTTAGATCAAATTTGCCAGATTTCCCTCGACCTCTCATGCTTTTACCTTGCAAGGTCTTGTCAAAAACCTTACAAAATACATGTAGATCTATCCACTGCCTGGCTCTCATTAACATATCGAGTCCGCTCCTTGAAAATCTCAATGAAATCATCACACCTGATCTTCCTCTGACAAAGCCTTGTTGATTAATTAATCCTTATCCTTCCCTCATCAAGTGAAGATTTTTCTGGTCCCTTATAAGGTATTAGTTCAACCTACAGTTCCCTAGTACCACCATCTTGAACAACCACATTAGCTGCCAGATGCCATCCAGTTCTCTGGCATGTCGTGTGTCTCTACTATGTCTTGTGTCTGGTCAAGATTTGAAAATTAATGTTAGAGGCCCTGCAATCTTCTCTCTTGCCTCCCACATCAGCCCTGGATACATCTCATCTCAGCCTGAGGACTTCTCCAATTTTAAACCCTCTTAAGTTGTTAACAATTGAGAGGGAGAAGCTATTATTTGTTTAAGCATATCACAAACCACTTCTGTGATTTCTAGAAATATATCATTCTTTACTAATATAAAGTACTCATTTAAAACCTCAGCTACATCTCTCAGCTCCACACAACGGGCCCTACTCTCCCATATTATCCTCTTGTCCCTAACATACTTGTTATTATTTATATAAATGATTTGTATATGCATATAGGAGGAATGGTTAGTAAGTTTACAGATGACGCCAAAATTGGTGGTGTAGTGAACGGTGAAGAAGTTTATCTTAGAGTACAACAGATTTTGATCAGATGGGCTGAGTGGCAGATGGAGTTTAATTTAGATAAACGTAAGGTGCTGTATTTTGGTAAGACAAACCAGAGAGAACTTATACACTTAATGTTCGGGTCCTGAGGAATATTGCCGAGCAAAGAGACCTGAGGGTGCAGGTTCATAATTCCTTGAAGGTGGAGTCACAGGTCAACAAGAATTTGGTTCACTGCCTTTATTGGTCAGTGCACTAAATATAGGAGTTAGGATGTCAATGGCTGCTAAAGCTACTTTTGGAATACTGCGTTCGATTCTGGTCTCCCTGCTATAGGGATGATGTTGTTAAATTTGAAAGGATGCAGAAAAGGTTTACAAAGATGGTGCTATGGTTGGAGTCAAGATTAGAGTGGTGCTGGAAAAGCACAGCAGGTCAGGCAACATCCGAGGAGCAGGAAAATCAAAAGCCCGAAATGTCGATTTCCCTGCTCCTCTGATACTGCCTGACCTGCTGTACTTTTCCAGCACCACTCTAATCTTGACTCTGATCTCCAGCATCTGCAGTTCCCACTTTCGTCTTGGAGGGCTTGAGCTATGGGGAGAGGCTGAATAGGCTGGTATGTATTTTCCCTGAAGCGTATGGTGTTGAAGGGTGACCTTACAGAGGCTTATAAAATCATGAGGGCTTGGATAGGGGGAAGAGCCAAGGTCTTTTTCCCAATGGTAAAGGAGTCCACAACTAGAGGGCATAGGTTTAAGGTGAGACAGGAAAGATATATAAGGGACCTAAGGGGAAACCTTTTTCACAGAGTGTGGTGTGTGAATGGAATGAGCTGCCAGAGGAAGTGGTGGAGGCTGGTACAATTGCAACATTTAAAAAAGCATCTGGATGGGTACATAAATAGGAAGGGTTTGGAGATATATGGGTGAAATGCTGGTAGATTAATTTAGGATATTTGGATGACATGGAGTTGGACGAAAGGGTCTCTTTCGATGCTATATAGCTGTACAAATTCATGACTCTAAAACTTCTTTGAATTTTCCTTTAATTTATCCAGTCGTGTTTTTTCTTGCCAACCCCCTATCCCCACTCCCTACCCCACCCCCCACCTAACTTTCTTAATTTATTTTCAAGTAATCTTCTCTCCATATACCTCCAGGGCTTCTGGTGCTCTGAAGCCTTGGTATCTACAATAAGGCTCCCGTTTTCTCCTTATCCAAACCTATACATTCCTGGATGGGGGACACAGTGTAGTTTCTTGTCTCAGAAAAAAACGAGCAACATCCTCTGGATGTTTGTAATAAAGCTAGGTGAAGGTCAAAGGCATCAGATAGCACCACAGCATAACAGCTCCATCTGGTTAATAAGGAGCAATCCTATCCAGAGCCATTGACCAGTGGAGATGCTAGCCTCCATTACTTGTCAGTACGCCTGACAGATATTCTCAGCTGAGCTGCCATAGCGAAGAGGAGACAGTTATGCCCACAAAATCAGAAACTAAAGAGACCAAGTCACTCTTGCATTACTCTTGGTTATATTTTAAGAATATGGAAGCCTTACCAGGACTGAAAAGAACGATAGCCTTGAGGTACGCATACTCGAACCTATCGATACCCAGCCTGGCCATGTGGTTACAGAACTCCTGCAGCTTCCAAATGTGTTCCATCACCACTTTCACTCTGTCTGCAGAAAGCTTGTCTGTCAAAAGAGAAACAGCTTTCAGGACTAAATCCAGTTATCTAACAGCTTACCACGATCGTGAGTTTAAAAACAGAAAATGCTGAAAATACTCAGCAGGTCTGGCAAAAAGAGAGGGATTTTTATGGGGGGGTCAGGTTATCAGGAGATGGGAGAATTCTCAACTCTGCAGATATTTCTCAGTCAGGGAGGATCTGAGTCACGGGTTGGAAAGGAATTGGCCAACCAGTTTGGCAGCTGGTGAGGTTGCCACAAGAGCGAGAGCTCTATTTATTGGAACATTGGCCTGGGTGTAGTGATGTATTTCCTATGTTTATATGAAAGTCAGGTCCTCAAACTCACAGCCCACATGCCCCTCCATTTATCTTGTAGTCAAAATGTCCACCATTTCTTTGCTTTTAAAATCATTATCATCAGTTATCAATGAGCTCGTATTGTCTGTGACCACACTTCTCTCAAATATAAATGTTGGAAATATTGTGTTGATTTTACTATCCCTCACAAGTTTCTTATCATACTCTCTTTTCACTGCTCTGATACGTTCGTCGTCTCTTTCCTCGTTTATCATCCATTGCTGGTTTTTTTGAGTAGGCACCTACATCCTCGAACAGAGGAACCTCAATTATCCGAATATCAACTATCCAAAAATCGGATTATCCAAAGGAGATCTCGAAGTCTCGACAGAAACATTACATCAAAGATGTGTTTCCAACAGTGACTGCATCTTTTGTTTACAATGATTAAACAGGCACCGTCTCCAAATGACTAATCTCCCGCCCTCTCTCTCTCTCTCTCTCCCCCCACACTTTCCCTGGAGTGTACCCTAAACCTCCCCACTTCCCCAGATAATCTCTCCAACATTGTCCTGTACAGGGCAAACATGGAACCTGTCAAAAAGTTATGTGTGGAGTTGTGGCTGTGCGCGTGTGTGTGTGTGTTATTTGGAGACTTACCCCACAAAAGCAGCAGCCTTATTGTTGGTGTCCAGTCTGGCCATACCAGAATGAGGGCAGGGCAGTACTGGACAGTGTTGGGGGGGTGGGGGGAGCTGTTGGACAGTGTTGGGAGGCAGTGTTGGATGAAGTTGGGAGGGGGAAGATGGTGTTGGGAGGTGGGGAGCGGTGTTGGACGGGGCTGGGGGGGGCGTGGGCAGGCAGTGGGCGGGGTTGGGGGGGGTTTGGACGGGTTCTGGGAGCGGGCGGGGGGCGGTGTTGGGGACGAGGGTTCGTGCGCTTTGAGCTGCTGCAGTCTCCTAAAGGGGGAGCAGACTTTATAAACTCCCAGCCCCAAAGGAAAGGCATTTAATTGATTAACCGAACGAAATAGTGCCCACCCATCTCATTCGGATAATCGAGGTTCCCCTGTATTTTTTTTTTTAACAAATTTATGCCTGAACAGACTTGCTCAATTTGCTATGAACAGACTGTGTCTGTTTGCACCCAAGTTAACCTTGCATTGATCTAGAATTTTTGTTGCTGTTTTACATTTCTTCCTATCAACCATTATGTTGAATTTGATTATATTGTGATCATTTTGATTTACACAACCATGCAGCATTAGGTGGTCAACTAAACCTGATTAATCACTCAATCTGGTATTGTAAAGACTATTACTTTTGTGCTTTTTGAAATGTAGACAAATAGGGAAGAACTGTTTTAAAACCGATGTTTTGCAAGAGTTGCTGTATGTCTTGAAAAACAAAATATTCTGAATTGATGTTAAGCATCGTGTAAACAATTGCGTGACAAGCAGGAATTGAAGTGGTTACAGACAAACTGGAGACGAGAGATTCTGTATTCAGATGCAGCTGGGTGGCAACAAGAGGTTGATTGGTCTATGGATTAGTGGAGAAAGTGAGGTCTGCAGACGCTGGAGATCAGAGCTGAAAATGTGTTGCTGGAAAAGCGCAGCAGGTCAGGCAGCATCCAAGGAGCAGGAGAATCAACATTTCGGGCATGAGCCTTTCTTCCTCAGAAGAAGGGCTCATGCCCGAAACGTCGATTCTCCTGCTCCTTGGATGCTGCCTGACCTGCTGTGCTTTTCCAGCAACACATTTTCAGCTATGGATTAGTGACCAGCTACTGAAGAAAAAGGCTTTCTGCCTGCCAACAACCATGTATTAGTCATTGGGAACTCCATAGATAGGCTCTATGGGAATGAGACAGACTCATGGTTGGTGTGTTGCCTCCCAGGTGCCGGGATTCGTGATGTCTCTGATTGTGTTTTCCGGATCCTTGAGGAGGAGAGGGTGCAGCCCTAAGTCATGGTCTACATAGGCTCCAACTACATGGGCAGGAAGAGAGATGGGGATTTAAGGCAGAAATTCAGGGAATTAGGATGGAAGCTTATTACTAGAACAGGGTTGCTAACTCTGTTAGCAAGAGGAGGAATAGGAAGGAGAGCAGTTGAACGCATCATTACAGGGATGATGCAGGAGGGAGGGTTTTGGATTCCTAGATAATTGGGGCTCTTTCTGGGGGAGGCGGGACCTCTACAAACAGAATGGTCTTCACCTGAACCAGAGGGGTACCAATATCCTGGGGGAATAATTGCTAATGCTCGTTTAAACTAATTCAGCAGGGGATTGGGAACCCAAATTGTAGTTCGAGGACACAGGAGGTTGAGAGCAGTTATGTCCGAAACAAGGTTTCAAGGTCACAAGAGGGCACTGGGTAGCAAGAAGTTGGTTTGAAGTGTATCTACTTCAACGCCAGGAGCATCGGAACAAGGTGGGTGAACTTGTAGCATGGGTTTGTACCTGGGAATTCGATGTTGTGGCCATTTCGGAGACATGGATAGAGGAGGGACAGGAATGGTTGTCGCAGATTCTGGGGTTAAGAAGTTTCAGTATGAGCAGAGAAGATGGTAAACAGGGGTTGGTGTGGTACTGTTAGTCAAGGACAGTATTATGGCAGCAGAAAGGACGTTTCAGGACTCATTAACTGAGGTAATTGGGGTTGAGGTTAGAAACAGGAGAGGAGAGGTCACCCTGTTGAGAGTTTTCTATAGGCCTCCGAATAGTTCCAGAGATGTTGAGGAAAGGATAGCAAAAACGATTCTTGATAGGAGCGAGAGTGACAGGGCAGTTTTTATGGGGATTTAAACTTTCCAAATACTGACTGGGAATACTACACTACTTTAGATGGTTCAGTTCCGGTGCAACGAGTACAGGAGGGTTTCCTGACACAGTATGTAGACAGGCCAACAAGAGTCAAGGCCACATTAGATTTGGTACTGTGTAATGAACCTGGCGAGGTTTTAGATTTGGAGGTAGGTAAGACTGTGGTGATAGTGACCACAATTCAATTAGGTTTACTTTTGGGATAGAAGGGATAGGTATATACCGCAGGGCAAAAGTTACAGCTGGGGGAAAAGGCAAATACGATGCAATTAGGCAAGAATTAGGATGCATAGGATTGGGAAGGAAACTGCAGGGGATGGGCACAATTGAAATGTGGAGATTATTCAAGGAACAGCTACTGCGTGTCCTTGAAAAGCATGTACTGTCAGGCAGGGAGGACGTTGTCGAGCACAGGAGCCGTGGTTTACTAAGGAAGTTGAATTTCTTGTCAAGAGGAAAATGAAGGCTTATGTAAGGATGAGATGTGAAGGCTCAGTTAGGACGCTTGAGAGTTACAAGTTAGCAAGTTACAGTTCAAGAAAGGGAGTAGACACAACCCTGGTAATTATAGACCAGGGAGCCTTATTCGGTTGTGGGTTCAAGTGTTGGAAAAGGTCATAAGAGATACATCAACTAGCCACAAAACAACATGACCTTCTCTCACTAGTATCCTTATCTACAGATAAGGAAGGACACCACTTCGACTGGGACAACAGATCCATTCTAAGACAAGCCAAACAGAGACACGCACGAGAATTCCTGGAAGCATGGCATTCCGGAATTCTTATCAACAAACACATTGACTTGGACCCCATTTACCACCCCCGACAAAAAGAACAGGAAATGATGTCACCAACCGAAGGGAACCCAAACATATAAATAGAAAGCAGGAAACATCAGCAGTGCTTCGTCCAGAGGCTCACTGAAGATGTTACATGGTAGGGTGACGAAACATCTGAAAATGAACCTTTCAGGTCAGCAAGCAAACCTACATCCAGAACTAGTGGTGTACAGCAAGGTCTACTGCTGTTTGTCATTTTTATAAATGACCTGGATAAGGGTATAGAAGGATGGGTTAGTAAATGTGCAGAAAATAGAATGGTTGATAGTGTTGTGGATAGTGTAGAAGGATGTTGTAGGTTATAGATGGACATAGATAAGCTGCAGAGCTGGGCGGAGAGGTGGCAAATGGAGTTTAATGAGGAAGAATGAGGTGATTCACTTTGGAAGGAATAACAGGAAAGAAGAATACTGGACTAATGGTAAGATTCTTAGTAGTGTAGATGAGCAGAGAGATCTTGGTGTCCACGTACATAGACCCTGAAAGTTGCCAGCCAGGTTGATAGGGTTGTTAAGAAGACATTCGGTGTGTTAGCTTTAATTAGTACAGGGATTGAGTTTCGAAGCCAAGAGGTCAGCTGTACAGAACTCTGGTGCGGCCGCACTTGGAGTATTGCAAACAGTCTGGTCACCGCATTACAGGAAGGATGTGGAAGCTTTGGAAGGGTTTCCGAGGGAATTTACTAGGATGTTGCCTGGTATTAAGGGAAGGCCTTATAAGGAAAGGTTGAGGGACATGACGCCGTTTTCATTGGAGAAAAGAAGACTGAGAGGTGACTTGAGACATATAAGATGATCAGAAGATTAGATAGGGTGGACAGTAAGAGCTGTTTTCCTCAGATGGTAATGGCTAGCATGAGGGGGTATAGCTTTTAACTGAGGGGTGATAGATATAGGACAGATGTCAGAGGTAGTTTCTTTGCTCAGTAGTAGGAGCATGGAATGCACTGCCTGCAATAGTAATAGACTCGCCAACTTTAGGGGCATTGGAAATAGTGGAAAATTGGAATAGTGCAGGTTAGATGGGCTTTCGTTTCACAGGTCGGCACAACATTGAGTGCCGAAGGGCCTGTACTGCGCTGTAATGTACTATGTTATTGATTCTTGGATACACCTTGGGGGTTACGAACAAGACACAGAAAAGTGATCAGATCTCCAGCAGAACAGGAGGTGTCTCTTGGTTCTCTGCAGTCAAAGCTTACTTTAAACCTGAAGAAGATCAGTTTATCATCTTCCTTCATCAATTAGCTTGTAAGTCAGAGATCATTTATAAGTCAACCAGCCACCTTGTGTCTCTTGCAAACCAGTGGAAGCATCCAGAGAAAGATGACTGAAAAGCAATATTCTGACCAGCATATATACCATCTTCCATGAATAGGAACCACTGAGCTGCCTCCCACACTTCTTCTGCCAATAATTTATTTTCCCCTATTTGTTTGCCCTTATTTGTTTACAGAAAGATTAGTCTTAGTTTGTACATCAACATGCCGATGGTTTATAACTGTTTATCTGTAGTCTATTTACTTAATAATAAATGGTAATTCTTGTTAACTACAGAAATCTGGTCCACATTTCCAATCAACCTAAGTCTGAAAATCAGTTCAACGGTGGAATTTTGTACACATAATTTAATATCTTTAACTTTTGTGACAATGCAGAGAATCACTGGGTTTGATTTCTAGCATACTACAGTGGTGTCACATGGCAATACACTCCTATGTTGGTGCTAAGTCATATTGTTGCATAAAAATACCCTAAACTCACTTAGGTGATTCACTGAGATTTGCAAATCTGACTATTCTAAGTTAAATACAAGTTAAAATCCCTTATTAAAAGGGGGCACTCTTGGGTCACTGCAGTAGAATCTCTACTTCTGTCCCCTACGATATGACACAGGGTTGTGTCAGTTTATATCCAAAGAGATTAATACAAAAAACAAAATACGTCAATAACTCATTGCTCTTTTGCTACATACATTCTATTTTCCCAACTTCTTGCAGATGCTATAAATGGGTATGCTTTATTCGCAGTGTTGCCCAAGTCTGTGAGGGTTATTACTGTCCATTTTCAATTCATTCTGTCTGTTGATAACCTAAGCATTTATATGAAAACCACATACCCATGTCACACCTGTCCTGTTTGAATATTTTCATTATCTTATTCCTCTGTCCTGATCCAAGTGTTTTGTATAATTTTCTCTGGATGCTTCTACTGGTTTGCATAAGGCACAGTGTGGCTGCTTGACTTATAAATGGTCTCTGACTTATAAGCTAATTGATGAAGGAAGATGATAAACTGATCTGCTTCAGGTTTAAAGTAGTAGGCTTTGACTAGGCTAAAGGCTGGCTGGACAGCTGGTTTGCATTGCAGAATGACACTAATAGCGTGGGTTCAATTCTTACAATGAGGTTATCATGACGGACTCACTTTCTCAACCTCTTCCATACCTGAGGCTTGGTGACCCCCAGATTAAACCACCACCAGTCATCTTTTTCTAAAGAGAGCAGCCCCATGATCTGACAGGACCGTTAAATACTAAAGCACAATTTCTGTTTCTCTACTTTCATTGTCTGCACTAGTTTTTGAACTTTTTTTCTCATTATCTACTGTACCTGAGCTGTGACCCTCCCATTTACTTAGACTATATTACTACACTCCTTCTGACTGCTACACAAATTCTTTTCACAGTGGACCCCGATCCTTGCCTGGTTCAGCTTTTTCCAATGTTACAGTTTCTTATTCTGACTGTGCTTCCAGTGTTCCCTGCACTGGATCCTTTTCCCACATCAATTCTTCACTTCAGTAATCTGTTTTGCACATGGTTTAGGTAATAATCCAGAGATTATAACCTTCAAGATATTGTTCTGCAATTCAACAAATAGTTTCTGTTTTTTATCCTCTCACAAAGTCTTCACTTTGATGTTGCTTTCATGAATCACAATGAATGAATCCTCTAACAACCTTCCAAGTCAATTCAAGATATTCTTCAACCTGATATCTGGTAGGAAACATACCATCTCTACAAGCTGGTTGTCCTCACAGAATCATTACGATGGAGAAGGAGGCCATTCAACTCATCATACTTGTACCAGTTCTGTTATCCAGTGTCAATCTCCTCCCTTTTCCCTCTTAATCGTGTTAACTGGAGAATGTTATCTAGTTGCTTTTTGTTGAAATCCCTGCAAAATTTGATTAACTGCTCTTGTTTTTACTCTTTTATAGGTATTACCAGAGAGGCCAGAATGTGTTGCTCAGTACACTTTTTTTGAGACACTGTAGTTTGTTCTGTAGGGGTTTGGTACAACTGAGTAGCTTGTTAGGCCACTTAGAGGCAGAGGCAATTTGCTAGAATGGTTCCAGGATTGAGAAATTCAGTGATGAGGACACATTGAAGAAGTTGGTATGTTCTCCCCAGAGAGAAAAAACGTTGAGAGGAAATCTCAGAATTTCAAAATCATGAGCAGGCTGGATAAAGCAGACAGGGAGATGCTGTGCCTAATCATAAAGCAAAAAAAGACAGAAAGTCAGACAGAAAGAATCAAAGATCTAAAGTGAAATGCAGAAGAAACAAGGGAATTTTGTTTCTTACTCAGCAGGTTTTTAGGTCACGGAATGCACCACCTAGTAATATGGTGGAGGCAGGTTCAACCGAGATGGTGGATGATTATTTGCATAGAAATGATGAGCAGTGATCTAGGGAAAAGGAAGGAGATTGACACTGGATAACAGAACTGGTACAAGTATGATGAGTTGAATGGCCTCCTTCTCCATCGTAATGATTCTGTGAGGACAACCAGCTTGTAGAGAATCTGTAAGCCTAAAGGGTTCTTTTTAGATGGTATGTTCCCAGTTGATAATACAGGGCATGTCAGATTCACTCCAGAGTGAAACCCTTTCTGATAAATCACATGTTTAACTTTTTGTTTAAAATGGGTGGTTAGCTTGGTGATTAGTCTCTAAAACACATTCACACAGGTTGATGTTCTTTATCAGCAGAACAGAAGTTTATTACACAAAATAAGTAAACACATAAAGCTATTTATAGATAGATTAACAGAAACATCAAAACAAAATTTTAACCTGTTTCCCAACACCATCTGTACAGAGGCTCAATTCTAGAGGAACACTGATCAAATCTCAGCTGTCTAAATCTTTACCTAATGCTTTCGAGTCTTTCCCTTCGACTGTTGAGATAAATACCTTTGAATCTGATGGCACAAACCCCTCAACTCTGATGGCCTAAACTCTCTCTGTTCTAACAAATTGAACATTTCTATCAAAACTCTCCTGGTTTGGACTCGTGGGTTTTGACTTGGTTCTCCTGCTTGGAGAAACTGCTCTACCTTATGAACTCAACTCTGGGCTCTTCTGAACTAAAACCTTGAATCCTCTGTTCTGAAGTCAAAACTAAATGAATTGCCTTAAGGTAATGATTCTGCTTAAGGTATTCTGCTTTTCATAAATGCAACAGAATAAAGCAGCTGATCCCCTTAGTTGAAGGGTCAATAACAAAGGGGCATACTTGTAAAATGAAAGATGTGAGGTTAACATGTGATTTAAAGAAAACACATTTTGCCCAGAATCTGGAATGCACTGCCTGGCAAGGTAGCTAAAGCAGGTAAACTCACAAAGTTAATGTCTTAACACTTAAGGTGATCAGCTAAGTACGGGAAAGTGTGCCTAGTACAGATTTAGAGTTGGCTTTTGTCAATGCAGACTCAATGAGCTGATAGGCCTCTTCTGAACTGTATGATTCAATGTATAGATATTTTATTCATTAACACTGCAGGGGTGTTCTGAGCTATTCAACTGCAGTCACATATGTTTTGGAACTGATGTACTTACATCACTGTTTTAAATTGACTCTCTAACCTTTTGAAAATAAATCCTTCACAGGATATGGGACTTCACAGACCCATATCCATCTGCCTCTATGTTGAAATCCAAATCTAAAAAAAAACATACATAACATATACCTTTCATCACAATGATATTTAAAACAATCAATGACAGTTTCTTGATCACCATTACACAGACTAGATTTATAATCCAGATATGTTAATTGAAATAAAATTCCAACCAGTCACTGTGGTGGGATTTGAATCTGCATCCCCAAAGAATGGACCTCTGAATCAAATCACGTCACCACTATGCCACAATCTCCACCAAAGGTTTGGGAAAGGGTGAATTCCTAAGCAGTAAGGGAAATAGCAAGGCTCTAGGGATGCACAGTGCTTTGGTAAAAGGAAAGCTTGTGTCAGGAAGTGACAGTCAGCGTAACAAAGAAAATACACCATTAGTGATTGAGGTAACATCAGGAAAGAACAAAAAAAACCTAAAGTCTCTCTATCTCAAACAAATTAGGTGATTTAAGCATGAATATCTAAAAGTCACTACAGACATATGATTGTAAAATGACAAAGTTGAGAACATTTCTTCTGGATGTGATAAGCAAAAGGAAGTGGTAGAAGGGTAGCCCTGATAATAGTAGATGGTTCCAGACAATAGAGAGAAAGGATCTTAACTCAGAACTGGAAACACCACCACTTGCATGATCCCCTTTGAGCTACTCACCATCCTGACTTGGAAATAGACTGTTGTTTCTTCATGTTGCTGGGTCACAATTCTGGAACTTTATCTACACCAAATGGACTAGGGTGGTTCAAGTCAACAGCTCACCAACACCTTCTCAAGTGCACGTAGGAATGAGCAATAAATGCTGGTCTAGCGAATGACACCCACATCCCATGAATGATTAATAAAATAATCAAATAGCATCAGTTTGGATTGAACTAAGGAAAAAGACAGATAACATTGGTGGAAGAAAGCAAAGAACTGCAATGTTGAAGAGTTGAAACTAGAACAGAAATTGCTATAGAAACTCAGCAGGTCTGACAGCATCTGTGGAGAGGAAGCAATTAATGTTTTAAGTCCAGTGACCCTTCTTCAGAAGGGGAGTTGTTTTGGTATCAATGTGGTTGTCTCTTGATGTAAGGATGATGTCTACCCAGAACCGTGAGTTTCCGCTGTGAGTCTTTGTATGGCTGAACAGGCTAATCACCGATTCATAGATCTTTGGGGACACGTGGCAGGGTATCTCATGAGGTGGTGGTATCAATAGTGCAGAATTTGCTTCCTTTTCTGATTTCTCTGCCAACAGTGGGCAGCACGGTGGCACAGTGGTTAGCACTGCTGCCTCACAGCGCCAGAGACCCGGGTTCAATTCCCAACTCAGGCGACTGACTGTGTGGAGTTTGCACGATATCCCCGTGTCTGCGTGGGTTTCCTCCGGGTGCTCCGGTTTCCTCCCACAGTCCAAAGATGTGCAGGTCAGGTGAATTGGCCATGCTAAATTGCCCGTAGTGTTAGGTAAAGGAGTAAATGTAGGGGAATGGGTGGGTTGCACTTCGGCGGGTCGGTGTGGACTTGTTGGGCTGAAGGGCCTGTTTCCACACTAAGTAATCTAAATCTAAATCAGTCTGTCTCATTATAAGGCATTTGAATTCAAAGCATCTTGCAGCTCAATGGAAAGGTTGGCAACATTCTGAATAATTGGTGTCAAGTTCTTCCGAGAGATTCATGAGAGCTTCAGAGTAGCTTAAAATTAAAGGAAATTGATTATTGGGCCCTAACAGCAGTGGTAATATTTAGCAGAGTATAAATCTGGAAATTAGAGGTGTTTCTAACAAGGGTGATTTATTAATCCTCAAGGACATTAATCTTTTAAAAACTGGAAAATAAAACTTATAGTGTTCATGAATGGAGACATGGTACTATAGTTTTCCAGATAAATACATCCAGGAATCAACAAAAGAACAAGTTATTTGGATATGGTATTGAACAATGAGAAGGAGTTAATTTACTAACCACGTAATGGTGGGTTGAAGGGCCTGTTCTTGTGCTGTACTATAATAAAGGGGCCTTTTGCAAAGAGTGGCCACAATCTGGTAGAATTTTATGAGTTTGAAAGTAATGAAGTCCAACAGTAGGGTTTTAAAATCGAAATTAAATAAACTATATAGATATGAAGGGTAGTGATGACTCATGGGTACTATCTCTGGACCATTAATCCAGAGATCCAGATAACATCTGGAACCTGGATTTGAATGCCGCCATTGCAGATGGAGGAGTTTGAATTCAGTAAAAATCTGGAATTAAGAATCTAATGATGATCATGAATCCATTATCGATTGTTGGAAAAATCTATCTGGTTCACTAATGCCCTTTCGGAAAGAAAACTGCAATCCTTACCTGGTCTGGCCTACATGTGACTCCAGACCCATAGCAATGTAGTTGACTCTTAACAGCCCTCTTAACAGCAATTAGGGATGGGCAATAAATGCTGCCTAGCCAGCAATACCCTCATCCCGTGAATGAATAAAGGAAAAAAAGATTGGGAGATAAAGTAGAAAGCAACATTAAAAGACATTAAGATTGACAATTTCATTGTCCCACTCATCTACACTAATCTACCTTGATCTGAATCCGCTGCATTTCTCTCAGGTTCTCCCTGACATTGTTATCAAACGGGCTGACAAGAATGGTGCCGTTGTTACTGGACAAACTAATCACTACATTGCTCAGACTAAACACCAACTCTCCAAAGATTCCTGCTCCCTACGCTGGTGTATGTCTCACCCTCAGTTTTGTTATCTTACAGCATGGAATATAGTTTTAAGAGACATGCTCTTGATATCATTGCTAAATCTTAGTATGTGACATGAGGGAATGAAGATCTCTTAACTCCACCTTACCCTGGATCATTTGGACCTACACCCATACTCTGATGTTATGGGCGATATTTTAAGTGTTGCTGCATCTGGAAAAAACACCCCGACAGAGGTAAACTCAGACACTAAACATCAAGCCATTGTTTCCAGCCTAGTCACTGAATTCATCCTCTCAGCAATCTTCCCGCTAAGTTTCCCACCTCATAGTCCCCCAACCCTGTATCGCTTGTTTCAATCATGTTCTCCAGATCTTTAAAAGGACTCTGTAGGTAGACAAATTGTTTCAGCCTCTTCATGTCCCAATAAACTGATTTCTTCCAAACTCGACAGTTTTTTCCCTCCCTTGTCTAGTCTTTGGGCGGCACGATTACTCAATGGTTAGCACTGCTGCCTCACAATGCCGGGGACCCAGGTCTGATTCCAGCCTTAGGTGACTCTGTGAGGTTTACAGAGTCTCCCTGTATCTGCATGGATTTCTGCCGGTGCTCCTGGTTTCTTCCACAGTCCAAACATATAAAGTCTTGGTGGATTAGATGCAATTAATGCAGGGTTATGGGGAAATAGAGTGGAGCGTGGGTCTGGGTAGGATTCTCTTTGCAGGGTCACTGCAGACTCAATAGGCTGAATGACCTCTGTCTGAACTGTAGGGATTCTGATTCCTACTGGCGTCCAGGCCTCCATTTGTTGAGAGGTGCGAAAGAGGAGTGGAAGACTACTGGGAAGGTGAGTAAAACACAACATGTTTTGAACAGAGCGGCGAGGAGGGAGAGCGGAGAGAAACCGGGGCGGCTGGGAACTTTTAAAGTGGGTGAGAGACCCAAGACCCTGCACCGTAGGGCCTCCCTCCTACCCACCTCCTCTAACCTTACTAAAAGTGTGTAAACTCATAAGTTTTCAGGTTTTCTCATTTTTTTTCTTTTCTTCTCTTCCTTTGTTTAGACCTGTGCGGGCTTTCAGACTAGCAGGGAAGGCTGAAAGGGTAGTCGCATGTCCCTCCTGCAGAATGTGGCAAGTGAGAGACACTACACCTGTCTCTGCTGACCACATATGCAGGAAGTGCACCCAACTCCAGCTCCTCGAAAACCAAGTTAGGGAACTGGAGCTGGATGAACCACGGATCATCTGGGAGGCTGAGAGGGAAATTGAGAGGACGTACAGGGAGGTGGTCACTCCCCAGACACAGGATAAGGATAGCTGGGTTACTGTCAGGGGAAGGAAAGGGAACTGACAGACAGAACAGGGAGCCTCTGTTGCCGTTCCACTCAGCAATAAGTAATCGTTTTGGATACTGCTGGTGGAGACAGCCTACCAGGGGAAAGCCATAGTTGTCAGGTCTCTGTCACTGTGGCTCAGAAGGGAAGGGGGGAAAATAGAAAAGCGCTAGTGGTAGGGGACTCAATAGTTAGACGGAGTGACAGGAGATTTTGTGGTCAGGACCAGAAGGTATGTTGCCTCCCCGGTGCCAGAGTCCAGGATGTCACCGATCGGGTTTACAGGATTCTGAAGGGGGAGGGTGAGCAGCCAGAAATTGTGGCACATATTGGCACCAATGATATAGCCAGGAAAGGGATTGAGGATCTGAAAAGTGACTACAGAGAGTTAGGTTGGAAGCCGAAGAGCAGGACGAGTAGAGTAGTGATCTCAGGTGCCATAAGATAGCGAGGTGAGGAACAGTCAGCGAATGCAGCTTAACATGTGGCTGCGAGGCTGGTGCAGGAGGGAGGGCTTCAGATACCTAGACCATTGGGATACCTTCTGTGGAAGGGGGACCTGTACATGAAGGACGGGTTGCACCTGAACAGGAGGCACACAAATGTCCTGAGTGGGAGATTTGCTCGTGTAGGTCGGGAGGATTTAAACTAATTTGGCAAAGGGGTGGGAATCAGAGCTACATATCTGAGAGCCGGGCAGTTGTAGATGGGGCAGTGACAGGATGCAGTGAATCTATTTGGAAGGTTTCTCACATGATGAAACAAAGGTTCATCCCCAATAGCTGTAGGGAGATAGAAGAACTCATAGACCAGCAGATTTTGGAAAAGTCAGATGTAGCAGGGTTGCTGTTATGGGTGATTTCAACTTTCCCAATATCGACTGGAACCTCCTAAATGCAGATGGTTTGGATGGAGCAGTTTTTGTCAGGTGTGTTCAGGAGGGTTTCCTTACTCAACATATAGACAGACCGACGAGGGCCATCTTGGATTTGGTGCTGGGCAATGAGCCAGGACAGATGTCAAATCTTGTAGTGGGAGAAAAATATGGTGACAGCGACCACAACTGCCTCACATTTACCATAGCCTTGGAGAGGGAAAGGAGCAGTTACCAAGGGAAGATATTTAATTGGGGAAAAGGAAATTATGACGCTATCAGACAGGACTTGGGAAGAACAGACTGGGAGCAATTGTTCCACAGAAAGGGCACAGCAGACGTGTGGAGACTACTTAAGGAGCAGCTGTTGTGAGTGATGCACAAATTTGTTCCTCTGAGACAGGTAAGAAGGGGTAAGATTAAGGAGCCCTGGATGACAAGAATAGAGGAGCTTCTCGTCAGAAGGAAGTTTACGAAAGGTGGATTACATGCTTGCTAGAAAGCAGCTCAAAAATGGACTGAGGAGAGCCGGAAGGGGGTATGAAAAAAGCTTGGCAGGAAGGATTAGGGAGAACCCAAAGGCGTTTCACTCATACATGAGGAATAAGAGAATGATCAGAGAGAAGGTACGGCCAATTAGGGATAGCGTAGGGAATATGGAGTCTAAGCAGATACGGAAAGCCCTAAGTGGGTTTTTTGCTTCGGTTTTCACCAAGGAAAGGGACCTTGTTGTGCCTGAGAATTTTGAGGAGCTGAGATACAGGCTTGAACAGATCAAGACTGATGAAATTGATGTGCTGGAAATTCTGGCAAACGTTATGATTGGTAAGTCCCCAGGGCCAGACCAGATTACCCTTGGTTGCTCCAGGAAGTGAAAAAGGAGGTTGCTAAGCTACTGGCGAAGATCTTTGCTTCCTCACTCTCCATCGGAGTCATACAGGAGGACTAGAAGGAGGCAAATGGGGTTCCTCTTCTCAAGAACGGTAATAGGGAAATCCCAGGCAATTACAGACCAGTCAGTCTTAGTCTATGTTCAGCAAGGTTTTGGAAAGAATTCTGAGGGATAGGACTTATGATTAATTTGGAAAAGCATAGCATGTTTAAAGGCAGTCAGCATGGCTTTGAGAGGGGCTGGTCATGCCTCACAAATCTTATTGAGTCCTTTGAGGAGGTGTCAAGACTGGTCGACAAAGATCGAGCAGTGGATGTGGTGTATATGGACTTCAGCAAGGCATTTGATAAGGTTCCCCGTGGTAGGCTCATTCATAGTCAGGAGGGTATGGGATACAAGGAGATTTGGCTATCTGGATTCAGAAATGGTTGGCTGACAGAAGGCAGAGAGTGGTTGTAGATGGAAAGTATTCTGCCTAAAGGTCAGTGTTGAGTGGGGTCCCGCAGGGCTCTGTTCTTGGGCCTCTGCCCTTTGTAGTTTTTATAAATGACTTGGATGAGGAGGTTGAGGTGCGGGTTAGTAAATTTGCAGATGACACAAAGGTTGGAGGTGCCGTCAATAGTATCGAGGGCTATTGCAGGCTGCAGTGCAACAGAGGATAAAGCGTTGGACTGAGAAATGACCTGGATAAATGTGAAGTGATGCATTTTGGAAGGTCGAACTCGAATGCTGAATATAGGATTAAAGACAGGATTCTTGGCAGTGTGGAGGGACAGAGGGATTAGATTAGATTAGATTACATTACAGTGTGGAAACAGGCCCTTCGGCCCAACAAGTCCACACCGACCCGCCGAAGCGTAACCCACCCATACCCTTACATTTACCCCTTACCTAACACTACGGGCAATTTAGCATGGCCAATTCACCTGACCTGCACATCTTTGGACTGTGGGAGGAAACCGGAGCACCCGGAGGAAACCCACGCAGACACGGGGAGAACGTGCAAACTCCACACAGTCAGTTGCCTGAGGCGGGAATTGAACCCGGGTTTCTGGCGCTGTGAGGCAGCAGTGCTAACCACTGTGCCACCATGCCGCCCGGGATCTTGGTGTTCAAGTACATAGATCCCTCAAAGTTGCCACCCAAGTGGATAGGGTTGTTAACACAGCATATGGTGTTTTGGCTTTCATTAACAGGGGGATCGAATTTAAGAGCCACAAAGTTTTGCTACAGCTCTACAAGTCCCTGGTGAGACCACACTTGGAATATTGTGTCCAGTTCTGGTCACTCTACTATAGGAAAGATACAGAGGCTTTGGAGAGGGTGTAAAGAAGGTTTACCGGGATGCTGCCTGGACTGGAGGGCTTGCCTAATGAAGAAAGGTTGAATAAGCTCGGACTTTTCTCTCTGGAGAGAAGAGGAAGGGAGGTGACCTGATCGATGTGTACAGGTAATGAGAGGCATGGATAGAGTCAATAGCCAGAGACTTTTCCCCAGGGCAGGCATGAGAGGTCATAGTTTTAAGATATTAGGAGAAAGGTATAGAAGGGACGTCAGAGGTTCTTTACACAGAGAGTTGTGAATGCATGGAATGCATTGCCAGCAGTGGCGGTGGAAGCAGAGTCATTAGAGTCATCTAAGTGACTGCTGGAAATGCACATGGACAATGGTGAATTGAGGGAATAATCCTCGGCACAACATTGTGGGCCGAAGGGCCTGTTCTGTTCTATACTTTTCTACGTTCTATGATTCCCTTTTCACCTGCATTCTTCTGATTTTTTTTTGTCATTCAAACAATTACCTTACATCAAATCTCTCTCTCTCTCTCGCTCTCCATCTCCAACTCCACCGGGTGGTCTGACAGCTCTCTAGATGCCATCCACCAGCATGCCACTACATTTGGGTGGGCTTATTCACACAGTAAACAAGTTTTCCTTTAATTCATTCTCACTTCCCCTAAACAAAAGTTAATGCCGTGCAAAACCACGTAGTCCTTGTCACGCCAGATTTCTTTTTAGAACTATTGTGGCATTCTTCATTCCAGTCCTACTCTGGACCCCTTCCCTCAACTTCCTTTCTAATATGTTGATGACTGTAATATATGTTGTGTCCTGCTCTCGCCCTGATCAATTCTTCTTTTAATTTCTGCTCTGCTCTGAAAACATGAGGACAGATAAGTTCCCTGGGTCAGATGGAATATACCCAAGGTTGCCAAGGTTACTATGGGAAGCTCATGGACAAAGACGAGAGTAGTCCTATAGGAAGAGTGCTAAATTGGGGGAAGGCCAACTATAGCAAAATTCGTCAGGAGCTGGGAAATGTGAATTGGGAGCAGCTGTTTGAAGGAAAATCCACATTCGATATGTGGGAAACTTTTAAAGAGCGACTGATCAGAGTATGGGACAGACACGTCCTTATGAAAATGAGGGATAGAAATGAAAAGATTAGAGTATCATGGATGACATGTGAAATTGAGAGATGAGCTAAGAGGAAAAGGATGCATATATAAGGTCTCGGTGACTGAAAACAGACAATGCTTTGGAAGAATATCAGGAATGTAGAACCAATCTGAAATTAAGAGGACTAAAAGGGGTCATGAAATATCTTTAGCAATTAGGGTTAAGGAAAATCCCAAAGTCTTTTAGTCATTTCTAAGGAGCAAGACGGTAACTAGAGAAAGGGTCGGCCCACTCAAGGACAAAGGAGGAAAGTTAGCAATGGAGTCAGAGAAAATAGTGAGATTCTTAATGAATATTTTACATTGGTATTCACTGAGGAAAGGGACATGGCTAATTTTGAGGCTAGGGATAGATGTTTGACTACTCTATGTAAAGTCGGGATAAGGAGGGAGGAAGTGTTGGGTTTTCTAAAAGGCGTTAAAGTGGACAAGTCCCCAGGTCAGGATGGAATCTATCTCCAGGTTACAGAGGAAAGCAAGAGAGGAAATAGCTGGGGCTTTAACAGATATCTTTGCAGCATCCTTGAATATGGGGGAGGTTCCGGAGGACTGGAGAATTGATAATGTTGCCTTGTTTAAGAAGGGTAACAAGAGTAATCCAGGTAATAAAGACTGGTGAGCCTGACGTTAATGGTATGGAAACTGCTGGAGAAAATACTGAGGGATAGAATCTATTTACATTTGGAAGAAAATGGGCTTATCAGTGATAGGCAGCATGGTTTTGTGAAGGGAAGTTCATGTCTTACCAACTTAATAGAACTCTTTGAGGAAGTGACAAAGTTAATTGATGAGGGAAGGGCTGCAGATATTATATACCTGGACTTCAGTAAGGCGTTTGATAAGGTTCCCAATGGTAGGCTGATGCAGAAAGTGAAGTCACATGGGGTCCAGGGTGTAGTAGCTAGACGGATTGAGAGCTGAATGGGCAGCAAGAGACAGAGAGTAGTAGCAGGAGGGAGTTTTTCAAAATGGAGAACTGTGACCAGCAGTGTTTCACAGGGAGCTGTGCTGAGACCATTGTTTTTTGTGATAAACATAAATGATCTGAAGAAAGACATAGATGGTCTGATTAACAATTTTGCAGATGACATTAAGATTGACAGAGTGAATCTAGTGTCTAGTAATGACGGAGTCCACAATCAATTGTTGGAAAAACCTGTCTGGTTCACTAATGTCCTTTCGGGAAGGAATCTGCCATCCTTACCTGGTCTGGCCTATATGTGACTCCAGACCCACAGCAATGTGGTTGACTCTTAACTGCCCTCTGGGTAATTAGGGATGGGCAATAAATGCTGGTCTAGTTAGCGACGCCCTCATCCTGTGAATGAATAAAAAAAACAGATGATTGGAGGGTGGCAAATGTTATTCCTTTGTTTAAGGAAGGGACAATGGATAGCCCTGGGAATTACAGACCATTCAGTCTTTCGTTGGTAGTGAGCAAGTTATTGGATAGGATTCTGAGAGACAGAAGTTATGATTATTTGAGGATATGACAAAACACATTGATGAAGGCACAGCAGCGGATGTGGTGTATATAGATTTTAGCACGGCGTTTGATAAGGTTCTCCATGGCAGGCTCATTCAGAAAGTAAGGAGGCATGAGATACTGGAAATTTGGTTGTCTGGATGCAGAATTGGCTGGTCCATAGAAGGTGGTAGTAGATGGAAAACATTCAGCCTGGAGGTCTGTGGTCAGTGGTGTTTCACATGCACCTCTGCTCTTTGTTATTTTTAACTTGGATGAGGAAGTGGAAGTATGGGTTAGTAAGTTTGCTGATGACATGAAGGTTGATAGAGTTGTGAATAGTGTGGAGGGCTGCTGTAGGTTGTAATGAGATATTGACAGAATGCAGGGCTAGGCTGAGAAACAGAGTATGGAGTTCAACCTGGAAAAGTGTAAAGCGATTCATTTTGGAAAGTCCGATTTGAATGCAGATTATAGGGTTAAAAGGCAGGATTCTTGGCAGTGTGGAGGAAGAAAGTTGTTACCTAAGTAGAATCATCATAGAATAGAATCTCAGAATCCCTAACGTGTGGAAACAGGCCATTTAGCCCAACAAGTCCACACGGACTCCTCAAAAAAATAACCTACCCAGACCCACTCCCTTACCCTATTACTCTACATTTCCCCTGACTAATGCACCAAACCTACACATCCCTGAACACTATTGGCAATTTAGTGTGGCCAATTCACCTAACTTGCACATCTTTGGACTCTGGGAGGAAAACCATACAGACAGAAGGAGAATGTGCAAACACCACACAGTCGCCTGAGGCTGGAATCACACCCAGGTCCTTCGTGCTGTGAGCAGCAGTGCTAACCACTGAGCCACCATGCCACAAGTTGATAGGATTGTTAGGAAGATGTATGGTGTGTTGGCTTTCTTTAGTAGTGGTATTGAGCTTCAGAGCAGCGAGGTTATGCTGCAGCTCTTTCATGCCCTGACTGGACCACATTTGGGAATATTGTGTTCAGTTCTGGTCACCTCAATATAGGAAGGATGTGGAAGCTTTAGAGAGAGCTTTTGAGAGGGTGCAGAGGCCGTTTATCAGGATGCTTTCTGGACTAGAGGACATGTCTTAGGAAGAAAGATTGAGGAAGCTAGGGCTTTTCTCATTAGAGCAAAGAAGAATGAGAGGTGACTTGATAGAGGTGTACAAGATGATGAGAGGCATAGAAAGAGTGGATAGCCAGAGACTTTTGCCCAGGGCAGAACTGACTATCCCAAGGGGGCATAATGTGATTGGAGGAAGGTTTAGGAGAGATGTCAGAGGTAAGTTCTTTACACAGAGAGTGGTGGGTGGGTGGAATGCACTGCCAGCAGTTTTAGTCGAATCAGATACATTAGGGACATTTAAGCGACTCTTGGATAGATACATGGATGATCGTAAAATAAAGGGTAGATAGGCTAGTTTGATCTTAGAGTAGGATAAAAGGTTGGCACAACATCAAGGGCCGAAGGGCCTATATTATGCTGGGCTATGTTCTACATTTGTTCAGGTTCTCTTGCTGAAAGATGACCTCACAGATGGTATAGGTTTCTGGACGCTTCAGGCATTCATGAGCTGAACCTCTGACTAGCTCTGACTCTCTGCTTCCCTTCCTTGACTTCTTTGCCACCATTTTTAGCAATAGGCTATTAATATCCACTATAAACTCAGGGCCTCTCTAGTGAGACCAGGTTGACCTCATCAACTGCGAGGTTCTTGATTGGGGTCGTTAATCTGGACAAATCAGGAAAGGAGGAGAAAGTGAGGACTGCAGATGCTGGAGATCAGAGTCGAGAGTGTGGTGCTGGAAAAGCACAGCCGGTCAGGCAGCATCCGACGAACAGGAAAATTGACATTTCGGGCAAATGCCTTTCATCAGGAAAGCCTTGGCTGACCAATGTAACCAGGAGAGGCATTGTCCTTTGACAAGAAGGGCACAGCTTGTCACTGGCCATTCAGGCGTTTCTTTTCGTCCTGGTGATGGAATATGAATAAAGGTTTCTGCACTTATTGTTTCTTCACTGCGGCCTGCACCTGCAGGAACATGACATGGGTGCTGGAAAGAAAAAGCACTGCCACTGTTAGAAAGAAAAAAATATATAATCAGGAGATCAGAATTTCCTTATGTCAGGCGACTGACTCCGAGCTGGTTAGCCACAGCCAGTGTACTGTGCACTTGTAAATAAATTGTGTCTTATGATCTTATACTTCACAACCACCTGATGAAGGAGCAACACTCGTGCTTCCAAATAAACCTGGTGGACTATAACCTGGTGTTGTGCGATTTTTAAATTAGTAAATAAAGGGTGACTTGGTAACGCACCCAGTCTCCGTGCGAATATTTCAGACTCTCAAAGTGATTTTGACTGCATGTCCTCACGCCCTGTTTCTTGTTGAGATTCCATTCCATTCTTTCAGTTTCGCTGTCTGCTTTTCACCTGGTCCATCGAGCCACCTTCCATATTTGTGTTTCTAAGATATCGTCTATGCTTCTCAATCAAGGGTTTCATCCATCATGGTTGATGAGGCCCTTGATTGTATCTGCTAAATGTCCAACACGCTTGCCCTCAACCCTTCTCCTCCCAGTCACAGCCACAACATGTTTTCCCTTTTCTCACCTTCCACACTACTAGCTTCGACATGCAACTATCATTTTCTGCAATTTCTTCCACCACTAAATATATCTTCCCCCTTCTATTTCAGCATTCTTTCCATGGTTCTCAATGATTCTCAACACCCTGACCCTTCCCATAGCACGTTTCCATTTAAACTTCAGAGATGCATGTCCCTCTGCCTCTTCTTATTGTCCTCGGTACCAAGCACACCTTCTCGATGAAGCAGTGATTTACTTGGAACTTATAATTTAGTCTTCTATATTTTTAGCTGACAATGTTGCATTGAAAACACCATATGTAGATTGAGTATCTCTTTGTGACACAGCTTCACTCAGTCCTCAAGAATGACTCACAGCATCTGGTGAACTGTTGTTTTAACTCTCTACTTTGCTCTCGTGTTGATATCTCTGCCCTTGACTTGCTACGTTGATCCAGTCAAGCCCAATGTTAGTACCTTACAGCCTTCAGAACTCAACAATTCAAACCCATAAACTCTTCCCCACCTTTTCTTTGCATAATACTTTTTACCATTTCCAAGTTTCATTTTTACAGACCAGTTCTGGGCCCTTCTTTTGTTTCTTTTCTTGCTTAATCATCACACCTTTTAGCCTTTGAAAACCATAAAACATAGGAACAGAAATAGGCTATTCAGCTCATTGGGTCTTATTCTGAGATTATGCCCTCTAGTGGTGGACTCTCCCACCATTTTCTTTCTGCAATCCAAGATGACAGATTAGGACACTCCAACTGGAGCTCTTCTGCTCCATCTGTTTATTTCTCATTTATTTGACTTTTTTTTTTCCCCTTCTTTATTTCTTGGTGTTTCTTCACCTCCCCTGTGGCGACGTCCCAGCCCAGTCTCTTGGCATGAGTGGGTCCTGACCAAGCATGTTCCTGAGGCACCGTAAGAGATTGGAGAGATGGCAGCTTTAGCAGTAGCAATGGCATCACTGCCCAATATGGAAAGAGTAAACGGTGAACGATGTTCCCCCATATCTGCAGGGTCAAGAACAGGCAGCTGAAGTCTCCTGGAGAGGGAGTAAGCGGAGGACTGTTGAACTTTTAACTTATTCCTTTATTTTCATAGGTTAATTGAAGAAAGAGCATTTGTTGCAAGCTTTGGGTAAATTTGTCCCACTAAGACAGGTTAGGAATAGTAAGATGAAGGGGCCTTGGATGACAAGGGAAGGGGAGCTTCTCGTCAAGAGGAAGAAGGAAGCTTACTTAAGGTTGAGGCAGCAAGGATCTGGCATAGCTTTAGAGGATTACTGGGTAGCTAGGAAAGAACTCAAAAATGGATTGAGGAGAGTGAAGAGGGGGCATGAAAAAGCCTTACCGGGAAGGTTTAGGGAAAACCCAAAGATGTTTTACATGTATGTGAGGAAGAAGAGAATGATCAGAGTGAGGGGACGGCTCATCAGGGATCGTGCGAGGGAACTTCTGTCTGGAGTCTGATGAGGTAGGGGAGGTCCTAAATGAGTTTTTTGCTTCAGGAGTCACTTAATAGTGAGAACATGGTGAATCAGGTTAATTGGCTTGAACAGATCGATATTAAGAAAGTGGATGTGCTGGAAATTCTGGGAAGCATCAAGATAGATAAGTCCCCATGGATATATCCAAGGTTACTCCGGGAAAAGAAGAATGAGATTGCTGTGCGTCTGGTGATAATCTTTAGATCCTCACTCTCTACGAGAGTAGAACTGGATGATTGTAGGGAGATAGGATTTATGACTGTTTGGAAAAATATAGTTTGATTAAAGATAGCATGGTTTTGAGAGGGGCAGATCGTGCCTCACTAGCCTATTGAGTTCTTTGAAAATGTGACGAGACAAGTTGACAAAGGTCGAGCAGTGATGGGGTGTATATGTATTTCAGGAAGGCATTTGATAAGGTTCCCCACAGTAGGCTCATTCAAAATGTTAGGAGGTATGCCTGGATACAGACTTGGCTGGCCAAAAGAAGACAGTGAGCGGTGCCCGCAGGGATCTATTCTCGGGCCTCAGCTCTTTGTAGTTTTTATAAATGACTTGGATGAGGAAGTGGAAGGGTGAGTTAGTACGTTTGCCAATAACATGAAGGTTGGTGGTTTTGTTGATAGTGTCGAGGGCTGTTGCAGGCTACAACAAGACATTGACAGGATGTCGAGCTGAGCTGAGAAGTATCAGACGGAGCTCAATCTGGATAAATGCGAAGTGATTCACTTTGAAAGGTCAAACTTGAATGCTGAATATAGGGTTAAAGACAGGATTCTTGGCAGTGTGAGAAACAGTGTGATCTTGTGGACACAGATCCCTCAAAGTTGCCACCAAAGTTGATGAAGGGCTTATGCTCGAAACATCGATTCTCCTGCTCCTCAGATCCTGCCAGACCGGCTGTGCTTTTCCAGCCCCACACTCTGACTCAAGTTGATAGGGTTGTTAAGAAGGCGTATGGTGTTTTGACTTTCATTAACAGGGTGATTGAGTTTAAGAGCCGTGAGGTTTTGCTACAGGTCTATAAAACCTGGGTTGGACCACACTTGGAATATTGTGTTCAGTTGTGGTCACCTCATTATAGGAAGAATGTAAATGCTTTAGAGAGGGAGCAGAGGAGTTTTACCAGGATGCTGCCTGGATTGGAGGGCATACCTTATGAAGAGAGATTGAGTGAGTTAGGGCATTTCACACTGGAGAGAAGAAAAGAGAGGTGACTTGATAGAGGTGTACAAGGTAATGAGAGGCATAGATAGAGCAGGTGGTCAGAGACTTTTCCCAAGGGCAGAAATGGCTGTCATGAGGGGCAATTATTTTAAGGTCACTGGAGGAAAGTATGGGGAGATGTCAGAGGTAGATTCTTTGCACAGAGAGTGCTGAGTGTATGGTGCACTGCCAGCAGAGGTATTAGAGTCAGATACATAATGGAGATTTAATTGACTGCTGGACAAGCACATGGACCACAGTAAATTGAGGGGTGAGAGAGTTAGGTTGATCTTAGATTATGGCAAATGCTCGGCACAACATCGTAGGCTGAAGGGCATATACTGTGCTGTACTGTTCTATGCCCTCTGTTCTATTCCGTGGCTGCAATCGGGAATCCAGGATGGTGTGGTACCTCCAAGGTGCCAGAGTCCAGGATATCTCAGAGTAGCTGCAGAAGGTTCTCAAGGGGTAAGGTGAGCAGCCAGAAGTCATTGAGCACATTAGCATAAATAACATTGGCAGGAATAAGGATGAGGTCCTGTAGAGTGATTATAGAGAGCTCGGAAAAATGTTACAAACTAAGACCTCGGTAATAATCTCCAGATTACTTGCAGTACCATGTGCTTGTGAGAGTAAGAACAGGAGGATATAGCAGATGAATGTGTGGCTAAAGAATTGGTGCAAGCGTAATTGGATCATTGGGATCTTTTCTGGGGCAGGGGTGATCTATTCAAGAGGAATGGGTTGCACCTGAACTGGAGGGGGGTCCAATATCTTGGCGAGAGAGATAGCTGTGCTGCAAGGGAGGGTTGCGATCCACAACAGAGAGGCAAGTGTGATGCTCCAAAGAGATACAGTAATCAGAAATAGTAAATTGAAGAGACAGGTCAATGAGTTTTGAGAAGATTGCAGCTCAGGTTTAGGTTCGCTCGCTGAGCTGGAAGGTTCATTTTCAGAAGTTTCATCACCCTACTAGGTAACATCTTCAGTGAACTTCCCAACAAAGCATTGCTGATGATTCCTGCTTTCTATTTATATGTTTGGGTTGGTGATGTCATTTCCTGTGGTGATGTCATCTGCTGTTCTTTTTCTCAGGGGCGGTAAATCCAGGGTGGACCCGACTTACCATCCCCTGAGAGAAAGAACAGGAAATGACGTCACCAACCCAAACATATAAATAGAATGCAGGAATCATCAGCAATGCTTTGTCTGGAGGCTCACTGAAGAATTTACGTAGTATAGTGATGAAATGTCTGAAAATGAACCTTCCAGCTCAGTGAGCAAACCTACTTCCAGACAAGTCAGGTTGGAACAAAACAGGGAGAAAGTGAGGACTGCAGATGCTGGAGATCAGAGCTGAAAATGTGTTGCTGGAAAAGCGCAGCAGGTCAGGCAGCATCCAAGGAGCAGGAGCCCTTCTTCAGGAATGGAGAAGGGCTCATGCCCGAAACGTCGATTCTCCTGCTCCTTGGATACTGCCTGACCTGCTGCGCTTTTCCAGCAACACATTTTCAGCTCTGGAACAAGACAGGGAGCAAGGAATACCTGTTGGATTAAATTGCATTTATTTCAATGCAAGAAGGCTGATAGGTAAGGCCAATGAACTCAGGGTCTGGATACATTTTTGGGACTGGGATATTATAGCCATTACAGAAACTAATGCTAAGGGAGAGACAGGACTGACAGCTGAATGTACCAGAGTACAGATCCTTTAGGTGGGACAGAGGTGGTGGAAGGAGGAGAGGGGATGTTGCATTTTTGATTAAGGTGAGTATCACAGCAGTAATCAGAGATGAAATAACTGAAGGATCATCCAGGGAGGCTCTATAGGTGGAGCTAAGAAATACAAAAGGGATGATCACATTATTGGAGTTGTTCTAAATGCCCCAAATAGTCAATGGAAATTACAGGACCAAATAAGCCGGGAGACTGGGGAGACTTGCAGGATAAATAGGGTTGTCATAGTAGGGGATTTTAAATTTTCCTAACATTGACTGGGACTGCCAGAGAATTAAAAGCTTAGATGGGGTTGAATTTGTTAACTGTATTCAGGAAGGTTTCCTCAATTAATATATAGAGGGTCATACTCTGGAAGGGGCAAAATTCAATCTACTCTTGGGAAAAAGGGCAGGACAGATGATGGAGGTGAATGTTGGTGGGGCACTTTGGGACGAGTGACCATAGTTCTATTAATTTTAAAATAGTTATTGGGATAGAGAGGATTTGTCCACAGATTCAAGTTCTAAATTGGTGCAAGGCAAATTTCAATGAAATTAGACAGGAGGTTGCTGGGGTTGATTGGAGTAGTTTGCTTGCAGGCAAAGGAACCTCTCGCAGGTGGGAAGCTTTCATAAATGAGAGAGCTAGAGTTCAAGGTCTGTGAGGGTGAAGGGTAAGGTTGGCAGGAATAGGGAACCCTGGATGACAAGATGTATTGAGGCCTTGACCAGAAAAAAAGGTGTGGCTCAGGTACAGGCAGCTGGGATCAAAGAAATCCCTGGAGGTACTCATGGAATGTGGGAGTTCACTGAAGAAGGAAATCTGATGGGTGAAAAGAGACCACGGGATAGCCTTGGCTGAGAAGAGTACGGTGAATCCAAAAAAGGTACTTTAAGTATATTTAAGGAAAAAGAGTAACTGGAAAGAGAATAGTTTCTCTCAAAGACCAAAGTGGACGTGCATGTGCAGAACTAGGAGAAAATGAGGACAGCAGATGCTGGAGATTAGAGTTGAGAATGTGGTGCCGGAAAAGCACAGCAGGTCAGGCAGCATCCGAGGAGCAGAAGAGTCTATGTTTCTGGCAAAAACCCTTCATCATATTCCTGATGAAAGGGCTTTTGCCCAAAACGTCAACTCTCCTACTCCTCGGATGCTGCCTGACCTGCTGTGCTTTTCCAGTACCACACGCTCGACAAGTATGTGTAGAACCGCAGGTTCAATGAATACTTCTCCTCTGATTATGATGGAGAAAAACATGAAGACTTTGCAACTTGGGGACGTTAGTGGTGATATCTTGGGGACAGTCCATATCACAGTCAAGGAGGTGTTGGATGTAACAGAATGTATAAAGATAGATAAATCTCCTGGTCTTGACCAGGTATATCCAAGAACACTGAAAGAGGCTAGAGACGAAATTGAGATATAAAATATACATGCATTCAGAAAGGCAGAGTTTGATTAGGAGTAGTCAGCACGGTTTTGAGTGGGAAATCATGTCTCACAAATATTTTTTAGAGTTCTTTGATGAAGTCACCAGGAAGGTTGACAAGGGCAAGGCAGTAGATGTACTCTATGTGGATTTGAATAAGGACTTTAATAGGATTCCACATGCTCTGGAAGGTTGGATCGCTTGGAATCCAGGGCTTGTTGGCAAATTGGATACAAAATTGGCTTGATTGTCAGAAGCAGAGGGTAATAGTGGAGGGATGTTTATTAGACTGTAGGCCTGTGACTAGTGGAGTGCCTTAGGGGTCTATGCTGGGCCCATTACAGTTTGTTATCTATTTCAGTGCTTGGATGAGAATGTACAAGGCATGATTAGTAAGGTTGCAGATGACATTAAAATAAAGCTGTATCGTGGACAGTGAGGAAGGTTATCAGAAATTACGGCAGGACTTTAAACAGCTGGGGTGGTGGGCTGTGAAATGGCAAAAGGAGTTTAATATAGATAAGTCTTGCGTTTTGGAAAGTCAAATCAAGATAGGTTTCATGGTGAATGGGAGGACCTTTAGGAGCGTAGTGGAACTTGGAGTTCAGGTGCACAGTTCTCTATAAGTAGAGTCACGAATAGACGGAGTTAAAAGTCACACAACACCAGGTTATAATGCAACAGATTTATTTGGTAGCACTAGCTTTCAAAGCGCAGCTCCTTCATCAGGTACCAGTGCTCCAAAAGCTAGTGCTTCCAAATAAACGTGTTGCACTATAACCTAGTGTTGTGTGATTTATAACTTTGTGCACCCCAGTCCAACACCAGTACCTCCACATCACAGGCAGACAAGGCAGTGAAGAAAGCTTTTGGCACACTGGCCTTCATCAGTCAGGGCACTGAGTATAGAATTTGGTAAGTTATGTTGCAGTTATGCAAGACATTCGTGAGACTGCACTTGGAGTATTGTGTTCAGTTTTGGTCACCTTGCTATAGGAGTGTCATTAAATTGGAAAGAGTGCAGCAGGAATTTACAAGGATATTGCCTAGATGCAAGGACCCGAGTTATAGGGGGAGGCTGGACAAGCTGGGACCTTTTCTTTAGAGTGTACGAGACTGAGGGAGGACCTTATAAAAGTGTATAAGTCCACGAGAGGCATGGACAGGGTGAGTGCACTCAGTCTTTTTCCCAGGATTGGGGAATCAAGGACGAGGGAGCATCAGTTTGAAGTTGGAGGGGAAAGAATAAAAGGGAACCTGAAGGGTAACTGTTTTTTTACACATAGGGTGATATGCATATGAAATGAGCTGCCAGCAGAAGTGTTTTGAGGTGGGTACATTAACAACATTTGAAAGGCATTAGGACAAATACATGGATAGGAAAGGTTTAGAAGGATATGGACCAAGTGCAGGGAAATGGGGTTAGGGTAGTTGGACATTTTGGTCAGCATGGACCAGTTGGAGTCAAAGGACCTGTCTCTACAGGACTCTGACTCGAATGCTTAAATTTTTAACTCCGTTTCTTTTACTACTTTGTACCTACGTTTTTCGTACCTTGGCACCTAAGACAGCACCTTCTATGGCAACACTGTACACTTTTCACTGTGTTCCTGTACTTGAGTACACACGACAATAAAATCTATTGAAAAGGGGAAACAACCTATTATAGAATCCTTACCGTGTGGAAACTGGCCATTCGACCCAACCAAACCTACTGACTCTCTGTAAAGCATCCCACCCAGACTCACCCCACTACCATGTCCCTATAATCCACACAATCTACACATCCGTGGACGCTATGGGCAATTTAGCACAACTAAGCCATCTAAGCAGTACAGCTTTAGACTGTGGAAGGAAACCTGAGCACCCGGAGAAAACTCATACAGACGCAGGGAGAACATGCAAACTCTACACAGACAGTCGCCTGAGGCTGGAATTGAACCCAGGTTCTTGGTGCTGAGGCAGCAGTGCTAACCACTGAGCCTTATCAAATCCTCCAAGAATCTTATATATTTAAATAAGGTCTCCTCTCATTCTTTTAAATTCCAATGAGTACATGGCCAACCTTTCAACCTCTTCTCAGAAGAGGGTCCATCCATACCTTGTATCAGCCTCATGAATCATCTTTGGACTGCCTTCATGTCACTATATCTTTCCATAGACTGTTCACAATACTCCAACTATAATCTAACTAGGCGTTTGAATAATTTTAGCAAACCTTCCCTACCTTTAAAGTCAATTCTATTTTAAATAAAGATCCACATTCAACTTGGATGTTCTATTACTCACTGGATGCTAGATTTTTGTGACACATGAGGATTTCCAATCCCCTCTGTCATATAGTTTTCTGCAGTCCTTCACCATTTAAATAATATTCAGCTCCTCTTCTTGCCAAAGTGCATAACCTCACATTCCCCCACATTATATTCCATCTTAGCTTTGATTTATTGGGATGTCAGCATTTATTGTCCTTCCCGAGTTGCTCTCAAGAAGCTGCCTTCTTGAACAGCTGCAGCCAAAAGCTGTAGGTGGACTCACTTTGCATTAGCAGGAAAATTTCAGGATTTTGAACAAGTGACCTGAAGGAACAGTGATATACTTCCAAGTCAGAATGATAAGTGGCACCTTTTTTTTACTTGCTCGTGGGACATGGACGTCACTGGCTAGCCAGCATTTTATTGCCTGTCCTAATTGACCTTGGGAAGGTGGCGGTGAGCTACCTTCTCGAACCCTGCAACTCACAAGCTGTAGGTTGACCCACAATGTTCTTAGGGAGGGAATTCCAGAATTTTGACCCAATGATAGTGAAGGAATGGTGATAGATTTCCAAGTCAGGATGGTGAATGCCTTGGAAGGGAACTTGGTGTTGTTACCACAAATCTGCTGACCTTGACCTTGACCTTTTAGTTGGAAGTGGTCGTGGATTTGAAAGGTGCTGTCTAAGGATTTTTGGTGATTTTCTGCAGTGCAACTTGTCGATAGTGCAGAGCGTCAGTAGTGGAGGGATTGAGCGGTTATGGATGTGGTGCCAATCAAGTGAACTGCTTTGTCCCGGATGGTGTGAATTTTCTTGAATGTTGTTGACGCTGTACCCATCCAGACAAGTGGGGAATATTTCATCATCCTCCGGTCTTATACCTTGTAGATGATAGCCAGGCTTTGGGGAATTAGGAGGTGAGTTACTCACCACAATATTTCTAGCCTCTGACTTGCTTTTGCAACAACCGTGTTTAGGTGACAAATTCAGTTGCATTTCTGGTCAATAGTACCCGTAGGATGTTGATAGTGGGGAATTCGTTAATAAGTAGCAAATGTTAAAAAAAATTGATTGAGTTGTTTATAGACTGTTGAACAGTAGGTGTATTGTAGAATAGTGAATAAAGACATTAGAGGGACACATAATAAGGGTTATACATAATATTAGGAGTTGTTATTCCTCATATAAACTACACAGACTGGTAGCACTGTTGCCTCACAGCGCAGGGAACCAGGTTCAATTCAAGCCTTGGATGAGTGACTGTTTGGAGTTTACACGTTCACCCAGGGTCTACGTGGATTTGCTCCGGAGGCTCTCGTTTCTTCCGATGGTCCAAAGATGTGCAGGTTAGATGGACTGAGCATACAATTTGTCCTGTTGTATCCAAGGTTATGCAGGATGGACTAGTCATACTCATTGATGCTCTTCGAAGGGTCCTGATGCCTTACAGGATTCCATGATTGTAGTAATAGTGTGAAACATAATTTAAGGTAATATATTAATATAGATTTAGACTTGCTTAAAAGACAAAAATAAAGATTGGGAGATGGTTAGATTGTAAGGCTATAACTAGTGTGGTACTGCAATAATCAGTATTCCGAAGTCAGCTATTTATAATCTATATTAATGACCTAGATGAGGGACGGAGTGTATCTGGGTTTGCTGACATAAAAGGTTAAGTGGAAAAGTAAGCAGTCAACTGTACATTGACAGACAGCAGAGGGATACAGACAGCGCACAGGATTGAGGTTCCTGGAAACCAGGGTCTTGGAGTTTGAGTGCTTGGGAATACTGTGAAGTTCAGAGTATCATGTATAATACGTATAAGAGAGGTATTCGCATCCAAAGCGAACATTCCACAGCCAAAAAGGAAATGGGTGACCACCAGGCAGAGTAACAGCAGTGCAAAACAGATATACCATTTTGGATACTGTACGTGGTGTATAGTCTCTGAGGAAAGTAGAGACAGCCAAATTCATTGCATCATCATTGGCTCTGTTGCCAATGTTGAGGAGAAAGTGTAGGAATGCAATAGTTAGAGGGGAATAAATTGTATGGGGAATAAATTGTAAGGGGAATAGTTTCTGTGACCATAAATAATATTCCAGGATGGTATGTTGCCTCCCTGCAGAAAGACTGCAGAAAGCTACACCACACAAGTATTTGGGAGTCTCATTCATGAATCACTAGCATACAAGTTATTGAGTCATAGAGATGTACAGCATGGAAACAGACCCTTCGGTCCAACCCGTCCATGCCGACCAGATATCCCAACCCAATCTAGTCCCACTTGGCAGCACCCGACCCATACCCCTCCAAACCCTTCCTATTCATATACCCAAATGCCTTTTAAATGTTGCAATTGTACCAGCCTCCACCACTTCCTCTGGCAGCTCATTCCATACACATACCACCCTCTGAGTGAAAAGTTGCCTCTTAGGTCTCTTTTATATCTTTCCCCTCTCACCCTAAACCTATGCCCTCTAGTTCTGGACTCCCCCACCCCAGGGAAAAGATTTTGCCTATTTAGCCTATCCACACCCCTGATAATTTTGTAATCCTCTAAGGTCACCCTCAGCCTCCGACGCTCCAGGGAAAACAGCCCCAGCCTGTTCAGCCTCTCAATCCTCCAACCCTGGCTACATCCTTGTAAATCTTTTCCAAACCCTTTCAAGTTTCACAACATCTTTCCGATAGGAAGGAGACCAGAATTGCATGCAATATTCCATCAGTGGCCCAACCAATGACCTGTACAGCCGCAACATGACCTCCCAACTCCTGTACTCAATACTCTGACCAATAAAGGAAAGCATACCAAACGCCTTCTTCACTATCCTATCGACCTGTGACTCCACTTTCAAGGAGCTATGAACCTGCACTCCAAGGTCTCTTTGTTCAGCATCACTCCCTAGGACCTTACCATTAAGTGTATAAGTCCTGCTAAGATTTGCTTTCCCAAAATGCAGCACCTTGCATTTATCTGAATTAAACTCCATCTGCCACTTCTCAGCCCATTGGCCCATCTGGTCCAGATCATGTTGTAATCTGAGGTAACCCTCTTCGCTGTCCACCACACCACCAATTTTGGTGTCATCTGCAAACTTACTAACCATACCTCTTATGCTCACATCCAAATCATTTATAAAAATGACAAAAAAGTAGAGGACCCAGCACCGATCCTTGTGGCACTCCAGGTTATTATGAAAGCAAATAGAATGTTGATCTTTACTGCAAAGCGAATGGAAAATAAAAACTGTACAAGGCACTCGAGATACCACAGCTGGAATGCAGTGACCATTTCTGTCCCTTTTCCAAAGGAAAGTTTTTGGAGGCAGTCCAGAAAAGGTTTATTAGATTGCTACCAGTAAAGTTTGGGTCCGCTAAGTGGATGACACCTTTGTCAACACTAAACGAAACAAATTAGAGGAAACCTTCAAGACCATGAATAATACCCTTACTGGCATAAAATTCACCTAACAGGAGGAAACCAACAACAAACTGCCATTTCTAGTTGTCACAGTAGAGCGAACAGCCAGTGGGGAACTTCAAACAAGCATCTACAGGAAAACAACATACGGACCAAATATTGAACTGCAGAGCAATCATCCCAACATCCACAAAAGAAGCTGCATCAGAACATTATTTCAATGAGCCAACACACACTGCAGCACAGAGGAACTATGCAGAGCACAGGAAAATCACCTATACCGTGCATTCAGAAAGAATGGATACCCAATGAACACAGTCCGCTGATTTCTCAGCAACAAACCCAAACAAGTAGACAAAACACATCTAGAAACCATAGCCACTCTCCCCTCCATCAAAGACATCTCAGAAATTACTCCCAGACTACTCAGACCCCTTGGCATTATGGTAGCCCACAAACCCACCAACACACTAAAACAGCAGCTAATGAACTTGAAAGACCCTATACAGGCAACAAGCAAAACTAATGTCATTTACAAAATACTGTGCAAGAACTGTAACAAACACTACATTGGACAAACAGGCAGAAAACTAGCCACCAGGATACATGAACATCAACTAGCCACAAAATGACATGACCCTCTCTCACTAGTGTCCTTACATACCACTTCGACTGGGACAACACATCCATCCTAGGACAAGCCAAACAGAGATACGCATGAGAATTCCTAGAAGTATGGCATCCCAACTGGAACTCTATCAACGAACACATCTAGTTAGATTCTATCTACCATCCCCTGAGAAAAAGAACAGAAAATGACATCACCAACCCAATGAAACCCAAACATAAGTAGAAAGCAGGAATCATCAGCACTGCTTCGCCTGGAGGCCCACTGAAGATGTTACCCAGTAGGGTGACGAAACGTCTGGAAATGAACCTTACAGCAAAGTGAGCAAACCTACATCCAGAACCTCAACCTGAGCTACAAATCTTCTCAAAACTCGCTCTGCTCCTATGTCTTTTGGTCTCATTGATTCGAGCCTTTCCATATTTTACAGGATATTAGTAAGGCCAGCTGAGTTTCAGTTTCTTTATCTTAGATCACTTTCACCAGAGACAGTACAATTAGACCATTTTCTGGAATGAGGGATAATGAGTAGCCAGGGATAATTGGATTAGCATGGTAAATGTTTAGTTATGGGGATAGGGTCAGGAGCCATGTCTGGATGGGATGCTCTTTGAAAGGTCAGTGCAGACTTGATGGGCTGAATGCCTCTTTCCATATTATATGCATTTCTATGATTCTGTGATTCTTCTCATAAAACAGTACATCCATTCCCCTATGTTAACCTAGTGGAACTTTTTCTGGACTGCGACCAGTGTCAGTTTATCTTCCCTTATATGAAGGGACTAAAACTCTATGGTGTTTTATAATGAAATTTGAGATTTAATCTCCACACTCAGGATATATTCTGGTTCTAAATGTGCTGCAGTCTGAAGTTAATGGTCAGTCCCTCACGACAAGCAGAGACATTAGTTATCATTATAAATGAGCACAGTAAAAACATGACTAGGTGAAGATTGAATTGAAATCAGAATGCAGGGAGCTGGGGGTGGAATGTGAGGCTCCATCAGATGTCAGGTACCTGTAATAGCCCCTGAACGTCCCTCTGTCTGCTTCCTCTCATTGGGATCCTCCAATGAGGTCACCACATTGTCTGGTGAACCTGACTCCACACTGGAGTAACCTGCAGTTTAAACAAAAGTGTCAACAGTCATTAAAGCAGAAAACCAGCTTCAAATAATGCCTCAGGTTCGACCTCTGTTAATGTACATATAGATTAAGGAGACAGATTGGGAAATCAGGAATGCCAAGATACATTTTGTACTCGATTTCCTGACAGATGGTGATAGTACACGCAAGCTCTGCTCCACAGAAGTGACGGGTCACTTTTCCACTACTTTCCTCAGAAAGGAGTGGGAATACTCTCGCTGTCTCACAAAATTCCACGAGGAGGAAATGGTCAGTTCCATTTCTTGCTCACCACCAGTGGCTTGTCTCTGGATAACAAAAGCCATTTTCAAAAAAGCCACGACTGCTTCATGCCACCATTAAAAGCACAGAGCAGTTTGGCATCTTTAACAATAACACTGCATTTCCATAGCTCCTATACAGTGTCCCACCTAAATTCAAGGGCTACCAGAGGAAAGTTTAGGACTGCTGACCAAAAGCTTTCAAGTGAGGAGAGACAGATGCAAAGGTTTACAGAGGGAATTCACAGTTTAGGACCTCAGCAGACATAGGCACGGCTACCAATGGTGGAAATATTGAAATCAGAAATGCTCAAAAGCTGGAATGGAGGAACGCAGACATCTCAGAAGTAGAAAGGGATTTGAAAACAAGGATGACAATTTTAAAATAAGGGCAGTGGTTAACTGGAAGCTGCTATACACCAGTGAGCACTGCACTGATGGGTGAATGGGACTTGGAACAAGTTGGTATTTCTGGATGAGGTGAAATTTACAGAAGCTGGCAGGACACTAGGAAGCTGCGAGGAACAGAGAGTTCTTAGGATGGTGTCCACAGATGCCTTAAAGTGGCAGACAAATTAATAGGACAGTTCAGAAGCAGAAGGGACTCTTACAGTCATGGCCCAGATTATAAGGTCAAGGAGGTCAAGAACAAAGAAAATTACAACACCGAAACAGGCCCTTCAGTCCTCCAAGCTTGTGCCGATCCAGATCCTCTATCTAAACCTGTCGCCTATTTTCTGAGGATCTGTATCTCTCTGCTCCTTGCCCATTCATGTATGTGTCTAGATACATCTTAAATGACGCTATCGTGCCTGTCTCTACCACCTCCGCTGGCCAACGTGTTCCAGGCACCCACCACCCTCGTCATAAAGAACTTTCCATGCGTATCTCCCTTAAACTTTGCCCTTCTCACCTTGAACTCGTGACCCCTAGTAATTGAGCCCCCCCGGTCTGAGAAAAAGTTTCTTGCTATCCACCCTGACTATACCCCTCATGATTTTGTAGACCTCAATCAAGTCCTCACTCAACCTCCATCTTTCTAATGAAAATAATCCTAATCCAGTCAATCTCTCTTCATAGCTGGCACCCTCCATACCAGGCAACATTCTGGTGAAACTCCTCTGCACCCTCTCCAAAGCATTTACATCCTTTTGGCAATTTGGCGACCAGAACTATACACAGTATTTCAAATGAGGCCGAACCAAAGTCCTATACAACTGTAACAAGACCTGCCAACTCTTGTACTTAATACCCTGTCCAATGATGAAAAGCATGCCGTATGCCGCCTTGACCACTCTATCGATCTGCTATGCCACCTTCGGGGGTAACTGACTTGAACACCCAGATATCTCTGTACATCTATTTTCCCCAGGGCTTTTCCATTTACTGTATACTTTACTCTTTAATTGAATCTTTCAAAATGCATCATCTTGCATTCGCCCGGATTGAACTCCATCTGCCATTTCTCTGCCCAACTCTCCAATCTATCTATATTCTGCTGCATTCTTGACAGTCCCCTTCACTATCTGCTACTCCACCAATCTTAATGTCATCTGCAAACTTGCTAATCAGACCACCTATACTTTCCTCTAGATCATTTATGTACATCACATACAACAGTGGTCTGTGGGACACCACTGGTCACAGTTCTCCATTTTGAGAAACTCCCTTCCACTACTACTGTCTCCTGCTGCCCAGCTAGCTCTCTATTCATCTAGATAGTACACCCTGGACCCCACAGGACTTCACCTCTCCATCAGCCTACCATGGGAATCTTATCAAACACCTTACTGAAGTCCTTCCCTCATCAATCAACTTTGTCATTTCCTCAAAGAATTCTATCAAGTTGGTAAGACATGACCTTCCCTGCACAAAACCATGTTGCTTGTCACTGATAAGCCCATTTCCTTTCAATGTAAATAGACCATTTCCCTCAGTATCTTCTCCAGAGCTTCCATACCACTGACATCAGGCTCACTGGTCTTTAATTACCTGGATCATCCCTGTTACCCTTCTTAAACAAGGGCTCAAGATTAGCAATTCTCCAGTCCTCTGGGACCTCACCCATGTTCAAGCATGTTGCAAAAATATCCGTTAAGGCCCCAGCTGTTTCCTCTCTCGCTACGCTCAGTGACCTGGGATAGATCCTATCCGGACATGGGGACTTGTCCACCTTCATGACTTTTAGAATACCCAACACTACATCCCTCTTTATACCGACCTGACCTAGAGTAATCAAACATCTATCCCTAAACTCAACATCTGTCACGTCCCCTTCCTCTGCGAATACCAATGCAATGTATTCATTAAGAATCTCACCCATTTTCTCCCACTCCGTGCTAATGCTCCCCCTTTGTCCTTGAGTGGGCCAATCTTTTTTCTAGTTACCATCTTGCTCCTCAGAAACAAATAAAAGGCTTTGGGATTTTCCTTGCGTTTGCCTAAGAAATTTCATGACCCCTTTTAGCTCTCTTAATTCCTCGTTTCAGATTGGTCCTACTTTCTCAATTTTCTTCCAAAGCTACATGTTATCTGTTGCCTAGACCTTATGTATGCTTCCTTCTTCTTCTTAGCTAGTCTCACAATTTCACCTGTCATCCATGGTTCCCTAATCTTGCCATTCCGATCCCTCATTTTCACAGGGACATGTCTGTCCTGCACTTTAACCAACCTCTCTTTAAAAGTCTCACACATATCAAATGTGGATTTACCCTCAAACACCTATTCCCAATCGATATTTCCCAGCTCCTGCCGGATTTTGCTGTACTTGGTCTTCCCCCAGTTTAGCACTCTTCCTTTAGGACCACTCTCGTCTTTCTCCATGCATGTTCTAAAACTTATGGAATTGTGATCACTACTCCCAAAGTAATCCCCTACTGAAACTTCAACCGCCTGGCCAGGCTCATTCCGCAACTGCAGGTCCAGAATGGCCCCTTCCCAAGGATGACTGTTTACATACTGCTCAATAAAACCCTCCTGGATGCTCCTTACAAATTCTCCTCCATCTAGATCTCTAACACTAAGTGAATCCCAGTTACATTGGAGCTGTATAGAACTGAGGGCAGCACGGTGGCTCAATGGTTAGCACTGCTGCCTCACAGCACCAGGAACCCGAGTTTGATTCCAGTCTCAGGCGACTGTCTGTGTGGAGTTTGCACATTCTCCTCATTGTCTGCATGGGTTTCCTCCGGGTACTCCAGTTTCCTCCCTCAGTCCAAATATATGCAGGTTAAGTGATTTGGCCATGCTAAATTGCCCATAGTGTTCATGGATGTGTAGGTTAAGTACTTTAGTCAAGAGAAATATACAGCAATTCGGTAGGGGAATGGGTCTGGGTGGGTTACTCTTCAGAGGGTCAGAGGTCCAAATGGCCTATTTTTACCCTGGAAGGATTCTAGGCCACAGCTGGAGTACTGTGTGTAGCTGTGACCACCACATTATAGTAAGAATGAGATTGTGCTGGAGATTCACCAGGATGTTACCTGGAGTGAAAAGTCTCAGTTATGCTGAGACACTAGCTAAGCTGGGTTTGCTTTCCTTGGAGCACAGAAGGCTAAGGGATGGGTTTGAGTGAGGTATACAAAATTATGAGAGGCATAGGTGTAACCGACACCCATGAGAATCTCTTCCCTACGGGCAACATGTCTAAGACCAGAGGGCACAGGTGAGGAGTAAGTGGCTTAGTGTAGATATGAAAAATACTTTTTTCACCCAGTGGGTTTTGGAGATATGGAATGGGTTGCCTGAGAGGGAGGTGGAGGCAGGTGCTCTCACCACATTTAAAAAGCATCTGGATGAGTACTTATGCCAGGGCATAGTAGGCTGTGGACCAAGTGCAGGTAAATGGGATTAGTGTAATTGGGTATTTGGTGGTTGACTGAAGGGCCTGTTTCTGTGCTGTACAACTATGACTCTATGTAGACTGGAAGACACCAAGTTCCAGCTCCCGCAAGTCCCCCATTGTCTGTAAGGTATCAGACTACTTCTCCGACATCCAATATTAAACGAGCAGAAATATTCTCCAATTAAACATTCAGAAGATCAAAGCCAATGTCCCTGGGTTTTTCTGAAAAAATCCACTCCAGAGCTACCAACTCCATACCTCACCACAAGGCTGACACAGTCTCTTCATGTGTCATATCTGAACCCAGTGGAGTTTCTTATCATATGTCTATAATTGTATTAGTTTTAAAATAGTGATGGAAAAGGATAGACCAGATCTAAAAGTTGAAGTTCGAAGTTGGAGGAAAGCTAATTTTGACGGTATTAGGCAAGAACTTTCAAAAGCTGATTGGGGGCAGATGTTCGTAGGTAAAGGGACGGCTGGACAATGGGAAGCCTTCAGAAATGAGATAACGAGAGTCCAGAGACAGGACCCGTTAGGATGAAAGGAAAGGCTGGTAGGTGTAGGGAATGCTGGATGACTAGAGAAATTGAGAGTTTGTTTAAAGAAAAGAAGGAAGCATATGTCAGATATAGACAGGATAGATTGAGTAAATCCTTAGAAGAGTATAAAGGCAGTAGGAGTATACTTAAGAGGGAAATCAGGAGGGCAAAAGGGGACATGAGATAGCTTTGGCAAAAAGAGTTAAGGAGAATCCAAAGGGTTTTTACAAATACATTTAAGGTCAAATGGTAACTAGGGAGAGAATAGGGCCCCTCAAAGATCAGCACGGCGGCCTTTGTGTGCAGCCACAGGAGATGGGAGACACACAAAACGAGCATTTTGTATCAGCGTTTACTGTGAAGAATGACATGGAAGATATAGAATGGAGAGAAATAGATGGTGACATCTTGAAAATGTCCATATTACAGAGGAGGAAGTGCTGGATGTCTGGAAATGCATAAAGGTGGATAAATCCCCAGGACCTGATCAGGAATACCCTAAAACTCTGTGGGAAGCTAGAGAAGTGATTGCTGGGCCTCTTGCTGAGATATTTGTATCATCGATAGTCACAGGTGACGTGCCGGAAGACTGGAGGTTGGCTAACGTGGTGCCACTGTTTAAGAAGTGTGGAAAGGACAAGCCAGGGAAATATAGACTAGTGAGCCTGACGTCGGTGGTGGGCAAGTTGTTGGAGGGAATCCTGAGGGACAGGATGTACATGTATTTGGAAGGGCAAAGACTGATAGAGTCAACATGGCTTTGTGCGTGGGAAATCATGTCTCACAAACTTGATTGAGTTTTTGGAAGAAGTTACAAAGAGGATTGCTGAGGACAGAGCAGTGAATGTGATCTATATGGACTTCAGTAAGGCGTTCGACAAGGTTCATCATGGGACATTGGTTAGCAAGGTTTGATCTCATGGAATGCAGGGATAACTAGCCATTTGGATACAGAACTGGCTCGAAGGTAGAAGACAGAGGGTGGAGGTGGGAGGGTTGTTTTTCAGACTGGAGGCCTGTGACCAATGGAGTGCCACAAGGATCAGTGCTGGGCCCTCTACTTTTCATCATTTATACAAAATGATTTGGTTGTGAGCATAAGAGGTACCTTTAGTAAGTTTGCTGATGACACCAAAATTGGAGGTGTAGTGGACAGCGAAGAAGGTCACCTTAGATTACAACTGGATATTGATCAGATGGGCCAATGGGCTGAGAAGTGGCAGATAGAGTTTAATTTAGATAAATGCGAGGTGCTGCATTTTCAGAAAGCAAATCTTAGCAGAATCTATACACTTAATGGTAAGGTCGTAGAGAGTGTTGCTGAACAAAGAGGCCTTGCAGTGCAGGTTCATAGCTCCTTGAAAGTAGAGTCACAGGTAGACAGGATAGTGAAGAAGGCGTTTGGTATGCTTTCCTTTATTGGTCAGAGCATGGAGTACAGGTGTTGGGAGGTCATGTTCAAGACGTTATTGAGGCCATTTTTCAAATATTGCATGCAATTCTAGTCCCCTTCCTTTCGGAAGGATGTTGTGAAACTTGAAAGGGTTCAGAAAAGATTACAAGGATCTGAGCTATATGGAGAGGTTAAATAGGCTGGGACTGTTTTCTTTGGAGTGTCAGAGGCTGAAGAGTGACCTTACAGAGAATTATAAAATCATGAGGGGCATTGATAGGATAAATAGGGTCTTTTCCCTGGGGTGGGGGAGTCCAGAACTAGAGGGCACTGGTTTAGAGTGAGAGGGGAAAGATACAAAAGAGACCTAACGGGAAACTTTTTTATACAGAGAGTGGTGCTTGCATGGAATGCGCTGGCAGAGCAAGTGATGGAGGCTGGTACAATAATAACATTCAAAAGGCATCTGGATGGAGATATGAATTGGAAGGGTTGAGAGGGATAAGGGCCAAGTACTTGCAAATGGGAGTAGATTAGGTTGTGATATCTGGTCGTCATGGATGCGCCGGACCAAAGAGTCTATTTCCATGCTGTACATCTCTATGATACTCTGCCCCCTCCATTACTAAGATCATCTACTTCCAGCTCAGGTACAACATAACTATCCATTCCAACTCAGCTCATCAGTTGCTAAAACCCTCAATACCTTTGTTACCTCTCGCCTCAGCTATACAAAAACTCTTCTGGCCTATTCAACATTCAGTACTGTTTAGCTGAAGCTCTCTGCTGCCCTGTTAGTCTAACTTTCACCAACTCCTTTTACCCCTGTGTTTGCTTGACTGACAAATGGTTGTCCCTGGACTGTTCCCAATTAAGTAATACTTTGCCTGTAAAAGTAGCATTTTTATTCCCAATTTGCTTGATCACCTCATCTTCCCTAAGCTCCTCCAAAACAAGATGCATGGGATATACAGGCTCCCCCACCAATCTAACATCAGATCTGACAAAAATGGAATTACTCCAAAACCTGTATGCTTATGATGCTAAAAGTCTAACATTTAAAAAAAAACTCAAACTACTCAGCCAGGTAGACTGAAGCCTCTGTAGAGAGGGAGTGAAAAAGTAAGCTTACCTTTTAGATCAGCGTCCTTTTATCAAAGACAATTAATAAAAAGGGCATTAAAGTCAAGGTCAGTGTCAGACCAGTAGCTAACATATATAAAATATATTCAAAAGGAAAACCATTGACTTAGAGTTGACAGATGGGTGCTAATGCTTCCAACACCTCTTGACGAAATCAGATGAAGTTTATGCTTTATTAGTTAGAGCAGACAATGTCTACAAATGCTTTTTCCCATTTTAAACATTTCCTTTAGGGAAGTACGTGCACATATATAATGCAAAATGCTGTGCTTCAGTTTAGGTACACGAAGGCATAAATAAAGACTGAAAAATTTGTAATAACTTGGACAATGAAAGTTAATGAACTACTTGTTTACCTGCACATGGAAACATCCCCTCTTTCTGTCCTTCTCCCAAGAACTCAGTGTCTTTTTCTTGCAAAACCTCCTTCAATTCCCTTTCTTTCTTCAACCTGGCACTTACTCTTCTTTTCTTAACCCAATTCTCTCTCTCTTGCTGAGTGTCTCCCTTCCCAATACCTTTGCCCTCCTCTCCAGCTATCTCTCCCTGACAAACCCAGTTTCACTCTCTCCAACCATCTCTCTTCTCTCCACAACAAACATTTTCTGTTTCCTTTTATTTTCTTCATAATCTTAATGTCTCTGTTTTCATTCCCCTGCATCATTCACTCCTCCTCAATTACAGCCTCTTCCTCTACCCATCATCTCAAACTCCAGATACTTGGCAGCTCTGGGTCTAGCATCTGGTCCCCAATATTATACACTTCCACTGGAGTCCAGCATCCAGGATTTGCAGGATGGAAAAATGTAGGTGTGACTGGGGACCTTTGTGAATGATTCATGAAGCTATATGGATTTTGTTCAGAACATACCCTTGCTTAAGACAGGCAGACATAAATACTTCGAGTTCACATACCTGGGCTTCCTCTGACCATGAACGCCACATAAATCGTGGCTAAAAAAAACTCTCGGCTACAATACTCCAGGTCAGAAAATAGCATAATAAATATAGCATGATCAATTCAGGCTGTCATCTGACAGACTGAGCTCAGGAAGTGCTCTCGTAAATTGCAGCTCATGCTATTGGTTCTGACAGCACTTGCACTCACCTTGCTGCAGGCCACTCTGCAGGTGGTTTACAATCGCAGTGAGGATAGTAGAGAGATTCATGACCTGAGAACACTGTGCCAAGGCCAAAGTGAACAGCTCATTCCAGCAGGCTCGCACCAGGCTGGTGTTACAATCCTGACTGAAATACACAACACATTCAAATTAAAATTCTGCACATTCACATTCTCACAGCAAACTCCCATGAGCTGCCTTCAGCTTTGTTTAAAGAAAAGATGGTTTATTGTTTTATTCTACTAGTGACCAGTGATGTGCCGCAAGGAACTGTGCTAGGTCCACTGCTTTTTGTCATTTATATACATGATTTGCTTGTGAATGTAGAAGATATGGTTAGCAAGTTTGCAGATGAATCAAAATTGGTGGTGTAATGGACAACAAAAGTTACCTCAGAGTACCTTGATCTGAAGGCCACAGGAGTGGCAGATGGAGTTTAATTTAGATTAATATGAGGTGCTGCATTTTGACAAGGCAAACTAGGACATACACTTAATGGTAAGGTCCTGGAGAGTGTTGCCGAGCAAACAGACCATGGAATGCAGGTTCACAGTTCCTTAAAAGTGAAGTCGCAGGTAGACAAGGTAGTGAGGGTATTTGGTACACTTGCCTTTATTGGGCAGTGCATTCAACATAGGACCTGGGAGGTCATATTGCAGCTGTACAGGACAGTGGTTCAGCTACTTTTAGAATACTGCATTCAATTTCAGTCTCCCAGCTATAGACAAGATATTGTGAAACTTAAAAGGTTTCAGAAAAGATTTACAAGGATGTTCTGCATAGTTTTGACTTTCACGTTGGACCATAGAAAGAATTTGGATGATGGTAGAATTATCATGCTTTCTTTGTCAAAATTTCCTCTTTCAAACAAATGATTTCCATGACACTGACAGTCTTTCTACATGATATGTAGATGCATCTGGTATTTTTACAAAAATCTGCAATCATCCGATCCAATCTTTCTTATCATCAGGATCTTCTGATCAGCATGAATCTATGCTTTACGCTTGATGTGTCATGATTCATCTTCACTTCATTTATACTTGCGTTTATCTTACTTTGCTATTATTGTCAGACTTAAGCAAACTAAACCTTGCCCTAGAAGTGTGTTTGAATATTACTTATAAGGGAAACCTTTTGTGAACTGTGGCAAGATTTTAGATTAGATTAGAGTAGATTACTTTTTTTTTAGATTAGATTAGATTACTTACAGTGTGGAAACAGGCCCTTTGGCCCAACAAGTCCACACCGACCCGCCGAAGCGCACCCACCCAGACCCATTCCCCTACATTTACCCCTTCACCAAACACTACGGACAATTTAGCATGGCCAATTCCCCTGACCTGCACATTTTTGGACTGTGGGAGGAAACCGAAGCACCTGGAAGAAACCCACGCAGACACAGGGAGAATGTGCAAACTCCACACAGTCAGTCGCCTGAGTTGGGAATTGAACCCAGGTCTGTGGCGCTGTGAGGCAGCAGTGCTAACCACTGTGCCACCGTGCCACTGTGCCACAGTTTACAAGAGAACAGAAAATTGTCCAGCCTGTGACAAGAAGAAACATGAAAATAATAACCTAGCTTTATACTCAAGGAGTACTTTTTCAAAAATTCATTTGTGGGTCTTGGATGTCGCTGTCTGGGTCAGCATATATTGCCCACTCCTTGTTGCCCTTGAGAAGGTAGTGGTGGTTCAGCTATCTCTTGAACTACTGCTGTCCATGTGCTCTAGGTTAACTCACAATGGTGTTAGGGAGGGAATTCCAGGATTTTACCCAGCTTCACTGAAGGAATTACAACATCTTTCCAAGTCAGAATGATAAGTGACTTGGAAGACTTGGTGGTGTTCCCATGTATCTGCTGTCCTTATCCTTGTAGATGGAATTGGTCATAGGTTTGGAAGGTGCTTTGCAGGGACCTTTGGTGAATTTCTGCTGTGCATCTTGTAGATAGTACACATTGCTGCTGCTGAGCATTGGTGGTAGAGTGAGTGGATGCTTGTGGAAGTGGTGTCAAATCTCCTTCTGCAAGAAACTCTTCACTATGTGTCCACTTCTTTCTGCAGCACTATATGATAGTGTGGTAATATTACAATATGATTGACTGTTCTTACTAAAAATATTTCAATCTGCTCTGCAATGTTGCTGTCTCCATCTGCATAGCAAAAATACCTTTTATTATAAATATCTCCATGTGCTCTTAGTGAAATTCCTCTAACAGTTTCTCTCTAAACCTTATAATGACTCTTAAACCTTACAATAGGACACAGCCTTGATTTACATTCAGTTCATTTCTATGTGTGAGAAACTCCTCAATTTTTAGGTCAGTTGTTCATTGAGCAATTTACTGAGCAAAATGTCCCTTCTCCAATAATATCTCCACCAGACATAGGCATATCATTTCTGTAAATTAATTCGGAGGTATGATTCGGAGCTAAAAATGTACCAGCCTTCATTGGAAATCTTAAGAGAGCACCTGCATTATCTACTGACTTATAAATTTTGATCTTGTACTGAAGCCTAATTGTACAATTTGGTCGTCTTTGCTCAATCACTTTGTGCTTTCTCAGCACTTCCTTGCTGTCAGGTGTACTCTTACTGATCTGTACTGCAAGTAACTCAGCCTAGTTTAACTGTAATTTCTTCGGCTTTGTACAGCAAAACTTAATTCTCTCCAATTACTATTAATGACAAATAGCAGAATGGACATTAAAACATTCAATTCCTCTAGCTTGTTCTGCTATTTAATAAAGTCATGGTTGATGTATTATAGTGTGTTCCTGTAGTACTAACTTTACCTCACACTAGAATACTGTTATTTGAATAACCAGTAACAAATAGCTAGTTTGTTTCACAGCAGTTTTGCACAAGGGAATGCGACTTCTGGACTTTTCTTCTGAGCATTCAACAATTCAGCAATGCTAAAAGTAAGTTGTGAAGATTTGGCTTTGTACTGTAGGTACTGAAATTACATCTTCAGTCTTATTATTCTCAAATTCCATTTACTGTTTTCCTTGATCTTTTACTGAGTACAATTCTTAATTTTCCTGCTTAACACCTTCATCAATTTCCTTTCCCAAATCTATCACATGCACCACCTAAGGATTTCCCAGTACCTGAACTAGCCTTATCTTTACTACAATCCTAACTATGACATAGAGTCATAGAGATGTACGAGGAGAAAGTGAGGTCTGCAGATGCTGGAGATCAGAGCTGAAAATGTGTTGCTGGGACAGCGCAGCAGGTCAGGCAGCATCCAGGGAACAGGAGAATCGACGTTTCGGGCATAAGCCCTTCTTCAGGAAGAAGGGCTTATGCCCGAAATGTCAATTCTTCTGTTCCCTGGATGCTGCCTGACCTGCTGCGCTGTTCCAGCAACACATTTTCAGCTATAGAGATGTACAGCATGGAAACAGACCCTTCGGTCCAACTCGTCCATACCGATCAGATATCCCAACCCAAGCTAGTCTCACCTTCCAGCACTCAGCCCATATCCCTCCAAACACTTCCTATACATATACCCATCCAAATGCCTTTTAAATGTTGCAATTGTACCAGCCTCTGGCAGCTCATTCCACACATGTACCATCCTCTTCGTGAAAAAGGTGCCCCTTAGGTCTCTTTTATGTCTTTCTCCTCTAACCCTAAACGTATGCCCTCTAGTTCTGGACTCCCCAACAGCAGGGAAAATACTTTGTTTATTGAGTTTAATTCAGATAAATGCGAGGTGCTGCATTTTGGGAAAGCAAATCTTAGCAGGACTTATACACTTAATGGTGTGTTGCTGAACAAAGAGACCTTGGAGTGCAGGTTCATAGCTCCTTGAAAGTGGAGTCGCAGGTAGATAGGATAGTGAAGGTGGTGTTTGGTATGCTTTCCTTTATTGGTCAGATTATTGAGTACAGGAGTTGGGAGGTCATGTTGCGGCTGTACAGGACATTGATCAGGCCACTGGTGGAATACTGCCTGCAATTCTGGTCTCCTTCCTCTCAGAAAGATGTTGTGAAATTTGAAAGGGTTCAGAAAATATTTGCAAGGATGTTGCCAATGGAACATTATTTTTTTTTCTCTCTTCTTTTAAGCTCTCTGGTTGTAATCGATTTTCTCTCAGACATGGTACTTTGAGTAGAAATGCTACCATCTAAAGTGTTTGCAGCTACTATTGCACTGGTGGTATCTAAATTTCCAACTCCAAGACGGAGATCTTGATGGCCACGGACTGGATTTGGCTGAAATCTTGAACACCAACCCAAGAAAATGTAATCATCTCATTCACTCATTTTCAGGGCAGTGATTTCATCACAGAATTCTTTCCAAATCAGTTTATTGCCTTTCCTCAAGCCCATGATTTGGCCTTTGCTGAACTTCAGGCCTCTACTGAACTTTAGGCCTCTTACCAATGTCTCGCTGAAGTTGATTTCTAAATTTGCATCCACAGTGAGCATATAATCTGCGTGTTAATATTGAGATAGAGAAAGAAAGAGAGATAGTAAAGGGCCTCATTGTGTTTTACTTGACCCCATTGTTTTCAAATTACAGGTCCATCACAGGTCTCCAGTCCGACAAGCATCCTTCCATTATTTCCCCGTGCTTTCTACCATCAAGCCAATTTTTTATCCAATTTCTCAGCTCGCCTTGGATTCCATATGGTCTAACCTTACAGAGCAGCCTACTGTATGGAATCTGATCAAAGCCTCACTGAAATCCATACAGACTACGTCTGCCCACCACACCCCCACCCCCACCTCCAACCCTGTCCTCATCAACCTTCCTGGTCACTTCATCAAAGAAGTCCAAAGAAGTCTTCGTGAAGAAGGTTCTCTAACCACTATACCCCCAATTATGGTATAATCCACAAATTTACTAACCATGCCTTCTTTATTCTCATCCAAATCAATTAAAAATGACAAACAGAAGTGGACCCAGTACTGATACCCATGGAACACTGCTGGTCACTGGCCTCCAGTCCGAAAAACAACCCTCTGTATCCTCCTGTTATGCCAATTTTGTATCCAAAAAGCAAGCTCATCCGGGATCCCATGTGATCTAATTTTACTAGTTTGTTCTACCATGCAGAACCTTATGAAAGGCTTTACTAAAGTCCAAGTAAACAATATTCTGCCCTCATCAATCTTTTTGGTTACTTCCTCCAAAACCTCAATCAAGTTTGTGAAACATGATCTCCTTTGCACAAAACCGTGCTGACGATCTCTAAGCATTTCCTGCCTCTCCAAATGCATGTAAATCCTATCTTTTAGAATCACCTTCAACAACTTACCCATCACCAATGTCAGATTCACAAGTTCCCATGCTTCTCATTACATCTTTTATTTAAAAAAACACACGTCAGCCACCCTGCAGTCCTCCAGCACTTCACCCTTTTGTTGTAGATGATAAAAGTATTTATGCTCGGGGCTCTTCAATTGTCTCCCTAACCTAATCTATCTTGATACCAGGGATATGATCTTTGTTCTGCTGTGTGGGTGTACGTAATGTGTAATATGCATTGAGTAGCTTGGTATGATCATTAAAAGACTACTTGCTCGGAGCAGGAGCTATTGGCCTCTCTGTGAAGGGACTGACCTTCCTAAATGATGGTTATGCAGCTGTGGCCATTTTTCACACCAAATGTTTTAAACAAACACTGAGAACACAGTGTTCGTTTAAAATTTCTTCTGCACTCTTCCCAGTTTAATAACATCCTTCCTGTAACAAGGTGACCAAAACTAAACACAACACTCCAACGCAGCCTTACCAACATCCTATACAGCTGTAACATAACTTCCCAACCTCTATACTCAGTGCCCTGATTGATGATCCTCTCTCTGCTTCTCTTCCAAATGGAAGCTGCACTGCTTTCGGTGTTTCACAGCCTCTCCTGTTGGTCCTCTAACTTCAAGAGTGCACCCACCATCCTTATTTTAAAAAGCCATGGTATTCTCTGGTCACTGGTCAGTTAAAAATTCATGTCAGGTTTGACTTCCCAATATGGTGTGGGCCAGGATTTGTGATTACTCCAATGTTGAAGTCCTGATCCCCAAAAGACAGACCTTCAGGAGATCTCAACAGTTTGTTAGAAGCAGACTTCCAGATTTCCAATGGTGGGATTTGAACCCAAGTCCCCAGTACATTAGCCTGGGGATCTGGATTTCCAGTCCAGTGATATTAATGTACCACTTCCTACAAGTTTAGGAGATAATGAATGAAATTGGCAGTAAATGTCAGTGGGTGACAGAGGGGTAAGGATTCATAGAATCCCTACAGTGTGGAAACAGGTAATTTGCCACCGACCTTCCAAAGAGTAACCCACCCAGACCGGTTCCCCTATCCTATTACTCTGCATTTACTCCTGACTAATGCACCTAACCTACACACCCCTGAATGTTATGGGCAATTTAGCATGGCCAATTCACCTAAACCTGCACATCTTTGGACTGTGGGAGGAAATCTGAGTACCCGGAGGAAACCCACATAGACACGGGGAGAATGTGGCACGCCGCACAGACAGTCGCCCGGGGCTGGAATCAAACCCAGGTCCCTGGCACCGTGAAGCAGCAGTGCTAACCACTGAGCCACCACGCCACCCATTCAGAGTGTAGATTGAATTGTGATATGGCAATAGGAATGAACAGCAGAGGGATAGGGAAGAATGAGAGTTAAAAGATTACGTTATGGGACAGTAGGAGACAATTTATTGGGAATCAGAACGGATAGACTGAGCAATTGATAAAGCTTTGTGTGAAGACCTTATCCCGGACTTCACCCATGTACAACATGGTGCTCGTCTTCTCCGTGGAGGTTATTCTCCATTTCTTGGACTCAACATAAAGAAAAGCATCTTGCTTTATCCAATCCATTAGATCTTTGCTTTATACTCTTACCCTCATGTTTTCTTTCTTTCTTCAATCTGCTTCCTTTCCCTTCCTATCTACCCTCACGTTTCATGCGAACGTTCCCACTTCCAACCTTATAATGGAGGGAAGGTCATTGATGAAACAATTGAAGATAGTTGGGTCTAGGACACTACCCTGAGGAATTCCTGCAAAGAAATCATGGAGCTGAGATGCCTGAGCTCGAACAACCACAAACCACCTTCCTATGTGTTGGGTCTGACTCCAACGACTGGAGAAGTTCCCTAACTGTTCCTGTTTAAACAAAAGCTTGACTATTAGTTTGCTTTAATTTGAATCATTAAGATTTAAAGTTATCTACGTGAGCTATATCACTAACCACATGGTGGACATAGCTAGTAGTTGTGACAAACATGTGAACGAAAAGGTCCATGATGACATTTTCCACCACACATCTGAACTGTCCCAATCCTCTTTAGAGTCAGGATCATAGTCAGAGTCATACAGCACAGAAACAGACCCTTCAGTCCAACCAGTCTATGCTGTACATAATCCAAAACTAAACTAGTCTGACCTGCCTGCCTCTTGGCCCATATCCCTCCAAACCTTTCCTATTCACTTACTTATCCAAATATCTTTTAAAAGTTGAAATTGTACCCACCGCTTCCTCAGAAGTTCATTCTACACGCAAACAACCCTCTGTGTAAAACATTGCCCCTCATATCTTTTTTAAATCTTTCTGCTCTCACCTTAAAAATGTGCCCCCTTGTCTTGAAATTTCCCATCTTTGGGAAAAGACCATTTTAATTTCTAAGTTCTCATCATGTGATGCTTTAATTTCCTTTTTCAGGAAGCATGCTTAATTCTGCAGTTCATTGCTTTGCCAAATAAAATTCCCATTAGATGCTTCAAGAACTTTGTTAAGGTTACAAGAACATAAGAAACAGGAGCAGGAGAAGACCATTCAGCCTTTCAAACCTGTACTGCTATTCAATTAGATTCCCTGTAAGAGCATAACAGCATATGAAATAGTAACAAATAGGCTATTTGGCCCCTTGAGCCTACTCTGCCATTCAATCGGATCATGACAGATCTGACATTACACACATCCACTTTCCTGTCTTTCCCCATAACCTTTTATATTCCTTCTGATCAATAATCTATCTGTTGCAACCTTAAGTATACACAAGGACTCTGCCCACACAGTTCTCATGGCAAGAAGTTCCTACAACTCTAAACCTTCGGTGAAGAAATTCCTCTTCATCTCAGTCTTAAATTGACACCCTTTATTCTGACACTATGCCCTTTCATCCTAGACTGTCTGATGAGGGGGATATCCTCCTAGCACTTACCCTGTCAAACCCCTTAATAATTCTATATATTTCATTGAGATCACCTCTCATTTCTATAACCTCCAGTGAATAGAGTCCCAACCTTTTTAACCACTGCTCCTAAGACATCCTTCTCTATATCAGGGGTCATTCTAGTGAATCATCTCTGAACTGCCTCCAATGAAATGATATGTTTCCTCTTACAACACCATTTTCTTACACTATCCACACATCCCCTGATGTAGTCAATATGTACGTAAATAGACGGAAGGATCATTATGCTTTGTTAAACAACATTACTATTTGGCCTGCTATCTTCAAGAGATATCTTCTGTGGAGATATGGTTAGGTCCCTCTGTTCCCATTATTTATCGGTCTTAGAACAAAGAACAAAGAAAATTACAGTACTTCAGCCCTCCAAGCCTGTGCCGATCCAGATCCTCTATCTAAACTGCCACCTATTTTCTAAGGGTCTGTATTCCTTTGCTCCCTACCCATTCATGTAACTGTCTAGATACCTCTTAAATGACATTATCATTCCCGCCTCTACCACTTCCGCTGGCAACCGTTCCAGGCACCCACTACCCTCTGTGTAAAGAGCTTTCCATGCATAGCTCCCTTAAACTTTTCCCCTCTCACTTTGAACTCATGTCCCCTTGCAATATAGTCCCCCCACTCTGGGGAAAAGCTTCTTGCTATCCAAACTCTCTACACCTCTCATGATTTTGTAGACCTCAATCAGGTCCCCCCTCAACCTCTGTCTTTCTCATGAAAATAATCCTAAATACTCAACCTCTCTTCATAGCTAAGCACCCTCTCTACATCCTCTCCAAAGTATCCACACCCTTTTGGTAATGTGGTGACAGAACTGTCCGCATTATTCCAAATGAGGCCAAATCTATGTCTTCTTCTGCAACATGACCTGCCAACTCATGTACTTAATACTCCATCTAATGAAGCAAAGCATGCCATATATGCCTTCTTGACCACTCTACTGATCTGCATTGCCACCTTCAGGGAACAATGGACCTGAACACCCAGATCACTCTGTACATCAATTTTGCCCAGGGATTTTCCATTTACTGTACAGTTTGCTCTTGAATTGAATCTTACAAAATGCATCACCTTGCATTTGTCTGGATTGAACTTCATCTGCTATTTCTCTGCCTAACTCTCCAACCTATCTATATTCTGTATTCTCTGACAGTCCCCTTCACTATCTGCTACTCCGCCAAACCTTGTGTCATCAGCAAACTTGCTTACCAGGCAACCTACACCTTCCTCCAAATTATTTATGTACTTTTGTCTACTTCTTTGCCTAAATGCATTCTCAAATGTATTACCTCATATCTATCAGAATTAAGTTTCATTTTTCAGCCCAAGACAAAATCACTTATACTTTCCTGATGAAGGGCTTTTGCCTGAAACGACAATTTTCCTGCTCCTCGGATGCTGCCTTTTCCAGCGCCACTCTAATCTAGACTTTGGTTTCCAGCATCTGCAGTCCTTGTTTTTACCCACTTATACATTCCTGCCAACTAAACTTTTCTTCCTCATTCTAAGCCTGACTAATTTTCTATTACCATGAAACTTCCTAATCACTGACATATACCACGAATAGTGAGGGTCCCAGTATCAATCCCTCAGTTTGGGGCGGCTCAATGGTTAGCACTGCAGTCTCACAGCGCCAGGGACCCAGGTTCGATTCCAGCCTCTGTATGGAGTTTACACGTTCTCCCCACGCCCTGTGTGTTTCCTCAAGATGGTCTGGTTTCCGCCCACAGTCCGAAGATGTGCAGGCCAGGTGAATTGGCCATGCTAAATTGCCGATAGTGTTCAGGACTGTGTAGGTTAGGTGCATTAGTCAGAGGGAAATGTAGAGTAATAGGGAATAGGTCTGGGAGGGTTAGTGTGGACCTGCTACGCCGAAGGGCCTGTTTCCACACTGTAGGGATTCTAATTCTTAAAAAAACCTGCAACCTCACGAGAAACAATTGTCCAGCACTAAAAACACTCATCCTTTACATCCTATCACTCAGGCAATTTTAGATCCAACTTGGCATTTTCTTTTGATTCTCATGGGTTTTAATTTGCAAACAGACTGCCATGTGAGACAACGTAAAAGATATTGATAAAATCCTTGTGATTACATCAATTGCAGTACCTCTCTCCCCACCTTAAAAAATTCAATCAAATTAGTCATTATAAATCCATGGCTGATTAATCTGTACTTTTCCAAATGCCGATTTATGCTGTCCCTTTGGGTTTCTCCCAACAGTTTTCCCCCAAAAGTTATTTTTGCTGGTGGTATTTAGTCAAACAATCATTTCATACTTTTTTTTAAACAACAGTACAGTTCTCTGGCATCAGGATGGGTGAACTACAAGGCTTACCCTAGAGCCTGGAATGCTGGAATCGATCTGGCCCAGTGCATGGACAGGAAGAGAAGTCTGGAGGCAGATTCACAGATGTAATGGACATTCAAGTACTCAGGCATCGGGGTGGGCATGGTCAGCTGTTAAAAGAAAACCATGCTATTATTCTTCATCGCCCCTTCATGCCACAACTGCAAACCATAATGTATAATAATACTGAGATAGTTTGAAAGTTATACATTATTACACAACATGTATTACTATTTACATTATCGAAACACACTATTATGCTGAATAGATTTAGATATTTTAAACAACCTGTTCAGAAATATTATGACACATCTCTGGAGTAGACAGGACTTTTACCTGGGTCTCCTGGCTCTGGGGTAAATACACTACCAACCACCACAACAGCCAGAACTGAATAGGTCTAAAGTGATGTTGAGTTAGTACATATAACTCATTTTTAAAAATCGCTCCAGTCCAAAAGAAATCAGACAGGATTCATGTTGTTTTGACTGTCTGATTTCATGGATACAGCTAAGTTTATAAAGCTTTTCTTTTAGTACCTTTCTCACACCTGAATCATGAAAATATATTTCACAATAGGAGTGGAAACAGAAATTGTTGGTCAAAGTCAGCAGAGTTAAAGATTTTCATCTGGTGACTCTTCAGCAGCTGGGAAAACCTGGTATTTATGCTGAAGACAAGGTTGTGGGAGAAGGGTGAAGGGGTAGAAGGGAGAGGTGAGTCGATAGGTGGAGATGAAGCGCAGAGAGAGAGAGAGAGAGATGTGAAATAGGTAGATAAGTAAGGGCAAAATGGGTGGCAGAACAGGACAGAAGAGAAGCTGAATAAGTCATTGTTGGTAGTCTGTGCTGAGACCAACCCATGTAATGTGATAATAGGCTTGAGAGCAGGAGACTCAATGTTTTTTCTCCTCTTGTCTACTCCCTCCTCACTTACATCCGGACTTCTTGTGACACTATATCAGTATCAGAATTTCACATTTGCAGGCTCCAGCTGCCTCCTCTTCACCACAGAGATTCAATCCCTCCACATGTCCACCCCCTATCAGGATGGTCTCAGGGGTTTCTGCCTCTATCTGGAAAAAAAGGGCCTGAACCGTCCCCACTCACTTCTGCCTGGATGAACTTGACCTCACTTTGAACAAAAACTCCTTTAACACCTTTCAATTTCTTCAGGTCAAAGGCATGGCCACGGGTACACACATGGGCCCCAGTTATACCTGTCTTTGTGACCTACATGGAACACTCCTTGTTCCAATCTTACTCGGCACCATCTACCCCACAACAACTTTCTCTGGTACATCGATGAAACCATCAATTCTGTTTCTCTCACTCATTCTGAACCAGAAAACATTATCAATTTTTCTTCCAATTTCCAGCCAGCTCTTATCTTCACCAGGTCCATTTCTGACTCCTCCCTTCCTTTCTTCAAAATCTCTGTTTTCATTTCTGGGTATAGACCAGGGAGCTGTCTGCGTGAGTTTCCTCCAGGTGCTCCGGTTTCCTCCCACAGTCCAAAGATGTGCAGGTCAGGTGAATTGGCCATGCTAAATTGCCTATAGTGTTAAGTGAAGGGGTAAATGTAGGGGAATGGGTCTGGGTGGGTTGCTCTTCAGAGGGTCAGTGTGGATTTGTTGGGCCGAAGGGCCTGTTTCCACACTGTAAGTAATCTAATCTAATCTACAAACCCACTAGCTCACTCAGTTACCTGGACTACACATCCTCACACCGTTTCTTATAAAAACTCCATTCAAATCTCCAACTTTCTCCATCGTGTCTGTTCTGATGATGCTGCCTGCTGCAGTAAGGCCTCAGAAATGTCAACCTTCTTTTCAGGATTCCCTGCTACCGTGATCATCAGAGTCCTTAGTTATGTCTGCCTATCACCCACACTTCTGCCCTCTCCCCTTCCTTTTCTTCCCATAACAGCAATAGGGTTGCCCAGTCCTCACTTACTATCTCATCAGCAACCACATCCAAAGGAATGTAAGCCACCATTTCTGCCATCTCCAGCAGGATGCCACAATCAGGGATATATTCCCCATCCCTCCCTTGTTAGCCAACTACAGGGACTGTTCCGTCTGGGACAGCCTGGTCCATTCTTCTTCCACTCCCAACCACCATGCTACACCCCCCCACAGCACCTCGCCATGCAATTGCACAAGGTGCAACACCCGCCCATTTACTTTCTTTCTGCTCACCATCCAAGCCCACAGGGAAACCTTTCAGGTGAAGCAGTGATCTATTTGTATTTCATTCAATCTAATCTACTGTATTCACTGCTCACAATGTGGTATCCTCTACACTGGGGAGACAAAATGCAGACATTGGTGACTGCTTTGCAGAACATCTATGTCTGTCCATAAAAATGACTCTTTGAGCTTCCAGTTGCCTGCTATTACAAGACACCACTGTGTTCCCATATCAGCATTTCTATCTTGGGACTGCTCCAATGTTCTAGTGAACCTTAGTGCAAGCTCAAAGAACAACATCTAATTTTCTGCTTTGGAACTTTGCAGCCTACAGGATTCAACATCAAGTTCAATAACTTTAGAGTCTGATTTCATCCTTCCAATTTTTTTTTCAAACACACACACGCCACACCCTGTCCTGTTTGTTACTGGTTGCTTTTAGCACAGCCAAACCATCATCACTTATACACTGTCTCTTCTGCCCTGCTAAAAATCACACAAGACTAGGTTATAGTCCAACAGGTTTAATTGGAAGCACATTAGCTTTCGAAGCGTCGCTCCTTCATCAGGTGGTAGTGACTATAACCTGGTGTTGTGTGATTTTTAACTTTGTACACCCTATCCAACATCGGCATCTCCAAATCACATCTTCTGCCCTGGTCCTTGTTTACCCACTGCATTCATATCTCTTTCCCTCTGGGTTCCATCTCCATCTATCTGCTCACTTCTCTCTCCCATCACACCACTCACCCCTGGTCTTCAGCATATTTACCAAGATTTCCTAGCTGTTATCAGTTCAGATGAAGAGTCATCAAAATGTTATCGCTACCTTCTCTCCACAGATATTGCTAGATCTGCTGAGTTTTACCAGCAATTTCAGGTTCATCTGCAATTCTTTGTTTTATTTCACAATAGGAGGTTTGTTGAACCTGTGTTCACCCTTCAAAGGAGCAGTCATGCTTATTACCATATCCCTGCTTAATTTCGTAAGCCTCATTCTGTTTCAACACCTTTTTTAAAACCAGTTACAAAATCAGTTTCCACCAGCTTTCCATATACACCATTCAATCACAACACTTAGACTGAAAAATGTCTCATCTTGGCCAATGGTTTGAACCTACGGCCTGTGGTTACCTACTCAACTGGCAGACAGAACAGCCATTATTTAAAGGCTTTTATTTTGCATTGGCAGTGCCATTACCTCTGGACTAGGAGGTCTGGATTCAAGTGCTATCTGCTCCAGAGGCTGTAATTACATCTCTAAAGAGGTTGATTAGAAAGCATTTTTTAGAAAGCCCTTATTTACTGTATCCACATCTTTAACACCTCTATCAGGTCACATTTTAATTGTTTCTATTCCAAGGAGATTAGTCCTAATTCTTCCAATCTCTCCTTAAACTTAAAATCAACTTAAAATCTCGTCACTGCTAGCATCATGGCAAACTATCTGATCAACTCATCCTGCCAATTTTAAACACTGTTCAAAAATACCTGGTCAAATGGAATTGTAAACCCATCTTAGTGGCTTTAAAACGTTCTGTCCAGAACAGAAGTTATTAAATGCCTATGGATCAAAGTGTCATTGGTGTGGATTTTTGAATTAAAAACAGGTCTCAAACAACTATATTCTGTATACATATTTCAAAAATTATTTGCATTTGTTTAATTTAAACTATGGTTATCTGGGGGTTTTCTTTTAATCAATATCTTGCTAAGGCAGAACTGATTGCAGCTGAGGATACCCCAGAAAAAAGCCTTTCACTAGTTGCCCTTTTCTATGCTTTACAATGAAATTCTCTCTCATTCTTCTACACTCAGTTAGCTAGCTAATTGGTTTGCAATACAGTGATGGGTTCATTCCTGCACCATTTGAGGTAGCATGAAGGATTCTCCTTCTTCAACCTCTCCCCTCACCTGAGGCATGGTGATCCTTTGGTTAAATTACCACCAGTCATCTCGCACTAATGCTTTGAGACAATAAAATGCCTGCCAATCATTAAATAGTTGTGCTGTGAGTGAGGTGGACAAAGGCAGCTTGCCCTCAGGAGGCTGGGTACCTGCCTCCAACTTCACCTTCAGCACTTAGTAACAAAGCTGCCAACCATGTGTCTGCCAGAATGTCATTCAAACAAGGGAAAGAAAGAAATCTGAAAACTTGACTTCAAAATGTGAGCCTCGTCTACTGTTAGCCCTTAGCAAACCATTTAAGTCACAAGATGGCAGTTCAGTACCATTTTCGGAAGGGCATTTCGGGATGAGCACAAAATACTGGCCACGCCAAATGATATCTATCTCCTGGGATGAATAAGCAGAACTTCTGAAGAAGGGTCACTGGGCTCAAACCGTTAACTCTGTTTCTGTCAACAAATGCTGCCACTCCTGCTGAGTTTCTCAAGCAATTTCTGTTTTGCTGTTTGTTAAAGTCTTCCCTTTATATGCTTGTAGTTAACACTGTTTGCTTTTATTTCTTGCTAGTTTACCCTCATATTTAAAGTATTGCTTCTTTACAACTTGTTTGTCATCCATTACTAATTTAAAACCTACTCAAATTCTGAAGCTTACTATTGCTTTTGCGAAAATTTGAAATTATTTTTAATTCAATATTTTGCCTAACTTTTACTGTTAGTCCTGCTAATACCACTTTTCTAGTGGAGTGTTTATTTGTAAAGGGAATGTACATTTGGTGAGAAATATGAACTGATGTGACTTATCCAGGGTCATATACTTTAATTTTCCAATTTATTTTAAATGAATTGCCCTCAACATTCATAAATAATTCTTTGAAGTTCAAAATCTGATTTCAGACTCAACCACATCACTGTCAAACTTCAAATGAAATTCCATCATGTTAAGATTACTCTTCCCCCAAAGACCTTTACTTTAAGATGAACTCTGTCACATTATGGAGTACATCAGATAAAAAAAAAAGCCTGTTTCCCAGCTCAAAAACATGCTGCAAAATTAAATACTTAATTGGATACAATGCCATTATCCACTGGACCATCAAACTTGTGAATTAAATTAACTAAGAGACAGTGGTTGTGTGACTAAAAAAATGTCAGGGTGAGAAAGAAGGGAGTTGTGATCAGTGGTTGTTTTTCAGACTGGTGTGTGGATTGATGTTTCAGGGGTCAGCACCATGATCATGAATGTTTTTTGATATTATTGGACATGCTGCATTTGGTACACAGGTCAACGTTTGCAAGACTACCGATGACATGAAACACATCAATGTTATAACCATCGATGAAGATAGTGACAGAGTTCAAGGCGATGTAGATTGATAGTAGACAAACACAAGGCTGGAAGAACGCAGCAAGCCAGGCAGCATCAGGAGGTGGAGAAGTCAATGTTTCAGGTGTTAGCTCTTTTTCAGTCCTGAAGAAGGGTTAACACCCGAAGCATTGACTTCTCCACCTCCTGATGCTGCCTGGCTTGCTATGTTCTTCCAACTTCCTGTTTGTCAACTTTGGATTTCAGCATCAGCAGATGTTTTGTCACTGACATAGTTTGAGAAAACGGGCATTTAAAATTTTACATAATTAGTGCCTACTGATTCATTTTATAAAGGAGAACAAGAAGAGACGATTTAAACTAAAAAAACACAATTTAGAGGAGGTAGAGAATGAGAGGAATCCAGAGGTGCACTTATAAACATTGTTGAAAATGGCAGGATAAGCTTTAAAATAGCACACTGGATTCTTGGCTTTATTGACAGAAACACGGAATACAGATGTGAGCAAGTTATACCAGATTTTTAATAAACACTGCTTAGATCTTGGTCAGAGCATTATGTTCTATTCTACACAAAGGCAGCTGTAACAACTTATATTTGTATACTGCCTTTACTAATAACTCCTAAAGCATTTCAAATATTTTACAGTATTGCAAAAAACTTTTGACAGTGAACCATACCAAACAATTTAGCACAAATAGCCAAGAATTTGATTTAAAAGAGATCTTAGAGGAAAAACAAAGTATAGGAGGGTGGCACGGTGGCTCAGTGGTTAACACTGCAGCCTTACAGCACCAGGGTCCCAGGTTCGATACCACCCTTGGGCGACTGTCTGTGTGGAATTTGCACATTCTCCCCGTGTCTGTGTGGGATTCCTCCGGGTGCTCCGGTTTCCTCCCACAATCCAAAGATGTGTAGGTCAGGTGTATTGGCCATGCTAAATTGCCCATAGTGTTAGGTGCATTAGTCAGAGGGAGATGGGTCTGGGTGGGTTACTCTTCAGAGGTTCGATGTGGACTGATTGGGCCGAAGGGCCTGTTTCCACACTTAGGGAATCTAATCTAATCTAATACCAGAGCCAAAAAATCTGAGCAGCTAAACACAGGTTACCAACGACGGAACAATTGGAAATGTTGAAGAGACCAGAATTAGATGAATGCAAATATTTTGAATGGTTGTGCGGCTGGAGAAGATTACAGAGATAAACTGGAGAGAGAACATGGGGTTTTTGGGAGGGTTGGGGTGGGTTGGAACTTAAAAACTTGAGAATTTTAGATGTGGCATTGCTTGACTGGCAGCTTATATATTTCAGCTCGCACAGAGATGATGGGTGAATCGGACTTGGTGCAATTAGGATACAGGCAGTGTAGCTTTGATCACCACAATAGGCATCAAACAAGGAAAAACGGTTTCCTGTGGAGGGCTGGTTGGCAGAACAACAGTAGGTGACCTGAGGAAAACATGTTTGGAGGGAGTCAGAAAGCAGGAAAACAAAGTCCAAGTCAATCTAAAATCACCTTTTGGGAAATTGTTGCAATCTACTATTGGAATAACAGCACATTTAGAAAATCAGAATACAACTGAGAAAGAAAAATTATGTTTCACAAATTAACTATTTACAATATTCTGGTCTAGTCTAACTAATGCTTTGCATTGTTTTAGCAAGCCTTCCCTATTTTTATTTTGGACTTTTTTTAAAAATAAAGGCACATATTACCTGCTGAACTTGCATGCCAGCTTTCTGTGATTTATGCCTAAGGACCCCTAAATCCCTCTTTGTTGGAACTTTCTGCAGACATTCTCTGTTTAAATATTACTCAGTTCATTTATTCTTCTTGACAAAATGCATAGCTTCACATTTTCCCACATATTGTTCTATGTGCTAGGTTTTTGCCCATTCACTTAACCTGCCAATATCCCGCTGCGGATTCTCTGTGTCATCCTCACCAGTTGTCTTCACATGTACATTTGTGACATCTGCAAATCTGGGGAAAGTACATTTACTTTCCTCATTTAAATCATAATAAATATTGTAAATAATTATGGCCGCTTGTACTTATCCTCAGTTACAGGCTGTCATGTTGAAATTCCATCCATATCTCAAAGTGGTCCTCTCTATCAATGTTAATATGCTATCTCCAATACTTTGGCCCTTATTAAGTAGTCTTATCAAATGCCTCTTGGAAATCCAAATGATTTCCCTTCATGAAGCCATGTTGATTGCTTAATTACATCAAGAATTGCAAATGCTCTGCTATATAACTCTCTATAATAGACTGCAACATAAATTAAAGATGTTTCATTGGCATTTTCCAATCCTCTTGGACTTTTCTACAATTTAAGAATTCTTGGAAGATTACTACCAGTGCATCAACCACGGCTACTTCTTTTAAAATCATGAAGACAGTGCAAGAAATGATTGGGGTAAGTTCAAGCTTCCTGCTTATGCTTTGTAGTGTCTAGCAAAAAATATCTATACAAAATGGACTTGTGGGACAAGGTCTGTCATTTACATTTTAAGAGAAGCAGAAAAAAAATTATAGTTGAGATGTTATTCTGTTTACTCGCATAATAAATGCAAAATTAATCAGCCTGCTGGCTTTTAAATGGCTGTCCAGAGAGTGGGAGAAACACAAACAGGAGCACTGATCTTTGCTGAAGTACAGTGTCCAAACTGAGCAGAGTACGCCAGCCAGCATTTGACTTCACACAAGAAACATACATTTAACTCACTTGAAATCATGTCCCTTTCAGATCAAAGCCAATGTTCCATGATTTTTGTTTGATTTCTATTCTAAACTATGCACTACTATTTCAAAAGCTACGTTCATGGGCACATCTGATGAGCTTCAAATCTCCCTCGAGCCCTTCAGTCTAATGCCTGTTCCAATATCTCACACAGCAAGCATTGTTCTTGATCTTATGTAGGATGGGTTTGGGGGCAACAGGTTCCTACATTGGTATTTACTGGAATTGGAATTGGAAACTGCGTCACAAACCTTGTCATGATAACAAACCTTGAAGATCACATGGGTGTCTGTCAGTAAAGGTCCTTCCACTTCTATTATGGGCATCGATTGGTCTCTGCTCATCAACTGGATATTAGTTTCTCCTATAGCTTCCAAACCTTCCATCAGGCCAGGCACAGTGCTCCCATCCGTAGGGCTCAGTGCTTTCGCCAAAGTGTCAAATGCCCTGCAGTAAAGAACATGTCACTAGCGCTTTAATCCTACACGCACTGTATAATTACAGCAACACAGAACGAACAAGGAACATACTCCAATTGCAACATTTAAAGCATTGTGTAATTGCTTGGGTACGCCCAGGTATCTGTGTTCTTTTAGGAAATGGGCAGGTGCATGCTTACAGATCAAGTTTCTGAATCCCTGACTCATTTGGAGCTTATACCAATAGCTGGACTCCTCCAAGAGACTCAGTTGCCAAGTTGGGAAGCAGTTGATATTAGATAGCTGTACAGACCATGACAGAAACAACAAGGCTCAGAGATTCACCAGCACCAAATGACGCCCAGTTTCAAACAGCATTAGCAAGGAAAGATTCAGGGAGGGAATTTCAGGGTCTTTTCAGCTGAAGGCAATGTTGCCAATAATGCAGCAGTTAAGATTATGGGTATCAACAGGTGGTTATGTGAGCAGTGCAGATACCTTTGAGATTTGTGGGGCTGGTAGAGATTATAGATAGAGTGGAGGAACTCACAAATGGACTTGAAAACAAGGATGAGAATTTTAAAATCAAGACATTGTCAGAAACAAGCTAATGTAGGTCAGAGAGCACAGGAATTTAATGCAAGTTGCAATATGAAAGCAGAGTTTTGTTTAGTTGGGTTTATGCAGGTTCAAAGGTGAGCGACAGGTATTGGAATAATCATATTCAAAGGTAACAAAAGCAATGGATCAAGATTTTTAGCACGTTACACCTCTCTACTGTAATGCACTATAAATAAAGCCTCATGATTCCTGAAGTTTTCAAAAAAGGTAAAGATTCTCAAAAGGTATACAGAATTCCCCAATTTAGCTGATTTTCAGACACAGGTTGACAGGAAGTACGGGATAGGTTTCTGTATTTGACAAGAACCACTATTTATTTAAAATAAACCAACTTTAGTGACAGGTAAACAATAATAAACTGTAAGCCTATAAGCAGGTAGACAGACAGGAAGAAAACAATGATGTTACAGGCAGAGGAAAAGACTCAGTGGTCTCTTGTCACAGGATCTATTGAGATAATTCAAGAACTGGTCATAAAGCTACTCCTTGATCTTTCTTTCCAGATGCTTTCATTTGTTTGCAGGAGGCACAGGGCGACTGGTTCACATTTATAAAGGCATCTGAATGATTACTTAAAAGTCATGGTTTACAACAATTGCTGAAGGAAGAGTAAACTAGTTTTCTTTAGAATGAAAAAGTGTTTTTTTTTTAATGACAGAGAACAGAGTCAGCTCCTGTGTTTGCAAAGGTCTAATGGTTTCTCACTATCTTATTCACAGCCCAAAGTTGTTCAGTTACCAGGGAATAAATCACATAGTTTTTGGCAGCAGAGAGCCTTTTTCATTGACAATTGGTCACTAGTCCACAGACCAATCAGCTACTTGTTGCTGGCTGACTCTCAGCCTTTGCCTCCAGCTCATCTGCAAAGTACCAATAGTTGTGTAAACACTGCAATACCAGTGTCAGGTTACTTGCTGTCAAAAAAAGTGTAGCAATTCTTCAACAATCCTTAGTGTTTAAAACAGTTTTTTTTCCATCTCAGTCCGCAAAAGGAAATATAGGAAAAATGAAAAGACACAAAGAAAAATAGGAGCAGGAGTATATTATTGGGACCTTCAAGCCTGTTCTGCCATTCAATATGATCAGGACTGCCCATCTGACTCACTATCCTGTTCCTGCTTTCTCCCCATGCACTTTGATCACTTTAGTCCAAAGAATGATATTTAATGAAAATATTCAATGATTTGGCCTCAACCGCTTTCTATGCCAGAAACTTTCACAGGCTCACCATACTCTGGCTGGAAAAATAATCCTCATCTTAGTCCTAAATGTCTTGCCTTCAGCTGCAACCCCTGGTTCTGGACTCCCCAGTCATCAGGAATACCCTTCCTCTGTATACTCTATTTAGCGATGTTTGAATTTTATAGGTTTCTGTGAGATCTGCTATTATTCTTCTAAACTCCAGTAAATATAGTCCTAACTTATCCAGTTTCTCTTCCTACATCAGTTCTCTCATCCCAGGAATCATTTGGATCAGACAGTCCTTAATGCCTTTGTCCTTAAAACAGTGATTGACCGTTTCAAAAATATATCCTATTACTAAAATATTCAATACTCAAACAACAAAACACAGGACTTATCTCCAGCCATTCTTCCTTCCCTCGCCTTCCTTTATAACCCTAGCTTTTCTTAACCCTGACACTCAGAACAATGTCTCTGAAGTTACATTATCTTTACAGCAATGTGATGTACGTTTATGTAAATGGCTGAAACACCATTTGTATCAGAATAGTTTCATATTCCGAACTTTAACATACATTGATCGTAATCAACTGGACTTCACTGAAAAGTTTAGTCTTTCCTTGTTTCCATGTTATATATAAACTTCAAAGTGCTGAAGAGCCAACAACAATCCCAAACTCTCATAACACTGTTGAGTACTTCTTCTAACACTGGTTTAGATTAGATTAGATTAGATTAGATTAGATTACCTACAGTGTGGAAACAGGCCCTTTGGCCCAACAAATTCACACTGAACCTCTGAAGAGTAATCCACCTAGACCCATTTCCCTTTGATGAATGCACTTAATCTATAGGCAATTTAGCATGGGCAATTCACCTAATCTGCACATCTTTGGACTGTGGGAGGAAACCGGAGCACCAAGAGGAAACCCACGCAGACACGGGGAGAATGTGCAAACTCCACACAGACAGTCGCCCGAGGTTGGAATCGAACCTGGGACCCCGGTGCTGTGAGACAGTAGTGCTAACCACTGAACCACTGTGCCGCCAAACCAACTAAACCACCGTTTAATTTCTTAGAATCAGAGAATTCCTTCAGTGTGGAAGCAGACCATTCGCCCATCGATATTCTTAATGTTTATCCCACTGGATTCTCTATTCCTGACTCACTATCCTATAACAAAACCAACCTCAAATCAGTGCCACTAATCGCCTTTTGAAAGGTCTGGAAAAATCACAGACTGGTCCAGAGTCATAGAGATCTGCAGCGCAGAAGAAGGTTTATCAGCCTATCATATACACACACTCAAAGCCAACCAGCTAATTATTCTAACCCCATTTTCCAGCAATTGGTCCATCTCAAGTGCACATTTAAATACTTCAACTTTGAGGGTTTCAGCCTCGAACACCCTGAGAAGCAGTGAGTTTCAGATTCTTTTCACTCTCTGAATGAAGAAGTTTTTTTTTTAAATCACATCTCTTCTAAACCTCCCATTGCTTACCCTAAATCTATGCCCCTCCATCAAGGGAAAATGCTTCTTCCTGTCTATTTATCTCATAATTTTAGACAACTCAATTATCCCCTCTCAATCTCCTGTGCTCGAAATAGCCCCATTCTTAGATTAGATTACTTACAGTGTGGAAACAGGCCCTTCGGCCCAACAAGTCCACACCGACCCGCCGAAGCGCAACCCACCCATTCCCCTACATTTACCCCTTTACCTAACACTACGGGCAATTTAGCATGGTCAATTCACCTGACCTGCACATCTTTGGACTGTGGGAGGAAACCGGAGCACCCGGAGGAAACCCACGAAGACACGGGGAGAACGTGCAAACTCCACACAGTCAGTCACCTGAGTCGGGAATTGAACCCGACTCATTCTGTTCAATCTCTCTTCCTAATTAAAATTCTCCAGGTCAGGCAGCATCCTCGTAAATCTCCTCTGTACTATCACATCCCTCCTATAATGCAGATTTCAGAACTGCACACAATACTCTAGCTGTAGCTGAACCAATTTTCTTTTACAATTACAACATAACTCCCAGCTCTTAAACTCTATGACCAGCTAACAAAGACTAATACAGAATACTGTATGCTTTCTTAATCACTTTATCCACTGTTCTCACCTTAAGGAACTGGTGCACGTGTTCAGCAAGGTCCCTCTATGTTTCCCAGGTCCTACTGTTCGAAATATATTTCCTTGCCTTGTTTGTCCCTGGCAGGACAATACCAGCAGAGGTGGCAGCACCTTGGTACACAGTTGGGAGAGAGTTGTCCTGAGAGTCCTCAACATTGACTTGTACCCCATGAAATTTCATGATTATCCAGATTGAATCCTATTTACCACTAATCAGCTCATCTCACCAACCCATCCATAATCTTCCTGTAATCTAAGGCTACCCTCCTCACTATTTGCCACCCCATCAATTTTTGTATGATTAGATTAGATTACATTACATTACAGTGTGGAAACAGGCCCTTCGGCCCAACAAGTCCACACTGACCCGCCAAAGCGCAACCCACCCATACCCCTACATTTACCCATTACCTAACACTACGGACAATTTAGCATGGCCAATTCACCTGGCCTGCACATCTTTGGACCGTGGGAGGAAACCGGAACACCCGGAGGAAACCCACGCAGACACGGGGAGAACGTGCAAACTCCACACAGTCAGTCGCCTGAGGCGGGAATTGAACCCGGGTCTCTGGCGTTGTGAGGCAGCAGTGCTAACCACTGTACCACCGTGCCGCCCACAAATCTACAAATACACACCCTCCTCATTCCTGAAGAAGGGCTAATGCCCGTAACGTCGATTCTCCTGCTCCTTTGATGCTGCCTGACCTGCTGTGCTTTTCCAGCAACACATTTTTCAGTACAAATCTACTGATCAATCCTCCTATAGTTAAGTCTAAATCATCCATATAAACCACAAAGCAAGGGCCCCAACATCAACCCTTGTAAGATCCCAGTGAGCACAGTCTTCCTGTTGGACATCCACCTCTCAATCATCACTGCTTCCTGCCACTCAGCCAATTGTGGATCCAATTTACCAAATTTCCTTGGATCCCATGGGCTCTTACCTTTTCATCTGGGATGGATGTCAAAATTGGGAGAGCTGACTCACAGACTAGTCATAACACAATGCAGGAGAAAATTGCTGCAGATGCTGGAATGTGCACTGAAAACAAAAAAAATGCTAGAAATCAGAGCAAGTCAGGCAGCATTAATGGAGAGACAGCAAGCTAATGTTTCCGAGTCAAAATGAGCCAACGTGATATGTGCAGGGGACAAGTGTGTAATGCGGGTGGGGCGTGTTGCAGGAGAGAGACAGTGTGGAGCTGGAGAAGAAAGATGTTGATAATGCAGATTAAGTGATTGGAATGTGAGAACAGACAGTGTCTAACTGCCAAACTAGAGAGAACAGGTAGTCCCATTGGAGTGTGGGGAGGGGAAAGAGAACATGGTGACAGAGAATGTAACAAGCAACACCTCTGTTTCTGTTCCGTAACTTGACTACTCGTTTTCCTTTCACTTTCCCATTTCCAATCCCTTTCAAATTTATGAGGGTGATAGAAAAGTATTTTACGGTTTAACTAATAATCATCAGCCATTATTGCTGACTGTCTGGCAGTTACAGCTCTCTAGACACTAACTTTGTACCCAAATGTTTCCCTTCAGGTGTCATAATCTTGAGAAATCTCTGACAATGAAGCATATATTTCCTGTGTCTAACCTGTAAATCTCTACTAGCATGCAGAGTAAGTGAAGAGGTGGCCTTATTGAGTTGTTCAAAATTATGAACAAATTTGACAGGTTAAAGAAGGATATTATTTTTCCATTGGTTGGTATATGTCAATAACTAGGGGGTCATAATTTTAATATTATCAACAAAAGAACTAGGAGTGAGATGAGGAAAAACGTCTTTACTCAGAATTGTTAGGATTTAGAACGTGCTGCCTGGGAGAGTGAGAAGGCAGATTCCATACGAGGTTTCAAAAAATATCTTGATTTATATTTAAAGCTGATGGAATTTGAGGACTATGGAGATAGGGCTGGAGAATGGGACTAGCTAGTTAGCACTTTTGGGAGACAATACAGACATAATGGGTGAAATTGCCTCCTTTTGTGCTGTAAAATTCTATGATTCTATGTCCAGTCCTATATTGGCCAATACATTTGAAGCCGTTTTTTCTTTAAATGTCATGAAGAATGCCTCCATTATGTTTTCCCCAACTTTTGTTGGCCCTGTACAAACTTAAACACTTCCTTAGTAGATTTCAAATTGCGACTCAGATTCTCATCAGGGTCTGATGTTTCCTGTTTCAAATACATGGTTTGAAACATACATACCACGGTGGCTCAGTGGTTAGCACTGCTGCCTCACAGCACCAGGGTCCCAGGTTCAATTCCAGCCTCGGGTGACTGACTGTGTGGAGTTTGCACATTCTCCCAGTATCTGCGTGGGTTTCCTCAGGATGCTCCGGTTTCCTCCAGTCCAAAGGTGTGCAGGTCAGGTGAATTGACCATGCTAAATTGCCCATAGTGTTAAATGCATTAGTCAGATGTAAATGGGTCTGGGTGGGTTACTCTTTGGAGGGTTGGTGTGGACTGGTTGGGCCGAAGGGCCGGCTTCCACGCTGGAGGGACTCTAATCTAATTTTGATCTGATATTCATACTCTCCCACTTGCTCACACTCTTGCAGTTCAAATTCTAGCTTTGTTATTTCCATACATTCCAATCCTATTTTATTTCATCTTTCCTGACCTTTCCTTATGTTATTCTGCTCTCTACTAGTCTTTTACCACCATATCTAGTTTCTTAATTCTCTCTTCATACTCAAGCTGCTTTAAGTGAAATTAAATGTCACCCGATTCTGATGCTTCACTACCAGAAGTGCTACGTCTCTCTTGTAATTTCCCCTAATCCCATGCACCGTGCAAGTATCTCAATTACCTAACCTTTCCTAGTTCTGTCAGGCAGAACTACCACCAGGTTACCTGCTAAATCAAATGTTCTTTGAGAGTTACCTTAGACTGCCAGGGATAACCTGCAGGAAATCCTTTGCCATTTGCAGTGCCATGACTTAAATGTAGTACGCAACCTGGTGTTTTGGTTCACCTGTGTTTTTTTATTAATACCACAACCAAATCCTAATTGTTTAAAACAGAAGCAATCTTGGAAAAGCCCCCAAAACTTTGTCACAAAAGTTAAAGATGCTTAAAAATAAGAATTCTCCAACTGACTTGACTTTCAACCCAGGTTGGTAGAAAGCATGAAGCAGGTTTCTGCATTTGACAAGAATGACTACATGTTATCAAATAAATGATTCTATGCACAGGTAAACAATTATGAACCATCAGCATATAACTTTCCAAGTCAAAACTCTAACTACCTTATAATCTCGCCCCTTATACACACACGCACAAACAAACAGGTAAAAGAAGTGATTATTGTCAGCAGAGGAAAAAGCTGGGAAAGCAATACTGCTGTCCTTGGTCACAGGGTCTGTTAAGGTGATTCTTTAACTGATCAGAGTGCTGCTTCTTGATCTTGTGTCTCCAGATTCTTTCACCTGTTTGTAGGGAGCACAGGGCGAGTGGTTAACAATTACAAAGGCCTCTGATTACTGAAATCTCACAGTTGACAGAAACTATTAGTTTTTTTCAGAATGAAGGTGGTTTTTACTGCAGACAATAGAAGTAGCTCCTGAGCTTGCAGAGTGATGGCTTCTCACTATCTTATTCACTGCCCTAAGCTGTTCAGCCACGTGGGAACCAATCACAGTTTTCTGCAAGCAGAGGGCTTCTGTCATCGATAATTGGTCACTAATCCACAGATCACTCAACCACATATTGCCAGATGATTCTCCATTTATTCACAGCCCTTGACTCCAGCTCATCTGCAAACTATCTAATACTGCTGTAAGCAGCAGTTGTATAAACAGTGCATACAATAACAGAGGTGAACCAAAACACCATGTTGTGTATGCCAGGTTACTTGCTTTCAAAAAAAAGCAATTCCTGAATAAGCTTTGGTTATTTTCCTATTTCATTCCAGAATTATAATGCACAGAAAATTAAAAAGACACAGTCCTTACAAGCAGTTGCTGAGCTGACAGTGCAGTGCAGGGCAACGGCATGGAGATTGAATGACTGAATGATTAAATGCTTGGAAAGAGACTTCAAAGTCAAAACAACAATGTAAATAACTTGTGGAACGTTTTAGAGAACATCTCTGGGACATGTGCACTAAATAACCCATACTGCTCTGTGGCCAAACACTAACTCCCCTTCCCACTCCGCCAAGGATGCGCAAGTCCTGGGCCTCCTCCATCACCAAGCTCTAGCCACCCAATGCCTGGAGGAAGAACGTCTCATCTTTGGCCTTGGGACCCTGAGACTACATGGGATCAATGTAGATTTTACCAGTTTCTTCATTTCCCTTCCCCCCCCCCACCCCCCTCCACCTTATCCTTGATCCAACCTTCCAACTCAGCACCCCCCTCTTGAACTATCCTACCTGTCCAACTTCTTTCCCACTTATCCTCTCCACCCTCCTTCCCAACCGATCAACATCACCCCCCACCTCCATCTACCCATCACATTCCAGCTATCTTCCGCCCAGCCCCACACCCCCTCCCATTTATCTCTCAGCCTCCTTGGGCCACCCCCTCATTCCTGATGAAGAGCTTATGCTCGAAACATCAACTCTCCTGCTCCTCGGATGCTGCCTAACCAGCTGTGCTTTTTCAGCACCACACTTTACTTTGCTGCTTTTGTTTTCAGTGTCGAAAAGGGATTTTGAAAGAAAGAGGTCAGTGTGAGCATTGCAATAAGTAACACGCAGTTGAGCAACAATAATTTCTATAGTATGAAAATTATTTGACTAAACAGCTTCACGACTCATAAGCTGTACAGTCCAATCCTTCTCCATCACATTGACCTTTAGGATTTGACCTTTCACCCTCCCCACAACCTTCAGCATCTAACTCTTATAAAACAGCAAGTGTGATCAGGTTAGATGCCGTTTCCTCACCCAAGCCTGAGTAATCTGTTGTTTTCGATAATTTAGACAGTTTAATGACCAATGAGGGCTCTGGATAATTACACCTGGATATATGAAATCCATTAGTACACTCAAGGTGCTACTCAGTCAGTTAGATAGCCAGTGTCTGCCAACAGCATAGGTTTCATCCCTGTGTTTGCTTATACAATGGGGCCTATCTCTTTGCCTTATTCAGAATGAAGAAGAAAACATTCCTACATTAAAAAAAAAGCTTCAATCTCTTGTTTAATTGTTTTGTTTTGAATGGACGCTTGCTGCAATTTTACGAATAAGTAAACTGCCTGATTCTAGAAATGTCTTGCAATGCCAGGACACAAATGTGACCCTCCATGTACCTTTTGAATATTGCAGCCAAGTCAGTATAAAGAACTAGAGTCATCGAGGTATGCAGTACGGAAACAGACCCTTCGGCCCAAGTCGTCCATACCGACCAATTTTCCTAAACTGAATTTGCCTGCAATTGGTGTTTTTCCCTCTAAACCTTTCTTATCCATGTACTTGTCCAAATGTTTTTTAAATTTGTAATTGTACTCACCTCTACCACTTACTTTAGTAGATGAGATATTTATCTCAGCCAGTTCTGAACAAAGGAGACCGTCAAAATCATTACAGCCTAACCAGGATCTGCATCCAAAAGATCATTTTGCAGGGACCATTCTTTGCAGTACACCTTGTACTGGGAGTTACACTACTCCTCCATTCCCAACACCACCCACACTCCCAAGCATCTTGCCAAGCAATCACAGGAGATGTAATACCTGCCTATTTACTTCCTTCCTTCTCACTATGCAAGACTCCAGACACACCTTTGCAGGTGAAGCAGCGATTCCCCTCCACTTCATTCAATCTAGTATATTATATTTGCCATTCACAATGTGGTCTCCACTGGGAGATGAAGGCAGACTCGGTGACCACTTCGCAGAACATTCTGCCCATAAACAGCCTCGAGCTTCCAGCTGTCTGCACAATACACCACAGTGTTCCGTGACCAAAATTTCAATTTCAGGCCTTGCAAGTGCTCCAGCACAGCTCAGTGGAAGCTGGAAGAAGAGTAACCCATCTTCTGCTTCGGACTATGCAGCCTTCAGAACTCAATATCAAATTCAATAATTTTGTAATCTGAGTACCTTCCTCTATGTCCTTTACCCACTCCAGACCCATTTTCATATCACTGACTTGAAGCAACTTGTGATTTGCAAGTTCTCTGTCCTCCTTTCATTTCCCTGGATGAGCATGTTTGTAAATATGTGTTTACCATCACATAAACAGGTGTCAAACAGATGCCCATAAAGCAGCCTTGAGCTTCCAGCTGCCTGCACAATACACCACAGTCCCTTGGGCCATCCTTCCCATACCAACTAGTTTTCTCCATTTAAACCAGTTCCATTTGGCTGCATTTGATCCATATCTCTCCATATCTATCCCATCCATGTCCCTGCCGAAATGCTTCTTATAGCACAGAATTGTACTTTCTTCCACCCACTACCTCTGGCAGCCTGTTCCAGACACTCAACACCCTGTGTGAAAAGATTGCCCTCTGGGCCCTTTCACCTTTCATCTCTTACCTCTCATCTTAAACCCATGCCCTCAGTTTCAGACTCCTCTGCAATGGGGAAAAACTGCCAGCTATCTACCTTACTTTTGACTCTCATGATTTCATAGATATCTATAAGGTGACCCCGCAGTCTCCCATGTTCCAGGGAAAACGTCACAGCCTGTACAACATCTCCTTATAATTCAAACCTTCCAGTCCTGGTTGTATCCTTTTTGCACTCTTTCAATAGTAGGATGAAAGAACTGCACACAGTACTCCAAATGTGGCCTCACCCACATCTTGTACAGCTGCAAAATACATCCCAACTCCTAATTCAATCCTCTGAATGATGAAAGCAAGTATGCTCAAAGCCTCCTACACCATTCTGTCTACCTGTGATTCCATTGTCAAGGAGCTATGAACCTGTATCCTTAAATCTTTTTGTTCTATAACACACCCCCAGGCCCTATCATTAACTTTGTAACTCCTGTCCTTGTTTGCCTTAACAAATTGCAACACCTCACTTTTATCTAAATTAAACTCCATCTGCCATTCCTCAGTCGAATGGCTCAGTTGATCAATATCTCGCTGCGTTCACAAATAACCTTCTTCACAGTCCACTATGCCACCAATCTTGGTGCCATCTGCAAACTGACTAACCATACCTCTGAAATTTTCATCCAAATGCTTCATATAAATGACAAATAACAGTGTCTCCAGCACTGATCCCTGTGGTACACCACTGGTCAAAGCAACCCCCACCAAATTTGTAGTGGGTCATTAAATTGGACTTCACAAACAGGGTTTGGAGGAAACATTTTTTTAAGTCACATTCTTGAAGTTCTGAGATTTACATATTAATGAACCGAAATCTGCAACGCGTTCTAAAAGATGAAAGATATAACAGCAAACTAGGTTTGTGCAATATATCGTTTCAGTTGCATGACACTCTAACCTTTCGCTATTATAGCCGTGTCTTATGATCCTGCTCCACAGCTACCTGACGAAGGAGCAGCGCTCTGAAAGCTAGTGCTTCCAAATAAACTTGCTGGACTTTAACTGGTGCTGTGTGATTTTTAACTTTGTCCATCCCAGTCCAGTGTGAAGACTGTGAAGAAGGTTATTTGTGAACGCAGCGAGATATTGATCAACTGAGGAATGGCAGATGGAGTTTTAATTTAGATAAAAGTGAGGTGTTGCAATTTGTTAAGGCAAATAAGGACAGGAGTTACACAGTTAATGATAGGGCCTGGGGGTGTGTTATAGAACAAAAAGATTTAAGGATACTGGCACCTCTACATCAGAACATGAAGACTGTAAGCCAGGAAGGAAAAGAAAACAGAAATAATAAATTACATTTGGTTGTAGGTCAGTTTGCCGAGCTGGTGGGTTGTCATGCAAACGTTACATCGCCATGCAAGGTAACATCATCACTGCGACTTCCTGAAGCATTGTTGTTCTACTCCACTTGATATCTATACGCTCTGGCCTGTTAAGGTGGGTGGTATCACTTCCGATTTTCTTTTGTACTAGTTTGTAAATGGGATCTATGTCAACATGCTTGTTGATGGCATTGCGGGTTGAAAACCAGGCATCTAAGAATTCCCATGCATGTCTCTGTTTAGTTTATCCTAGGATGGTTACGTTGTCCCAGTCAAATTGGTGGTCCTCTTTGTCCGCATGTCCTGAGATAACGGAGAACTGGTTGTGCCGCTTGGCTGTGACTTGGTGTTTGTGTATCTGGATTGCTAGTTTTCTTCCAGTCTAGTCAATGTAATGGTTATAGCAGTTGTTACATGGAATTTTGTACATCACCTTGGTCCTGTTATGGAAATCGGGTCTTTCATTCTTGTGAGCAGTTGGTGCAGTTTGGCTGTGGGTTGGTATGCTGTCATGATTCCTAGTGGTCATAGCAGTCTGATTGGCATTTCTGATATGTTTTTGATATAGAGTAGGGTGACCAGTCCTTATCATCATACAGTGTCCTTATGGTGTTGTCTGTCCAATAGGATGAAACTATTGAGGTATCTGTTGTTTGTGAAGACCTTGAAGCCCAAATAACCTACACTATTCCACTATCATTCATATGTTTATCCAATAACCATTTAAATGCCCTTAAAGTTTCACACCTTTACTACTCTCTGACATCTGTCCGATATCTATCCACCCTTCAATTTAAAGTTTTGTCCCCTCATGCTAGCCTAAACCATCCGAGGAAAAAGGCTCTCACTGTTCACCATATCTAATCCTCTGATCATCTTGCATGTCTCAATTAAGTCACCTCTCAACCTTCTTCTCTCTTACTAAAACAGCCTTAAGTCCCTCAGCCTTTCCTCGTAAAATCTTCCCTCCATACCAGGTAAAATCTTCTTAAATCTTCTCTGCACCCTTTTCAATGCTTCTACATCCTTCCAATAATGCAGTGACCAGAACTGTATGCAATACTCAATTGCAGCCGCATCAGAATTTTGTACAGCTGCAACATGACTTGATGGGTCTGAAACTCAATCAGTTGGATGCTGCCTGACCTGCTGCGCTTTTCCAGCAACACATTTTCAGCTTTGAAACTCAATCCCTCTACCAATAAAAGCTGTACACCTTCTTAACAATCCTACCAACCTGGGTGGCAACTTTCAGGGATCTATGCACATGGACACTGAGATACCTCTGCTCATCCACACTACCAAGAATCTTACCATTAGCCCAGCACTCTTTATTCCTATTGCTCCTTCCAAAGTGAATCACCTCACACCTTTCTGCATTAAACTCCATTTGCCATCTTTCAGTCCAGCTCTGCAATTTACCTATGTCCCACTATAACCTAGAACATCCTTCCGGACTGTCCACAACTCCACCGACCTTAGTGTCATTTGCAAGTTTACTAACCCATCCTTCTATGCCCTCATCCAGGTCATTTATAAAAATGACTAACAGCAGGAGTCCCAAAACAGATCCTTGCGGTACACCACTAGTAACTGAACTCCAGGATAAACATTTCCCATACTTTGGATAGGAACTCTCCACTGGCCCTTTGTTCTACCATAACGTCTATGAATGGGAGTTCATTGTTGTTTTCCTCCTCTTCAATGAATTTGAAACCGGTGAATATATTGTTGATGAGATGGTGTGTTTCCTTTAACTTTGTGAATTTGATGATGATAAATGTGACTCCCATGTATCAGATCCATAGTTTGGGTTGGTTTACGAGGAGGGTTGTGCGTTCCAGTCTTTGTATGGCAGCTTCTGCTGTGAGTCCTACTATGGGTGATTCCGTGAGTGTGCCAGTCATTTGTTAATATGCTTGGCTGTTGAAGGTGAAGTGAATGGTGAGCATAAATCCAGTAGTTTGACTACAATGTCCTTGCTGATGGTGTTGTTGGGGATCAGTGTTTTCAGTTCTTCTAGTAGTGCTGTGAGTGTTTCTTTCACCAGTGGTACGTCAAAGGAGGCTGCAATGTCAAAGGAAACCATGATTTCATCATTATCGATTTTAATGTTCCTGAGCTTGTTGAGGAATTCCTGAGCTGAGTGGATGGTGTGGGTTGACCCGTTGACAAGATGTTTCACAATCTGCTGTAATGTAATGCAGATTGTGTAGGTGTGCCCCATAGAGAAACTATGTTCTGAGGGGGATGTCTGGTTTATGCATCTTGGGGAGTCCAAAAAAGTGGAGGGGTGTTGGAGCCTTCAGGTTTCATTTTGAGGTAATCTGTCTTGGTTATCTATCTAGGCTGTTAGAGTTTTTTTTATGTTATAGACAATCCTGTTCTCTAACTATGGTGTGGGGTCGAGCTCCACCTTTTCGTAAGTATGGGTATCTCCAAGTAGCACCTCTGCTTTTTCAATGTAATTCAGTTTGTTCATTGTGGTGGTTCTGCACCCTTTGTCCGCTGGTAGGATTATGATGTCTTTAATCTTTCCTTAGTCCTTCAAGGTCTTTTCTTTCTGACATGTTGCAGTTGTTCAATTCACTTCTTCGGTTAAAACAGGGGACATCCAACAGTTGGATGGCCTGTTGTGTTTTGTCCACGAGTCCATTAAATTTCAGTGTTGATTTGAGATCAGCTAGGAAGTCAGTTTCGTTGGCATTTCTGTGGTTATAATTGAGTCTGCATAACAGGCTTTCTCAATTTCTTTTAATGGTCTGTTGGATAGATTTCTTATCCATGTGGCTGGTTTGTCCATGTTCTTATTGTGAATTGATGTGGTGAGTTTCTCCTGTAGTGTCAATTTCTTCATGGTTCTGGCCATGTAGTGTTCGGCGCTGATGGCCTGTTGCAGGGTTGCAGTCCACTGTTGGTCAGTCGTGTTCAGGGACCGTGATCTTTTGCGTGCAACTTCCCATTAATATTTGTGGAGGCGGTCACGGGCATCGTTGATCACCAGCCACCGTTCTGTTCTGCAGTTTTTCTTGCCTGTGGGTTGATGAGTGGTGTTGCGTGTAAGTACCTGGTTCTTGAGGCATTCATGGAGGAAATAGAGTTGTTCACAGGTGGAGCTCATTTGATTGGTAAAGAATTCCCATCATTGGACCAGTTTGAACTTGTTATGCCCATAGTTCCTTAAGGCTCTTGTGAAGATTCATAGTTTGGGTTGTGGATGTGGTCGTAGGCTTGCTCGCCAAGCTGGTGTGTTGTCATGCAAACGTTTTGTCACTATGCTAGACAACAACCTCAGTGTGACTTCCATGAAGCATTCTTGTTTTACTCCGCTTGATATTTATAAATATTGGCGAGTTAACCCACAACCACATCCACAACACAAGCTACAAATCTTCATAAGGAACTTAATAAATTACATTTACTTTGTATAGGTGAAATCAAGTGAAAATGGTAAAACAGAAAAATGGAGAAAGGAAATAATATTTTATTGTATTTATGGTGCAACATTAATTTTCCCCTGAAAGGATGATACTCCATATTTGAAAAAACAATTAAAGGCCAGACGATTGTTCATCAATAATGATCAATTATTACATGATATAACACATTACAGAAAGCACCAGCTCAACATTTTTCAGCAATTTAATAGTGTGAGATTAGCAGGCAAATACCCAAATTCACATCACTAAAGATACTTCAATACTAACTCTATAATGAGGCCTGCAACAAGGTGCCTACAAAAGAGCAGGTATGACTACATCAACTTCACGATTTCCATAGTTCACCATAGACCTGCAGATGGCAACAGAAGTTGCTGCCAGACTTATGATAACACTGATGTGGACAACTTCACTAATATCACAACAAGATTCAGGTCAGTATATTCCCGGTTACAGCTATCTCTGCATACAAGTAAATAATGATCGCTGACTCAGGGACCTCACTATTTCTTCTTCTCTCTGGAGATACTGCCTCTGTGAACTTGCTTAAACATCCATTCTTCACATGCAAATCTAAAAAGTCAGTGCTGACAAAATAGCTGAGTGTAGGAAGTGTTGCAGCCAAAGATCTTGTTACCAACTATGATAAACTTATACACATTCCAGTAGCAATCATTCTCCCTGGGACACCATAAGTAAATGCGACAGCGGGCACTCCTTTCTGAGAGAAAAACTGTATGGTAAGCTGGTCACTGTACAACAGGTTCTGATTTTCATTTTTACACTGGTGCTACAGAAACTCAACAACTAATACAGCTTTTACTGAAGCAAGCACTAATAAACTCCAAAAATAATCCCTGATTACCAGAACCAAAACACAGACTGCCATTTTGACTGATTGCGACTCACATCATCAGTTAAAGTGGAAATAGTGATAAGTCATCGTTTTGCTCTTTATTCAGAGAACCCAGACAGGGAGCCATGAGGTTACAGGTGGCTGGCACATTGAGTGGTGGTTGTGTACCGTGTAATCTCATTGGTAGACTGGTCCTCTTGCTGCAGTTCTGTGATATTGATGTCTCCATTATGAAGTGCTTCAATTGCTGTCAAGTCACCCAGGCTCTGTGACTCCTCCTTGCCCTTGCTGAGGTCTGTTAGTGAGGTGATGACATTAGCCAGTGTACTCAAATCACCTTGGCTTGCTTCAGCCTAAAACAAGGAGATACAGAGAAACTGATCATTGTACTCATCTACACACTGTGAGAGGTACCTATGATACCAAGGCACCTTGAGTCAGACAATCTGAGCAGAGTTTACTAACAATCCAGAGGATCACTGCACAACAAAGGAACATTATAAGCTTGCTGAAGAAGAATACACACAGTCAATCCTGAAATGAAAACAAAAAAATGCAGGAGATCACAGTGGGTCAGGCAGCAGCCATGGAGAGAATGCAAGTTAGCATTTCAAGTCTCGATGACTCTTCAGAGATTAGATTAGATTAGATTACATTAGATTAGATTACATTACAGTGTGGAAACAGGCCCTTCGGCCCAACAAGTCCACACCGACCCGCCGAAGCGAAACCCACCCATACCCCTACATTTACCTCTTACCTAACACTACGGGCAATTTAGCATGGCCAATTCACCTGACCCTGCACATCTTTTGGACTGTGGGAGGAAACCGGAGCACCCGGAGGAAACCCACACAGACACGGGGAGAACGTGCAAACTCCACACAGTCAGTCGCCTGAGGCGGGAATTGAACCCGGGTCTCAGGCGCTGTGAGGCAGCAGTGCTAACCACTGTGCCACCGTGCCGCCCATAAAGTGAAGTGAATTGTGGAGGAGCTTGGGGGTGGAGTGCTGGGGGAGAAAGGATGATGGTTGTCCAGATTAAATGATCACATGGAAGACTGGCAGGACAATGGGGTGTGGGGGTGGGGTGGTAACAGAGGGTTCACAACTTGAAAGTGTTCAACAGACAGGTCTTTTGGCCTAAACCGGTCCACACCGACCAAAATGTATGTCCACGCTAACCCCATTTCCCTGCACTTGTCCCATGTCCTTCTAATCCTTTCCAAATTATTTTGAAATATTATTAATGTACCCACTTCAACCACTTTCGGTGGCAGCTCATTCCATATGTGTACCACCCTCTGTGTAAGAAGGGTGTCCCTCAGATTCCCTTTTATTCCTTCCCCTCTAACCTTAAACTGATGCCCTCTGGTCTTCGATTCCCCATTCTGGGAAAAAGACTGAGTGCATTCACTCAATCGTGAGAGTGCGTCTCATGATCTTATACACCTCTATAAGGTTACCCCCTCAGTCTCCTACACGCTACAGAAAAAAGTCCTAACTTGTTCGACTTCTCTCTATAACTCAGACCATTGGGTCCTGGCAACATCCTTGTAAATTTCTTCTGCACTATTCCCAGTTTAATAACATCCTTCCTATAACAAAGTGACCAAAACTGAATACAACATTCTAAGTGAGGCCCTGTATAACTGCAACATAAATTCCCAACTTCTATACTGAATGTCTTGACTGATGGCCAGTGTGCCAAAACCATTCTTCACTGCCCTGTCTACCTGTGACTCCACTTTCAGAGAACTGTGAACTGGAACTCCAAGGTCCCTCTGTTCCACTAAACTCCTTAAGGTCTTACCATTCACCATGAAACTCCTACCTTGATTTGACTTTCCAAAATGCAAGACCTCATACTTATTTATATTAAACTCCATTTGCCATTTCTCGGCCCACTTCCCCAGGTGATCAACCTTCCTCACTGTCCATGGTACTGCCTATTTTAGTATTATCTGCTAACTTACCAATCATGCCTTGTATATTCTGATCCAAATCATTAATATAGATAACAAACAGTAAGGGGCCCCAGCACTGACCCCTGAGGCACTCCACTAGTCACAGGCCTCCAGTCTAACAAACATCCCTCCACCATTACCCTCTGCTTCTGATCATCAAGCCAATTTTGTATCCAATTTGCCAGCTAGCCCTGGATTCCATGCAATCTAACATTCCAGAGCAGTCTACCACGTGGAATCTTATCAAAAGCATCACTGAAATCCATACAAGTTAGCTTTACCGCCCTGCTTTTGTCAACCTTCCTAATCACTTCATCAAAGAACTCTAACAAATTTGCAAGGCATGATCTTCCACTCTCAAAGTCACGCTGACTACTCCTAATCAAACCCTGTCTTTCTAAATGTATGTATTTAGAACATTTCAAAATCTTCTCAAGTAAATTACAAACACAGATGCTAAAGTGACCTAGTCTATAATTCCCAGGTTTTTCTTTGCAGCCCTTCTTGAATAATGGTACAACATTCGCTATCCTCCAGTCTTCCAGGGCCTCACTCATGGCTAATGATGCTGCAAAAATATCAGCCAGTGCCCCTGCAATTTCTTCCCGAACCTCTTTGCAGGGTTCCTGGATATATCTGGTCAGGACCAGGAGTTTTATCCACGTACATAAATTCAAATTCATCCAACACCTCCTCTATTGTGATATGGACTGTCCCCAAGATAGCAGCAGCCTTCATTTTTGCAGCAGTAGCAGCAGGGGTGAGAACGAGGACCGGGAGCTGCCCGGAAGGTAAATTCCTCCTTTAATACCTTATCTCGTGAATAGACAGAGTGCACGCTGACCAGGAACAGACACAGGACTGCTGAGTAAGTGAGGTAATATATTTGGGTAGTTGCTTTACCTGAAACACTATTTAGGTTGCGTCTCCCACCCATCCTCCTCCGCTAACCAAAAAAAAAGGTTTGTGCGCTGATTCGGTGAGGTTACTAGTTTTATCGCAAGTCTTTTTCGGAATTCAGAACAGTGGGAATGGATGTTAGGGCAGTTGCATGTTCCTCCTGTAGGATGTGAGCAGTAAGGATCACCACTAGGGCCCCCACTGACTTCATCCTCGGAAACTGTGTTAGGGAACTGGAGCTGGAGCTCGATGAATTTCGGATATTTGGAAGGCAGAGGGGGTAATAGAGAGGAGTTATAGGGAGGTTGTCTCACCTCAGGTACAGGACAAATGTAGATGGGTTACAGTTAGGGAACGGAAAGGGAACAGGCAGGCAGTGCAGAGATCCCCTGTTGCCATTCCGCTCAGTCGGGGAAAGCCAGAGTGGCCAGGTCTTTGGCACTAAGTCTGGCTCTGTGGCTCAGAAGGGAAGCACAGGGTAGTGAACACACAAGTACTAATGGTAGGAGACTCTATAGTTAGAGAAATGAGCAGGAGATCTGTGAACGGGACTCTCGGAAGGTATACTGCAACCCAGGTGCCACAGTCCGGGAGGTCTCTGATCGAGTCTACAAGATTCTGAGGGGGGGGTGGGGGTGGGGGGTGAGCAGCCAGAAGTCATGGTGAACCCAGAATGACATGGCTAGGAAAAGGGATGAGGATCGAAAGTAATTTCAGGGAGTTAGATTGGAAGCTAAAAAGCAGGATGAGCAGGGTAGTAATCTCAGGATTACTACCAGTGCCACATACTAGTCAGGAGAGGAACAGGCAATGAGTGCAGCTAAACACATGTCTACAGGGCTGGTGAAGGAGGGAGGGCTTCAGATATGTAGATCATTGGGGTACCTTCTGCAGAAGGTGGGACCTGTACATGAACGACGGATTGCACTTAAACTGGAGTGGCACCCATGTCCTGCAAGGGAGATGTGCAAGAGCACCTAGGGAGGGTTTAAACTAGCTTGGCAGGGGGGTGGGAACTAGAGATCAGAGGAAAGGGTAGTTGTTGAACAGGCTGAAATAGAATGCAGAGGATCTGTCAGGAAGGATACACAGTTGATAGGGCAAAGGGATGGGTTAAAGTGTGTCTGTTTCAATGCAAGGTGTCAGGAATAAGCATGATGAACTTAGAGCATGGATCAGTACTTGGAACTACAATTTTGTGGCCATGGATTTCACAGGGGTAGGAATGGTTGCTGGACATTAAAGGATTTAGATCTTTGAAAAAGAACAGGGAGGGGGTAAAAGAGGAGGGGAGTAGCATTACTAATTAGAGAATCCAAAACAGCTGGAGAAAAGGAGCAGCAGAGAGACGGACAGCAGATCTTGGAAAGATGCAGATTTAACAGAGTTTTTGTTATGGGTGACTTCAACTTCCACTATATTGATTGAAACCTCCTTAGAGCAGATGGTCTGGATGGAGCAGATTTTGTCAAGTGTGTCCAGCAACTCAAAATGTAGATCTGCCAACTGGAAGGGGAGGCCGTATTAGATTTAGTGTTCGGCAACGACCCAAGCCAGGTGTCAGATCTCTCGGTGGGAGAGTATTTCAGTGATAGTGACCACAACCGCCTCACCTTTGCTGTAGCTACGGAGAAGGATAGGAACAGACATTATGAGAAGATACTTAATTGGGGGAGGGGAAATTATACTGCTAATAGACAGAAGCTGTGGAGTATAAGTTGGGAACAATTGTTCTACGGGAAACTCACAACAGATATATGGAGGCTGTTTAAGGAGCACATGTTGCGAATGTTGGATAACTTTGTCCCACTGAGATAGACAAGGAATGGTAAGGTGTGGATGACAAGAGAAGAGGAGCTTCTCATCAAGAGGAAGAAGAAAGCTTACTTAAGGTCGAGGAAGCAAGGATCTGGCACAGCTTTAGAGGATTAGAGGGTAGATAGGAAAGAACTCAAAAATGGACTGAGGAGAGCAAGGAGAGGGCATGGAAAAGCTTTGGTGGGAAGGATTAAGGAAAACCCAAAGGCATTCTACACTTACGTGAGGAATAATACAATTGTCAGGGAGAGGGTAGGGCTGATCACGGATAGCGGAGGGAACTTGTGCCAGGAGTCTGAAGAAGTGGGGAGGCCCTAAATGAGTTTTTTGCTTCAGTATTCACTAGCAAGAGAGATCTTTTTGATAGTGAGAATGCAATGGACAGGTTAACAGGCTTCAACAGACTGATGTTAAGAAAGTGGATGTGCTGGAAATTCTGGGAAGCATCAAGACAGATAAGTCCCCAGTGTCAGACCAGATATATCAAAAGGTTTCTACTGGAAGTGAGGAATGAGATTGCTGCGCCTCTGGTGAGGATCTTTGCATCTTCACTCTCCACGGGAGTAGCACAGGCTGATTGGAGGGAGGTGAATGTTGTTCCTCAGATCAAGAAAGAGAATAAAGAAAAAACCTGGGAATTACAGACCAGTCAGACTTACATCTGTGGTAAGCAAAGTCCTGGAAAGGATTCTCTGAAATCGGATTTATGAGTGTTTAGAAAAGCATAGTTTGATTAAAGATAGTCAGCATGGCTTTGTGAAGGAGCAGGTCATGCCTCACAAGCCTTACTGAGTTATCTGAGATGCAACAAGACAAGTTGATGAAGGTCGAGCAGTGGATGTGGCACAAAGATTTCAGTAAGACATTTGATAAGGTTCCCCACAGTAGGCTCATTCGGAAAGTTAGGAGGTATGGGATATGGGGAAATCTGGCTGTCTGAATACAGAATTGGCTGGACAAAAGAAGACAGAGATTGGTAGTGGATGGAAAGTAGTCTGTCTAGAAGTTGGTGACCAGTGCTGTCCCACAGGGAGAAAAGAAGGTTTAGGGATGACTAGATAGAGGTGTAGAAGATGATTAGGGTTTGATAGGGTTGACCATGAGAACCTTTTTCCACGTATGGAGTCAGCTATTACGAGGGGGCATAGCTTTAAATTAAGGGGTGGTAGGTATAGGACAGATGTTAGGGGTAGGTTCTTTACTCAGCGAGTCGTGAGTTCATGGAATGCCCTGTCAGTAGCAGTGGTGGACTCTCCCTCTTCATGGGCATTTAAACGGGCATTGGATAGGCATATGGAGGATAGTGGGCTAGTGTAGGTTAGGTGGGCTTGGATCGGCGCAACATCGAGGGCCAAAGGGCCTGTACTGCGCTGTATTTTTCTATGTTCTGTGTTCTCTTGGGCTTCTGCTCTTTATAGTTTTTATAAATGACTTGGATGAAGAAGTGGAAGGGTGGGTTCGTAAGTTTGCCGATAACACAAAGGTCAATGGTGTTGTAAATGTTGTCGAGGGCTGCTGCAGGCTGCAACAAGACACTGACAGGATGCAGAGATAGGCTGAGAAGTGGCAGATGGAGTTCTTGAGATCTCTGTTCTGGAGAATAGGCTTTGAATCCCACAATGGCAAATGGTGAAATCTGAATTTTAAAACAAAAATCTGGAATTTTAAATAAATGTCTAATGCAAACATGCAATCAGTGCTGATTTTTATAAAAACCTCAGGTTCATTAATGTCCTTCAAGGAGGAAGATCTGTCCTATATGTGACTTCAGACCAGGCAACGAGGAATGGGCAATAAATACTGGCCTCGCCAGTGATGCCCACATCCCATGTCAGAAAAAAGGTTGCTGATCTCAAACTAATTCTCAATCTTCAAGGTTGGTTATGTGATGAATTTACATGCCAGGTTTTCTCAATGACAGAACTTGTGACATACTTACGAACCCACCCTTCCACTTCTTCATCCAAGTCATTTATAAAAACTGTAAAGAGCAGAAGCCCAAGAGAAGATCCCTGCGGGACAGCACTGGTCACCAACCTCTGGACAGAATACTTTCCATCCACTACCAATCTCTGTCGAGAGAGTATCTCGATCACTGCACAGTCCGAGATCTCAACTCTGCGCAATTTATTCTTCCCCTCTCAATCTCATCCATTTAACTTTCCAAGCCTGTGGACAATACCCCTCTTCCACTGACACATTCGTCATATTAGGGAATCCTTGTCTGCTTTTCTAGCTGTGCCAAATTATAATAAATGAGTCAAATATAAACTAGTTTGTGTGCTTTGACAGCCCTCAAAGGGCATCTGGCAGACAGCTCGTCAGTTTTACCAGCCCATTAAAAGTTGACATTGAAACAGATTAATCATGAAAAGGAGCAAGATAAAGTTGCTCCAACTCCAGTCAGTGCTCAATGATTTTCAGTTACTCAAACATCTGGGATAATATTAATATACAAATGAAAGCCAATGATACTGTGAAAATAGTGTGCTGTTGCACTGAAAGGGCACCAGGTTCATTCAGGAAAGACACATTGCATGTAACAAACTTTTTTCACCATATCTGAAGAAAGATATGACCTGACAACAAATTAGGGAGAATTCTATTTTATATAATATATGTATCAATGTGTCACATAAATCATGTGACAGAATGACTCCTCTAATTGGAACCGCAATATATTTATCAGACAAAAAGATCTCTGTACCTTTGAGTCCACAGCCATTAGGACACCAGCACTGTCTGTCTGTATTAGCGGCTGCTGAATATTCACCAAAGCTCCTGATTCAAACAGGTTAGTCGGGCTGAAAGAAAACAGAAAATAAGACTTCATAACGTGTATAACCTGATAAGAGTTCTCTATTCTACCTCCAAGTCTCACGTAACATCATAGTTAAGAAATATGATCTGACCACAGAAGACCAGTGAGAATGTGATGGATATGATTGTATATATGGATGTTGACAAGAAAGTCTGTAAAATTTCTGGTAAGGTCCAAATAGCAAATTATTAGCAAGATGGGTTCAGAGTGTGTCTTTGTTTGGGGTGGATAACAGGTTATAATGTAAGACACAGTGTGCAGAAAAATGGAGGAACTATCCATATTAGCAGGCTATGACTCCTAGGGATCTGTACTGGGGCCTCATACTTTCACTATATTACTTAAAACCTTTTATTTGATACAGAGCACAGAAAAAGGCCCTTTAGCCCATCATGTCCAAACCGGTCAAAAACCTGTTTTAATTCCATTTTTTTTTTACTTTTGGCGTTGTAAGTGCATATTAAATACTCCTTAAATACTATGAGGGCTTCTGCCTTTCCCACCCTCATTACAGACATTGAGTTTCAGATTCCTACCATCGTCTGGGTGAAAAGGTTTCTCATTACATCTCCTTTAAATCATCTGACCCTTACTTTAAATCAATTGTGATGATGCTGTCACTTTATCAAGCCATTTTGTCCTGTGTTTTTTGAAGAGAGGTTGCAAGGCAGAGGTACTGAGCTAGGAGAAAGTGAAGACTGCAGATGCTCAAGAGTCAGAGTTATTAAAGCACAGTGCTGGAGCAAGCACAGCACTTCAAGCATCTGAGGAACAAGAGAGTCAATGTTTCGGGTATAATCCTTCTTCAGGACTGAGCTGGCTAGTGCAGATCACTTTAATAAACAGCATAGGAGGCCTTGGTTTTTTTTTTAATGCAGCCCATGGGTGTAGCCAGCTCTCTCAGATCAGGATTTCTGAGGAGCATCAGAAGCTACCGGGGTCTCAACAGAGTTGGAAGCTTCAGTGAATGTCTCCTGGCTGTTTCTCTCTGAATTTTCTCTTGATTTCATTTTTCTTCCTGACATGGGAGAATCTGTGTCTGAATTTTCCTTTTTGCCCAGGAGTGTGTTTAAGAAATGTTACTACATTAGAACAGTTAATTAGTCGCAGTTACTGTATCTATTATTCTGTTAAGTTTTTCTAGATTCCTCTTTCTTCGGTTGTATTTTAACTACAGCGTTTAAATATATTGTGTTTAGCTTAAACTTGAGTAGTTTGGCCAGTCTGGAACAGGCACTTCACATTTGCTTTTAAAAAAAGTTTGGGTCTCGATTACCTTCTTAAAATATTTTGAGGGGTCTGGGCAGCTGTATAACACTGCATCCGCTGGTGAATGATCCCTCCATCAAGTGGAAATGTTTTTTCCTGTCTACCTGATCTATCGCCCTCAATTGTTTTTTAAATCACTTGCTGGGATGTGGACATCACTGACTGGCCAGCATTTTTATTGTCAGTCCCTAGTTGCCCCCTTGAGAAAGTGATGGTGAACTGCCTTCTTGAGCCACTGCAGTCCACATGCTTGTAGGTTGACTCACAATGCCCTTAGCGAGGGAATTCCAGGACTTTGACCCAGTGACAATGTAGGAACAGAGATACATTTCAAAGTCAGGATGGTCAGTGGCTTGGAGGGAAATTTGCAGTTGGCAGTGTTCCCACGTATCCCCTTGTCCTTCCAGATGGAAGTGCCGGTGTGTTTGGAAGATGCTTTCTCAAGTTCTTTGGTGAATTTCTGTAGTGCATCTGGAAGATGCTGCTTCTGGTGAGCATCAGTGGTGAAGAGACTAATACATCTTAATATCCCCTCTCAATTTCCTCTGCACGAAGGAAAACAACTCCAATGTGCTTAATCGCTTTTCTTACCCAGAACTCTTCAGCTCAGGCAAAACTTTGATAAATCCCTTCTGCACTTTATAATGTGGATTCCAGACTGCACACAATACTCTAGCTGGGGCCTCAACAATATTTTATATCATTTCAGCATCATCTCCCTGCTCTTAAACTCAATGCTTTGGCTAATAAAGACAAGTATATCATATGCCTTCTTATCAAATTTAACCACGTGGGAAGGTAGTGGAGGCTCGAAATCCTATAACCTTTAAAAGATATTTAGCTGAGTATTTCAAACATCATAACATTCAAGTATATGGGACAAGTGCAGGAAATTGGGACTAGTGCACTTTTCGTGGCAATTATGTCAGTGCAGACTTGGTGGGCCTTTTCTGCAATGTATGAATCTATGAACCTGCCCTGAACTTCATAGTGCTGGTATATATGTACAACAAGGTCCCTCTGATCCTTGGTGCTTCCCTGGGTTCAACCATTCATCATGTATTCTCTTGCCTTGTTTGTCCTGCGCAAGTGCATCACCTCACGTTTAGAGTCATAGTGCCCTGGAGCACAGAGACTGACCTTGAGCCCAAACAGTTCCAAAAAAATCTTTCTATGCAAACCCGTTCCCTGCACTTGTCCCATGTCCTTCTAATCCATTCCTATCCATATATTTGTCCAAATTCCTTTGAAATGTTAACGTACCTGACTCAACCACATCCGCTGGCAGCTCATTCTATACGCGTAGCACGCTCCGTGTAAAAATGCTGCCCCTCAGGTTCCCTTTTATTCCAACCTCAAACTGATGCCCTCTAGTCTGCGATTTCCCAACCCTGGGGAAAACACGGAGTGTATTCACCCTATCCATGCCTCTCCTGATCTTATACACCTCTTAAGTTCTGCCCTCAGTCTCCTACACTCTAAAGAAAAAAGTCCTAGCTTGTCCAAGTTCTCCCTACAACTCAAGGCCATTGAGTCTGGGCAACATTCGTGTAAATTTCCTCTGCACTCTTTTTTTGAATAACATCTTTTCTATAACAGGGTGACCAAACTGAACAGAATACTCCAAGTGTGACCTCACCAATGTCCTGTATAACTGCAACATAACTTCCCAACTTCTTTACTCAATGAGGACTGCAGATGCTGGAGATTAGAGTCGAGAGTTTGGTGCTGGAAAAGCACAGCAGGTAAGGCAGCATCCGAGGAGCAGAAAATCGACGTTTCGGGCAAAAGCCCTTCATTAGGAATGAGGATTCCCATTTCCTGATGAAGGGCTTTTGCCCGAAACGTCGATTTTCCTGCTCCTCGGATGCTGCCTGACCTGCTGTGCTCTTCCAGCACTACACTCTCTACTTCTTTACTCAATGCCCTGACTGATGAAGGCCAGTGTGCCAAAAGCCTTCTTCCTGTCACTCCACCTTCTGAACTATGAACCTGAGCTTCGAGATCCTCTGTTCCAATGCACTCCTTAAGGCCCTACCATTCACCATGAAACTCCAACTTTGATTTGACTTTCCAAAATGCAAGGCCTCACATTTAGCTATATTAAACTCATACAACATGCAGTATAGGTCCTTCAGCGCTCCATGTTGCACAGACCTGCAAAACTAATCTGAAGCCCATCTAACCTACACGATTCCACTTTCATCCATATGTCTATCCAATGACCACTTAAATGCCCTTAAAGTTGGCGAGTTACAGGCAGGCCATTCCACGCTCCTACTACTCTCTGAGTAAAGAAACTACCTCTGACATCTATCCTCTATCTATCATTCGGACAAAGTGAGGACTGCAGATGCTGGAGATCAGAGCTTTAAATTGAGGAGTGATAGATTTGTACTGGAAAATGTGTTGGTGGAAAAGCGCAGCAGGCCAGGCAGCATCAAAGGAACAGGAGAATCGACGTTTCGGGCATAAGCCCTTCTTCAGGAAATCCTTAAGATGTGCAGGTCAGGTGAATTGGCCAAGCTAAATCGTCCACAGTGTTAGGTGCATTAGTCAGGGGTAAATGTAGGGAAATGAGTCTGGGTAGGTTACTCTTCGGAGAGTTGGTGGGGACTTGTTGGGCCAAAGGACCTGTTTCCACACTGCAAGGAATCTAATCTTCCTATAATGCAGTCACCATTGCTATACACAATTCTCCAAGTGGGGCCACACCAGAGTTTTGTACATCTGCAGCATGACCTCACGGCTGCAAAACTCAATCTCTCCAACAATAAAAGCTATCACACTATGCCTTCTTAACAATCCTATCAACCTGGGTGGCAACTTTCAGGGATCCATGTACATCTGCTCATCTACACTACCAAGAATCTTACTATTAGTCTAGTGCTCTATTCACGTTGCTCCTTCCAAAGTGAATCACCATTAAACTCCATTTGCCACCTCTCAGCCCAGTTCTGCAGCTTATCTACGTCCCTCTGAAACCTACAACATCCTTCGGGACTATACACTATCTACCTAACCTTGGTGCCATCCGCAAATGTACTAACCCATCCTTCTACGCCCTTGTCCAGGTCATTTATAAAAATGACAAATAGCAATGGCGCCAAAACAGAGATCGTTGCGGCACACCACTAGTAACTGAATGCCAGGATGAACATTTCCCATCAACCATTACCCTCTGTCTTCTTTCAGTGAGCTAATTTCTCATCCAAACCGCTAAATCACACTCAATCTTGTACCTCCGTATTTTGTGCAATAGCCTACCATGGGGAACCTTATCAAACACCTTACTGAAATCCATATACACCACATCAACCGCTTTACCCTCATCCACCTGTTTGGTTACCTTCTCAAAGAACTCAATAAGGTTTGTGAGGCACGACCCACCCTTCATAAAACCATGTTGACTATTCCTAATCAGCTTATTCCTTTCTAGATGATTATAAATCTCTCTTATAACCCTTTCCAACACTTTACCCACAACCGAAGTAAGGCTCACTGGTTGCCTCTTCTCCACTTCTTGAACAAGGGAACAACATTTGTTATTCTCCAGTTTTCCGGCACTTTTCTTGCAGACAATGATGACATAGAGATCAAAGCCAAAGGCTCTGCAATCTCCTCCCTGGCTTCCCGAGAATCCTCAAGTAAATCTCATCCAGCTCAGGGATTTCTCTATTTTCACTTTCCAGAATTGCTAATACCTCCTCCTTGTGAATGCCAATCCTATCCAGTCCAGCAACTGCAAACTCCATTTGCAATTTCTTGCCCCACGTCTCCAGCTGATCAAGCTACTGCTGCAATTTCTAATAACCTTCCTCACGGTCCACGATTTTAGTGTCATCTGCAAACTTACTAATCATGCTTTGAACACTCTCATCCAAATCACTGACGTAGACAACAAACATTAATAGGCCCAGAACAGACTCCTAAGGCACTCCACTAGACACAGGTAACCAGTCTAACAAAGATCCCTCCACCATTACCCTCTGCTACCTAGCATCAAGTCAATTTCATATCCAATTTGCTAGCTCGCCCTGGATTCCATTTGAACTAACCATCTAGAACAGTCTACCATGTAGAACCTTATCAAAGGCCTTACTGAAATCCATATAGACTACATCTACTGTCCTGCCTCATCAACCTTCCTGGTCACTTCATCAATGAACTCTCACAAATTTTTGAGGCATGATCTCCCACTCACAAAGCCATGCTGACTACTCCTAATCAAATACTGTCTTTCCAAATGGATGTATATTTTATCTCTCAGAATCTTCTCAACCTACTTACCCCCAACAGACGTTAAGCTTACTGGCCTATAATTCCCAGGCTTTTCTTTGCAGCCCTTCTTGAAGAATGGCACAAAACTAGCTACCCTCCAGTCGTCCAGGACCTCACCTGTGGTTAACATTGATGCAAAAATATCAGTAAGGGCCCCCGCAATTTCTTCTCTAGCCTCTTGCAGTGTTCTTAGATATAACTGGTCAGGACCAGGAGATTTATCCACCGTCATACATTCTAATACACCCAACACCTTCTCGACTGTGATACGGACTGTCCCCAAGATATCACTGCTAACTTCTCCAAGTTCCAAAATCTTCATGCCGTTCTCCATCATAAACCAGCGGAGAAATATTCATCGAGGACCTCGCCCAACTCCTGCGGTTCAACATATACATGTCCACTTTGGTCCCTGAGGAGTCCTATTCTCTCTCCAATTATTCTTTTACCTTTTAAAAACCTTAAAAAGTACCTCGTTGGATTCACTCTAATATTCTCAGCCAATGCTATCCTGTGCCCTCTTTTCGCCCTCCTGATTTCCTTCTTCAGTAAACTCCTGTATTCCCGATAAACCTCCAGGGATTCCTTTGATCCTAGCTGCCTATACCTGAGCCACACTTCCTTCCTTTTTTCTGGTCAAGGCCTCAATATGCCTTGTCATCCAGGGTTCCCTATTCCTGCCAACCTTCCCCTTCACCCTCACAGAAATATATAGACCTTGAACTCCAGCTATCTCACTTGTGAAGACTTCCCACTTGTCAGAGGTCACTTTGCCTGCAAACAAACTACTCCAATCAACACCTGCAACCTCCTGTCTAATTCCATTGACATTTGTCTTGCCCCAGTTTAGGACCTGAATCTGTGGACAAGTCTTCTCCATCCCCATAACTATTTTAAAATTAATAAACCGATGGTCACTCATCCCAAACTGCTCCCCCAACATTCACCTCCATCCCCTGTCCTGCACCTTTGCCCAAGAGTAGGTCGAGTTTTGCCCCTTCCCGAGTAGGACCCCCTATATAATGCTTGAGGAAACTTTCCTGAATGCACTTAACAAACATAAGCCTATCTAAGCCCTTAATTCTCTGGCAGTCTCAGTTTATGTTAGGAAAATTAAAATCTCTTACTATGGCAACCCTATTTATCCTGCAAGTTTCCCCAGCCTCCCTGCTTATTTGTTCCTCTCATTCCCTTTGACTATTTGGGGGGCTGATAGTACAACCCCAATTATGTCATCATCCCCTTCACATGTCAAAGCTCCACCACAAAGCCTCACTGGATGCTCCTTCAGTTTTTTCATCTCTGATTACTGCTGTAATACTCACCTTAATCAAAGTGCAACATCCCCTCCCCTCCTTCCACCACCCCTGTCCTGTGTAAAGCACCTGTATTCTGGCACAGGTTATAGCCATGTTTCTGTAATGGCTATAATATCCCAATCCCAAATACCTATCCACATCCTGAGTTCATTGGCCTTACCTGTCAGCCTTTTGGCATAGAAATAAATGCAATTTAATCCAACAGGCACTCTTTGCTCCCAGTCTTGTTCTAACCTGACTTGTCTCTTCAACTTACTTTTTCTAATTACTGTATCTTTGGAGCATTGCATCTGCCTCCCTCCTGTTGAGGATCCCAACCAACTGCCAGTTTAAACTCTCCCTTGCAGCACTAGCAAACCAGGTCACCAAGATATTGGACACCCTCCAGTTCAGGTGCAACCCATCCACCTTGAACAGGTTACCCTGCCACAGAAAAGATCCCAATGATCGAAAACTTTGAATCCCTGGCCCCGCACTGATTCTTTAGCCAAGCATTCAACTGTCATATCCCCCTACCCTCACTAGCACATGGCACACTAACAAGGTCCTGGTTTTTAACATTTTCCTAGCTCTCTATAATCACTCTGGAGGACCTCATCCCTATTTCTATTTATGTTATTTGTGCCAACGTGCACAATGACTTCTGGCTGCTCACCATCCCCCTTAACAATGTTGTGCAGCCGCACTGAGACATCCTGGACTCTGGCAACTGGGAAGCAACACACCACACTGGACTCCCATTTGAGGCCACAGAATAGAACACAGAACAATACAGCACAGTATAGGCCCTTTGGCCCACGATGTTGTGCTGAGCATTTATCTTAATCTAAGATCCAACCTAACCTAAACACCTCTCAAATTACTGCCATCCATGTGCTTGTCCAGCAGTCGTTTAAATGTTCCTAATGTCTCTGACTCTACTATCACCACTGGCACTGCATTCCACACACTCACCACTCTCTGCATAAAGAACTAACCTCTGACATCCGCCCTGTATCTTCCCCACTCACCTTAAAATAAGGATCCCTCGTGACAGCCATTTCTGCCCTGGGGAAAGGTCTCTGGCTATCTACTGCACCCATGCCTCTCATTACCTTGTACACTTCTTGTCAAGTCACCTCTCTTCCTCCTTCTCTCCGGCATAAAAAGCCCTAGCTCATTCAACCAATCTTCATAAGACAAGCCCTCCAATCAAGGCAGCATCCTGGTAAATCTCCTTCTCACCCTTTCTAAAGCATCTAAATCCTTCCTGAAGAAGGGCTTATGCCCGAAACGTCGATTCTCCTGTTGCCTGACCTGTTGCGCTTTTCCAGCAACACATGTTTCAGCTCTGATCTCCAGCATCTGCAGTCCTCACTTTCTCCTAGTTGATTTCAACCTACTGCGAATCCTCTTGCAAGGATGCCTTCCTTGAAGAAGCTCTCCTCCTCCCTGTACCTTCCTGAAGAAGGGCTTATGCCCGAAACTTCAATTCTCCTGCTCCTTTGATGCTGTCTGATCTGCTGCGCTTTTCCAGCAACACATTTTTCACGCCTTCTTAACAACCCTATTTACTTGGGTGGCAACTTTGAGGGATCAATGCATTGGACCCCAATATCCCGCTGTTCCTCCACACTGGAAGAATCCTGTCTTTAACCCTGTATTCAGCATTCAAATTCGACCTTCCAAAATGAATCGCTTGGCATTTATCAAAGTTGAACTCCATCTGTCACTTCTCAGCCTATCTCTGCATCCTGTCAATGTCTTGTTGCAGCCTGCAACAGCCCTCGACAACATCTACATCATCACCGACCTTTGTGTAATTGACAAACTTACTAACCCACCCTTTCACTTCTTCATCCAAGTCATTTATAAAAACTACAAAGAGCTGAGGCCCAAGAACAGATCCTTGCCGGACACCACTGGTCACCAACCTCCAGGCAGAATGTTTTCCGACCACTATCACTCGCTGTCTTCTTTTGGCCAGCGAATTCTGTATTCAGACAGCCAAATGTCCCTGTATTCCAAACGTCCTAACGTTCGGAATGAGCCTACTGTGGGGAACCTTATCAAATGCCTTACTGAAATCCATATACACCATGTCCACTGCATGACATTTGTCAACTTGTCTCATCACTTCCTCAAAGACCTCAATAAGGCTTGTGAGGCATGACCTGCCCCTCACAAAGCCATCTGACTACCTTTAATCAAACTATACACAGTTTGGCACAGTTTGGGCAGCATGGTGGCACAGTGGTTAGCACTGCTGCCTCACAGCGCCAGAGACCTGGGTTCAATTCCCACCTCAGGCGACTGACTGTGTGGAGTTTGCACATTCTCCCTGTGTCTGCGTGGGTTTCCTCCGGGTGCTCCGGTTTCCTCCCACAGTCCAAAAATGTGCAGGTTAGGTGAATTGGCCATGCTAAATTACCCGTAGTGTTAGGTGAAGGGGTAAATGTAGGGGAATGGGTCTGGGTGGGTTGTGCTTCGGCGGGTCGGTGTGGACTTGTTGGGCCAAAGGCCTGTTTCCACACTAAGTAATCTAATCTATAGTCATAAATCCTATCACTCAGAATCCTTTCCAGTATCTTGCTTACCACAGACATAAGACTGACTGGCCTGTAATTCCCAGGGATTTCCCTATTCCCTTTCTTGAACAGAGGAACAATATTCGCCTCCCTCCAATCAGCTGATGCAAAGATCATCTCCAGAGGCGCAGCAATCTCATTCCTCACTTCACAGAGTTCCCTTGGATATATCTGGTCCGGCCCTGGACACTTATCTGTCCTGATGCTTCCCAGAATTTCCAGCATATCCACTTTCTTAATAACAAACTGTTCAAGCCTGTTAACCTGGTCCACAATGTTCTCACTATCAACAAGGTCCCTCTCTCTAGTGAATACTGAAGCAACTACCTCATTTTGGGTCTCCGCTATCTCTTCAGACTCCAGACACAAGTTCTCACCACTATCCCTGATCGGCCATATCTTCTCACTGATTACTCTATTATTCCTCACCTAAGTGTAGAGCACCTTAAGGTTTTCCCTAATCCTTCCCGTCAAGGCTTTGTGTCCCCTCTTTGCTCTCCTCAGTCTATTTTTGAGTATGCTCCTATTCATCCTGTAATCCTCTAAAGCTATGCCAGATCCTTGCTTCCTCAACCTGAAGCAAACTCCCCTGCTCTTTCATCCAAGACTCCTTCACCTTACCGTTCCTTGTCTATCTCAGCGGGACAAAGTTATCAAACACTCCTTAACATGTGCTCCTTAAACAGCCTCCACATTTCTGTTGTGAATTTCCCATAGAACAATTGTTCCCAATTTATACTCCACAGCTCCTGTCTAACAGCAGTATAATTTTCCCTCCACCAATTAAGTACCTTCCCATACTGTCTGTTCCTATCCCTCTCCATGGCTATGGAGAAGGTGAGGCCATTGTGGTCACTGTCACTGAAATGCTCTCCTTCTGAGAGACCTGACATCTAGCCTAGCTCATTGCCTAGCACCAAGTTCAATATAGACTCGATCAGAGACCTCCCGGACAGTGGCACCTGGGAGGCAACATACTTTCCGACAGTCCCACTTGCATCCACAAATCTCCTAGGTAAAAACAATGACTGCAGATGCTGGAAACCAGATTCTGGATCAGTGGTGCTGGAAGAGCACAGCAATTCAGGCAGCATCCGAGGACAGGCCTGTCCTCGGATGCTGCCTGAATTGCTTTGCTCTTCCAGCACCACTGATCCAGAATCCACAAATCTCCTGTCTATTCCTCTAAGTATTGAGTCTCCTACCACTAGCACTTGTCTATTCTCCCCCCTTCCCTTCTGTGACACAGAGTCAGAGACCTGGCCACTGTTGCTTTCCCCTGGCTGGTCATCAACCTTCCCCCACCTGCCCAGTGTCAAAAATGGTATACTTATTATTGAGGGGAATGACCACAGGAGATCCCTGCACTATCTACTGGTTCGCTTCCAGTCCCCTGACTGTAACCCATCTATCTTTTTCCCATACCTGAAATTAGACTATCTCCCTGTAACTCCTCTTCTGGGTAATTCAAGATGGAGGACAGGAAAAATTTCTGGCTGTAACAGCTGCTCCTTTTTTGAGATATTTTAGGTGCTGGAGGTGATTTCCTCAAATTCCAGGAGCAGTATTGACTGTTTTATATGCTGTTGCATTGTTTTGGAATTTTGAAAAAACAACAGCTGTTTCAAAATGGAGAAGAACAGACAACGGAAGCACATGGTGAGGTCAGTGCGAGAGAGAGAGAAAGAGGAAAAACTCACACCAGAGTGCACCTGCACAGTTACTGACTTTGCCGTTTGAATTCACGTATCGCTGGACATCGGAGTGCGTCTGGGAAAATTAACTAACAGTGAAATTCACAACTGATCTTGGAGGAACGGTTTGGGCAAAGTTCACAGCACAGAATCATATACGTTAATTGTTGTTTTAAGTGGCCTACAGAAAGTCTGCAGTAGTGAGTAGAGTGGGTTCTTTCTTGATTTTTATTTTAGATATATCTCTTGATTAAACTTAAAATATAAGCAATAACTATTAAACTATTAATTCTGGGGCAGTGTTTCATAGAGGAATAAGACAGTGGTTATTTTCTGCATCTACAGATTGTGAAGGAGCAAAAATGGTCTTTAATAGAGTGATATGTACTTCCTGTCAGATGTGAGAGTTTAAAGAGAGTTTAAGGGTTACTGCAGATTATATCTGCCATAAAGTCTCTAGGTTGCGAATCTTATCAGATCGAATAGAGCAGTTGGAGACACAGTTAGAAGCAATGAGGAATTTGCAACAGCCCTTCTTCAGGAATTCCCGAAACGTCGATTCTTCTGTTCCTTGGATGCTGCCTGACCGGCTGCGCTTTTCCAGCAACACATTTTCAGCTCTGATCTCCAGCATCTGCAGTCCTCACTTTCTCCTCTTTTGTGGATATACCCATTTCAAACAGATATGCTGTTTTGGAAAATGTAAGAGATGATCGATTCACAGGGGAACATAGCATGAACAGGCAAGTTTCTAGTATTGAGACTGGCTCTAATGCAACAAGGGGTACATCGGGTTCCAAGAGATCAATTGTGTTACAGGATTGTTTAGTCCGAGATACAGACAGACGTTTCTGTGGCCAGCAGTGAAAAGGCAGAATGGTGTGTTGCTTCCCTGATACCAGGATCAAGGACATTTCAGAGAGGGTGCAGAATGTTCTCAAGGGGGAGAGGGGCCAGCAAGAGGTCATTGGTTCTAATGTGGACAACGACATAAGAAGGGAAAACGTTGAGATTACAGACAGTTAGGCAGGAATTTAAAAAGGAGGTCCTCGAGAGTAGTACTATCTGAAACACTCCTGGTGCTACGAGCTAGTGAGGGCAGGAATAGAAGGATAGAGCAGATGAATGCATGGCTGAGGAGCTGGTGTATGGGAGAAGGATTCACATTTTTGGATCATTGGAATCTCGTTTGGGGTAGAAGTGACCTGTACAAGGAGGACGGATTGCATCTAAATCGAAAGAGGACTAATATACTAGCAGGGAAATTTGAAAGAGCTGCTCGGGAGGATTTAACCTAGCAAGGCTGGGGGGGTGGGACTTAGGGAGATAGTGAGGAAAGAGATCAATCTGAGACTGGTGCAGTTGAGAACAGAAGAGAGTCAAACAGTCAGGGCAGGCAGGGACAAGGTAGGACTAATAATTTTTTTTAAGATTACTTACAGTGTGGAAACATGCCCTTCGGTCCAACAAGTCCACACCAACCCTCCAAATAGCGACCCACAAAGACCCATTCCCCTACATTTATCCCTTCACCTAACACTATGGGAAATTTAGCATGGCCAATTCACCTAACGTGCACATTTTTTGGACTGTGGGAGGAAACCGGAGAAACCAGAGGAAACCCATGCAGACACGGGGAGAATGTGCAAGCTCCACAGACTGTTGCCTGAGGCGGGAATTGAACCCTGGTCTCTGGCACTATGAGGCAGCAGTGCTAACTACTGCTGTAAGTAATCTAATTATTAGTCTGGCGGCACGGTGGCACAGTGGTTAGCACTGCTGCCTTACAGCGCCAGAGATGCAGGTTCAATTCCCGCCTCAGGCAACCGTCTGTGTGGAGTTTGCACATTCTCCCCGTGTCTGCATGGGTTTCCTCCGGGTGCTCCGGTTTCCTCCCACAGTCCAAAAATGTGCAGGTTAGGTGAATTGACCATGCTAAATTGCCCGTAGTGTTAGGTGAAGGGGAATGGGTCTGGGTGGGTTGATCTTTGGAGGGTTGGTGTGGACTTGTTGGGCCGAAGGGCCCATTTCCACACCATCAGTCATCTAATCTAATCTAAATTAAACTGCATTTATTTCAATGCAAGGGGCCGAACAGGGAAGGCAGATGAACTCAGGGCATGGTTAGGAACATCGGACTGGGATATCATAGTAATTACAGAAACTTGGCTCAGGGATGGGCAGGAATGGCAGCTTAATGTTCCAGGATACAAGTGCTACAGGAAGGATAGAAAGGTAGGTGAGAGAGGAGGGGGAGTGGCATTTTTGATAAGGGATAACATTACAGCTGTGCTAAGGGAGGATATTCCTGGAAATATATCCAGGGAAGTTATTTGGGTGGAACTGAGAAATAAGAAAGGGATGATCACCTTATTGGGATTGTATTATAGACCCCCCCAATAGTCAGAGGGAAATTGAGAAACAAATTTGTAAGGAGATCACAGCTACCTGTAAGAATAATAGGGTGGGTATGGAAGGGAATTTTAACTTTCCAAACATGGACTGGGGCTGCCAGAGTGTTATGGTTTTAGATGGAGAGGAATTTGTTAAGTGCGTACAAGACAATTTTCTGATTCAGTATGTGGATGTACCTACTAGAAAAGGTGCAAAACTTGACCCACTCTTGGGAAATAAGGCAGGGCAGGTGACCGAGGTGTCACTGGGGGAACACTTTGGGGCCAGCGACCATGATTCTATTCGATTTAAAATAGTGATGGAAAAGGATAGAGCAGATCTAAAAGTTGAAGTTCTAAATCGGAGAAAGGCTAATTTTGACGATATTAGGCAAGAACTTTCAAAAGCTGATTGGGGGCATATGTTTGCAGGTAAAGGGACGGCTGGAAAATGGGAAGCCTTCAGGAATGAGATAACAAGAATCCAGAGAAAGTATATCCCTGTCAGGGTGAAAGGGAAGGATGGTAGGTATAGGGAATGCTGGATTACTAAAGAAATTGAGGGTTTGGTTAAGAAAAAGAAGGAAGCATATTTGAGGTATAGACAGGATAGATCGAGTGAATCCTTAGAAGAATATAAAGGCACTAGGAGAATACTTAAGAGGGAAATCAGGAGGGCAAAAAGGGCACATCAGAGCGCTTTGGCAAATAGAGTTAAGGAGAATCCAAAGGGTTTTTTAAAATATATTAAGGACAAAAGGGTAACTAGAGAGAGAATAGGGCCCCTCAAAGATCAACAAGGCGGCCTATGTGTGGAGCCGCAGGAAATGGGGGAGATACTAAACGAGCATTTTGCATCAGTATTTGCTGTGGAAAAGGATATGGAAGATATAGAATGTAGGGATGAATGATGGTGACACCTTGCAAAATGTTCATATTACAGAGGAGGAAGAGCTGGATGTCTTGAAATGGGTAAAGGTGGATAAATCCCCAGGACCTGATCAGGTGCACCCTAGAACTTTGTGGGAAGCTAGAGAAGTAATTGCTGGGCCTCTTGCTGAGATATTTGTATCATCGATAGTCGCAGGTGAGGTACCGGAAGTCTGAAGGTTGGCTAACATGGTGCCACTGTTTAAGAAGTATGGAAAGGACAAGCCAGGGAACTATAGACCAATGAGCCTGACGTCAGTGGTGGGCAAGTTGTTGGAGGGAATCCTGAGGGACAGGATGTACATGTATTTGGAAAGGCAAGGACTGATTAGGGATAGTCAACAAGGCTTTCTGCATGGGAAATCATGTCTCACAAACTTGATTGAGTTTTTTGAAGAAGTAACGAATAGGATTGATGAGGGCAGAGCAGTAGATGTGATCCATATGGACTTCAGTAAAGCGTTCGACAAGGTTCCCCATGGGAGACTGGTTAGCAAGGTTAGATCTCACTGAATAAAGGGAGAACTAGCCATTTGGATACAGAACTGGCTCAAAGATAGAAAACAGAGGTTGGTGGTGGAGGGTTGTTTTTCAGACTGCAGGCCTGTGACCAGTGGAGTGCCGAAAATGTGTTGCTGGAAAAGCGCAGCAAGTCAGGCAGCATCCAAGAAGCAGGAGAATCAACGTTTTGGGCATGAGCCCTTCTTCAGGAAGAAGGGCTCATTCCTGAAGAAGGGCTCATGCCCAAAACGTCGATTCTCCTGCTCCTTGGTTGCTGCCTGACCTGCTGTGCTTTTCCAGCAACACATTTTCAGCTCTGTCTCCAGCATGTGCAGTCCTCACTTTCTACCAGTGGAGTGCCACAAGGATCGGTGCTGGGTCCTCTACTTTTTTGTCATTTTTATAAATGATTTGGATGTGAGCGTAAGAGGTACAGTTAATAAGTTTGCAGATGACACCAAAATTGGAGGTGTAGTGGACAGCGAAGAGGGTTACTTCAGATTACAACAGGAACTTGACCAGATGGGCCAATGGGCTGAGAAGTGGCAGATGGAGTTTAATTCAGATAAGTGTGAGGTGCTGCATTTTGGGAACGCAAATCTTAGCAGGACTTATACACTTAATGGTAAGGTTCGAGGGAGTGTTGCTGAACAAAGAGACCTTGGAGTGCAGGTTCATAGCTCTCTAAAAATGGAGTCACAGGTAGATAGGATAGTGAAGAAGCGTTTGGTATGCTTTCCTTTATTAGTCAGAGTATTGAGTACAGGAGTTGGGAGGTCATGTTGCAGCTGTACAGGATATTGGTTAGGCCACTGTAGGAATATTGCATGCAATTCTGGTCTCCTTCCTATCGGAAAGATGCTGTGAAACTTGAAAGGGTTCAGAAAAGAGTTACAAAGGGTGTTGCCAGGATTGGAGGATTTGAGCTATAGGGAGAGGCTGAACAGGCTGGGGCTGTTTTCCTTGGAGCATCAGAGGCTGAGGGGTGACCTTATAGAGGTTTACAAAATCATGAGGGGTATGGATATGGTAAATAGGCAAAGTCTTTTCCCTAGGATGGGGGAGTCCAGAACTAGAGGGCATAGGTTTAGGGTGAGAGGGGAAAGATATAAAAGAGATCTAAGGGGCAACATTTTCACACAGAGGTTGGTACATGTATGGAATAAGCTGCCAGAGGAAGTGGTGGAGGATGGTATAATTGCAACATTTAAGAGGCATTTGGATGGGTATATGAATAGGAAGGGTTTAGAAGAATATGGGCCAGGTGCTGGCAGGTGGGACTAGATTGGGTTGGGATATCTGGTCGGCACGGACAGGTTGGACCAAAGGGTCTGTTTCCGTGCTGTACATCTCTATGACCTTATGACTCTCTATTACCCCCTCCACCTCCCGAATGATCCGAAGTTCATTCAGCTCCAATTCCCTAATGCAGTTTCCGAGGAGCTGGAGTTGGGTGTACTCCCTGCAGATGAAGTCAGTGGGAACACTTACCTCCCATCCATTCTTACTGTTCTAAATTCAACAAGACACTGTTGAAAAAAACTAGTAACCTTACCAAATCATTTTTTTTGGTTAGAGGAGGAGGAAGGTGGGTGGGAAGCACTACCTAAGTGGGAGTTTCAGGTAAAGCAACCATGTAAATATATTACCTCACTATTAAAAATCACACAACACAGGTTATAGTCCAACAGGTTTATTTGGAAGCACTAGCTTTCGGAGCGCCGCTTCTTCTTCAGGGTGATTGTGGAGTAGGACTATAAGACTTTATAGCAAAAGATTAGTGTCATGCAAGTAAAATGATATATTTAACAAACCTTGATTGTTGTTAAGTCTTTCATCTTTTAGAATGAGTTACAGGTTTCGGTTCATTCATATGTAAATCCCAGAAATCCTTTTAAGTCATGTTCTCAAGGTAAGTTAAGGTTTTATCATAAAAAGGTTTGTGTGTGCGCCTTGAGCACTTCAGGTGTCCATCACGTTCCTCCTCATCTGAACAGATCCTGTGTGTGCATAGGGCTTGTGCATAGGGGATGGCTGTTTTAACATGTTTAGGGTGGAAGCTAGAGAAGTGCAGCATCATCAGGTTATCCATAGGTTTGCAGCAGAGTGAGGTGCTGAGGTGCCCATCCTTGATGGAGATGCATGTATCCAAGAATGAGACATATTAAAGAGTAGCCCATGCTAAGTCCGTGATTGGATTAAACTAGTTGATATCACTGTCTATTTGTTTCAGGGACGCCTCGCCACGGGTCCAGAGGAAGAAAATGTTGTCAATACATGTATTGTATAGTATTGGTTGGAGGTTCTGTGCAGCAAAGAAGTCTTGTTCGAACCTGGGCATGAAAATGTTGGCAAAGTGGGGTGCAAGTCTGGTCCCCATGGCTGTTCAGTGTGTCTGGATGAAGAACTGGTTGTCAAAGGTGAATGCGTTGTGGTCGAGGATGAAGCAGATGAGTTGCAGGATGGAGTTTGGAGATTGGCAGTTGTTAGTGTTGAGTACTGAGGCTGTTGCCGAAATGCCGTCATCGTCGGGTATGCTGGTGTAGAGTGCTGAAACGTCCATTGTGATGTGCATAGGGGATGGCTGTTTTAACATGTTTAGGGTGGAAGCTAGAGAAGTGCAGCATCATCAGGTTATCCATGGGTTTGCAGCAGAGTGAGGTGCTGAGGTGCCCATCCTTGATGGAGATGCATGTATCCAAGAATGTTCCCAGTCCACGAGTGCTGAATTTCTGTAAGAAATCCATAGTGTCGCGACAGAAGTTGTAGGTGACAGAAGGATACGATGTTCAACTCATTGATTCCCAGTTCCGATGTGCCACTGCGAGAAACCGTAATGACCTCCTCAGGAGACAGACACCGGTTGCAACCGATAGGGTACCTTTTGTTATCCAGTACTTCCTGGGAGCCGAAAAACTACGCTTTGTTCTTTGCAGCCTGCAATACATTATCGATGAGGATGAGCACCTCGCCAAGACCTTCCCTATGCCTCCACTTATTGCATTTAAGCAACCGCCAAACCTTAAACACATCATTGTTCGTGGCAAACTGCCCAGCCTTTAGGACAACATCGACCACAACACTGTACAACCCCGAGATGGCAACCACTGCAAGTCTTGTTAGAGTGTCGACACAGATACCACCATTACACGTGGGGACACCACCCACCAAGTAGGTGACAGGTACTCATATTACTCAATATACGTTGCCTATTTCATATACTGCAGACAAATGTTGCCCCAAGGCATGATAGATTGGCAAGACCAAGCAGATGCTATGTGAATAGATGAATGGACACTGCACAACTAGATAGGGGTGCTACCTCCCAGTCGGGGAACACTTCAGCAGTAAGGGACATTCGACCTTGGATCTTCGGGTGACCATCCTCCAATGCAGACTTTGGGACAGGCAACAACACAAAGTGGTCGAGCAGAGGCTAATAGCCAACTTCAGTACCCATGGGGATGGCCTCAACCGGGACCTTGGATTCGTGTCACACTACAGGTGACCCCACTAAACACACACACTCGCTCTCTCTCTCTCTCTCTCTCTCACACACACACACACACACACGCAGACCCTCTCACATACACGCCCCCACATGCACCCTCACACAGGCTTATATCCCATCACACACTCACACACTTTACCAAGGTTGCACACACAAACTCTCATGCACACACTCTCTCTCCTGCACGAGCACACGTATAGGTCTATGGGGTAAATTTGTACTTGTATAGTTATATTTACAGATACATTCTATTTTGCTCAAAAAAATGCACAACCGGTAGGCATTCAATGCAGACAGTCAATCCATATAATACTTTGTAAATTCCACTTTGGAAATAGAAACAGTCTGAGTCAAGATTGGGATAAAGACAGACTCTGACCTCATAGCTTTAAGGCATTGTCTGAGATGTCACTTTTTAAAATATAAAACCTTTACTTATCTTGAGAATGTGGCTTTAAAGGAGGAGTTTTGGGATTTACATATTAATGAACTGAAACCTGTAACCCATTCTAAAAGATGAAAGACTTAACAATTGAGGTTTATTAAAAGTATCATTTTACTTTCATGACGCTGTGACTTACGGTCCTACTCCACAACCACCTGAAGGAGAAGCGGTGCTCCGAAAGCTAGTGGTTCCAAATAAATCTGTTGGACAATAACCCAGTGTTGTGTGATTTTTAACTTTGTCCACCCCAGTCCAACACAGCTTCTCCATATCATATTACCTCACTAACTCAGCAGTCTCATGTCCGTAACTGCTCAGCGTGCGCTTTGCCTACTTACGAGATAAGTTATTAAAGGATTAATTTACCTTCCAAGCAGCCTCCTGGCCCTTGCTCTCACCACTTCCGCTGCTGGTGCAAAATGGAGGCCGCTGATCCCACGAGGTAAGTTTTTAAAGGAGGAACATACCTTCCTGACAGCCTGCTAGTTCTCACTCTAACAGCTCCTGTTGCTGCTGCAAAAATCTCCTCTCTGTCCCCCTAACTATCGAGTCTCCTATCACTAAGGTCCTGTTTACCGTTACCCTTTCCCACTGTGCCCCAAAGCCAGCTGTAGTGCTACCAACCTGGCTACTGTTGCTTTTCCCTGAACGGTTACCACCCCCAACGGTATCCAAAACGGTGTACTTGTTTTCAAACGGAATGATAATCCAGGGGATTCCTACACTCTCTGCCTACCCCCTTTGTCTTTCCTGGTGGTCCCCCGCAACTCTCTGCCTGCATCTTATGTGTGACCACCTCAACAAAACTCTTATTGATAAAGTGCCCTGCATTTCAGATGATTCTGAGTACATCCAGCTCCAGCTACCTAACACAGTTTTCCAGGAGCTGCAGCTGGGTACACCCCCACACATGTCATCATCAAGGAAGATGGAGTCTCCCTGAGCTCCTACATACTGTAGGAGGAACATGGATTGAGATCCATTTGCCACTGATCAGCCCACTGACATCCCCCTGTAACCTAACGAACAAAGAACATAGAACATAACAGTGCAGTACAGGCCCTTCGGCCCTCGATGTTACGCCGCCCTGTCATACTAATTTGAAGCCCATCCCACCTACACTATTCCATGTACGTCCATATGCCTGTCCAATAACGACTTAAATGCACTTAAACTTGGCGAATCTACTACCGATGCAGGCAAAGCATTCCATACCCTTACTACTCTCAGAGTAAAGAAACTACCTCTGACATCTGTCTTATACCCATCTCCCCTCACTTTAAAGTTGTGTCCCCTCGTGTTTGCCGTCCCAATACTTGGAAAAAGGCTCTCCCTGTCCACCCTATCCAACCCTCTGATTATCTTGAATGTCTCTATTAAGTCACCTCTCAACCTTCTTCTCTCTAACAAGAACAGCCTCAAGGTCCTCAGCCTTTCCTCGTAAGACATTCCTTCCATACCAGGCAACATCCTAGTAAATCTCCTCTGCACCCTTTCCAAAGCTTCCACATCCTTTTTATAATGCGGTGATCAGAACTGTACACAATACTCCAAGTGTGGCCGTACAAGAGCTTTGTACAGCTGCAGCATAACCTCCTGGTTCTGGAACTCAATCCCTCTATTAATAAAGGCCAAAACACTATATGCCTTCTTAACAACCCTGTCAATCTGGGTGGCAACTTTCAGGGATCTGTGTACATGGACACCGAGATCTCTCTGCTCATCTGCACTCCCAAGAATCTTACCATTAGCCCAGTACTTTGCATTCCGATCACTTCGTCCAAATGCTATCAATCTTTCTCACTACTTAGCAATGCATTAAATTTTGTACAATCTGCGAATTTACTGATCAACCCTCCTACATTAAAGTTTAAAGCATTTATTAAAACCATTGAACACAGTTGAAAGCATTTACTTAGAATGCTACCTACATCCTCTGGCTCCATGCACAAATTATCACTTTGGTCCTTAGTGGGTCCAATCTTTCCCTTGTTATCTTTTTACTTTTAACGTACCTGTAAAACAATTTAGGATTTTCCTTTATCTTATTTAACAGCATCCTTTCATATCCCTTTTTCGCTGTCTTAATCTTTTAAATTCCCTTCTGCACACTCTATTTTCCTTTAGGGCTTCTGTTGTTTTGAACCATTGGGATGTGCAAAAAGCCTCCTTTCTCTCTTAATCGAATCCTTTTTATTCTCCGATATACAGGATTCACAGCATTTAATGGTCCCACCCTTTTTCTTTCTTGGAACATGTTTGCCTTGTAGTCTCCATATTTTCTTTTTGAATACATTCCACTGCTCTCAGATTTACCTGAACGTATCTGTACTCAGTCTTCTCTGGCCATACTGTATCTGAACTTATTAAAATCATCCTTCTTGAGAACTTTGATTTCAGTCTTCCATGTGGGACTCTCTCCTTTGCCATAACAATCTTGGATCTAATAGCATAATGATCGTTGCTTGTAAATACCTCTCCCACTGATAATTAAACTGGGCAAGCCATTGAAGTAATAAATTTAAGGTCCAGGATCACTTCCTCTTTTGTAGGACCTCATACATACTGGCTTAAAAAGTTGTCCTGGATGTATTTTACGAATTCCACTCCCTCAAAATCTTTCACATAATGACTACCGCAGTTAATTTAGGGAAAGTTGACATCTCCCACTATCACTTTTACACTTCACTGAAATTTGCCTACATATCTGCTCCTCTATTTCTCCTGACTGTCAGGAGGCCTTTGCATACTCCCAGCAATGCATTTGCTCCTTTTTGGTTTTTAAGTTGTATCAATATAGCTTCATTTGAGGTGCCTTCGAAGCTGTCATCCCTCCTTACTGCTGTAATAGATTCTCTGTTCAAAATTGCATCCTCCTTTTTTTACCTCCTTCCCTGTCTCACCTGACAGCCCTGTACCCTGAAATATTGAGTTGTCAATCCTGCCCCTCTCAAAACCAAGTCTCAGTGACAGCAAAAACATCACACATTCTTTTTTCATTTGTGTTTGCCTTCAACTCATCTGCCTCTCGTTCATCAGATTACTAGCATTAAAATAAGTATCATCTATCCTTGATTAATGCCGTTATGCCTTAACTGGCCCACAATGCCTATGCTTTCCTGACTCACTGACTTCTAATTTTGGCTGTTCATTCCCCTGTTGATCATTTTCTCAGGATCCCAGCCTCCTGCCAAGTTAGTTTAAACATCCCAACAGTACTAGTAAACTTCCCTGCAAGGATGCTAGTTCCATTCCTGTTCAGGTACAACCCATCTGCCTTGTACAGGTCCCACCACTCTCAAATACTGTCTCAATGTGCCAGACATCTAATGATCTCCCTCTTGCAGCATCTCTCAAACGACACATTTGTCTGGACTAACCTCCTACTCCTATACTCACTCGCACGAGGCACCAGAATTAATCCAGAGATCACTACCTTTTGGTTCCTGTTCTTTAATCTACTTACGACCTTTCAGGAGTTCATCCCTTTTCTACCTATGTTGTCGGCACCAATATGTACCACAACCTCTGTCTGTTTGCCCTCACCCTCCAATCATTCAGTGACATCCTTGACCCTAGTACCAGGGAGCCAACATACCATCCTGGAGTCTGTTTTGCGGTCACAGAATTGTCAGTCTGTTGTCCTTACAATTGAATCCCCTACCACTATAGCCTTGCCTCTCTGCTTCCTCCCCTTTTGTGCAGCACATTCACCCATGGTGCCGTGAAGTTAGCTCCCACTGCTTTCACCTGCACAGTCATCTCCTCCAACAGTATCCAAAAATGGTATATTTATTAGAAAAGTGTTTAGACACAGGGGGCTGCTGTACTACATGCCTTCCTCTACTGTACCTGGTGGTCAGCCACGCCCCCTCTGCCTATTCAATCTGCATCTGTGGCATGACCACCTCACTGAATAGGATTTCCATGCATTTCTCAGCATTGTGGACACTCCACAGCGAATTCACCTACAACTCCAACTCTGAAATGTGATTTGTCAGTAGCTGCAGTTTGACACATTTCCTATAATTTGTCACATATCATGTGAGGAGCAAGCTCTGCAGTCAAGACTTCTTTTAAGCTTGAGTAACTCTCTTTCCTAAAAAAAGGTTTGTGTAAGAATACTCTTAACTTACTTCCCTTACCCTAGCTGTACTTCCTTACTCTGCTTTGCTTACTTATATTCCTTCATTATATTGGCTCTAACTTTCATTTAATCCTGTTGTTTCTCAGTTAATTCCTTCTTCCAAAAAATATACAAATGTTTAAAATCACAAACCACCAACACACACATTCCTGTTTCAATTTGCTTTCCCAATCTGCAGTTCTCTGAAGCTGCAGCTGATCTCCCTACTCTCTGCTCATTTGAAGCTGAAGAATATATCGTTTCAAACTATAAGCCCTGGAAAAGACCACACAAACTATGAACGAGAAAATGCCATAAGACACTTCTTACTCCATGCACTGAAATCCTAGAGTGCTCTAAATTTCCAGTATCATCCATTCATTTGGGCTGTATCTCATTCTGGGTGTGCCTTCTCCAAACCTCTCGTGTGGAGAATAGTGATCTTCCCTTCTTCTTTCCCTTGGAATCCCTTATTTTCAGCCAAACAATGAGGAATAAACCTATTGGACCTATGTTACTATTCATCACTATATTAATATCATCCTTTATTAACAAAGCTACCCCATTTTCTATTCTTTTTTGCCTATTCTGCAATGTTAATTCCTCTTGAATATCTAGTTTCCAGTATCAACATTCCAATCCTCTCTAACATTTCGACATTTGCTGGCAGGGTATTTTATCGCTAGCTGTTTCACACTCAAGACTCAGTCTGTTCAAACCCCATGTCCATGGTGTAGGAATTCCTACAAAGTAAGTAGCCAAGGACTCAAAATTAGAAAGGGTTGGAAAGTGAGAGCTTAGTCAGTTAGGTTCAAGTGGCATTATTAGAGGAAGTCCTCAATGTCCTCTAGCACCACTGACAGTCAATTGCTGCAACAATCCAGAAAGTCACACCTTATGGTGCATGTGGAAAATCCAAGACATTACTAAAAGTCTCCTTATTTGAATCTCCAGGTAAACATTGCTGTTAATTATACCTTACACTTTCTTTGCCTGTGATGAACGTTGGCATGGCTGTGAGTGGGCTCCTTAGATCTTTCCTGATGTAGATCTTTTCTGTGGAAGCTGCACAGTTTGCTGGTTTCTCCCGTTGTGCCTCAATTGGTTTTCTCTCACACTGGACAGCTAGCATTAGAAGAAAAGTGACAATGTCATGAGTACAATAAGTAAGAGAACTCCATTTGTGGGGTGTGTGCTTTCAGTATATTCACCAACCTCTCTCTTGGCTTGATACAACTTATACAGCTGGATGGTTCTTACAGAATGATCAGTCCTGTGATTCTTTATAAATGACATGCAGTGTTCCTGACACTTGGGACATTTTCCCTGCTCTAGTGTCTCAGGTTCCTCTACTAATATGGACAGACAGCTTTGAAAAGATTGAACAGAAGAATTAAACCTCATTTTTGGGAATGAGGTATGCCAGCTGGATCAAGTGATAATATAACTGAATATAGAAGGCAGGAGACCAAGTGAAAAAGGAAAGAAGCAATGATAGAGTATAAAAAGAAACTAGCAGCTAACAAAACAGAATCCCAAAGTATTCTAAAGCTAAATAAAGGTAAAAGGATGGTAAAGAGAGGAGAACTGATTAGCAATCAAAAGGGAATTTCAGGGGCTTGGCTGAGGCATTACACTAAAAGTCTGCTTCTCTTTGTTGTCACACTCCCCCGACAATTCAAATACAATGTAACTCTCCCTGGCATCCCAGCTACAATATGGAACTCCATCAACACTTTGGCTCCAGTCCAAACCTCCCCTGGTTCTCCAGATACAGTCCAACTTTACCCTGGCACACCAGGAACAATGTAATACTTACATTCCATTTTCATTCCCATCTCCAAACATTTTTGAAGTCTGCAGAACTGACAGCGGTTACGATGATGCTTGTTGATGACACAGTCTCGACTGCTACGGCAGCTATATGTCAGATTTTTCCTTACGCTTCGCTTGAAGAACCCTTTACAACCCTCACAGCTGACTGCACCATAGTGACGCCCTTTAAAGGTAAAGGAGCATATTTAGGTATATTGTCAGATCTTGATGGGTGAGCTTAGTGTCTAACAGAATAAAATCAGTCGTCTCGAATAAAGCTCCCTCTGTTTTATGTTTCTGAAAATCGCACTTCAAAAATTATTAGCTGATCCCCACTTCTGGATATCCAAAGAATTGTATGTCAAAAACACTTTTCTCCACCTTAAGTTGTCACAAAGTATCCACAACCAATTAACTACTTTCAAAGTGATGTTATTGTTAGCCTGCTGCATTTTCTGTTTGTGAACAAGTCAATCTTACAAACAGATCATTTAAAAAAATTAATGCTAATTAAGCAATCAATATTGGTCAGTACAACGTACTGCACAATAGCTGGTATAAGTGATGTAGGGCTTGTCTCGGCTCCTGCCCGAAATGTTGACATTCCTGCTCCTCGGATGCTGTGCTTTTCCAGCACCACTCCAATCTGGACTCTAATCTCCAGCGTCTGCAGTCCTCACTTTTGTCTAAGATTCCAGAGACCTAGGTTAATGTTTTGGGACTTTGGATTCAAATTCCACTAGGGAAGATGGTGAAGTTTGAATTCAATTAATAACTCTGAAATTAAAATGCTAGTCCAATAGTAACTGTGAAACCAATGCTGATTGTCATAAAAACCTACGTTTCACAAATTTCTGAGGGAACAAAGTTAGCCATTTTCTCATGGTCTGGACATTAAGTGACTCCAGAATAGCAGCCATGTGTTTGATTCTTAAGTGCCCTTTGAAATGTCCTCGTAAGTCAATCAGTTGTTGTCCTAAACTGCTACAAAGTCTGATAAAAGGAATTAAACTTCTGCAATTAACTAAGTAAATATAGCTGTGTCAGCCCTGTAAAATCCTCTTTGTGAACGTCTCTGGCCTAATGGCAAAACTATCCAGCAGATTAATCAAGTAACAAACTGACACTGCCTGTAAGATCTGAGCTGATGAGTTCAATAATATGCCAGAAACCACCATCATCATCCTATGTCATGTCCAATGTGCAGAACAGACCCAGCATCTTTTCTGAACCCTTTCAATTTAACATCTTTCCTAGAGCAGGATGTTACAGGAACATACTATCCCTAAACTCTTGTCAACTCATTTTTGAAGGCCTCCCAATTTCCAACCATGCCTTTACCTGTGAACAGGCTCCCCCAATCAACTTTTGAATATTCCTGTCTAATGCCATCAAAATTGGCCTTCCTACAATTTAGAACTTTTAGATTAGGTCTACCCTTTTCCACAACTATTTTAAAGCTAATGGAATTATGATCATTTGCACCAATGTGCTCTCCCACTGACACCTCTTGACACTTACTCGGCCTTATTTCCCAAGATAAGGTCTTGTTTTGCTCCTCTTCTAGCATTGCATCCACATACTGAAGAAGAAAATTTTCTTGTACATACTTAACAAATTCCTCTCCATCCAAGCTCTTGACACTATGGCCCAGTCTATGTTTGGAAAGTTAAAATCCCTTACCATTGCAACCCTATTATTCTCCTTACATAATTGCTTCTCAATTTCCTGCTCACTATTGGGACGCTTATATTACGATCCCAAAAAGGTGATCATCCCTTTCTTATTTCTCAAATTCACTGGATGTTCTTCCAGGAATATCCTCGCTCAGTACAAGTGTAACGCTATCCTTAACAAAAAACACCCCACCTCCTAACCTTTCTATCGCATACATACCCTGGAACATTAAGCTGCCAGTTCTGTCCACCCGAACCATGTTTCTGTAATAGCTATGATGTCACAGTCCCATGCTCCCGACCATGCCCTCAGCTCATTTGCCTTACCTGTCAGGCCTCTTGCATTGAAATAAATGCAGTTTAATTTATCAATCTTACGTTGTTCTCCACCATGCTCTTGGCTGCCTTGACTATTTTAATTTGCTCCCCTTATCTAATGTACCAGCCTCAGACTTAGTTCTATGGGTCCCCACCTTGCCCCTTTCCAATTCACACGCAACCTGTCCTTCTTATACAGGTCACATCTAACCCAGAAGAGATCCCAATGGTCCAAAAATTTGAATTCTTGCCCTCTATAAAGCTCCTTAGTGTTATGTCAAAGGGTAAACCCTCCAGCTTAATTTAAACCAGCAACACAGAAAACATTTATCCCGTGCAGTAATCTGTGAAACTTCAAGAGGCCAAGAACTATTAAGTAAAAATTAACAGCTTTATTTCTTAAAGTATAACAGAGAATAATTAACTAACAACTATTTACAACTCCTTCCTATAACCTATCTTTTACTTTCCCTTCTATAATACTAGTCCGATAAAACCCCGGATTAAGATTTACTGAAAAATTCAAATTTCAAAACCAGCCAGCTATCGAACCTTCTCTTTGCAGATTTGCTCTCTAGGTCTGTGTCAATGTTTTTCTCTGTGCAAACTCCTTCTTGAAACAGATACCTTTCAGAGATTACTCGCAGCCTACATCTGTTGGTCTTTTGGTCAGTTGGTCCTCCCAACTGTTCAATTTTTCCCAGTCTTATACCCCCAAAGCATCGGATTGTGTCATTGGCTTTTAATATTGTCAACATACTAAATTCAAACTTGATTGAAGCTTGTTTTTTTTGGGTGTATAATTTAAATTAATTGGCCTAATTCAAATTTGTTCTTGTCTCCAGGCAACCAACTACCCGAGCTGCTGGACAACATGTTACATTCGATCTAATTCAGAACACTTGGTGCTATCAGGTAGCTCTGCAAGCTTTTAACTCTCTTAAAAAAGTACAGTACACATACATCTTCATAACATTAGCCACACATTCATCTGTCCCCATCCACCTATTCCTATTCTCACTAGCACATGGCACCAAGAGAAATCCAGATAATACTACCCCTGATTACCTACTTTTTAACCTGCCTAATTTCCTATATTCTCTCTGCAGAACTTCGACTCTTTTGCTACCAATGTTATTGGTACCAACGTGTACAATGACCTCCAGCTGGTCACTCTTCCTTTCCAATAATATTCTGTACACGCTTCGAGACATCTTTGACTCTGGCACTAGGGAGTCCACACACCATTCTGATTTCTCGCTGACAGCCACAGAAACCACTGCCTGTGTCCCTGGTGAGTGTCCCCTATCACAATTGATCACTTCACAATACAGACAGTCAGGGTACCAGTAACCCAGCTGTCAGTGCTATATTTCCCTTAGAGGCCATCCAATTACGGTACTGAAAATAAGAGATGGGGTTAGCCCAGGAGACTCCTGCACCATCTGCCAATGTCTCTTACCCTTCTTAACAATGATCCATCTAACTGAATATATCTGTGGTTTTTCTACCTTCCTGAAACTACCATCCAGCACACCCCTGGCTACTGTAAATTCCTCGCTGCCTCTAATTGCCGCTCCAACCAATCCATGTGATCTGATAGGATTTGCAAGCAAACATACTGCCTGCAGACACAGTCTATAGGAACATGTTTCCCACATCCTCCCCCTCACCTCCATCCAAGGCTCCAAATGATCCTTCCACATCTGACAATAACCTTACTGCAAAGGAAGAGTACATAACTATTAAAATCCATCTCTGTCTCTTTAACAAATTACAAACCCATAAAAATACCTAAAAGCACATACAATACTTTGCTCAAAAACTCAATGTCAGCACAGTCTTACTGCTCAAAACACTGCTATGGGATAAATATCTATCTTTTATATTAAAATTCAATCAAGAGACAGATCTCAGTAAAACATAAGTAACCTCCCCCTACTTGCTATTAAATCTTTTTAAAAAAAAAATCTGTAAATTTTATAAATCTTAAAATCAAACATTTAGCTGATCAGATTCTGAAATCATATTGATCTCTCCCAGGATCTTACTAATAAAATGCACAGAGGTGAGTTAAGGATTGGCTAACAGACACAAAGCAAAATAGTAATCAAAATGTCATTTTTGTGTTGACAGACTGTGACTATCGAGGTACTGCAAAGATTAATACTTGGGCCCTACTTACTGTGTGACTGGACAAAAAAACGGAAGATGGAATATAATGTGGAAAAACAGGTGGCTGTCCATTTTGGCAGGGTGAACATATGTGCAGAGCATTTCTTATATGATGAGTGATTGGAAAGCATAGATAAAGGAACCTAGGCGCCTTTGTTGATGAGCTTTGAAAGGCTAACATGCAGGTGCAGCAAGCTGTTAAGAACGCTAATGGAATGTTAACCTTTATTGTGAGAAGATCTGGAGTATAGGGTAGTGGAGTCTTGCTTCAGTTATGGAGCACAATGGTGGTTTTCTCATCTCTGGAAAGATTTTAGTGTCATAGAAAGGGAGTGTAGCACAGATTCACCAGACTTGCTCTGGCAGGAACAGCGATTGGGCAAACCAGGCTTGTATACTCTAGAGTTTCAAAGAATGAAAGGAGGGCTAACTGAAACCTTAAATACTTAAAAGGATAAATATAGATGTTTCCCCTGGTTAGCAAATTTGAAACTAGGGGGCACAATTTAAAAATAACGAGATGCCATTCAGAACCAAAGTAAGGAGAGTTTTTGTACTCAGAGGGCTGTGAATCTTTGGAATTCTCTACCATACAGGATTATGGAAATTCAATCTCTGAATGAATTTAAAGGAGAGGTTAACAAATTTACAATTATTAATGGTGTAAAGGACAGGGTAGGTAAAATGCAGGATCATATTTAATGTCAGAGCAGGCTTTATAAGCTGAACGGTCTTCTCTGTTTCTAAAGGATCATTCCCAAATGTCGGGATCTTTGGAAATGTAGAACTAATACATCAATTATATAACTAATCAACTATCAGAAGTAACCCTCAATACTAAAAGCGGGATTCAGTACTATTAATGCCATTGATAGTCAAGGAGTGCTAGATGGATTGTGTCTTGTTGGAGAACCTGGCACTCATGTTGTCAATGTTACTTGCAACTTGTCAACCCAAGGCTAATGCGCCCAGATCATTTTGTATTTGGGCCTGGACTGATTGACTACCTGAGGAGTCGCAAATGGTGAAGGGCTTTCCATATGAAGGGCTTTTGCCCAAAATGTCAATTGTCCTGCTCCTCGGATGCTGTCTGACCTGTTGTGCTTTTCCAGCACCACATTCTCGACTCTAATCTCCAGCATCTGCAGTCCTCACTTTCGCCGAGTCGCAAATGGTGCTAGACATTGCTCACGGATGATTAACATCGTCATTGCTGAACTTATAAAGGTCATTGAAGCAGTTGAAGATGGTTTGGCCTAGAACATTGCCGTGAGGAACTTCTGCAGAGATGCCACAGAGCTGAGTTGATTGACTTCCAACAATCGCAACTACCCCAACCAATGGAGAGTTTTTCCCTACTGTAAACTGAATCCAGTTTTTCTAGTGCTGCTGAATGCTATATTTGGTCAAATGCTGCTGTGATATCATGGGCAGTCAGTTCTGGAAGTCAGATCTATTGTTCATATTTGTACCAAAGCTGTAATCAGGTCAAGGGCTAAGTAGCCTTGATGGAAACCAAATTGAGTGTCAGTGAGTAGATTAGTCCTTTGCAACTGTAGCCTGATAGCACTATCAAGTTCTTTCAGCATTTCACTGAAATTCAACGTTAGTCTGATAGGGTAGTAATTGACTTGGTTGAATTTATCCTGCTTTTTTGCATACAGGACATACCTGCAAGTCTCCACATTGTTGTGTAAATGCTACTTTGGCATTGAGAGATGACTGGCTTGCTAGTAAATAGAGAGTTGGCATAAATGGATCTTGATCTAGTTGGCAGTTTGTAATGAATGTGCAATCGGTGCTGGGACTTCAACTTTTCACAATAAATTACTTGGATGAAGAGACCAAAAGTACAGTTGGCAACTTTGCTGATGACAAAGATAGTATGACATAAATGAAAGGACTCTCACGGAAGAGTCTAGGACCAGAAGACACAGTCTCAGAAAGTCTCTTTCTCAGAGGCTTCAGAGTCTTTAAAGCTCCTTGCCACATACATTGTGGGCCACAGTTCTTGTGTGTATTTAAGGCTGAGATAGATTCTTGATTAGTAGGGGAATCAAGGATTAACGGAAAAGGGTAGGAAAGTAGGCGTGAGTAATGTCAGATCAACCATGACCTTTTTGAATAGCGTAGCTGGCTTGAGGGGCCCACTCCTATTCTAAGTTCTTATGGTCTTAGGTAGGAAAGTAGGTTGTAAGAATGATACAAAGGGATTTAGATAGGTTAGGTGAGTGGGAAAAGATCTGGCTAATGGAGTATAATGTGAGTACATGTGAAGTTGTACATTTTAGCAGGAAGAATCAAGAAGAGAATATTATAAATTGTTAGAGATTGCAAACCCTCGGATACAGCAGGATCTGGCTGTCTTAGTACAAGAATCACAAAAGATTAGCATGCAGAAAGAATAGGACATCAGCAAAGCTTTTGATAAGGTCCCACATAGGAGGCTTTTAGCAAAAGTAAAAATCTTTGAAAGTTGCCACTCAGGTGGATAGAGCTTGTAAGAAGGCCTATGGTGTATTAGCGTTCATTAGCAGAGGGATTGAATTCAAGAGTCGTGAAGTGATGTTGCAACTGTACAGGACTTTGGTTAGGCCACATTTGGAGTACTGTGTGCAGTTCTGGTCGCCTCACTTTAGGAAAGATGTGGAAGCTTTGGAGAGGGTGCAGAGAAGATTTACCAGGATGTTGCCTGGAATGGAGAATAGGTCGTACGAGGATAGGTTGAGAGTGCTAGGCCTTTTCTCGTTGGAACGGCGAAGGATGAGGGATGACTTGATAGAGGTTTATAAGATGATCAGAGGAATAGATAGAGTAGACAGTCAGAAACTTTTTCCCCGGGTACAACAGAGTGTTACAAGGGGACATAAATTTAAGGTGAAGGGTGGAAGGTATAGGGGAGATGTCAGGGGTGGGTTCTTTACCCAGAGAGTGGTGGGGGCATGGAATGCGCTGCCTGTGGGAGTGGTAGAGTCAGAATCTTTGGTGACCTTTAAGCGGCAATTGGATAGGTACATGGATGGGTGCTTAAGCTAGGACAAATGTTCGGCACAACATAGTGGGCCGAAGGGCCTGTTCTGTGCTGTATTGTTCTATGTTCTATGTTCTAACCCCTAGGATCCAAGGAAATTTGTCAATTTGAATCGACAATTAGTTGAATGGCATCAACCAGAGGGGGATGGTTAAGAGGTGTTTTTTTTTCTGACTGAAAGTCTGTGTCCATTAGGGCCTCCACCGTTTGTGGTTTATATAAATGACTTAGACTTGAATGCAGAAGGACTGATCAGTTAAGTTTGCAGACGGTACAAAAATTGATACAAGGGAATATAAACAAGTTGGTCAAAGGGGCTAATCAGTGACAAATGAAATTTATTCTGGATAAATGAGAGGTCATGTACTTGGTCAGGACAAGGGCAAGGTAATACATGATGGACGGTAGGATCCTGGGAATCACTGAAGATCAAAGAGGAATTAGTGTGCACGTGGATAAAGTAGCTAAAATGACATAAGGGATTCTTGCCTTTATTAGTTGAAGCATAAAGCTTAAGAGAAGGGAGGTTATGTTGGAACTGTAAAAAAAAATTAAACCACAGCTATTAGGTGATACAATGTGATAGTACTGGAGAGGGTGCAGACAAGACTTAGTAGGATGTTGCACGGCTGGAGAATTTAGTTATGAACAGAGATTGGACAAACTGGAGTTGTGTTCCTTGGAGCAGAGGAGATTGAGAGAGAACATGAATAACATCCAAGAGAGGGCAGCAGAGAGCACTTCACTGAGGAGCACTCTCGGAGAGGAAGACATCCTCCCCTCTCTCCCAAATCCCCAACCACTGGTGTTAAGGAACAATAACCCTCAAAGGCTACGTTAGTAAAGGGACAAAGTTAGCAGTTAAGGCAGTGGTGTGCTCCCCATGCCAGACTAGTATCCCTGACAATCATGTCTGCAGGAAGTGTACTTCCTCATATACGCATTGCTTGGTTGGACAAGAGTGCCATAGACACTACTTATAGGGAAGTAGTCACACCACAGATTCAGTCAGGTAGTTGGGTAACCACCAGGAAAGGTAGGTAGTGGCAGCAGTCTCCTGTGGCAATCCCCCTTCTAACAGATATACCAATTTGGATACTGTTGGTAGGGGGAGAGCCTCTCAGGGGAGTAGAACAGCAGCAGCCAGGCTTGTGACACCACAAATGGCTCTGCGGTAGAGTAGAGTTGGGTGAGATACAAGTGAGCTATAGTAGGAGACTTGCTAGTTAGGACCTCAACACTTAGGACCTCAACACTCCAGAATGGTGTGATGCCTCTCTGGTGCCAGAGTCAAAAACATCTCTGAGCAGTGGCATGAAATTCTTAAGGGAGAGGGTGACCAGCCAGGGGTGCACATTGGTACCAATGACATAGGTGGAAAGAGGAACAAGGTCCAGGACCTCAAGGGTAGTTATCTCTGGGTTATTACCAGTGTCATGTGCTAGTGCTGCAAAAAGTACAAAGATAGGACAAACGAATGCATGGCTAAGGAGCTTGTGCAGGAGGCAAGGTTTCAGGTTCTTGGATCATTGGATCTCTTCTTGGGTGGGGGTGACCTGTACAAGAGGGATGGGTTTCACCTTAACTGGAGGGGAACCTCCGGTATCCTCGCATGGAGGTTTGCTAGCGATACTCAGGAAGGTTTAAACTAGAGTGGCAGTGGACTGCGAACCAGAGCAGCAGGTCAGCAAGTGGAAGGATTGAGGGGAAGATCGATGTTAAGACCAGAACCTCAGAGGATGGACAAGCAGAGACAGTAAATGAATACGATGGTACTAATAGGCTGAAGTTTGTTTATTTCAACACAAGGAGTATTATAGGTTAGGCAGATGAGCTTAGTCCCATGTACTGATCCAGGTTCTATGATATTGTGGCCATTACAAAAACTTGGTTGAGGGAAGGAAGGACTAGCTCCTCAACATTTCAGGGTCTCATTCTTTTTTTTACCTTCCTGTATCTCATCCAAAACAAAGAGGTGGAGAAGTTGGCATTACTAATCAGGGAGAATGTCACATCTGCAGTCAGAGGGGTCATATTGGAGGACTCATCCACTGAGAGAATATGAGTAGAGTTCAAAAATAGGGTTCAATTAGAGTCAGAGAATCATTGCGATTTACAGTACAGAAACAGACCCTTCGGTCCATGCCGACCAGCTATCTCAACCTGATCTAGTCCCACCTGCCAGCACCTGGCCCATATCCCTCCAAACCCTTCCTATTCATATACCCATCCAAGTGCCTTTTAGATGTTCCAATTGTACTAGCCTCCACCACTTCCTCTGGCAGCTCATTCCATACACCTACCATCTGAGTGAAGAAGTTGTCTCTTAGGTCTCTGTTATTTCTTTCCCCTCTCACTCTAAACCTATGCCCTCTAGTTCTGGACTCCCCCACCCAAGGAAAAGACTTGGTCTATTTATCCTATCCATGCCCCTCATGATTTTATAAACCTCTATAAGGTCACCCCTCAGCCTCCGACACTCCAGGGAAAACAGCCCTAGCCTATTCAACCTTTCCCTATAGCTCAAATCCTTCAACCCTGGCAACATCCTTGTAAATCTTTTCCGAACCCTTTCAAGTTTCACAACGTCTTTCCGATAGGAAGATCAGAATTGCACATAATATTCCAATTACTCTGATAGTACTATATTATTGGCCCCACATTAACCATCAAGACATTGAGAAGCAAATATATAGTCATATTTTGGAAAGATGCAATCACAACAGGGTTATCATATTAGGTAACTTTAACATTCCCAATATTGACTGGTATTCCCTTAGAGCAAGAGGCTTAGATGGGCAGAATTTGTTGAGTACATCCAAGAGGGTTTCTTGAAACAGTAATCCAACTAGAGGAGGGGCCATACTGGATCGTGCACAGGCTAATAAGCCAGGTCAGTTGACTGGCCTTCCAGTGGGAGAGCATTTTGGAAACAGTGATCACAACTCCCATGTTTTAAGATAGCCATGAGTAAGGATAAGTCAGGACCTTACGGGAAAGTACTAAATTGGGGGAGGGAAAATTACGTCAGTATTAGGAGAAGCTAAGGAGTGATCATTGAGAGGAGCTGTTATTGGGCAAGTCCACACTTGACACATGGGAGTTGTTTAAAGACCTGATCAGAATTCAGGACCAGCATGTTCCAGTAAGAAGGAAGGTCAAGATTGCAAGGTAAGGGACCCGTGGATGATGATGGAGGTTGTTAATTTAGTCAAAACTGAAAAAGAAGCGTCTTAAAGTTTAGGAAGCTAAATTTGGACAGGGCCCATGAGGGCTATAAGGAAAGCAAGAAAAGAACTCGAACAGGAATTAGGAGATCAAGGAGGGACTAGGAAAAGACCTTGGCAAGTAAGGTTAAAGGGAATCATACATAGATTCTATACATGCATAGATTCAAAATAAGAGGATAACTAGGGAGAAGGATGAAAGGACGGAACTTGTGCTTAGAGGCAGAGGATGTGGGCGAGATCCTAAATTAGTACCATGCATCGGTATTCACCCAGAAAGATAGAGAGAACAGTGAGATTTGTATGGAGCAGGCCAATATGCTGAAGCATTTTGAGGTCAAGAAAAAAGCAGTATTGAGTCTCTGGAAGAGTGGATAAGTCCCAAGGTCCCGATTGTATCTACCCCAGGTTATTGAGAGAGGAGATTGCTGGGGCCTTGACCAATATCTTTGCATCCCCGCTAGGCACTGGAGAAGTCCTGGCTCCGCCAAGTAACTAATGTCGTTCCTGTGCTCAAGAAGGGAAATCGGGATAATCCAGGAAACTATAGGCTGATGAGTCTCACATCCGTGGTTAGGAAAGAATTCTATTGGAGAGAATTTGTAGGGATAGAACTTACGCACATTTGGAAAAGCATGGCCTAATTAGGGACAGTCAGCAAGGCTTTGTGCAAGGCAGGTCATGTCTTACTAACTTGACTGAATTTTTCAAGGAGGTGGCAAAGATGATCAATGAGTCGGCTATGGGCCAAATGCTGGAAAATGGGAAAAGGTGGGTTTTTTTGACCAGCAGGGGTCTGATGGGTTGATGGGCCATTTACTATACTGTAGATCTCTAAGACAGTAATGCTCAAGAGAAAATTAATACAAAACTATCAATGCTATGCTCGTGTAGAGAGAGCTGGTGCGACCACATTTGGAATACTCTGTATATGGAAATGCATTGGAAGCCGTTCAGAGAAGATTTTCCTGGACAAATACAAGAGGGTTGTCTTCAAAGGAAAGCTTGGACAGGCTCATATACACTGAAGTTTTGAAGAGTTGGGGTGACCTTATTGAAAACTTTAAGATCCTAAGGGGTCGTTATTGGATGGATATGGAAAAGTGGATGTGGAAAGGATGTTTCCTCTCATGGGAGAATCTGGAACTCCGGGTCAAAGATTAAAATTAAGCATCGTCCATGTAAAACAAAGATGAGAATAAATTTCATCTCTTAGAGGGCCATGGGTCTTTGGAATATTTTCCTTAAAAAGTAGTAGACGCAGTGTCTTTGAATATTTTCAAGGTAAAGGCAATGGAAGATATCCAATGGAGCCACATCATATTAAATAGTGGAGCAGGTTCTACTCCTGTTCCCAGCTTGCGCGTTCACATGGAAAGAATAAAATCAGTCAAATGAATGCTGGGCTAAAAGGGCAGGTCAAAGGTTGGAACTGTGCAGCAAGTAATGTATCTTTTGAACCCTCAAGGCCAGTCCACTAACGACAAAGCACAAGCCAAGAGTATAATGGAATATTCTCCACCTATCTGGATGGGTGCAACTCCAATAACAATCAAGAACCTTAACACCATTCGGGACAAAGCACTACATTTATTTTCCATCTCACCTAACACCTTCAACATTCATTTCCTCCAGCACTAAAGTATAGCGACATATAAACCATCTACAAGATACATTGCATCAACTCAGTAAGGTTCCTTGGACAGTTTGCGATAAAATCCCAAACTCCCCCCGTAAGAGTACTGCGGGTCGACCTACACCACACCATTTGCAGCAGTTCAAGAAGGCAGCTCACCACCACCTTTACAAGGCAATAGAAATGGGAAATAAATGCTGGCCCAGACAGCAACATCCATGCCCCAAGAATTAATTTTTAAAAATCTGCTTATGATTTTGAACATATCTGCCCAATCTCCTCTCAGCCACCTGTTGGCTCCAGTGTTGCCAAGTTATCCATATAACTGAACCTCAGAATCAGTCTTCGCGAACTTTTCTGCACCTTCTTAAATACCCAAAGCTGGGGAACCAGAACGAGACATAATTCTTCAGTTTAAGCCAGTTCAATGTTTTGTAACGATTCACCATAACTTCCTTGTTTACACACCTTTATTTATAAAATTCAGTAGCCCATGTCACTTATGAAGCACTTTCTCAACTTTCCTGCCACCGTTATGCACCCAAATTCCCAAGTCTCTCTACTCTTGCACCTTTTATTCCTATTGCTTTTTTTCAATCTTCCAACCAAAATAAATCACTTCATGCTTCTGTGTATTAAACGCAATCTGCCATGTAGCTGTACATCCTACCAGTCTGGACTGCAGCGGTTCAAGAAGGCAGCTCGCCACAACCTTCTCAAGGGCAGTAAGGAATGAGCAATAAATGCTGAACCAGTCAGCGACACCCACATTCCACAGATCAATAAAAACTTCCAAGCTTTGTGTCACCTCAGAGTCATACAGCATAGAAACAAGCCTTTCAGCCTACTAAGTCAATGCAACCAGCAAACACCAAACTAAACCAATCCCATTTACCTGCACTTGGTCCATAGCTTACTATGCCTTGGCTAGGACCTTATTCAAATTATTCTCGAATTAGTATTTACCTGATGCTTTGTCTCCACACACAACACAGTTCTCGGCTGGCTGTGAACGTTGTACTTCTGTTTTTATTAACAGATGTTCTACCGCGTCTGTCACAATCTGGAAAGAGAAAAGTCAAAATATTAGTCACCAGGACAATTCATCAAAGCCCGATTGCTGCATCATATGCTCATGATATAACTCAAAGTTCAATCTTTTTATCCATTCATGACACTTGGGACTTACTGGATTGCCAACCATTTAACATCCATCTCTAATTGCCTTGGAGAAGGAGTGGTATGCTGCCTCCCCAACTTTTACAGTTTTTCAGTTGTAGGGAATGCCCATGATGTAGTTAGGGAGGCAGATCCAGGATTTTGATCCAGTGATAATGAAGGAACAGGGATACATTTTCTAGTCAGAATAGTGTGGGACTTGAAGAGGAAATTGCAGGTGCTGCTTTTCCCATGTATCTGTGGTCCTTGCCATTCTAGGTGTACTGGTCACAAGCTTGGAAGGCACTTTTGAAGGCATCTTGGTGACTTGCTGCAGTCCAGTTTGTAGATGGCACACATTGCCACTGTGTTGGAGAGATAGAACATTGTAACTGGTGGAGTGCCAATCAAATGTTAAGCTTCTTAAGTCTTATCAGAGCTGCACTCATCCAGGAAAATGGATAGTACATCACACTTCTGACCTGTCTTTTGTACAGACATTGAGAAGACAATACGCAAGTTACTTCCGAGCCTCTGACCTGCTCTTTAGCCACAGTATTTATACAGCTAATCCAGTTCAGTTTCTGGTCAATGGTAACCCTGACAATTTTGACAGTGTGGAATTTGGTGATGGCAATGCCATTGAATATCAAGAGGAGATGGTTGTATTCTATCTTATTAGAGATGGTGATTGCCTCGGACATGTGAATTAGTACTTGCCACTTAGCCCAAACCTGGAAATTGTTGATATTACTGCATTTAGACACAGATTGCTTCAGTGTTAATGAATGATGCTGAATATCGTGCAATCAGCAGCAAACACCCCCTACTTCTGATCTTGTGACGGAAAGAAGGTCATCCATGCAGTTGCTGAAGATGGATGGGCCAAGGATGCTGTTCTAAGGTTCTCATACAGTGGTGTCCTGGAACTGACCTCTGACAACCATAATCACCTTTCCTTTTCATTTGGTACAATTCCATTCAGTGGATTAAAAGTCGCAAACCAGAAAATTGGAAGCAATTTAGAATTCCATAAGATCATAAGACCATAAAACATAGGAGCAGAAGTTGGCCATTCAACCCATCTGCTTCACCATTCAATGACATCATGGCTGATCTGATAATCCTCCACTTTCCCTTACTGATTAAAAATCTGTCTATCACAGCCTTGAAAATACTTAATGACCCAGTCTCAACATCCTATTGTATCAAATCCCCTACGTATGTGTTTTAATAAGATTGCCTCTCATTCTGCTATATGTCAAGGAGTACAGGCCCAATCTACACAACCTCTTCTCGTAAGAATGTCCCTCCATACGTAGTATCAACCCAGTGAATCTCTTCTGATCTGCCCTCAGTGCCAGTACATGTTTCATTTGGTCAAGCGTTCACATTGTGGTCTAACTAATGGACTGTAAGAGTTTCTACATGTATGTAGAAATCAAAAGACTACTGAAAATCTCTTACCATTCTTCTGTTTCAGACTGTAACAGAGAAGAAGATGGCATACCATTCCTTCAAGAGAATCAAAGGCAGAGGTGAGGATAGTGGCCATCACTAAGGAGAAGATGCTGGAGAAGCTGAAAGGTCTGAAGGAGAATAAATCACCTGGACCGAATGGAATACACCTCAAAATTATAAAGGGAGTAAGCTGAGGAGATTGTGGAGGTGGTGATCTTTCAGGTATCACTGAAGTTGGGAAGGTTCCAAAGAAAATGGATAATGAAACACTCCCGTTTCAGAATGGACGGGGGCAGAAGACAAGCATTTATCAGCTAGTTAGCCTAACCTTGGTCATGGGAAAGATTTTAGCATTTATTATTCAGGATGAGATTGCAGAGTACTTGGAAGTGCGTGGTAAAGTAAGGCTGACAGATCACAGTTTTGTTACGGGGAGGTAATGCCTGACAAATCTGTTAGAATTCTTTAAGAAGGTATCAAGCAAGTTTGCAAAGCAGAGCCAGTGAGGTGACCTATGTGGATTTCCAGAAAGTTTTTGACAAGGTGCTGCACAGAAGATTGCCAAATAAGACTAGACCCATGGTGTAAGGAGCAAGGTACTGGCATGAATAGAGGATTACTGGAGTTCCATGAAGGTCAGTATTGGGATCACAACTATTCGTATTATACATTAACGATATGGACAAAGGAACTGATGACATTGTTACTAAGTTTGCAGTTGACACAAAAATAGGTGGAGGGGCAGGTTGTGTTGGGAAGCAGGGAGGCTACAGTAGCACTTGGAGATTGGACCAAAAAGCGGTAGATGGAATACAATGTGAGAAAGTGGGAGGTTATGCACTTTGGTTGGAGAAATAGACATGTAGACTATTTTATAAATGGGGAAAGGCTTCAGAAATCTGAAACACAAACAGACTTAGGTATCCTAGTTCAGGATTCCTTTAAGGTGAATATGCAGGTTAAGTTGACAGTTATGAAGGCAAATGCAATGTTACCATTTATTTTCAAAGAGCTAGAATACAAAAGCAGGCATGTACTAGTATAGGCTATGGTCAGACCACACTTGGAATATTGTGAGCAGTTTTGTGTCCCGTATTTAAGGAAGAATATAATGGTCTTGGAGGGGATCCAGAGAAGGCTCACAAAAATGATTCTGAGATAAAGGGCATGTCATATGAAGGGTAGTTGAGGACTCTGGGTCCATACTCCATGGAAATTAGGGGGATATGGGTGGGGAGTCTCAATGAAACTGACAAACTACTGAGAGTACTGGATACAGTGGTCTCGGAGATGGTGTTTTTAACTAACAGGAGAGACTAGGACCTGAAGGCACAACCTCAGAGTGAGGGCTGATCCTTTAGGTCTGAAATGAGGAGGAATTTCTTCAGGCTGAGGGTGGAAATCTGTGGAACTCATTGCCGCACAAGGCTGTAGCGGCCAAGTCACTGAGTATCTTTAAGACAGAGATAGGTAAGTTCTCGAATAGTAAGGAGGTCAAGGTTTGTAGGGAGAAGACAGGAGAATGGGACTAAGAAACATTATCAGGCATGATTGAATGGTGGAGCTTACTTGATGAGCTAAATGGCCTAATTCTGCTCTTAGACCTTATGGTTTAGGACTAAAAATGGGTTACCCTGGTATCATAGTCATACAAAATAGAAACAAATCCTTCAGCCTGATATAAGAACAACACACATTGAAAATAATAATAGGATTACACAAAGTCAACTGGGGAAAAGGAAATCATCTTTGACAAGCCAACTGGACATTTTTTGAGTATGGAATTAGTACAGTAGATGAGAAAAAATTGTGAATTTTGTTTATTTGGACTTTCAGAATGTTTGATGAAGTCCCACATAAGAGCTTAGTGTGCAAATCAAGGGATGTGAGAGTTATGGCAATATATTGGCATGGATTGAGAAATGGCTAGCAACCAAGAAACAGACAGTAAGAATAAATAGGGGTCAAAATGTCAAGATTGTCAAAAAGAGCGCGAGGAGTGAGATGAGAAGAATTCAGAGAGTTGTTAGGATTTGGAATGCGCTGCCTGGGAGACTGGTGGAAGCTTTTAAGGGTCAGCTAGATATATATTTGGAAGTGATGAATTTAGAGGGTTCCAGAGATTGGGCTGGAGAATGGAACTAGCTGGATATTCTTTCAGGAGCAGGTACAGACACGATGAGCCAAATGACCTCTTTCTAGACTATAAATTCTATAGTTCTGAGAAGGCCATTTTCAGAATGGAAGGCTGTGACAAGTTGGGCACTGCTAAGATCAATGCTTGGGCCTATTTACAATATATATTAAAAATTTGGATGAGGAAATCAAATATAATCTTTCCAAGTTTACTGATGACACAAAGCTAGGTGGAATTAAGAGCTGGTGATTTGGAGAAGTTAAATGCGTAGACAAATGGGTGGCAGATGCAATATCATGTGGATAAATGTAAAGTTGTCCATTTCAATAGGGAAAACAGAATGGCAGGACATTATTATCGTAGATTAAGAAATGTTGATTACAAATGGTCCTGAATCCTCTTGTACACCAGTCATCGAAAGCAAACATGAAGCTGTAGCAAACAGGAAAGCAAATGGTATTTGCCTTCACTACAACAGGATTTGAGTTCAGGAGCAAGAAAGCCTTAAAGCAGCTGCACAGGCTCTTTTCAGAGTAAGGAAAATCTTTCATAGACGGAGTATAGCCAAGGTTCACCAGACTAATTCCTGGGATGGCAGGCTTGTCATATGAGGAGAGTGTGGATCAACCGTGTGTGTACTCCCTGGAGTTTAGACCAATGTGAGTTGATCACATTGAAACATAGAATATTCTGATAGCCCTGCACAGACTGGATTCAGGGGTAATGTTGCTCCTGGCTAAGGATTCAGATCAAGGGGTTATTGTCTGAGATATATTTAGTAATTTTAGGCTGAGCTGAGCTGAGCAGAAATTTCTTCACTCGGAGGACAGTGGGCCTGTCTAACTTGCTACCACAGAAGGCCGCGGAAGCCAAGTTACTGAATACAGAGGAACCTCAATTATCCAAACGTCGATTATCCAAATTTTGGATTATCCAAACAAGATTGCAAGGTCCTGATGCTTGGTTAAACTGTGTTCTCCGGCATTCGAATATCTGAACAAAATACTCCCCGCCCTTGTTCAGATAATTGAGGTTCCTCTGTATATTTAAGAAAGAGATATTTCTACAGGCTAAACATGTTTTTGGATAAAGTGGGGTGTATGACATTGAAATAGAGGATCAGCCATGATCTTACCGAACAGCACAACAGGCTTAATGATCTACTTTTGCTCCATTTTACTGCTTCTCTGAGAACTCTGCAGAGTTGACAGATCTGGGTTTGCTGAAATTTCTGATGCCTGGATTAATACCAGGTGATCTATCCAGTTTCATCCTTTCTCTAAACTTTGTAGAATGTTTTGTTAGGGCATTTCAGAGGGCAGTTAATGGTCAACTATGTTTCTGGAGTCACATGTAGATCAGATAGCTTTGAATTCCAGCTTTCTTTTATTAATTGAATTGACATTAGATCAGCTGCCCATATGCGACTGGACTCAAATCTCAAGTATTTAAAAAAGAGCTTCTGGTTTATTAGCCTGGTGTCATTACCAGTACGCCACCATATCCCCTTAATGAGTAATGTGAAGTGATTGTTTGAATTTGTTCAATGTTCAAGAAAAGGTGCCCTACATAGTTCAAGGAAAATATGTTGACAGACAACAGTAGATCTCCTGTATCCATTACGAGTCTATTTCTGCAAAGAATGCAAAAACGTGAGGATCTCCGATTTATAACCACAGATGAGACAATATACTATTTATACATTCTATAACCTTTAAAAGTGTTTTGGGGATTTAATTTCACACTATTGTTAATTATTCTTTGAAATCTTTACAGACATCTCTTAACTCGAAGCAGTTTAAAGATAAAAGATGCTCCAACTGGCACCAGGGGGCTTGAGGGAGTGTAGCTGATGGAGAAATTTGTGATTTTGGAAGGACGAAGAAAAGGCACACAGGTTTGGTAGAAAGGGGAAGGTCTTCTGCAGTTTGACAGGGCTAAAAAGTGTGACTGTTTCATTGCAGTAGTTTTGGGACCTCCTGGGGTGCTTTCACTGGTTATCATTGGCAGTAAAACTGCAGATTTGACACAACTGGGTGGAAAGTGAATGCCACAAATTTTGATATGGCTAGTCATGGTTTGGCATTGTACATGGTACAAGCCACGAAGAGCAGGGTTCAAGTCTCACTCCAGAAGCCATGCACAAAAATCAAGTTCAAAAGCCTGCTGGAGTGCTATGGCGTACTGCACGGTCATTAGTGACATCACTTAGATGCAATCTTAAATGGGAGCTCCCTCCATCTTCCATTTTCTCAGCTGGACACAAAAGATTATGTGATATTATTTCAAAAACAGCAGAGAAGTTATATCCAGGATCTAACCTTCAATTAATATTACAGAAAAAAAATTATCTGGTCAATGTCACATCAGTATTAATGGGAGTTTATTGCATGCAAATTGGTTTCTACATTTTCTTTATTAGAACATTCATTACACTTCAAAATGCATTTGATTAGCTGTAAAGTGCTTTAAGATATCTGCTAGTTTCACTAGGTATATTTTCAAGGCATCAGACATTTGAACCAATACAAACAGCTTTTGAGTCCAGGAAAAACTGCCTAAAAACAGCCTTTGAATTGGTCCAGTTGCAGATTGCTACAATCCTGAGACTGCAGTGTACAAGGAGACACCCAGAAGCATGTAAACAAGAAACATCTCAACCACGCCTGAAAGACAAAATTGTAGACTCTGAAAAGAACTCTTGCATTAAGAGTTGACATGACCAATTACTGAATCAATGATTGACCATCGCCTGGGGAAAACGTCATGTCAGCATCACACAAAAAAAAATTCAAAAGAACAGACAGGGGTACTTTATTCCACACTGTGGTCTATATTCAAACTGCTGAACTTGTTTCTCCCATTCTGTATTTGTCCATCCATAACTTTTGTGAAATCATCTCATTTTGTTTCTCTTATTCATGAATGCATGTGCATATTTGGGGTGTTAAAGGGTTGTAGCTTATAATCCTGGACTCAAAGGGTTGTAGATTATAATCACAAGTAATCAATTTCTGTTTGCCATTTGCTGAAAAGTATGTTTGCCTGCAATAAAGTCAATTTCCCATTAATGATGAAATCTGATGTGAACTACCTTTGTCTTGAATAGCAATCAGACAAAGTCAGTAATTTTTGTGGTTAAGTTTTATCAATCAGGCCCAACCACTCTGAGGCGCTTCACCAACTACCTTCCCTCCATTATAAAATCAAAAGTAAAGATGCTCACCGATGATTCTACAATGTTCAGCATCTTTCCCGACTTCTTAGATATTCCCCTGCTCTTACAAACTATGTCACCACTGATAAGGGCAATGCCTTCGTAATTACCCTAATACTCTGTCCTGCCACCTTCAAGGATCTCTGACAAGCATCCCAAGATCCCTCTGAGCTTCCGAGTGCCTTGCCATTCACTGAGTACTCCTTTATCTTGTTCCTTCTTCTAAAATGCATCACTTCACATTTATCAGGGTTGCTGATTTGCTCACCTGACCAATCCATTTATGTCCTACTGTCACCTAACACCTTTCTTCTCACTTCAATCAAGATCAATCTTTGTGTCATATGCAAACTTACTTACCCTCTCACTCAAGAATTTCTATAGCAAATCCAAACCTTCATCAGTATCCAACTGACAGAGCTTTCGGACACAAAATACTTTGCTTCTGACAAGAAGTGACACTGCTAAGTTCATAGCATGTTTCCTTTTCAGTAAGGCTGCAACCCATGTCCAAATATCCACTTGTTTCCTTCACTGGTCATCTTGTTTAAACTCTGAGAACAATGGAAGACAATCAAACAACAATGTAACCTTGCTTTCTGCTATTCTGCATCATGGTTATGAGAAATATAGTTTTCTACCTGAAATGAGCCTTTTCCCATTATGGGTGCTAGTTCCAAATTCTGCCATTGTCCTCCTCTTTCTTAGGCAGGTTTCTTTTCTGATTGTTTCTCAGATCCAATATTGCCTCATTAGCAGGAATTAACTGAATGTTCATATTATCACAGAATGAATTGCTGACCCACATGATTAATGGAGAATACAGCAATACATAACATAAATATTTACCTGAAATCTTTGAGGTACAGTACCATCTGTAGTGGTAAGGATTAGCTGTTTTGAACTGGAGCTTTCAGGTGTTGTCAGAACAAGTTTGCCTTGGACTGGGCTGTCTCCTTCTTCCAGTATCACCTTTGCTTCACCTCTACCTTCTGGACTGGCCAAAATAAACTGTTTGGAGGCTACAGCTGTGTCTAAAGCCGTTACAATTTGAATCTTCTGTCCCGTTTGTTCATCAGTTACAATCTGCAAAACAGTATTGATAATTTATTTTATAATCTGAGCCATGTAAAATTGTGTTTTAATGTCAGTGTTGGAGCCTACTATCTGGAAATTAAACAAAACCTTTACCTTTTTTTAAGTTACAGTTTTATGCTATTTGTATAATAGCATTTTTCAGCCATTTATGTTAGTCAGATTACATTTCTGAGATTTGTGCTGGATGCTGTACTCAGTTAGAAAATTACCAAGCAGCCCCAGGATGAGAACTTCAACTGGAACTGAATGTAAATTGACTTGGGCCCAGAGCATTTGGTTGCTCTACAATGAAGTCTCACATGATGCTCCTCATCTATTCTTAACAAATGACATATGTTGAATCAGGCCAAGGTTCAAGCTATACCATCAACCAAAACTTGAATATTGCTGAAATGAGGAACAGTTTGTTAACAGTTTTCATCTTGCACTATTTCAACAGTTCAAAATGGGTGACAGCCTTTCCCTGGGTCATTCCTCAGGGGAATACCTTAACCAATCTGAATCATTCTGTCTAGTTTAAATGTGAGTCAGTCATCACATAATTGGTGCATTCTCCATAGTGATGCCTCTCCCAGTCACAAAAGAGCATTAGAAACAGAAACACAAACAGAAGGCGGCTGTTTGGCCTCATGAGCTTGCTTCGCCATTCAACAGGATCATGGCAGGTCCAACTTCCCTCATATCCACCTTCCTGCCTTTTCCCCTACTGATCAGGAATCTATTTAGGGTGGCACAGTGGCTCAGTGGTTAGCACTGCTGCCTCACAGCACCAGGGACCTGGGTACAACTCTTGCCTCGGGCAACTGTCTGTGTGGAGTTTGCACATTCTCCCTGTGTCAGCGTGGGTTTCCTCAGTTTCCTCCCACAGTCCAAAGATGTGCAGGTCAGGTGAATTGGACATGCTAAATTGCCCGTAGTGTTAGGTGCATTAATCAGGGGAATGGGTCTGGGTGGGTTGCTCTTCGGAGGGTCGGTGTGGACTTGTTGGACCGAAGGGCCTGTTTCCACACTGTAGCGAATCTAATCTATTCATCTCAATTCTTTTTGAATGCACAGTATAAGTGATTTTCCTCTGCTCTGCATAGTTCCTCTGTGCTGCAGTGTGTGTTAGCTCGTTGAAATAATGTTCTGATGCAGTTTCGTTTATGGATGTTGGGGTGATTGCTTCTGTAGTTCAATATTTGGTCCGTGTGTGTTGTTTTCCTGTAGACAGTGGTTTGAAGTTGCCCATTGGCTGTTCGCTCTACCGTGACATCTAGAAATGGCAGATTGTTACTGTTTTCCTCCTCTTCAGTGAATTTTATGCCAGTAAAGATATTACTGATGCTCTTAAAGGTTACCTCTCATTTGTTTTGTTTAGTGATGACAAAGGTGTCATCCATGTAGTGGACCCAAAGTTTGGGTTGGATGGTTGGCAGAACAGTTTGTTCAAGTTTTTGCATTACTGCCTCTGCTAAGAACCCTGATATTGGAGCTCCCATGGGTGTTCCATTGGTTTATCTGTAGGTTTTGTTGTTGAAGGTGAAGTGTGTGGTAAGGCATAGGTCCACTAGCTTGGCGACACTGTCCTTGCTGGTGAAGTTAGTGGTGTTTGGTGTATGTGTCATTGAGTCTTCTAATAGGGTAGTCAGTGTTTCCTTCGCCAGGTTAATGCTGATTGATGTAAATAGGGCTGTTACATCAAAGGAGACCATTATTTCAGCGTGTTCTAACTTAGTGTCTTCAGGAATTCTTGGGTGGAGTGGATGGAGTGGAGTGAGTCTTCTGCTAAGTGTTTTAGTCTTTGGTGTAGTTCCTTGGCCAATCTGTAAGTTGGTGTTCCAGGTAGCGAGACTGTGGGTCTGAGGGGGGCTCCTGGTTTGTGAATTTTGGGTAATCCATGGAAGCGTGGTGTGTCGGATCCGTCTGCTTTCTTTTTTTTCAGACCCACAGTCTCGCTACCTGGAACACCAACTTACAGATTGGCCAAGGAACTACACCAAAGACTAAAACACTTAGTAGAAGACACACTCCACTCCATCCATTCCACCCAAGAATTCCTGAAGGAGGAGATGGAGATTCCTGTCGGAAGACCTGAATGCAGTGACAGAGGTGGCAGACACACAGTTCAACGCCACCACCAAACACACCTTCCCTTAACTCTTCGCGTATGCATTTTGAAGGGATCATTCCCTCTGGTACACCTTAGTCCATTCATCAACCACTAACACTCCCCCACTTCCCATGGCACCTTTCCAATGTAACCACAGAAGGTGCAACTCCTTCAATTTCTCCCTGCTCACCATGCAAGGGCCGAAACATTCTTTCCAGATGAAGCAGCACTTCACCTGTACCTCCTCCAATCTAGTGTATTGTATGCGCTGCACCCAAGGGGACTACTGTGCATTGGAGAAACCAAATGCAGACCTAGTGACTGCTTTGCAAAATACCTCTGGTCTATGCATAGGCACGACCCTGAATTTCCTGTAGCCGGTCATTTTAACACAGCATCTTGCTCGCATACCCACTTCTCTCAGCATGCTGCAGCGCTCCAGTGAATCACATTCCGATCACCTAATCTGAACCATCAACATCCTTTGTCTCCCAGCACTATATTCCACAACACCCCCAACTATTGCAAAAGTGCTACCCCCTCCAGATTTCACGACAGCCCTGATGAAGAGTCATCTAGTCTTGAAACAATAGGATTGCTCTCTCCCTGAATGCTGCCTGACCTGCTGTGATCTCCAGCATTTCCTTACCACTGTTCTTAAATCGCGTTAGTCAACCTTCAGCATCTCCCCAATGGCTATCGATAATACAAATATCTCAGCAAGTACCTGTGTGCCAGCTTTCAGTCTTTTGTGCACAAATACCCCCAAGTCCCTTTACATTGCAGCTTTCCTCAATTTAAATAAAATTATACTATTTTATTCTATGTTCTAAAATGAACAATTTAAAAATTTTCCCATGTTCTTTTCCATTTGCCAACTTTTTGCTCAATTTTATAGTACCTCTCTGTAAACTGTGTGTATCCCTCTTGCAACTTGCCTTTCTACCTATTCTTTCTGTTGTCTGTAAATTTGGCTACAGTACATTCATATCCTTCTGTCAGGTCATTAATGCATATTGTAAACAGGTGCGGTCCTAACATCGATCCCTGTGAATCCTCACTGGGAAAACTCCTCAGTTGCTGTTTCCTGTCCACAAGTTAATTCTCTATCAATGGCAATATGCTACTTCCAACACCATGGGCTCTTTTCTTATACCTTTTGTGAGGTACCTTGTCAAATGCCTTTTGGAACTCCAAATGCAACATATCTACTAGCTACCCGATATCCATTCTAGAGGAAACTTCCCAAAAAACATTCAATAAATTTGCCAGATAAGAGTTTCCTTTCATAAAGCTCACTCTGCTCGATTAGATTATAATTTTCCAAATGTGCTATCACTTGCTCAATAATTGATTCCAACATTTTCCCAACAATAGATGTTAGAGTTATAGCCTTTGATTATCTGTTTTTTCAACTCTCTTTGTACAGCGGTGCCACATTGGAAGTTTTCCAATCCTCCAGTACCCCTCCAGAACACAATGATTTTTGGAAAATTGTGAACAATGCATCTATTATCTGCATAGCTACTTCACTTAGGATCCTAGGGCACCAGAAATAATTTGTTCCATTGAGGTCACAAGCATGATTCCAAGCTTCCAGCTGCCAGTCAATTTAACTGTCTGCTCCATTTCCATTTTAAGTGCTCCACCCTAGGCCTCCTATACCATACTGAGGATTTCTGTTCAGAAGGAGGGTTGTCTTTTTGAAATTATACAGGGCCTTGGTAAGTTCACAGCTGGACCTGTGTGTGCAACTTTGGTCTCCCCACTTAACAAAGGATATACTTAGCATAGAGAGACTGCAACAAAGATTCACTAAGCTGATACCAAGAAAAGAACTGTCCTATGAGTAAACAATGGTTCAATGGGGCTTGTATTCACTAGAGTTTACAAGGTGCGAAAGTGCCTGATTAAAATATATATAATTCTAACAGGGTTGGACAGATGAGATGAGATACAACGCTGTTTTTCCTTTTTGGAGACAGTCTAGAACCAGAGAATACAGTCTCAGGATGTGGTGTCAATCATTTAGGAATAAAATGATGAAAGATTCCTTTAACTCAAATCTGCAGAATTTTCTGCCACAGAATGCTGTGGAGGCCAAATTATTGAGTGTATTCAAGAAAAAGATTAATAATGTTTTGATATCAAGGGGCATGAGGAGAAAGCAGCAATATCGCTTTGAGTTAGAGGAACAACCACGATGATGTTGAATAGAGGAGAGGCCTGAGGGCTCCTAGAATAAATGTTTCCTGCAAAGCTCAACATCAGCTCAAGGTGTACCTCTTCATCCTTCGATCAGGAACTTTGCAAGCTCCCAGACTCAACATGGACTTCAACAGTTTAAGAAAAATTTTTGCTCCAATGTTTAACATCTGTTTTGGGATGCCAGCTGTTGGCACTGATGTTTAATTTCATTATTTGTATCTCTACTGAACACATCTTTGGACTTTTTAAACTCGTCTCATTATGACTTCATGCCTCCTTATTGCAATATCATTGCTTTTGTCATTTAATCTCTCCTGTCTTCTATTCTATCAGAGTTTCCAGTTTAATTCTTTTCCACTTCAAACTCCTCTCTTTATGTATTTACATTAAATTAGTTTCAACTCTTCTTTTTCCACTTCTGATGGAAGGGGAAATATTGGGTATGGTATGGAGAACATCTATTTCTATTCAAGAAAAGTTTTGTGATGTGGCAGACACACACAATCTTGCAAAAGTGTGAGATGTCTGAACTAACCTTCAAGTTTTTCTGAAGCTGGGATGTTGCGCACTGAGTAAAGCAACACCAGGCAAAACTATGCAGATAAAATGATGGGCGGCACGGTGGCACAGTGGTTAGCACTGCTGCCTCACAGCGCCAGAGACCCGGGTTCAATTCCCGCCTCAGGCGACTGACTGTGTGGAGTTTGCACATTCTCCCCGTGTCTGCGTGGGTTTCCTCCGGGTGCTCCGGTTTCCTCCCACAGTCCAAAGATGTGCAGGGTCAGGTGAATTGGCCGTGCTAAATTGCCCGTAGTGTTAGGTAAGGGGTAAATGTAGGGGTATGGGTGGGTTTCGCTTCGGCGGGTCGGTGTGGACTTGTTGGGCCGAAGGGCCTGTTTCCACACTGTAATCTAATCTAATCTCATCGCTGTGAGGGGAAGCACAGGTTCTGGGGAGGACTAAGGTGACACCTGGAAGGATAGAGGGATACCAGGCAAACCTGCCAGGTTTGAATATACAGATGATTTCAGAATTCAAGTAATGCACTGTCCACAATACTTACCATGTATAAATACATGAGAACGTTTGTTGAGCTCTATTTCAGTTGTCTCTAGAATGGCGCTTTCTCAATGCATTGGCAAAATAAACCATCGTTAACCTATACTTGAGTCCCCTGAGATTGTTTTGTAACAATCTACCTCAACACCTGAAAAGCTCTGTTCCTCTCTTCACAGATGCTACTTGAGCTATTGATTAATTGTTAATTTTTTTAAAATTTTAGTCATAATCAGGTTAATATTTTGCCATGGGCTAAATGGAATTCCATAGCTTCAACTTTAGTCAACGGTATGTTATCAGGGACTTTATAATTGTTTTCTGGAAATCCAAATAATTAACATCTTCAAACAATACAGTCCAATTCATCGGGTATGATTTATTCTTGATAGATCTATGCTGAGTCTCTCTGATCACCTGAAAACTGTCAAAGTATCCAATCATCCTGGTCTTAGTTACAGACTAGTAATTTCCCAAACACAATGGACAAAGAACAGTATAGCACAGGAATAGCTCTTCTGCCCACCAAGGCTGCGCTGACACGTATTGCTTTTCTGAACTAAGAACATTTTGCCTCTACAGTCACATCCCTCTATTCCATGCCTATTAATATATCTGTCAGGTACCTGCCTCTTAAAAATATTGCCAATGTATCTGCATCTACCAATTCCTCTAGGAACGTATTCCAAAAACTTGGCACCCTCTGTGTAAAAAAACATGCCTCTCACATCTCCTTCAAACCTTCCCCCTTTTACCACAGAACTACGCCCTCTAGTAACAGGCATTTCTATCATGGGAAAACGGCATGTCTAGCTATGCCTGTCAATTTTGCAAACTTCTATCTTCCTGTTAATTAAAACTAACACCCCAGAAAAGCTCACCTCACAATCTACTAAAAGTGTGAGAGTGAAAGAAAACCCCTGATTACCACTGATAAAGCAACAATTTACTAACACGAACAGTGAACACTAAACAAAAACTATTAAAAAACCCGAGCCTCCATTATCTTAATCTGGCCCCAAATCTATTAAAATTCTGCTCCAGTAACACAATTATTAAGTGTTAATTAAATCTCTTAACATCAAAACACAATCACAAGCTGATTGCTATATATTATCAATACTCAGCACTCTCTGCACCTATCAACTAGTTACATACACGTGTGCTGTCACAATCTCTTAGCTCAGCAAAGGCACCTCTCTCTCAAAGTGACCATACACGCTTTTGACTTCATAACATAGGCAACAATCTGGTAAACCATTCCTGTACCATCCGCAAAGCCTCCACATCCTTATTGTGGTTTAGCAAACAGAACTGCATGGAATATTCCAAATGTGACCCAATTTAAGTTTGATAAACTGGAACATGACTTGACAATTTTTATACTGTATGGCCCGACCAATGAAGGCTAGTGTGCCATATGCCTTCTTGACCACCTTATCCACTTGTTGCCACTTTCAAGGAACTGTGGACCTGTACGCCCAAATCCTTTTGTATATTAATGCTTCAAAGGGAATTGCCATTTACTGTATATTTCCAAAATGAGTCACCTCCATTTGTCCAGATTAAATTTGATCTGCCATTTATCTGCCTAAATCTCCAGCCTATCTATATGCTGCTGTACGCTCTGGCAATCCATCTCACTGTCTGCAGTTTCCCCAGCCTTTGTATCACCTGCAAAGTTACTAATCTGGCCAACTACATTCTCCTCCAAATCATTTATACATTTATTATGAGCAACAGGGGTCCCAACACTGATCCTAGCTCAACACCAAGGTTATTGATCTGTAGTCAGAAAAACATCTTTCCATCACTACTCTGCTATGATCAAGCCGGTTGGTTCTCTATCCATCTTCCCATTTTACCATCTCACCATAGATCCAGGGATCTTGTGAAAAGCTTTGCTAAACTCCACATAATCATCATGTATTGCACTACCCTCTTGTCACTTCCTCAAAAAGCTCAAATCAAGTATATGAGACATGACTTGCTGCACACCAAAACCCATATTTTTTCGAAATGTGAATATATCTTGTCCTTAAAAATCTTCTCCAATAATTTTCCTCCCACAGACATAAGGCTCACTAGCCTGCAATTTCCCTGATTAGCCCTGCTGCCCTTCTTAAAAACAGGAACATTGGCTATTTTCCTCTGAGACCTCTCCTGCAACTGAACAGGATACAAAGATTTCGTACAGGGCCTCAGCAATTTCCTTCCTTACCTCCCTCACTAGATCCCAACAGGTCCTGTGGACTTATCTACCTAAATGCTTTTCAAAACACCAAACAACACCTCATTTTTTTAATATCAACATGCCCTAGAATATCAGCATACTCCTCTCCAGATTCCCCATCCATTATTATATTCTTACAGGCATCTGTCAGTCTTCAGTTTCCTAAACCTTATGTAAACCTCTATTTTTCTTTTTGATGGAGCTCACAATTTCTCACCATCCAAGGTTCCTGGATCTTGTCATTCTGATCCTTCATTTTCACAGGAACATGCTTGTCCTTACTCTAATCAATTGCTCTTTAAAAGGTTTTTACATGCCAAAGGTGGATTTACCCTCAAACGGCTACCCCCAATCTACATTCCCAATTCCTGCCTAATATTGTGGTAGTTAGCCTTTCTTCAATTTAGTATTTTCACTCGAGGACTACTCTTGTCCTTATCCACAAGTAACTTAAAAGTTACAGAATTATGGTTATTGTTCCTGAAATGCTCCCCCACTGAAACGGGTCATTCCCTAATACCAGGTCACTATAGCCCCTTCTGCAGTTGGATTATTTGTATATTGCTTCAAGAAACCCTCCTGGATTCATCTCACAAACTCCCTCATCCACAAAGAGAGTTTCGAGCAATATAAGGAAGTTAAAAATCATCCACTACAATAACCCTATGGTTGTGGAAAAATATAAACAATCTGTCCACATATCTGATCCTGTAACTCCTGCTGGCTGTTGAGAGACCTGTACTTGAAGAGGAGGTGATGGCCTAGCCGTATTATCATTGAACAGTTAATCCAAAGACCCAGGAATGTTCTGGGGACCCGAATTCGAATCATGTCATTGCAGATGGTGGAGTTTGAATTCAACAAAAAACAAACGACAATAAGAGTCTAATGATGGCCATGAGTCCATTGTCAATTGTCAGAAAAACCCACCCTTCAGGAAAGGAAACTGCCATCCTTACTGGTCTGGCCTACATGTGACTCCAGATCCACAGCAATACGATTGACTTTTAACTGTCCTTTGGCTAGTTAGGGATGCACAATAAATGCTGGCCGAACTGAAGCTCTCAACCCACAAATGAATTTTAAAAAATACAATTTCCATGAGAGTGATTACACCCTCCTTACTCCTGAGCTGTATCCATGTGGCTTCAGTAGGCAAGCCATCCAAGGGTGTCCTTTCTCAGTATAGCTGTGATATTCTCCCTAATCACTAATGTAACTCCCCACTGCCTTTACAACCCTCTCTATCTTGCCTCAGACATCTAAATCCCAGAACTGTTAAGCCTCGTGCCTCTCAACCAAGACTTTGTAATAGCTGCAATATCATAGTTATACATATTAATCAAAACTCTACCTGGCATACTCTGCCTTACTGTCATATTATTTATATTAAAACAAATGCACCTTAGACTGCTAATCTCATCATGTTCAGTAACCTCTCCCTATTTGTTCTTTCTCTTAGGATTACTGCTCCTATTAGTCTCAAACTCCTCCTCAGTCATTTCACTTTCTAATCTATTGCTCTGGTTCCCACCCCCTCCAATGCACTAGCAAACGTTCCTGCAAGGAAATTTGTGCCCCTCTGGTTTAGATACATCCTGTACTTCTTATGCAGGTCCCACTGCCCTGGAAGGTATCCAATAATCTAAATACCTGAAGCCCTCATTAAATCGACTGCTTTATAATGCTTTGATGTCCCTCGGTCAACTTTTTGTAAAATAAAGGAGTTTATATATTCATCATAAGATGAAGTGTCTATATCACATGCTGTCTGCTACGGTTTAAATGATGCTTCTCTTCACCAATGGTCCCCAGCATACCAAATGTATTCGGCAAAGTAGAGGTGGGAGGGGACAGAATTCTTGAACATTAACTCTCCTAGTGTGTTAGGCCTCCTTGAGCGGCACACTGGAATCAGAACCCACTATTTCTGGAGTAATTATAAAAATTAAAGATTGAAGAAAGTATGCGAAAGTTTCCAATTTACCAGTCCTATGGACCCAGGTTATCAGAAAACACGGACAGGTTTCTGCACTCAACAAAAATGACTATTTATTGCACATAAATAGACTCTCGTCACAGATAAATAATTATGAAGTGTTGTCATATAACTTAACTAGTCCTTGGCAATGGGTTTCATCTGCCTCATGTACAAAAGGTTTGAAAGTGTGTTGTCTTCACTTTACTACATTTAAACCGACCGACTCCCACAGCTACCTAGATTACACCTCCTCCCACCCTGCCCCCTGTAAATACGCCATCCCATATTCCCAATTCCTTCGCCTCCGCCGCTTCTGCTTCCAGGAGGACCAATTGCAATACCGAACAACCCAGATGGCCTCCTTCTTCAAAGACCGCAATTTCCCCTCAGACTTGGTTGACGATGCTCTCCACCGCATCTCCTCCACTTCCCGCTCCTCCGCCCTTGAACCCCGCTCCTCCAATCGCCAACTACCCCACCAACCTCCAGATACATCGTATCATCCTTCGTCATTTCCGCCACCCACAAACAGACCCCACCACCAAGGATATATTTCCCTCCTCTCCCCTATCAGCATTCCGGAACGATCACTCCCTCTGCGACTCCCTCGTCAGGTCCACACCGCCCACCAACCCAACCTCCACTCCCGGCACCTTCCCCTGCAACCGCAAGAAATGCAAAACATGTGCCCACACCTCCCCCCTCACTTCCCTCCAAGGCCCCAAGGGATCCTTCCATATCCGTCACAAATTCACCTGCACCTCCATTTACAGCATCCGCTGCACCCGATGTGGCCTCCTCTACGTTGGGGAGACAGGCCGCCTACTTGCGGAACGTTTCAGAGAATACCTCTGGGACACCCGGACCAACCAACCCAACCGCCCCGTGGCTGAACACTTCAACTCCCCCTCCCACTCCGCCAAGGACATGCAGGTCCTGAGCCTCCTCCATCGCCAGACCATGGCAACACAACGCCTGGAGGAAGAGCGCCTCATCTTCCGCTTAGGAACCCTCCAACCACAAGGGATGAATGCAGATTTCTCCAGTTTCCTCATTTCCCCTCCCCCCACCTTATCTCAGTCCCAACCCTCGGACTCAGCACCGCCTTCTTGACCTGCTATCTTCTTCCCGACCTCTCCGCCCCCACCCCTCCTCCCCGGCCTATCACCCTCACCTTAACCTCCTTCCACCTATCGCATTCCCAACTCCCCTCCCCCAAGTCCCTCCTCCCTACCTTTTATCTTAGCCTACTTGGCACACCTTCCTCATTCTTGAAGAAGGGCTTATGCCCGAAACGTCGATTCTCCTGCTCCTTGGATGCTGCCTGACCTGCTGCGCTTTTCCAGCAGCACATTTTTCAGCTCTGATCTCCAGCATCTGCAGTCCTCACTTTCTACTTGTTGGGGGAAGTGGATACAATTTGTAGGGAGTTCTTGTGGTGCAGTGGTAGCATCCCTACTTCTGAGCCAGGAGACACAGAGTTATGTCCCATCTATTTCAGAGGTGTGTAATTACATTTATGAGCAGGTTGATTAGAAAATACCTACACATCCCTTGGCTCCGTGTGGGCGGCACGGTGGCACAGTGGTTAGCACTGCTGCCTCACAGCGCCAGAGACCTGGGTTCAATTCCTGCCTCAGGCGACTGACTGTGTGGAGTTTGCACGTTCTCCCCGTGTCTGCGTGGGTTTCCTCCGGGTGCTCCGGTTTCCTCCCAAAGTCCAAAGATGTGCAGGTCAGGTGAATTGGCCATGCTAAATTGCCCGTAGTGTTAGGTAAGGGGTACATGTAGGGGTATGGGTGGGTTGCGCTTCGGCGGGGCAGTGTGGACTTGTTGGGCTGAAGGGCCTGTTTCCACACTGTAAGTAATCTAATCTAATCTAATCTAATCTCATCTGCAAATAGACAGGTGGCAGGACAGACAGGGAACTGGGTCAGACATACGGTAAAGGAATGTTGGGAAATGCAAAGAAATTATTCAAATTTCAACTCGATTTTTGAACACACTTCCAAGGAAGAACCCTCTTTTTAAACAACAATTCTGTTAACTTATTACCAACAAATATAGCCAATGTTGGTTACGTAGCATGGCACACATACACTGCCACTTACCTGAATCCTTTGAGGGGAGGAAACAGGAGAGTCTGTGGAGATTATCTGGATTTTCTGAGTCATCACCGGTGATTCTGGCAGCGTGGCCTGAAACACTGCACTAGTGCTCTAGTGACATGGACATGAACATGTGTGGCCTAGAATAGAATAATTCAAAGTGAACACATGTTTAAAAGGCTGATGTGCACTAGACAAACATTGTGTTACGACACAAAGACAGACAGTTAAATCAAATTTGCCTCCCTATCTCTGTATTCACAACACAGTAAAATTAAAACATTAGTGTAAACAAAAACTGACCCCAATGGTTCCTAACCAGACGTCGTGAATAATCAATACCAGACACCAAGTTTATAGCTTAAATAAAGAATTAACAATTATTACTATAGTAGCTTTAACAGAGAAAGGTTAAACAAGCTAATCTTCTTTGATTGTAACCTCATTCTGATGTAAACGGACAGGCAGACATAGTTACAAAAAAAAATTAAAGAGGAAAAAAAAGGAAATGTCAGTTCACTGCTAGCAAACATTGCGCATTCATTGGTAATAATATTCCAAAATTCCCTGGGTGCAGATAAGTTTCCAGTTGATTGCAAAAATGCTGAGATAACACCCTTATTCAAACAGGCAGAAAAGAGAAAACTACAGATCAGTTAAATTACATGCCACTGGGAACTTGTTAGACTCTTTTACTAAGGAAGTAATAACAGGACATTTGGAAAGTCAAAATAAAACCATGCTGACTATGGATTATATGAAAAGTAAATCATATTAAACTAAAGTTCTTTGAAGATGTGTATACGAGGGATCCTATAGATGTAGTACATCTGGACTTCCAGAAGGCATTTAATAAGGTGCTGAAAATGTATTGCTGGAAAAGCGCAGCAGGTCAGGCAGCATCCTAGGAGCAGAAGAATCGACATTTCGGGCATGAGCCCTTCTTCAGGAATGAGGAAAGTGTGTCCAGCAGGCTAAGATAAAAGGTAGGGAGGAGGGACTTGGGGGAGGGGCGTTGGAAATGCGATAGGTAGAAGGAGGTTAAAGTGAGGGTGATAGGCCGGAGTGAGGGTGGGGGCGGAGAGGTCAGGTAAAAGATTGCAGGTTAGGAAGGTGGTGCTGAGTTCGAGGATTGGGACTGAGACAAGGTGGGGGGAGGGGAAATGAGGAAACTGGAGAAATCCGAGTTCATCCTTTGTGGTTGGAGGGTTCCTAGGCGGAAGATGAGGCGCTCTTCCTCCAGCCATCGTGTTGCTATTGACTGACGATAGAGGAGTCCAAGGACCTGCATGTCCTTGGTGGAGTGGGAGGGGGAGTTGAAGTGTTGAGCCACGGAGTAGTTGGAGTTGGTTGGTCCGGGTGTCCCAGAGGTGTTCTCTGAAACGTTTCGCAAGTAGGCGGCCTGTCTCCCCAATATAGAGGAGGCCACATCGGGTGCAGCGGATGGAGTAAATGATATGTGTGGAGATGCAGGTGAATTTGTGGCGGATATGGAAGGATCCCTTGGGGCCTTGGAGGGAAGTAAGGGGGGAGGTGTGGGCGCAAGTTTCGCATTTCTTGCAGTTGCAGGGGAAGGTACCGGGAGTGGAGGTTGGGTCGGTGGGGGGTGTGGACCTGACGAGGGAATCACGGAGGGAGTGGTCTTTTTGGACCGCTAATAGGGGAGGGGAGGGAAATATATCCCTGGTGGTGGGGTCCATTTGGAGGTGGCAGAAATGACGACGGATGATATAATGTATATGGAGGTTGGTAGGGTGGTAGGTGAGGACCAGTGGCGTTCCGTCCTGGTGGCGATTGGAGAGGCGGGGCTCAAGGGCAGAGGAGCGGGAAGTGGAGGAGATGCGGTGCAGAGCATCCGTCGATCACGTCTGGGGGGAAACTGCGGTCTTTGAAGAAGGAGGCCACAGAAAAGGCACATGGTACTAGGCGTAACTTATTAGCTTAGACAGTGAACTGGCTAACCAACAGAAAGCAAAGAATCGGGATAAATGGATTTTTTTCTGGCTGGCACAATGTAATTAGCCTGGTGCCACAGATTTTGGCACTTAGACGTCAGCCATTTATAATCTGTATTGATGACTTGGATTCGGGAATAGAAAGCATGATAGCCAAATTTGCAGATTACTCGAAAATAGGTGGGACATTGCAATGAACAATGGCAGAATAGTTGTCTTGTACATACACCACCTTTTCCTAGCTACAATCAGTTCTGAAGGGTCATTGGATCCAAAATGTTGACTCTGGTTTCGCTCCAGAGTTTATCCAGCAGTTTCCGTTTTGGTTTTAGTTTTCCATCCTCTGTAATCTTAAGTTTTTTTTGTTTAGTATCCAGATACAGGTAATAAGAAAGACAAATGGAATTCTGGCATTTGTTGCTCAAGGAATAGAGTACAAGAGTAGGGAAATGCTGCTGCAGCTGTACAAGGCATAAATGAGACCGTACTGGAGTTTGGTCACCTCACTTGAGGCAGGATGTAGCTGTAAGGGAGGCAGTTCAGAAGAGGTTCACTAGATGGATTCCAGAGATGAGGACTTTGTCTTAGAAAGCCAGAATGAGCAGTTTATGCCAACACTCTCTGGAGTTTAGAAGAATGAGAGGAGGTCTAATTAAGGGATCTAAGATGCTAAAAGGAATTGACAAAGTAGACATAGAAAGGATGGTTCCTCAGGTTAGGTAATATAGAATAAGTGGTCATTGTTTTAGAATAAGGGATAGCAGAGTTAATGCAGACATGAGGAAAAAGTACTTCTCTCAAGAGGTTAAGAATCTGTGGTATTCACCACACCAGAGTGCAGTGGATGCTGGGAAATTGAGTAAATTTGAGGTGGTGATATTTTTAATTAGTAATGGTTCGAAAAGTTATGGAGCGTGGGCAGTATAGTGGAATTGAGGTGGAGATGAGGTTAGCCATTATCATATCAAATAGTGGAACAGGCTGGAGAAGCTAAATTGCCTAATCCTCCCCGTAGTTCTTATAGTCTTAAGCAACCTCATGTGGTGTAATAGTACAGGCACACGGGATTTCATTTTACTTGATTTCTGAAGAACCCAGTAAATGCAAATAGCTTCCAGTGGGCTCCAAGGAGTATTCACTTCTTATTTATAAATGAACTTCTAGTCTCTGAACCTTCAATATATTGATAACAGGAGGTTAACCAGAGAGCAATCATCTCTTTCCTGTAGCTCTGGCAGCCTCAAACCTTCTGACAAAAAAAAAAGTCAAAACCCATTCAAATTTGTGTTTCTCTTTTTTTAGAAGAGTTGACATTGGTCTCCATGTGAGGGCCCAGTTAATAATCCAACCACTGCCATCTGTCTGAGCATCATACCTCTCCAATTTAAAAGGTCTATAGAGTTACTTGAGGAGAAAGTGAGGTCTGCAGATGCTGGAGATGAGAGCTGAAAATGTGTTGCTGGAAAAGCGCAGCAGGTCAGGCAGCATCCTGAAGAAGGGCTTATGCCCAAAACGTCGATTCTCCTGTTCCCTGGATGCTGCCTGACCTGCTGCGCTTATAGAGTTACTTGAACAAGGGTTCACCTGCAGTTAACTTTCAGATCTGCTTCATAAATATTAGTTTGTTTGTTCGCTTTTTTTGAAACAACAAGTTGCTGCTCACAATCCAAATATCACCTTCAACTCTCAACTCGCATCTTATAGCTCCAAGCAAGAATTGATTAAAAAACAAAGCTAACTGATATTCCAAAGTTGCTCTGCTTGATGACAGTTAGTCATTCTAAAGATGCTGGGGGGTACATTCCTGTCTGGCAATTATTGCACGATGTCCATTCATCCTTTGTTGGGAGCAACTGCATGGTCTCACCAATACACCATGCATGAGGGCATTCTTGCCTGCAGCATATGAGGTAGACAACTTTGGCTGAGTCACATGATTATCTGCCATGTACATGGTGGTGCTATGATGATAGCAGAGCGGAGAAACAATGCAACGTTCTTTGCAGCCTTCAACATGTCATCCATGACAATGATCATCTCACCTAGATCATCCCTATACCTCCACTCCTCACCTTCAAACAATGGCCAAACAAACCATCATTCGCAGCAAATTATACAGCCTTCAGGAGATCAAGCACAACACCACACAACCATGCCATGGCAACCTCTACAAGTCATGCCAGATGATCGAAATGGATACTACTATCACATGTGGGAACTCCACGTACATGGCAGATATTCACGTGACTTGGCCAATGTTGGTTACCTCCTACGCTTCAGGCAAGGACGTCCCAAAGTAAGGTAGATTGGAAAGACCGTGCAGACACTACAACAATGGATGAATGGACACAGCGCAACAATTACTAGACAGTAATGTTCCCCCTCAGTCTTTTGATCTCTGCCTACAGATTATGTGCCTGTGTGCTTCACTTCACTCCACCTGATGGCTTGTGATTTCAAATAAGCCCGTTGGACTATAACCTAATGTCATGTTCCTTCTGACCTTTTCTCTAATAGGTTCATTCTTCTCCAAATACAAGTAAATCCTGATCCGAAGAATGCTCTGAAATCAATTGAAGTATGTGATCCTTACAAGATCCTGCCACACTGATTAGGTCAGATCCCTTTTTACCCCATTGAAGTTGCTTCCCCCCACCATTAATGCTCTTACTTTGGATGATTATATGCCCTTTTCTATAACATAAACTTCATGATATAGTGATCACTATCCCATAACTGTTCTCATATTGACACTTGATCCACTTGGCCCACATCAATCCCAAGGACCAGGTCTAGAAGTGCCTTCTTTCTGACTGAATTGGAAATAGACAGCTTTCGAGAAATAACCGGAAAACATCCATAGAATTCTTGTTCTTCTGTGCCCTCTTCACTCCTACTATTGCAGTGTATGCTCACATAATTAAAGTTGCCCACTATAATTAATGTATAATTTTTGCAAGTCTTCAGTATTTTTGCTGGATGTTGTTTGGACCCATAGTTCTTGCAGCACTGAGTGACTTCAGCTGCTTCTTGATAACACATGGAGTGAATACAATCACTGAAGACTGGTGTCTGCGATGTTGAAGATCTTCAAGAGGATGAGATTGATCTAACTTCTTGATGCTTCTAGCCACACCAGTGTGTTGGGCATACAATACCAATAATATACAAGACTATATGAGGGGGACACAGCACGACCAAATTAGGAAGATATATTACCTGTCTTAGCTGGAGCCCCCCTCAATTTTATTCAATAGCTGACACAATTCTCTGTCCAAAAATGTTTCTCCTGGATTCTGGCTTTCTTCATCTATTAAACATTGAGTTTCCATCTCAATAACACCTCCTCTACTCTAATGACAACAGACCTGAATTTTTCTTGGTCTTTTGTTTTCTTGCTCTATTCAGCATCATAGTAAAGCTCTATCACATCAAAGTTAGAAATGCAGGCCCTGTTACGATTCCAAAGTTAATTGTAAACAGAACTTTGCAGTTAAGAGCTCAACATTTTGGGTTCCATTTCAGCCTTATGCTCCTGATCTTCAGTAACCTGCTGCAAAGTGGGATAGGTGGAAAGCTTCCTTGTAGATCTGCTGCTGTGCCTAGCCAAGGTGGCCATTAAAAATTCCAGGCAGTGGACCATGGAAGGGATTCATAATTTCCAACTAGCTTCTTCTCTTCCACAGTTACATCTTTGCCCAAGAAGGATTGGGAAAGATAGAAACTGAAGTTCTAATTTTGTGTCTTTTGCTGTCTAATTCAACATATTAGTACTTAAACCAGTGTACCATCTCCATTATTGCAAAATGCTGAACCATTAACATAGGCACTCCTCAACCATGTGACATGTTGATCATTCTCCTCTCCTAAAGCTGTCCAAGCTCTTCCCTTAATTCATCTCTCCCTGCCCATGATCCCTGCTAAACCCTGTATTATTGGCAGCCTTTTGCTATTACTAATCCATGTCTCTGAATTTAATGTAATAAGACAATAAGCACAAAAGAAATAGGTTCAGGAGTAGGCTGTTCAGCCCTTTAAGCCTGCTCCGCCATTCAATAGGATCACAGCTAATCCACCAGTCCTCACACCCACTTTCCTGTGTTTCCCTGTGACACTTGATTCCTCTACTGATCACAAATCTATCTGGCCTTAAATATACCCAGGGACTTTATCCCCATAGTTTTGCATAATAAGGAATTCTAAAGACTCTCAACCCTCAGAAGAAATTCCTCCTCATCACAGTCTTAAATTGGCACCTCTTTATTCTGAGACTATGCTCTTTGGTCCTCGGCTTTCCCATGAGGGGAAACATCCTCCCAGCATTTTTCCTGTCAAGCCCTTTAAGAATCCTTTTTGTTTCAATGGAATCACTTCTCATTCTTCTATATTCCAGTGAGTAGAGTCCCAACCTATTTAGCCTTTACTCATAAGGTGATCCCTCTATACCAGGGATCATCCTATTGAACCTTCCCCGAACTGCCTCCAATGAAATAATATCTATCCTTACATAAGGTGACCAAAACTGCTCACAATTCAGAAATGGTCTCACCAGCACCTTGTACAGATGCAGTAACACTTCTCTACTCTTTTACTCCAATTCCCTTGAAATAAAGGCCCCATTCCATCAGCCCTCTGGAATACCTACTGAATCTGGATGCAGGCTTTCTGAGTTTTGTGCAACAGTACCCCCGAGTCCTTTTGTGTTGAAGGTTTCTGCAGCCTTTTTCCAATTAAATAATACAATTCTTTTGTTCTCCCTTCCAAAATGACCAACTTTACATTTTCTCACATTCATTTAACCTATCAATAATGTCTCTGTAAACAGTTTGATTCCCTCTTGCAGCTTACCCGTTCAGCTTTTTTTGTGTCATCTACAAATTTGGCTGCAGTATATTTGCTTCCTTCCATTAAGTCATTAATACATATTGTAAGTGGTTGCGGCCCAAGTACTGTCCCCTATGGAACCCCACTGGTTACAGGTCGCCAATCTGAAAAACAACTACTTAACCCTACTTGCTAATCTTCTATCTATACCAACATGCTACCTCCAACCCACAAGCTATTAGCGTATGACTTACCTTTTATGGAATATCTTGTCAAACACCTTCTGGAAGTCCAAATAAAACACAATTCACTGGTTCCTCTCTATCCACTCTGGTTGCAACTTCCTCGCAAACACCTCAATAAATTGGTCAGACATGATTTGTCTTTCATGAAGTCATGCTGACTCTACTGGATTATATTATGATTTTCCAATGTTCTGCTGTTACTTCCATAATGATTAATTCCAATGCTTTTCCAGCAATGTTAGGTTAATCAACCTATGGTTTCTCCCTTCCTTGGTGAATTAGATGAGCTTTACTTTTGGTATATAATTTACTGACAGAGTTCCTACTGCTAGTATTCGCTATTCCTCCATTTACAGTTATTTCATCAATTAACCACAGTCAGCAACTTAACGTTTGCTACACTGACGTGGAAGAAACCAATGAAAAAGAACAAAGAACAGTGCAGCATGCAAACAGCCCTTTTGGTCCAACGACTGCGTTGACACATGATGCCTTTCTAAACGAAATACCTTTTGCCTCTACATGCTCTGTATCCTCTATTCCCTAACTATTCACATATCTGTCAAGGTGTCTTTTAAACATTGCTATTGTATCCACCTCCACCACCTCCTCCGGCAGTGCAATCCTGGCAGTTACCACACTCTATGTTTTACAAAAAAAAATCTACCTTGGGAAAAATATTCCGACTATCCATACTCTCAAAATTTTGTAAACTTCTATCTTGTCCCCCCTCATCTTACAACATTCAAGTAATGGCAAACCAAGCTGATTCAATTGCTCCTTGTAGGCAATACCCTCCAAAGCATGCAACATCCTGGTAAACCGATTCTGCACTTTCTCCAAAATCTCCGCGTCCTTCTGGCAGTATGGTGAGCAGAAATGTGAAGAGAACATAAGGAGTTTACAGAAGGATTACATAAGTTAAGCAAAATACATGGAAGATGCAGTATAATATAGAAATTATTAAATTGTATGTTTAGATAGGAAGCAAAAAAAGCATATTGTGAAAATGGTGAGTGAGACTGTAGAGCCCCATGCAAAAGAATCTGGTGTCCTTATGGATGAATCAGATAGGGATAGCATGCATGCACAACAAACAATTAAGCAAGTTATTGTTTATTGCAACGATAATTTAATACAACAGTAAGAAGGTTATGTTTAATTTATACAAGGCATTGGTGAGACTACATCTGGAGTACCATGGACAGGATTGGTAACTTATTTCAGGAAATATCTGGATGCAGCTCAGACAAGGTTTACCAGACTAAGAGAAGGAATAGAGATGGAAATGTGTTGCTGGAAAAGCGCAGCAGGTCAGGCAGCATCTAGGGAACAGGAGAATCGACGTTTTGGGCATTAGCCCTTCTTCAGGGCTAATGCCCGAAACGTCGATTCTCCTGTTCCCTAGATGCTGCCTGACCTGCTGCGCTTTTCCAGCAACACATTTCCATCTCTGATCTCCAGCATCTGCAGACCTCACTTTCTCCTAAGAGAAGGAATAGGCAGGTTTGTCTTATCAGGCAAAGTTAAGCTTGGATACACTGGAATTTAGATGAGGAAGGCAATTTGATTGAAATATTTAAGATCCTGATGGGTCATGACAATGTAGATGTGGAGATGATGCTTCCTCTAATGGGAGAATCTCGAATGGGAGTCGCTGTTTCAAAATTACGGATTACATTCAAAACAGAGATGAGGTCAAAATGTTTTCTTTCAAAGGGTTGTGAGCAATGTTCCCTCGAATTTAAGTTGTTCACAAAGTTCTCTGTTTGATATATTTAAATCAGAGCTAACGTTATAGGGCAAAGGATGGTGGACTGTGCCCAGGCTGTGCAGCTGCTCAGCTTATGGGGACAACTGGTTGCAGTCCTTGAAACTCTTCCCCTGAAAGGGTGGTTGAAGCAGACTGCTCTTCTTTAAACTTGACACATTTCACTTTTTCTGAAAAATAAACTAGTTAAATGTTCATAGTAAATTTTATACTAATTCCAAGAATAACAAATAATTTAGAGTGTACAGAATGGAAATCAGAAGGGTCAAGTGAAATGTACACCCTGTGGTATAAGCAAAGTCATGGGATTGTGCCCCAAAAACATCTGAAGAGGGTTACACAAGCTGCACAAGGTTGAACTCCAGGCCTTGGAATATGAGCAGTAGCTGAAATAATTGTTGAGTCATGAGGGAGAGGACTATATGGATTAATCACGGGTTGCATGTATAGAGATGTGGTCACACCACAAATTAGGAGTACACAGGTGGACAGGGAATGAATGACTACTGAGCAAACTCCAAAAACCAGGCAGGTAGTGCAAGATATTTCTGAGCCTACTGTGCTTCCCAATTGGCATTCCATTTTGGAAATGGATGAAAGGGGAACATAGCCAGGGTTAAGCCCATGGCACCACAGATGACTCAGCTGTATAGGGAGGATAACAAAGGATGGAAGATAGCCATAGAGCAGACCTGGGGGTGGTTTGAGGACGTGGCTGAAGAGCTTCAGGGCAGAGGAGATGACCTGGGAGGTGGTTTGAGCAGACCTGGGCATTTTACGGCCCGTGGGCCATATCCGGCCCTTTGGTCGTTCCTGTCCGGTCCGCATGAGGTCAATCTTAAATTAGAACATAAATGAAAAAGTATTTGCGTCATGCACGCAATACAACTGTGTTGCTTTTGTTTTGAAAAGGATGTTTTTTTTATTTACATATGGACACACATGCGCTTGTATGTGCGTGCGTGCATGAACAGCTAAAAGTGATGCTTGTTGGCTAGCCCTCAAAATGTCAGCTCACGGCAAGACAAGTTATGTCATAGCCCACAAAATCGGCAGAAACAGTAAACCATTTTCTGGTGGAGAGTTTATTAAGGAGTGCTTGTTGGACTCTGCAGAACTAATATGCCCGGAGAAAAAGGAGGCGTTTGAGAATGTGCCCCTCTCCCGACGCACTGTAATGAGAAGGATTGGGGACATCGCGAGAAATCTGGAGCTTCAGCTGCAGACTTTTTTTCCCTTAGCTTTGGATGAGAGTTGCGACGGAGGTGACAGAGCCCAAATACTCACCTTCATACATGAGATAACTACAGATTTTAAAATCACGGAGGAACTGGCAGCCATGCAGTCAATGAAGGGAACAACTGGTAATGATTTGTTCACAGAGGTAAATGCATGTTTGGACACATTGGGACTAAAATGGGACAAGCTGTCGGGTGTGACAACGGATGGTTGTCCAAATCTAATGGGAAAAAATGTTGGACTCTTAAAGAGAATGCAGGATAAAGTGACAGAAATTGTCCTTGAACAGCAATTGGTATTTTTGCATCGTATTATACATCAAAAGTGCTGTGTAAGTCAGTGTTAAAAATTAACCGTATGGTTGATGTTGTAAGTAAAATAGTTAACTTCATCAGGGCTTTGAATTAGAGGGGGTAAATTCAGAACAGAAATGCAGAGACATTTCTTCAGCCAGAGAGTGGTGAGCCTGTGGAATTCATCGCCGCAGAGTGCAGTGGAGGCTGGGACGCTAAATGTCTTCAAGGCAGAAATTGATAAATTCTTGATGTCACAAGGAATTAAGGGCTACGGGGAGAATGCGGGTAAGTGGAGTTGAAATGCCCATCAGCCATGATTGAATGGCGGAGTGGACTCGATGGGCCGAATGGCCTTACTTCCACTTCTATGTCTTATGGTCTTATGGTCTTATCACAGGCAGTTTGTTGCACTTTGAGGAAAATGAGACTGAACATTGTGACATAGGCTACCACACAGCTGTCAGGTGGCTCAGCCTGGGCAAAATACTGAAAAGTGTATGGGACCAGAGAGAAGAGATTCAAGATTTGTGTGTGAAGAAAGGGAATGGCATTCCACGGCTTTCAGGTGCAGGCTTGATTGCAGACCTTGCTTTTGCTGTTGATGTGACTGCACTTATGAATGAAATAAATGTGAAATTGCAGTGCAAGGACCTTTTTGTGCATGAAATGTACAATTTGGTGAAGGCTTTTATGAGAAAGTTGCAGCTTCTCTCAAGCCAAATGGAGGACAACATTCTCACCCACTTGCCAACACTGAAGGTAGCTGCACCTTCAGCTGATCACCTCCAGAGGTGCTTATCTATGTTAGAAGCACTGCATGGTGAATTTTCAAGGCCATTTCAAGACTTTAAAATGGTTGAGAATGAAATGCATGTGATTTTTTCCCCATTTACATGCAATGTGGAGAATGCACCTAGTGATGTTCAGCTTGAACTGCTTGATCTGCAGTCTGACACACTTCTGGCAGAGTACTTCAGGTCAGTCTCACTGCTTGATTTTTACTCTTCCCTCAAAGAGGAGAACTTTCCACACATGAGGAGGCATGCTCAGAATATTCTAGTCCTCTTTGGATCTACCTATATATGCGAACAGACATTCTCAGTGATGAACTTCGACAAATCCAAAAACAGATCCTCTATGATTGATGATCACCTGTCAGCTGTCCTTCGCATATCCACCTCAGACTTGTTCAAGCCCAAAACAGACTGGGTTTTTCTCATTTAACAAGTAAAATGAACTGAAAAACATCAAAAGCACTTATTGTTTTTTGTATAGAGTCAGAGAGATGTACAGCATGGATACAGACCCTTCAGTCCAACCCGTCCATGCCGACCAGATATCCCAACCCAATCTAGTCCCACCTGCCAGTACCCGGCCCATATCCCTCCAAACCCTTCCTATTCATATACCCATCCAAATGCCTCCTAAATGTTGCAATTGTACCAGCCTCCACCACATCCTCTGGCAGCTCATTCCATGCATGTACCAACCTCTGCGTGAAAACGTTGCCGCTTAGGTCTCTTTTATATCTTTCCCCTCTCACTCTAAACCTATGCCCTCTCGTTCTGGACTCCCTGGGAAAAGACTTTGTCTATTTATCCTATCTATGCCCCTCATAGTCTTGTAAACCTCTATAATCACCCCTCAGCCTCCGACGCTCCAGGGAAAACAGCCCCAGCCTGTTGAGCATCTCCCTGTAGCTCAGATCCTCCAACCCTGGCAACATCCTTGTAAATCTTTTCAGAATCCTTTCAAGTTTTACAACATCTTTCCGATAGGAAGGAGACCAGAATTGCACGCAACATTCCAATAGTGGCCTAACCAATGTCCTGTACAGCCGCAACATGACCTCCCAACTCCTGTACTCAATACTCTGACCAATAAAGGAAAGCATACCAAATGCCTTCTTCACTATCCTATCTACCTGCGACTCCACTTTCAAGGAGCTAAGAACCTGCATTCCAAGGTCTTTTTGTTCAGCAACACTCCCTAGGATCTTATCATTAAGTGTATAAGTCCTGCTAAGATTTGCTTTCCCAAACGCATTTATCTGAATTAAACTCCATCTGCCACTTCGCAGCCCATTGGCCCATCTGGTCTAGATCCTGTTGTAATCTGAGGTAACCCTCTTCGCTGTCCACTACATCTCCAATTTTAGTGTCATCTGTAAACTTACTAACTGTACCTCTTATGCTCGCATCCAAATCATTTATGTAAATGACAAAAAGTAGAGGACCCAGCACCGATCCTTGCACTCCACTGGTCACAGGCCTCCAGTCTGAAAAACAACCCTCCACCACCACCCTCTGTCTTCGACCTTTGAGCCAGTTCTATATCCAAATGGCTAGTTCTCTCTGTATTCCATGAGATCTAACCTTGCTAATCTGTCTCCCATGGGGAACCTTGTTGAACGCCTTACTGAAGTCCATATAGATGACATCCACTGCTCTGCCCTCATCAATCTTCTTTGTTACTTCTTCAAAAGCCTCAATCAAGTTTGTGAGACATGATTAACCACGCACAAATCCATGTTGACTATTCTGAAGCAGAGAAAATGAGGTCTGCAGATGCTGGAGATCAGAGATGGAAATGTGTTGCTGGAGAAGCGCAGCAGGTCAGGCAGCATCTAGGGAACAGGAGATGCTAGATGCTGCCTGACCTGCTGCGCTTCTCCAGCAACACATTTCCTATTCTGAAGCAGTCCTTGCCTTTCCACATACATGTACATCCTGTCCCTCAGGATTCCCTCCAACAACTTGCCCACCACTGAGGTCAGGCCACCGGTCTATAGTTCCCTGGCTCGTCTTTACTGCCCTTCTTAAACAGTGGCACCACGTTTGCCAACCTCCAGTCTTCCGGCACCTCACCTGTGACTATCGATGATACAAATATCTCAGCAAGAGGCCCAGCTTCTCTAGCTTCCCACAGAGTTCTCTGATCAGGTACTGGGGATTTATCCACCTTTAACCATTTCAAGACATCCAGCACTTCCTCCTCTGTAATCTGGACATTTTGTAAGATGTCACCATCTATTTCCCTACAGTCTATATCTTCCATATCCTTTTCCACAGTAAATACTGATGCAAAATATTCATTTAGTATCTCCCCCATTTTCTGTGGCTCCACACAAAGGCCTCCTTGCTGATCTTTGAGGGGTCCTATTTTCTCTCTAGTTACCCTTTTGTCCTTAATATATTTGTTAAAAACCCTTTGTATTCTCCTTAATTCTATTTGCCAACGCTATCTTATGTCCCCATTTTGCCCTCCTGATTTCCCTCTTAAGTATACTCCTACTTTCTTTATACTCTAAGGATTCACTCGATCTAGCCTGTCTATACCTCACATATGCTTCCTTCTTTTTCTTAACCAAACCCTCAATTTCTTTAGTCATCCAGCATTCCCTATACCTACCAGCCTTTTTTTTCACCCTGACAGGAATATACTGTCTCTGGATTCTTGTTATCTCATTTCTGAAGGCTTCCCATTTTCCAGCTGTCCCTTTACCTGCGAACATTTGCCTCCAATCAGCTTTTGAAAGTTCTTGCCTAAAACCGTCAAAATTGGCCTTTCTCCAATTTAGAACTTTAACTTTTAGATCTGGTCTATCTTTTTCCATCACTATTTTAAAACAAATAGAATTATGTTCACTGGCCCCAAAGTGCTCCCCCACTGACACCTCAGTCACCTACCCTGCCTTATTTCCCAAGAGTGGGTCAAGTTTTACACCTTCTCTACTAGGTACATCCACATACTGAATCAGAAAATTGTCTTGTACACACTTAAGAAATTCCTCTCCATCTAAACCTTTAACACTATGGCAGTCCCAGTCGATGTTTGGAAAGTAGAGTTGTTTGTGGTTTGTAATACTGAACAATAATGAAACAACTTTTCATTATTGGTTTGTGAGATTAACATGTTAAAAATAAAATGAAATACTGAAATTATTGTTTTTACTGTTTATTTCTTCTATATTTGACCTACTCCACAATTTCATATCTTGATTGTAAGCTAGAGTGCAAAACTATATAATGTAGTACTTTTTACAATGGGTGAAAATTAATACTAAGCAGAATTATGTTCAACTTGAACACAACTCAGGTTTCTCATGTGGCCCCTTGGAAGAATTAATTGCCCACCCCTGCCATAGAGGATTCTATAGTCAATGGATTAGAGGCCCTTTTCTGTGGCAGTAAATATGACTCCAGAATGGTGTGTTACCTTCATGGAGCCAAGGTCAAGGATGTCACTGATTGGCTGCAGGGGGCTTCTGAGGGAGGTGTATCAGACAAGAAATAGTGTTCCACATTGGTACTGACAACATCGATTGGAAGACGGATGAGGTCCTCAAGGAATATTTTCAAAAGTTGTAAAAGGAAATTAAAAATTACAACCTCAAGAGCAGTGTGGGGAGGTGTAATGTCACCAGACTAGTAATCCAGAATCCCAGGATAATGTTCTGGAGTAGTTGGTTCAAATCTCATCGTGACAGTTCGTGACATCTGAATTCAATAAAATCTGGAATTAAGTACCAGGTAACTATTACCAGTTGGGGAGAAAGTGAGGTCTGCAGATGCTGGAGATCAGAGATGGAAATGTGTTGCTGGAAAAGCGCAGCAGGTCAGGCAGCATCTAGGGAACAGGAGAATCGACGTTTCGGGCATTAGCCCTCCTTCAGGAATGAGGGAAGTTGGTCCAGCAGGCTAAGATAAAAGATAGGGAGGAGGGACTTGGGGGAGGGGCGTCGGAAATGTGATAGGTGGAAAGAGGTCAAGGTGAGGGTGATAGGTCAGACTGGGGTGGGGGCGGAGAGGTCGGGAAGAAGATTGCAGGTTAGGAAGGCGGTGCTGAATTTGATGGATTTGACTGAGACAGGCTGGGGGGAGGGGAAATGAGGAAACTGGTGAAATCCGAGGGATGAACTCCGCCCCCACCCCAGTCTGACCTATCACCCTCACCTTGACCTCTTTCCACCTATCACATTTCCGACGCCCCTCCCCCAAGTCCCTCCTCCCTATCTTTTATCTTAGCCTGCTGGACCAACTTCCCTCATTCCTGAAGAAGGGCTAATGCCCGAAACGTCGATTCTCCTGTTCCCTAGATGCTGCCTGACCTGCTGCGCTTTTCCAGCAACACATTTCCAACTATTACCAGTTGTCATAACAATCTATATGCTTCACATATGCCCTACAGGGAATGAAATCTGCTACGTTTACCTGGTCTGGCCTACATGTGACAACAGATCCACACATGGTTGGCTCTAACTGTCCTCGGAAATAGGCCAGAAAGCCACTCAGTTCAAAAATAGTTAGGCATGGGCAATAAACATTAGCTTTGCCAGCAAGGTCAAATCTCATGAATGAATAAAACAAATCTCAGGATTAGTCCCACTGCAATGCATTGGTGCATATAAGAAAGGGAGAATTGATTATCAGGGTGGAGAATTGCTGCATGAGGGAGGGCATCAGATTTCTAAGAAATTGGGATCAGTTCCAAGTAAGGTGGGATCTGTACAAGCTGAACAGATTACATCTGAGTGGGGCTAAAACTGACCTCCTTGCAGGAAGCTGCTGGCATAGGTTTAAACTAGCTTGTCAGGGAACTGGAAACCTCGGGGCAATCCAAGTTGAAGGAAGTTAATAACACAAAGTCAAAAAGATGGCCTGAGGCTGGAAGACATGAGAAACAAAGCCAAGCATTATTTTGCCTTTGAAACATACTTAAGTCAACAAGACAGTTAACAGCAATCTTGCTGAATACACATCGCATTTTCAATAGAGTAGACAATCTAAAGGGACAAATTATATTACATGGGCATGATCTAATTGCCATAACAGAAATACGACAGTATGGTGGATGGGATTGGGAACGGAATGTTCAAGGATATTCAACATTTTTAGAAAAGACATGAAAGGAGAAGGATTTGCTCTGATAATAATCTGGGATCAATACATGAGCAAGGGAGGATCTCAGATCAGAAGAATATTATGTGGTATCTGGACGGAGCTAAGAAACAGCAAGGAGCAGCAGTAATTAGTTGGAGTTATTTACAGGCTATGAAATAGCAGTGGTAGCGTGGATATAGTACTAATCAGAAGATGAGAGAGGCACGTAGCCTGGACAACACAGTTATCATGGGTTATTTCTATCTACAAAAAAAATGATAAACCAATTCAGCATTAAAGCTGCAGAAGATAATGGCTTTCTACAGTTGAATATAAAATCTTACAGTACAGAAGAAGCCCTTTTGCCCTTTAAGTCTGTAATGCCAAAAATACTGCCTACATAGTACAACTTGCCTACGCTAGGCCCATAGTCTTGAATGCTATGACATTTCAAGCGCTCATCCAAGTACTTCTTAAATTTTGTGAGGTTACCCACCTCAATTACCCTCCAAGACTGTGCATTTCAGACCCCCACCATCCTGTAGGTAAAATAAAGTTCCCACAAATCATCTCTGAACCTCCTCCTTTCATTTTATAAGTGTGCCCTCTTGCTCTTGAGCCTTTGACTAGGGGATCAGCTCCTTTCTATTCATTCTATGTTGAAGAGCCAGCTAAATGATTTGCTATTTTAGATCTCGTGTTATACATTTTTTAAGAAATTCATCCGTAGCTGTACTTGAGATGGTGGCGGTGAGCTTCCTTCTTGAACAGCTCCAGTCCATTTGAACAAAGAACAAAGGACATTTACAGCCCAGGACCAGGCCCTTTGGTCCTCCAAACCTGTGCCGATCCAAATCCACTGTCGAAACCTATCGCCCAATTCCTAAGGATCTGTATCTCTCTACTCCCCACCTACTCATGCATCTGTCCAGACACATCTTAAATGAACCTACTGTGTCTGCCTCTACTACCTCTGCTGGCAATGCGTTCCAATCATCTACCACCCTCTGTGCAAAGTACTATCCCCTTTAAACCTTTCTCCTCTCACCTTGAAAACGTGACCTCTCATTACTGAGTCCCTCACACTGCTGATCTCTATCTACACTTTCTATATCTTTCATGATTTTGTAGACTTCAATCAGATTCCCCCTCAATCGCCTTTTTTCTAATTGAAACAATCCTAACCTACTCAGCCTCTCTTCACAGCTAGCACCTTCCATACCAGACAACATCCTCGTAAACCTTCTCTGCACCCTCTCCAAAGCGTCTACATCCTTTTGGTAATGTGGCGACCAGAACTGTACACAGTATTCAACCAAAGTCTTGTACAATTTTAACATGACCTGTCAGCTCTTATACTCAATACCCCGTCCAATGAAGGCAAGCATACCATAAGCCTTCTTGACCACTTTATCCACCTATGCAGCCACCTTCAGGGTACAATGGACTTGAACTCTGCTCATCAACTTTTCCCAAGGTTCTTCCATTTACAGTATAGTTTGCTCGAGAATTAGACCTTCCAAAATGCATCACTTCACATCTAGCAATTCTCCGCCCAACTCTCCAGTCTATCTATATTCTCCTGTATTCTTTGATAGTCCCCCATGCTTTCTGCTACTCCACCAATCTTAGTGTCATCTGCAAACTTACTGATCAGACCAACAATGCCCTCTTCCAGATCATTTATGTATATCACAAACAACAGTGGCCCTAGTACTGATCCCTGTGGAACATCACTGGTCACCTTTCTCCATTTCCATAAACTTCCTTCAATGACTACTGTCTCCTGTTGCTCAACCAGTTCTTTACCCACATAGCTAAAACACCCTGCACACCATGTGACTTCACTTTCTCCATTAGTTTATCATCATGGGGATCCTTATCAAATGCATATGAAATCTACAGCCCTTCCTTCATCTATCAACTTGGTCACTTGCTTAAAGAACTCTATTAATGTTATTAATGCTGGGACAACACTACTATTATAGGACAAGCCAAACAGAGAACAGCCAGGGAATTCCTAGACGCATGGCACTCATCCACAGATTCAATCAATAAGCACATCGACCTGGACCCAATATACCGGCCGCTGCAGCAGACAGCTGGAACTGACAACCGGAAGCGGCAGATACAAATCACTATAAATGCCGGAGGAAACATCACAGAAGCACTTCACAGGAGGCTCCCAAGCACTGAGGATGTCACCGAGACAGGGGACGAAACGTCTGCAACACAAATTCCCAGCTTGGCGAACAGAACCACAACAACGAGCACTCGAGCTACAAATCTTCTCCCAAACTTTGAAGAACTCTATTAAGTTGGTAAGGCACGATCTCCCCCACACAAAACCATGTGGCCCATCATTGATAAGCCCAGTCTCTTCCAAATATAAATAGATCCTATCCCTTAGTACCTTCTCCAGCAACTTTCTCACCGCTGACGTCAGGCTCACTGGTCTGTAGTTATCCTTACTACCTACTACTAATTGTACAACAGACTGGGTTTTTCTCAGTAAACAAGTAAAACGAACTGAAAAACATCAAAAGCACTTATTGCTTTTTGTATAGAGTCATAGAGGTGTACAGCATGGAAACAGACCCTTCGGTCCAACCCGTCCATGCCGACCAGATATCCCAACCCAATCTAGTCCCACCTGCCAGTACCCGGCCCATATCCCTCCAAACCCTTCCTATTCATATACCCATCCAAATGCCTCTTAAATGTTGCAATTGTACCAGCCTCCACCACATCCTCTGGCAGATCATTCCATACATGTGCCACACTTTGCGTGAAAAAGTTGCCCCTCAGGTCTCTTTTATATCTTTCCCCTCTCACCTATGCCCTCTAGTTCTGGTCTCCCTGACCCCAGGGAAAAGACTTTGCCTATTTACCCGATCCATGGACCTCATAATTTTGTAAACCTCTATAATCACCCCTCAGCCTCCGACGCTCCAGGGAAAACAGCCCCAGCCTGTTCAGCCCCTCCCAGTAGCTCAGATCCTCCAACCCTGGCAACATCCTTGTAAATCTTTTCTGAACCCTTTTACGTTTCACAACATCTTTCCGATAGGAAGGAGGCCAGTATTGCACGCAATATTCCAACAGTGGCCTAACCAGTGTTCTGTACTGCCACAACATGACCTCCCAACTCCTGTACTAAATACTCTGACCAATAAAGGAAAGCATACCAAACACCTTCTTCACTATCCTATCTACCTGCGACTCCACTTTCAATAAGCTAAGAACCTGCACTCCAAGATCTCTTTGTTCAGCAACACTCCTTAGGACCTTACCATTAAGTGTATAAGTCCTGCTAAGATTTGCTTTCCCAAAATGCAGCACCTCATATTTATCTGAATTAAACTCCATCTGCCATTTCTCAGCCCAATGGCCCATCTGGTCCAGATCCTGTTGTAATCGTAGGTAACCCTCTTCGCTGTCCACTACATCTCCAATTTTGGTGTCATCTGCAAACTTACTAACTGTACCTCTTATCCTCATATCCAAATCATTTAGGTCAATGACAAAAAGTAGAGGACCCAGCACCGATCCTTGTGACTATCAATGATACAAATATCTCAGCAACAGGCCCAACAATCACTTTTCTAGCTTCCCACAGAGTTCTAGGGTACACCTGATCAGGTCCGAGGGATTTATCCACCTTTAACCGTTTCAAGATATCCAGCACTTCCTCCTCTGTAATCTGGACATTTTGCAAGATGTCACCATCTATTTCCCTACAGTCTACATCTTCCATATCCTTTTCCACAGTAAATAATGATGCAAAATATTCATTTAGTATCTCCCCCATTTTCTGTGGCTCCACACAAAGGTTGCCTTGTTGATCTTTGAGGGGTCCTATTCTCTCCCTAGTTACCCTTTTGTCCTAAATATATAGTTGTAAAAACCCTTTGTATTCTCCTTAATTCTATCTGCCAAAGCTATCTCATGTCCCCATTTTTCCCTCCTGATTTCCCTCTTAAGTATACTCCTACTTTTCTTATACTCTAAGGATTCACGCAATCTATCCTGTCTATACCTGACATATGCTTCTTTCTCTTTCTTAACCAAACCCTCAATTTCTTTAGTCATCCAGTCCTGCCTTTGTTTGTTTACCAAAATTCAATACCTCGCATTTATCGAAAGTAAACTCCATCTACCACTCCTCAGCCCATTGATCCCAATTGATCAAGCTCTCTCTAATCTTAGATAACCTTCTTTACTGTCCATTATACTATCAATTCTGGTGTCATCCACAAAATTAATAACCATTCCTCCTGCATTCTCATCCAAATTATCTGTATGAAATGACAAACAAAAGGGGATGCAATACTGATCCCTGTGGAATATCGCTGGTCACAGGCCTCCAGTCCAAAAAACAACGCTCCATCACCACCCTGTCTCCTACTTAAAGCCAATTTTGTAACCAATTGGCAAGCTCACCCTGAATCCCATGTGATCTAATTTTATTAATTAGTCTATTTTGCAATACCTTATCAAAGGCTTTACTAACATCCAGACACTATTCTTCCAACACTGGGTGTAATTTGATCCCTCAGCTTTGCCATTTATTTCCTCAACCAGCTTCAAAGGTTAGAAGTCTGATGTCAGCAATTAAAGGATACCCCTAACCTCCTGTACTTTCTACAGATTTCCAAGTGTGATTTCCTTTTCAGTTAGGGACCGTCAAATAAAAGAAAGTGCCTTTGAAACCGCTGACATCAGCTTGCAGGTGCATTTCATCACAACTCCCCTATTGGAAAAAAAGGCCTTGTTCATTCACAAATTTTTCTTCAAAATATATCAAGCTCTGAACATTATAAATATTAACGAACATTAAAGGTATTATTTCCATTTTGTTGCACTCCACAAATGATACATACTTATAAAAATAAAGACTCAAAAATCATGCAAATACATGAATTAGGATTTAGAGATCAATTAACATATATTGTTGAAGTGTCAATTTCTGTAAACAAAATGAATTTTCCTCTTGATTCATTTACTCTGTGTTCCCCAAAAATCTCCTTTTAATTTTGCTTTATGCTTTTTTCCTCCCCCATGTATTTCTTTAAGGTATGTACTTTAATTTTATATTCCCCACGTTTCCTTTCAGAATTTGATGTAAAGTTTGGCATAAAGTTTCAGCCCCAAGATGCCATTTTCAGGGGTCCAAAAACGTTACAATGGGTTTGATCTGGTTAAAGATTATCAACAGCATTACAGGGGTTTGCTAACAGTACATCTGCTTCTGGGGACTGATTGCTAACAACTGGAATCAAGCAGAAACTTCCAGTCATATCATTACTTCCTTTCGGGATTCAGCACTTTACTCTTTTTTGATGCCAAATGCCAGATCGTCAATACAGTTTTCGGGTGCTCGTCTCAGCTTTTACTAAATATTCTGTTCAGGCTGTAAGCCACAGTCGTTTTTTTCCAGATCACGGTGTCCAAATCTTGCAAAAGGAATCAGCCAATCATGAGGAATTTTATTCCACAATAACTGAAGTCATTTCATCTTATTTTAATTCAGGAACATTTTCAATTCTAAATTCTTCACCAAGAGGTTCCCCCTCTAGGAGATGCAGCTGAATTCTGCCATTCTTGTGCAAGCAGCTAATATTGTGGCTAGGTGTAATTATTCTTTACCTGCTGTAAAACCCTGCGGTTTTCCTGATGCTAAGCAAGCTTGACATTTCTTGTTTAATTCATAACTTTTTAATCAATCCCTCCTTGTTTTTCCTTTTCAAACTGGAAACAAATATTTTGAAATTCAGCTCCCTATACTTCTTTCTGAAGTTCTAATTTGTGTGCAATTATTTCACTCTATAAGACTGTAGTTTTGACACTGGACCCAACTTTGTCAATCTCTTACAAAATATATTCCTTGCATTTCTAGCTCTGGGTTCTGTTCCCAGCTGCTTTTCCACACCTTGTTCATGGTTTTTTTTTAAACTTACAAGGATTTTGTCTGGACTCAATGGCCTGAGTTATAGGGAGAGGTTAGACAAGATAGGACTTTTTTCTTTAGAATGTAGGAGACTGAGGGGGAACCTTAAAGAGGTGTATAAGTCCATGAGAGGCATGTATAGGATGAACGCACTCAGTCATTTTCCCTCCAGAATTGGGGAATCAAGGACTAGAGGGCATCAGTTTAAGTTAGCGGGGAAAGAATAAAAGGGAACCTGAGGGGCAACTTTGTTACACAAAGGGTGGTATGTATATGGAATGTGCTGCCAGCGGAAATGGTTGAGGTGGGTACATTAACAACATTTGAAAGGTACTGGATCCATGGATAGGAAAGGATTAGAAGGATGGGGTGAAGTGCATGGAAATAGCGGTCGCGTGAATGGACATTTTGGTTGGACCAGTTTGGGCCAAAGGGCCTGTCTCCGCGCTGTAGGATTGTGCGACTTATATGTCAAGCTGCTTTAAAGACTCTCCAACAACCATTAATGTTTACTTCTAAACTCAATGCTCCATCTGACTTTTCAACTAATAAGCCAAGTTTCTCACTCCTCTGATACACCTTAGCATGTACATTAGTTAGGAAGGACACCAATCGTAACCTTACTGTCTGATGTTCATATTCAGTTCTGCCAAGGCCACTCAGTTCCTGACCCCAGTTCAATCTTGGTTCAAAATGAACAAAAGAGAACTCCAGAGATGAGACGAGAGTGACAAACCATCACATCAAGATAGCATTTGACTGAGGGTGAGCCCTAGGAAAACTGAAGTCAATGGGAATCAAGGAAAACTTTCTGCTGGTTGAAATCATACCTGGTACAAAGAAAGATTGGTTGTGGTTGCTGGAGTCAGTCATCTTGGGGCCAGAATATCTGTGCAGGAGTTCCTCAGGGTAATGTCCTCAGCCCAACCACGTTCAGCTGCTCATCAATGATCATCCTTCCATCAAAAAAGGTCAGAAGTGTGAATGTTCACTGATGTTTGCACAATGTTAAGCACCAATCACAATTCCATACATATTGAGGCACTCCATATCCATATGTAGCAGGACCTGGACAATGTTCAGGCTCAGGTTGATAAATGGCGATAATATTTGCACCACAGAAATTCCACAGATTGACCACCTTAGAACATGACAGACTCTCACCATTACCCCATGACTTTCAATTAATAGTAACATTGCTTAATCCCCCACTATCAATATGCTGGGCATAGCTATTGAACAGAAACTGAAGCAGACTGGCTACAAGAGCAGGTCAGAGGCAAGGAATCCTACAGCAAGTAACTCTTCTGCCAATTCACAGAAACTTGAGATTCCTCAAGGTTTATCCATCATCTGCAAGTCACTAATTAGGAGTGTGATGAAATACTCCCAACTTGCAGCTCCAGCACATTCAGGAGGGCTTAACACCATACAAAGGAAAGCAGCCTGCTTGATTGGCAACACATCCACAAACAGCCATTCCCTCCATCACTAATGCTCAGTAACAGCAGTGTATTACATGTACAAGATGAACGGCAGCTCACCAAGGCTCAGACAGCTCCTTCTAAACCCACAACCACTTCCAACCAGCAGGATATGGGCAGCAGATATGTGACACACCTCCACCTGCAAGTTTCTCTTCAAGTCTCACAACAACCTAACCTGGAAATATGTCAGTTGCCAGGTCAAAATTCTAGAATACCCTTCCGAAGATTGTTGTGGATGTCTATACACCTGAAGGAATCCAGTAGTTCAAGAAGGTAATTCACCACCACTTTCTTCAGGCAATTAAAAATACAGACAATGCATGGGTGGCCTATCCGGTGATGGCCCATGAATAAATAGAAAAGAAAAAATCCTCAGTATCTAAATCATATTTTAAAATACTCAAAACAAGGAAACGAGCAAATAACTACCATTAACATTATAAATCAATGTGCTTGCATTCTGAACAGCAATTCATATTACCCATGAAAGTCAGTGATTACGATACCGCTGTATCTCTTAGGTAATTTATGCAAGGCCTTAGAACATGGAACAATACAGGCCAACAGCTCTTGATGTTGTGCCAACCTTTTATCCTACTCCAAGATCAAACTAACCTGCATACCCTTCAATCTATGTACAAGACTCTACTACCACCAGAGAGCGGTGGGTGTGTAGTAAGAACCAACCTCTGACATGTCAAAGAACAAAAGAACAAAGAAAATTTACAGCCCAGGAACAGGCCCTTCAGCCCTCCAAGCCTGAGCTGATCCAAATCCATTGTCTAAACCTATCGCCCAATTCCTAAGCATCTGTATCCCTCTGCTCCCCATCTACTCATGCATCTATCCAGACGTACCTTAAAAAGGAATCCACTATATCTGCCTCTACTACCTCTGCTGGCAATGCGTTCCAGGCACCCACCACCCTCTGTGTAAAAGTACATTCTGCGTGTATCTCCCTTAAACTTTTCTCCTCTCACCTTGAACAGGTGACCTCTCGTTACTGAATCCCTCACCCTGGGAAAAAGCTCATCTCTGTCCACCTTGTCTATACCCTTCATGCTTTTGTAGATTTCAGTCAGGTCTCCCCCTCAATCTCCTTCTTTCTAATGAAAACAATCCTAACCTACTCAACCTCTCTTCATAGCTAGCACCTTTCATACCAGGCAACATCCTCGTAAACCTTCTCTGCACCCTCTCCAAAGCATCCACATTCTTTTGGTAATGTGGCAACCAGAACTGTACACAGTATTCTAAATGTGGCCGAACCAATGTCTTGTATAACTTTAACATGACTTGCCAGCTCTTATACTCAATACCCCGTCCAATGAAGGCAAGCATACCATGTGCCTTCTTGACCACTCTATCCACCTGTGCAGCCACCTTCAAGGTACAATGGACCAGAACTCTCAGATCTCTCTGCTCATCAACTTTTCCCAAGGCTCTTCCTTTTACAGTATAGTTCGCTCTAGAATTAGACTTCCCAAAATGCATCACCTCACATTTGCCCGGATTGAACTCCATCTGCCAACTCTCCGCCCAAACTCTATATTGTTTGACAGTCCTCTATGCTTTCTGCTACTCCACCAATCTTAGTGTCATCTACAAATTTACTGATCAAACTAACAATGCCCTCTTCCAGATTACTGATGTATATCACAAACAACAGTCGCGCCAGCACTGATCCCTGTGGAACACCTTTCTCCATTTCGAGAAACTCCCTTCAACTGCTATTCTGTCTCCTGTTGCTCAACCAGCTCTTTATCCACACAGTTAGAACACCCTGCACACCATGTGACTTCACTTTCTCCATTAGCTTACTATGGGGAACCTTATCAAACGCCTTACTAAAGCCCATGTATATGAAACCTACAGCCCTTCCTTCATCTATCAACTTGGTCACTTCCTATTAAGTTGGTAAGGCACGATCTCCCCTGCACAAAATCATGTTGCCTATTATGATAAGCCCATTCTCTTCCAAATATAAATAGATCCTATCCCTCAGTACCTTCCTCAGCAACTTTCCCACCACTGACATCAGGCCCACTGGTCTGTAGTTACCTGGAATATCCCTACTACCGTTCTTGTATGGGGGGGGACAACATTAGCAACCCTCCAGTCCTCCGGCACTTCACCTGTGTTTAAGGATGCTACAAAGATATCTGTCAAGGCCCCAGCTATTTCCTCTCTTGCCTCCCTCAGCAACCTGGGATAGATCTCATCCAGTCCTGGGGATTTGTCCACCTTAATATCCTTTAGCCTACCAAACACATCCTCCCTCCTTATGTCAACATGATCCAGAGTAAACAAATTTCTACCACCAATCTCAACATTCTACATGTTCTCTGAACTTTCCTCCAACCACCTTAAAATTATTTCCCCTTGTGATAGCCATTTCTGCCCCTGGAAAAAATCTCTGACTATTCACTTTATCCATGCCTACTCAAACAGTGAACTACAGAACATTGAGCCTGACATCGGTGGTGGGGCAAGTTGTTGGAGGAGTCCTGAGGGACAGGATTTACATGTATTTGGAAAGGCAAGGACTGATTAGGGATAATCAACACGGCTTTGTGTGTGGGAAATCAAGTCTCAATAACTTGATTGAATTTTTTTTTAAATAGTGTCCCACAGCATGAAAACAGGCCCTTCAGCCCAAACTGGTCCATGTTCACCAAAACGTCCATCCACACTAACCACATTTCCCTACACTTGTCCCTTACTGAAATCCACATAGACAATGTCTAACACCTTGCCCTCGTCAACCTTCCTGGTCACTTCAAAGAACTCTAACAAATTTGTGAGGCATGATCTCCCACTCACAAAGCTATGCTGACTACTCCTAATCAAACCCGAACTTTCCAAATGCTTATCCCTTAAAATTTTGTCAAGTAACTTACCCACCACAGCTTGTAATTCCCAGGCTTTCCTTGCAGCCTTTCTTGAATAACGGCACAACATTCATTACACACCAGTCACCATGGCTAACATTGATGCAAAAATATCAACCAGGGTCCCTACAATTTGTTCTCTAGCCTCTTACAGTGTTCTTGAATATATCTGGTCAGAACCAGGAGATTCATCCATCTTCATACATTCTAATACATCCAAACACCTCCTTGGTTGTGATATGGGCTATCCTTAAGATATCATTGCTAACTTTAAAAGAAAAAAAAATAGGTGGCATGGTGGCTAACACTGCTGCCTCACAGCGCCAGAAACCCAGGTTTAATTCCCGCCTCAGGCGGCTGTCTGTGTGGAGTTTGCACATTCTCCCAGTGTCTTGGGTTTCCTCCAGATGCTCCAGTTTCCTCCCACAGTCCAAAGATGTGCCGGTCAGGTGAACGGACTATGCCAAAGTGTTAGGTGAAGGGGTAAATGTAGCGGAATGGTTGCTCTTCGGAGGGCCGGTGGAGACCTGTTGCACCGAAGGGCCTGTTTCCACATTGTAAGTAATCTAATCTAACTTCCCCACGTTTCCAAGTCTTCATGTCTTTCTCCATGGTAAACACAGAAATATTCATTGAGAACCTCATCCATCTCCAGCAGTTCTACACATACATGTCCACTTTGGTCCTTGAGGGGCCCTATTCTCTCTCTAGTTATTCTTTTTCCTTTGATATACTTAAATGTACCTCATTGGATTCATCCTAATCTGCTCAGCCAAGGCTATATTGTGCCCCCTTTTTGCCCTCCTGATTTCCTTCTTCAGTAAACTCCTGTATTCCCTCTATACTTCTAGGGATTCCCTTGATCCTAGCTGCCTATACTTGAGCCACACCTTTTTTCTGGTCAAAGCCTCAATACATCTTGTCATCCAGGGTTTCCTATTCCTGCCAACCTTGCCCTTCACCCTCACAGGAACATATGGACGTTGAACTCTAGCTATCCCACTTGCCACAGGTTCCTTTGACTGCAAGCAAACTACTCTAATCAACCCCTGCAAGCTCCTGTCTACTTCCATCAAAATTTGCCTTGCCCCAATTTAGAACCTGAATCTGTGGACCGGCTTTGTCCCTCTCCATAACTATTTTAAAATTGATAGAACTATGGCCACTGGTCCCAAAGTGCTCCCTCACTGTTAACAGTCACCTATCCTGCCCTATTTCCCAAGACCAGGTTAAATTTTGCCCCTTCTTGAGTAGGACCCTCTGTCTACTACTTGAGGAACGTTTTGAAGCAGGAACGAAGTTTGGAGAAGGACAGTGCAGTGAACATGAACTATACGGATTACCGTAAGGCATTCCACAAGGTTCCTCATGGTAGACTGGTTAGCAAGGTTAGTTCACGTGGAATACAGGGAGAACTAGCCATATGGATACAGAACTAGCTCAAAGATAGATGACAGAGGGTGATGGTGGAGCATTGCTTTTCAAACTGGAAGCCTGAGACCAGTGGTGTGCCACAAGGATCAGTGCTGGGTCCACTGCTTTTCATCATGCATATAAATGATTTGGATGTGAACATAGGAGGTATAGTGAGTAAGTTTGCAAATGACAGCAAAATTGGAGGTGTAGTGGACAACGAAGAAGGCTACCTCAGAGTACAAAGGGAACTTGATCAAATGGACCAATGGGCCCAGGAGTGGCAGATGCAGTTTAATTTAGATATAAAGAAAGGTGTCATGCATTGAAAAGGCAAATCAGGGCAGAACTTATACACGTCATGGTAAAGTCCTGGGAGTGTTGCTGAACAAAGAGACCTTGGAGTGCAGGTTCATAGTTCTTTGAAAGTGGATTCATAGTTGGATAGGATAGTGAAAGCAACGTTTGGTATGCTTGCATTTATTGGTCAGTGCATTGAGTCTACGGATTGGGAGATCATGTTGCAGCTATTAAGGACATTGGGTGAGGCCACTTTTGGAATACTGTGTGCAATTCCAGTCTCCCTCCCAAAGGAGGGATGTTATGAAACTTTAAAGGGTTCAGAAAGATTTACAAGGATGTCGCCAGGGTTGCAGGATTTGAGCTATGGAGAGTGGTTGAATAAGCTGGGTCTGTTTTCCCTGGAGCATCAGGATCGAGAACCAGAGGGCATAGGTTTAGGGGGAGAGGTAAAAGATATAAAAAGGGACCTAAGGGGCAATGTTTTCACGCAGAGGTTGGTGCGTGTATGGAATGAGCTGCCAGATGAAGTAGCAGATGCTGGTACAATAACAACACTTAAAAAGGCATCTGGATGGGTATATGAATAGGAAGGGTTTAGAAGGATATGTCCAAGTGCTGGCAAATGGGAGTAGATAAAGTTAGGATATCTGGTCAACATGGACAGGTTGGACCAGATTTCCGTGCTGTTTAACAACATGTTTCCAACAGCAGGGAGACCAGAACTGAACACAGTATTCCAAAACGTGATCTAATCAATGTCCTGTACAGTCACAACATGACCTTCCAACTTCTATACTCAATGCACTGCTCAATAAACACCTTCTTCACTCCCCTGTCTACCTATGACTCTACCTTCAAGGAACTGTGAACTGCACCCCAAAGTGTCTTTGTTCAATAACACTCCTCAGGACCCTCCCATTTAGTGTAGAAGTGCTTCCCTGGGTTGTCTTACCAAAATGCAACATCTCACATTTAATCTAAATTAAATTCCATCTGCCATTCTTCGGCCCAATTGATCAAGGTCCTACAGCAGGGCAAGCAGAACTGCCCTTGCTTGTTTTACTGAAATGCAATATTTCAAATAGAAAACTCTCAAGCTCGAGCACTCTGACTCCTTCTGAGAACATGGGAGAAACTACATAAAACTTCACAAGTTTTATCCCCTTGGACAATGTTTCTGGTTAGACACTGCAACAGTACAAAAGCCACAATCTTGCTTTTGCAGCACTCAGCCTTGATATGCCCTTTTTATGACAAGAATGACCCATTTGCCTTTCAAAAGAAAGCTTATCCTCCAGACTTGGGGTGGTTCAGTGATTAGCACTGCTGTCTCAGTGTCAGGGACCCAGATTTAATTCCAGCCTCAAGCAACTGTCTGTGTGGAGTTTGCACATTCTCCCCGTGTCTGCATGGGCTTCCTCGCACAATCCAAAAGATGTGCATGTTAGGTGAACTGCCCAAGCTAAATTGCCCATAGTGTTTGGGGATGTATAGATTAGGTGCATTTGTTGGGTAAATATAGGATAAAAGGGTGGGGGAATGGGTCTGGGTAGGTTATGCTTCAGAGGGTCAGTGTGGACTTGCTGGGCCAAAGGACCTATTTCCATACTGTAGGGATTCTATGACTTTATCTTTTACTATTCTGAGAGGAATCTGCTCCTTGATTTTGGCCATGTTCCTCCCTAGAACTCAATTTCTTTCTACCATCAAGCCTCCTCTCTCCACTTTTTGATACAGATTCCATACAGGGACCTTCTAATAATAATATGCTTCAGTTAGTTCATAATCATCTACCATCACTGCAGCTTTCTTTGTTTTTGAACTTTGTCATTCCAGCTGGGTCCTTATTGCAAAGGAACACATTTTTAAAAATGTCTTTCCCAAGGCTCAAGGTCTTGTACAATCTTCATCAATCTATAGCACCTATAGAATACCACATTTTTATAAAGGTCTGACTATTTCCTTTTCAAATCTGGCTGTAGGCCTCTATTACGAGTTAATATGTATTACACAATCATGCTCAACTGAAGCTCTTCTAAAAGAGACATACATCTTGAAAGTTTTATGAAAACATTACAGAAATATAACCCAAATTGCTTTAGCCTTTTTCAGCTTTGCAGCAATATTCGCAAAAGACCCAAAACTTAAAAGACCCCAGTGTGGGAGTACAAATTAAGTACAAAGTTTACATTTTTTGCCTAAGCAGAAATATGAAAATTTGACTAGAATGCACCTTTTGAACTGATCCACACTGCCAAGATATTCTTTCATCAAGAATCAAAACTGGACACAGCACTCCAGGTGCGGCCTCACCAACACCCTCTACGGTTGTAACAACACCCTCCAAAGCAACAAAAGCCAAAATTCTATTGTCTTCTTAATTACTTACCACACCTGTTTTCATGCACAAGGATAAACAGATCCCTTTGTGTGGCATTTCTTTGGAGTCTCTCCTGTTTAAACATTAATTTTGATACTTCCTACCAAAATGCATGACCTCATACTTTCCTACATTATACTTCATTTGTCAAGATTTTGTCCTCCCATTCAATCTACTTCCAACCTTTGCAGATTTATTTTGTCCGATATCACGTCATACTTTTGCCTCATCAGCACATTATATCGACTAGTTCCCTTTTATCTATCTCACTTGTTATTTTCTCAAAAAAACTGTAATAAATTTGCCAGGCATGATTTCCCTTTCCTGAAGCCCTGCTGACACTGCTTGATTTAGTTATATACTTCCAAATGTCCTGTTGTTACATCTTCTGTAATAAGTTTTAACTTAACATCGGTCATTGGGAAAAAGTTAAGTTAACTGACCTATATTACCCGATTTTCATCTCTGTTGCTTTTGGAATAAGAGTGTTAGATTAGCAGTTTTCCAAATCTCTGGGGCATTTCTTCCAATCTAAGGACTCAGTTCTGGAAGGCAGAAACAAATTTAAGGGGTCTCTGCTGCCATTTGTTATCTCCCTCCTCACACTGATCCACTCTTCCTTTTATGAAGCTGCTGTGCCCGCACTCTCTTGTCTTGTTTCAGAACTCACTGCTGACACACTCAATTTTGACGAAGGTTTTAAGAAGGAAGTGAAACCTCACCCTAATCTTGTGAAGTAGCCTGTTCAATGTAAACTTCAGATGGTGCCCCACTATTCTTCTTGGGATTAGCTTGTCCTTTCTTATTATATGGAAATAAACTTCCATTCATCATAGTTTAGGAGCAATTTCAATTCAACATACTGCAGAGAAATACTATGAAAAGGCATAGAGAGAGGGAGGTTGAGGGGAATAGCTGGTTGGTGCAGTTAAAGTGATTTTATTGACATCATGGAATCACAGATACAGAAAAGACTAAAGTATACCACTATCCACACTAGTAGCAATTTCCCACACGAGACAATGGGCCTTTGAACATTATGACACTGCAAGTGCTCATCCAAGTATTTTATAAAGGTTTTACAGGTACCTGCCTCAACTACTCTCCCAGACAGTGCATTCCAGAACCTTTACCCTCTGGGTGAAAAACCTTTTCTCCTCAAATCCTCTAAACCTCCTGCCTTTCAGTTTAAAATTATACATATCTATCAGGTCCCACCCACACCCCTCATCTTGTCTTCTCCAAAAGATGACAATCCAAGGTTGATTTGCAGACATTTTGTCCCCTGTTTAAGTGACATTTTCAGTGCTTTGGAACCTCCTGTGAAGCACTGCTATACCGTGTCCTCTGGAATTTATTTGGTTCCATTCCTGCTGCTTCCAGGTGCCAGTTCTAGTAGTTCGTTGTAGTGATGAGCATATTGCGCCTAACTCTATGTGTTTGCTGATGGAGTCCTTGGATGAGTGTCATGCCTCTAGAAATTCTCTTGCTGTCATCTGTTTAGCTTATCCTATGATTGTTGTGTTGTCCCAGTCATCTATATGTATGGTTACTAGGGACAGCTGGTCATGGAGTTTAGTGGCTAGTTGGTGTTCGTGGATGCAGATTGCTCGCTGTCTGCCTGTTTGTCCTACATAGTGTTTCATGCAGTCCTTACACGGAATCTTGTAAATTGTATTAGTCTCGCACATGAAGGGTATAGGGTCATTTGTTCTGGTGAGTTGTTGACTGAGCGTGGCCGTCAGTTTATGGGCTCTCACGAATCAGAGTTGATGGAGAAGTCTGGCAGTTAGTTCCAAGATCTTTTGTTTTTACATAAGATAGTATGGCTAGTGTACTGGTTTGTGGCATGTCCTTGTCACATTGTTTGTCTGGTAGACGTCTGTGAATGAAGTTGCAGGGTATTCGTTGAAGAATCTGCAGAGGTCTCCTTCTCTTCGCAGGTTGGGAGTGCTGCAGTGTGTTGCAGCCCTTTTGAACAGGGTCCTAATGGAGCTTCTCCTGTGCATATGTGGGTGGTTGCTGTTGTAGTTCAGGATCGGGTCCATGTGTGTGGCTTCTCTGTAAGACTTTTGTGGTGCATTCACCGTTCTGTGCTCTTTCTACCATCACATCCAGCAATGGGAGTTGATTGTTTGTTTCCTCCTCTCTTGTAAACCTGTGAGCATGATGTTGATAATCCAGTGTGTTCTTGCTTTCAGTTCTCTTTATTATTAAGGAAGTGTCACCCATGTATCTAATCCAGATTGTGGGCTGGATTTGTGGGAGGACTGTTTGTTCCAGTCTTTGCATCATTGCTTCATCTATGAGCCCAGAGATGGGTGAGCCCATGGATGTCCCACTGATCTGTTCATATATTGGGTTGTTGAATGTAAAGTGCGTTGTCAGGCACAGGTCTAGTAGTTTGAATGGAGAGTCCTTATTGATATGTTCCACGTTGTGTCATCTGTTTTGTTTGTCCAGGAAGTTGGCTATTGTCTCTCTGGCTAGAGTTTTCACAATTGAAGTGAACAGTGCTGTTACACTGAATGAGGCCATTTGCTTCAATCATGTCTAGGCTTCACCAATGGCCTTCTCTCTATCATGAGGTCAGAAGTGGATATTTTCTTTGATGATTATTCAAAGTTCAGCAGCATTTGACTCCTCAGACACTGAAGCAGTCCAAATGCAGCAGGATCTACAAAATATCCAGTCTTGGGCCAATAAGTAGCAAGAAATACTCACACAACATAGGTGACAGGTAATAACCAGAAGAAGAACACTTCTACAGAGTCTTCACCAAGAACGGATACCCCTGCAACTTCATCCACAGATGCCTAGCAGACAAACAACATAACAAGGACATGCCACAACTCAACACAGTAGCCACACCACTTTATATAAAAAAAGTCTCTGAACTAACAGCCAGACTTCTCCAACCACTCAGATTCATGACACCCCATAAACCAACGACCATGCTCAGACAACAACTCACCAGAACAGAAGACCCGATATCCATCATGTAATTTATATTTGTCTTGCATAAGATTCTGTGCAAAGACTGCATGAAACGCTATGTAGGACAAACAGCTAGCAATCTACATCCACGAACTCCAACTAGCCACTAAATGCCATGACCAGCTGTCCCTAGTAACCATACACACTGATGACCAGGACAATGAATTCAACTGGGACAAAACAACAATCATAGGACAAGCTAAACAGAGAATAGCCAGAGAATTCCTAGAAGCATGGCACTCATCCACAGACTCCATCAACAAACACTTGGACTTAGGCGCAATATGCTCGCCACTACAACAAACTACTAGAACCAGCAACTGGAACCAAATAAATTCCAGAAGACACAGTATAGCAGCACTTCACAGGAGGCTCCAAAACACTGACAATATTACTTAGACAGGGAATGAAACATCTGCAAAACAACTTCACAGCTCGGCAAACATACCCACAACTGCAGCAACCAACACCCAACGTAAACGAAAGTTATCCAGCCTCTCTTCATCGCTAATATGCTACATCCCTGACAACATCCTGGTGAATCTCCTTTCCACCCCCTCCAATACAGTCACATCCTTGTGTCCAGAACCGCACACAGTACTCCGTGGTTTAACCAAAGTTCTGTACAGCTCAAACATGTCTACCCTGCTCTTTTAGTTTGGCCACAACTGATAAAGGCAAGCATCTAATTTGCCTTCTTAACTTCTCTTTAACTTTCCTGCCACCTTCAGAGATCTGTGATCAGGCATCCCAACGACTCTCTCCTCCTCTGGTGTCTTACCTCTCATTGGAGTAGTCTCTCATTTTGCTCCTTCTTCCTGTTTGCCTCATGTTAATCATGGCTAAATTCTACATACCACTGGCCCACATATCTGACAAATCTGTTGTACATATATAAGTTTTGAATATGATAACCAAAAAAAATGACACAGCCTTGGTTGCTGTGGTGTGCCACTGGACACCAGGCTCCAGTCATTCATACTACCATCGCCTTCTGTCTCCTCTTACAAAGTCAATTTTGGATCTAACTGGCCAAGTTGTCATGGATCTCAAGCGCTTTTATTTCTATTTTGTTTTCAGCTGAACCGTGTCAAAGACCTTGCTGAAATCCATATTGTGATGATGCTGCCCTGTTAACAAGTTCATTTTGTCCTTTTTTTTCCTAAGAGGGAAAAGGCAGAAGTGCCAATATGTCTGAAAATGGCTATGTTAAACAATGACAGGGGAATGACCAGTTAGAACAGAATCCCTACAGTGTGGAAACAGGCCATCCTCTGAAGAACATCTCAGATAGATCTATTCCCCTGCCCTATTACTTTCATCTCCCTGACTAGTGCACCTAACCGACATCTCTGAACACTATGGGAATTTAACTTGGCCAATTGACCAAACCTGCACATCTTTGGACTGTTGGAGGAAACCCACGCAGACAGTCACCTGAGGCTGGAATCAAGCCTGGGTCCCTGGTGCTGTGAGGTAGCAGTGCTAACCACTGAGCCACCATGCTGCCCAAAATTCCCTTTAACTTAAACACAGTTGTTCGCACCCAGTCTCTCACTCTCAAACTGCACATTAAATTCTATCACATTATGATCAATACTTCATTGGGGATCTTTCACTTTAAGGTCATTAAACCAGGCTGATTTCCAATAACCAGATCCAGGACCACCTGCTTTCTGGTTTGCACTATGACAATGCTCTCAGAAAATATTGCAAAAGCACTCAATGAATTTGCTGTCATAACAATTTTAACCAATCTGATTAGATTAGATTAGATTACAGTGTGGAAACAGGCCCTTCGGCCCAACAAGTCCACACCGACCCGCCGAAGCGTAACCCGCCCATACCCCTACATTTACCCCTTACCTAACACTACGGGCAATTTAGCATGGCCAATTCAACTGACCTGCACATCTTTGGACTGTGGGAGGAAACCGGAGCACCCGGAGGAAACCCACGCAGACACAGGGAGAACGTGCAAACTCCACACAGTCAGTCGCCTGAGGCTGGAATTGAACCCAGGTCTCTGGCGCTGTGAGGCAGCAGTGCTAACCACTGTGCCACCGTGCCGCCCTAAGGTTAACCCAAGGTTTTTTTTTCTAGCTTTGTTCATTTTCACAGGCCATCAAACTGTTGGTAGCAGAGAAGTTGTTAGTATAAAAAAATGGTTCCATGCTTCAGCAGATGTTTCTTGCCTGATTCTCCCCTCTGCGATCTCTCCTGCCTGTCAGAAACAAAGTTTAAATGTACCTTATGCTAAGGGGTGTTTTTTGGGATGTTGTGGGTATTGGAACAGCTCCTTAAGTTGCAATTTCAAGTTGGTTGGATTTCCAAGTAGTTAAGTTATTCCAGATTCTATTTTCTTTTGCTCATGCTTCAACCATAGCCTATAAATAAATTCTGTTTTGCTTAAAGACGAGTGGTTTGACGAGCTGCAGCGCTCCTTAAATGTTCACTTTACATCTGCCTTTGAAATTTAAAAAAAAAGTTAAGGTCTAGACTGCCTTGTTAAAGCATGGGGGGGGGGGGGGGCTAGCTGGCCAAGTCCATAACAATATAAACTACTTCAACTGCCCTACTCTCGTCCACACACTTGATCGCTCGTCAAAACTTTCACCAGATTTACGAGGCATGACAAAGGTTCCCTGAAGGGGGATGGTACGATACATCCTATAAGAGGATGACCAGAATTGTACACAGTACTCCAGTACAGGCCTCACCAATGTCCTGTACAGCCGCAACATGACCTCACAACTCCTTTACTCAATACTCTGACCAATAAAGGAAAGCATACCAAACGCCTTCTTCACTATTCTATCTACCTGCGACTCTACTTTCAAGGAGCTAAAAACTCCAAGGTCTCTTTGTTCAGCAACATTCCCTAGGTCCTTACCATTAAGTGTATAAGTCCTGCTAAGATTTGCTTTCCCAAAATGCAGCACTTCACATTTATTTAAATTAAATTCCATCTGCCACTTCTCAGCCTACTGCCCCATCTGATCAAGTTCCTGTTGTACTCCTGAGGTAACCCTCTTCACTGTCCACTACACCTCCAATTTTGGCGTCTTCTGCAAACTTACCAACTGTACCTCTTATGCTCACATCCAGATCATGTGTATAAATGACAAAAGGTAGAGGGCCCAGCACCAATCCTTGTAGCACTCTACTGGTCAAAGGCCTCCAGTCTGAAAGACAACCCTCCACCACCACCCGCTGTCTTCTACCTTTGAGCCAGTTGTTTCCAAATGGCTAGCATTCCCTGTATTCCGAGAGATCTAACCTTGCTGATCAGTCTCACAAGGGAAACCTTGTCGAATGTCTTACTGAAGTCCATATAGATCACGTCTACTGCTCTGCCCTCATCAATCCTCTTTGTTACTTCTTCAAAAAACTCAATCAAGTTTGTGAGACATGATTTACCATGCACAAAACCATGTTGACTATCCCTAATCAGTCCTTGCCTTTCCAAATACATGTGCATCCTGTCCTTCAGGATTCCCTCCAACAACTTGCACACCCAAGGTCAGGCTCACTGGTCTATAGTTCCCTGGCTTGCCTTTACCACCCTTCTTAAACAGTGGCACCACGTTAGCCAAACTCCAGTCTTCCAGCACCTCACCTGTGATTATTGATGAGACAAATTATATTTCCATTTTAAAAGATTGGGTTTATTATAAACTCTCAATTTAGACTGGATTCCTTGCAGTGTGGAAACAGGCCCTTCAGCCCAACAAGTCCACACCAACCCTCCAAAGAGTAACCCACCCAGCCCCATTTCCCTCTGACTGATGCAGCGAATACTATGGACAGTTTAGCATGGCCAATTCACCTGATCTGCACATCTTTGGACTGTGAGAGGAAACCGGAGCACCTGGAGGAAACCCAAGCAGACATGGGGAGAATGCGCAAACTCCATACAGACAGTCAACCAAGGCTGGAATTGAACCCAGGATCCTGGTGCTGTGAGGCAGCAGTGTAAACCACTGAGCCACCATGCTGCCCTGATGAATATGAATATTACTGAAAAGACAAACACATTGTTAAGACAGGCAAACAAACAAAAACAGCCTCTATATTCACAACACAGTGAAATTAAGGCACTGAAGAGCCCTAAATAGTAATTCCAATGGTCCCTAACTAAACTTTGAGTAACCAGTCCCAGACTGTAAAATTCATTTCTAAACACTGGTTTTGTATCTCAAATGAAAGATGGATGCTAGCCTAATAGTATTATTGCTAGAGTATTAAGCCAGAAGCTCAGGTAATTCTCCAAGGACTTGGGTTTGAATCCTGCTCACGGCAGATGGTGGAATTTGACTTCAATACAAATTTCTGTAATTAAGAATCTACTGATGACCATGAAACCATGGCCAGAAAGAAAGAAGCCTGAATTATTAACTGCCCTTCCTTTACGGAAGGATTTCTGCCATTTTCACATGGTCTGGCCTACATGTGGCTCCAGAACCACAGCAATGTGGTTATTTTCTCAACTGCCCTCTAAATGGCTTTGCAAACCACTAAGTTGTACTATTTGCTACAAAGTATCAAAAAGAAATGAGACTAGACAGATCACCTGTTCAGCTGTCTAAGGCAATGACAGAAACAGCCTGTCGACCCTGCAAAGTCCTCCTTACTAACGTCTGCAGGCTACTGTCAAAACTAGGAGAGCTGTCTCACAGTAGTGAAATAACGGCATGACATAGTCATGCTCATTCAATCTTACCTTCCATGTACCATCCACCCTCAGTTGACGAATCAGTATTCCTCCATGTCGAACAACACTTTGGAGGAAGCAATTGAGGTTGGTGCAGCATAAAATGTATTTTATAGGGTGGATGGGGGTTTCAATGACTGTCACTAAGAGGGGCTCAACAGCAGCAGTACTGGTCAGGTTCTAAAGGACATTGCGACTAGACTGGACGTGTCTCAGAATTGTGTCTCTAGAATCATTTAATCAAAGGTCAACCTGCAATTAGCATCCAGGACCGACGTCACAAACAAAGCTTTCTTGTTCTGTTCTTTTTTTTTAACCCACGCTGTCCCAAAGTCCATCAATCATTTTGTTATAGACTAGATTTAGACCCACTCAAAATATATTAAGGTAGCCTAGACCCTAACTATTTCATATTTCAAAGGCAAATGTGAGCTGCATGTGTTCCAGTATAATTTAATTCTTTGCTGTGAAATAATGTAGCCTTTCTGGAAAATCTGATTTTAAAAAGTTCTCTTGTTACTGTCCAAGTTTTTAAAAATACAAAAAATAAAAAGACACAGTCCTTACACCAGGTGTGTTAGAATGAAGTGGGTGGGAGACAGTGTGAAATGTTCTCCACCCTATCACTATAACCAAACAAGCAATGCACACAGACTCTCAACATGCTCATGCCATCCAAGAGCAACGCCACGGGAGAATGACCAATCCTCCGAACAGATGATGCCCACAGCCTGAGCGGATTGGTTAATCACCAACGATCCGTAAGGTCTGATTGGCTGAGCCCGTCGTCAATCACCCTACTCCCGCTGCTGCTCGAGCGGAGGTCGTCTTTTTTTGGAGTGGGGGAGGGGTGGCGAAGGCGGCCAAGTCGTTGCCGAGATCCCCGCCAGTGCCCTTGGGAGTGGGCCTCGGCCCACCTACCGACCTGTCTGTCTGTCTGCCCCCGGTGCCCGAGCTTGAGCCCGACAAGCACTCGGCCCCCTTCCCTCAGGACGAAACCACAACCCCCAACACCGAAGCTTCAGTCGACACCGCCGCAGTTAAAAGCCTCACTTACCTACAAAAAAACCTTTATTTCTTTGCTTTTAACATCACGTTCTTTCCTTCAGAGGTCATAGTTCATGACCTTGGCGCTTTTTTTTCCCTCTGACGCGCATATGAGTGATTCAATCTCCGGAAGGAACCGGCCGAGGCGCATGCGCGGGCTGCCGGCCCCAGTCTCGAGCTCTCATTGGCCGCGAAAGTACGGCGCCCCACATGCGCTCGACGGCGATGATCCGCAGTCTCCGGCGGGGTCTTCTCCATTGTCGGCCATTTCCGGCGAGCGGGCTCCTCTTTCGGCTATTTCCGGAGCCCGCTGTCCAAGCTTTGTGGTTCTGACGGATCTTGCCCGCAGGTTAATGGCGGCGCCAGACATCCTTTAACTGATTCGAGACCTTTATTAAATATGTTACAGTTTTCTGGTCACTTTGCACAAATGGGTTTCCTGTTTTCCCAAGGTAAGGCATTGAAGTGAGATGCTAGGTAATCAAAATTTCCGCTATTGTTTAAATAAAACATTTTGGATCAGTTTGCTTTAATGTGGGGGAAATGAGCAGCAAGTGCGTCTTTTGAAGTTGTCACATTTATTATTTACTGTGTCACAAATGTCTTAGAGGAACTTCAAACTCTTATGGTTGAATTCCCAATTTATATATTTTTTTTGCATTCGAAAGCAACAATGGAATGTGTGGAACGACTCAAAAAAAAGTTCCATTCATGTTGCTTTGAAGAAAAACTAGCATTCCCAACAACTTTTTAACTGTCTGATTTATATATTTTTTAATGTATTAAAGTGAAACGCTGTTAGCCACTTCCCACCTCCTAATGTTGTGTAAATACTGATACATTGACAAAAGTGATCACAGAAAAATGAATCATTATAAACGCATAAAGAAGTGCAACTGCTTTCACCTATAGAAGCAACTTCCCACTTCGAAGGGTCTGGGCAGTCAGTGAACTTAGAAAATGGGCATGGATAGGCCATGAAATAATGTGCAGGCTACAGTGGGTGGACAATGAATTAGTCTTGAGGTGAAATGCAAAATAGGTGGGCTGTAAGGACTGTACGGCCTACAGGTGGAACCTTTAGCCAGCTCATTTCAGCACTCTGAGTTGTTTCTAGAGCCAGTGCACCCAAATCTATCCTATGTCCCTACAGTGAAGATACTACTATTGTGTGGCCTTTGTATTGAGGTGAGTGATGCAGTCTGGGAAATTTTCAAAGTCTAGCTGTATGCTTTTCTATGAAAATCTCCATAGGTGGCTCTGAGTGTCATGATATGCAGTGTGGAGAAAGTGAGGTCTGCAGATGCTGGAGATCAAAGTTGAAACTTTATTGCTGGAACAGCACAGCAGGTCAGGCAGCATCCAGGGAACAGGAGATTCGACGTTTCGGGCACAGGCCCTTCTTCAAGAATGAGCAGAGAGTGTTCAGCAGGAGAAGATAAAAGGTAGGGAGGAGGGACTTGGAGGAGGGGCGTTGGAAATGTGATAGGTGGAAAGAGGTCAAGGTGAGGGTGATAGGTCGGAGTAGGATGGAGGCGGAGAGGTCAAGAAGAAGACTGCAGGTCAGGAAGGCGGTGCCGGGCTGGAGGGATTCGGCTGAGACAAGGTGGGGGGAGGGGGGATGAAGAAACTGGTGAAGTCCAAGTTCATCCCCTGTGGTTGGAGGGTTCCCAGTCGGAAGATAAGACGCTCCTCCTCCGACCGTCGCGTTGTTGTGGTTTGGCGGTGGATGAGTCCAATGACCTGCATATCCTCGGTGGAGTGGGCGGGGGAGTTGAAATGCTGTGCTACAGGGTGGTTGGGTTGGTTCGTCCGGGTGGCCCAGAGGTGCTCTCTGAATCGCTCCGCAAGTAGGCGGCCTGTCTCCCCAATATAGAGGAGGCCACACCGGCTGCAGCGGATGCAGTAGATGATGTGGGTGGAGGTGCAGGTGAATCTATGGCGGATATGGAAGTTTCCTTTGGGGCCTTGGAGAGAAGTGAGGGGGGAGGTGTGGGCGCAAGTGTTGCACCTCCTGCGGTTGCAAGGGAAGGTGCCGGGAGTGGAGGTTGGGTCGGTGGGGGGTGTGGATCTGACAAGGGAGTCGCGGAGGGAGTGGTCTCTACGGAAAGCTGATAGGGGAGGGGAGGGAAATATATCCTTGGTGCTGGGGTCTGTTTGGAGGTGGCGGAGGTGACGGCGGATGATGCGCTGTACATGGAGATTGGTGGGGTGGTAGGTGAGGACCAGTGGGGTTCTGTCCTGGTGGCGGTTGGAGGGGCGGGGCTCAAGGGCGGAGGAGCGGGAAGTGGAGGAGATGCGGTGGAGGGCACCGTCGACCACGTCGGGGGGGAAATTGCGGTCCTTGAAGAAGGAGGCCATCTGTGTTGTACGTATTTTGAACTGGTCCTCCTGGGAGCAGATGCGGCGGAGACGAAGGAATTGGGAGAATGGGATGGCATTTTTACAGGGGGCAGGATGGGAGGAGGTGTAGTCCAGGTAGCTGTGGGAGTCGGTTGGTTTGTAGTAGATGTCCGTGTTGATTCGGTCGCCTGAGATAGAAACAGAAAGGTCTAGGAAGGGGAGGGAGGAGATGCAGTGGGAAGATGATATGCAGTGTCTCTGACTCAGATGTTGTGCATGATATCAAGTGTCGCTGGATGTGTTCAGGTGAAATACCGGGTGCCTCTTTTTATCAGAGTGGTATGAAATTGGGTATTCCACCTCAGAAAGTCCCAGATGGCCTCCTTCTTCCATGATCGCAACTTCCCTTCCCATGTGGTTGATAATGTCCTCCAGCACATCTCCTCCACTTCTTGCACCACTGCCCTTGAAACCCAACCCCTCCCAATGCAACAAAGACAGAACCCCTTGCTCCTCACCTTCCACCCCACCAACCTCTGCATACATCGCATCATCCTCTGCCATTTCTGCCACCTCCAAACGGACCCCACTACCAAAGATATATTTCCCTCCCCAACCCATCAGCGTTCCAGAGAGACCATTCCCTCCGTGACTCCCTCGACAGGTCCATGCCCCCCCACCAGCCCACACCCTTCTCCTAGTATCATTCCCTGCCAGTGCAGGAAGTGCAAAACCTGCGCCCACACCACTCCCCTCACCTCCATCCAATGCCTCTAAAGATTCCTCCACATCTATCAGAAACTTGCCAATGTCATCGACTGCATTTGTTGCACCTGGTGTGGTGTCCTCTACATTGGGGAGACAGGACGCCTTCTTGCAGATCGTTTCAGAGAACATCTCTGGGACACTTGCACCCACCAAACCCACCGCCCTGTGGATGAAGATTTCAACTCCCCCTCCAATTCCGTCAAGGACATGCAGGTTCTGGGCCTCCTCCACCGCCAAACCATTACCACCTGACGTCAGGAGGAAGAACACCTCATATTCCGCCTTGGGACCCTGCAACCACCTGGAATAAATGTGGATTTCAACAACTTTGTGGGCGGCACGGTGGCACAGTGGTTAGCACTGTTGCCTCACAGCGCCAGAGACCTGGGTTCAATTCCCGACTCAGGCGACTGACTGTGTGGAGTTTGCACATTCTCCCCGTGTCTGCGTGAGTTTCCTCCGGGTGCTCCGGTTTCCTCCCACAGTCCAAAGATGTGCAGGTCAGGTGAATTGGCCATGCTAAATTGCCCGTAGTGTTAGGTAAGGGGTAAATGTAAGGGTATGGGCGGGTTACGCTTCGGCGGGTCGGTGTGGACTTGTTGGGCCGAAGGGCCTGTTTCCACACTGTAATCTAATCTAATCTAAAAAAAACTTCCTTATTTCCCCTCCCCCCACATTATCCCAGTCCCAAGCCTCCAACTCAGCATCGCCCTCCGGACCTGTCCATCACTCCCCCCTCTGACCTATCACCTTCTCCCTTCCTTTCATCCACCTATCACTTTCTCAGTTACCTTCCCCCCAACCCCACACCCCTTCCATTTAACTCTCAGCACCAGCCTAAAGGCTTAAATTACATTCCTGATGAAGGTTTTATGCCCGAAACGTCAATTCTCCTGCTCCTCGGATGTTGCCTGACCTGCTGTGCTTTTCCAGCGCCACACTCTCGACTATGATATTGGGTATGTCTGGATGTGAAAATTACGGATTTCTGTTTGAGAAACAGGGTGTAGGTTCAGGTGTCCCTGACCATTAAATTAAAAGTCTCTTTCTGTCCAAATGCTGATAACAAATACATGAGAATACAAAAGGGAGGAGATTGCAGGATGGCACTGACCCAAATATTTATTTCCTCTCTGGCCACAAGGGAGGTGTCAGTGGACTGGAGAACTGCTGATGTGATGCCTGTAGTGATTGTAATGAAGTCAACCAGGTGAACCGCATAGAATATGAGATCCCTGATTGAGGCTGTTAACCTGGTCCAATTAAGAAGCCCTGGCTGACAGATATAGTGTCAGAGGTTCTGTTCATTCTGAGAGCTAGGTCTGAGGAAGCTGGGCCGGTGCAAATACTACACACGTGAAAAAGAAGGGTGAGCTGGTGACAGGATACTGGCCTCTGTGGAGTTATTTCAACAGCGACAAGAGTGGGATTAATAATGTAACCATGCATTGGCAAAATTTAAGGCAGGAGCATCTCCAATGTGTCCTAAATGCAAAATAGAGATGGGCACTCTTGTACATTGCTTATGGACCTGTCATAAGATCCGTAGATATTGGACTAAAGTAGCAAGTACCCTGACAGAAATTTTAGGAACGGAAATTAAAGTGGACCCTGTATCTCTCCTCTTGGGCTTTTCGAACTTTCCCTCCCTGGACACGTACGGGAAGAGACTATTTTCTATTCTTTCTTTCTGTGCAAGGAAAAATATTTTGGTGAACTGGGCGGCTGAGGGCCCCCCTGGACTTTCAAATTGGCACAGACTAATTATGGAATGTATTCCCCTTAACATCCTTACAAATATGGTGCACCGAAAGACCGAATTATTTTATAAAATATGGCAGCCCTTTTTGAATTACATAAATACAGATATTTCGGCTATCCTAACAAGGGCTTTTATTTAATTGAGATTACAAACCTGGCTGGTCCGCGGCCCCTCGGGGGAGGAATCCCGCACGAATACGGGTTTTATTATATCTGATGCTAACACATCCTGAGCATGTACGAGACTTAAATATACACTCTGGTTAGTTGTAGGTTAGATTAGTAGATAGTTGAGTTTTGTTTGTTTTTTTTTCTTTTCGGTTTTTTTTGTTGTTTTGTTTTTTTTTGTTAAATTTTGGCTATTGTATATTTGAGCTAATTGTATATCAATGTTTATAGCTGAGAGTTTTGTTTATTTTTGTAAACTTGTAAAAATGTTAAATTTCTAATAAAAATATCTATTAAAAAAAATTTAAAAAAATAATGTAACCATGCAAAAGCATTTACTAGCTGAAGCCCAACTGGACTTCAAATAGACATTACAACTGGCTTTGTCATTACAAAATGCCACAAGTGGAGCATATGAATTACAGGGTACGCCAATGGAAGTGGACACCCTTGCCAGGCTGACTGAGCTTGGGGGAACACCACTTGAATGAAGACAATTGCATAGCCTCACTCAGGACATATCCTGAACAGAGGGATTCTAAGTCAGCCCACAGCAAAACCTCAAAACAAATCCAAGCCTCAGCCAAATGGTTAACATTTTCTTCAGGATCCAGGCGGCACGGTGGCACAGTGGTTAGCACTGCTGCCTCACAGCGCCGGAGACCTGGGTTCAATTCCCGCCTCAGGCGACTGACGGTGTGGAGTTTGCACATTCTCCCCGTGTCTGAGTGGGTTTCCTCTGGGTGCTCCGGTTTCCTCCCACAGTCCAAAGATGTGCAGGTCAGGTGAATTGGCCATGCTAAATTGCCCGTAGTGTTAGGAAACATAGAACATAGAAGAATACAGCGCAGTACAGGCCCTTCGGCCCTCGATGTTGCACCGATCCAAGCCTACATATGCCTATCCAATGCCCGCTTAAATGCCCATAATGAGGGAGAATCCACCACTGCTACTGGCAGGGCATTCCTTGAACTCACGACTCGCTGAGTAAAGAATCTACCCCTAATATCTGTCCTATACCTACCCCCCCCTTAATTTAAAGCTATGCCCCCTTGTAATGGCTGACTCCATACGTCGACCCTATCTAAACTCCTAATCATCTTGTACACCTCTATCAAGTCACCCCTAAACCTTCTTTTCTCCAATGAAAACAACCCCAAGTGCCTCAGCCTTTCCTCATACGATCTTTCTACCATACCAGGCAACATCCTGGTAAACCTCCGCTGCACCCGTTCCAGTGCCTCCACATCCTTCCTATAGTATGGCGACCAAAACTGTACACAATACTCCAGATGCAGCCGCACCAGAGTCTTATACAACTGCAACATGACCTCAGTACTCCGGAACTCAATTCCTCTACCAATAAAAGCCAGTACGCCATATGCCTTCTTCACCGCACTATTTACCTGGGTGGCAACTTTCAAAGATCTGTGTACATGGACACCAAGATCCCTCTGCTCATCCACACTACCAAGTATCCAACCATTAGCCCAGTACCCCATCTTTTTGTTACTCTTACCAAAGTGAATCACCTCACACTTAGCTACATTGAACTCCATTTGCCACCTTTCTGCCCAGTTCTGCAGCTTATCTATATCCCGCTGTAACCTAACACATCCTTCCTCACTGTCTACAACTCCTCCGACTTTCGTATCATCCGCAAACTTGCTCACCCAACCTTCTAACCCCTCCTCCAGGTCATTTATAAAAATGACAAACAGCAATGGCCCCAAAACAGATCCTTGCGGAACACCGCTAGTGACGGCACTCCAAGATGAACCTTTGCCATCAACTACTACCCTCTGTCTTCTTCCAGCCAGCCAACTCCTAATCCAAACCTCCAACTCACCCTCAATGCCATACCTCCGTATTTTTTTCAGTAGTCTACCATGGGGAACCTTATCAAACGCCTTACTAAAATCCATATACACCACATCTACTGCTTTACCCTCGTCCACCTCCTTAGTCACCTTCTCAAAGAATTCAATAAGGCTTGTGAGGCACGACCTGCCCTTCACAAAACCATGCTGACTATCCTTGAATACATTATTCCTATCCAGATGTTCATAAATCCTATCCCTTACAATTCTCTCTCAGATTTTGCCCACAACAGAAGTGAGACTCACCGGCCTATAGTTACTAGGGTTATCCCTACTCCCCTTCTTGAACAAGGGAACCACATTTGCTAGCCTCCAATCTTCTGGCACTACTCCTGTAGACAACGAGGACATAAAAATCAAGGCCAATGGCTCTGCAATCTCCTCCCTTGCTTCCCAGAGAATCCTAGGATAAATGCCATCAGGCCCAGGGGACTTATCTATTTTCACCCTTTCCAGAATTTCCAACACCTCTTCTCTACATACCTCAAAGCCATCCATTCTACTCAATGGTGACTCAGTATTCACATTGACAACAATGTCCTGTTCTTGATTGAATACTGACGAAAAGTATTCATTCAGTGTCTCCCCAATCTCTTCAACCTCCACACGCAACTTCCCACTACTATCCTTGACTGGACCTATTCCTACCCTAGTCATTCTTTTATTCCTGACATACCTATAGAAAGCCTTAGGGTTTTCCCTAATCCTACCAACTAAGGACCTTTCATGTCCCCTCCTTGCTGCTCTTGGCTCTCTCTTCAGGTCCTTCCTGGCTACTTTATAACTCTCAAAAGGTAAGGGGTAAATGTAGGGGTATGGGTGGGTTGCGCTTCGGCGGGTCGGTGTGGACTTGTTGGGCCGAAGGGCCTGTTTCCACACTGTAATCTAATCTAATCTAATCTAATCTAATCTAATCAGGCAGGCAAGCCATTATAATAGCTGTCAGTATGCGGACTTGACTTAGTAAAGGAGGACCATTGGGCCTGAATTGAGTAAGAGAACTCATAGGCTAGTATCCAGAAGAGTGCACATACTGACAAGCCCATTAACCTCTCTCTTGGAACAGTGAAATTGCTTAGCAACATCCAAATGAGAATAAATCAAAATAAGCTTCTGGTTAAATAGTCCCCCAGTTCTAATGGAAGTTAATACCAGCATGGCTATATCAGTGATTGCAGAACCAGTCTTTACCAAAATTCGCACTGGATCCTATCCCTTAAGTTTGCATAAGACCTCAACTAGATTGATAACCTGTACCAAGGAACCTTTACAGATTAAGGGTACAACTTAGTTCTGGTCTTATATAAGAAGCAGTTGCTTCAGTTATCACTGATTGTAGTGAAAGACTCGAGCCCAAACCTGTTGGTTGAGAGAGATTCACCTTCACTGGCGCAACATTTTTCAATTAGAAAATGACTGCCTGAGTAAAGACCTATTAAATGCCTAGAAGTTTTCCAGGAAGGTCCAGCGACTATCGAAGGGCATCTTGCATGTTGACCAGGAAGCAATTACATGATTCTGCAAGGCCCACTCTGTGCTACTTGCCTTACATACAAAAGTAGAGGAAGAAATCAGGAGGATGGAAAATGAAGGAATCATCGACCAGTATAGCTTGCGGAACGAGCAGCACCATTCAGACCAATTGTGAAGCCTGATGATTCAGTTTGTTTTTGTGGGGATTTTAAACAAATGATAAACTGCTTCTCACAGCTCACATAGATTACTTATACACAAAGCTGGTGGGGGCTAGCCTTCACAAAGCTGGACATAGGCCATGTGTACCTGCAATTGTGGTTAGATGAAGATTCCCAGAAGAATGCTATAAATTATACTCATAATTGTTTGTACTGATATGTGAGACTGCCATTTGGAGTATCATCAGCCTGTGCCATATTTCACAAGGTCTACCCCAAGGGTCACTATTTATCTGGATGATGCGCTACTAATGGGGAAGACCAATAAAGAGAGCTTAGAGAACTTGGACATAGACTTCAAATGTTACTCCCAGGTGGGTGTATGCCTTAGAAGGGAAAAATGTGTGTTCCAGGCACCCCAAGTTACCTACTTTGGCTACAGAGTCAACAAGATTGGGTTATAACCATCGGAAGATAAAGTGAGTGTGATCTGGCTCCCACGTCTGTTCCGGAGCTTAGAGCTTTCCTTGGCTTAGTGAATTATTACAGAAAGTTCATACATCACCTAGCCTCTATTCTGGTACATGTATTGAATAGGAGAAAGTGAGGTCTGCAGATGCTGGAGATCAGAGCTGAAAATGTGTTGCTGGAAAAGCGCAGCAGGTCAGGCAGCATCCAGGGAACAGGAGAATCGACGTTTCGGGCATAAGCCCTTCTTCAGGGCTGAAGAAGGGCTTATGCCCGAAACGTCGATTCTCCTGTTCCCTGGATGCTGCCTGACCTGCTGCGCTTTTCCAGCAACACATTTTCAGCACATGTATTGAATAGTCAACCTTAGAAATGGTCTCATAGCCAAGAGGTAGTCTTTAGGGAAGTGAAGAAGCGGCTATCGTCACCTAAGGTATTGGCACATTATGATCCCAACCGAAATCTGGTTCTGACCTGTAATGCCTCCCCGTAGAGTATCAGGTTAGTGTTGGCTCAAAGATGGCAAGGAGAGGAGAAGAATCCCAAATAGCATATGCTTCCCAAACTTTGGCTAATGCAGAGCGCAAATACCAGCCTAGATAAAGAAGGATGGTTCGGTCATTTTTGGAGGGAGAAAGTTCCACCAATATCTTTACAGATGTAAATTTGTAATAGTAACTGACCACGAAACCCCTGCTAGGGCTACTCAAAGAGGATACGGCTGTGCCACCCCATTGCTTCAGGTTGAATTCAGCAGTGGGTTCTCATTCTAAGTGCATACGATTCAAGTGGAACAGCGTTTGACAAGCCAAGTAGCAAATGTAGATGCATTGATCCGCCTCCTGTTGGCGTTGGTGCACCTGTGGTGCTGCCTGAGTAAGAGGATGAATTTCTTTACTGCCTGAAGAAGAGGATGTATTTCTTGTGAAATGCTTCAGGTGGAAGAGGCAGGCTACAGTCCGGTACACACCACTAACATCAGAGGCTGAGTTGGAGGAAACAGATCCAGTGCAAAAATGCCCCAAGAGAGACTACAAGAAAAAGAACAGGCCTATATTTCCGGACTTAGAGGGGAAAGAATATAGCGATTTAGAATCAGCCAGGTGGACCTCATAGAATATGAGTTCACTGCATGCTGGCTGTTAACCTGGTCCAATCAGGAGCCCTGGCTGACAGATATAAACAGGTGTCTCAAAAGTTCTGTTCACCCTGAAACCTGATACTGTGGAAGCCAGAGCAGCGTCAAGTGGTATGCATGTGTAAATAAAGGTTGACTTGGTGACTGGATACCAGTGTCTGTGGAAATATTTCAGTTCCAGTATTCAGGAAGGTTTGTAGAGATAAGCCACATAACTACACACCAGATAGTCTCATTGTAGAGAAACTACTGGAGAAATTTATGAAGGAGACCATCTATTTCCACTTGGAGAGCAAGGCTTGGTCAGGTATAGTCAGCATGGCTTTGTCAGAGGAAGGGCATGCCAAACAAATTTAATTACATTTTTTGAGGAGATGATTAGGTGTGTAGCTAAGGGCAGTGCAGTTGATGTACTTTATGTCTATTTCAGTAAAGCCTTTGAGAAGGTCCCACACAGGAAATTTATCAAGAAGGCAAATGCACAAGGGATATAAGGTAATTTCCCAAAGCGGATACAAAATTGACTCAGTTGAAGGAGACAGAGGATAATGACAGAAAGCTGCTTAAGTGACTGGAAACCCGTGTTTAAAGGTGTACAACGGGAATCTGTGCTACCTCTCTTATTTTTATGTAATTTATATAAATGACATAGATAACTGTGTGGATGATTGGATTAGTAAGTTTGTAGTTGACACAAGGTTTGGTGGTTCACAGTGAACTTGAGTGTCTTGGGCTACAAGAAGACATAAACAAGATGCTTGTGTGGGCAAGTAAGTGGCAGGTAGAATTTAACCCTGGAAAGTGTGAGATAATACACTTGGGAAGGAGTAATTTGACAAAGAAGTGTTCAACGAATGGCATGACACTAGAAAGTTCTGTGGAACAAAGGCACCTTGGAATGTTTGTCTGTAGATCTCTGCAGGCAGAAGGGCATGCTCGTAAGATGATGAAATTGCACATAGGACACTGGCCTTCAATCGAGGCATAGCTTACAAAAGCAAATAAGTCATTTTAGAGTTGTATTGAGCTTTGGTGAGATCACAGCAAGAGTACTATGTGCAATTCTGGTCACCACATGAAAGTAAAGATGTGATTGCATTGGAGAGGATGTCCTCTGGGATAGAAAATGCTTGGGTTGTCTTTTTTGGAGCAGAGAAGACTGAAGGGTGGACGTGGTTGAGGAGTATAATATTATAAGGGGCATGTACAGAGTGGATAAGGAACAAATGTTCCCCATTGTTGAAGGGTCAGTCTCAAGGGGACATGGGTTCAAGGTGAGATGCAGGATGTTAAGGGGGGGATGTGAGGAAAACCTTTTTTACCAGGAGGGTGGTGACAGTTTATAATGCATTGCCAAAGAGGGTGGTAGAGGCATGTTGCCTCACGTCCTTTAAAAAATACCTGGATAAGCATTTGGCATATCATAACATTCAAGGCTATGGGCCAAGTGCTGGTAAATGGGATTAGCTTGAAGGTCAGAAGTTTCTCACATGTCATTGCAGACTGAATGGGCCAAAGGGCCTCTTCTGCACTGTATGATTCTATGGTTCAAGAAGGAATTGTCTGGCTTCATTTTTTCCTCAAACTGGATAACCTGCAAGTCACTTTCATCCAAGTATATAAAATGTTCAGGAAGGTGTAAATCCAGCAGCAGATCAGAGAAACAGATTTTAGTCACTTTGACCAGTTAATTTCAATACACACTAATTCTTATTTAGTGATGGTTTCATGACCTGATTTCATCTGTGGTCAGGCGATTACAGCAATAATTTTAAGTCCATCTTTTTCCTTATTAAAATTAGGTGATAGAAGTTGAGAGTTGATAATTTATTTTTACCACTATCATTAACCACTATTTGCCCAGCATGATATGTTATTTTATATATATATATCCAAAGAAAAGTGTGATATGACCTTTTAAAATGCTCATACAATCTAACAACATAGTTTCCATAAGTCACGTGATAGTTGATTTACTGTCAGCTGAATAAGAGAATGTGCTAATGTGTTACCTCAGCAACAATCACAAGGGGAGACATTTAAAGTGTACTTAGTCCCAGGACAACACAATGGGACAACACCTTTCAAATGTGTGCAAATTCAAAGCTCTTGAAGAAACAGAAGACACAAAGGATCCAAAGTGAGAATTCCAGCCTAATTGACTTTGCTTTGTGGAATAATAATTATTTAAAGTTAAGATAGTAGACATCATAAGTTTTGATTTGTACAAGACAGGCTATGAAGTAATGTTTTAGACAGGCCTCCAACTCTGAGAGACATTATCAAACAGCATGAAGTTTCTCTGCAAGAGTGTTATGGACTAGGCCAGACCCCTCAAAATATTTCAAGAAGGTAGCCCAGAATCTAACTTTGCATTTTGTTTTAAGCAAGTGTACAGTGGATATTCAGAATCAGCTGGTCAAACTAGTTAGTTTTAAACAAAACAGAATTTATTTACAAGATCATTGAATGGAACACAAAGAACAAAAAACAGAATGCCGAATAATTTATCCTCTCCAAAAACCCCACAGACTATCCCAAATTCATGATGCCGTTCCAAAATACTTGCAACAATCCCCAGGAGCACCCCTTGGCACAAAAGGTAAAATGAAACATAAGTTCTTACAGGAGAGAAGTCAGAGAGAGGGAGAGAGAGGGACCAGCTGGGACCTGCTTCTGGCTCGAGCCTTTCTTCGCTATAGCTGAGCTGCAAGAACTGGCCATTCTCCTGTCATTATACAAGTGTTTTTTTTAAACTGGAAAGCCTTCTGCCTGAGGCAGTATCTGTTAGCTCTAAACACATTGGCCCTAAAGCCCTTCAACCTCACAGACATTTGGAGCCTGTGTCGTTTACGACCTCTCTGAAGAAAAAGCCAAGGAACAGCTTCGTCACAAGAGGAAGGTGAGTAGTTAGAGGTCATGATCTGTATTGGTACTAACAACATAGGCAGGAATAGAGATGAGGTCCTGCCTCTAATTTTGTAATCTTAGGATTACTGTCTGTGCTACATACCAGTAAGGCCAGAAATAGAAAATATTAAACCGTTGAACAGTAATGCTGTCTTCCAACCTCTTCTGTCAGGCAAAAGATACAGAAGTTTGAACACACACACACACACACACACACACCAACAGGTTCAGGAACAACTTCTTCCCTGCTGTTATTAGACTGCTGAATGGACCTCTCTAATTTCAAATAATGTTGATCTCGCTTTGTGCACCTCCTGTGCAACCGTCACCTTGTATGCATCGCTCTGTCTAAGCACCCTAAGATCTGTATGTCGTTGTTTGCCAGGATCTGCCTGTACTGCTTGCAAAACAAAACTTTTCACTGCAGTTGGTTACATGTCTGATGAAGAGCTTATGCTTGAAACGTCGACTCTCCTGCTCCTCAGATGCTGACTGACCAGCTGTGCTTTTCCAGTGCCACACTTGACTACATGTTGCAACAATAAATCAAATCAAATCAAATAAATTTGTACCTAGATAGTTGGTGTATGAGGGAGGGCTTTAGATATCAGAATCACGGTAGGAGGGACCTGTACAAAGAGGATGGGTTGCACCTAAACTGGAGGAACACCAATATCCTTGCAGGGAGATCTGCTAGTGCCGGTTGGGAGGGTTTAAACTAGTGTCACAATGTGTTAGAAATCAGAGTAGGAGGCAGAAGTCAGTTTAAGTAAGTCGAATAAGAAGATCAAAACAGGGCCAGGTTAATGGTACGACTGTGGTCTGAAGAATATTTATTTTAATGTGAAGAGTATAACAGGTAAGGCAGATGAGCCGGAATTAGTACATGGAACTACGATGTTATAGCCATTAGAGAAACTTAGTTGAGAAAAAGGCAGGAGTGGCAACTCATTGTTCCAGGTTTTAGATGTTTCAGACGTGATAGAGTATGAATAGGGGCATTGCATTACTGATGAAGAAGAATGCCCTAGCTGCATTAAAGAGGATATCATGGAGAGCTCATCCAGTGAGGCCATATGGTAGAACTCAGGAATAAGAAACTCAGCAATCACTATAATGGGGTTATAATGTCAGTGTCCCAGGAGCCAGCAGGAGATAAAGGAACAGATATATTGGAAAGTGTAAAAATGACAGGTTTGTTGGGTTAGTGTTTAAGAAAGGTGGTAAGGACAAGCCAGAGAACCACAGACCAGTGAGCCTGACGTCAATGGTAGGTAGATTGTTGGAGGGAATCCTGAGGGACAGGATGTACATATATTTGGAAAGGCAAGGACTGATTAGGGATAGCCAACATGGCTTTGTGCGTGGGAAATCATGTCTCACAAACTTGATTTAGTTTTTTGAAGAAGTACCAAAGAGGATTGATGAGGGAAGAGCAGTGGACATGATCTATATGGATTTCAGTAAGACATTCAACAAGGTTCCTCATGGATTAGCATGGTTAAATCTCATGGAATACAGGGAGAACTAGCGATTTGGATACAGAACAGGCTCAAAGGTAGAAAATAGAGGGTGGTGGTGGAGGATTGTTTTTCAGATTGGAGGCCTGTGACCAGTGGAGTGCCACAAGGATCAGTGCTGGCTCCTCTACTTTTCGTCATTTATATAAATGATTTGGTTGTGAGCATAAGAGGTACAGTTAGCAAATTTGCAGATGACACTAAAATTGGAGGTGTAGTGGACAGTGAAGAAGGCTACCTCAGGAGTACAACAGGAACTTGATCAGATGGGGCAGTGGGCTGAGAAGTGGCAGATGGAATTTAATTTAAATAAATGTGAAGTGCTGCATTTTGGGAAAGCAAATCTTAGCAGGACTTATACACTTAATGGTAAGGTCCTAGGGAGTGTTGCTGTACAAAGAGACTTTGGAGTACAGGTTCATAGCTCCTTGAAAGTGGAGTCGCAGGTAGATAGGATAGTGAAGAAGGCGTTTGGTATGCTTTCCTTTATTGGTCAGAGTATTGAGTACAGGAGTTGTTTGGTCATGTTGTGGCTGTACAAGACTTTGGTTAGGCCACTTTTGGAATATTGCGTGCAATCTGGTCTCCTTCCTATCAGAAGGGTGTTGTGAAACTTGAAAGGGTTCAGAAAAGATTTACAAGGATGTTGCCAGAGTTTGAGGATTTGAGCTATAGGGCGAGGTTGAATAGTCTGGGGCTGTTTTCCCTTTAGCGTCAGAGGCTGAGGGGTGACCTTATGGAGGTTTATAAAATCATGATGGGCATGGATAGGATAAATAGACAAAGTCTCTTCCCTGTGGTGGGAGAGTCCAGAACTAGAGGGCATAGGTTTAGGGTGAGAGGACAAAGATATAAAAGAGACCAAAGCGGCAATTTCTTTTCACGCAGGCGGCAGTACGTGTATAGAATGAGCTGCCAGAGGAAGTGGTGGAGGCTAGTACGATTGCAACATTTAAAAGGCATCTGGATGTGTATATGAATAGGAAGGGTTTAGAGGGATATGGGCTGGGTGCTGGCGGGCGGGACGAGATTAGTTTAGAATATCTGGTCAGCATGGACGAGTTGGACCGAAGGGTCTATTTCCATGCTATACATTTCTATGACTCTAGTGGATGATTTTAATTTCCTTCATATTAAATGGGACTCTTTAGTGCCAGGGCTTAGAAGGGGGAGAATTTGTTTGGTGCATTCAGAAGGGTTTTTTGAAATAATATGTAGATATAGATCGTTCTTCTATAACGCGTGTTTCATAAACGCGATTTGGCTGTAATGTGATTTGCGAATTGCAGGCTGTTTTTTAATGAAGCGAACTCCCATCCACTGTTATGTAGTTCCATCCCTGTATTGCCAGCCAGCTGTGATTTATTCTGCTGACATATCTATTGCAACAGGTTGTCGTCTGTGTGCATGTACTTTTTCGCTGTTATCTGCAACTAAGGTAGGGGAAGCAAACATTGGAATATTTTGTTGGAATGCTTCCTGGGATCATGCATGGACTTAGGGGTTGGAGCCTGAGGAAAGGGAAGAAAGACAGACAGAGAGAGAGTGGGAGAGAGAGATAGAGGATGAAATATAGTGATGCCCAAAGAGTGTTTGAGAGTAAGCGGGGCCATTTGTTAAACAGAGGCTCAGTTGCTGGCTATCTGAAGCTTCAACACACGATGACTTTGCAATAGAGGGTGTATGTGTGTGGAAGGGAAAGGTGTGAAACTATGGAAGGACCACTAGCAACCCTCATCTCTCCCCACACCACCCATCCCCAAGTTATGCCTGATCCAAGTTCACCCAGTCTCCATTTCAAGGTGGGGGTGTGTGTGAGGATCTGAGAGTCTTAGCCCCTTGTTCTCGCTGAAACCCGAGACCCCTTAAAACCTCCAGCCATTCAGAGCATCCCAGCCCTTTAGCCACCCCCTCAATTTTTCTTGCACCAAAAAAAAACTTCCAGAAGTTTCACAAAGTTTAATGGCAGAGAGCCAAGTTTTGGATAAACCCCACTCCACAAGGCGAACACAATCATACATTGGGGAATTTCTCTTGTAACAACTTGACATTACTGTAACTGACCAGAAATGGAAAGGTTTGCTAAACTGGAGTCCTTAACCCTGTTTTTCCAATAGGCCCCATTACTTCTATAGTGCAATTTTCTATAACATGGCATTGCATGAAAATGCAATTACCACATTATTACGAGAACCATCTGTAATCCAACTAGGGAAGGGGCCATGCTAGACCTTGTATCCAGGAATGAGTCCATCCAGGTGATCGAAGTTGCAGTGGGGTCCATTTTTGGGAACATTATCCACTTGTGTTGATACTTAAGAGAGCCATGGACTTTCACCCTGAGATTTCTCTGTACGTCAATGCTCGTAAGGGTCCTGCCATTTACTCAATACTTTTCTCTTGCATTTCATCTCCGAAAATGATTACTTCACATTTGACCGAATGAAACTTGTGTCTCCTCCCAACTTTCCAACTGATCTATACCCTGCTGTATTTTGTGACAACCTTCCTCACCATCCATAACTTCACAAATTTCCTGTCATCTGCAAGGTTTCTAATCAGACCAACTGTGCTTTCCTAGCCACACTTTCCCACTCTGATTCTCCTACTATTTTTTCATCCAAATTATTTATTTATATTTCAAAAACAGAGATCCCAGCATAGATCGTTGCAGAACACTACTAGCCACAGACCTCCAGTCAGAAAAGCACCCCTTCACAACTACCCTCTGTCATCTATGACCAAGCAAATTTTGTATCCTATTTGCCAACTCATCATAGAAGCAATGTGACTTAATCTTCTGAACCACAAGGGACCTTCTCAAATGCTTTGACATCAACTGCCCTAAAGTCATCAATCATTTTCATCACTTCCTCAAAAAACTCAATCAAATCTGAGAGACAAACCTCTTCTGCAAAAAGCCATATTGATAATCCCCAATAAGACCATTATTTTTCAGATGTCAGTAAATCTTATCCCTAAGAATCTATTCCAATAATTTTCCTAATACTGATATAAGGCTCTTCAGCCTACAATTTCTTGATTATCTCTGTTTCCCTTCTTAAACAAAGAAACAACACTGACTATTCTACAGTCTTCTGGAACCTTTAGGTGTATTATTCCCAAACTATTCAAAACTTCTGAAAATGTTTGGACGTAACAGATTATACTCTGATCTGACTGGATCTCAGTGATTAATGCAAAATGGGTGAACAACATAGAACATAGGATTGTACAGCGCAGGAACAGGACCTTCAGCCAAACATGATGCCAAAATTAAACTAATCCTTCTGCCTGGCCTTGTTCCATATCCTTCCATTCCTTGCATATTTCACAGAATCATAGAATTCCTACAGTGTGGAAGCAGGCCATTTGGCCCTTCGAGTCCACATCAACCTTATAAAGAGCATCCCACTCAGACCTACCGCCCTACCCTATACCTGTCTGCCCACACTTCCCATTGGTAGCCCACCTAGTCTGCATGTCCCTGACACTATAGGCAAGTTAGCATGGCCAGTCAACCTAACCTGCACATCTTTGAATTGTAAGAGGAAACTGGAGTACCCAGAGGAAACCCATGCATACACAGAGAGAACATGTAGACTCCACAGACAGTTGCAATTACAGATATTCATGTGCTTAACTAAAAGTCTGTTAAATGCCCCAATTATATCTGTCTCCACCACCACCACCCCTGGCAGCATGTTCCAGACTCCTGACACTCTCCATGTAAAACACTTGGCCCTCATATCTCCTTTGAACTTGCCCCCTCTCACCTTAAATGCATGTCCCCTAGTTTTAGACATTTCAACTCTGGGAACAAGGATTCTGACTATCAACCCTATCTATGTATCTCAATTTTATACACTCGTATCAAGTCTGCACTCAATCTCTGCCGCTCCAGAGAAAACAACCCAAGTTTCTCTAGCCTCTCTTTTTAGTACATACAATCTAATCCAGCCAGCATCCTGGTAAACCGATTCTGCCCCATCTCCAAAGCCTCCACATCCTTCCTGTAATGTGGCGGCCAGAATTGAAAGCAATACTCTAAGTGTGGCTGAAACAAAATCACCGTAAGAGGTGTAAATCCTACCCCCACCCCCAACCTCATCCACGTCCAAGGCACCAAAGGATCTTTTCACATCCGGCAGAGACTTTCTGCACATTCACCCACTTCACCTAGTCAATCCATTGCTCTCGATGTGGTCTCTCCAACCTTGGTGAGACAGATGCCAAATGGAGCATTTCAAGGAACATTCCATGCACCCAAAAACCCCATCGTCCTGTGGCAGACTACTTCAACTCCCCATCCAACTCTACCAAGGACATGCAAGTACTGGGCCTCCTCCACCGCCAAATCTAAGCCACCAGATGCCTGGAGGAAGAACTCCTCATCTTCTGCCTTCTAACCCTTCAACCACCCAACATCAATGTCGACTTGACTTGTTTCCAAATCTCCCCTCATACAACTTCATCCCAGATCCAACTCTCCAACTCAGCACTGCCATCTTGGCCTGTCCCAACTGTTCATCTTCCTTCCCACCTATTCGGTCCACCCTCCCCACTGACCTAGCATAACCACACCCCACCTGCATCCACCTATTGCCTTCTCAGCTACCTTCCCTTCAGCCCACCCCCACCCTCCTATTTATCTCTCAGCTGCACCCCCAATATTACTGATGAAGGGTTTAAGCTCGAAATGTTGATTCTCCTGCTCTTTGAATGCTGCCTGACCTGCTGTACTTTCTCAGTGCCACACTTTTCTACTCTGATTTTCCAGTATTTGCAGTCCTCACTTGCTCTCATTCATGTAGACAATAGCCACTGCTCTACCTTCATTGATTACCTTTGTCATCTCCTTGAAAAATTCAATCAAGTTCGTAAGACATAACCACTTGCACAAAGCCATACTGACTGTCCCTAGTTAAGTCATGCTTTTCCAAATGCGGGTAAATGCTTTCCCTAAGAGTTCTCTCCAATAGCTTCCCAACCACCGATGTGAGACTTACCGGTCTATAGTTTCCTGGATTATCCCTATTTTCCTTCTTGAAATAAGAAATAATACTATCTACTCACCAGTCCTTTGTGATTCTTCCAGTGGCTAGCGAAGATACAACGATCTTAGTCAAGGCCCCAGCAATCTCCTTTCTTGCCTCTCTTAAGCTAAGCTAAGAACTAGCTTCACTTTTTTTAATTCCCCCATGGGACATGGGAACCATTGGTGGCCATGCCTAGTTGCCTTTGAGAAGATGGTGGTGAGCTGCCTCTTAAACCATTGTCGTCTACAACCTGTGGACATCGACCCACAATGCCCTTTAGGAAATTCTATGATTTTGATCCAGCAACAGTGAAGAAATGACAATATATTTCCAAGTCAGAATGGTGAGTGGCTTGGAAGGGAACATGTAGGTATTGGTGTTCCTATGTATCTGCTGACCTTGCCCTTCTAGATGGAAGTGGGGGTCGTGGGTTTGGAATGTAATGTCTTAGGATCTTCTCCATCATTGCCATGATAGAAAAAACCTTCTCGGCCTCTCTGAACCAGTAATAATGAGCATGTGCTGGTATTGTCTTTCAGCATGATTCCACACAAATCTAGCAACACCCTGCTAGATGGTTCCCCCAGTGCTGCAATGGGAATTTTATGTTCTTGTTTTGCTTCCCCACTCGTTTTATAGAACCTTGTCACCTCCTTGTGGAGGCATGGCCAGGAAAAATGATGGCTTATGCACGCTTGACCCCTCCTTGCATATTCAAGTGCAGTTTTGGGAATTTTATGGGACATACTCTACGTGCTCCTATGCTTCATTCTTCATCAATATTTCCTCATCAGTACTTTTTTTTTAAACAGCAGTCCAGAACTCCATCTGCTTCAGTTTACATTTGAGTAATTTGTGTTATTTCTCACTTCTGTGTCAACTTGTTGGATCTCGATCAGGATCTTTGTGTGTCTGCGTGTTCATTGTACCAAAGTGCATCATCTAAAACTTCTCCATATTGAACTTCCATCCATCTGCCAGCTCCAGCAAAGTGGCAGTATCTTTTTGCAGTTTTGCACTGTCCTCCTCACAGTTTATGGTACTTCCAAGTTTTCTGACATCAGCAAACTTTGAAATTGTTCTCAAGGTCTCAATCATTTGTTTGTTAGGAAAAAACAAGAATCACAATCAAATTCCTGAGAATCTCCACTACAAACCTACTGTCAGCTGGCAGAATTCACATTAACCATTACTCTGTTTCTTATCTTGTCATTCCTTTTTGTCCATAGTGTACCAGTCATAAATGGTTATTCCATGACTAAAACATCATTCACAAGACTGTTGCATGGCACTGTTTCAAATTCCATTTCTGTATGCCTTTTTGAAGTCAACCATATCAATAGCCATCTCTGTCACCTCTTCACAAATACATAATATTATCTTACCAAGTCCATGCTGACTCTGCTAAATTAATGCATATTTTCCCATTTAACAATTAATTCTATCCTGAATGAGTTTCTTTAGAGGTTTCCCCACCACCCAAGTTAAATGTGATGGTGGACAGATCTTTACAGCCATTTTGAACAAAAGCAAAACGTTTGTAATTCTCCATTTGTCCAGTACCAACCCTGGTTCAAGTGAAGATTGAAAGATACTTGGCAATACCTCTGCAATTTTCACTTTCACATTATACAATATTGTTGCATGTGTCTCATCTGCTCCTGGTGCTTATTTAGGTTTAAGTACCATCCACTTAGCCAATTCTACCTCCTATTAACTTAAAATATTCTGTCACCATGATCTGAACAGCATCTGCCTCATAGGTAAAGGCAAATGTTAAGTATTAATTTAATACCACAGCTATGCTTTTTTGGTCCCCTTTTAGTCCATAATTAGCCCTGTGCTCCTCCTTTCACCATTGATGTGCTTTGGCATATTATTTAATATTAGCTGCCAGTCTTTATTTTTGTAATACTCTCTGATTCTCATATTTCCTTTTCACTTCCCTTTTGAAATTTCTGTACTTTGTTTGGTTTTCAATTGTATTCACTACGCATCTTCTTTAAGCACCTCTTGTTTTCTTTAATTTCTCAAACCACTATTGCTTCATTTGCTTTAATCTATGCCTCATCATATTGTTGGGACTGTCCTGGCTGAAGGTGGCTTAAAAATGGTTGCCCATGCATCTTAGTTGACATAAAATGGTGAAGAAGGTGTTTTTAGCAGTAGCTTGTCTGGTATAGCATTCAAGTGAATAATAAGTTAGGACAATTGAAACTATGTAGAAAATATATCCAAGGTAACAAGATTAAGATAGCATTCAAAGGGTCTTATAAAATATACTGCTGCAGTTGTTTATACAGAGACAGCTGGTTAAGGACACCCTTGAATATGTTGATAGTAGAATTCCATCCCTAGCTGACTTAAAGTCTGAGCCCCATCACAAATAGATTTACTTTAGTTAAGATTCACAGATAATCATAGCTATAGAATTTGAATATATATATATATATATCTATGTATGTGTGTGTGTATAATTTTCTTTAAAAACATATACACAATAAGCATTAAAGACAGCCTTAGATGGTAAGGTTGTTGGCAGAATGCAGGAAGCATGGATCACTAGTGAGTGAAAGACCACACTATGTGAGGGCTCTGTACTCCGAGTGGTCTGTACCCCTAGTTCATTTGGTACCTTCACACTAATGAAAGGCCCACACACTGCTGACATGGGGAATTGAATTACAGGTGCAGAGATTAGCATCCACTGGATTGAGTAAAATGCATTGTAAAAGGCCCAAGGATAAATATAAAGATATCTCGTAATCTCTTCTCTTGTAAAGTCATGAGAAGATCTGGGATTGTCCATAGGGCTGCCCATCACTGACCATGCAGTCACATGATTAACCTGATTGGATGTACTCAATTAGTAATGTGATTGGTTTGCAATAATCAAAGGTGGAGTGAAAACAAATGTATAAATATTTATGACTTTCCTTTGTTCAGTCAAGAAGCTTCTGGAGCCCCAGAGGTTTCTTCCCACCAGGTTAACATTGATAAACCCTTTAATGATGGAGGTGAACTCCAGGTGTTGAATGATTTATTTAGTCCTCCCGCCCAACAGTTTGGCGTAGTTGGCAGGATGCAGGAAATATGGGCCACAAGTGAGTGAACGACCACCCTATGTGAAGGCTCTGTATTCAGATTGGTCTGTACCACTGGTTCATTTGGTGCTCCCTTATGATATCATATCTGAATCTTTCACTGGGTCCACTCAGTCTCAAAGAGAGAGGGATAGTGAGTGATGTGGCTCGTAGTCGGTTACAACTAGCCAGAGAATCCTTTTTAGATCCTCCTGGATGGATTAAGTCAACTGAGTGACATTTTGTAGGTTGGGACCTCTGGTTTGATTGCTGTGGGCAGGACTTAAACGAGAAGGCCAGACCAGGACTGAGATTTATGTATGTGTTTGCTGGCACATAGTGATCACTATCCGGAACTCCGTCTGGCGAGCTGCTTCCAGGGTGGGTTGAGTTAACTGGGAAGAATTCCACTTCCTTCAATGGGTAAATGTGGGGACCTTTGATCTGGCAAGCTGCGTTGTAGGACTCCAACAAAAAGTCTGGACTAGTGCACACAGTATAAGTTTCCCCGGCTGGTGTGCTCACAGTTTTACCAGTGCAACAAGCAGGGTTCAAACGTGTGGATCTTTGAGACTTGCCCACTTGCTACAGCCATAAACAATGTTGGCCACATCAGTAAAACAGAATGAAACCGAGGGATACCTAACATGATTCTTGACACAAGAAACTAATTAACTAAATGGTTAAAACTAATTGGAACCCCAGAAACCCACCTAGTTTACAAAGAAAATGGTAGGATAAAGAAAAGAAAAACAAACAAGATAAATACTTAATTTTAGTACTTTGAGCTCATGTAGAATTATAAGAGATTATTTTTGGTCAACTGACATTAATTACAGCTGAGAAAAATGGAGGTAAATTTATCATGCCTGTGTGCAATAGGGGCTGGTTCTGGAATGTGAATTAATGAATGTAAAACTATTGCACATCTCACTCTCACTATGAGCCCAGAATAAGCATAAAGTTTAAAAACTGAGATTGGAAGAAAGTAAGAAAGTGTTCATACATCATAGGAGAGGCGTAGAGCATTTTGTGTCCTATTGATGTGATAACTCCTGTCTGGACATGAATGTGAGTGTCTATAGCCCCTGAACTAAGTGTTGACTCTTTGTGGTCTACTTTGTATGCATCTTCTTCGTTCATTGATTTTTAAATGTTGTCTTGTGTAATTTATGTGTTTTTATTCCATGGAGCTTGAGACCTGGGGATAATTAAGTTTAATTTGTGTTTTGGGAACATGTGGTGTTGTGAAAGTACGGTGTGTACCTGTATCAGTTTGGAACATATATGATTAATATAATGTCCCTTTAAGGAACAATCAGTGGTTGAATACAAGAAAAATCTTCTACAAAATGTTGATTTAGAATTTGTTTTTCAAAGATTGGTGAAAATGTACCTCTTGCAATTGGTCGCAGTTGATTAAATTTAATTGAAGAAGGAAAGATTTAGTCAAAAGACATAACCTATTTCCTCATTCCTCAAAATGATTTACTATCTGTGTTGTGTTTTGTTTAAGGGAAGAGTCTTGGGTAAATGTTTAATTTCAGAACCTTAATGGTCAAATGTTTGCAATTTCATTTTCTGGCTAGAGTGAACTTGCAAATATTATTTTAACATATGGATGAATCTTTAATGCCAGATGATCAGATTTGCTCATCTTAAATGTCCACTGGTGTGAAATGGTGCTCTAAGAAATAAGGAAATTGGAATTTTAGAAAATTAATTCTCTTTGAATGAAATTAGCTGATATGTTCTAAAATCTGAGAAAATTGAAGTCAAAGAGTTGAAGAAAAGTTTAGAATCTAACAAAGGAGGTAGGCTTTTCCTTTGTTCAGCAATGAATCATAACGCATGGCTCTTACTTCTGCACAGGAGGAAGAGGAGTTGCTAGCATAATTACGTCCAAGAGCCTTCGCCCCATCCATCTTTAAATTAGCAGTAAACTACTATTAATTAATCCATTCTCCTTGAAGCGGAATGAATGGACACTGTTTTGTTTTTCAGATAACTGAAGATACATCTGCCAACAGCTATGAATTTGTGAACTTGTCTGCAGACTTGCAATGTCTCAACACAATGATGGATGAGGCAGCCTCAAATCATCAAACCATTGGTTTTAATGCACCTCACATTGGAGAACTATTGTGGGAACATTAAATTTTGGGTGGCACAGTGGTTAGCACTGCTGCCTCACAGTGCCAGAGACCCGGGTTCAATTCCCGCCTCAGGTGACTGACTGTGTGGAGTTTGCACGTTCTCCCCGTGTCTGCGTGGGTTTCCTCCGGGTGCTCCAGTTTCCTCCCACAGTCCAAAGATGTGCAGGTCAGGTGAATTGGCCATGCTAAATTGCCCGTAGTGTTAGGTAAGGGGTAAATGCAGGGGTATGGGTGGGTTGCGCTTCGGCGGGGCGGTGTGGACTTGTTGGGCCGAAGGGCCTGTTTCCACACTGTAAGTAATCTAATCTAATCTAATCTAAATATATGGAGTATCAGGCATTTCAAAACCACTAAGCCTGGGTATTTTTAAGCTGAAGAAATAATATTAAACTGACGTTCTGAAATATTTAAAGTTATGTGAAATTTAAAAGGATTCTGAAAAATAATAAAATGCATTTGACACAGTCACATTGGTTTCAATGCATGAAAGAAAAATTATTAGTGACTTTGGTGAAGAAAAGGAAATATTGGATTTGGACAAATTTTCACATAGATAAATCATCTATCCGTCATGAGTTTTCAAGTAATTCTTTTTTAAAAGTACATTACTGCCTAAATCAAACAGGAATGTTTGACTTCAGTTTTGAGATATTATAAGAATATGTTTCACTGGACTGCTAATCTTTCCAGAACTCAGGAATTAGACAGGATGATAATAGTTGAGTCACAAAATTGGATGAAGGCAGATGATTAAGGATGGAGAGTGGTGGCAGAGAAAGGCAAACAAAATTAGAATAATGGGTTCTGACAGCAATTGAGGTTAACATACATTCTAGCAAAAGGGAAGTTTAGATGTGGGCACTAAATCCATAGCATACGATTGGTGATGCTTGTGTTCTTGTCTTTCCTTTTAAGAGAACTGAATTTGATGATTGGGCCAATACCCAAGGCATCAGGACCATACATGGAGAAATAAGTTAAATCTTTTGGGAGATAGTTTCAAGATGGTGTCAGCAGACTAGCAGCATTTAAGCTACTGAACCTTGGGCTCATTCACTCCCGTCTGCTTTTTTTCTTTTCTCCTTTTTGTTTTTGTTACTGCTTCTTTTTTGTTTCTTTTTTCCTTTAAAACCTCAGTTGCATTGGCAATGGTAATGGCATCGGTGAGAATGGGCCCTGGGCAGAATGGCAGCACAGCCCAGGGAACAGGAGTAAATGTTGAAGGGCAAGTGTCCAGCAGTAGCAGCAGCAATGCCAGGACGAGATGGATGTGGGTCACCTGTCCCCGAAGCTCCCCAGCGATTGAGCAACAGGTCCAAGGCTTAATCCCCAGATCCAAACTCACAGGCTGAACCAAGGCTCTAGATCCATAGCTAGGCCCAGCTGCCTGACATCTAAGCCAGCAATAGAGGAGGATTTGTTAGTAGCGGAGGTCCCTGTGGCACCGGCAGTGGCTGCTTCAGCGAGATTGGCCCAGCGTGAACTCATGGTGGTAGTGGAATTGACAGAAGTGAGGTAGTGCCATAGAGTGGTGACTCTTTGTTCCAGCAGTGGCGGCATGTCCAAGCGCAATTTAGCAGCAAGGACGAGAGGATTGGGGTAGAGGAGCCCATTTGGCCTCTGGCTGAGCTAAAAGTGGAGAGCTGTTCAAGACACCACCTAACTTTATTCAGATAAGGCTATAAAGATGAACTTTATTGTTTTATGTTTCTGGCTTTATCGTCTGTGTTTTGATTTATTTTCTGTGTTTAAAGAGGGTGCCAAAGAGTGGCAACACCTAACAACACTTTTCACTGTATTTATAATACATAGATGTGACAATAAATGAATTAAATCAAATCAAAAATCATATGAGAGTCAAGAATGCATGACATGACCTTAGGTTACCAATGTAATTGTGCAAAAGTGATAGTTACATCTGAAATAAATATTATGAGGGAATACATGGTTTAAATGCACTGACGAATACATCTCAGACACATACACCTATTTGTTAAAATTGTTAGGTCTGGAAGAGCACAGAAATGTAGTTTGAATGATAAGGTACTGAAATAACTTCACAGAGGCCAGTATCCCGTCACCAAATCACCCTTCATTTACTTGATCACAGTACACGGACTGTTGCTAGCCAGCTCGGAGTCAGTCCTCTGAACAGAGGAGATTCTCATCTCCTGGTTATATTTTTTTTTCTTTCTTTTGATATTCTAAAGCCTCCCGTTTATATGTTTTTCCCTTCATCCCACACTATTGCCAAGCAGCAGTAGTACTTATTTTTCCCCAGCACCCATGTTGTGTGCATATAGGTGTGGGTCACAGAGACGGAAATCAAGTACAGAAAACTTTATTCATATTCCACCACCAGAAAGGAAAAACATACTGAGTGGCCAGTAACAAGCAGTGCCCTGTTGCTTAAGGGCAAAGCCTATGTGAACAAAAAGGTGAAGGGAAGGGAAGGTAGGGGTTAAATCAAAATAGAGTGGAGGTGCCCATCCCTCCCTGGAGATAACTCCTGTTTATATATGTTTTGTTTTGACACCGTGAAGGAATATTGAGTGCAGAAAGCTTCCACTACCAGGAAGGAAAAAACACCTAAGTGACCAGTGACAATTAGTGCTCTTCTCTTCAAAGGGCAATGACCATCTGAATGAAAAAGTGAAAGGGGGGGGGGGGGGGTGGTGGCTTAGGGATCAAATCAAAATAGAATTGGAGAGAGTGATGAAGCACTCCATGGCCCATGGTGCCCGCCTGTCTCCTGTTTAAATCTATATATATTTTTAGAAACCCCCCACATCGCTGCCAAACAATAGTTGTGCTTATTTCTCCCCAGCACCCATGTCATGTGCGTGTAGTCATAGGGCGCAGTGAAGAAACGACGAGTGCAGAAAATTTTATTCATGTTCCATCACCAGGAAGAGAAAACACCCGAGTGGCCAGTGACAAACAGTGCCCTTCTCACCAAAGGACAATGACTAAGAGATAAAAAAAATAGAATTGGAGGGGGAAATAAAGCACTCCATGCCCCACAGTGTCCAACTCCCCCAAAAGATAACTCCTGTTTATACTTTTCTTTAGTCCCCTGAACTGAGGAGATTCAAAATCTCCTGGTTATATCTTTTTTTCTCTCACCCCTGCACTTTGGCCATGTTGTGTATGGTTTTGTGTATAGGTACAAGACACAGTGAAAACACCAGGTATAAATAACTTTATTAATAGTCCACCACTAGGAAAATCACCCATGTTGCCAAAGAACCAGTGGGAAGCAGAGCTCCGTAGGGGCAATGCCTTTGTGAATGAAAAAGTGAAGGGGAGGGCAGGGGTTAAATCAAAATAGAGTTGGCGGGGGAAACAAAGCACTCCATACCCATGGTGCCCACCTCTCCCCAATGGTAACTCATTTTTATTTATTTTCTTTTTCTTTCACACAGTGAAGAAACATTGAGTGCAGAAAACTTTATTCGTCTTCCACTACCAGGAAGAAAAAAACACCTGAGTGGCCAGTGGCAAGCAGTGCCCTTCTCTTCAAGGACAATGCCTATGTGAACAAAAATGTGGAGGAGGGGGTAGGGATTAAATCAAAATAGAATCGGAGTTGGAAATAAAGCACCCCATGCCCTGCGGTGCCCATCTCTCCCTGAAGATAACTCCTGGTTTTTCTTCGGTGTGTTTAACTCCTGTTTATAATTTTTTTTTTCTTTTTATAAACCCTACACTACTGCCAAGCAGCGGTAGTCCTCATTCCTCCTCAGCGCCCATGTTGTGTGCGTGCAGGTGTAGGACACAGTGAAGAAACAGCGAGTGCAGAAACTTTTACTGGCATTGCACTACCAGGAAGAACAGAAACACCCCAGTGGCTAGTGACACGCAGTGCCCTTCTCACCAAAGATCAATGCCTAAGTGATTGAAAAAGTGGAGGTAGGGGTAGGGATTAAATCAAAATAGAGTTGAAGGGTGAAATAAAAGACAGGTGACTGTCTGTGTGGAGTTTGCACATTCTCCCAGTGTGTGCGTGGGTTTCCTCCGGGTGCTCTGGTTTCCTCCCGCAATCCAAAGATGTGCAGGTTAAGTGAATAGGCTATGCTAAATTGCCCATAATGTTAGGTACATTAGTCAGGGATAAATGTAGGGGAATAGATCTGGGTGGGTTACTCTTTGGAGGGTCGGCGTGGACTTGTTGGGCCGAAGGGCCTATTTCCACACTGTAGGGAATCTAATCTAAAACACCATAGCTGCAGTGCCCACCACGCCCTGAAAATAACCCCTGTTCTTTCTTCCATGTCATGTGCATTTAACTTCTGTATAAATATGTTTTTTTTCTTAATCCTACACTACCGCCTAACAGTGGTAGTGCTTATTCATTCCCCAGCACCCACATCCTGTGTGTGCTAGTGTAGGACATAGTGAAGAACAAAGAGTGTATTAATCTTTATTCATCCTCCACCACCAGGAAGGAAGGAAACATCTGAGTGGCCAATGACAAGCAGTGCCCTTCTCAACAAACAGCAATGCTGAGTAATCAAAAAGAGAGGGCAGGGATTAAATCAAAATAGAGTCAGAGGGAGAAATAAGACACCCCACCCCCTGCACTGCCCACCTCTCCCTGAAGATGACTCCTGTTTTTTTCTCCCATGTCATGTGCGTTTAACTCCTGTTTATTGTTTTTTGGCCTAGTGTGACCTAGGCTGGACACAACTTCACCACTGCCATGAGTCCATTCTAGGCCCACCTTGCCGATGCAGCAGCTGCTGATGCCATTGGGTCTTGTACTATGCCTAAACATGTCTTTGCCACTGTATTCACAAATCTGCACCGTATGCTGACTCTGCCAGGAAGCCAAATTCGCCTCTGCTACAGCAGCCATGAGTCGATGCTAGGACTGTCTCAACAATGCAGAAGCCGCTGGAACTCAAATTTGCCTCTAACACCACTGCCATGAGTCCACACTGCTGGGCCAACACAAATCCCACTTGTTACTAGTGCCATCGCTGGATCCAAGCTCTTCAATAAAAGGTAAATAAAAATTTTTTAAAAAGAGAAACAAATCAAGGAAACATAAAGCGGACAAGCCCCAGTCTCAGAAGCTCTGCTCCACTGCCATCTTACATGAAGTTAGGGAGTACACGTACTCCAATGTTTAAACCAATAGGTAGAATTCTAATGTGTAGGGAGAGTTAGCAAGTATGAAAGAAGGCTGAGCTAAGACTCGGAAGGTGTAAGAGAGTGGAGTAAAGGAACGCAGAGGAAAAATGAGTGAAGCATAAATGGAAGATAAAGTTTGATGAATGCACTGTAATTTGTTCGAACTGTATTGTTTGATACATTGCGGCTCAGTGGGGGTACTCACATCTGGAGGTAGTACAACGATACAATCATTCTCAAGATTGGCAAGGAAGAGAAAATATTGAAGAAGGACCCTGAAGACAGATACAGATGAAAGAAAGCTGGAGAAATTTTGAGTTCATGTGTGATGCTATTTTACTGTTGTTGAGTGAGGTGATCAGCAGATAGAGAACAAGAAGACTAAAATCAAAGAGCATAAATCTGAATCAATAATATTTAGAGGTTACAGAATAGTGAATTTTAGAACAAGTTATGCAAATATATTAATTTAAAGAAGAAATAGATGTGGATAATTTGAGCAGATCATTACACTCAAAGATCAAGGGAAGAATGACAGAGAAAAATTGAGACAAGAGTTAGAGATCATATCATATAGAATCTTTAGAATCCAAATAAGTTTCTTTTAATGACTTTTTAAAGCTGTAAAAGTGACTGAATTTCACTTATCAATGGAATTTGAATATGTGCTGCCTTATTCAGTGAAAGGAACTGGTGTGAAAAGTATTTGACAGTAAGGCCCATCTGAGAATCAAACTTCTGTTTCAAACTAACTCACAGCATGCAATTAGAAGAATTTGTAATTGCAGCTGCAAGATTGAGAGACTGTTTGTTTGAGCTTCCAAGGTCAAGTTAGAAAGAAACTGCTCCCAAACTAGTCAGTTTTGTCAAAGGGTTAGGTGTAACTTTTTATATTAGAGCTGATCTTAAAGACTTTGTATCAAGTGGTAGAAATTAACATCCGTTCTGATCTTCTGTAATAGGATTGGAAGGAATATAAACTGGAGAGCAGAATTAAGTAAAAATGAGCTGTTGGTGATAAAGATCTAATGAGAACTTCACCAATTAAGACTGAGACATGAGACTTTCTGAAAGTAAACAATGGGCGTGGTTCAAAAAGGGGAGAAATGAAGATCCTGCAGTGGATATTTGACAGATTGGCCAAAGGGACAAATGGGAATGTGGAATGCCTCAAGCTAAGAAATCCAGGGGCATCAGGATGGTTGGGATGAATAGCAAGGGAACATAACCAGATTGAGTGGTGATAAGGAAGCCCATGATGAAACAATGAATCATCTGATTGACAAAGAACAAGATTATACCAAAAGGGTTTGATATATTATCAATCTTATCACGTATAAAAGGCTAATGCCTCAACATTGACCAGATACAAAGGGGGGAGGGACAGTACTGTGTACAAACCACAGAAATGTCACACAAAAATGGAAGTTTACATTGCCTCATCACACTCTCCAATTTCTGCTTCACCCCTCACCTGCCAGGCATGTATGATGCATACCTGACAACACCTGCTTCTAAACTGTCTCCAATGTGTCATTCTTATAATGGGGTACCCATAACAATACACTATCTCAATCAATATAGGGGTTATTAACCCTTTCTGTAATTTCTTTTTTGATTTGTTCCTCTACATCTCTCCCAGTAACCCGTGGTCTACATATTGCACCTAGAAACGTAATTGACACTTCTTATTCCTTCTCTGCAACTAATAATTTCTTTCTGTGAACCCTCTTTCTGTTGTACTGCAATGCTCTCCTTAATCAAAAACACCACTTCCCCTCCATTTTACCTTTCCTGAACACCTTGTAACCAGATATATTTAAAATTTCGATCTGCTTTTCCTTAAGCCAGGTCTCCATTATTGCCACGACACTATAATCCCTGAAAGCAATCTGTACGTTGACTCCCCATTCTTATTAACTATAGTAACCCCTGATTTAGACCTCAATCCTTTTTCCCTTACTCTCCCAGCATTTCATACGCCCTGGTTTTACTTTCCAATATTCTCTCCTGGTTCCCACTACCCTGATACATTAGTTGAAATTCTTCCCAACAGGAAAAGCAAAATACCAAGTAACAAACTCAGCCCCACATCTGATTAGGTGCAAGTTGAATAAAAGCAAAATACCATGGATGCTGGAAATTTGACATAAAACTATCAGATACAACTTGTCCAGCTTGTGTTGATGCCATCTGCCCCAGACCCACTCTCAGTGTGCATGAATCTAAAGTTTTCCCTCCTGCACCATTTTTTCACCCATGTTATCCCATGTTCTGTATTTCTGCACTCACTTGCAAATGGCACTGGGGATAATTTGGAGATTACTACATTTCTTCTAATTCACTCATGGGATGTGGGTGATGCTGGCTGGGCCAGCATTTATTGCAAACCTCTAATTGACCTTGAGGAGGTAGTGGTGAGCTGTTTTCTTGAATCGCTGTCGGTAGACCATTAGGGAGGGAATTTCAAGATTTTTACCCATTTGATGTGCTGATTACTAATTTTCAACCCAGCGTCCCAAATTGTAATTACAAGACTGCATTCTCCTTCTTATCAAAGTTGTTTCTTTCAATGTAGACCATGATCTCTGGCTGTTTGTCCTGTCCCAGAACACAGCTCTGGCATCAGTTGTGAGACATCCTTGATCCTCTCATCAGGGAGCAGTAAACCATCCTGGAATTATGTTAATGGCCACAGACATGTCTGTCTGTTCCCCACAAAAGAATCTTTTACTGGTACGGCTCTTTCACTCTTCTTCCTGCCTCATCTGAGCTGGACCACTTGTGATGCATTGACTTGGTTCCTGCAGCCCACCTTGGAAGATCTATAACCCTCACTGATATCCAGAATGGAAAACTAGTTAGTGAGCAGGATCTCTGGGACCTCCTATACTATCTTTCTTTTGGATGCCAAGTGATTACCGATTTCCTATGTCGATGCTTGTCCCTAAATTAAGTTTCTACATTTAGAAAGGAGGATTTGTTGAAGTGGTGCAGAATAGTAATTCTGAGGCTGAGCATAAAGCTTGAGTAATGCAGGTTCAAGGAGAAAGTGAGGGCTGCAGATGCTGGAGATCAGAGCTGAAAATGTGTTGCTGGAAAAGCGCAGCAGGTCAGGCAGCATCCAAGGAACAGGAGAATCGACGTTTCAGGCATGAGCCCTTCTTCAGGAAAATACCAGCTGATAGAATTTAAGTTAATGATAAGCCCCTGAATGTTGATAGTGAGGGATTTGTCAGTGATCATTCCAAGGTGACTGGGAAACACATTACCTTTGCTCCACCAAATTATTCGATCAAGCCTGCCCAGAGGCAAACTTTGGATGTTCCCCTGGTTACTGGCCCAGACATTAGGTCACATTCCAGGTATACCTCATACAAAGGTACAAGAATATGCTCCCTGCTAATGCAGTTCAATAATACCTTGACATTCAAGGCACACTCATCAATGATGCATGTGTGTCCTCAGTAAAGGGTTTAGATAGCCCATGTGTCTCTAGGTATGAGTATATGTTTACCTCCTTTCCTCAGTTGAAGGATAGTGAATCACTTTCCCTTCAGATAAGAAAACCCAGTAAATCTCAGGGATCTCATTTTCTTCTCCCACAACCACAGCAGTGTTTTTACCATGATTTACTGTCATGGTCAGAGACATTTGTTTTGCCTGCTGTGCTCTCAGTTAGTGTCCACTTTTCCTGAATTGATCTGGTATACACAACAGAATTTTACATGCTTTCCATGTAACTGCCAGTAGTCAATGCAAGGATACCCTCACTGGTGCAATGAAAGTGCATTGGTTTATGGCCATCGCTGCTATTCTCAGAAACTCCTTTCTGATCTAGGAAGGGGATCCCCTTGTATTCCCATCTGCCCATTCCTTCCCCGGCTGTCGACCTTCCTTGTTATGTTTAATAAAATAACTAAACAACGTATTCAAATTCAGACAGGGTGGGCTGAAGGACCTGTTATTGTGCAACATTCAGGGGCTTATCATTAACTTAAATTCTATGTAGCTTTAGCATATCTCATAATAAAATCCATTTTGTTGTAACCACCTGCGCTATGTGGACTGTCAGCTTGTCAGGCTTGTAACACAGGCACAGTGTATTCCAATGGTTGCTACATTCAGTCTTGCCAATAAACAAGGGTGGTTTGCTGAAAAATTTTACCAAATGACTCAAAATGTTCTGGGGTCACTAAACAAGTCAGATTTTTATTTGGAGGCAGTTGTAGCAGAAGGTTGCTACTTTTGAGCTACTGCTTGGTTAGTGAATTCAAAGCAGGAGAAAGAGCTCTATATTGAAAAGATGCTGTTATAGTAAACTTCAGACAGTTAAGACTCACAGAAATCCTGGAAGCCAGTTGATGCACTGAAAGGTTGGAGCTAGGGCTCACGAGACATCCTGAGTGATTATCTACAGAGTTTGGATTTGTAAAAGTCTTTGGGATCCTTTGTTGCTTCAGTGTAGTCGAGAGTCAGATGAAGAATGCCTACTAACAGTAATGATTAAGTCCAGCTGAGAAATGTTGGAGCTTGGAGTATATTCATGAAGCTAACTATCTGCAAAAGAACTGGAATGATGCCAGTGAATAGGAGTCCTGTGCAATGCAGATTCGGGGAGAGATTGAACCACAAGCAATCATTGAGGAGTCTGCAAAGGAGTAGAATTTGAGGGAGTTTGAAGGCTAGGTCTTCAAAAGTAAAAAAAACTGGAATCTGTTTTGGGGCAAATGTATCTTAATAATCTTAATAAATTTTCACCCACAATGCAATTAATACCTTGTGGGGTATGTGAGAAATCGGAGATATCTACATTGAGAGAAATACAATATGTCATGAGGACTGTGGGGTTTTCAATGACAGTTTATCTGTTACCCCTATTTACCTTGTCACATATGGATGTTAGAATATAAGTTTTAGAAAAGAAGTTTTTATTGTTCTAATTTTGTATTGGAAAGTAGAGTTTGATTGTTCAAAACAATGGAATGTTATGGCTTTATTATGTTAGTCAGTGCTTTTAATCTAAACAAAAAAGTATGCTTAAATGAATTAGTCTTGAATGTAGGAGGGTTGATCAGTAAGTTCACATGATATGCAGATCGGTGAGACGGTAAACATTAAGGAGGATATAAATGGGCTGGTCAGTTGGGCTGATCAGTGGCAAATGGAATCCAATCTGAATAAATATGAGGTGATGCACTTATGCAGAACAAACAAGGCAAATGGAATACATGATGAATGGTATGACCCTGGGAAGCACTGAGATTCAATGTGTGCGTGCATATACATTGATCTAGTGTGGCACGGCATGGTGGCTCAGTGGTTAGCATGGATGCCTCACAGCACCAGGTTCAATTCCCTCTCAAGCAATTGTCTGTGTGGATTTTGCACATTTGTTTCCTTCGGGTGCTCTGGTTTCCTCCCATAATCCATAAGATGTGCAGGTTATGTGGATTGGCCATGCTAATTTGCCCATAGGAATGTGCGGGCTAGGTGAATTAGCCATGGAAGATGCAGGGTTACAAGGATGGGGTTTGTCTGGGTAGGATGGTCTTCAGATGGTCAGTGTGGGCCCAGTGGGCCAAATGGCCTGCTTGATGTGCTGTAATGATACTGTGATAAATAAAATGACGTGATGGTATAACTGTATAAAACAATGGTTAGATCACATTAGAGTACTGTGTGCAGTGCTGGAATCCACATTATAGGAGAGATATGATAGCACTGAGGGTTATTTACTAGAATGTTGCCTGGGCTGGAGAGTTTCGGTTTGAAGAGAGATTGGATTGTTTTCAGGTGAGCAAAGGAGACTGAGGGTGGACATGATTGAACTGTATACAATTATGAGTGGCATAAATGGGTAGACAGGAAGAAACTTTTCCCTGAGATAGAGGATCAATAATCAGAGCACAGATTTAAGGAAAGGGTTGGAAGGTTTTCTCACAAGATGTGAGAAAAGGTTTTTCACACAGCGGATGGTGGGAATCTGAAACTCGCTGCCTATAAGGGTTGTAGAGGCAGAAACCCATATGAAAAGCAGCACGGTGGCTCAGTGGTTAGCACTGCTGCCTCACAGTGCCAGGGACCCAGGTTCAATTCCCGCCTCGGACAACTGTCTGTGTGGAGTTTGTACATTCTCCCTGTGTCTGCGTGGGTTTGCTTCTGGTTTCCTCCCACAGTCCAAAGATGTGCAGGTTAGGTGAATTGGCCATTTTAAATTGCCCATAGTGTTAGGTGCATTAGTCGGGGGTAAATGTAGGGTTGGGTGGGTTGCTCTTCGGAGGGTCGGTGTGGACTTGTTGGGCCGAAGGGCCTGTTTCCACACTGTAGAGAAGAAGAGTATTCAGATGTTTCTGTGATTGCAAGGCATACAAGGCAATGAACCACGGAAACATGAGAAATAGGAGCAGGCCAATCAAACCCTTGAGCCTGCTCTGCCATTCATCATTTTGCCCAATCAGATTTAAGGAAAGGGTTGGAAGCTCAACACCCTAATTTTCCTTTCCTCCCAAATCTCTTGATCTTTTTAGCTATAATGTTCTTGAATACACACCGTATTTTGGCCACAGATTGGGATTATTGGAAAATGGGATTAGAGTAGTTAGGTGTTTGTTGACTGTGCAGACTCAATGGATTATTCTGTGCTGTAGACCTCTCTGACTCGAACTTACTGGTCCCAACCAGACCATGGCATAGATGTGGCAGTCCCAATAAAAAACAATTCTATGCACTGACAACTGGTCAGTTGACTTACATTAATTGTTTCAAGTATTGGCAGTCTCCCGGTTGCAAATGGGTACCATTCTTGAGTACATTTGCAAGTTGATTTTTATGTACATCGGAACACAATAGCAGTTTGTAAGTACAGGAAATGTTCATATGCTGGATCTTTAAAATTGGGATGACATACCTAGGTCTAGGAAACGCAACGATAAGAAATCTGAGGAGGACTGCAGATGCTGGGGTTCACAGTCGAGAGTGTGGTGCTGGAAAAGTACAGCAGGTTAGGCAGCATCCGAGGAGCAGGGGAATCAACGTTTCAGGCAAAAGCCTTTCATCAGGAATAATGAAGGGCTTTTGCCCGAAAAGTCGACTGTCCTGCTCCTTGGATGCTGCCTGACCTGCTGTGCTTTTCCAACACCACACGCTCGAGTAAGAAATCTGAGTCTGCAATATACTTGAATTTTACAACAATGGAATACCAAATCTGAAATAAGCAATGAATAACAACATGATTTAAAAATGTTTATTGATTCTAAATATTTTCCTTTCAGACTTTCTCACTTTTCCGATTAGTCATCATCAGGTGTTGGCATAGCCTACATTAGCCTGTGATCACCATTATTTATAATATATTATACTTATACAATTCCTGCTCAGCCATTGTCAGGACATCATTTTGATTTCCACTTTTCTTTAGTGCACTTTATTCAGTTTCTGCTGTCTTACAATCACTTCTGCATAAAGGAATGCTTTACAAGTTCACCAATGCAATTCCAATCCAGAGGGCTCAGCTTATCTCCAGCACGCATTAAGACACCCACCTCTCAAGACCAGACCCATCCATTCAGCAATTAGTCTGATGGAGTACAATCCTAAAGAAGGGCCTTGCTGTAGTGCCAATGTGCAATAGTGGGATGAGAACCTTTATCCAGTTTGTACACACAAACCCTATTTATCTCAATCATTTGTCCTGTTCATCCAGCGAGCAAAAAATACTAAAGTTTTGTCATGATATCAATGCAACTCAATAAACCCACTGCAAAAATCAAACTACAGAGGAACCTCGATTATCAGAAGGACACGAGCGAGGAGTATTACATTCGGTTAATCGAATGCCAGATAACATAGTTAGCCAAGCATGGGGGCCTTGCGATCTTGATGGAATAATCCAAAATTTGAATAATCGAATGCCGGATAATTGAGGTTTCCTGTATACCAGCTAGGTTCTGTACAGTGGGCATTGCTAAACTTGAATCACTTAACAGCATCCATGCTGTCTCAAGAGGAATCGCACTTGAAAGTGACTGATCCCTGTCATTCAAGCCCTATTTTGACAACTGCTCACTGTGCCAACTACATCTCTTCCCTCCTTCACCATATATCCGGGGTGTTGGGGGGAATTTATTTGCTCATCGAGATCTCTGACTAGGCCTCGACCACTCAGGGAGAACATTATAAATCAGGTATCCAGTGCTTTTCAGCTGCTCCAGGAGTAGTAATGCGAGAGTCGGTTGCTCCTTCCAGAGTGAGAGACAACTTCTTGTTGGAAGAGTAGTAACTTGCTTAATAATGAAGTCGGAAAAAAAATTGGCAATTGGTGTGGAATGAACAATTGAGATCACATGCTGAATACAGTCAGAAACCTTCCTTTAATTGTCCTGTGTTACAAGGAATATTTTATGGTGGTGAGTCACAATTATTTCCTCACATACCCGCTGGAGGCCAGAGCAGAAAGGAATATCTCACATTGGCAAGACCCACAAATGCTATAATACGGTGGCTTCAAACATGGCTTCAATCCATCTGAAACACAAAGTATGACCACAGTTCAACAGACAGACTGAGCAGTTCATGAAGTGAGAATAGATATTAGCTACACAGTAACAGTCCATTGAGCCTGTTCCATCATTCAATAAGACCAGGTTGATTTGTATCCTAACTCCATATGCCTGCCTTGGGCCCAAATCCCTTGTTGCCCTCGCTTAGTGAAAATTAGTCTCAGATTTAAATTTAACAATTGCATTAGCATGAGCTGCTGTTTCTTGGAATGAGTTTCAAATCTCCACTAGTCTTTGTAGGTCGAAAAGCTGACTAGCACGGTGGCACAGTGGTTAGCACTGCTGCCTCACAGCGCCAGAGACCCGGGTTCAATTCCCGACTCAGGCGACTGACTGTGTGGAGTTTGCACATTCTCCCCGTGTCTGCGTGGGTTTCCTCCGGGTGCTCTGGTTTCCTCCCACAGTCCAAAGATGTGCGGGTCAGGTGAATTGGCCATACTAAATTGCCCGTAGTGTTAGGTTAAAGGGGTAAATGTAGGGGTATGGGTGGGTTGCGCTTCGGCGGGTTAGTGTGGACTTGTGGGCCGAAGGGCCTGTTTCCACACTGTAAGTAATCTAATCTAATCTAATCTCTTCTGAATGGCCTGACTCTAATTCTTAGACTATGCCCCTGGTTCTAGAATCTTCAATCAGTGGATATCGTTTATCTTTATCTATTCTGTCTTTCTATGTTAATATCCTGAAGACTTTGATTAGATCACCCTTCTAAATTCTACAGAATAGAGGCCTACTTTAACCCCTGAATTCCAGGTATCCTGTAAGTCTGCATTGAACTCCCTCCAGGGCCAAAACACCCTTCCTAAGGTGCTGTGCCGAGAACTTTCACATTACTCTAAGTGTAACCAACAAGCATTTTGTATAACTGCAACATAGCGTCTGTATTCCTGTACTCCATCCCTTTAGATATGAAGGCCAGAATTCCATTAGCCTTCTTGACTATTTTCTATACCTGTTCATGGCATTTTAAAGAGCTATGCACCCATTGGACATCCACTATATTTAATTTTGTGCCTTCTAAAAAAAAATCAGTTATCTTTTTTTGGCCTGAAATGGATAACCTCACACTTACTTATGTTAAAATCTATCTGCCATAGCTTTACCCAATCATCTAATCTATAAATATCCTATTGTAATTTTATGCCATTGTCAACATAGTCTACAATGTTGCCCAATTTTGTGTCACCAACAAATTTGGATATTTGACATTTCATGCCATTATCCAAGTTGTTAATGAATTTTGTGAAATATTGAAACCCCAACAAAGATCCCCACAGAACACCAGTGAGGTGAAGATGTCATCTAGACAGGGGACGAAATGTCTGCAACACAAATTCCCAGCTCGGCAAACAGAACCATAACACCAGTCACCTCTTGCCAATTTGAATACCCATTATTCCAATTATCTGTTTCCTTCAATTCAACCAATTTCCTATTCCAAGTCAGTAATTTACCCTCAATTCCATGGGTTTCCACCTGAGCTAACAGTCTCTTGTGTGGGACATTTTCAAAGACTTCTGAAGTCTATATTACCAACATCCACCAACTTAGCTCTGTCCATCACCTTTGTAACCTCCGCAAGCAACTGAGTTTTGTCAGGGATATTAAGCCAACAACACAGATACTAGCACTGCATGCATCTTGGTTAGCATGGTGGCTCAGTGGTTAGCACTGCTGCCTCACAACTCCAGGGACCCAGGTTCGATTCTACCTTAGGTGACTGTGTGGACTTTGCACATTCTACCTGTGTCTGCAGTCCAAAGCTGTGCAAGTAGGTAGATTGGCCATGTGACACTCCCATAGTGTACAGGCTAGGTGGGTGAGCCATGGTAAATGCAGGATTACAGGATGGGTGAATCTGAGAGGACTGCTTTTTGGAGGATCAGTGTTGGCTTGATGGACTGAATAACCTGCTTTTATACTGTAGGAATTCATGAATATAAAGTTGGGAACAGGATGTGGTGAATCATCTGGGTACCAGTGGGCTGCAGCCAAGCCGAAAGAAAGAGTTGCCCATTTAACACCTCCTCTGAAGTAGGGCAAGCAACAATGTTTGCAGAAGTTTCAAACAAAGACCTCAGTTTGGCAGGAGGTGTGATACTGAATGGGCTCATCTGATCAAGATCCTGATCAGAGAGAAATGCTGCGTCTCTGGACTGGGTTGTCAGCCACCCCCTTTCACTGTCAAGGAACATGGTGAGTCTGGCTTCAACTTGGCACTGGGAATGGTAAGACTCTGCCCACTCGACAGCCTCTTTTCCAGCTCTATGTTTTGCAGCAAACCCAGAAGTAGTACCACTATTGTCCTCCTCATTTGCTGTAGCCTGTGTGTGGACTCCTCAGGTTTGACAATGTATTTTTCAGATTCTGTACCTTTCTGTATAACTGTGGCCAAGATAGCACCAGTAAAACTCAGCTGAACATCCATATATAAAATCAAACTACGGTACATTCTGCTCAGTTTTGCACTGCATTTCTCTCTGATCAGGATCTTGATCAGATGGGCCTTTGGGCTGAGGAGTGGCAGATGGAGTTTAATTTAGATAAATGTCAGGTGCTGCATTTTGGAAAGACAAATCAGAGCAGGACCAATACACTTAATGGTAAGGTCCTAGGGAGTGTTGCTGAACAAAAAGACCTTGGAATGCAGGTTTATAGTTCCTTAAAAAATAGAGTCACAGGTAGATAGGATAGTGAAGAAGGCATTTGGTATGCTTTCCTTTATTGGTCAGAGTATTGCGTGCAGGAGCTGGAGGTTACGTTGTGGCTATACAAGACATTGGTTTGGCCAATTTTGGTATATTGTGTGCAATTCTGGCCTCCTTCCTATTGGAAGGATGTTGTGAAGTTTGTAAGGGTTCAGAAAAGATTTCTAAGGATGTTGCCAGGGTTGGAGGGTTGAATAGGCTGGGGCTGTTTTCCCTGGAGTGTCAGGGGCTGAGGGGTGACCTTATAGAGGTTCACAAAATTATGAGGGGCATGGATAGGATAAATAGATAATGTCTTTTCTCTGGGGCATAAGTTCAGGGTGAGAGGGGATAGATATAAAAGGGACCTAAGGGGCAGCTTTTTCACGCAGAGGGTGGTGTGTATATTAAATGAGTTGCCAGAGGAAGTGGTGGAGGCTGGCACAATTACAGCTTTTAAAAAAAGGCATCTGGATGGGTATATGAATAGGAAGAGTTTACAGGAATATGGACCAAGAGCTGGCAAATGGGACTAGATTAGGTCCAATATCTAGTTGGCATGGATGCGTTGGACGGATGGGTCTGTTTCCGTGCTGTACATCTCTATGATTCCAGCACATGGGTCTAGTTCATTCACAGCTGGAAAGACTAACCATCTGGCAGCACATCCCAGCCCATCTTAATCTCAAAGCTAAATGTGAAGACACATCAGAGGATGTCAAACTGAATGAAGCTAGATGTCAATTTGTTTTTAGCATCTGTCCCTCATCTAGACTGAATAATCTTGCTGAGTGAGTGCAGGACTTACCTCTGTGCTGTGTGTGTGTCCTCAGCTTTGAATGTGTAGTAAAGGACATTTTTGTGGTAAAGCTGAAACAGTACACTGGGTCCAGAGTGGTCATCATCCTTTGATCCCTTGATAGTAAAGCCCAATAAAGGCAAGCTTTCTGCGGCGACCTTGTTCTGTCACAAAACAACGAGCATCCCAATGTTAAACTTTTAATGAAGCTTTTCAACCAGGTCCACATACGTCAACATTGTCCCAATTACACAATTCGCATTTTTATTTTCCAATTGTGCTCTGGTCTTGCACCTCCCTGTCCTTTTGCAGCCCTCAGATCTCTGCACTCTAACACTTCTTGGTCTTTGTGCACCACCCTACCTTTGGCTCCCTGGGCACTGAGCTCTGAAATTCCCCTACTTATTCTCCTGGATTTCAATTCCTCCTCCACTAAAAGTCTTAACATTTTTTAAAAACAATTCCTGATCAAGCATTTAACCACTCTTTCTGATAGCCCTTTCTTTGTGTCAGTGCTCATTTATGTCCACTTACATTTCTTTGAAGTGCTTTGTCTCAGTTTGCTACTGTGTAGATGCTTTATAAATGCAAACTGTTTTTGTTGGCTTGTGACTGCTCACACATAAAAACAGCAGTGTGTGAACCTAAGAAGCCTGAGCCCCAGCCACTGGCTTGTGCTGGCTGGAATCAGCTTGAACTAGCTGAGCTCTGAGGAAGCGTATAAATCCTTATTTAGTGGAAGACAAAATGAAGGAATGCTACACCTTGGCTGGAGCCTATAACAAAAGGACACAGCACAGGTTTTTTAGATTAGCATGAACCAATGAAACCAAGACACCAATGTTCAGGGAGATAAGGAAAAAGCATAATGAAGGATTTCGGGCATGCAGCCAGTGAAAACCCCAGAAACGGAAGACTACATTGAGCACCCAAGCCATCACTTGGCCAGTATAAACTCCTATTCTCAGCCTTTATATTCTGTTAAAAATCACACAACACCAGGTTATAGTCCAACAGCTCCGAAAGCTAGTGTGCTTCCAATTAAACCTGTTGGACTATAACCTGGTGTTGTGTGATTTTTAACTTTGTACACCCCAGTCGAACACCGGCATCTCCAAATCATTTATATTCTGTGACTGTTCAGGGAACATCAGAGAAACCTAGTAAGTGTGGGCATAGATTTTAATCCCTGCTCACACCTGTAATGCTTATCAGACGCTCGAGGTAAAGATACAATTTCTGATGTGTTGGCCAATGTTCAGTGAAGAATAAAGGAAAGGTATACCTTTCTTACACCCCTCTGTGCATGTGTTCCAAACCAATTACCATCAGGGAGTGATTACTCCCTGCATGGTAAACTGTGTGTTTGTCAAAGGCAATGTCATCCCTCTGGTACAGAGTCCTTATTCATTGCTTCAAAATGGCCTTTTTGGCTTTTCCAAGACCTCAAACATTCCACATGCTTGGTAACATCACACAGATGGATCCTTCCCACTGTTTCAAGGTCCCCATGTCCAGGTTGAATTCAGACGTCGTTGCATGGTGTCTTGAGAGTGAGATTCTTCTTGTAAGTGCCCTGAATTTTAGATATTAATTGAAATGCTTACAATAAAAACCTAGCTTATACCAGATCTTATTACAGCTTCTCAGTCATTTTATTGTGCATAGGATGCATCTCTGTTGAGGAGTTTGCTTGCTTGCACAGTATATTGACCAAGTTTTCCTTATGCTGTTTATATTCATTTGATCCTTGTATTCCTACAAAGATCAAATTAACAAATTGGACAATATGACTTAATTACATTACATCTTTTGATCATTCCGGCTGCATAACTGGCATAATTCTCACCATTATATGCTGCCATAAATTAATCAGGTACATCATCAATTCGGGCTTTTTACTGCAAATTACAGTAACTAGTATTCAGTACCATTCTCAACTTATGCCTCAATTGACATCTGATCGATCACATTAAACACCCACTCCTGCAGTGGGTGTTTAATGTGATCCAGCTATTCACTGTGTCTCCTTTGACAGTATCTTCTCACATCTCAGGACAAGGCCAGCAGATGCATGGGAATACCATCACCAGCAAGTTCCCTTTCAAACCACATATAGTGCTGACTTGGAACTATTTCACCACTGTTGCTGTGTCAAAATTCTGGAACATTCTTCCTAACAGAAGTTTGGGAGTACCTGCACCAGATGATCAGCAGCAGTTCAAGACAACAGTTCACCATCATTTCTCAAGGGCAATTAGGGATAAACAAAACAAAACTCCAAAGTCTCTGAAGCATCAATTGCTGGTAAAAGGAGAATTGTATTGAATTTCAAAAGGACATTTACATTTGGTAAATGCCAGACTGATTTCAATGTGAAGTCTGAAGTAATGTACTTTGCTACAAAGAAAAGGAGTGGCTGCATAAAATAAATCAAACTAATTTTAAAGGATGTGCAAAGCAGACCTGGGTTCATATGTACATAAGTCATTAAAGATGGCAGGACAGTTGAAGAGACCTGTTAATAAGGCATCCTAAAATATCTTAATAGGGCCACAAAATACAAGAGCAGGCAGGTTATGATATAGAAGATGCTGGCTAGACCTCAGCTGGAGTATTGTATACAGTTCTAGGCCCAACACTGTAAGAATGACTAGAGAGAGAGAGGTTTACAGCAGTGTTTCCAGGAATGCAACATTTTAGTTGAGGAAAGATTAAAAAAAATGTTTTCCTTGGAGGCTAACAGGAGATCTGATAGAATTCTCTAAATTATGGAGGGGTCTCGATTATAAGGGAGAATTATAGGGAGAAACTATTATATTCTAAATTATAGGGAGAAACTATTCCCATTCACAAGATCAAGAGCCTGAAGGCACAGTTTTAAAATGTTTTGCAAAAGAGGCAAACATGAGAACAGACTTTTAAACTGAGTGAGTAGTTAGTGTAAGAAGTGCACTGAATATTAATAACATAGATTTCCTACATTGCAGAAAGAGGCCTTTTGGCCCATCGAGTAAGCACCGACCATCTGAAGAGTATCACACCCAACCACAGTCCCCTACCCGAACCCTGTAAACCCGGATTTATCATGGCTAATTCACCTAGTCTCATTTCCTAGACACTATGGATAACTTAGCATGGCAAACCTGCCTGGAAGTGTGGTGGAGATATTCAATTAATGCACTGAGTGATTATTTACACAGAATCAATGATCTGGGTTACAGGGAAAAGAGAAGAAATTGGCACCAGTTTAAAATGCGAAAGAGTTCATGCAAACACCGTAGGCTGAATGTCCTCCTTATGCACTGTAAAAAATTTGTAATATAGTTCCTTAAGTAAGGAAAACTGTATACATAGTACTCCAGGTGTGGCCTCATGGTTGCCCTGTGTAACAATGGAACGTGTCCTATTTTTTATACTCCCCCTTTCCAATAAGGGAAACATTCCATTTGCCTTCCTAATCATGCACTGTATCCGCATACCAACGTTTTGTGATTTGTACAAGGAAACCCAGATCTCTCTGTACTACAGCATTCTGCAGTGTCTCTCTAATTAAACATCATTCTGTTCTTCTCTTCTCCAAAATGGACAAGTTCACAATTTCTCACATTATACACCATCTGCCAAATGTTTGGTCATTCATTTATCCTATCTATATCCCACCACAGACTCTGTCTTCCTCACAGCTTGCTTTCCTTTCTGCATTTGTGGGCAAATTTGGCGACAATACAGCTATATCTGTTCAAGGGCAATGGGATAGCACGCTGAAAATCAAGATTGCTATTCCCAGAGTCATCATAAAAGTTAAAGACTTTAAAAATCTTTCAGAATTGTCCAGTTTATCTTACTCTCAGAACTAAGTTGATAGAACACGGATCAGGTTTCTATGCTTAGTATGAGTAACCTTTTTTTAACAAATAAATAGATTCTAGCTACAGGTATACAATTAGAGATAGTTAAAATTCTAACCCTGTAATGAAAGGCCCCTCTGCACTCATACAAGCAGACATAAACAAACTGAAGAAAAACCAAGGTATTTATTGTGGAGGGAAAAGCTGGGAAAGCAAATCCTTGGTCCCTGTTGATAAGATTTGCTGAGGTGATTTTTGTGCTGATCAGAAATCGACTTCTCAAAGTCCCTCCTCCAGATGCTTTCATTTATTTCTGGGAGGCAGAAGTTCACAGTGTGTTTTGAATAGTTAGATGTTTTTGACAGGTGCATATGCCAAAGCGCCTTTTTCTAAGTTGTAGACGTCTGTGACTTTTTAAAGGGATTCTGATTTATTAAAGCCATATCTTACAGTAACTGCTGAAGGAAGAATGAACTGGTTTCTTTCAGATATAAAGTGTTTTTATACTGCAGAGAATAGAGACAACTCTTGAGACTGCTAATATTTAATGTCTTCTTACTTTCTTGTTCAGAGCCCCAATCCCTTAGAGCCATTTCACATAGTCGACCTTTGTGATCACTAATTGTCTTTATTCCACAGGAGAAAGTGAGGTCTGCAGATGCTGGAGATCAAAGTTGAAACTTTATTGCTGGAACAGCACAGCAGGTCAGGCAGCATCCAGGGAACAGGAGATTCGACGTTTCGGGCACAGGCCCTTCTTCAGGAATGAGCAGAGAGTGTTCAGCAGGAGAAGATAAAAGGTAGGGAGGAGGTACTTGGAGGAGGGGAGTTGGAAATGTGATAGGTGGAAAGAGGTCAAGGTGAGGGTGATAGGTCGGAGTAGGGTGGAGGCGGAGAGGTCAAGAAGAAGACTGCAGGTCAGGAAGGCGGTGCCGGGCTGGAAGGATCCGGCTGAGACAAGGTGGGGGGAGGGGGGATGAAGAAACTGGTGAAGTCCAAGTTCATCCCCTGCGGTTGGAGGGTTCCCAGTCGGAAGATAAGACGCTCCTCCTCCGACCGTCGGGTTGTTGTGGTTTGGCGGTGGATGAGTCCAATGACCTGCATATCCTCGGTGGAGTGGGAGGGGGAGTTGAAATGCTGTGCCACAGGTTGGTTGGGTTGGTTCGTCCGGGTGGCCCAGAGGTGCTCCCTGAATCGCTCCGCAAGTAGGCGGCCTGTCTCCCCAATATAGAGGAGGCCACACCGGCTGCAGCAGATGCAGTAGATGATGTGGGTGGAGGTGCAGGTGAATCTGTGGCGGATATGGAAGTTTCCCCTGGGGCCTTGGAGAGAAGTGAGGGGGGAGGTGTGGGCGCAAGTGTTGCACCTCCTGCGGTTGCAAGGGAAGGTGCCGGGAGTGGTGGTTGGGTCGGTGGGGGGTGTGGATCTGACAAGGGAGTCGCGGAGGGAGTGGTCTCTACGGAAAGCTGATAGGGGAGGGGAGGGAAATATATCCTTGGTGCTGGGGTCTGTTTGGAGGTGGCGGAAGTGACGGCGGATGATGCGCTGTACATGGAGATTGGTGGGGTGGTAGGTGAGGACCAGTGGGGTTCTGTCCTGGTGGCGGTTGGAGGGGCGGGGCTCAAGGGCGGAGGAGCGGGAAGTGGAGGAGATGCGGTGGAGGGCACCGTCGACCACGTCGGGGGGGAAATTGCCTCACCTCAGGGGACCTCCCATCCACCGCCTCCAACCTCATAGTCCCACAACCCCGAACCGCCCGTTTCTACCTCCTGCCCAAAATCCACAAACCTGACTGCCCCGGACGACCCATCGTCTCAGCCTGCTCCTGCCCAACCGAACTCATCTCGGCATACCTCGACACGGTCCTGTCCCCATTAGTCCAAGAACTCCCCACCTACGTTCGTGACACCACCCACGCCCTCCACCTCCTCCAGGATTTCCGCTTCCCCGGTCCCCAACGCCTCATCTTCACCATGGACATCCAGTCCCTGTACACCTCCATCCCCCATCACGAAGGACTCAAAGCACTCCGCTTCTTCCTTTCCCGCCGTACCACCCAGTACCCTTCCACCGACACCCTCCTTCGACTGACCGAACTGGTCCTCACCCTGAACAACTTTTCTTTCCAATCCTCCCACTTTCTCCAAACAAAAGGAGTAGCCATGGGCACCCGCATGGGCCCCAGCTATGCCTGCCTCTTCGTAGGGTATGTGGAACAATCCATCTTCCGCAACTACACTGGCCCCACCCCCCATCTTTTTCTTCGCTACATTGATGACTGTATCGGCGCTACCTCGTGCTCCCACGAGGAGGTTGAACAGTTCATCCACTACACCAACACCTTCCACCCCGACCTCAAATTCACCTGGACAGTCTCGGACTCCTCCCTCCCCTTCCTAGACCTTTCTGTTTCTATCTCAGGCGACCGAATCAACACGGACATCTACTACAAACCTACCGACTCCCACAGCTACCTGGACTACACCTCCTCCCATCCTGCCCCCTGTAAAAACGCCATCCCATTCTCCCAATTCCTTCGTCTCCGCCGCATCTGCTCCCAGGAGGACCAGTTCAAAATACGTACAACACAGATGGCCTCCTTCTTCAAGGACCGCAATTTCCCCCCCGACGTGGTCGACGGTGCCCTCCACCGCATCTCCTCCACTTCCCGCTCCTCCGCCCTTGAGCCCCGCCCCTCCAACCGCCACCAGGACAGAACCCCACTGGTCCTCACCTACCACCCCACCAATCTCCATGTACAGCGCATCATCCGCCGTCACTTCCGCCACCTCCAAACAGACCCCAGCACCAAGGATATATTTCCCTCCCCTCCCCTATCAGCTTTCCGTAGAGACCACTCCCTCCGCGACTCCCTTGTCAGATCCACACCCCCCACCGACCCAACCACCACTCCCGGCACCTTCCCTTGCAACCGCAGGAGGTGCAACACTTGCGCCCACACCTCCCCCCTCACTTCTCTCCAAGGCCCCAGGGGAAACTTCCATATCCGCCACAGATTCACCTGCACCTCCACCCACATCATCTACTGCATCTGCTGCAGCCGGTGTGGCCTCCTCTATATTGGGGAGACAGGCCGCCTACTTGCGGAGCGATTCAGGGAGCACCTCTGGGCCACCCGGACGAACCAACCCAACCAACCTGTGGCACAGCATTTCAACTCCCCCTCCCACTCCACCGAGGATATGCAGGTCATTGGACTCATCCACCGCCAAACCACAACAACCCGACGGTCGGAGGAGGAGCGTCTTATCTTCCGACTGGGAACCCTCCAACCGCAGGGGATGAACTTGGACTTCACCAGTTTCTTCATCCCCCCTCCCCCCACCTTGTCTCAGCCGGATCCTTCCAGCCCGGCACCGCCTTCCTGACCTGCAGTCTTCTTCTTGACCTCTCCGCCTCCACCCTACTCCGACCTATCACCCTCACCTTGACCTCTTTCCACCTATCACATTTCCAACTCCCCTCCTCCAAGTCCCTCCTCCCTACCTTTTATCTTCTCCTGCTGAACACTCTCTGCTCATTCCTGAAGAAGGGCCCGTGCCCGAAACGTCGAATCTCCTGTTCCCTGGATGCTGCCTGACCTGCTGTGCTGTTCCAGCAATAAAGTTTATTCCACAGACCAATCAGCTACATATTGCTGCCTGAATCGCTATTCATACACAATGCCAACCCATCTATAACCTTCCCATCGTACTGTTTGAAGCAACAGCAATCAAAGCAGCCCTTACAGTTGGTGTCATGTGGCTTGCTTTCTGAAATACAATAATACCTCAACAATCAAATGTTAAGGAAGAGTATACAGTTAATGGCAGGATCCTGAACGGCATTGATGGACAGAAGGATCTTGGAGTTCAAGTCCATTGCTCCCTGAAAGTGGCCATGCAAGGAGATATGAGAAAGTGAAGACTGCAGATGCTGGAGATCAAAGTCAACAAGTGTGGCGCTGGAAAAGCACAGCACATCAGGCAGTATCCGAGGAACAGGAGAATTGACGTTTTAGGCATAGCAAAGATTCCTGGTGAAGGGCTTATGCTCAAAACATTGATTCTCCTGCTCCTCAGATGCTGCCTGACCTGCTGTGCTTTTCCAGCACCACACTCTCAACTCTGATCTCCAGCATCTACAGACCTCATTTTCTCCTGGAAAAGCACAGCAGGTCAGGCAGCATCTGAGGAGCAGAAGAGTCAACATCTTGGGCATTAGCCTTTAATCAGGAATGATGAAGGGCTTATGCCCGCAACATTGGCTCTCCTGCTCCTCGGATGCTGCCTGACCTGCTGTGTTTTTCCAACACCACACTTTTCAAACATGCAAATAGATAGAGTGGTAAAGGAAGTGTATGGCATGCTTGCCTTTATTGGTTGGGGAACAGAGTATAAGAATCAGGATGTCAGTTTGCAGCTTTATAATTCTTTGGTTAGGCCCTACAAAGTGTTGCATTCAATTCTGATTGCCACATTACAGGAAGGATGTGGGGGCTTTGGAGAGGGTGCAGAAGTGAGTTACCAGGATGCTGCCTAAAATAGAGGGCAGTGGCAAAAAGGAGAGGCTTGGGCAGCATGGTGGCACAGTGGTTAGCACTGCTACCTCACAGCGCCAGGGTCCCAGGTTCGATTCCAGCCTTGAGCAATTATCTGTGTGGAGTTTGCACATTCTCCTTGTGTCTGCATGGATTTCCTCAGGGTGCTCCAGTTTCCTCCCACAGTCCAAAGATGTTCAGGTCAGGTGAATTGGCCATGGTAAATTGCCCATAATGTGAGGTGCATTAGTCAGAGGGGGGTGGATTTGGGTGAGTTACTATCTGGAGGGTCTGTGTGGACTGATTGGGCCGAAGGGCCTGTTTCCACACTGTGAGAAATCTAATCTAAAAAACAACTTGGGTTGTTTGCTCTGGAGTGGCAGAGGCTGAGAGGAGACTTGATAGAAGTCTATAAAATTATGAGATGCATAGTCAGAATCTTTTTCCCAGAGTTGAAATGTCCAATAGTCGGGGGCATGCATTTAAGGTTCAAAGGAGATGTGAGAGGCAGGTCTTTGAAGGGCTTTTGCCCGAAACGTCGATTTCGAAGCTCCTTGGATGCTGCCTGAACTGCTGTGCTCTTCCAGCACCACTAATCCAGAACCTTTTACACAAAGAGTCCGGAATGCACTGCCTGGTGGAAGTAGATATGATAAGCAGTTAAGCAGATGAATATGCATGGAATGGAGGGATACAGACCAAGAACAGGCAGAAGGGACTAGTTTAATTTGGTGTCATATTTAGCACATCATGGACTGAAGGGCCTGTTCCTGTGCTCGACTGCTCCACGGTCCAGCTTTTTCCTACTTCAGTCCTCAAAAGTTAAAAAAAAATAAGAAGACATCTACTTATCAGCTTTTAGTTTCATTAATTTAGTCTTTACAGGCCTTTTATTAAAGTCATTAACGTAGAATGTAAACAGTTGAAGCCAAGCACTAATCACTGTGAGGCTCCAACAGCCTAAACATGGCACATTTATTTCAGTTCTGTTTCCTGTCACCCTAAAAACTTTTACATGGCCTCTTATCCAATGCCTTTTGGAGATCCAAATCACGACACCTTTGGTTCCCCTTTCCAACTCTACTTGTAACATTCTGAAAGTGTGGCCAGATAGATCAGGGCCTGAACGGCCAGGTCTGTAACCAGAATAGGCAATCTTTGAGCAGCCAGGCCTGATGGGACTTTCAGGACAGGTCAAGACAAGACAAAGGCAGGCAAGGGGAAACCAGGAAAATGAGAGTGGTTTGTGTTTTGGAGTATGGCGAACAGACTAGCAGGGTGTCCTGGGTTCCCACCATGACAATGTATGGAGAGATGGATATGCACTGATACATTGGAGGATGGACAGCGAAGGTAGCCCCAGCACCTTTTGTACATGACATTGGGGATCCCATTGGATGCAATGATCTTAACCTGGAAGATCAATTAGCTGGGGACCCAGATGTAACAGGGAAGGATTAGAAGGGACACCCAGTGGCCAGTCCCATAGTGAAGACTGGATCTGGCCCAGGAGCAGAGGTCCAACCACTTGGGGAGAGAGAGAGAGAGAGAGCCGATGACATAGCCTGCCAAGTTTAGCTGCATGGTTAGTATGTTATCCTAGTCTAGTAGCCAGTACTAATTTAGATAAGGATTGCAACAAAGACTTAATGTAGAAAATGATATAGCAATTAATGTAAGATTCAGGAGTTTTATCACAGAGGAGCAGAGGTTTGGATATTATTTAGCCTTTTGTATCTTCAGTATGTTTCATGAATAAAATGGTTTCGAATTGCAAATGGAGTTCTGACCATTTTATTTGTCTCAAAGCACGGACAACGAAAGAATTCCAATAAATTGTCAAACGTGGTTTCCCTTTGACAAGTCTACATTGACTGTCCTTGATTATACAGTGATCTTCTACTTTTACTCCCTTTATAATGGATTCCAGCATTTTTCCTATGATGGGCATAACCACCCTGTAGATTCCTGGTTTCTACCTTTCTGTTGCCTTGAATATTTTACCTTTGTGATTTTCTTTTCTGCTGGGACCGTTCCAGAACAGAGGGAACTTTGAAACACTGCGAACAATACATCCAACATCTCTTCAGCCACAATTTTCAAGATCACAGAATGTAGGTCTTTAGGTCCAAGGGATTTGTCAATCTTTAGAGTCATTAACTTTTCTGTAGTGATTGTGTGTATGCTTATTTTAAGCACCTCTCCTTTCTGGCCCCTATTTCTTTACTATTTTTGGATTTTTAATGTGTCTTCCACCATGATGATAGATGCAAAATACTTGTTCAAACCCTTTGTCATTTCTTTGTTTTCCATTATTAGTTCCCCAGTCTCACCCCTGTAAAGGACATTGCTCAATCCAGAGATACTTTCCCTTTCTATTTACTTGTAGAAGCTCGTATTATCTGTTTTCACGTCTCTTGCAAGTTTACTCCTGCTTTCTAATGCTTCCCTTTTTTGTGTAGTTTTTAATTATTGTTTGCTGATTTTAAAAAATTTTCCCAGTCCACTAACCATTTCAGTACTGAAAATCTATTTTCTCAATTTGATACCATTCTTAACTTCCTCAGGTGGCACATCTTTCTCACGTAGTTTCTCCTGTTTGATGGAATCTGTTTTTATTAAGAGGTTTGGAATACCTCAAGAAGTGACTTCTTTGCTTTGTTATTGCTTATTACTGCCCAATCTAATATACATCTATCACAAAGGGGCATAATTTTAAGGTAATTGGTGGAAGGTTTAGAGGAGATGTCAGAGATAGGTTCTTTACACAGACAATAGCAGGTGCGTGCAATGCACTTCTGGCAGTTGTAATAGAGTCAGATACATTATGGACATTTAAGCAAATCTTGGATAGGCACATGGAAAATAGTACAATAAAAGGTATGTTGGTTAGTCTGATGTTAGAGTAGGATAAAAGGCCAGCACAACATACGGTGGGCGGCATGGTGGCACAGTGGTTAGCACTGCTGCCTCACAGCGCCAGAAACCCGGGTTCAGTTCCCGACTCAGGCGACTGACTGTGTGGAGTTTGCACGTTCTCCCCGTGTCTGCGTGGGTTTCCTCCGGGTGCTCCGGTTTCCTCCCACAGTCCAAACATGTGCAGGTTAGGTGAGTTGGCCATGCTAAATTGCCCACAGTGTCAGGTAAAAGGGGTAAACGTAGGAGTATGTGTGGGTTGCGCTTCCGCGGGGCGGTGTGGACTTGTTGGGCCGAAGGGCCTGTTTCCACACTAAGTAATCTAATCTAAGTAATCTAATCTAATTTGGGCCTGGACTGTGCTGTACTGTTCTATTTTTTATGTACATCTTGATTTTCCAAATATTTCTGTGCTGTACTGAATTCAATCTTTGTTAACAGAGAAACTTGACATCTCTTACTTTGTTTCTGTCTTTTGGAATGTCAAATACCCTGAAATAATCAGTTCCCAACTTGAGGTCCCCATACCTCTGTAAGAGCCACTACTGTAACATTCATTTATTTCAGTTTGGAGAAAGTGAGGACTGCAGATGCTGGAGATCAGAGCTGAAAAATGTGTTGCTGGAAAAGCACAGCAGGTCAGGCAGCATCCAAGGAGCAGGAGAATCGATGTTTCGGGCATAAGCCCTTCTTGAAGAAGGGCTAATGCCCGAAACGTCGATTCTCCTGCTCCTTGGATGCTGCCTGATGTGCTGCGCTTTTCCAGCAATTTATTTCAGTTTGTTTGATCAATCTTGTTACAAATGCTGGCCAATTTGGGGATGAGAATAATAGTTTGCTCTTGACACTCATTTCCCATGAAAGAATGTTTAAAAGTCAACTATGATTAATTCAAAGCCTTCAGCCAAATATGAAAGATTTAATAGCAGGGCATTTAGTAAACAGTGACAGAACTGGACAGATTAGTTTGGATTTACATAACAGAGATCATGCTTGACAAAGTGAGTGGAATTTTTTGAGAATGTAACGAGTACAGTTGATTAGGGGGAGCTATTGGATGTGGTTTACTTGGACTTTCAGAAGGCATTTCATAAGAAATTAGCATGTAAAATCAAAGCAGCATAGGGCAGCATTTGGGGTAGTGTAGATTCAGTTTTTAGGGCTAAAGAGATCAAAACATATGGGGATAAAGTGGGAACAAAGTACTGAACAGGATGATCAGCCATGATGGTACCATATGGCAGAGCAGGCTCACAGGGCTGAAGGCCTGATCTTGCACAAGTGTAGCTGGAGTTGGTGAAACAGGGAGTTAGATGAAAGAGGCAGGAGGTGATCAGTCACTTTTCTCTCACGGCTGAGTACTTCTGTTCTTTATTATAAAAGTGAGGCAGTTTTTTGACACAGATATACTGCATGCAAAGAGTTCTGTTTTCACCCACTGACTTCAATTCATTGTTAAGCACATTATACTCCATTTGTAAAATCTCTGCCCACTTATTTATCTATATTCCTTTGTACTCTCCCCTTATGTCCTCATCAATATTTTGATTAGATTCCCTACAGTGTAGAAACAGGCCCTTCGGCCCAACAAGTCCACACTGACTCATTTCCCTACATTAACCCTGACTAATGCATCTAATATCACGGGCAATTTAGTATGGCCAATTCACCTGAGCTGCACATCTTTTGGAATGTGGGAGGAAACCAGAGCACCGGGAGGAAACCCATGCAGACACGGGGAGAATGTGCAAACTCCACACAGACAGTTGCTTGAGGCCGGAATTGAACCCAGGTCCCTGGCGCTGTGAGGCAGAAGTGCTAACCACTGTGCCACCATGTGGCCCGATAGAAATTTACTTTCCTATCTATCAGCGTGTCATCAGCAAACATAGCTGCTGTACCTTCAATCCCTTCAAACAGGTCATTTATATGAATTGGAAATGGTTGAGGCCACAGCACTGATCCCTATGGGAGGGTTGAGGGGTAAAGGGAGAGATGAGAGAGATGAAAGGAGGACGTAGAGGAATAAAGGAAGAGAATTGTGCTGACAATACTTACTCCACTTGCTCTGTAGGTGTACAGCACTTTTTCATGAATGACAAACCAGAGTTTCTTCCAATGTCTCTTGTTCCTCTTACACCTCTGGAGATATCCACTCATTGACACTCCCTCAGCTGAAGCTTCAACCTGACAACCACCAAATATCTCATTAGAAAAGAAGGCAAATTATGGGGGATTAGTCAGTCTCACTCGCAGGGAGAGGCCTCCCTTGGGGTCAACCTCATTAGCAGAAAGAGGTCTTCCTTGGGGTCAGTCTAATTAGAAGGGAGACATTTCCCTCTGCGTCAGCCTCACCTGGAAGATAGGTGTATTGTGTGATTGGCCTACCTCCTTCAGAGCCATTGGAATCCTCTTCTGTTTGCGGAGGGAGGTTGTGTGGAAACTGTGAAACACTGACGAGAATGTAGTGCTTGGTGAGTGAGCCAGTAATGATGGAGCCTTTTCACTCTCTGTTAATAATTCTGCAAAGATTCAAAAAGCATGTTCAAGTGAGGATTACATACAGGATGGTGAAGGCGGCGCTTGGCATGCTTGCCTTCATTGGACAGAGCACTGAGTTGGAACATTTTTTTATGGCTAACCACAAGGCCACATTTAGAGTACAGTCAGTTCTACTATAACACACGTTTCTTCAATGCGAATTGGCTGTAACACAATTGATGAATGTAAATCAATTTATTTGTAGAATGCGAACTTTCCTGTCTGGTATTATGTGATTCCAGCGCCATTACTTTAAATGTTGCTATTACGCGATTTTCTTCTAACACGGAGTCACATGGGATAGGAACTATCGTGTTACATCAGAACTGACTGAACTGTGTACAATTCTGGTTGCCCTGCTATAGAAAGAATGTTATTAAATGGGAAAGAGTTCAGAAAAGATTTACAAGGTTGTTATCAGAACTGGAGGGTTTGTGTTAGTAAGAAGAGGCTGGGTCTTTTTTCCCTGGAGCATTGAGGCTGAGGAGTGGCCTTATAGAGATTTATAAAATCATGAAGGGGATGGATAAGGTAAATAGCGAAGGTCTTTTCCCCAGGTAGCAGAGTTCAAAACTAGAGAGTATCATTTTAAGGTGTGAGGAGAAAGTGTTAAAAGGGGCCTAGAGGGATCTTTTTCACACAGGACGTTTTGCATTTCAAATGAACTGCCAGATAAGTGGTAGATGCAGGCACAGGTCGATCTGCTATAATGCATGTTTTGTTAATGCAAATTCACTATAATACAATTGACAAACTGAGGGCACTGTTTCTAAAATGTAAAGTTTTAAAGCGTGTATTGATTATCACGCAATTCCAGCCCCATTAGTTTAAATGGTGCTGCTATTACACAATTTTCCTTTAACACATGAGAACTGAACCACCACATTATAGCAGAACTGACTATATAGTTACAACACTTAAAAGACATTTGCACAGGTACATGAATAAGAAAGGTTTAAGAGGGATATGGGCTAAACACAGCAAATGGGACTAGTTTAATTTGGGAAACCGGAGACGACTGTCTGTGTGAAGTTTGTACATTCTCCCCATGTCTACATGTGTTTCCCCTGGCTGCTCTAGTTTGCTCCCACAGTCCAAAGATGTGCAGGTTAGCTGGATTAGCCGTGCTAAATTGCCCATATTGTCCAGGGATGTGCAGGCAAGATGGATTAGCTATGGGAAATACAGGGCTACAGGGTAGGGAAGTGGGTCCGGGTGGGATGCTCCTTAGAGGGTCATTGTAGACCTGATGGGACAAATGGCCTGCTTCCACACTGTAGGGATTCTATGATTCCATGATTCTATCAGACCTTAAGATGTCAGGACACCTGGATAAATGGTTAAGGTGGCATATGGTATGTTATTAGTTGAAGCAAGGATTTTAAAGAACAGGGAGGTTCTACTGAAACTGTAAAAAAATGTTGATTAGATTAGATTTTAGATTACATTACAGTGTGGAAACAGGCCCTTCGGCCCAACAAGTCCACACCGACCCGCCGAAGCGAAACCCACCCATACCCCTACATTTACCCCTTACCTAACACTACGGGCAATTTAGCATGGCCAATTCACCTGACCCTGCACATCTTTTGGACTGTGGGAGGAAACCGGAGCACCCGGAGGAAACCCACGCAGACACGGGGAGAACGTGCAAACTCCACACAGTCAGTCGCCTGAGGCGGGAATTGAACCCGGGTCTCAAGCGCTGTGAGGCAGCAGTGCTAACCACTGTGCCACCGTGCCGCCCACTGTGCCGCCGTTGCTTCTAGAATCCACAATTTTGTTATGATAGCATTGGAGGGCTGCTGAGGAGATTTACCAGGATGTTGCCTGGGCTGGAGAGTTTTGGTTATGAAGAGAGATTGGACAGACTGGGGTTGTTTTTCTTAGAGCAGAGGAGACTGAGAGGAGACATGTTTGAGCTGTGAAAAATTCTGAGAGGCATAGATAGGGTTGACATGAAGAAACCTTTCCCTTTTTGGAGGGTGAATGACCAAGGGAAATAGATTTAAGGTAAGGGACAGAAGGTTTTGAGATTTGAGGAAAAGCTTTCTCACCCAGAGGATGATTGGAATCTAGAACTCACTGCCTGTAAGGAAGGTAACACTCATAACATTGAAAACATATTCAGATATGACTTGCGATGCCCAGACATACAAGACCATGGGCCAAGTGCTGCAAAATTGGATCAGAATAGTTAGGTGATTATTTTTGTCTGGTGCAGTCTGAAGGGCCCTATTATGTGATATAGATCACTATCACTTTACGATACATTACTAACAGTATGTTCCTCAATTTAAGCATTCGCTGCAGTAAAATATGTTTACTCATACAATATTTAGTTCTGTTGTCATTCGCCTTAAATCAACATCATCTATTCTTTCCCTTTCCTTCCATAAACTCCGTCCAGACCCATTTCTGATTTTGAATACCTGTATCAAATCTCCCCTCAGCCCTCTCTTCTCACTTGAAAGAGTTTAGAAGAATAAGGAGAGATCACTTAGAAATACATGTTCTAATTTATAAATTCTAACAGGACTTGACAGAATAAACACTGGAAGGATGTTTCCATCAGCTGGGGAGTACACACTAAGGATATATTTAGGACCGAGCTGAGGAGAAATGTCCTAACCCAGAGAGTGGGTAGCCTATGGAATTCTCTGCTGCAGAAAACGATTGAGGCCAAAATATTGAATGTTTTCAAGAAGAATCTAGATACAGTTTTTAGGGCTAACAGGATAAAGCGGTTTGGGGAGTAAGCAGGATTAGGGAACTGAGTTGGATGATCAATCATGATAATTTTGAATGGTTCAATGGGCTGAATGGCCTAATCCTCCATGTTTTTATGTTGAGAGAAAAGTTGGTTTCTCCAATCAGATGACATAACAGAAGTTCCTCATTGCTGGGAACGTTCTCATGAAGCTCCTCTAATGTGTTATTATCCTTCTTGAAGTATGGCACCCAGAACTGGACACAATGAAGTGCTTGAGCATATATTACACAATGTGTTAAACAGGCCTTGCATAATGTTGCACCCTCCCAGCTTCTTCATGTTACTGCATGCCTTTCCCCACAGATGACAGGGAACCCTGTGAGGGCACAGGGAGGCAATGGCCTAGTGGTACTATCGCTAGACTGTTAATCCCGAGACCCAGGCAATGTTCTGGAGACTAAAGTTCTGATCCCACCAGGACGGCGGTGGAATATGAATTCAATAAAACATCTGGAATTAAGAGTCTAATAATGATCATGAATCCAGTGTAGATTGTCAGAAAAAAAATCGAATTCACAAATGTCCTTTAGGGAAGGAAATTGACTCTTAAGTTGACTTTTAATTGTCCTCTGGGCCATTAGGGATAAGCAATAAATACTGGACTAGCCAGTGATGCCCTCATACTGGCTAGTCCAGTATTAAGCATGGAGTTTGGGCAAAGGTGGCAGTGGGAGATATGACACATTCCAATATGACACACCTAACAGTCTTTAACTGTTAGGTTAAAGGGGTAAATGTAGGGGTATGGGTGGGTTGCGCTTCGGCGGGTCGGTGTGGACTTGTTGGGCCGAAGGGCCTGTTTCCACACTGTAAGTAATCTAATCTAATCTACCGTGAAATAATTAAAACACCTGAGGGAGTGCTAGAGGTGGGTACAATTACAACATTTAAAAGACTTTTGAACAGGTACATGGATAGGAAAGGTTTAGAGGGATATGGGCCAAACATTGGCAAATGGGACTAGTTCAGTTTCGGAAAGTTGGACTGAAGGGTCTGTTTCCATGTTGTATACCTCTATGACTCCTCCTCCTCCAGTATAACAGTGTCCTGGCTTCTCCATCATGTCGCAGGACTCCCTCACCCCTCCCACTTCTCAAGTAATTGGTCCTTCCCTTGATCCCATGTTATGAGATACTGGTATTACCTTTCCTTTTCAGCTCCCTGTGGCACTGGTCACACACTCTGGCCAACCTTCCTTTCAGATACTTGAGTGGATACTTGTTTCTGGAACATGTTCGACATATAACCTGCAACAGGCAGACCAGAGAGAAAGTGAGTGCAATCATACCTGCCTGTTATCTTCTACAGTCCCACCTCCAGTCTTTCTCTTCCTCGGAATGTGTCATATCTCCCACTGCCACCTTTGCCCAAACTCCATGCTTAAATTCCACCAATCTGGTGTCTGAACCCACCAAGGTACAGTAATTATTCTTGTCAATGTCACAAATTACATCCTGTGTAACTGACAAGGATAAACTTTCCCACTTTATCATTCTCAACCTATCAACAGCCTTTGGTACAGTGAGCACACCAATTTGCTCAGCTCCTCTCTCCTATTGTCCATCTAGGTGGGACTGCTGTCATCCAGCTCCATATTTAACCATCTCATTGTAGCCAGAGAATCACCTAAAATAGCTCGATTTGCTGCTTCTGCAATGTTTCTTATGCTCCCCCACGAAACCAGACTTGAACCCCAGCCGAACCTCACTGGCACACCTTTCAAAGGCAGAGTGTTCATTTTCACACGTACATTGCTGACATCCAGTTTTACCTCCACCAACACCTCCATCAATCCTCATATATCTGAATTGTTACCTACCTTGTCTGACATTCAATACCAGACAACTAAACTTTGCTAATCAAAACCACTGTCTTTGCTTCCTGCTACCAGCTTTAAATCTCTCCCTGAGAACTGTTTGAAACTGATCCAATGTGTCAAACAACTTAGAGTCAGAGAGATTTACAGCAGGCCATTCAGCCCATATTGTCTATACCAGTCAAAACAGCCACCTAACTAATCTAATTCCATTCTCCATCACTTGACCCACGGTCCTGTATGCTTTGGATTCAAAAGAGTACATCTAAATACTTTTTCAGTGTTATGAGGGTTTTTGCCTCTACCACTATTACAGGCAACGAGTTCCAGGTTCTCACCACCTGCTGGATGAAAATGTTTTTCCTCATAACTCCTTTAAATCTTCTGCTCCTTATGCGGAATCGATGCACTATATTAATTGATCCCTCCATCAAGGGGAAAAATTTCTTCCTGTCTACCCTATGTCCCTCATATTTTATACATCTCAATCTCCTCTGCTCTGAGAAAAACAATCTCAGTTTGTCCATTCTCTCTTCATAACTGAAACTCTGCAGCCCAGGAAACGTCCTGGTATCATAGTGGGATCCCAAGCCTATTTCCAATCACATATTCACTCCATCACTCAGGCCACTTATTTCCAGTTGTACAACATTGCTCGACTTCATCCCATCTCAGCACATCACCTGCTAAAAACTGCAATCCTGTTTTTATTACCTTCGGACTCAACTATACCAATGCATTTCTGGCTGGCCTCCCATATTTTGCTGCCTATAAACCTGAAGTCACCCAAAGTCTACTATGTGGGTCCTGACCCCTGCCAAATCGTGTTTCATAGAAATATAGAAGATAAGAGCAGGAGAAGCCTGCTCTGCCATTCATCACAATCACGGCTGATCATCCAACTCAACAGCCTAAACCTGCTTTCTCCCCACAACCTTTGATCCCATTCACTCCAAGTGCTATATCTAGCTACCTCTTGAACACACTCAATGTTTTGGCATGAACTGCTTCCTGTGGTTTCCGCAGGAATTCCACAGGCTTACCACTCTTTGGGTGGAGAAATGCCTCCTCATTTCCATCCTAAATGCTTCACCACAAATCCTCACCCCTGCTTCTGGATGCACCCACTATTGGGAACATCCTCCCTACATCTACCTGTCTAGTCCTGTTAGAGTTTTATAAGTTTCAATAAGATCTCCCTCTTGCTCATCTGAACTCCAGCAAAAACAATCCTAACCTAGTCAATCTCTCCTCATACGTCAGTCCCGCCATCCCTGCAATCAGCCTGGTAAACCTTCACTGCACTCCCTTTAGCTCCTGATCACCCCTGTGTTACTGACCTTCACTGACAATTTGTCAAGCAACACTCCTTTATGTTTCCAAATTGCTTCAAGATCTTGCCCTCTGTATTTCTGCAACTTCCTCCAGCTCCACTTTCTCTGATATATTTGTGCTGCTCTAGATAAGGCCTCTTGTGCACCCCTGAACTTAATCACTTCCACTCTGATCACTACAAATCTTCATGACATTGTCTAGGTCCCGAGTTTCCTCTTTAACCAACTTGTGGTTGCCCGACCAAACATTGCCTTTCAAAGAAAAGTGCTGCAGATGCTGATGATTGGAAATAAAAGCATAATGATTGGAGCAACTCAGCAGGTCTGGCAGTATCTGGGAGAGAGAAAAACAAAGTTTGTGTTTGAGTCCAAGGACTCGTCTGAAGAACATGCCATTTGAAGAAGAGTCATAATGGAATTAGATTAGATTAGATTAGATTAGATTACTTACAGTGTGGAAACAGGCCCTTCGGCCCAACAAGTCCACACCGACCCGCTGAAGCGTAACCCACCCAGACCCATTCCCCTATATTTACCCCTTCATCTAACACTACAGGCAATTTAGCGTGGCCAATTCACCTAACCTGCACATTTTTTTTGGACTGTGGGAGGAAACCGGAGCACCCGGAGGAAACCCACGCAGACACGGGGAGAACGTGCAAACTCCACACAGTCAGTCGCCTGAGTTGGGAATTGAACCCGGGTCTCTGGTGCTGTGAGGCAGCAGTGCTAACCACTGTGCCGCCCACGATATGTTAGTTTTAGTTCTCTCTCCGCAGATGCTGCCAAACCTGCTGAGTTTCTTCAGCACTTTGTTTTCATTTCCAACATCCCCTTCCATGGTTTCCATGTCAGATTCCACTTGATTATTTCAATGAATCATCTTGCTTTATTTCACTATGTTAAAGTCACTATATAAATGCATTCAGTCGCTGTGAGTGGGTTCTGATAGGGCAATGTTCATGAAAGGGTTGATTCACCTTTCCACATGCATGGCAGTGTTGACGTCTCCATGTCAGCGAGAAGTCACTTGAGCAGATCATACACATACCCACTCGGGAGTCAGGAATCAGCATTGGTGGCTTGGCACCTAGACCACTGTCTGTCTTCTCCGAGGATAGCTGGACAGAGGACAGCGAGAGAGAGCCATTAAATTCATAAAGATCCTGTTAGATTAAAGCGTACAGTGAGCACAGAGGCTATAACTTTAAACTAGCTCAGAGTCCTATCCCATCATCAAGAATGTGTGTATATGTTTCTTCTAGAGGTGTGAGTGATTTTTCACTTCAGTAGAAAAATTGGTTCCACATTTTAATCATGTTGTCTTGGCCTTGGCTCCTTTCTTCTTATTTGCAATTTAGGACAGGATCTATGGGATTTGATGGTCCAATCTGGAGGAGTTTGAATCTCAGAGATGTGACAGGACATCTACTAAAGATACACAAGTCAGGTATTGTCTTTTGTCATCGGTTCTCTGCTTCCGTATTATTTTCTGTCTTTCCTGGTTCCCTTGGGGAAAAGGTCAGGACTATCAATCCTCCATCAAATAGGAACTATGCAGCAATCACTCACCAACTGTGTCAGCACACTGTAATACTTCTGCACACTTCTTATCAGAGCTGCTACATTACCAGATCTTACTGTATGAGAGTCAACTGTTTACCAACAAATGTTTAGCATACCTGGAGGTTTCTTATACAGCACTGAAGGACTACCAGAGGGTCCTTCTTCCTGGAGGTTATTTCCACACCACACACACAAAACATAGGAACATAAGAAACAGAATAGGCCATTCTACCCATCAGTCAATGAGATCATGCCTGATCTTGGGTTACAACTCCACTTTCCTGCCCACTCTCTATATCCATTGAGTTCCTGAGAGACCAAACATCTACTCATACCAGCTTTAAATATGGAGACTCCACAACGGTCCAGGGTACAGAATTACAAAGACTCTGAACTCTTTGAACTTATTTCAGTTCCTAAATGATCAGTCCCTAATCCCTGTGTGGAAGATAATATCATCAGATGGTTGAGATGGAGACTGAGAAACTGGGAGAATGGAATGGAGTCCTTGCAGGAAGCAGTATGTGAAGAAATGTTCTGGTGAAGAGTCACAGGACTTGAAATGCTCACTTGGCTTTCTTCCTGAGATGCTGCCAAATTAGCGGCCAAATTCACCCACAGTTCTCCTGAGATAAAACAATGAAGTTGTGCAAAGTGACACCAAACTCAGCCAGGTGAAGGAGAGTGGTATTGGCCTGTGTAGGCCTCTTTTTCCAGAAAGTAGAGAAGAATGGACTTGTGGAGGAATTGCATGCTGAAGAGGAGGGGACTAGGAATAGGAAACCTGTGGTTTGAGAGAGGCTGGATAAGCTCGGGGTGATTTCTTGGAGCAGAGAAAGTTGAGAGAGGTGACTGATGGAGGTGTATAGTTCACAACAGGCATGGACAACAGCTGTTCCCCTAGTTAAAGTGCTAATATTTAGGAGGCATAATTTTTATAGCGAAAGGCAGGAGATTTTGAGGGGATTTAAAGAAAAAGATTTTCAGTCAGAGAATGTTCTGAGATACACTGCCTGGGAGGCTAACTGAGGTGAGAAACCTCACAACTTTTAAAAGGTACTTGGATGAGTATGTGAAGTGTCATAATATTCAAGGTGAAGGCAAGGGGCTAGTGCAGGAAAGTGGGACGAGTCAGGTAGTAGTATATTTTTGGCAATAAAGACTTGATGGGTCAAAGGGTTTCTTCTGTACTCCTTCACCTTACCTATGCTCCTCATGACTTTAGAAAGCTCTATACGGTCAGCCTATCCAGCCTCTCTTTATAACTCAAACCTTACAGTCCCGGTAACATCCTTGTAAATTTTCTCTGCACCATTTCCAGTTTAATAACATATTTCCTATAACAGGGTGACCAGATTTGTACACAGTACTCTAAATGCAGCCTCATCAATGTCTTGTACAGCAGATCCTTTGGCCTAACCCGTCCATGCCGACCAAGTTACTCAAACGGAACTAGTCCCATTTGCCTGCTTTTGGCCCATATCCCTTTAGACCTTTCTCATCCATGTCTGTTTTTGGATTCTTCATTGTAATGGAACTCTCTAAATATCTCATAAATGTTGTCATTGTACCTGCCCCTACCATGTCCTCCAGCAGCTTGTTCTATACACCCCTCTGCACCATCCTCAGTGTGAAAGAGTTGCCTCTCAGGTCCAATTATATGACTCTGTAAGTGCAGGCATAGGTGAGATGGAGGGGTCCAAGTGAGAGAGTAGCTTTGGATATGGTTGAAATGGGTCTATAGAACATAGAAGATTACAGTGTAGTGCAGGCCCTTCGGCCCTCGATGTTACGTTGACCTGTGGAACCAATCTGAAGCCCATCTAACCTACACTATTCCATTCTCATCCATATGCTTAGCCAATGACTATTTAAATGCCCTTAAAGTTGGCAAGTCTACTACTGTTGCAGGCAGTGCGTTCCACGCCCCTGCTATTCTCTGAGTAAGGATACTACCTTCTGACATCTGTCCTATATCTATCAGCCCTCAACTTAAAGCTATGTCCCCTTGTGCTAGCCATCATCATGTAAGGAAAAAGGCTCTCACTGTCCACTCCATCTAACCCTCTGAATATTTTATATGTCTCCTTAAGTCACCTCTCAAACTTCTTCTCTCTAATGAAGACAACTTGAATTCCCTCAGCCTTTCCTCCATACCAGGAAACATCTGAGTAAATCACCTCTAAACCTTTTCCAAACCTTCCACATCCTTCACATAATGCGGTGACTAGAACTGTACACAATACTCCAAGTGCGGCCACACCAGAGTTTTGTACAGCTACAACAGGAATGCAGACTACTGGGCTAATGGTAAGATTCTTGGCAATGTAGATGAGCAGAGAGATCTCACTGTCCATGTACATAGATCCCTGAAAGTTGCCACCTAGGTTGATAGGGTTGTTAAGAAGGCATACAGTGTGTTAGCTTTAATTAGTAGAGGGATTGAGTTTCGGAACCGCGAGGTTATGCGAGTCCGAAACTCAATCGCTCTACCAATTAAAGCTAACACACTGTATGCCTTCTTAACGTCCCTATCAACCTAGTTGGCAACTTTCAGGGATCTATGTACATGGACAGTGAGATCTCTCTGCTCATCTACATTGCCAAGAGTCTTACCATTAGCCCAGTAGTCTGCATTCCTGTTGCTCCTTTCAAAGGAGGTAGTTTCTTTACTCAGACAGTAGTAGGGGCATGGAATGCATTGGGAATTTAAATGATCATTGGATAGACATATGGAAGAAAATGGAATAGTGTAGGTTAGATGGGTTTCAGATTGGTTTCACAAGTCGGTGCAACATCAAGGGCCAAAGGACCTGTACTGCATTGTAATGTTCTATGTTCTAATACAGAATATAGTCTTACAGCTGCAGAAAAAGTTCACATTTTGTGTGTTTTTGAACAACCTAATTTTTGCCCACATTATAACACATTTGGCATCTTGTCACTCTGCTGTATCTCTTGGAAGTTCTGCTGTGTCCTATTCTCAAGTTATTTTCCACGAAGCTTAAAATTCTCAGCAAATACATCTAGGGGAGGTGGTGGCAGTGTCATAAAGTCTTTGGATAAATTCATAGGTCCTGGCTAATACTCAAAGTTCAAATCCTACCATGGCTGCAAGTAGAATCTAGATTATAAAGCTCAATATAAAACTAATCTCTGTGATGGAAAAGCACAGCAGATCAGGCAGCATCTGAGGAGCAGGAGGATTGACATTTCAGGCATAATGACGTCTGAAACATTGGTTCTCCTGCTCCTCGGAAGCTGCCTGACCTGCTGTGCTTTTCCAGCACCACACTCTCAACTCTGATCTCCAGCATCTGCAGTCCTCACTTTCTCCTAATCTCTGTGATGGTTAACATAACAGCTATAATCAATTGTTCATAAAAACCCATCTCAATTATGAATGTTCTTTGAGAAGAGAAATCTTCCATCCCTGCCTTGTTGACCTGTATGTGACTCCAGACCCACAGCAACATGGATGACTCTTACCTGTGCTCTGAAATCGCAAATGATGCCACTCAGTTTGAAGGCCATTTGAGAGGGGCAATGTTCTATGGCCCATTGGTCTTGCCAGGAATGGCAATTTTGGATTGAGGAATAAAGATAACAAAATCACTCTGTTTCTTTGCCTCAGACAATGAGATGTTTGCTAGAACTACGATCTGTATTAACACTGGGATGCATTGATGAGAGAGCTCTCCATTGTAACACTGACCTCAGCATTCCCTCTCAGGCTCAAGAACGTCTGTGACCTCTGATAATCATCCACTGCTCTGCTGATATCAGCCAGCCATTCATCACGCTCTGTCGAAGAGCTGACAAAAAGAAGTTACATTAGTCATGATTGACTAAATAAAAAGAATTACTGAAATCAAATTGGATACACACTGCAATTGTTTCAACTAGACAAAGCCATTCATTTCTTAGAACAGATTAAACTTGCCTGGTTTAAGCAAAACCTGGCAGTGAATTGTCAATCATTATCAACCATTGGATTTTGCCTGGCAAGACCTCTATCAATCAACTTCCATTTTCTAATCAATCAGCATTCTCTCGGCTTACAGTGTAAATATTGGATTTTCTCTTTATTGGCAATTTTCTTGATGTGTGCAAGACAAAATGTTTTAGCAAAATATATCTTTTTCAATAATACCTAAGTACTATACTACCAAACATCTAGTTGACGACTAATTTATGATGATCTACATACATTATTTTAAAAGTGTAAAAACCAACAGGGATAAACTGAAAAAAAAAGCACTAGATATAAGTAACAGTCAGAATAAAAGAAGACTAAAGATGAAAGATAAGTGGAGTATCATTTAGGTGAAAGAATTAGAATTGTTAGTAGGTCCCTACTGGTGCCCAGCATGACCATCTGCACAGGAAGAGTTCCAAGCTGCAGAAACCTGAGCTCTGGGCTTCAGAGCTCCAGTGGAGGCTGGAAATTCTGTGGCACATCCACAAGGCTGAGAGGCATGTGGGCAGCATGTTTAGAGAAGTGAAGGAACAGGAGGGTAAAAAGGAATGGGTGACCACCAGGCAATCAGAAAAATAGGCAACTAGTGCAGGAATCCCCTTGGTCCCCTTATAAATTAGTTTTCCAATTTGGAAGCTGAGAAACTTGCTGGTTCCTCAAGGGAGTGCAGATAGAGCTGGGCTTCTGGCATCATGAGTGGTAAGACCATAAGACCATAAGACCATAAGATATAGGAGTGGAAGTAAGGCCATTCGGCCCATCGAGTCCACTCCGCCATTCAATCATGGCTGATGGGCATTTCAACTCCACTTACCTGCATTCTCCCCATAGCCCTTAATTCTTTGTGACATCAAGAATTTATCAATCTCTGCCTTGAAGACATTTAGCGTCCCGGCCTACACTGCACTCTGTGGCAATGAATTCCACAGACCCACCACTCTCTGGCTGAAGAAATGTCTCCGCATTTCTATTCTGAATTTACCCCCTCTAATTCTAAGGCTGTGTCCACGGGTCCTAGTCTCCTCGCCTAACGGAAACAATTTCCTAGCGTCCACCCTTTACAAGCCATGTATTATCTTGTAAGTTTCTATTAGATCTCCCCTTAATCTTCTAAACTACAATGAATACAATCCCAGGATCCTCAGCTGTTCCTCATATGTTAGACCTACCATTCCAGGGATCATGCATGTGAATCTCCGCTGGACACGCTCCAGTGCCAATATGTCCTTCCTGAGGTGTGGGGACCAAAACTAGACAAAGTACTCCAAATGGGGCCTAACCAGAGCCTTATATAGTCTCAGTGCTTTTATATTCCAACCCTCTTGAGATAAATGACAACATTGCATTCGCTTTCTTGTCTGACTATACAGGAGGAAGAATAAAGCAGGAATGATAGTGATAGGTGATCCATTAGTTGGGGAACAAACAGACATTTCTGCAGCCACACATGAGACCCCAGGATGGTGTGTTCCTCCCTGGTGCCAGTATCAATGCCGTCACTAAGCAGCTGCAGGGCATCCTGAAGCGGAAGGATGATAAGGCAGAGGGTGTGGTGCACATTGGTATTAAAAATACAGGTAGGACAAGGGATGAGATCTCGCATCAAGACTTCAGCGTGCTGGTTAGTAGATCAAAAAACAGGACCTCCTAGTGCCATTTGCCAACGAGTACAGAAGTAGAAGAGGGAAGATAAATGCGTGGCTAAAGAGTTGATGCAGGAGGCAGGGTTTTAGATTTCTGGGCCACTGGGATTGTTTCTGCGGAAGGTGGGACCTCTACAAGTAGGTCAGTCTGCTCTAAACCAGAATGGGACCATATATCCTTGTGGGAGGGTTTGCTAGTGCTGCTGGCAGGAGTTTGAATTAGTTCAGTAGATGCAAGGAACACAGTGCCATTAGTTCAATAGTAAAATCATATAACTTTTTGATGGAACCGAGCCAAAAGTAGTAGGCCATGTGGTATCTCAAAGGAGTAAGGCGAGGCTGGATGGGCTCTATTTGAAAACTGTGTATTAGAGGTATGGCAGATGTGTTAAGGGTGTGGATCGCTATCACAGAGACTTGGTTAAGGGAGAGTTAGAGTCAAAAAGTGTGATGCTGATAAAGCACAGCCAGTCAGACAGCGTCAAAGGAGCAGGAGAGTCAATGTTTCAAGCATTAGCTCTTCATCAGGATGATGATCACATTCCTGATGTAGACCTTATGCTCGAAATGTCGACACTCCTGCTCCTCGGATGCTGCCTGACTCTGTGCTTTTCCAGCACCACACTTTTTGATTCTAATCTCCAGCATCTGCAGTCCTCAATTTCTTCTGAGGGAAGGATAGGACTGACAACTCAATATTCTAGATATAAGATCTTCAGGCAGGACGTGGAAAGGAGAGATGGTATCAGATTATTAATTAAGGATTCAATTACTTCAGTAAAGAGGGATGATATCTTGGAAGGGTCTTCAAATGAGGCTTTGTGGATACAGTTTCGGAATGAAAATGGAGGTAGTCACACCGTGTATCATAACAATGCAATTGAGGAACAGATATGTAATATAGTCTGTTGACTGAGGTGTCCAAAAATAACAATAAGGTAAATATATTACATTTACAGACTCAGAGGGCCATACAGCATGGAAACAGATCCTTCAATACAACTAGTCCATGCTAAACATAATCCTAAACTAAATAGTCCCACCTGCCTGTTCCTGGCCCACATCCCTTCAAACCTTTCATGCATTTATCCAAATCCACTACTTCATCAGGAAGTTCATTCCAAATGAGAAACCACTCGCTCTGTAAAAAAATTGCCCCTCATGTCTTTTGTAAATCTCTCTCCTCTCAACTTAAAAATGTGCCCTCTAGTCTTGAAATTAGGGGAAAGACAACTATCATTAACTCTATTTATAGCACTCATTATTTTATAAATTTTAAAAGCTCGGCTCTCAACTTACTATCCAGCCTTTTTGTTATAACTCAAACCTTCCATACCAAGCAACATCCTAGAATGATGTCAGGAATGAGGGAATTTAGATACAAGCAAAGAGTAGAGAGATTAGGCTTACTCTCCTTGGAACAGTGAAGATTAACCTTATAAGGGCGTTCAAAATTATGAACAATTATGACAGGGTAAAGGATATTCTATTTCCACTAGTTGATATATCAGTAACTAGAGGATCCCAACTTCAGGACTGTCAGCAAGGGAGCTAGGATTGAGATGAGGAGAAAGTGAGGTCTGCAGATGCTGGAGATCAGAGCTGAAAATGTGTTGCTGGAAAAGCTTGAGATGAGGAGAAACGTATTTCCTCAGAGTTGCTAGGATTTGGAATGCACAGCCTGGGAGAGTGGTGAAGGTAAGTTCCACACTTGGTTTCAAAAGAGAGCTGGATACATATTTGAAAGAGATTAAGTTAGACAGCTGCGAAGGTAGGGTTGAAGAGTGGGACTGGACGAGTAGCTCTTTTGGGAGTCAGTACAGACATGATGGGTTGATAAGCCTCCTTCTTCCCATAAAATTTTATGATTCGAGGATTTCTACTACCCCAATATTAATTGGGAGAATCATGGTTTAAAGGAATGAGAGGGGGCGGATTTCTTGACATGTATACATGAGAGCTTTTTATATCAACATGCAGAGGGCAGTGCAATGCTGGACTGAATTCTGGTGTACAAAGCCAGACAGGTGTTTGAGGTAGCAATGGAAGAGTATTTTCGTGATAGCGATCACAACGCCATACATTTTAAGTTTGATATGGATAAGGAAGAAGATGGTCTGCAAAAGGCTTTTAGATTGAGGTAAGGCAACTTTTATTAAAATAAGGTAGGATCTAGCCAAAGTAGACTGAAAACAATGACTTGAGGGTAAATGTACAGAACAGTGGGAGGTATTCAAAAATGGTACTGGGAGAATACAGACCCAATATGTTCCCTTAGGGTGAAATGTAGGAGCAATAGAGAACGGTGCATGGCATGGTGGCACAGTGGTTAGCATTGCTTCCTCACAGCGCCAGAGACCCAGGTTCAATTCCCGCCTCAGGCAACTGTCTGTGTGGAGTTTGCATGTTCTCCCCGTGTCTGCGTGGGTTTCCTCCGGGTGCTCCGGTTTCCTCCCACAGTAGGGAAATGTGTTTGGTGGGTTGCGCTTCGGAAGGTCGGTGTGGGCTTGTTGGGCCGAGGGGCCTGTTTCCACTCTGTAAGTAGTCTAATCTAACTCTGGATGTTTAGTAATATTTAGAACTGGATAAAATGGAAAAGAAATGTATAACAGGAACAAAGAGAGCAAATTAAAAAAAAAACAAGTGGAATATAAAAAGTGTAGGGGGAGTATTAAGAAAACAATTAAGAGAGCGAAGAGTGGACATGAAAAGTCATGGCAGGTAAGATCAGAGAGAATCCCAAGATACTCTACATGTATATCAAAGGGAAGAGAATAACCAGGGAAAGAGTAAGATCCATCAGGAACCAAGGGGGGAGATCTGTGCTTGGAGTCAGATGACATTGATTGTGTGTTAAAAGAATACTTCACGATGGTTGTATGTTAAATGAATACTTCCAAATCCTACACATCTTCACGCACGAGAAGGATATTGCAAGTACAGAATTCAGGAAAATGGACTGTATGGTCCTTCAGCATTTTGATACATGAGTCAGGATGTATTAGAGATTTAGGCAGGTTCAAAAGTGGACAAACCCCAGGTTAGGATGTGTAGTTTCCCAGGTTGCTCTGGGAGATGAGGGAAGAAATCACATGGGCCCTGACCCAAATCTTTAAATTGTCTCCAGCCAAAGGAGAGCTGTCAGGTGACTGAAAGACAGCTAACGTGGTTCTACTTTTAAAATAAGTGTGGCAGAGATAGATCAGCAAATGATATACCATTGAGTCTGACAACCAGAGACTATTTCCCAGGGCAGAAATGACTAACACGAGGGGTCATAGTTTTAAACTGGTTGGAGGAAAGTATAGAGGGGATGTCAGAGGCGGGTTCTTTACACAGAGAGTTGAGAGAGCATGGAATGCGTTGCCAGCAGCAGTTGTGGAGGCAGGGTCATTGGGGACATTTAAGAGACTCCTCGACATACATATGATCACAGAAATTTGAGGGTGCATACATGAGGATCAGTGGTCGGCACAACATCGTGGGCTGAAGGTCCTGTTCTGTGCTGTACTGTTCTATGTTCTATGTTCTAACAGTGGTAGGGAAACTACTGGAGAAAATTCTGAAGGAGAAAATTTAGAGAGGCAAGGTTTGATCAAGGGTAGTCAGGATGGCATTATCAGAGGGAGATCATGCCTGACAAATCTTGTGGAATGTTTCAAAGAGGTGACGAAATGTTTAAATGAGGACAGTGCAGCTCACATAGTTCATATGGATTTCAGCAAGGCCTTTGACAAGATCCCATATGGGAAACTGATTAAAAAAAAGGTAAAAGCTCATCTGATCTAGGGTCACTTGGCAATTCAGATTCAAAACTTACTCCATGCCAGGAGGTGAATGCTGGAATAATTCTCAACTGGAATACCTCTTGCTTCACGTTTAACATTACATTCTTATGACTGTGACCGGATTAACATGTAAATCCAGTTTGATCACTCTGTCATGATGTTGCAAGTACCTTGCCCTGTACAAGTTAGTTACATAATACCTGGCACAGAGTGTGATGGAGCCTCGCACACTCTGGATCCTCAGCAGCATCTCAGAGTCTTCGACAGACACTCTGCTCACCTGCCAATATAACAAACAAGGGAATCAGAGCTTTACAGCGTACATTTTGAGCAATCTTCCAGTGACATCACCCACCCAAAGCACGCTTCAGAGGGAAATATCAGGGAAAACCTGTGACTGACACACATTGGTCTCACTCATTTTATACCCTTCAGACTGAATAAGAATGTTCATTCCACGTATTACTGTTTTTTTTCCCCAATTTGTCTAGTCAGATTCCAAACTAGCTTTCCTTTCCCAATAAAATCCAACCCATCTCTCCCCAACTTGTCATCCAAATCCCAACATCACCACATCGTTCCATCTATCACCATACTCCATACTGTCTTTATATACATCCCACTTCCCCAACTTCAGTGTACGTCTTGTTTATCAAGGGTTCATACCATCTCATTTGCAAACTTGATTTAATATTCCAATGAAGCATGAACAAGGAATAAACAGGTTGGGACTATACTCATTGGAATATAGAAGAATGAGAGATGATCTCATTGAAACAGATAGGATTCTTAAGGGACGTGGCAGTGTAAATGCTGAGAGGATTTATCATGAGAGGATTCATGGGAGAGTCTATCACCAGACGGCAGAGTCTGAGAAGAAAAGGGCACCAATTTAAGACTGAAATTAGAGTAATTTCTTCTGTCAGAGGATTGAGAGTCTTTGGAACTTCAGACCACAGAGTTTTGTGTGTGTATTTAAGGCTGAGATAGACTATTGATCAGTAAGGAAATCCAGGGTTATGAGTGAAAGGGCAGGAAAGTGGATGTGAGGAATGTCAAATCAGTTATGATTCTCTTGAATGGCAGATCAGGCCCAAGGGGCCGAATGGCCTTCTCCTTTTCCTATTTCTTATGGTCTAACAGCAGTGATCCCTGTTCTGAAGAAGGGTCATTAGACTCAAATCATGAACTCTGCTTTCTCTCCAGAGATACTGCCAGACCTGCTGAGTTTCTCCAACAATTTATGTTTCTCGTAGCAGAAATCTCTGACTTGCAGCATCCCTGAGAGATTTAGCATTATTTTCAGCACAGAATGCGGAAATTCAGATCATCAAATCCCTGTCAGCAGCCCGCTGAACATTTCAGTCAGTCCGACTGCTCTCTGCTCAATCTCCAACCTTCAGTTTAAAACATTGATCATTTACTATTCCACTACCATTATATATATATCAATTCTTCAATGTATAATTTCAGTTACATCACACTGCAAATTTTTGCTATAAATTCTGTGTTACGATTGAGCCCTCCACAATCACCTGATGAAGGAGCGTCGCTCCGAAAACTAGTGTGCTTCCAATTAAACCTGTAAGAATATTATATGGTGGCAGCAAGTGGGATAACAACATGGAAAGTCTTTGGTATCACTGGAACACTTCGAGGTGGTCACAAGTTCCGAGTAGCCAAATTGTGCAACAAAGATTGACCAGATATTACATCAATGGCAGACAAACTAAGACTAGGAACCAATATTGATAAGTGCTTCAGGATGACAGGGCGAAGAACCACATTCCAAAATGACAGACGGTGCAGTTTGCTAATTTTAGGGGTGGCCATACAAAAATCAGGAACCAAAAAGAGTGTATATCAACTGCCCTAGCTGATACCAGGTGCAAAAACTGTTTTGCCAAACACCATTTTTGCAAGAAGTATCACTTCCAAGTTATGTGTTGCTAAAAGAGGCTTGGATGGAAAAAGTCAAAAGAGAAACCCCTAAAAGGTAGCAAAATCAATGAACTAGAAGATAACAACAATGTGGAGATTCCTTCCCTTGGCATAATCCAGGTACCAAAAAGTGTGGTGCTGGAAAAACACAGCCGGGCAGGCAGCATCCGAGGAGCAGGAGAGTTGACGTTTCAAGCATATGCCCTTCATCAGGAATAAGGGGGTGGCCCAAGGGGGCTGAGAAATAAATGGGAGGGAATGGGGCTGGGGGAAAGATGGCTGGGAATAAGAAAGATGGGACGGTATTGGTGATTGGTCAGAATGGAGGGTGGAGCGGATAGGTGGGAAGGAAGATGGACAGGTAGGATAATCGAGAGGGCGGTTCTGGCTCGGACGTTGCCTCTTTTACAGCAGCACATTTTTTGACTCTGATCTCCAGCCTCAGCAGTCCTCACTCTCTCCTCATAATCTGGGAACCAGCAGCTACTGGAATGCTGATTTTCTAGTAGAGTGAAATAAGATCTGTTTTAAGTTAGAAGCAGGTGAAGCTGTTCTGGTTCTGAGCCATGGTAGGAAATAGTTTGTTCAGTCATCATGCAAAATATAACACTGACTGGGAGGTGTAGAACTCATGGTCACAAGACAACTGAATGCAACTCTTCAATATATATATATATATATATATATATAGAGAGAGAGAGAGAGAGAGAGAGAAATCAGTGAAACCTTATAAGCAACTCTAAACCAGAGTCGTTCAGTTTGAAGCTGGGACTTTGGTACTAATTTACATTTGCTTTATAGAGAAGAGAACCAACTCTCAGAGCTGAATTTTCGTAGCCGTCAATGGGACTAGGAAAGCTGATAAGAGCATACCACAACACTCATGAAAGAAGCCATGACACCAGAATGCAAGCCCTGTGATTTTACAACAACAACAAGCAGGGCTTACACACCAACAAGTATGAAGTCTCACAGCTCACTGTCAAGTCCTTTAGGCATATGGTGAGTACGTATTATGTCAGAGGTGATCCACAAAACAGAAAGCAATCAAGGGGCTTTCAGCATCTCAGAACATGACTGAGCTCCAAGGTACATGAGAGCAGTAAACCAAATCAGAAAGCTCTTGCCCAAATGTTCCCAACCGTAAAAAAGAACGAGAACAAAAGGACATAGATTTAAAGTAATAGGCAAAAGAAGCAAAGATCAAGTTTAAAAAAAAAGTTTCATGAAGCAATTAGTTAGTGTATGGAATGCACTGCCTGGAACAGTGTTGGAGGCAAGTTCGATTGAAGACAGCATTGATTGATTGTATGGATAAAAATATGCTGCAAGGGGTGTGTGGTAAAGGTCAGGATTATATGATGGTATTCATTTAATGAGCCAGTGCAGGCACGATGGGCCAAATTGGATCCTTGTGTGATTCTGCAAATCTAGCTGTCACCAATGGGCCATTACATATCAGATACTATATGGTACTGGGAAGAAGATTAAATCAAAGAAATGGTGCTATCACAGATATTTGAGCCAGAGCTACCTAGGATCATTTATGCTGAGGCAATTGTGTAGCAGGAGTGGGAACTATACTCTTTCAGATACAGACTGATCAAAAGTGCAGACTTATCACTGACAGAAAGTGTAATGATACAGAAAGAAGCATTTGCTGTTACGTGGGCTAGTGAAAAGTTTGCAAATTATGTCTTCACTTCAAGAGAGTCTGTCCACAAATCCTTAGTGAGTCCCTTAAAGTCTACGGTGTTAGCAAACATATTTCCACATGTGCAACATTTTAGACTGAAGATGAGGGTTATTCTAAAGACAGACCACGTTCTGGATAAGCGGCAGATGTGTTGAATTCTACTCTTTGCTGAAAAGCTAGAAACCTTTACACCGGCAATAACTGTAACTCAACCAATAAAGTTAGAAATAGTCCAACAGGTTTATTTGGAAGCACTAGTTTTCGGAGTGCTGCTCCTTCATCTGTGTAGCTGTGAAGAACGACCAGAAGACATAGAATTTATTGCAAGAGATTACAGCATGCAACTGAAGTGGTATATTGAACAAACCTAGATTGCTGTTATGTCTAACATCTTTTAGAATGGGTTGCAGGTTTCGGTTCATTAATATGTCAATCCCAGAACTTCTTTTAAGTCACATTCTTGAGATAACTTAAGGTTTCATAAAATAAAAGGTGACATCTCAGCTCAGTGTGAGGTTAGAGCCGTTTGTATCCCAATCTTGAGTCAGACTGGTTCTATTTCTAAAGTGGAATTTATAAAACATGACATGGATTGACTGCCTGCATTGATTACCTGCAGATTGTGCATTTTTGAACAAAATAGAATGTATCTGCAAATATAATTCTGCAAATACAAATTCACCTTATAGACTTATATATGTGCGTGTGTGCGCGTGCGTGTGTGAGAGAGAGAGAGTGGAGAGAGTGTGTGCATATGTGTGTGAGTGCACATGAGTGTGTGTATTAGTGCGTGTGCATGTTTGATAAAATGTGTGAGTGTGATGAAGTATAAACCTGTGAGAGGGTGTGTGTGTGGGTGTGAGTGTGGGGGATGCTGCTTGGACTGGAGGGAGCTCAGGTTTTTCACATCGGAGTGAAGGAGGATTAGAGGCGACTTGATGGAGGTGTACAAGATGATGAGAGACATAGATAGAGTGAAAGTCAGAGACATTTTCCCAGGGCAGAAATAGCTATCACAAGGAGGCAGGTTTCGGGGAAGATGTCACAGGTCAGTATATTAGTCCCCTTCCAATTTAGGTACAGGTCACTTCTACCCCAGAAGAGATTCCAATGATTCTTCTCCCATACACCAGCTCCTCAGCCATGCATTCATCTGCTCTATCCTTCTATTCCTGCCCTCACTCGCTCGTAGCATCGGGAATAATCCAGATATTACTACTCTCAAGGACCTCCCTTTTAAATTCCTGCTTAACTTTCTATATTCTACTTTCAGAATCTCATCCTTTTCCATTCCTATATTGTTGGTTCCAATGTGTACAATGACCGCCTGCTGGTCCCTCTCCCCCTTTGAGCACAGTCTGCACTCTCTCTGAGACATGCTTGACTCTGGCACCAGGGAGGCAACACATCATTCTGATTTTTCGCTGCTGGTCACAGAAATGTCTGTCTGTGCCTCTGACTAGAGAGTCACCTAATACAATTAATCATTTGCAACCCAACGTACTCCTCAATATATTAGAGCCTATCTTGATACCAGAAACTTGGTTGTTCGTGCTACATTTCCCTGAGAATCCATCACCCTCTACATTTTCCAAAACAGCATACTTGTTTGAAATGGGGATAGCCACAGAAGACTTCTGCACTACCTGCCTACCTCTCTTATCTTTCCTGGAGTTAACCCATCTATGTGACTGTATCTGTGGCTTTTCTCCCTTCCTATAACTGCCATCCATCACACCCTCTTGCTCTTGTAAATTCCTCATTGCCTCTAACTGTCACTCCAATCGATCCATTTGATTTGATAGGATTCACAACTAACAGCATTTATTGCAGATATAATTCTCAGTACGTAAACTCTCCCTAAACTCTCACATTCGACAAGAAACAAGAAGAACATATCATTCTACTGAAGTCCGTTTCTGCTTCTTCCAAATTACAGACCCAGAAAATAACGCTGTCTTATTCCTCTACAAAACACTGCTCCAGGCTAACTTAATACTTACGGTTTAAGAGACATATCTCAATAAAACATATAATCAAGAAAGAACCCACTCTACTCATTAATGCAGACTTACAGCAAGGCCACACTTAAAACTATTCCCTTATCTGTTTCTATGCTGTGACCTCTCCCAAACAGGCTCCTCCAAGATCAGTTGTGAATTGCACTGTTTGTTAATTTTGCTAGACGCACTTTGATGTTCAGCAATACATAAATTCAACAGCAAAGGTGGTAACTGCGCAGTTTCACTGCTGTTTCAGTTAGTAGAGTGTGTTTCTTTCTTTCTCTCTCTCTCTCTCCTGCACTGATCATGTGCTGCCTATTATCTGTCCTTCTCCTTTTTAAAAGTGCTGTTTTAAAGACTTTTTTTCCTCTAAAGTTCCAAAACAATGCAACAGCATATAAAACAGTAATTGCTGCTCCTGGAATTTGAGGAAATCACATCCCACACCTAAAATACCTCAAAAAAAGAGCAGCCTGTTACAGTCAGACTTTTTTCTCACCCTCCATCTTGGATTACCCAGAATCCTTCTTTTGAATTCCGAATACAAAATTCTGAGATCAGCTTCCTGTGAAAATTATCAATTCAAGCTGTTTTCAAACAACTGCTTGTTGTGGAATAACGCTGAATCCTGGAACAATTTGCCAGGTAATCAGAAAGTATGGTGGAATTCTTCAGGGACTAAATGAAATTCTCACAAATGTATCCAGGCTGATCTCTGGATGCAGCACAGCAACAAGTCAAAGTTATTGTTTCTATTGTGTGGGGTGCACAAAATTAATCATCTCCAATGTGCCACTGAGGATCAAAGACCTGAACAACAGTGACCTCAAAGCCAACACTGAGTTTGTGGTGTACACGATAACAGTGATGGAGACTTGGACAATCTGCAGCAGATACCTCAAATTCTCAGGGACGTATCATCAGTGATGCCTCTGCAAAATCCTGCAAATCCACATGTCAGGACAGCACTTCAATAACAGACCCCTGTCTCATTCCTAATCAGCTGCATTGGCCAGATCACATCATCTGCATGCCTGCCACAAGATTTCCAGAACAATCTCTCTCTCTCTCTCTCTCTGGAGCTCTATCACAGCAAACATGTCCTCAAAGCCTCCCAGAATAAATGCAATACTCTCAATGATTTGTGTGAATGTCTAGCCCAAGACTATCCAGATTGGAGATAAAAGGAAAAGGCAGAGTTAAAGCTCAAACAGCAGGAACAAGCTAAAGCCCCAGGCAAACTGCCCAGCTTTCTGCTCAAATATTAGTGACATTGTAATTGTAATGAAGTCAGCCAGGTGGACTTCACAGAATATGAGTGCCCTACCTGGGGCTGTTAATCTGGTCAATCAGGGAGCCCTGGCTGACAGATATAAACAAGAAGGGCCCAACTGCTTGTTCTGTGGCGCTGTGGAGTCTGTGGACCATGTATGTATTGGGTGTGGACGTTTACACTCCCTTTTTGATTTTCTTAAAAACCTCCTCCTCTGCCTTTGGTTGCATTTCACTCCCACGCTCCTGATCTTCGGGCACCCGGTACGGAGGAGGGAGGGCAGGTCTGAAGACCTCCTCGTGGGTCTGCTCCTGGGCCTGGCCAAACTGGCCATCAACAGGTCCAGGCAGCGGGCAATGGAGGGGGTTGTTAGGGCCAACTGCCTGCCCCTCTTCCGCGGTTACGTTAGTGCCCGGGTGTCCTTGGAGAAGGAGCACGCGGTGTCCACCAACAGCCTGGAGCTGTTCAGGGAGAGGTGGGCGCCGCAGGGAGTGGAGTGCATTATTTCCCCCTCCAACTCTATTTTGATTTAGTCCCTATCCTCCCCTTCACTGTTTTGATCACAAAGCACTGCCCTTTGATGTGAAGGGCAGTGCTCGTCACTGGCCACTCGGGTTTTCCTTTCTTCCTGGTGGTAGAAATTGAATAAAGATTCGTACACCTTGTGTCTCTCATTGAGTCTCACACCTGCACACACACACCATGGGTGCTGGGGTAAAAATAAGCACTACCGCAGTTAGGCGGTAGTGCAGGGGTTAAAGAAAAAAGAAGAACAGGAGTGCTTGTCACTGGCCACTCGGGTGTAAAAAAAGAAGAAAAAAAAGAAAAAAAAGAGAAAAATAAACAAGATGGGCCCAACTGCTTGTTCTGTGGTGCTGTGGAGTCTGTGGACCATGTATATATTGGGTGTGGGCATTTGCACTCCCTTTTTGATTTTCTTAAAAACTTCCTTCTCTGCTTTTGGTTGCACTTCAGTCCCACGCTCCTGATCTTCGGGCACCCGGTACGGAGGAGGGAGGGCAGGTCTGAAGACCTCCTCGTGGGTCTGCTCCTGGGCCTGGCCAAACTGGCCATTAACAGGTCCAGGCAGCGGGCCATGGAGGGGGTCGTTAGGGCCGACTGCCTGCCCCTCTTCCGCGGTTACGTTAGGGCCCGGGTGTCCTTGGAGAAGGAGCACGCGGTGTCCACCAACACCCTGGAGTTGTTCAGGGAGAGGTGGGCGCCGCAGGGAGTGGAGTGCATTATTTCCCCTTCCAACTCTATTTTGATTTAATCCCTGCCCTCCCCTTCACTGTTTGAACACACAGCACTGCCCTTTGATGTGAAGGGCACTGCTTGTCACTGGCCACTCGGGTGTTTCCTTTCTTCCTAGTGGTGGGAATTGAATAAAGATTTGTACACCTTGTGTCTTTCACTGTCTATCACCTGCACACACACAACATGGGTGTGGGGGGTGGGAGGTGAAATAAGCACTACCGCAGTTAGGTGGTAGTGTGGGGGTAACAAAAAAGGAACAAATATATAAACAAAAAAAAAATAAACAGGAGGGGGACTGAAAAACTATAAACAGGAGGGTCAGAGTTCTGTTCACTCTGGCTGGCTCTGAGGGAGCTGGATCAGTGTGAAGGCCTCTCCATTTGTATTTGGGGGCTAACTGAGCTGGCTGCCCACATCCAGTACGTACCGCTGTTGTTGGTTTCTGGTTTTTTTGGGCGAATCTGAACTTTATAGCCAGTTTGTTATTCCTTTTCATTGAGGGCTGATTTCTAAACTGCCTGATCTCCACAGTCAATGTGTTACAGGTTCTCATTAGGGAACTGTTGTTTCAATGGCTTGTTATAGCCTGCGTGTTACTCTTACCTTTTACAGTGAAAAAAGGACAATGATGATTATGTGGCAGGGCTTAGCCCTTGCAGTCAGGTTTTCTTTCTTCTTTTTGCATGTGTTTTCACTTTTTTGATGTTTGGATTGAGCCCCTGTGTGATGCTGCACCTTTCTAGATGAACTGTTTCCTGTGGGTAGGCCTGGCCCTCTGTGAATGGACTAGGCCTCTGTAAAGACTGAACACCTGTGTATGGTGGGAGGTGAACATCTGCTGCATCCAGGAATGGACCAAGCCCCTGTGAGTTAACTGCACCTTTCCAATGAACCATGTTCCTGTGAGTGGGCCTGGCTCTCTATGAATGGACCAGGTCTCTATGGAGACTGAACACCTGTGTGTGTGCTGTGGGGTGTGCATTTGCTGCCTTCAGGAGTGGACTCTGCCTTCGTTGTGGATTCTGTTTTTGGCAACGCATACTGGAGTATTCTGACAATGCACTTTGTATACTGGAGTGGACTCTGTTCCTGGGAACGGACTCTGTATTCTGGAGAGAATTATTGATGGTAATAGACTCTGTGTACCAGAGGGACTCTGTTAGTTGCTAACTGACTCTGTCTTGTTGCTTGTTGGGTTTATCACCTGCACTGTTTTGCGTGTCCCTGGGTCTGGCAGGCCTTACTGTGAGCTGGGGGGGGCTCATAGATCATCGCAAAAGCTGTCACCCTGAGAGCCGGAAGGTGGGTCGGCCATCCTGAGAACCAGAAAGTGAGCAGGCAGCCCTGAAAGATGGAAAGTGGGTAGGCCATCCCGATGCCGGTCACCCCAAGAGCCGGAAGGGTGGGTAGGCTATTCTGAGTACTGCCATTCCGAGAAAGGGAAATTTGGGACAGACTTTCCTAGAGATGGTCAGAAGGTGTCGGAGCGGCCGAGAGCCAGTAGATGCATAGGAGCAGGCCGGAATCTAGTAGGCTTGGGGGCTCCCTTGTGCACCGTCGTCCCAGAGAGGAGAACGGGCTGACCTCGAGGTGGCCAGAAGGTGTGTCAGGGTGGACCGAGAGCCAGAAGGGACATGGGGCAGACCGAGAGCCGGAAAGGGCGTAGGGGAAGGCTGCCTTTGAGTGGCCGAAAGGTGGGAGGTCGGGTGGTTTGTTGGGTTGCTGTCTGTGTTACATGAGCTGTTTGATTTATCGGACTGCCTGTATGTGACTGCGTTCACTGTTATCCTCTCGATAATGTTAGGATGGGATTCAAGGTTTGTCCTTGTGTCCCTGCGAACTGGTTGTACGGTGGGATTTGGGGTTTGGCTTTGCTGCCCCTTTCCCCTGGATATTGCTGTTTCTTGTATACGGCTGCTAACGTTAACTGTTTGTTTGTAACTTGAACTGTTTAATAAAATGACAAAAACAGGAGTGTCAGAGTTCTGTACACTCTGGGAACTGGCTCGGAGAGATCTGGATCAGTGCCAAGGGTGGTAATTAAAGGGTGATTTGGGGATGGGACACTGACCTCTGTGGAGTTATTTCAGTCTCTAAGGGACTCTCGGATACACAAGCAGGCTCTCGGGAATGAGGAGGGAGTGACTTCTAAGGTCAGTGTGCAGGGATTAAAACTTTTCATTTGAAATGTTTTAAGTTTTGTTTGTTTGCGGTATTAACTTTAAATGCATGATTGCAATGTAGCTTTGAAATTTCCTCTGAAAGTTGTCTCTGAATTGCTTAAAAAAAGTCAATAAATGATAGCAACAGACTGAAGCAATATTCTCGAACAGTATATTTGTTTAGCCAGCTGGTTAAAATTCATGGATTTATAAAAGCTATGTTGATGTTTAAATTGCCATATCAATCTCTTTCTTCTCTCAGACTGGGGGCGGGGGGGGGGGGGGGGGGGTAGTGACATGTGGCTGATTGGGCTGGGGTGAAGGGGAAAAGGGGAATATTCTCCATGATCAGTATGGTGTTCCATAGAAATGATATCTCTAGTGCATGCTTAGCAGCTCCAGGGTCTGAAATACAATGTTGAGAGTGTGTTGCTGGAAAAGCACAACAAGTCAGGCAGCATCCGAGAAGCAGGAAAATCGACGTTTTGGGCCGGAGCCCTTCATCAGGAATGAGGCTGGGAGCCTCGCAGGTGGAGAGATAGATGGGAGGGGGGTTGGTCTGAAGGGAAGGTAGCTGAGAGTACAATAGGTGGATGGAGGTGGGGGTAAAGGTGATAGGTCAGAGGGGAAGGTGGAGTGGATAGGTGGGAAGGAATATTGACAGATGGAAAAGGTCATGAGGACAGTGCTGAGCTCGAAGGTTGGAACTGGGGTGGGGGCGGAATGAGGAAACTAGTGAAGTTTGATTGATGCCCTGGGGTTGAAAGATCTTGGGGTTGAAAGGTCCTGAGGCAGAAGATAAGGCGTTCTTCCTCCAGGCATCGGGTGGTGAGGGAGTGGTGATGTCCTCGGCAGAGTGGGAGAGGGATTTGAAATGTTCGGCCATGGGGCGGTGGGGTTGATTGGTGCGGGTGACCCGGAGATGTTCTCTGAAGTGCTTTGCGAGAACGTGTCCAGTCTCCCCAATGTAGAGGAGACCGCATTGGGAGCAACAGATACAATAAGTGACATGTGTGGAAGTGCAGGTTAAACTGTGATTGATGTGGAAGACTCCTTTGGGGCCTTGGATGGAGGTGGGGGTGGAGGTGTGGGCGCAGGTATTGCAATTCCTGCGGTGGCAGGGGAACGTGATAGGAGGGAAGGGTGGGCTGTTGGAGGGGTGTGGACCTGACCAGGTAGTCACGGAGGGATTCATCTTTGCGAAAAGTGGAAAGGGGTGGGGAGAGAAATATATCTCTCTTGGTGGGGTCCATTTGTAGGTGGCGGAAATGTCAGAGGATAATGCGATTTATGTGGAGGTTGGTGCGGTGGAACGTGAGGACTTGGGAGGGGGGGTGTTCTGTCCTTGTTGCAGTTAGAAGGGTGGGGTTTGAGGGCGGAGGTGCGGGACGTGGATGAGATGTGTTGGAGGGCATCTTTAACCGCATGGGAGGGTAAATTTCAGTCTTTAAAGAAGGAGGCCATCTGGGGTGTTCTGTGGTGGAACCTGTCCTCCTGGGAGCAGATGCGGCAGAGGCATTGGGAGTATGGGATAGTATTTTCTTAGGAGGTAGGGTGGGAGGAGGTGTAATCCAGGCAGCTGTGGGAGTGGGTGGGTTTGTAGCAACACACTCTCAACTCTGATCTCCAGCATCACTGCTTCCTAGTTGATTTCAACCTTACTTTGAAATACAATGACTAACTCAACCAGCACTTCAGGGCTATCCAAGTCAGACCCTCCTTCGAGTATTGTTAGAGCTCCACCCATCTCAGGCAAGTTATTTCCTGCAGGAGTCCCAGCTTCTGTCCTGTTCTCATAGCCAAAGTATTTTATGATGGGTTTGTACTCCCACATACTACTCTAATATCTCCTGTTTCCTCCCACTTCCCTTGTACAAATAGGGATTCTATTTGATATGATTCTACAACCTGTTTCTCCAGGGGTAATCTGTCTCTTACCTTCATGCCATGCAGTGGCAGTGTCTTGTTGAGTTGGTATTTCCCACTATGCTGGGGCGCAGTGTATAGGAACATGTCGCTGAGCTGTGGAGGAGAATCCGATGTTACTGCTGCTTCATGATACACGCCAAATCCAGTCACAGGAACAACACCCAAACTCCAAGGAGGGAGTCCCAGTCACTGAACAATTCAGGGGTTTCAAACACAACAATAAGGACCAACACACAATTATGGGAAGGTCAGCGGGTAGCTGAGAGCCAAGGGCAGGAGGAGGGGGTAAGGCATTAATTAGGGAGTGAGGAGTGGGACATCTGGGGGTTTTGGTCTTTACTGTGGTACTTCATCCATTGTGTGCTTCAAAGTGCCGAGATAGTGATCTTTCTCAAAATTCCTCTCAACGATGATATTTGGAGCAATACCAGATAAAATAACAGGGTTTGCCTCAACATGGATTGATCTACCTAAGGGGGGGGTATACAGGGAGAAAGACAGAGGCAAGGGGGTAGCACACAGTCCAAGGAGAGAAAAGGGCAAGATAAAGACCCTGTGACAAGCAGTCAGCGTAGGCATAGTGAGGAGTAGGCATAGTGAAGACCCTGTGACAGGCAATCAGTATCACAGAGAGGAGCAGATGAGGTTAGAACTCTAACAGGCAGTGATCTGGAGGGGCTTCACATCCAGATTCCTGACATGATGTCTTCAGCACCTCTGCAGACGGACTGCAATGTTGAAATACTTAGTTGCGCCCAGATGGGTCTATCCGCCGAAGGATAGATTTCCTATTTGTGTCCCATGTATTCTGTCAGACCCACCGTCAAGCCGGTATTCTTCTCTGACCACTGCCTCCTGCTAGCCAACTATCACCTCCAGGACAACCAGTGAGCCGTCAAGGGTATGTAGAAGCTGGGCGTGAAAACACTGAAGTGCTCAAAAGGGATTTCACAGGTTGGAGAACCAGGAAGCCCCTATTTGAGTCTCCAGAGGACTGGTGAGAATCAAAGGGAACATCAAGAGGCTCTTTGTCCTCGAAAGTGCTCCAAAGGTGAGAGAGAGGTGGAGAAAACTGTCCAGACTCCAGAAAACCATGCAGAACATATGCCTTATACAGATCCACATCATGGAGCAGGCTGAAGGATGAGATGTGCTTGTATTCTTCTGGAAGGTGCAGAAGGTGATGGCTCGGTAACATTATCTGATTCGGACATCCTGAGGACCAGCAAATCCTTTTATGCCAGTCTGTAGGAAAGCAAGTCCACAAACAGCGCTGCCTCCTAGTTGTTCGTCTAATACTGAGGTATTAGACGACAGGATACAGAAGTTAACTCTGGATGAGCTGACCGTGGTCCTCAAATCCTAAGGCAAGAATGAAACGACTGAAAATGACAACTTGCCAGGCAAGTTATATTTGGCTCAGTGGGACTTGATTCGCCGGACCTGCTAAGGATGTACAACAGTATGCGTCTGTGCATACCATGTGCAAATCCAGAGGAAAGATATCATATCCTTGTCCACAAGCAGAAGGGAGAGGGGGCTGAAAATAGAAATTGGTGACCAATTTCATTGCTGAATTCAGACCGTAGAATCCTGTCCAAGGTCATCAGCAACCAGGTCAGGTCAGCTCTGGGATAGATTATCCACCCCGACTTTTGAAATGAAAAAAAAGTCAGCATCACTTCTCGGGATGAACCTCAACAAGAGCCACTGTGTCTTTCTCCAGACTTCATTTGCAAAGGGACATTCCAGCAAATGTGTGACAGTCTCAATCCCTGACAGACAGAGCATCACTGCAAAGTCAGAGAGTCATAAAGAGGAAATGGAGGATGTAGGGGTGTGGATACCAGTAAGAAACAACTGGAAGACGAAAACATGTCAGACCTCCAAAGCCGCGCAGCAACGTGGAAAGAGGCAGCTGCGTGATGGTTACAGCAGTGGCTCCTCTGACAATAAAAACATCCAGAGGGATAGCCATCAACAAAAATAAAAGGCAGACCACCACAGGGGGAGATGAAGATGAGCACCCCCCCATACCACCCCAACAAAAATGGAAAGGCTGGATGTCCTGGAAGTCCAACCTCTAGCCATCAGCAACCCAGTGCACCACAGCCAAGAACAGTGACACTCCAAATCAGGAGCTGATCTGTCGGACTCAGAAGTGTATCTCCCTGACTTCGTTCTTGCACTGACGACTGTATCAGGGGATCCCTAGCAGGGAGGGACTGGACAGCTACTTCAGTGCAGAAGGTTCACCGACAGCACAGGAATGCAGAGAGTCCCCCAGTGACAAGACCATGGATGAATGGATATTGAGTAATTCTATGAAGTTTTAAAATTGCCAGTATTAACATTCATAGCATTAAATTTACTTTGCGATGTGTCTCCACATTACCTTATCTGGCCAACGTCAAAACCAACCTGTTTCCACAGGAGTGTAGGACACTACACTTCAGCAGCTACAGGAAATGGTTGAGTTTATGGACCAAAAGAGCTTTTGATTTAGCTGGGGGCAACGCTAGCCATTCCTCTGGCCAGGGTATTCTGCTGCAAGGAGGCAACTTCAGCATCTCTGAAGTTGAGGAGGAGGTTGGTAGCTGCCTCCTCGGAGCAAATGTTGCATACAGAAGCACTCACCTGAGACTCACTAACATGAAACCCGGGGGGTAAAGCGTGAGCAGCTGGCACCTTGCAGCAGCTCCCACTGCTGTTGGTCACATCCAGGCCAATCAATCTGGCCACAGACCTCAACTGCATCACTGATGCAGATGGACAATTCGGAGGGACTGAGAGAAAATTGGACTCCACAGTAGTCAGCTTCATTGAGAGGAGTGAATAAGGACTCTGGGACAAGCAGTCAGTATCACTGAGAGAAGTGGGCAAGGTGACAGGTCACTGAGGTATCTAAAAGGCACTTTGGATATAATTAGCACTAAGTTTTTCGAGCCAGTACTTAAGATGCAGCAAGAGCAAAGGGTCCATACTGTATTTAGTTCATGACTAGAGAGCTCCTGCATAATGTGGGAACTCCTACACACTTTTTGCGATCTGGAAAGCTTATGTGTGCTGGAGGTACCTTCTGCTGGAGCAACTTGAGCTCTAAATTTTGTTATTAGCGTAGTCAGATTTCTGTGGATTAGAGCAAATATGATGGGTTGAATTGAGAGTTGTAAATGGCTATGAGTCTAAGACAGGTATGTGAGCAGGAGCACTGTGCCTTGGGAGGGATGAGAACAATCTGACAAACACCACTCTATAAACAGCAGTGTCAACATTACCCTCAGAATTAGACATCAGCTCTGAGCGCCACGGTGGCTCAATGGTTAGCATAATTGCCTCACAGCACCAGTGACACGGGTTCGATTCCACCCTCTGGAGATTATCTGTGTGGAGTTTGCTAATTCTCCCTGTGTCTGCGTGGGTTTCCTCTGAGTGCTCTGGTTTCCTCCCACAGTCCAAAGATGTGTAGCCTAGGTGGATTGGCCATGCTAAATTGCCCCAGATTGTGCAGGCTAGGTTTATTAGCCATGGGATGTGTAGGGTTACAGGAATAGGGTAAGGGGGTGGGTTTGAGTGAGATGCTCTCCAGAGAGTCAGTGGAAACTTGATGGGCTGAATGGTTTGCTTTCACATTTTAAGGATTCTAGGATTTTATGACTGTATGATATTACTTGCAAACACTTCCACAACATAGTACATGTTCATATCATTTAATACGGGTGTCAAGAAAAACCAAAATAAGCCAAATCTATATTACCAGGAAGCAGTATCGAGGCCTTCGTGTTCCTTCTGTCACTCTCAGCAATCCTCCTTTCTTGATAAGCACCTAATGGAGTAAAGGGATTGGTCATATTGATCTACAGCACAGAAAAAGGCCCATCATGTCCACGTGGGTCAAAAACAATCACCTAACTATTCTAATCTCATTCTCCAGCACTTGGCCCATAGCCTAGTATGTCCTGGCATCGCACATGCACATCTAAATACTTCTTCAACGTTAGGAGGGGTTTTTCCTCTAGCACTCCTACAGACAGTAAGTTCCACATTTCCACCACCCTCTGGGTAGAAATGTTTTTCCTCATATTTCCTCTAAACCTTCTGTCCCCTACCTTAAGTCTGTTCCTCCTGATCGCTGACCCCTCCATTAAGGGGAAAGGTCTCTTCCTGTCTACTCTACTCCATGTTCCTCAGAATTTTACTCATCACAATCATGTCCCCTCTCAATCTCCTGTGCTCTATGGTAAACAACTCCAGTCTGTCCAATCTCTCCTTGTAACTGAAAGTCTCCAGCCCAGGCAACATAGAGTTATAGAGCATGGAAACAGACCCTTTGGTCCAATTAGTCCACGCCAATCAGGTTCCCCTCTGCACCCTCTCCAGTGCTGTCACATCCCTCCTGTAATGAGAATTCCAGAACTGCAGCCGAACCAACATGTTATACAGTTCCAACATAATCTCCCTGTTCTTAAATTCTATACCTTAACTAATAAGAGAAAATATCCCACTTAACCACTTCATCTATCAGTACAGACACCTTTAGGGATTGGTTTATTGTATACCAAGGTCTCTCTGATTGATTGTCAGTGCTTCCCAAAGTCCTCCCACTCAATCCTTGCCTTGTTTGTCCAACCTCATATTTATCATATTGAATTCCACGTGGTGTCATTTGTCAGTGCATCTGACCAGCCTGTCTTTATCGTGAAAGGTTATCTTCCTTACTATTTCCACCCACTCATTTTTTGAAAATAGCATTGTACAGCACATAAACGGGCCCTCCGGCTGACAATGTTGTGCCAAACGTGACATTGAATTAACTAAGTCGAGAGTGTGGTGCTGGAAAACCCAGCACAGCAGGTCAAGCAGCATCTGAGGAGCAGGAGAATTGATGTTTCGGATATGAGCTCTTCATCAGGAATCGATGAAGAGCCTGAATGTGCTCAAAATGTTGATTCTCCTGCGCCTCGGATGCTGCCTGACCTGCTGTGCTGGATTTTCTAGCACCACACTCTCAACTCTGATCTCCTGCATTTGCAGTCCTCACTTTCTCTGATTGAAGATATGGATCCATTAATGAATCCATTCTGCCTGACTTTGGTCCATATCCCTCCCTTCCTTGCACATTCATGTGCTTATCTCCGAAGCACCCCTGTTGTATCTTCCTCCACCCCCACCCTTGGCAGCACATTCCAGACTCTTATCAATAATCTCTGTGTAAAAAAACTTAGTTAAAAATCACACAACACCAGGTTATAGTCCAACAGGTTTAATTGGAAGCACACTAGCTTTCGGAGCGATGCTCCTTCATCAGGTGGTTGTGGAGGGCTCTATCGTAACACAGAATTTATAGCAAAAATTTGCAGTGTGATGTAACTGAAATTATACATTGAAAAATTGATTGTCTGTTAAACCTTTCATCTGTTAGAATACAGTGATAGTTTCACTTCTTTGTACAACCCAGTCCAACACCGGCATCTCCAAATCATAAAAAATCTTAACCTTCACATCTCCTTTAAACTTACCCCTTCTCACATTAAATGCATGTGTCCTAGTATTAAACATTTCAAACTCAGGAAAAAGATTCTGACCGTCAACTTTATCTATGCATCTCATTATTTTATAGATTTCTATCAAGTCTCCCCTCAGCCTCTGCTGCTCCAGAGAAAACAATCTGCCTTCGAGCCTCTCTTTATAGCTCATTCCTGGTAAACTTCTGCATCCTCTCCAAAGCCTCCACAACCCTCCTGTAATGTGGCAACCAAAAGTGAATGCAATATTCTAAGTATGGCCTAACCAAAGTCTTATGAAGTTACATGATATCCTGACTCTTGTACTCAGTTCCCTGATCAATAAAAGCAAGCATGCCATACACTTTCTTTACCACCCTATGGACTTGAGTGGCCACTTTCAGGGAGCTATGGACTTCAACCCCAAGATCCCTCTGTACATCAATGCTGTTCAGGGTCCTGCCGTTAACTGTATAATGTTTCTTAACATTTGACCTCCCAAGGCACAGCATCTCACACTTATCTGGATTAAACTCCACCTGCCATTTCTCTGTCCATGTCTACAACTGATCCCACTGTATCCTTTGACAACTTTCTACGCTATCCACAACTCTTTGTATTATCTGCAAACTTACTTTGCCACCCATCTACATTTTCATCCAAGTCATTTATAATATAATATATAACTAACAGCAGAGATCCCTACAGAACACCACTAGTCATTGAACTCCAGCTAGAAAAACACCCTTCCACCACTACCCTGTGCCTTCTACGAGCAAGCCAATTCAGGATCCCTACAGCCAAGTCACCATGGATTCCATGCATCTTATTTTTCTGGATGAGTCTCCATGGGACCTTGTCAGAAGCCTTACAAAAATCCAGGGAGTCAACATCCACTGCTCTACCCTCATCCATCACCTTTGTCATTTTCTCGAAAAATTCCATCAAGTTAGTAACACATGACCCGCACTGCATAAAGCCAGACTGACTGTACCTAATGCGGCCATGCTTTTCCAAATGCACGTAAATCCTACACCTAAGACTTCTCTCCAATAGCTTCCCAACCACTCATGTGAGACTCACTGGTCTATGGTTTCCTGGTTTATCCCTATTTCCCTTCTTGAACAGAAGAACAAATTAGAACATAGAACATAGAAGAATACAGCGCAGTACAGGCCCTTCGGCCCTCGATGTTGCGCCGATCCAAGCCCACCTAACCTACACTAGCCCACTATCCTCCATATGCCTATCCAATGCCCGTTTAAATGCCCATAAAGAGGGAGAGTCCACCACTGCTACTGGCAGGGCATTCCATGAACTCACGACTCGCTGAGTAAAGAATCTACCCCTAACATCTGTCCTATACCTACCACCCCTTAATTTAAAGCTATGCCCCCTCGTAATAGCTGACTCCATACGTGGAAAAAGGTTCTCATGGTCAACCCTATCTAAACCCCTAATCATCTTGTACACCTCTATCAAGTCACCCCTAAACCTTCTTTTCTCCAATGAAAACAGCCCCAAGTGCCTCAGCCTTTCCTCATACGATCTTCCTACCATACCAGGCAACATCCTGGTAAACCTCCTCTGCACCCGTTCCAGTGCCTCCACATCCTTCCTATAGTATGGCGACCAAAACTGCACACAATATTCCAGATGCGGCCGCACCAGAGTCTTATACAACTGCATCATGACCTCAGTACTCCGGAACTCAATTCCTCTACCAATAAAAGCCAGTACGCCATATGCCTTCTTCACCGCACTATTTACCTTGGTGGCAACTTTCAGAGATCTGTGTACATGGACACCAAGATCCCTCTGCTCATCCACACTACCAAGTATCTGACCATTAGCCCAGTACCCCATCTTTTTGTTACTCATACCAAAGTGAATCACCTCACACTTACCTACATTGAACTCCATTTGCCACCTTTCTGCCCAGCTCTGCAGCTTATCTATATTCCGCTGTAACCTGACACATCCTTCCTCACTGTCAACAACTCCACCGACTTTCGTATCATCCGCAAACTTGCTCACCCAACCTTCTAGCCCCTCTCCAGGTGATTTATAAAAATGACAAACAGCAATGGTCCCAAAACAGATCCTTGCGGAACACCGCTAGTAACTGCACTCCAAGATGAACCTTTACCATCAACTACTACCCTCTGTCTTCTTCCAGCCAGCCAATTCCTGATCCAAACCTCCAACTCACCCTCAATGCCATACTTCCGTATTTTTTGCAGTAGCCTACCATGGGGAACCTTATCAAATGCCTTACTAAAATCCATATACACCACATCTACCGCTTTACCCTCGTCCACCTCCTTAGTCACCTTCTCAAAGAATTCAATAAGGTTTGTGAGGCACGACCGGCCCTTCACAAAACCATGCTGACTATCCTTGATCACATTATTCCTATCCAGATGTTCATAAATCCTATCCTTTACAATTCTCTCTAAGACTTTGCCCACAACAGAAGTGAGACTCACCGGCCTATAGTTACTAGGGTTATCCCTATTCCCCTTCTTGAACAAGGGAACTATTAGCTACTAATCAATCCTCCAGGACCTTTTCAGTGGCTGGTGAAGATACCAAGCATCTTGGTTAAGGTCATGGCAATCTCCTCTCTTGCTTCTCTCAATAACCTGGGGGCGACCACATTGGGCCATGGGGACTTGTCTACGTTAATGCTCTTCAAGAGGCCAACAGCACTTCTTTCTGATCTCAAAATGCACTAGTACATTACCCATACTCCATACAAACCTCACTGCCCTTCATATCCTTCTCCTGGGTGAATACCAAAGCACTCATTTAGGACCTTGCTCACATTCTCTGCCTCCAAGCACATGCTCCCTTTATCCTTAAGTGGTCCTACCTTCTCCCTAGTTATCTTTTTTTTGATAAATGTATAGAATGCCTTAAGATTCTCTTTCACCCTACTTGCCAAGGCCATCTCATGGCCCCTTGTTTGTCTCCTAACTCCCTGCTTGATTTCTTTCCTGCTTTCTCTATATTCTTCACTGACCTATCTGATTATAGAGTCATAGAGTCATAAAGATGTACAGCATGGAAACAGACCCTTCGGTCCAACCCATCCATGCCAACCAGATATCCCAACCCAATCTAGTCCCACCTTCCAGCACCCGGCCCATATCCCTCCAAACCCTTCCTATTCATATACACATCCAAATGCCTCTTAAATGTTGCAACTGTACCAGCCTCCACCACTTTCTCTGGCAGCTCATTCCATACACGTACCACTCTCTGTGTGAAAACGTTGCCCCTTAGGTCTCTTTTATATCTTTCCCCTCTCACCCTAAACCTATGCCCTCTAGTTCTGGGCTCCCTATCCACAGGGAAAAGACTTTGCCTATTGACCCTATCCATACCCCTCTTAATTTTGCAAACCTCTATAAGGTCACCCCTCAGCCTCCGATGCTCCAGGGAAAACAGCCCCAGCCTGTTCAGCCTCTCCCGATAGCTCAAATCCTCCAACCCTGGCAACATCCTTGTAAATCTTTTCTGAACCCTTTCAAGTTTCACAACATCTTTCCGATAGGAAGAAGGCCAGAATTGCACGCAATATTCCAACAGTGGCCTAACCAATGTCCTGTACAGCCGCAACATGACCTCCCAACTCCTGTACTCAATACTCTGACCAATAAAGGACAGCATACAAAACGCCTTCTTCACTATCCTATCTACCTGCGACTCCACTTTCAAGGAGCTATGAACCTGCACTCCAAGGTCTCTTTGTTCAGCAACATTCCCTAGGTCCTTACCACTAAGTGTATAAGTCCTGCTAAGATTTGCTTTCCCAAAATGCAGCACATCGCATTTATCTGAATTAAACTCCGTTTGCCACTTCTCAGCCCATTGGCCCATCTGGTCCAGATCCTGTTATAATCTGAGGTAACCCTCTTCACTGTCCACTACATCTCCAATTTTAGTGTTATCTGCAAACTTACTAACTGTACCTCTTATGCTCGCATTCAAATCATTTCCGTAAATGACAAAAATAGAGGACCCAGCACTCCACTGGTCACATGCCTCCAGTCTGAAAAACAACCCTCCACCACTACCCTCTGTCTTCTACCTTTGAGCCAGTTCTGTATCTAAATGGCTAGTTCTCCCTGTATTCCGTGAGATCTAACCTTGCTAATCAGTCTCCCATAGGGAACCTTGTCAAATGCCTTACTGAAGTCCATATAGATCACGTCTACCGCTCTGCCCTCATCAATCCTCTGTTACTTCCTCAAAAAACTCAATCATGTTTCTGAGACATGATTTCCCATGTACAAAACCATGTTGACTATCCCAAATCAGTCCTTGCCTTTCCAAATACATTAACATCCCTCCAACAACTTGCCCACCACCGACGTCAGGCTCACTGGTCTATACTTCCCTGGCTTGTCCTTACCACCCTTCTTAAACAGTGACACCACGTTAGCCAACCTCCAGTCTTCCGGCACCTCACCTGTGACTATCGATGATACAAATATCTCAGCAAGCGGCCCAGCAATCACTTCTCTCGTCTCCCACAGAGTTCTCGGGTACACCTGATCAGGTCCATTTTAGCTTCCTAAACCTTACTTATGCTTTGTGGAAGCCACTTTCTGGGCTATGGCTTCCCTCCTGGTTAAGGAACCATCTTGCTGGAGGGAATCTTACCCAGCAGAAGAATAGTACTTGGCATGTAGCTGTGGGAGGTTGTCACGTACATAGCTCAGATTCTCTCTCACTGTGATGTATTGCTGGTGTGTGTAGCTTAATTGCTCAAAGGTACCGCCTCTTGTCAATTATCTTCTTTCTCTCTTTGATATATTGCCAATGTGTGTTGTTCCTCTAATTAAGGGCATCCGTCCTGCATTTGTCACAGATCTCTGTAAACAGCATGTTAGGTGATAATTTTCAATCCTGTTTACTTGGAGAAAGTGTAGCATCTTTTAGGGCTGACCCTGAGAGCTGACCCCTGATTCGATGCCTCCTTGGACCATCCTGACACTTTGTAGCTAATGGTCAGCCTGTGTTGCATCCCTGTCTTGATTTCTACATGATCTTGTAACTTTTTGCTGTATCTCAGAATCCTACTGAGCCACTGTTAGGAAGTAGGATATTCCCATGATGCATTTTGTAATAAACTGGTTAATGCTCAAGACCTGCCTCTTGAGGTTTTCTACAACATGCTTTCTTTGCTTTTGGCTAAACTCCTAATCTCCCTCAGTATCCAAGGGTCCCTTAATTTGTCATTCTTGTACACTCCTTACTGGAACATGCCAGTCCTGAATTCTCATCAGCAGGTCTTTAAACAATTCCCACATAGCAAATGTGGATAACAGCTCCTCCCAATTAACACTCCTTAGCTCCTGCCTATTACTGGTGTAATTTGCCTTCTCCCAACTTAGTACCTTCCAGCAAGGTCCTGACTTATTCTTATTCATAGCTATCTTAAAACTGAAGCAGTTGTGATCACTGATTCCAAAACACCCTCCCACTGAAAGGTCAGTCATCTGGTCAGGCTCATTCACCAAAACAAGGTCCAGTATGGCTCCTCCACTCAATGGACTATCCACATACTGTTTCTAGAAACCCTCTTGGATTCACCTAACAAATTCTGCCCCGTCTATGCCTCTTAGTCTTAAAGGGGTTCCAATAAATATTGAGGAAGTTAAAGTCACCCATTTTGACAACTCTGTTTTATTGCATCTTTCCATAATCTGTCCAAATATTTGTTCCTCAATGTCTAGGTGACTGTTTGGGGGGATATAGTATAATCCAATCAGAGCGACTGCACTCATTTTATTTTTGAGCTCCATCCATGTTGCCTCAGTGAATGAGCCCTCCAGCATATCCTCTCTGAGTGCAGATGTGGCATTCTCCCTGATTAGTAATGGAACTCCACCACCTCTTTTATCTTCCTCTCCATCTCATCTAACACAACGAAACGCTGGAACATTGAGCAGCCAGTCCTGTTGCTCTCTCAACCAAGTCCCTGTAATGGCCACAACATCATAGTCCTATGTAATGATCGAGGCTCTAAGCTCATCTGCCTTACCTATAATACTCCTTCCATTGAAATAAACATACTTCAGCCCATTGGTGCCATCGTGTTCATTTACCTGTCTCTGTGAACTTACCGATCAACCGTTCTACATTCAAAACTAAATATCCACTTGGAATAAACACCTCTCAACCATCAACCTCTGCTTCCTGCACACAGCTAATTGTGGATCCAATTTACTACATTTCCTTGGATCTCATCGACTCTTCTCTTTGCTGTCGATCTCCCATGCTGGACCTTACCAAAGTGGTTGAGTTCAGGTTTAACCATCTCGATACAAAGAGTGTCACTCCCTCCATGCCTCTCTGTTTACTGGGGAATGTCACATTTGACCTTTGACTTGACTTGAACCTTTACTCGGTCCATTGCTTTTCAGAGGGCAAAAGTGAGGACAGCAGATGCTGGAAACCAGAGTTCAGATCAGAGTGGTGCTGGGAAAGCACAGCAGGTCAGGCAGCATCCGAGGAGCAGGATTAGATGATGATTAGATTCCCTACAGTGTGGAAACAGGCCCTTTGGCCCAACAAGTCCACACCAACCCTACGAGGAGTAACGCACCAAGGCCCACTTCCCTCTGACTAATGCGCCTAACACTATGGGCAATTTAGCGTGGCCAATTCACCTGACCTGCCCATCTTTGGACTGTGGGAGGAAACTGGAGCACCCAGAGGAAACCCACGCAGACACGGGGAGAATGTGCAAACTCCACACAGACAGTCGCCCGAGGCTGGAATTGAACCTGGGACCCTGGCGCTGTGAGGCAGTAGTGCTAACCACTGAGCCACCGTGCAGCCCCAAATAAAGCAGTTGGAATGAGAACAACAAGCAGGAGAATCGACGTTTCAGGCAAAAGCCCTTCATCAGAAATCATGCCATTCCTGATGCAGGGCTTTTGCCCGAAATGTCGATTTTCCTGCTTCTCGGATGCTGCCTGACCTGCTCTGCTTTTCCAGCACCACACTAATCTTGACTCTAATCTCCAGCATCTGCAGTCCTCACTTCCGCTTTGAGATTCTTGAAAGCGAGTGTGTGGAATAATACACTGCTTTAATCATTCGGTGGTTTAATCAGTTCAATCAGCAGGCTGTAAAGACCCCTATTTGCTAAAGAGATTAATATTACATTCTGAAGAAGGGTCTGTGAATCTGAAACTCTGCTTTCTCTCCACCTGTTGAGTTTTCCCAGCAATTTCCATTTTCCAGCATCTTTGTTTTCTTTTCAATACTGCTTGTCTGCTCTCTTATACCCGGTTGCACTTTCACCTCTGGTCCACATGATCAGACTTCAACACTCACAGCGTCCCCATGCAGCACCAAGGGCATCATGGTGGTGCAGGCCAATGGAGAGCTACACTGTCCAAGGCACTGGCAAGTGCCAAGTAGTCTGAGCTCAATGTTGATGGAATACTGCACTGCAGAAGGATACGTCAGGAGGATGGCTACTCCAGTCTGAGAGGGGAGCACTGAGGGATGGCCGAACTGGTAGAGGCAGTCGGAACAGAGGGAGTGCTGCAGGAGGCTTGATTACTCACACCTTTCCATCGCGAACCGTCTACAGGAGCAACCTTCCTAAAGCTTCAGACCACCAATGCTTGCAACCTAGTTACAAGATGAAGTAATCTTCGAGGAGAAAGTGAGGACTGCAGACTGCTTTTGCTGCTGTGACCAACACCAGGGAGAAAACAACTGATCTTCTTGTTCATCAATCTCTCACTGGGGAGGCCTCCTCTGGTCCATCCATCTCTGGTGAGGCCTCTTTCGGTCCCTCCCTTACTGGGGAAGCCTTCTCTGATTTGTCTCTCATTGCAAAGGCCTCCCCCGATCCATCTCTCAATGGAGAGGCCTCTTTCAGTCCCTCCCTCACTGGGGAGGTCTTTTCTGATCCTCCCTTACTGGGCATCCTGGCCATTCCTTACTGAGTAGGATGTTAAAACACTGAGCTTTTACAATGCTGCCATTTATAAACTTATGTCTGTAAATTCTGTTGAAGGGTTACCTCTCCACTAAATGTTGACAGTTGCTCTTGTACTGTTTAAACTTTCTGTCTCAGACTGATCTTGAGCTTCGACTGATCTCTAAGCTGCTAAGCAAGGCTAAAATGTGGCAGACTCACATAAGCACCATTGACTCATGCGCAATACTCACCCTCCCAGGCTGTGAGAGCTGGTGCACTCCTTTCACTTGGTGCTCAACTTCCAACAGCTTCTGTAGATTCTCCTAAGTACAAATTAAACATTACAGAGACATGGCAGGTTGCTCTGAGGGACAGCATAGTCAATTAATAACAAGAGCCTAGAGACTAACGAAGCGAAGAGTGCCTCATGGCCTCATTATCATTGGGATTGGTGGAAGTGATGAGCTGGACCTGACCCTTAACACAGAGCTCTCTTGGCAAGGGTTTGTGTCTCTGTATGTGCACCCGTCTGTCAGTGTGTCTGTCCGCGTGTCCATGTGTCTGTCCCCTTGTTTGCATGCAAATCCACATTTGAGAGACAGCACATTGTTTGGCCCTTTTACCATCACTGGTCAGTGGATTGAGTACAGAAGTTGAAATGTCATGTTGCAGTTGTATAAGACATTGGTGAGGCCAATTTTAGAATGCTGAGTTCAATTCTGTTCACCCTGCTATAGGAAGGATGTTATCAAATTTGAGAGTGTGCAGAGGGTTTGAGCAATAGGGAGAGGCTGGATCGGCTAGGGCCTTTTCCCTAGAGTGTCGGAGATTGAGGTGTGACCTTATAGAGGTTTATAAAATCAACAGGGGCACAGAGAAGTTGAATAGTCAGGATTCTTTTCCCCTGAGGGTTGGGAAGTCCAAACCTAGAGGGCATAGGTTTAAGGTGAGTGGGGAAATATTTGGAAGGGACCTGAGAGCCAACATTTTCACAAAGAGGGTGGAACAGGTATGGAAGTGGTAGGGGTGGGTGCAATTATGGGCGGCATGGTGGCTTAGTGGTTAGCACTGCTGCCTCACAGCAACCAGGGACCTGGGACTCGGGTTCAATTTCAGCCTCGGGCGACTGACTGTGGAGTTTGCACATTCTCTCTGTGTCTGTGTGGGTTTCCTCTGGGTGCTCCAGTTTCCTCCCACAGTCCAAAGATGTGCAGGTTAGGTGAATTGGCCATGCAAAACTGCCCATAGTGTTCAGGGATCTGTAGGTTAGGTGCATTAGTCAGGGGTAAATGTAGAGTCATAGGGAAATGTGTGGGGGTGGGTTACTCCTTGGAGGGTCAGTGTGGACTTGTTGGGCCGAAGGGCCTGTTTTACATTGTAGGGACTCAATGATTGATTCTATGGATTCTATAAAAGGTTGAAAGGGATATGGGCAAAACACAGGCAAATGGGACTAGTTTCGTTTGGGAGACTTGGTCAACATGGACAAGTTGGACCAAGCATTCTGTTTCCATGCTGCATAACTCTGGCTGCACACTCATGCAGTTACATAAGCACAGGTGCATGTCTATGTCTGTATATGTGCACGTCTGCAGGCTTTTGTAATGGAATATGTGTGGCCTCTGAAAACACCTGAGAAGCAGCTCTGGGAACTGTTAAACGAAAAAGGCTCAGAAAACAGTGTTCTGGGAAGTGGCTGTCGGATGAAGTACTTCAAGAATAGAGGCAACAGACTGAGGAGTATCAGAAACCAACTTTGCAGCTTTGGTTACCCAATTACCACTGGTTTGCCTCAGTTGGTTCCATGCTGACAGTAATAACAGGAACTAGTCCCCACTCTGCAGGTAGTCATCAACCTGAGCAACAGCAGCCATGCACAGGAAGAGCACAGCGTTCCCACCGACCCTGAAACTGAACAATGAGGACTCTGACATTGATCTGAGGAATCATGGCCCCAACACTGATACCAATTATCCCGTGGCATAAGCCAGCACTGACGACAACACCTTTCCCCAGTAACACTGACAATAACCCCTGGTGAATCCAACACAAACCCTCAGCTCAGATGTAGTTCGTAGGACTAAAGGTATCAAAGGTTATGGGGAGAAAGAGGAAAAAGGGGACTGAGGTGCAGGAACAATTGGCATCTATTAAAGGGTGGATGAGTCTTCAAGGGTTGAATAGCCTTGTCAGTCACCCTCCTGTTACTAACAATCTTATGTTCCCAAACAGCCTGACCCCTTTGACCCAATGAAAAATCCCAAAGAAGCAGTGATCCAAATCACAGCCTCAGTGATGGCAGCAACCCTGGTGGCATTGACTCAGAGGCAAGACCCAACATTTAGAAGTGCACTTTTCACATTCAAGCAAAGGCAGATGGAAGAAGGCCAGATTGACTTACCGCTTGGGCAACACATGTTCTCAGCTGCTCACACACTGTCCTCACGACACACACAGCAGCTGCAGAAGAAGAAAGCAGCTTTTAATAACGAATCACAGACAGGCTGCACACCATACCAAGACTTGCACCAAAGACAGACACCAGTCTCCATCCAACACTACACCAAAAGGCAAACACCACTCCTCATCCAACACGATACCAGAGACAAGCTCCACTCCCAAATCCAACACTACACCAGACGCAAGCTCCACTCCTCATCCAACACTACACCAGAGGCAAGCTCCACTTCCCATCCAACACTACACCAGAGGCAAGCTCCACTTCCCATCCAACACTATACCAGAGGCAAGCTCCACTCCCCATCCAACACTACACCAGAGGCAAGCTCCACTCCCCATCCAACACGATACCAGAGGCAAGCTCCACTCCCAAAACCAACACTACACCAGAGGCAAGCTCCATTCCCAAATCCAACACTATACCAGAGGCAAGCTCCACTTCCCATCCAACACTATACCAGAGGCAAGCTCCACTCCCCAACCAACACTATACCAGAGGTAAGCTCCACTCCCCATCCAACACTATACCACAGGCAAGCTCCACTCCCCATCCAACACTACACCAGAGGCAAGCTCCACTCCTCATCCAACACTACACCAGAGGCAAGCTCCACTCCCCATCCAACACGATACCAGAGGCAAGCTCCACTCCCAAAACCAACACTACACCAGAGGCAAGCTCCATTCCCAAATCCAACACTATACCAGAGGCAAGCTCCACTTCCCATCCAACACTATACCAGAGGCAAGATCCACTCCCCAACCAACACTATACCAGAGGTAAGCTCCACTCCCCATCCAACACTATACCACAGGCAAGCTCCACTCCCCATCCAACACTATACCAGAGGCACGCTCCACTCCCCATCCAACACGATACCAGAGGCAAGCTCCACTCCCTAATCCAACACTACACCAGAGGCAAGCTCCACTCACAAATGCAACACTACACCAGAGACAACTCCACTCCCAAATCCAACACTACACCAGAGGCAAGCTCCACTCCCAAATCCAACACTACACCAGAGGCAAGCTCCCCTCCCAAATCCAACACTACACCAGAGGCAAGCTCCCCTCCCAAATCCAACACTACACCAGAGGCAAGCTCCCCTCCCAAATCCAACACTACACCAGAGGCAAGCTCCCCTCCCAAATCCAACACTACACCAGAGGCAAGCTCCCCTCCCAAATCCAACACTACACCACAGGCAAGCTCCCCTCCCAAATCCAACACTACACCAAGAGACAAGCTCCACTCCCAAATCCAACACTACACCAGAGGCAAGCTCCACTCCCAAATCCAACACTACACCAGAGGCAAGCTCCACTCCCAAATACAACACTACACCAGAGGCAAGCTCCCCTCCCAAATCCAACACTACACCACAGGCAAGCTCCACTCCCTAATCCAACACTACACCAGAGACAAGCTCCACTCTCAAATCCAACACTACACCAGAGACAAGCTCCACTCCCAAATCCAACACTACACCACAGGCAAGCTCCACTCACAAATCCAACACTACACCAGAGACAACTCCACTCTCAAATCCAACACTACACCAGAGACAACTCCACTCCCACATCCAACACTACACCAAAGGCAAGCTCCCCTCCCAAATTCAACACTATCCCAGAGGCAAGCTCCCCTCACAAATCGGATAGGAGAAAGTGAGGACTGCAGATGCTGGAGATCAGAGCTTAAAAATGTGTTGCTGGAAAAGCGCAGCAGGTCAGGCAGCATCAAAGGAGCAGGAGAATCGACGTTTTGGGCATAAGCTGAAGAAGGGCTTATGCCCGAAACGTCAATTCTCCTGCTCCTTTGATGCTTTCTGTCCTGCTGCGCGTTTCCAGAAACACATTTTTAAGCTCCATTCCCAAATCCAACACTACACCAAGAGACAAGCTCCACTCCCAAATCCAACACTACACCAGCGGCAACTCCACTCCCAAATCCAACACTACCCCAGAGACAAGCTCCAATCCCATCGTCACTGCTCTAATCCAAGGCAGGTATGAATACAAAGCTATATCTGCAGAGTCCAAATGAAAGCAGAATGTCAGAAATTGATGCCCTGCTTCTCTCGTAGATCCCCTTGATGACTGCAAGTTATTATTGAAATCTACGGCCATTGAGCTTTCAGGAACAATCAGAATCCACACCTCTCAAGTAAACCATTCCTCTCAGCACCAGCATCACTTTAACCAATCACCTTGGGGTTTGCACAATATAAACTTCAAACAATGCAGCGCAGGCCCTTTGGCCTCCCATGTCAGTGTCATCTAAACTAATCCCTTTTTGCCTGCATATGATCTCTATTCCCTTCTTGTTCATGTGTCTATAGATTGTATTTTGTCGTTCTGTAGTTACCTTGAGTATCTTCATATTCAGAATTGTCGGGATGTAAATTATTCAAGTAATCTGAAAAGAGAAACAACTGATTGCTGATACATTCAAAGATCATTGTGTTCCACCATGAAGCAGTGCAGAAAGAGATCATTCTGTACTTCTCCAACTGAAAACTGAGACACTCTCTGAGGAACATCAGCGCAATGACAAACCTTAAACTACAATCAGCAAGTCAGTCAATCTCCCTCTGAAACACCAAATCAAACTGCTAGCACATCTAGAAGATGGAGATAATTACAGAATAAAGTTCCTTCACACTGTCCTCATCAAACAATACCAGAACAGGGTACAGCACCAGTTCAGTTACGTAGTAAAACTTCTGCTTTCCCACAAAATCCTACTGTGCAGTAAGATGCCCTTCAGTGTATCATGCTTGCATCATCTCTTAACAAAATGACCATTTTACTCACCTGTTTTTTTTCCCTGATACCTGTGCTTATTCTGTTGATGCAAATATTCATTCAATGCCTCAACTAAACCTGCGTCCACATTTGCAGGCAGTGCATTCCATACTCTATTTACTTTGTGATAAAGTTCCACCTGACTTCATTTGTAAATCATTTTAAGTCTATGCTCTCTCATTCTTGTTCCTTTTACAATCGGCAATGGTTACTCCACATGCCTGCTCATAAATTTGAAAACCTCTATCAGATCTCGTACCCTCCTCCCCAAGGGGATTACTCCCGACTTTCATCCTTACTCACTCATGGTCACTGGCTGGGTCAGTATTGATTGCCGATCCCCAGTTTCCTTTGAGAAGATAGTGGTGAGCTGCCCTCTTGAATCATTGCAGTCCACATGCTGCACGTAGACCCACAATGCCCTGAGGGAGGGAATTTCAAGATTTTGACTGTGACAGGATGGTGAGTGGCTTGGAGGGGAACTTGCAGATGGTGGGATTCCCTTGCCCTTGTCCTGGATGGAAGTGATCACAGTTTGGAAAGTGCGGTCTAAGGACCTTTGGTGAATTTCTGCAGTCCATCTTACAAATGGTACACACTGCTGCTCCTGAATGTTGGTGGTGAACGGTGTGTTTACTTGTGGATGTGATGCCAGTGAAATGGGGTGCTTTGTCCTGGATGATGTTAAGCTTCTAGAGTGTTGTTGGAGCTGCACTCATCCAGGCAACTAGGGAGTATTCCATCATACTGCTGACTTCTGCTTTACAGATGGTGGATAGACTTTGGGGAATCGGGATGAGTTACCCGCCGCAGGCCTCCTAGCCTCATCTTGACTGATCCTCATAACTGAAGTCTCTCATCTCTGGAACCATTTTTATACATCACTCCTGCACTCAGGAATCTGGAACCCATTGCCTGGGAGGGTGATACAGGCAGAAACCATCATGAAACCTTCATTTAAGAAGTATTTAGATGCACACTCACAATGTCAAGGCACACAAGGTGATGGGCGACAGAAGGTGGATTCTGGGAGAGTTTTACATTCCTACCAGCTTATAAAAACCTGTAAAAGGGAGGCAAGCTTGAGTGGGAGCAGCCATTTTATAGAGGGGTTGTGAGGTCCAAGAGCAGGCTTTAGTGAGTCTCTGGCTTTGCTGAGGAGGGCAAGCTGCATTAAGATAAGGTCTTCCTGTTTCTTTTGATCTCATACATATTCAAGAGTTTGTAATGGCAGTTAGTTGAGTAGCATGCTCCCCCTATGTGATGTGGGAGATCAAAAAGACAACAAATGACTCTAACAACTACGTGTATCCACTTGCAGCTCTTCTGGAGCAGCAGTCTGGTGAGCATAGTGGAGGCAGAACATTTTATCAGGGACGTGGAAATACCAATGGTTCAGCCAGATAGACAGGTGACTGCCAGGAGGGGCAGGCAGGAATTCCCTGTAGTCATTCTCCTCTCAAATAAGTATAACACTTTGGAAGTTGCTGGGGCAAGGGTTGAAGGAATGGCCCCTCAGGGGATACCAACAGCAGCAACAACATCACTGGCACCATGACTGGCTCAGGAAGGGTCAAAGTGTAGGTAAGCAACAGTGATAGGGGTTATATAATCAGGGGTACAGACAGACATTTCTATGGCTGCGAGCGAGAATCCAGGGTGGTGAGTTGCCTCCCTGGTGCCAGGGTCCATAAGACCCTAAGACATAGGAGCAGAAATTAGGCAAATCAGTCTAATTCAAACTTATGAATGCTCCACTACTCAGTCATGGCTGATAAGTTTTTCAACCCCATTTTCCCGCTTTCTCCTTGTAACCTTTGATCCCCTTGGCAATCAAGAACTTATCTATCTCTGTTTTAAATATACTCAATGACAGATGTCAAAGATGCCTCTGAGAGGGCACAGGACACTCTGAAATGAGAGGGTTAGCAGCCATATAGCTATATCTGCCCATATAGCTTCACTTGAGGTGCCTTCTAAGCTGTCATCCTTTCTTACTGCTGTTACAGATTCCCTGATCAAAATTGCAACACGCTTCCTTTTTTTATATCCTTCCCTGAAGACCCTGTATCCTGGAATATTGAGCTGCCAATCCTGCCCCTCCCTGAACTTACCAGAGGAAAGCCATAGCAGTCAGTTCTCTGGCACTGAGCCTGACACTGTGGCAAAGAAGGGAAGGGGGCAGAATAGAAAAGTACTCGTGGTAGGGGACTCGACAGTTAGGGGAATCGACAGGAGATTTTGTGGTCAGGATCGGGATTCCCGGAAGGTATGTTGCCTCCCTGGTGCCAGGGTCCAGGACGTCTCCGATCGGGTGCATAAGGTACTAAAAGGGGAGGGCGAACAGCCAGAAATCTTGTTACATATTGGCATTAATGATATAGCCAGGAAAAGGATCGAAGATATAAAAAGTGATTTCAGGGAGTTAGGATGGAAGCTGCAAAGCAGGACGAACAAAGTAGTGTTCTCTAGTTTACTACCGGTGCCACGAGATAGCGAGGCGAGGAACAGGGAGCGGGCGCAGCTTAATACATGGCTGCATAGCTGGTGGAGGAGGGAGGGCTTCAGATATGTAGATAATTGGGATGCCTTCTGGGGAAGGTTGGACCTGTACAAGAAGGACGGGTTGCATCTGAACTGGAAGGGGATCAATGTCCTGGGTGGAAGGTTTGCTCGAGTAGTTCGAGAGGGTTTAAACTAGTATGGCAGTGGGGTGGGAACCTGAGCTGTATACCGGAGGTGAGAGTTGATGCAGATGAGGCAATAGCAAGAGGTAGACCAGCTAGTGGGAAGAATTTTCCTGGCAAGGAACCAAGGTATCAGTTAAAGTGTGTTTGCTTTAACGCAAGGAGTATCAGGAATAAAAGTGACAAACTTAGAGCATGGATCAGTACCTGGTGCTATGATGTTGTGGCCATTACAGAGACATGGGTTTCTCAGGGGCAGGAATGGTTGCTGGATGTTCCAGGGTTCAGAGCATTTAAAAAGAATAGGGAGGGGGGAAAAAGAGGAGGGGGTGTAGCACTACTAATCAGAGAGGGTATCACAACTACAGAAGCTTCCATTGTCGAGGAAGATCTGCCTACCGAGTCAGTATGGGTGGAAATTAGGATCAGCAAGGGAGCAGTCACCTCTTTAGGGGTTTACTACAGGCCCCCCAATAGCAGCAGGGAGATGGAAGAAAGCATAGGTCGGCAGATTTTGGAAAAGTGTGGACGGAGTAGGGTTGTTGTAATGGGTGACTTTAACTTTTCCAATATTGATTGGAACCTCCTTCGAGCAGAAGATTTGAATGGAGCTGTTTTTGTAAGGTGTGTTCAGGAGGGTTTCCTAACTCAGTACGTTGACAGGCCGACGAGGGGAGAGGCCATTCTAGACTTGGTGCTCGGAAATGAGCCAGGGCAGGTATCAGATCTTGTGGTGGGAGAGCATTTTTGTGATAGTGATCACAACTGCCTCACATTCTACAAAGCTATGGAGAAGGAGAGGATTAGGCAAAATGGGAGGATATTTAATTGGGGAAGAGGAAACTATGATGCAATTAGACATGAGTTAGGAAGCATGGATTGGGAGCAATTGTTCCATGGTAAAGGCACTATAGACATGTGGAGACTGTTTAAGGAACAGTTGTTGCGAGTCATGAATAAATATGTCCCTCTGAGACAGGCAAGAAGGGGTAAGATAAAGGAACCTTGGATGACGAGAGCAGTGGAGCTTCTCGTCAAAAGGAAAAAGGTAGCTTACATAAGGTGGAGGAAGCTAGGGTCAAGCTCAGCTCTACAGGATTACAGGTAGGCAAGGAAGGGGCTTAAAAATGGTCTGATGAGAGCCAGGAGGGGGCACGAGAAAGGCTTGGCAGAACGGATTAGGGAGAACACAAAGGCATTTTACACTTATGTGAGGAATAAGAGAATGGTCAAAGAAAGAGTAGGGCCGATCAGGGATAGCATAGGGAATTTGTGTGGAGTCTGAGGAGGTAGGGGAAGCCCTAAATGAGTTTTTTGCTTCTGTCTTTAGGAAAGAAACGAACTTTGTAGTGAATGAAACTTTGAAGAGCAGGTGTGCATGCTGAAATAGATAGAGATAGAGGAAGCTGATGTGCTGAAAATTTTGTCAAACATTAAGATTGACAAGTCGCCAGGCCCGGACCAGATTTGTCCTCGGCTGCTTTGGGAAATGAGAAATGCAATTGCTTCGCCACTTGCGAAGATCTTTTCATCCTTGTTCTCCACTGGAGTTGTACCTGAGGACAGGAGAGAGGCAAATGTAATTCCTCTCTTCAAGAAAGGAAATAGGGAAATCCTCGGCAATTACAGACCAGTAAGTCTCACGTCTGTTGTCTGCAAGGTGTTAGAAAGGATTCTGAGGGATAGGATTTATGACCATCTGGAAGAGCATGGCTTGATTAAATGCAGTCAACACGGCTTTGTGAGGGGCAGGTTATGCCTCACAAACCTTATCGAGTTCTTTGAGGATGTGACTAGAAAAGTTGATGAGGGTCGAGCTGTGGATGTGGTGGATATGGACTTCAGCAAGGCATTTGATAAGGTTCCCCATGGAAGGCTCATTCAGAAGGTCAGGAGGAATGGGATTCAGGGGAACATAGCTGTCTGGATACAGAATTGGCTGGCCAACAGAAGACAGCGAGTGGTAGTAGAAGGAAAATATTCTGCCTGGAAGTCTGTGGTGAGTGGTGTTCCACAGGGCTCTGTCCTTGGGCCGCTATTGTTTGTAATTTTTATTAATGACTTGGATGAGGGGATTGAAGGATGGGTCAGCAAGTTTGCAGATGACACAAAGGTTGGAGGTGTCGTTGACAGTATAGAGGGCTGTTGGAGGCTGCAGCGGGACATTTACAGGATGCAGAGATGGGCTGAGAGGTGGCAGATGGAGTTCAACCTGGATAAATGCGAGGTGATGCATTTTGGAAGGTACAGGATTAAGGATAGGATTCTTGGCAGTGTGGAGGAACAGAGGGATCTTGGGGTGCAGGTACATAGATCCCTTAAAATGGCCACTGAAGTGGACAGGGTTGTTAAGAAAGCAGATGGTGTTTTGGCTTTCATTAACAAGAGTATTGAGTTTAAGAGTCGTGAGATCTTGTTGCAGCTCTATAAAACTTTGATTAGACCGCACTTGGAATATTGCGTCCAGTTCTGGTTGCCCTATTATAAGAAAGATGTGGATGCTTTGGAGAGGGTTCAGAGGAGGTTTACCAAGATGCTGCCTGGACTGGAGGGCTTATCTTATGAGGAGAGGTTGACTGAGCTCGGACTTTTTTCATTGGAGAAAAGGAGGAGGAGAGGGGACCTAATTGAGGTGTACAAGATAATGGGAGGCATAGATAGAGTCGATAGCCAGAGACTATTTCCCAGGACAGAAATGACTAACACGAGGGGTCATAGTTTTAAGCTGGTTGCAGGAAAGTATAGAGGGGATGTCAGAGGCGGGTCCTTTACACAGAGAGTTGTGAGAGCATGGTATGCGTTGCCAGCAGCAGATGTGGAAGCAAGGTCATTGGGGACATTTAAGAGACTGCTGGACATGCATACGGTCACCGAAATGTGAGGGTGCATACATGAGGATCAGTGGTCAGCACAACATCGTGGGCTGAAGGGCCTGTTCTGTGCTGTACTGTTCTATGTTCAATGTCTCAATAACATCATTCCTCCATGCTTTTATTTGTGCCCTCAACCCACCTGTCCCTCACTTGTCCGAATCCTAGCATTAAAATTGCTAAACTCCCTTGTGCCATTTTGACTTACTTGCTGTGTCTCCTAATGTTGACCATTCATCTTTTCCTGTTGAACACTCTTTCTAGCCCTCTGCCAAGTTAGTGTAAATCCTCCCCAACAGCTCGAGTAAACCTGCCCACAAGGATGCTGGTCCCTCCTAATTCTGGTAGGACCTTTTCACTTTGTACAGCCTTCAAATAAGGTCCCAATGTTCCAGAAATCTAAAGCTCTCCCTCCTGTACCATTTCTTGGGCCATACATTCATCCCAAGTAACTTCCTTTACCAATACGCACTCGCATCTGATCGCGGGCATAATCCAAAGATTACTACTTTTTGGATCCTCTTCTTTAATCTACTTCTGAGCTCCCTAAATTCTGCTTTCAGAACCTCATTCCTTTAGTCTATATGACATAAATATGATCATGGCTGATTGAGCGCTATTACCTAAACTAACTCTTTTAACGTCACTGGCACTTAGCAATGTATCAATCTCTTCTTTAAATAAACTCAAACACTGACCTTCCTCAGCCGTCTTAGGGAGAGAATTCCATGGATTCGCCAACCTTAGAGTCTTAGGAATGCTTCTCATTTCAATGCTAAATGACAATGCTATTGTCAAATTGTGTCTCCTCAAACAAATCTGACCTGCATCTACCCTGCCCAAGTAATTGCTACCACTTCAGTGAGATCATCTCTCATTCTTCAAAACTGTATCAATTCTAGGCCCTGTTTGACCAATATCCCTTCATCAAGACTTCACTACTCTTGTACTCAAATCTTCTTCTGATAAAAACCAACATTCTATAAGCTTCCTAATAGCTTGCTGAAAGTGCACGTTAACCTTCATTGACTTATCTATAGGGACACCTTGCATATTACTTACCTCACTTTTGCACACTTATATTTCCCAACGTCTCACGATTTAAGAAATATTCCACGCATCTGTTTCTCCTCCCAAAGTGGAAAACCAGATTATATTCCATCTGCCACATCCTTGTCCATTCATAAAGCTTGTCCAAACACTCTCAAAGCTGCTAAACAATTTCCTCACAACACACATTCTTGCTTAGCTTTATCACCTGCAAGTTTGTAAATATTACGTTTGGTCCCCACATTTAAATCAATGATATATATTGTGTACAGAGTGAGTCATAGAGCCTCAGAGGTCTACAGCAAACAAAATGGACATTCAGCCCATCACGTCCACGTTGGTCAAAAATAACCACCTATTCTGAACATTCTAACCCCATTTTCCAGCACTGAACTTGGTATGCCTTGGCATCATAAGTGAACATCTAAATATCTCTTCAATCTTACGAGGACTTCTATCTCTAACACCCTTACAGCCTGTGAGTTCACACCACAGTCTGGGCGAAAAACTTTTTTCTCACATCCCCTCCAAATTTCCTGAATCTTTCATTCAATATGTGCCACTGATTCCACCTTCAAAGGGAAAAGTTTCTTTTTATCTACCCTGTCTGTGCCCCTTATAATTTTATACTTCTCAATCATGTCCCTCTCAATCTCCTTTGCTCTAAGGAAAACAACCTCAGACTGTCCAAACTCTCTTCATAATTGAAACTCTCCAGCCCAGGCAACATCCTGGTAAATCTCTCTGCATCCGCCAGGGCTATCACATGCCACCTGTAATGTAGATTCCAGAACTGCACACAATACTCTAGCCTGACTACCATTTTATACAGTTCCAGCATAACCTCCCTGTTCTTGAAGTCTATGCTTCGACTAGTAAAGTATTTCTCTGCCTTCTTAATCACTTTATCCACTTTTACATTCAAGGACCGGTGTCCAAGCACACCTAGATCCCTCTGATCCTCAGTGTTTCCCAGAATCCTACTGTTAATCATGCATTCCCTCAAGCTCACTCTACATTGTCCACATCAAACACTCTCAGGGTAGAGAAGAAATTGAGGACGGTAGATGCTGGAGATCAGAGTTGAGAAAGTGGTGCTGGAAAAGCACAGAATGTCAGGCAGCATCCGAGGAGCAGGAGAAACGACATTTCGGGCATAGGCCTTTCATCAGGAATGATTCCTGATAAAGGGCTTATGCCCGAAACGTTGATTGTCGTGCTCCTCAGATGCTGCCTGACATGCTGTGCTTTTCCAGCACCACTTTCTCAACTCCCAGGGTATGTACAATGCTGGCTGCACAAAGTAAAAGACAGTCTACATTTTCCACTTTCAAACATTCCCAGGACAGAAATAACATGGAGGTTAGATACAGAACAGGTAGAAAATAGGGTTGGATACAGAGTAAACTTATCATTTAAGTACTGTGCAGACATGGTAGCATAGTGGGTACAACTCAAGGTATTACTTGAAGGAATTCAGACAAGTACTCAGGTATTAGTGCTCAGTTATCTTTAGTATTTTATTTATTGTTGTTTGCCGTTAGGCATTTTTTGCAGTGTTTGATTGTTAGCTTAATAGTTAACTGGAACCAAAGATTAATAAGCATTGTTAAATAAAGCAGCTAACACTCCGACAGTCTCAGTTCCATATTTTACACTTTTAACTTCAGGTGTTTCCTGGAAAACCACACCCCTCATGAGGTACCAATTGTAGATTTGTTCCAGCATTCCAAAACTTGAGGAATATCCATTGTTGCTACTGGAAGTAGTCACCTTGCAGCATGAGAGAGCAGGGGGTGGGAGTTGGGGCGGGATTGGAGGAACACGGGCAGTGTTCCTTTGAGCAGGCAGTGCAGCAATTGTGGCACTCATATCAGGTTCCAATGTTGAAGGGTAGACAGTGATGGAGATGTGTCAACCACACTGCAGGGGACTGGGCTGCACAGGAAGGCATAGGGAAGTGTGGACATGAGTACAAGAGATTCGATAATCAGTGACAGAGAGAGCCATCCCTGCAAGCGTAATACCAGTCCTGAATTGCTGAGCAGTTGACTGGATTGCTCCGGGTAGAGCTCAAGGACTCAATAGTGCTGTAAATCACTTGGATTTGAAAATAATAAGGAAATATTGGACCGAGAGAATGTTAGTCCCTCCATAATCTACAGAGATTTCATGCAACGCTATTGGAGAATGACATTCAGGACAATTATTTTTGCAGTGAATGAAGACCTTCTTTTTGCCTGAGATCAAAATAATTTATGAAGTTGCGGATCACTTACTCACGAATGGCATTTGTAAGAGTCACATGAGCGAGAACAGAAGTCAACAGTCAAACGTCGCCTGTAACAGTTGCCTTGACATGACTGAATTCTGCTCAAGCACACGATGATTTTGTGGCTTTCAGCTCCCTTCATTTCGTGGTTCAGAACAGGATGTTCCAGTCCCATTGCAAAGTGAAGCAGAAAGGAGGCACGATTCTGTTCAACAGTGTACTCACCTGTCAGATAAAGGTGATACTGAGGGACTCGCAGTAGCAGCATGAAAAGACATTGCTTTACAGTCAGCCTGTTAGAATCAGGATGGATCTAGAAACCATGACACAGGGGAAGAGAGACCAATTAAAATCACTCAAAAATATATCCAATAACTCATTTCATAGGATTGACACAGATGACAAAAATTATCAACGTGGGATTCCAAACAATCACTCTCAGAAGAAAAAGATAGACAAATGCAGATACACATAAAAAAAATCCAGACCCAGAGAAACATTGCAGGCTGTGAGTACTACAAACAACATCTCAGGAGTTGCACATAGTGGACATGTGTCAAGAGAAACCAGATATCTGTCGGAAAAGAACGAAATGAAAGAATGACTAGGGTAGGAATAGGTCCAGTCAAGGATAGTAGTGGGAAGTTGCGTGTGGAGGCTGAAGAGATTGGGGAGACACTGAATGAATACTTTTCGTCAGTATTCACTCAGGCACAGGACATTGTCGCTGATGTGAATACTGAGTCACAATTAATTAGAATGGACGGCTTTGAGGTATGTAGGGAAGAGGTGTTGGAAATTCTGGAAAGGGTGAAAATAGGTAAGTCCCCTGGGCCTGATGGCATTTCTCCTAGGATTCTCTGGGAAGCAAGGGCGGAGATTGCAGAGCCATTGGCCTTGATTTTTATGTCCTTGTTGTCTACAGGAATAGTGCCAGAAGACTGGAAGATAGCAAATTGTTCAAGAAGGAGAGTAGGGATAACCCTAGTAACTATAGGCCGGTGAGTCTCACTTCTGTTGTGGGCAAAGTCTTAGAGAGAATTGTAAGGGATAGGATTTGTGAACATCTGGATAGGAATAATGTGATCAAGGATAGTCAGCATGGTTTTGTGAACCTTATTGAATTCTTTGAGAAGGTGACTAAGGAGGTGGACGAGGGTAAAGCGGTAGATGTGGTGTATATGGATTTTAGTAAAGCGTTTGATAATGTTCCCCATGGTAGGCTACTGCAAAAAATATGGAGGTATGGCATTGAGGGTGAGTTGGAGGTTTGGATTAGGAATTGGCTGGCTGGAAGAAGGCAGAGGGTAGTAGTTGATGGTAAAGGTTCATCTTGGAGTGCAGTTACTAGCGGTGTTCCGCAAGGATCTGTTTTGGGACCATTGCTGTTTGTCATTTTTATAAATGACCTGGAGGAGGGGTTAGAAGGTTGGGTGAGCAAGTTTGCGGATGATACGAAAGTCGGTGGAGTTGTTGACAGTGAGGAAGGATGTGTCAGGTTACAGCAGGATATAGATAAGCTGCAGAGCTGGGCAGAAAAGTGGCAAATGGAGTTCAATGTAGGTAAATGTGAGGTGATTCACTTTGGTATGAGTAACAAAAAGATGGGGTACTGGGCTAATGGTCAGATACTTGGTAGTGTGGATGAGCAGAGGGATCTTGGTGTCCATGTACACAGATCTCTGAAAGTTGCCACCCAGGTAAATAGTGCGGTGAAGGCGGCATATGGCGTACTGGCTTTTATTGGTAGAGGAATTGAGTTCCGGAGTCCTGAGGTCATGTTGCAGTTGTATAAGACTCTGGTGCATCTGGAATATTGTGTGCAGTTTTGGTCGCCATACTATAGGAAGGATGTGAAGGCACTGCAACGGGTGCAGAGGAGGTTTACCAAGATGTTGCCTGGTATGGTAGGAAGATCGTATGAGGAAAGGCTGAGGCACTTGGGGCTGTTTTCATTGGAGAAAAGAAGGTTTAGGGGTGACTTGATAGAGGTGTACAAGATGATTAGTGGTTTAGATAGGGTTGACCATGAGAACCTTTTTCCACGTATGGAATCAGCTATTACGAGGGGGCATAGCTTTAAATTAAGGGGTGGTAGGTATAGGACAGATGTTAGGGGTAGATTCTTTACTCAGCGAGTCGTGAGTTCATGGAATGCCCTGCCAGTAGCAGTGGTGGACTCTCCCTCTTTATGGGCATTTAAATGGGCATTGGATAGGCATATGGAGGATAATGGGCTAGTGTAGGTTAGGTGGGCTTGGATCGGCGCAACCAACGGCCAAAGGGCCTGTATGTTTCTATGTTCTATGAAAGCAACAGCCACACTTAAATATGGCAATGCCAGAAATGGGTTAATTGAAGGAAGAGGAATCCAGGTGACCTGAAACAAATCCGAACTGAGGGAGAGTAACTGGAGTCAGATCGTGAGGCCCTACAAGGGCAGTTGACTAGCAATAACTCTGTTCTAGTATTTATCCACAGAAAATAACATGGACCTAGGCCAGAATGCAGATCACTCCTTTTTCCATTTGTGAATCAGCCAGACAAACACAGACCCACAGAAACTGCAACACAAACACAGACCCACAGAAACTGCAACACCATCACAGATCTATAGAAACTGCAACTCGAACGCAGACCCACAGAAACTGCAACACGAACGCAGACCCACAGAAACTGCAACAAGAGCACAGACCCACAGAAACTGCAACACGAACACAGACCCGCAGAAACTGCAACACGAACACAGACCCACAGAAACTGCAACATGAACACTGACCTGCAGAAACTGCAACATGAGCACATACGTACAGAAACTGCAACACTAACACAGACCCACAGAAACTGCAACACGAACACAGACCCACAGAAACTGCAACATGAACACTGACCTGCAGAAACTGCAACATGAGCACATACGTACAGAAACTGCAACACTAACACAGACCCACAGAAACTGCAACACGAACACAGACCCACAGAAACTGCAACACGAACACAGATCCACAGAAACTGCAACACGAACACAGATCCACAGAAACTGCAACACGAACACAGACCCACAGAAACTGCAACACGAACACAGATCCACAGAAACTGCAACATGAACACAGACCCACAGAAACTGCAACACAAACACAAACCTCTAGAAACTGCAACACAAACGCAAACCCACAGAAACTGCAACACAAACACAGATCTATAGTAACTGCAACTCGAACGCTGACCTACAGAAACTGCAACACGAACACAGACCCACAGAAACTGCCACACTAACACTGACCCACAGAAACTGCAACATGAACACAGACCCACAGAATCTGCAACACGAACACAGACCCACAGAAACTGCAACACGAACACAGATCCACAGAAACTGCAACACGAACACAGATCCACAGACACTGCAACACGAACACAGACCCACAGAAACTGCAACACGAACACAGATCCACAGAAACTGCAACATGAACACAGACCCACAGAAACTGCAACACGAACACAGATCCACAGAAACTGCAACATGAACACTGACCCACAGAAACTGCAACATGAACACTGACCTGCAGAAACTGCAACAAGGGCACAGACCCACAGAAACTGCAACACGAACACTGAGCCACAGAAACTGCAACACGAACACAGATCCACAGAAACTGCAACACGAACACTGACCCACAGAAACTGCGACACGAACACTGACCCACAGAAACTGCAACACGAACACTGACCTGCAGAAACTGCAACACGAACACTGACCTGCAGAAACTGCAACACTAACTCAAATGGAGCTGAGGTTGAACAGGATAAGAGCGTCAAGTTCCAAGGAGTGACAAAAACCAGAAACCTGTCCTGGACTTCTCATGTAGATGCTGTGGTCAGGAAGGCACCTCTTTTTCCTCAGGTGGCTGAAGAAATTTGGCATGTCCCTATGGACTGTCATCAACGTTTACAGGTAAACCATAGAAAGCATACTGAGTGCATAACGGCCTGGTACAGTGAATGCTTTGTCCAGGACCACATAAAACTTCAGAGGGTTGTGACAACAGCACATACCATCACAGAAGCCAACCTTCCATCCATCGACTCCACTTACATTTCTTATGCCACAGAAAGGCTGCCAACGTCATCAAAGACCCCTCTCATGCTGGTAATGCTCTTTTAGAACTTCTTCCAACGGGCAGAAGATACAGAAGCTTGGACACACACACACCATCAGGTTCAAGAGCAGCTTCTTTCCTGCTGATGAATGGACTCTCTAACTTCAAATAGTGTTGACCTTGTTCATGTACTCCTTTGCACACCTTCTGAGCAGTGTAATTTATATGCCTCATTCTGGCTAAAAATCTTAACCAGTCTAAAATCCAGCAAATCTAACTAATTTGTCTATCTATTTGAAATCCCACAGGGGTCCCCAAATTATGTTAATATCCTAGATGAAGTCCCAAATTATGTCATGATCCCAGATCAAACCACCAGGTCAGTGTTAGTGTTGCAGTTTCTGTAGGTCTGTGTTCGTGTTGCAGTTTCTGCTTGGTATGTCCTTGCTTACTATGATCTGTCTGTACTGCTCACAAACAGAGCTTTTCACTATATTTGATTTGTTGTGGTCATGTGTACTCAAGTCAAAAAGCAGAGGCAGAAAACATAAAAGCAGATACACAGAAACAGTAATACCAAAACAGACCAATAGAAATACTGAAGCACAATACTGGTCCACTTTCAGTAACTCCATCACTAACCCACAAAAACAGAAATGCAAATTCAAATACGGAACCACAGAAATGCTAACTTAAACATAGATGCACAGAGACAGCAATATTAACACAGACACACAGAAACACAAATACAATTCCACACACAAACTGAAATATAATGCAAACCCTCAGCAAAACTGCATTGCGGTACAGACGCACAGAAACGGCAACACTACCATTAAGACAAAGAATACTGACTCAAATACAGACTCAGAATCAGCAACACAGTGACCCAGAAACACAACAAACCCACAAAAAACACTAATAAAAATATTGACCAACTGAAACATCAGCTCAAACAAAGATCCACAGAAGCAGTAACTCAAATGCTGACCCACAGAAACACCAACACAATGCTTACATACAGGAACACAAACACAAAAACTGACCCATAGAAACAGTAATACGAACGCAAATCCATATAAAACACTCACTAACACAAACCCAGAGTAACACACAAGCCTCATAGCACCATGGACCTGGATTCGATTCCACCCACAAGCAACTATCTGTGTGGAGTTTGCACATTCTCCCTCTGTTTGTACAGGTTTCTACTGGGTGTTCTGGTTTCTTCCCACATTGTGCAAGTTAGGTGGATTGCCCATTGTATCCAGCGATGTGTAAATTAAGTGCATTAGCCATGGAAATGCAGAGTTACAGGGATAGAGTAGGGGAATAGGTCTGGTTGGGATGCTGTTTGGAGGGTCGGTGTCGACTTATTGGGCGAAATGGCCTGTTTCCACACTGTAGGGATTCTAAAGTTTCAGTCTCACAGAAACAGCAAAACAAACAACCCCATGGAAATGCTCGCACCAACATAGACTCCTGGAACACCTAATACAAACACAGATGTGCAGAAACACTTACACAGACCCACTGAAACAATAACCCACAGAAATTCTAATACCAATACAGACCAAAAGAAAAACTGACACAAAAACCGACACACAGAAACGCAAAGACAAACACACAGAAAGAGCAATACAAATAGCATAACACAGGAGCATATTGTAGCATAATCATAATATGATTCAAGCAGTAATTAGAGCTCCATGTTCGTGCCTGGCGATATAGGTTCAAGTCCCACCATAGCATCTGGTGGAATTCAAATTCACTGAATAAATCTGGAATTGGAAACAGCCTATGTAATAGTCCCACGAAATATTCATCAATTGTTGATAAAAGAACCCCTCTGGTTCACTAATGACAGCAGATTTCCTTCCTCAAAGGACATCTGCTGTCCTTACCTGGTCTGGCCCTACACGTGACTCCAGACTCACTGCAATGTGACTGAATCTTAATTTTCCTCTAAAATGGATAAGCATGTCATTCAGTTCTGGGCTGAGTGTCCAGATTGGGTACCAAATGTTGGCCTTGCCCACATCCCATTATAGAAGAAGGGAAAATGAAACTCGCTAGTAGCTCTCAAACACAAATATAGGCAACTAAAAGACAAACCCAGAGAAACAATACAAACATAAAGAAACACAATTAACACAGACCCCACTGATCTGGAGAAACACCATGACCATCCCTACTTTTCTCTCAGACCCAGAATAGAATTTCCTTTGTGTTCACTTTCTACCTGACCAATTTCCACCAGCAAATCCAGCATGGTGCCACATCTTCCGCTCCCCATTTTCGTTCCCTCCACCACACCTTGGTCAAAATCTCTATCACCTCACAGGACCTCAACCCCCTTCCATGTCATCTTTTCATAAAGAACGAGTAATGTTTGTCCTTATTCCCTCTCTCCTCACTCAGAGCTCCAAAACCCACTTTCCAGGTGGATCAATGATTTATGTTGCTCCGTTCAATCTGGTTTACTATATTCACACCTCATAATGTGATTGCTTCCACATTTGAGAGACCAAACAGAGACTGAGTGACCCCTCATTGGATATCTGAATCTCTGCCCTTGGTCTGCTGCATTGCTCCAGTGCAAACTTAAGGAACAGCATCTCAACTTTCAATTAAACACGCTATAGTCGCTGGACTTTATGTTTTTTATGGAGATAACTGAATCTGGAAGGAACTTTATCTCGAATATGCTGAGAGGCAGAAAGTTGCAGAATGCAAAGAAAACTTGAGATAATTAACATTGACAACTTGACTCATCTAACAGTTTCAATATAGTCAAATGCACCAAGGTGCTGAGGTTAGTTAAACTGAAAGGAAAGCAAAGCATCAAAGCAGGAGAAGAACTATCCAGACTGACATGATGGACAGATTGAGAAGCAGAAAGCTCCCCTAGTTAATGATTAGCTTCAATTCCACTCACAAATCTTGGTTCCTAATCATTGACTTCATCCCTCTCCCCTGCCAGGATTTCAGCCTTGAGCTGCTTAAGAGCAAGGTTCGGTTTTGATTTGCAATCGAGATGAACTTCCAGTATTCTGGGGTCTTATCTCAATATGATTATGGGCTGATTCACAGCAACCAAACTTTGGTCCCTTCATCGGAGTCACTGATATGGATTATAAATAGTTGAGGTCCCAGTACCGATGCCTACCAAATTTGGTGGAACTTTTCAGGGAGATGACGAAGTGCTTGGATGAGGGTAAGGCAGCTGACGTAGTCTACGTGGATTCCAGTAAGGCTTTTGACAAGGCCCCACATGGAAACTGATAAAGAAAGTAAAAGCTCATGGGAGTAAATTAGCAAAATTGGCTTACTGACAGGAGGTGGAGAAGCGTGTTTGTGTGGCTGGAGTCCAGTATACCGTGGCATACCACAGGGTCCCTTACTTTTCAGAAAAGCTGCGGATGAGAACGTGGGAGGGATGATTAGTGTGAGGACGGCACAATTATTGGCTGGTGACTGACAGTGAAGAGATTTTTGAGGTTACAGGAGGGTATAAACAGACTGGTCAGATGAGCGGTGACACACTTTCCAAAAATGAACAAGACAAGGGACTACTTAATGAATAGCAGGACACTAGGAGGGTCAGAGTAACAGAGGGATCTTGGGGTGCCAATCCACAAATCGCTGAAGGTGACTGGAGTGATTAATAGGATAATTAAGAAAGCATACAAGACACTTCACTTTTTCAGCTGCAGTATAGATTATAAGAGCAGGGAGATCATGTTGGAGCTGAACTTTGGTTACACCACCGCTCAAGTACTATGTGCAGTTCTGGTCACCAAACTATAGAAAGGATGTGATTGCAAGGTATGGAGTGCAGAGGAGATTCACCAGGATATTGCCTTCGATGTAAAATTTCAGTTACGAAGACAGATTGGATGAGCTCAGGTTATTTCCTTTGGAGCAGGGTGGGGGGACCTGATAGAGGTGTAGAAGATTGGGAGGGGCTTGGACAGGGTGAATGGAAAGCAGCTGTTTCCCTTAGCCGATTGGTCAGATGTACGTTCGCACGAAATTTAATATAGGATGAAGTAATTCATAATTTGACACGACTTTGTTCAGTTCCTCTGCAGCAAGGAAATAAATCTCGGCCAATCCAATTTTTCCTCATGGCAGCAATTCTCTAATCTTGGCTACATCTTTGAAAATTTTACCCTGCGGCCTCACTTGGTGCGATTTCATACTTGTTGTAATGTAGTGCCCAGAACTATTCAGTCGGTGATATAATAGTTCCAGCAAAACCTCCCTGCTCTTATGTCTAAGGATGAGATTCCACATGCTTCTTCAACAAATTTTCTACCTGCCCTACTACTGTCAGGGATTCAATGTCCCTCTACATTTCTTAGTATTGATTGTGGATTCTCTCATTTGATTTCCAGCAAGTGCATCACCCCACCCTTCTTCACATTGAAATACGATTGACAGTTTTCTGCCCAGCTCATCAGTCTATTGATAACTTTCTGCACTTCCTAGTTACTGTTAATTACCTTATCAATTTTTGTACCAGCTGCAATTTTTTAAGTAGAGAGATTTTGATGCAGAATTATGATAGGCTTTGAGTAAATGAATAAGTATGTGTTTCCACTGGCAAATGAGTTAGTGAACTGTGCTGATCTCAAATGTGCTGTCAGAAAGATAGAAATGTTCACAACAGAATGGATAAATACTCAAAAAGGAAATACTTTGCAAGCTTTTCTGAAGAAGTGGTACAAACATGATGCTCACAAACTGCTCCTCTGTTTTATATTGCTCTGGCATTCTGGGGACTGAGTTAATCCCAACATGATCAGACCAATAACTTCACGTCTGCAAGAGGCGTAACTTTCGAGTCTTTGATTGAGGGCTACATGACAATGCATTATGAGAAAGAGAAGGGAATTAGAAACTGCCAAAGGAGATTTTAAAACAGAAAATCTGGCAAAGACAATGGAATTCTTGAAGGAAGTAACAACATTGTAGATGGGAAATGGAGTGGATGTGGTGTACATGCACACTAGGAAAATCTTGGACAAAGTAACACATAGGAATTTGCTCCAGGAGATAAAGACGGTGAAAAGGGAGGAGGGTGAGTAAACTGCATTAATGCATCAGACAGGAGAACAAATTTCAGAGCAATATTTCAGAAGGAGACGGAAGTGGGTGTGGAGTCCCACAGGGTTCAGTTCTGGAATCATCCCTGTTCGATGCCTGTGACAATAACTTGCTCAAGGTTTAAACAATACTGACATAGAATTACATCAGACATACAGTACTGAGAAAGACCATGTATGCTCCTTTTGAGCCTGTTCCCATCCTCCCAACCATGACTCAGTCAGTGCAATCCTCGATTCTGTTGTCCCTCATAATCGTGTCTAGCTACACCTTAAATGTGATAATAAGATTCACTTTAACCACTGCCTGTAGCTGCAAACTGCACATTCTCATTAAACCCTGGATAAATGTTTCTCCACACAAATGCACCCATTCTCCCCCCAGCCAACACTCCTCATTTACTGCCTATCCCCACCCAGCCAACACTGATTTACCCCATTCCGCATTATGCCAATAAGCATTTATCCCATTTCTTACCCAGCAAATACACCTCATTGACCCCAACAACCAACCCAGCCAACACTCTTAATATACCTCCATCCAGCCAACACTCAATATACCTCCATCCAGCCAACACTCCTCTAACACCCTCTTTCCCGATGCATCTTTTTGGCATCATTCCCCCTCCAGCTTACACTCTTCTTTTATCCTTATTGCCGATCCAGCCAACACACCACATTTACCTCTCATTCCCAACAGCCTCAGATACCCCCTTTCATAACCAGCCAACACTCATTCACTCTCTTTCCCTCGGTACCAACACTCCACACTTACTCCCTCTCCTGACCAGCCAACATGTTTTATTTACCTACATTCCCCATCCTACCGACACTCCTCAATCACTCCCTAATCCCAATCCAGCAATGCTCTTTATTTACCCCGATTCCATATCCAGCCAACATTCCTCTTCCAACCACATTCCCCATCCAACAATTCTCTTTACCAGCAATTTAGCCCATTCACCTACACAGCCAACTCTCCTCAGTTATCCTCTTTTTACACCCAGTCAATAGCAATTTACCACCACTCAACACACAATGAACACTACCAGTTTAACCCCATTGTCTATCCAGTTAACACTCATTTACCCCTAATCCCCATCAAAACAATACTCAATTACCACCATTCCCCAATCAAAACCTCCTTTCTTACCCCATTCCCTGTATAGCCAACTAGTCATTTACCCCCATCTCCATCCAGCCAACACTCCTTTATCCCCATTTCCCAGTCCAGCCAACACTCCTTTCCCCTCATTCCCTATCCAACCAATACTCCTCATTTACTCCATTCCCTATCCAGCCGACACTCTTTTACATTCATTCTCCATCTAGCCAATACTCCCTTTTTACCCCCATTTTCCATCCAGCTCATTTACCCATATATACTCCATCCAGCCAATAATTATTTAACCCCATTCTGATCCAGCCAGCGCTCCTAAATTACCCAATTTCCTTTCCAACAAACATCCATGCCTTACTGTGTTCCACCAGCCAATGCTCATTTATTCATTTTCCTCACACAGCCAACATTCATTTACCCATAGCCCACTGGCCAATGGTACACATCTATCCCAATTGCCATCCAGTCAATATCCTCATTTACTTTATTCCGCCATCCAGCAAACACTCCATTTTAAGATCATTGTCCACCTAGCCAATACTCCTCATTTACCCTAATCCCTATCCAAACAATGCTCCTCCTTTGCCCCCATTCCCATTCAGCCAAAACCTGTCATTTACTCTCATTACAATCCAGCCAACATTTTGTTTTTCCCCTATTCTCCACCAGCCAGGAACTCATAATTTACTCCTATTCCCCATCCTGTCTGCAATTCCCTTTTACCCCCATTTCCCACCAACTAACACTCTTCATTTATCTACATTCTTCACTCAGCCAACATCAATTTCCTCCATAACCCACTGGCCAAAGCTCCTTTATCTATCACAACTGCCATCCTACAAAGTTCCTCATTTACCCTTAGTCACTATCCAGCCAACACTCCATTTTTAATCCCATTCTCTGTCCAGCTATCACTCCCCATTTACCCATATTCTGCATCCAAACAGTATTCCTCATTTATCACCATTACCCAACCAGCTAATTATTGTGAACAATTGTGAACAAAGAAAAAAAAACAAAGAAAATTATAGCACAGGAACAGGCCCTTCGGCCCTCCAAGCCTGCGCGATCCAGATCCTCTATCTCAACCTGCTGCCTATTTTCTAAGGATCTGTATCCCTCTGCTCCCTGCCCATTCATGTACCTGTCTAGACACATCTTAAATGACAAGGTAAAAACAATGACTGCAGATGCTGGAAACCAGATTCTGGATTAGTGGTGCTGGAAGAGCACAGCAGTTCAGGCAGCATCCGAGGAGCAGTTTGTGCCCACCTCTACCGGCAATGTGTTCTAGGCACCACCACCCTCTGTGTAAATAACTTTCCACACATATCTCCACTAAACTTTTCCCCTCAAACCTTGAAGTCATAACCCCGAGTAACCCCGTGTGGGCGGCACGGTGGCACAGTGGTAGTGAGCGGCATGGTGGCACAGTGGTGTGGGCAGCACGGTGGCACAGTGGTTAGCACTGCTGCCTCACAGCGCCAGAGACCCGGGTTCAATTCCCGCCTCCGGTAACTGACTGTGTGGAGTTTGCACATTCTCCCAGTGTCTGCATGGGTTTCCTCCGGGTGCTCCGGTTTCCTCCCACAGTCCAAAAATGCAGGTCAGGTGAATTGGCCATTCTAAATTGCCTGTAGTGTCAGGTAAAAGGGGTAAACGTAGGGGTCTGGGTGGGTTGTGCTTCGGCGGGTCGGTGTGGACCTGTTGGGCCGAAGGGCCTGTTTCCACACTGTAAGTAATCTAATGTAATCTAATCTAATCTAACCAAGTCCCCCACTCTGGGAAACAAACTTCTTGCTATCCACCCTGTCTATACCTCTCATGATTTTGTAGACCTCAATCAGGTCCTCAAACTCCGTCTTTGTAATGAAAATAACCTTAATCTACTCAACCTCTATATCATTCAGCTGATTGGATCTGAAACGATAACTCTGCTTTCGCTCCACAGATTCTGCAAGACCTGTTGAGTTTTTCCAGCAATTTCTGCTTTTGTTTCTGATTTCCAGCATCTGCAGTTTTTAAAAATGTATTCATTAGGTACCTCGTTCATAACCAGCCAACACTCATTTGCCTTCTTCCCTTCCATGCTAACACTCCTCATTCACCCCCATTCTCCATCCAGCCAACACTCCTCATTCACCCCCATTCTCCATCCAGCCAACACTCCTCATTCACCCCCATTCTCCATCCAGCCAACACTCCTCATTCACCCCCATTCTCCATCCAGCCAACACTCCTCATTCACCCCCATCCAGCCAACACACCTCATTCACCCCCATTCTCCATCCAGCCAACACACCTCATTCACCCCCATTCTCCATCCAGCCAACACACCTCATTCACCCCCATTCTCCATCCAGCCAACACACCTCATTCACCCCCATTCTCCATCCAGCCAACACTCCTCATTCACCCCCATTCTCCATCCAGCCAACACACCTCATTCACCCCCATTCTCCATCCAGCCAACACACCTCATTCACCCCCATTCTCCATCCAGCCAACACACCTCATTCACCCCCATTCTCCACTCCTCACTCACCCCAATGAACCATCCAGCCAACACTCCTCACTCACCCCAAAACTCATACAAGATTAGAGTGGTGCTGGAGAAGCACAGCAGGTCAGGCAGCATCCAAGGAGCAGGAAAAAAATAATCGATGTTTCAGGCAAAAGCCCAGATCAGGAATCAGGTTCCTGATGAAGAGCTTTTGCCCGAAATGTCGATTTTCCTGCTCCTCAGATGCTGCCTGACCTGCTGTGCTTCTCCAGCACCACTCTAATCTTGACTCTGTTCTCCAGCATCTGCAGTACCCACTTCCAGCCCATTTTCATACAGCCAACACTTCTCGTTTACCCCAATGCTCATCCAAACAACCTTCCTCATTTATCCCCACTCTCCATCAAGACATCACCATTTCTCTCCTTTTTCCATCCAGCCAATAACTCTGTCACATCAGGAGGAGAAATATTTCATGCTGTAAAATGGCAACACAGGCTGCAAAGAGATGATGCTAAGATGGTGAAAAGGGCTAAAACATGACAGCTGGAATTCTCGCTTTGGGAACGTGAAGTGATTTATCTCAGTAGAACTGATAGTGACAATGACAGTGTTAATGGGAGCTAGTTCAGATCTCGGGAAGAGCAGATGGATGGTAAGCAGACATGTCATATGTCTGTAAAGGTTAATAAAGGTGTTAAAAGGTTTTGAGGATTTGAGTGAATTGCTGGGAGACAATTCTCAGAATGTTACCTCAAACTCCAGCAGTCTTGTGGAAAGCCCTCGTGAGTTGCTACAGGATTGTTCCAGGATTGCGAGGTTATGTTCAAATTGCTCAATATACCTGGAGTACACACTCAGTCTGGGCCCTCGGGCTAAGATCACATGCGCCAAACATGGAGCCGCCTGCTCCCTGATGGTAGAAAGGTATGGACTCAGTCAGATAATGCAGCAGTCACTCGTGGTTCACCATCACACACCAAACTCCATCTTCCCCACCCCATACCCCCCATATAACCCCCGCCATTCTCCGGATTCCCCACTCAATCCAACATGTTATGATCCTGTTTAAAGTGCTTTGTTCACAGGATGTCAGTGCCACTGGCTACCGGGAGCTGCAATACTTGCCCATCACTAATAGCCTTTAGATTTTTTTGGTGAGTCCCTTGATTTGTGTAGGAACTCCCTTGGAAGGGATTTTAGGGTTTTGATCCAGCGACAGGTCAGGAACAGTAATAATGTTCCATGTCAGGATGATGTATAGCCTGGGGAGAACCTAGAGCAGTAGTGTCCTCATGTGTCTGCTGCCCTTGTCCTTTTGGGTGGAAGTAGCTGTGGATTTGGAAACTGCTATTGGAGTAACCTTTACTGAATTTGTGCAGTGCATTTTATAGATCATACAGATGGCACACACTGACAGACCGAGCATCAGTGGTAAAGGGAGTGGATGTGGTGCCAATCAAGTGGGCTCTTTTGGTCTGGACGGTGTCAAGCTTCTTGAGTGTTGTTTTAGCTGCATCTTATCCTGCAAGTGAGGAGTATTAAATCACACTCTTGATTTGTTCCCTTGTACCAAGCACTCAGAAGGAAGTGAATTATTGCTGCTGAATTCCCAGTCTTTGACCTGCTCTTGGAGTGACTGTATTTATATGACCAGTCCAATTCAGTCTCTGGTCAATGGTAACCCCCAGGATATTGATAGTGGGGCAACACTATTCAACATCAATGGGGAGATGATTGGACTCTGTTTTGTTGCTGATGGTCATTACCTGGCACTTGTGTGGCACAAATGTAAGTTGCCATTTATCATGAACTGTTTCAGTTGCAAATGGCATTGAACACTGTGCAATCATCAGTAAACATTCCCACTTCTGACCTTATGATGGAGCAGCTGAAGAAGGCTGGGCCTCGGACACTACCCTGAGGAACTCCTGCAGAGATGTCCTGGAGCTGACATGACTAACCTCTAACAGCAACACTCATTTTCCTTTCCACCCCAACAACCAAGGATGGAAATACTTACGGAGCCTCCTTTAGCAGCAAGTTTTTAATTTTTGCATGACAATGGTAGGATTGTAGAGCTTAGGTCTGATCTCTGCATTGTTGGATCCTTTAGCTCCATCTACCACTTTATGTTTCTTCTTGTATTTAACAAGTGCTTGGAGCTTCACCTCACTTTTAAGATCCCTACATAGAATCCCTACAGAGTACGAAATGGCCATTCGGCCCAATAAGTCCACACTGACTCTCCAAAGAGTATCCCACCCACTCCCCTACCCTATTACTTTACATTTCCCCTGACTAATGCACCTAACCTACACATCCCTGAACACTGTGGGGCAATTTAGCGTGGCCAATTCACGTAACCTGCACATCTTTGAACTGTGGGAGGAAACCGGAGCACCCGGAGGAAATCCATGCAGAGGCGGGGAGAATGTGCAAACTCTAAGCACAGTCACCCGAGGCTGGAATCGAACCCAGGGCCCTAGCGCTGTGAGGCAGCAGTGCTAACCACTGAGCCATCGTGCCGCCCTCGTATGCACCACCCGACTCTGCACTCTTCTTTGAATCAGGGTTGATCTGCACATCTCTTTGATGTAGTGGTTGAGTGGAGGATATGCTGGGCCATGAGGTTATATATTCTGCTGCTGTGGATGACCCATAGCACCTGATGGATGTCCAGCTTTGAAATGCTAGATCTGCTCAAAGTCTGTCCTATTCTGTGCCACACAACGCAATGGAGGGTATCCTTAATGTGAGAGTGGAAATTTATCTCCACAGAACTGTGTGGTGATCATCCCTATTGATACTGTCATGTGTGGATGGATTGTAGAGGATGGGGAGAGTAACATATCTAGCCATACCCCACCCAAATTTTTCACCACAACCCGGAAATCGTTTACATCCTGAAGACCATTAGAGCATGAGGGATGGGAGCTGGAAAAGGTTACACAGCACCTAGAATGTGTTCCGCCATTCAACACACTTATGGCCAATCTGATCTTGACCTTAACTCCACCTCAAGCCCATTCTCCATAAACATTTGGCGATCAAAAATCTGTGTAACTCAGTCTTGAAAATATGCTGCAAATCAGTCTCCGCTGAGGTACAGAATTCCAAACATTGGTGGCTTTCGAAGAGGATTAAATCCTCCTTTTCTCCATCTTAACTGTGAGACCCCGTACATTTAAACTGTGCCCCTAGTTCTAGATTCCCTCATGAGGAGAAACACATTCTCAGCATTTATCCTATCATGCTCCACAAAAGCCCAAACATTGGCCTCCAGAGAATCCAGCTTACTAAACCTTTCCCCGTAAGACCATCTCTTTATAAATAGGAGTGAATCATCTCTGAACTGCATCCAATGCAATTATATCCCTTGTTAAATAAAACTGTACACGGTCCTCTTTAGATTTTTCACACCAGTCTTTGCTGTTGTCAATCTATATTCTTCTCTGGTGTCCAGTTCTCTTCAAGGGAATCCAATATGGTGTTGATGAACATTTTGCCACAGGATCCTCTAGTCAAATGTGAAAGCAGTAACAATGCTCTTTTGGAAATGGTTTTCAGCAAGCTTGGCCTTTCTTTCATCTGAGGCAAAACTTCCGTTTGGCTTGTGCTGCCTTGCCTCCTTGTGACACTGCTCTTCGCATCACATTTCAAATACATTGATTTTTTTTTCAGTTTCTTGTTTGCTTTCCTGCTCAAAATATCCCTGTCATATCCCATAATCAACATTGGGTTGCACACAGTGTATCATATGTGGATAACTTACACCTGGATGTCCACCATAACATGGATTGTATCATTCACTGCAACGTACAAAGCATTTTACACATATATCCCAAATAGCAGCACAATAATTTCAGCCGGTTGAGTTAGGACCTGTCAAAAACAAATGTTTGACTACTCTAATCCCATTTTCCATCACATGCCTATCAGCCTTGTGTGCCTTGGCATTGCAAGTACACATCTAAGTGCTTCTTCAGTGAGAATTCTGCTTCTACCACCCTCACAGGCAGTGAGTTCCAGATTCCCACCACACTTTGGGTGAAAACATTTTTCCTCACATTCCCTCACTACCTTGCCTTAAATTTATGACTCCTTGTCATTGATCTCTCCATCAAGGGGAAATGTTTCTTGCTGTCTAGCCTATCTGTGCCCGTCATAATTTTATATACTTCAATCATGATGAAGGGCTTATGGCCGAAACATTGACTCTCCGGCTCCTCGGATGTTGCCTGACCTGCTGTGTACTTCCAGCACCACACTTTTCAATTCTATGACTCTCCAGTATCTGCAGTCCTCACTTTCTCCTATTTCTCAATTTCCTCTGCTCTAAGGAAAACAACTCAGATCTGTCCAAACTCTTTTCATAACTGAAACGTTCCAGCCCAGGGAACACCCTGGTAAATCTCCTCTGCAACTGCTCCAGTGCTATCACATCCTCCTTTAATGTGGATTCCAGAACTGCACACAATGCTCTCGCTGTGGCCTATGCAGTTCCACCTTCACCACCCTGCCTACAGCCACCCCCAGTCCTGAAGAAGGGTTATACCCAAAACATCAACTTCTCCACCTCCTGATGCTGCCTGGCTTTCTGTGTTCTTCCAGCCTCCAGCTTGTCTACTTCGGGTATAAAGGCAAGTATATCATATGCCTTTGTAACCATTTTATCCATCTGCCCTGATACCTTAACAGATGGTGTACACACACACACAACAAGGTCCCTCTGATCCTTGGTCCTTCCAGGATCCTTGCTTTGTTTGTCCTGCCCATGTGCATCACCTCACATTTATCCAGATTGACTTCCATACGAAAAGCCTTGCTGAAGTCTAAGTAGACTCAAAGTCTATGATCTTTAATTATTTTGTTTCTTTAGCAATCAAGAAAAATCAATGCAAGTTTTTTTTTCAAAACAGACTTTAACAAGTTTTTTTCAGAGGCCTACAGTAAATGGTTGAATTTTTTTTCTCTAATTTAGAAGCTTAAAAAAATGCATTTTGAGGAGAGTTGTTTTTACAGTGCAAGAGTTTTTTTTGACTGGCTGAAGAGTGTTTTTTTTAAAAAGTAGAGTTGTGTTTTCATTTTGGGGCTTATACACATGATCAACTCTGGAAACAATTTTTTTATTTGTGGAATTTATCAAATAGTAATTATTTTAATTCAGTGAATCAGCGAAGTTATTCATTACATTTAAGATTTATATGTTTGATTTTTTTAAAATATTTTGCATTTTTATCATTACTTTCTGTTGGTAATGAAAGGTAGTTTATTTTATATGTAAGGTTTTATTGAAAGTGATTTTTTTTTAGGCGTAATGTTATCGAGGGCATGTAAAAGGCATAGACTTAGATGGCTAGTTAATTTAGAAAAGTGATTACAAATCAAGGTCAGTCAGATAGATGGGTGACTGTCAGGATACATAAGAATATAGTATAGAAGTCTCTGATGGTGTTCAGTTTTGGGGACTGTTGAAAGGAATTATCTCTCAGAGGAAATTAGAAGGAGCAGTCAGTAGGAATGATTCTTATGTTAGGCAGTGTTTAACAAAATTTAAAAGAATAATTATTATTGGGACTCTCCAGTCAGGAGATTCTGTGGTAGTGAGCGTAAATGTATGTCACTTCCCTGGTGCTCAGATTAAGGACATCTCTAAACATTTCAAACATATTGTTAAAGGGCAGAAGCCAGTAATTATTGTACAGATTGGTAGAAATGACATTTTTATGGAAAGGTTAAAGCTTTATAGACTGAATATAAGAGGTTAGGTAAAAGATTAAAAACCAGAAACTTAAAAGTAGTTTACTCCTGATGCCAAACTCGAAAGAGGGAAGGAACAAAAGGAGAAAGGAGATAAATCAACGCTGAAGAGGCAGTGTATTGTTCAGGGATTCAAATTTTTGGACACCAGGAATCTCTTCTGGGACGTAAAAAACCTGGAATGGTACCAATATCTTAGCACGGAGATTTAGTACTTCCATTAAGGGAGACTTCATACTGTTAGAGAGTTTGAGGGGGTCAGGTTTGGAGGAATTCTAAGTAGCAGTATAAATAGAAAGATTGATGCGGAAGGTTCTGAATGTGAAAAGAGCAAGTCAATTAGAAAAAGACAAAAGAAAGTCAGAGAACATAGTAACTCTGAAGAATTACGTTGCATTTATTTCAATGCAAGGGGTCTTACAGCTAAGGCTGGTGAACTCAGAGCATGCTGAGGAACATGGGATTGGGACACTGTAACTATTACAGAAACCTGGCTGAGGGATAGACAGGACTGGCAGCTCAATATTCTGGATGTTAGGTTCTGTAGGAAGGATAGAAAAGGAGGCAAGAAAGGAGGGAGAATTGTGTTTTGATTAAAGACAGTATAACGGCTATAACGGGAGAAGTATTTCTGAAAAATCATCCAGTGAAAATATATGGATAAAAATTAGAAATAAGAAAGATTACCCTTGATCAGATTGTACTATAGGCCCCCTCAATAGACAGAGAAATTGAGAAACAAATAGTACACAGATCTCAGATATATTTAAGGATAAGAAGTTTGTAATAATGGGGGATTTTAATTTTCCAAACATTGACTGGGACTACAATATTGTTAAAGGTTTGGATGGTGAAGAATTTGTCAAATGTGTTCAAGAAAATTCTTTAGCAATATAGAACATAGAACAGTACAGGCCCTTCGGCCCATGATGTTGTGCCATCATGGACCTTATTCTAAGATCAACCTAACCTACACACCCCTAACCAACATCAGCGAGCAAACCTAAACCCTAAACCTCAACCTGAGCTACAAACGTTCACAAACCTTGCAAAAACATCCCTCAATTTACATGTGCTCGTCCAGCTCGTTTAAATGTTCCTAATGTCTCTGACTCGATTACCACCACTGGCAGTGCATTCCAAACACCCACCACTCTGTACATAAAGAACCTACCTCTCACATCTCCCCTATAACAGTCCTCCAATCACCTTAAAGTGATGACCCCTCATGACAGCCATTTCTGCCCTGGGGAAAAGTCTCTGGCCATCTACTCTATCTATGCCTCTCATTACCTTGTACACATCTATCACGTCACCTCTCTTCCTTCTTCTCTCCAGTGTGAAAAGCCCTAGCTCACTCAATATAACACTTATCTTTATAACATAAGCCCTCCAATCCATGCAGCATCCTGGTAAATCTCCTCTGCAATGTCTCTATAGCATCCACATCCTTCCTGTAATGAGGTGACCAGAACTGAACACAATATTCCAAGTGTGGTCTAATCAGGGTTTTATAGAGCTGCAGCAAAACCTCGCAGCTCTTGAACTCAATCCCCATGTTAATGAAAGCCAAAACACCATAAGCCTTCTTAACAACTCTATCAATTATGGAGGGATCTGTATACATGGACCCCAAGATCCTGCTGTTTCACACTGCCAAGAATCCTGTATTTAACCCTGTATTCAGCATTCAAATTTGACCTTCCAAAATGAATCACTTTGCAATTATCCAGATTGAGCTCCATCTGCCACTTCTCAGCCCAGCTCTGCATCCTGTCAATGTCTTGTTGTAGCCTGCAACAGCCCTCAACACAATATACAACACCACTGACCTTTGTGTCATCGGCAAACTTACTAGCCCACCCTTCCACTTCTTCATTCAAGTAACTTATAATACCTACAAAGAGCAGAGACCCAAGAACAGATCCCTGCGGGACACCACTGGTCACCGACCTCCATGCAGAATACTTTCCATCCACTACCACTTGTTGTCTTCTATCGGCCAGCCAATTCTGTATCCAGAATTTCCCCGTATCCCATACCTCCTAACTTTCTGAAAAAGACTACCATGGGGAACCTTATCAAATGCCTTACCGAAATCCATATACACCATATCCACTGCTCAACCTTCGTCAACTTGTCACATCCTCAAAGAACTCAATAAGGCTTGTAAGGCATGACCTGCTCCTCATGCTGACTACCTTTAATCAAACTTAGGATTTATGACTATTTGGAAAAACAATGTCTCAGAATCCTTTCCAGTGCCTTGCTTACCACAGACGTAAGACTGACTGGTCTGTAATTCTCAGGGATTTCCCTATTCCCTTTCTTGAACAAGAGGAACAACATTCACCTCCCTCCAATCACCCAGTGCTACTGCCCATGGAGAGTGAGGATGCAAAGATCATTGCCAGAGGCACTGATATCTCATTCCTCACTTCACATAGTACCCTTGGATTTATCTGGACCAGCGCTGGGGACTTATCTATCTTGATGCTTCCCAGAATTTCCAGCACACCCACTTTCTTAATATCGATCTGTTCAAGCCTTTTAACCTGGTTCACGGTGTTCTCACTATCGACAAGGCCCCTCTCTCTAGTGGATGCTGAATCAAGAAAACTAATTTAGGACCTCCCCTACCTCTTCAGACTCCAGGCACAAGTTCCCACCACTATCCCGGATCCATCCTACCCACTCCCAATCATTCTCTTACTCATGTAAGTGTAGAATACCTTTAGGTTTTCCCTAATCCTTCCTGCCATGGTTTTTTTGCATCCCCTTCTAGATCTCTTCAGTCCATTTTTGAGACCATTCCAAGTTACCCTGGAATCCTCTAAAGCTGTGCCAGATCCTTGCTTCCTCAACCTTCAGCAAGCTTCCTTCTCCCTTTTGTTGAGAAGCTCCTCTTCTTTTGTCATCCAAGGCTCCTTCACCTTACCAGTCCTTGCCTGTCTCAGTGGGACAAAGTTATCCAACACTTGCAACAATTGCTCCTTAAACAGCCCCCACATCTCTGTTTTGCATTTCCCATTGAACAACTGTTCCCAACTTATACACCACAGCTCCTGTCTAATAGCAGGACAATTGCCCCTCCCTCAATTAAATGCCTTCCCATACTGAGTGTTCCTATCCCTCTCCATGGTTATGGTAAAAGTGAGGCAATTGTGGTAACTGTCTCCGAAATGCTGTCCCACTGAGAGATCTGACACCTGGCCTGGCTCGTTGCCTGGCATCAAATCCAATATGGGCTCTCCCCTAGTCGGCCTATCTTCATATTGAGTCAGGAATCCTTCCTGGACACACCTGACAAAATCGGCTCCATCCAGACCATCTGCACTAAGGAGGTTCCAATCAATACTGGGGAAGTTGAAGTTACCCATAACAACAACTCTGTTACATCTGCACCTTTCCAAGATCTGCTGTCGAATCTGTTCTTCTATCTCTCTGCTGCTATTAGAGAGTATATAGAAAACACCCAATAAAGTGACTGCTCCTTTCCTGTTACTGACTTCCACCCATACTGACTCAGTAGACAAACCCTCCTCAACAACCTCCTGTTCTGCAGCTGTGATGAACTAACTAACAATGCTACTCCCCACCCCCCTTTTACCACCCCCCCCCCCGTTCTTTTTCAAAGATATAAAGACTGAAACATGTGGCAACCATTCCTGCCCCTGTGAAATCCATATCTCCATAGGGCCACAACATCATAGTTCCAAGTACTAATCCATGCTCGAAGTTCATCAGTCTTATTTCTGTGTGGATATTCCAAGAGAATGAGCAAAATTTGACCTTCTTTTGTTGAGAAGATCCTCTTCTCTTGTCATCCAAGGCTCCTTCACCTTACCAGTGGAAGTCGGGGAACGCTATGAGTCACAATTCTATTCATTTTAAAATGGTTTACGGAAAAGGATAAGCCTTCCATAAAAGTTAAAGATTTTAATTGGAGTAAGGTAAATTTTAATGGTGCAAGACAAGAACTTTCAAAAGTTAATGACAGTAAACTGTTCGCAGGTAAAGGACATCTGACAAGTGAGAGGTTTCAAGATTGCAATGATGAGAGTTCAGAGGCATTATGTTTCTCTTAGAGTGAAGGATAAGGAACAATGGATGGATGAAGATATTGCGATTCTAGTCAAGAATAAAATATCTTATATTAGACATAGACAACAGGGTTTAAATGAAGCTGTAAATCAATATATGGCGTGTAGGGGCATTCTTAATAAAGAAATCAGGAAAGCAAAGAGGGGATTTGCATTAGCAAGTGAGTTAGCATTGGCAGATAAAGTTAAGGGTAATCCAAAGAGATTCTACAAGTACATTAAGAGTAGAAGGGTAACCACAGATAGCCATTTAAAGATCAAAGAGGTTATTTTTGTGTTGAACCCAGGTGATCAGAGAGATATTAAATGAATATTTTGCATCAATCTTTAGTGTGGAGAAAGAAACGGAGGCTAGAAAATTTAGGGAACTAAATATTGATATTTTAAAATCAGTTCACATTGCAGAAGAGGAAGTTCTGGAGATCTTATAAAATATAATGGTGGATAAATCATTGGAATCTGATCAAATGCATGTCAGAACATAGTGGTAAGTAAGGGAAGAAACTGGGGGCCCCTTCCAGAAATATTTATATCATCTATAACTACAGAGGAGGTGTCTGATGACTGGAGAGTGGCTAATATTTTGTCTTTGTTTAAGAAGGGTTGTAAGGAGAAACTGGGCAATGACAGATCTGTAGGTCTGACTTTGGTCGTGGGTACGTTGTTGGAGGTGATGATAAAAGATAGGATTTGTAAACATTTAGAGGGACAAAATTGATCGAGAATAGTAAACATCGTTTTGTGCAAGGGAACTCATCTCTTACAAACTCAATTGAGTTTTTTTGAGGAAGTTCCAAAAACAGTGATGAGGACAGAGTAGTAGATGTTGTTCACTTGGATTTTAGTAAAGCCTTTGAGAGATTCCGCATGGTAGACCAGCTTGTAAAGTTTGCTTACATGGGATTCAGGGTGAGCTTGCCAATTGGCTTAATGGCAGGAGACAGAGAGTGGTGGTAGAAAGTTGCTTTTCAGACTGGACACCAGCAGTGTTCCACTTGGACTGGTTCTGGGTTTTGTTTGTCATTTACATAAATGATTTGAATGAGAAATTGGAAGGCATCGTTAGTACGTTTGCGGACGTCACCAAAAACTGGTGGCATATTACAGAGTGAAATTCTAAAATTACAAAGGGATCTTGATCAAATGGGTCAATGGGCTGAAAATCTGGTGCACAGAGTTCAATTTGGATAAATTTGAAGTATTGCATTTTGGTACATAAAGAGGGGCAAAACATATACAATTAATGGTAGGCTGTAGGTGTTGTTGTAGAACAGGGGGACCTACAGGTTCAGATACGTAATTCTTTGAAGTTTGCATCACATATAGATAGAGTGATTTAGAAAGGCATTTAGCACATTTGCCTTCATTGCTCAGTCTTTTGAATATTTGAGTTGGGAAGTCACGTTGAGGACATTGGTGAGGCCTCTTCAGGAGTACTGCGTCCAGTTCTGGTCATCCTGTTTAGGAAGGATATTATTATTATGTTTGAGAGGCTTCAACAGAACTTTACTGGGATGTTGCTGGGAATGGAAAATTTGTGTTATAAAGAAAGGCTGGAGAGGCTGGGATATTTTTCACTGGAGGGTACAGCATTGAGAGGTGATCTTAGAAGGTTTCTAAAATCATGATGTTTACAGATAGGATTAATGGTAGGTGGTTTTTTTCCCGTAGGGTGGAGGATTTCAAGACCACGGGGAGATATTTTTAAGTTGACAGGATTTTAAAAAGACATGAGGGGCAATTTTTTTTTTACACAGAAGGGTGTGAAATGAAGTTCCTGAGGATGCAGGCACAGTTACAATGTTGAAAAGACACTTAGATAAGTAGATGAATAGGGAATGTTTTGAGGGGTATGGGCCAGGAGCAGGCAGGTGGAACGAGTTTAGTTTGGGATTATGTTAGACCGAAGGGTCTGTTTCCATGCTGTGATTCTATAAAATGGTCAGATATGACCTAGCCTTCACAAACTCATACTGACTGTTCTTGATTGATCTCTTCTGCTCCACATGCAGATTAATTCTGTCCCTCAGAATTGCCTACCTCAGTTATAGTTGATATCTTGGAATCTGAATAGGTTTAGGTGCGGCTTCCTGGTTTAACTTTTGCTCCCTTCTTGAATACCAATATCACAGTTGCTGTCTTCTAAGTCTCTGGTATTTCTCAATGCTCAGAGAGGAATGTTCAGTGACCCAGTAGGGAGCACGGCTGCCTCACAGCACAAGGAACCGGAGTTCAATTCCATCCTCGGGCCAATGTCCGTGTGGAGTCTGCACACTCTCCCTGTATCTGCGTGGGTTTCCCATAGGTGCTCTGGTTTCCTCCCACAGTCCAAAATTGTGCAGGATGGGTGAATTGACCATGCTAAATTGCTCATAGTATCCAGGGATATACAGGCTAGGTGGATTAGCCATGGGATATGCAGGGTTACAGGGATAGGTTGGCAGGAGGGGTCTGATGGGATGCTGTTTAGAGGGTCAGCGTGGACTCAATGGGCTGAATGGCCTGCTCCCACACTGTCGGGATTCTATAAAATGGACATTTTTTGCAAATACCCCTGCAATTTCCTGGTTTGCCTTAGTCAACAAACTGAGATACATTTCAGCCAGCATGGGAGATTTATTTACTCTTAAACCCTCCAGAACCTCCTCCCCTGTCTATGCACCAAACTTTTACCATCAGCAAATTTCATCATAAAAAAACGAAGACACCCCATTCCCTCCAACGCCCCTTGCCCTGACACCCAGTTGTGCCAACACTCCCTTGTACAAACTGCCTATTGAAGGGGCGAGGGTCTATGACACTAGATACTGTGCTGAGGCCAGGGTGTGGTATCTGGAACTCTGGCGGTAGGTGAAGACAACGTACCTACCCGTTCCCTGCTGCACTTTCATATTGCAAATTAACATCTTTGTGTTTCTTGTCTCTTTCCATCATTTCCTACAGACCTGAAAGCCAGCCAATTATTTTTAATTTAGCCTCCTGAACAAGCGGGGTGACCTCTGAACTCCTTGGGAAAATGGTATTAAACAGTAAACCATGTGACAACATGCAAGAACCTCGTCTCTGGTCGACCCAAGAGTTAGTTTCCCACCATCCCCCACAGTGAGGCTTCCAATAGGGATGGGGGATTATTGATGTACCATTCAGTCACACTCTGTTCCAACTCCTGCAGTATTTCCTGGTGGAGATCAAGGAGCTCAGAGACAGCACACAGGATGACAGTGACTACTTCTCGGTCCAGCACAGGGCATGCTTCACCATCAACAGCCCCCAGGGCAACTCTTCTGAAGTCCTGTCAGAAGACAAAAGAACCCAAACTGAATGTGTAAACTCACCCAAGTTATCCCACAGCCAATAGATACAATGTAGGGAGGGTGGGACTGAAGTGGAGAATTGATGAGGAGTGATAGATAGTGAGGAGAGGAATGTTTTCCTGTACAAACTCACTGGGAGAAACTGTTTCTTTGCAGTCATATGCCCTTCCTGACTCACATTCCCATTCAGAGTTCACTCCATTTACTGCTGCAACAACTTAAGTTGTCCAGATCAAAATGACTATTGTTATGTGAAATCTGCCCTCTGCATCAGAGAATGCTCTCAACAAGAATACCCTGTTTTGTGTTCTCTTTGGCAATTGAACATCGCCCTCTTCCAACTTACCCCCCTGCTTCCAACCTCCTTCCCCATTCATCAGCATGCTCGCTGCCAACCTTGACCCCAGCCAACAAGGCCTCACTGGAAACAGGGACAGGATAGACAGCAGAGCAGGTGTCAGGGAAGGTGGAGGAAAAGGACAAAGGTCTTTTTAGGGTAAGGGCTCAGGTCAAGGTGCCGGGTCAAGAGTAAGGGTTGTGGAGCAATGATAATTCAGTAATGAACAATGTGATGTGGGGCGAGGACTGAATGAAGAGGAGAAAGTGAGGACTGCAGATGCTGGAGATCAGAGCTGAAAATGTGTTGCTGGAAAAGCGTAACAGGTCAGGCAGCATCCAAGGAGCAGGAGAATCGACGTTTCGGGCACGAGCCCTTCTTCAGGAATGAGGAAAGTGTGTCCAGCAGGCTAAGATAAAAGGTAGGGAGGAGGGACTTGGGGGAGGGGCATTGGAAATGCGATAGGTGGAAGAAGGTCAAGGTGAGGGTGATAGGTCAGACTGAGGTGGGGGCGGAGAGGTCAGGAAGAAGATTGCAGGTTAGGAAGGCGGTGCTGAGTTCGAGGGACTTGACTGAGACAAGGTGGGGGGGGGAGGGGAAATGAAGAAACTGGAGAAATCTGAGTTCATCCCTCGTGGTTGGAGGGTTCCTAGGCGGAAGATGAGGCGCTCTTCCTCCAACCGTCGTGTTGCTATGGTCTGGCGATGGAGGAGTCCAAGGACCTGCATGTCCTTGATGGAGTGGGAGGGGGAGTTGAAGTGTTGAGCCACGGGGTGGCTGGGTTGGTTGGTCCGGGTGTCCCAGAGGTGTTCTCTGAAACGTTCCGCAAGTAGGTGGCCTATCTCCCCAATATAGAGGAGGCCACATCGGGTGCAGCAGAAATTTTCAGCATTGCTTCACATGAGGCCCACTGAAGATGTTACTTAGTAAGGTAACAAAACATATGGAAATGAACCTTTCAACTCAGCGAGCAAACCAACATCCAAAACCTCAACCTGAGCTATAAATCTTCTCAAAACTTGCTAAGTTCTCTAACCATCTAGCTAGTATACCCTGGACTTCATGCAACTTCACTTGCTCCATCAGCCTACCATGGGGAACCTTATCAAATGCCTTACTGAAGTCCATGTATATGACATCTACATCTGCTCCCTCATCAGTCAACTTTGTCACTTCCTCAAAGAATTCTATTAAGTTGTAAGATATGACCTTCCCTGCACAAAACCACATTGCCTATCACTGATAAGCCCATTTTCTTCCAAATATAACTAGATCCTATCGCTCAGTATCTTCTCCAGCAGCTTCCCTACCAGTAACGTCAGGCTCACCAGTCTATAATTAACTTGATCGCCCCTGCTACCCTTCTTAAACAACATTAGCAATTCTCCAGTCCTCCAGGATCTCACCTATGTTTGAGGATGCTACAAAGATATCTGTTAAGGCCCCAGCTATTCCCTCCCACTTCCCTCAGTAAGCTGGGATAGATCCCATCTGGACCTGGGGGCTTATCCACCTTAATGTCTTTTAGAGTACACAACGCTTCCTCCCTCGTTATGCCAACTTGACCTAGAGTAATCAAAGATCTATCCTTAACCTCACCATTCGTCACATCCCTCTCCTCGGTGAATATCGACGCAAAGTACTCATTAAGAACCTCACTCATTTTCTCTGACTCCACACAAAACTTTCCTCCTTTGTCCTTGAGTGGGTCAACACTTTCTCTAGTTACCCTCTTGCTCCTCATATACGAATGAAAGGCTTTGGGATTTTCCTTAGCTCTGTTTGCTAAAGATATTTCATGACCCCTGTTAGCCCTCTTAATTTCTTGTCTTAGATTGGTCCTACCTTCCCGATATTCTTCCAAAGCTTCATCTGTTTTCAGTCTTCTGGACCTTATGTATGCTTCCTTTCTCCTCTTCGCTCACCTCACAATTTCACCTGGTTCCCTAATCTTGCCATTTCTAACCCTCACTTTCACAGGGACATGTCTGTCCTGCACTCTAATCAACCTCTCTTTAAAAGTCTTTCACATATCAAATGTATTTTACCTTCAAAAGGCTGCTCCCAATCCATATTCTGCAGCTCCTGCCGAATTTTGCTAAAGTTGGCCTTGCCCCGGTTTAGCACTCTTGCTTTAGGACCACTCTCGTCTTTCTCCTTTAGTATTCTAAAACTAACGGAATTATGATTACTATTTCCAAAGTAATCCCCTACTGAAATTTCAACCACCTGGCCGGGCTCATTCCCCAACACCAGTATGGCCCCTTCCCGAGTTGGACTATTTACGTACTGCTCAATAAAACCCTCCTGGATGCTCCTTAAAAATTCTGCTTCATCTAGACCTTGAACACTAAGTGAATCCCAGTCAATGTTGGGAAAATTAAAAACTCCTATCACCACCACCCTGTTGCTCCTACATCTTTCCATAATCCATTTACAGAGGAACCTTGATTATCTCAAAGATATGAACTGGGAGTATTTCATTTGCTTAATCAAATGCCAGATAATCAAATACCAGATAACATAGTTTAGCCAAGCACTGGGGCCTTGCAATCTTGTTCGGATAATTCGAAATTCGGATAATTGAATGCCGGATAATCAAAGTTCCATGTACACATTTGTACCTCTTGCTTGCTGTTGGGAGGCCTGTAGTACAGCCCCAACATTGTTACCACACCCTTCTTACTTCTGCGCGCTACCCATATTGCCTCACTGCTTGAGTCCTTCATAGTGGCCTCCATCAGCTGTGATGTCCTGTCTGAACAGTAATGCAACTCCTCCACCCTTTTTATCTCCCTCTCCATCCCACTTGAAGCATCTATATCCTGGGATATTTAGTTGCCAATCATGCCCTTCCCTCAATCCATCTCAGTAATTGCAATAACATCATACTCCCAGGCACTAATCCAAGCCCTATGTTTATCTACCTTACTCACTACACTTCTTTGCATTAAAACAAATGCATCTCAGACCACCAGTTCATCATCTGCTTCCTGCCTACTCTTCCCCTTAGTCACGCTGACTTCATTATCTAGTTCCTTACAGGCTTTAGTTGCAACTTCCTTCCTGTCCACTAATCTCCTCATTTGCTTCCAGCCCCCTGCCACATTAGTTTAAATACTCCCCAACAGCGTGAGCTCAAGCGCCCCTTCAGACATTGGCTCCAGTCCGGCCCAGGTGTAGACCACCCAATTTGTAATAGTCCCACCTCCCCTAGAACAGGTCCCAATGTCCCAAAAATCTGAACCCCCTCCCTCCTGCACCATCTCTCAAGCCACGCATTCATCCTGCCTCTTCTTTCATTCCTACTCTGAACAGCATGTGGCACAGGTAGCAATCCTGAGATTAAATTGGCTCCTAACTCCCTAAAGTCTGCTTGTAGGACCATATCCCATTGTTTACCCATATCATTGGTGCACCACGACAGCTGGCTGTTCACCCTTCCCCATCAGAATGTTCTGCAGCCGATCTGAGACATCCCTGACCCATGCACCTGAGAGGCAACATACCATTCAGGAGTCTCGTTTTCAATCACAGAGCCGCCTATCTACTCCACTTACTATTTAATCTTCTATGACTATAGCCCTTCCACTCTTTCCTGCAGTTCTCTACATTAGAGCTAGCCACGATGCCATGAACTGCTGCCTTCCCCTGGTGAGTCATTTCCCCCAACAGTATCCAAAACAGTATACCTGTTTAGGCAGGGTGAAGGGCCATGATCAGGGTGAGGGGTCACTTGACGGGCAGAATGAAGGTCTAGAATCGGGGTGAGGGGTCAGAATCGGGGTGAGGGGTCAGGATCAGTGTGAGGGATCTGGATCAAGATGAAGGATCAGGATCGGGGTGAGGGCTCAGGACCATCGTGAGGGGTCAGGGTCAATGTGAGAGGTCAGGGTAAGGATCAGGGAGAGGGCTCAGGACAGGATGACAGGTCAGGACAGGGTGAGAGATCAAGACAGGGTGAGGGGTTAGGACTGGGTGAGAGGTCAGGATTGGGTGAGGGGTATCACATCTCACTGGGGCAGTTTGCTGTAAATAAATCTCTGCTGTCCCCTGAGTCATCATAGAAGTTAAAGAGTTTTTTTAAAAATACAAAGGATTCCCCAACTTTCAGCCCCAGGTTGACAGAAAGCTCAGAAACCAGGTTGCTCTCCTTAACACAAAAGACTATGATGTGGATGGACTCTAGCTCCAGATGAGCCATTATGACTCATCGCTACATAACTGGACAAGTTAAAATTGCAACTGACACATGAAGATAGGCTAAATATGGGCCTAGGGGAAGCTGGGAAAGCTGTTCAATTTTTCAGTTCATATGGTCTGCTGGGATGAGTCTTGCAACAATCAGAACTCTGCTTTTTGGTCTTCCTTCCCCAATACTTTCACTTGTTTTGTAGAAGACACAGCGTGACTGGCTCACGCTTATAAAAAAGACTCTAATTTAATCATTGAAAGTCACAACAACTGCGGAAAAACTGTTTTTTTGTCAGGATCGAACTACTCCAAAGTAAGAGAACAGAGACAGAGCTTGGAAGTATCTGATGGCTTCTCACTATCTTGTTCACAGCCGTAAGCTATTCAGCTACCTGGGAACCAACATTTTGGCAGACAGCGGGCCTTTGTCATTTATAACTGATCACTCATCCACAGACCAATCAGCTACTTGTTACTAGGAGAAAGTGAGGACTGCAGATGTTGGAGATCAGAGCCAAAGAAAAGCACAGCCGGTCAGGCAGCGTCTGATGTTTCAGGCATAAGTCCTTCATCAGGAATCTTTTTTATGCCTGAAACGTCGATTCTCCTGCTCCTCGGATGCTGCCTGACCGGCTGTGCTTTTCCAGCTACTTGTTACTACCTGATCTCCATTTGTACACTGCCCTCGATTCCAACTCACCTGAACTGCTATCTGCTTTAAACTGGCAACTTTGTGAACAGTATAAACAATGAGCATCAGGTTATTTGCTTTTATTAAGTGCTGTAATGCTTTGACACTCCTTGCTTTAAAAGGGAGTTATTTTCTCATCTCAGTCCATAATCAAAAACAGAAAATTTAAAAGACGTTATGACAGAGTTTGGAAGGGCTCTGATGCATTGTGAGGAGTCGGAACAAAGTGAGAAATGAGGGCTGGGGCAAGCGATCTCGTCAGGTGCAGGAGGAATGCCGAGAGCAGCGGGAGTGATTAGGTCAAGGACATGGATCGGGGTGAGAGGTTGGCATAGGGAGAGGGGTCAGGTAGGATGGACAGGAGTGACCACCACTGATTCACGCACATTCCACCAAGGAATGTTGACAATTCAAGCTTGTACTCACTGTGTGTAGGAGCTTCAGCACACTGACGTACCTGTGAGATTCAAAGAGAACGTTACAGACTGATACAAACTTGTAACAACTCATTATATTCAGAGTAACTTGCAGGTAAAAAAATCCCATTGACAAATGTTTATACTCACGCTCTTTCAGAAGTTGTTATGACTTTTGCAATGTGATAGGCTTCCAGTTCAATGTTACTCTATAGGAAAGTGAAGGAATATTTAGTTCCTGTGGCTACACTTCATAACCATAAACTATAGGGTGATCACAGGGTCCAAACAATCTCCAATCTGTTCATGTGATTGTGATGATCCACAATGATGGAACTCTGTTTCCCTGTCCCTGGTTAATAAAATTCTTAGCAATTTCAGATTTCAAAATTACAATTATCCAGACATTGGTTACCACTGTTGTAAGACAGCTGAGTATTCTAACCTCCTCTGCAGTTGAAATTTTTCTATAATCACTGCTGGAGGATCTGAATCAAATTCATTTGGCTATGTCTCCTTATACTCAAAAACCCAGCCCATTATAATACTTTGTATGTACTCCCTCAATTCTATAGAATATCCTGAAATTCTCTTATCAAATTATCTGCCAAAATGTACTAACTTCCTGGTAGTGCAACCCACATTTGTGGAATCTTTTCTTGTAATTTGAAACCCTTGGAATTCAGGTACCATTTAAGTCAATCATTACTCCACTCATTCCCAGATCAAGGTATTGTTCCTGAACTGTGAGTCCAGAATTGAACATTATGTGTCTAACCAGCTGAATACCTTCTAGTATTCCAGACGTTAAGTTATAAAGACCAGTGTTTCATTGGCCTTTTAGGTAACTATCTGCTTCTGGTGATGTCATTTAAATGACAGTGTACTTGGAACTTCCAAACTCTTTGGACTCGCATTGCTTTGAGCCTTTCGCAGTTTAGAAAACCTCTTGTTCTATCTTTCATAGGACCACAGGGAGATCTCACATTTGCCATGACTTTGTCCATGAATTTTGTTCAGGGAATAACTACAGATCCTTGACGGACAACATACAATGTATGCTGCCAATTCAAGAACCTGCCCACTGTTCCTATTCCCTATCTCCTATTCTGAACCAGTTCTTAAATCAGGTCAGTAACTTATCTTCATGTCTGTCAGCTTCAACACCAGCTTTAGAGACTTTTATCAACTGCCTTCTGGAAGCTAAATAACATCCAGAGTTATTCCCTCATGCACTACATTTTCCACAACTGTGAGAGATTTTAGCTGATATTTCGGGCACGATCAATTGTCTCTGATTAACTGAAGATTTCTAATGTCTTTCAGACACTTTTATTATATACACGAGGAATTTCCCAATGACAGGTATGAATCCTTGGTTTTCTTCTCTTACCTTTCTTAAACAGCAGAGCGACATGCACGATTTTTCTATTGAAAGGAATGGTTTCTGGATTAAAAGCACTTTGTAAAATTACATCTACAATGTTGTCAGATGCTTCATTTAATACCTACAAGGTAGAATTATCTACTGTTGAAGAATGCGAACTCTTCAGTCCCAACATTTTCTTCATTCCTTCAAATTTGTTTTCATTAACTTGTGAGAGTTGCCATGCTCCATCACAGTTAGATATCCCAACATGTCTAGCATGCTATGCTTCCCCTACAAATACTGACCATCCCAGCCAGTCATACTTAACTACTGCCACACATACCTGTTCAGCCATGTCCCTATCGATCTCCTCAGACTCTGAACTGTTTCCAATCTCCTCGTCTGATACAAGCTCGTCTCCACTGGGCAAGCATGCTGTCAGCGTCTCACTCTCGACACTGCAACAAAAAGCATCACACTTAAGCTTTACAGCTTTAGATCCGACCTGCAGTTTCTCGGACAGTGGGTTCTCCCCATGCACTCCCACTAAATTGTCAAGTAGCTCCACACAAGAGGGAGGGACTAGAGATACAACATCTGGAGAGAGAGAGAGAGAGAGACGGGATAAAGGTGGTGGAACTGCAATGGAGGAGTTATGAATATATAATGTGCCATCACATCCGTTACTTCCACAATGATGTGAGATTTACAAATGGAGTGTAGTTATAATCCATGGCATTTGAATCTTCAATATATTTTTTAAAGATCACTTTTGTGATGAAATTGTGAGATTTACATGACTCATTTAACGCAAGTTTGGAATTTTCGAATTCTAGGTTAAACGTATGAATTTGTTTAAAAAAACTGAAAGGACTGCAGATTCTGGAAATCAGAAATTGTTGGAGAAACTCAGCAGGTCTAGCAACGTCTGTGGAGAGAAATCAGGGTTAACGTTTTGAATCCTGACTCTGCTTCAGAATATGATTTTGTCCATGTGTATAAAAATTACAATACCATAATCCTAAGTGGTAGGAAGTTGCGACAACTCAAAGGGAATCACCCAGGAGTGTAGAGAGAACTTTCCAGACTCTGGAACTTCTCTTGGTAACTCGTTTCATTTTTCATCAGTGCTGGGAAGTCCTTTGAGAGAGAAGTGTGTATCAAGCCCTGAGGTACTGAGAAGTCTTTTAATGGAATAAAATGGGCAAAACACCAAACCTAAAAACAAAAAGAGTTGATAGGGATTGAGTTACCGTGAAATAAAAAGTTATTAATAATCCTGGACTGGAGTGTCAGGATAAAGTGAAGTCAGGTTTGAAGCTTTCAAAACAAAAGGGAAGGAATTGAAGCTGTATCAGGGATCATACAGAACTGGAAGGAAGTTTAGTCAGGAACATCACAATAATTAGTTCGAGCAGATGAGTTGTAATGCAAGATATTTCAAGTCCATCAAGGTCTTAGATGAAAAGCATCCCTTTCTCTCAGAAATGAACTGGATCCGCTACAGGCATAGCATTTCTATCCTGAGAATTGGAATAAACTTTGTAATCTGGACTAGAACAAAAGAACTGTGGGCACAGTGGTTAGCACTGCTGCCTCACAGCGCCGGAGACCCGGGTTCAATTCCCGCCTCAGGCGACTGACTGTGTGGAGTTTGCACGTTCTCCCCATGTCTGCGTGGGTTTCCTCCAGGTGCTCCGGTTTCCTCCCACAGTCCAAAGATGTGCAGGTCAGGTGAATTGGCCATGCTAAATTGCCAAGTTAGGTAAGGGGTAAATGTAGGGGTATGGGTGGGTTGCGCTTCGGCGGGTCGGTGTGGACTTGTGGGGCCGAAGGGCCTGTTTCCACACTGTAATGTAATCTAATCTAATCTAAAAAAAAACAAGGCCCTGTGCTAATCATCATGCCCTAACTAAACTATAAACAATCCTTCTGCCCTTATTCGGTCCGTATCCCTCTGTTCCCTCCCTATTCATGTAACCACCCAGATGCCTCTTAAATGTTGTCAATGTGTCTGCTTCCACCACCTCTTCTGGCAGTGCATTCCAAACTCCTACCACTCTCTGTGTAATGAACTTCCCTTGCACATCTCCCTTAAACTTGCCCCCTCTCACCTTAAACCTGTGCCCCCTTGCAATTGAAACTTCAATCCTGGGAAAAAGTCTCCACCCACTCTACACCTCTCATAATTTTGTAGACTTCTATCAGGTCTCCTCTCATCTGCCGTCTTTTCAGTGAAAACAGTCCTAGTTTTTTTTTAAAACTTTCTCTCATAGCCAATGCCCTCAACACCAGGCAATATCTTGGTAAACCTTCTCTGCACTCTCTCTCCAAAGCTTTCATGTCCTTCTTGTAGTGTGGTGACCAAAACTGCACATAATACTCCAAATGCGGCCTAAAAAGTGTTTTATATAGCTGCAACAAGGGGAACTGATTCTGATACAAAGCTGATGTTCTTATTCAATCTACAAAGAGTGTTTGGGTTATTTGTCCTGTGTGTTTAAGAATCTTTGAATCTATGTTATACAAGAATAGAGCATTTTTTGTTTGTCTTAGTCTCTGTTCATGAACTTTTGTGTTATTAGATTAGATTTATTACTTACAGTGTGGAAACAGGCCCTTCGGCCCAACATGTCCACACCGACCCACCGAAGCGTAACCCACCCAGACCCATTCCCCTACATTTACCCCTTCACCTAACACTATGGGCAATTTAGCACTGCCATTTCACCTAACCTGCACATTTTTGGATTGTGGGAGGAAACCGGAGCACCCAGAGGAAACCCACGCAGACATGGGGAGAATGTGCAAACTCCACACAGAGAGTCGCCTGAGGCGGGAATTGAACCCGGGTCTCTGGCGCTGCGAGGCAGCAGTGCTAACCACTGTACCACCGTACCGCCCACGAGTTATTATTTATTAGAATAAAGACTGCAATATCACATGCTTATGTTTTAGTAAGATATAATTCTGTAACAAAGAAAAACTATTCAGCAATGTTCCAGTTAGGAATCTGACTTATTCAATACTAACAACAACTGGGTGTTACCCCATAACACTTCGACCATGACAATAGGGCTCATCATCGGAAATCTTGGAGTTTGACCAGATAAAAGAAAAATACAGATGGGTGACAGTTAGGGGACAGAAAGGGAACCGGCAGGCAGTGCAGGGATCCCCTGTGGCCATTCCCCTCAACAATAAGTATACCGTTTTGGATACTGTTGGGGGGGGGGGGGGGGGGAATGACTTACCAGGGGAAAGCAGTGGGGCACCTGCTGCTCAGAAGGGAAGGGGGAAGAGGAGCAGAGCAGTAGTTATTGGGGACTCGATAGTTAGGGGGACAGATAGGAGGTTCTGTGGGGACGAGAGAGACTCACGGTTGGCGTGTTGCCTCCTGGGTGCCAGGGTCCGTGATGTCTCTGATCGTGTTTTTGGGGTCCTTCTTGGGGAGGGAGAGCAGCCCCAAGTCATGGTCCACATTGGCACCAACGACATAGGTCGGAAGAGAGATGGGGACTTGAGGCAGAAATTCAGGGAGCTAGGATGGAAGCTTAGAGCGAGGACAAACAGAGTTGTTTTCTCTGATTTGCTGCTCGTGCCACGTGCTAGTGAGGTGAGGAATAGGGAGAGAAAGGAGTTGAACACGTGGCTACAGGGATGGTGCAGGAGGGAGGGTTTCGGGTTTTTAGATAATTGGAGTTCTTTCTGGCTAGGTGGGACCTCTACAAACAGGATGGTCTTCGTCTAAACCAGAGGGGTACCATTATCCTGGGGGGGAAATTCGCTAAAGCTATTAAGGTGGATTTAAACTAATACAGCAGGGGGACAGGAATCAAAATTGTAGGACAGGTACAGAAGAGGATGAGAGTAGGGAGTTCCCAAATCAAGTATCTGACCCTGGCAAGCGAGAACCTGGTTTGAAGTGTGTGTACTTCAACGCAAGTAGCATCCGAAATAAAGTGGGTGAACTGGCAACATGGATTGGTACCTGGGACTTGGATGTTATGGCCATTACGGAGACATGGATAGAGTGGGGACAGGAATGGATGTTGCAGGTTCCAAGATTCAGATGTTTCAGTAAGAACAGAGAAGATGGTAAAAGAGGGGGAGGTGTGGCATTGTTGATCAGGGACAATATTACAGTTGTAGAAAGGATGTTGGGGGACTCGTTAACTGAGGTAGTATGGGCTGAGGTTAGAAACAGGAAAGGAGAAGTCACTATGCAGGGAGTTTTCTATAGGCCTCCGAATAGTCCCAGAGATGTAGAGGAAAGGATAGCAAAGATGATTCTCAATAGGAGTGAGAGAGGCAGGGTAGTTGTCATGGGGGACTTCAACTTTCCAAATATTGACTGAGATCGCTACAGTACGAGTACTATAGATGGGTTGGTTTTTGTCCAGTGTATGCAGGAGGGCTTCCTGACACAGTATGTAGACAGGCCTACAAGGGGCGAAGCCACTTTAGATTTAGTACTGGGTAATGAGCCTGGCCAGGTGTTAGATTTGGAAGTAGGTGAGCACTTTGGAGACAACGATCACAATTCTGTCAGGTTTACATTAGTGATGGAAAGGGATAGGTGTACTCCACCGAGCAAGAGTTACAGCTGGGGGAAGGGAAATTACGATGCAATTAGGAAAGATTTAGGAAGCGTAGAATGGGGAAGGAAACTGCAGGGGATGAGCACATTAAAAATGTGGAGCTTATTCAAGGAAAAGCTCCTGTATGTCCTAAATAAGTATGGACCTGTCAGGCAGGGAGGAAGGTATAGAACGCGTGAGCCGTGGTTTACTAAGGAAGTGGAATACCTGGTCAAGAAGAAGGCGGCGGCTTATTTTAGGACAAAATATGAAAACTCAGTTAGGGCACTTGAGGATTACAAGGAAGTCAGGAAAGACCTAAAAAGAGAGCTCAGAAGAGCCAGGAGACATGAGACGTTGTTGGTGGATAGGATCAGGGTTAACCCCCAGGTATGCCAGGAATAAAAGAATTACGAGAGTTAAATTAGGACCAATCAAGGATAATACTGGAAAGTTGTGTGTGGAGTCAGAGGAGATAGGGGAAGCACTAAATAAATAGTTTTCGACAGTGTTCACTATAGAAAATGAAAATGTTGGCGAGGAAGATACAGAGATACTTGCATCTAGACTAGAAGAGATTGAGGTTCACAAGGAAGAGGTACTAGAAATACTGCAGAGTATGAAAATAGACAAGTACCCTGGGCCAGATGGGATCTATCCTAGGATCCTCTGGGAATCAAGGGAAGAGATTGCCAAGCCTTTGGCATTGATCTTCAAATCATCATTGTCTACAGGAATAGTGCCTGAGGACTGGAGGATAGCAAATGTGGTTCCCTTGTTCAAAAAGTGTAGTAGAGACAACCCTGGTAATTACAGACCAGTGAGTCTCACTTCAGTTGTTGGCAAAGTGTTGGAAAAGTGTTGGAAAAGGTTATAAGAGATAGGATTTAAAACCATCTGGAAAAGAATAATCTGATCAGGGACAGTCAGCACGGTTTTGTGAAGGGTAGGTCATGCCTAACGAATCTTATTGAGTTTTTTGACAAAGTGACCCAAACAGGTAGATGAGAGTAAACCGGTTGATATGGTATATATGGATTTGAGCAAGCCGTTCAGTAAGGTTCCCCACAGTAGGCTATTATACAAAATGCGGAGGAATGGGATTGTGGGAGACATAGCAGTTTGGATCAGTAATTGGCTTGCTGAAAGAAAACAGAGGGTTGTAGTTGATGGAATATGTTCATCTTGGTGTCCAGTTACTAGCGGCGTACCGCAAGGGTCGGTGTTGGGTCCACTGCTGTTCGTCATTTTTATAAATGACCAAGATGAGGGCATAGAAGGGTGGGTTAGTAAATTTGCAGACGACACTAAGGTCGGTGGAGTTGTGGATAGTGATGAAGGATGTTGTAGGTTACAGAGAGACATAGATAGGATGCAGAGCTGGGCTGAGATGTGGCAAATGGAGTTTAATGTGGACAAGTGTGAGATGATACACTTTGGGCAGAGTAATTGGAATGCAAAGTACTGGGCTAATGGTAAGATTCTTGGGAGTGCAGGTGAGCAGAGAGATCTCGGTGTCCATGTACACAGATCCCTGAAAGTTGCCACCCAGATTGACAGGGTTGTTAAGAAGGCATACAGTGTTTTGGCCTTTATTAAAAGAGGGATTGAGTTCGAGAATCAGGAGGTTATGCTGCAGCTGTACAAAGTTCTGGTACGGCCACACTTGGAGTATTGTGTACAGTTCTGGTCACCGCATTATAAGAAGGATGTGGAAGCTTTGGAAAGGGTGCAGAGGAGATTTACTAGGATGTTGCCTGGTATGGAAGGAATGTCTTACGAGGAAAGGCTGAGGGCCTTGAGGCTGTTCTCGTTAGAGAGAAGAAGGTTGAGAGGTGACTTAATAGAGACATACAAGATAATCACAGGGTTAGATAGGGTGGACAGGGAGAGCCTTTTTCCAAGTATTGGGACGGCAAACACGAGGGGACACAACTTTAAATTGAGGGGAGAAAGGTATAAGACAGATGTCAGAGGTAGTTTCTTTACTCAGAGGGTAATGGTATGGAATGCTTTGCCTGCAACGGTAGTAGATTCGCCAAGTTTAAGTGCATTTAAGTCATCATTGGACAGGCATATGGATGTACATGGAATAGTGTAGGTGGGATGGGCTTCAGATTAGTATGACAGGGCGGCGCAACATCGAGGGCCGAAGGGCCTGTACTGCGCTGTAATGTTCTAAGTTCTATGTAAACTGGTGCTGAGACACAAATCTATTGAGAATGGTTTTGAATGTTGCTAAGAGTTTTCTGGAAGGGAAGATATAACAGTGGATTGTTCAAAATACTTTGGGCAACTAGGTCATAATACTATTAAAGCTGTAATCAAAGTGCATTGAACCAATAATGAGGGAGCAACGAGAGCAACGCAAACATAATGGCACATAACACCTGAACTACAAATCATTCAAATCCTTCAAGAAATTAGATTAAATTTAAATTCAGGCTAAGTATCACAAAGTATCAAATAGAGATTCTAACAGTTTATTAATAGCATTCTCAACCTGTAATTTCCAATAGATTTATTTGAAATCGCCTGACGTCACCTGACGAAGGAGCAGCGCTCCGAAAGCTTGCGACTTCAAATAAACCTGTTGGACTATAACCTGGTGACATGTGAATATGTCCACTCCAGTCTAATATGCTGGCACCTCCACATTGTAACTTCCAGATCTCTTAGCTCCTTTAAAGTTGGAACCTTTATGTTTTATTGTCTCTCCATCTTACAATGATGCATTATTTCACACTTTTACCAGACTATAAGTCTTTAGATTAGATTAGATTAGATTAGATTAGATTACTTACAGTGTGGATACAGGCCCTTCGGCCCAACAAGTCCACACCGCCCCGCCGAAGCGCAACCCACCCATACCCCTTACCTAACACTACGGGCAATTTAGCATGGCCAATTCACCTGACCTGCACATCTTTGGACTGTGGGAGGAAACCGGAGCACCCGGAGGAAACCCACGCAGACACGGGGAGAACGTGCAAACTCCACACAGTCAGTCGCCTGAGGCGGGTATTGAACCCGGGTCTCTGGCGCTGTGAGGCAGCAGTGCTAACCACTGTGCCACCGTGCCGCCCACAAGTCTTAGGACAGAAAAATACCCTTCAACCCACTGAGTCTGCTCTGTAATTCAATGATATCATCACTGCACTGATAATCATTAAGTTCATTTTCCCGCCTTTGCCGCATAATCATGCTTCCTTCAATGATTGGAAATCTGTGTACCTCAGACTTGAATCTCCTGAATGATTCAGCCTCCACAGTAAAAAGAAATCCCCACTGATTCACTCAAAGAAAAAAATCTTGCACTTTTCAGAACCACACTCGAAGGTCTCTGAATCTAGACTCCCCCACAAGATATACACCTTACATAGTTTTAGCAAAACCTCACTATTACAACAGAGTTAAAAATTCCATTTACTTTCCCTATGACCTGCTTAAATTAACCTACAATCTGGAAAGCATGGACATTGTAGGTTAGTTAATCACAGAATCATAGAATCCCTACAGTGTGGAATCAAGCTATTCGGCTCATCAAGTTTGCACGGACCCTCCAAACATCATCCTACCCAGACCCAACCCCTTTACTCTAACCCTGTAACTCTTTATTTCGCATGGCTAGCCTGCACATCCCTGGACACTATGGGCAATTTTAGCATGGTAAATCCAGCTCACCTGCACATCTTTGGACTGTGGGAGGAAACCCAAGCAAACACGGGGAGAACGTGCAAGCTCCACACAGACAGGTGCCTGAGGCGAAAATCGAATCCAGGTCCCTGACACTATGAGGTAGCGGTGCTAACCACTGAGCCACTATGCTGCCTCAAAGATGACTGGCATTTATTTTAATGCTAGGAGTCTGACGAACAAGGGGCAGATGGGTTGAGAGGACAAATGAAAACATGGGGGTACGATCTTATTACTATCACTGAGACATGGTTGAGAGAGGGGGAGGATTGACAGCTCAATATTCCAAGATATCAGATGTTCAGGTGAGACAGGGAAGGAGATAAAAAAGGAGGTGTCACAATTTTGATCAGGGAATTTATTACAGCAGTAGGGAGGGATGATAGTGTCAAAGGCACCTTAAATGAAGCTATATGGGTAGAACTTAGAAACCAAAAAGGAGCAATCACATTGCTGGGAGTATACAAAGGCCCCCTAACAGTCTGAGAGAAATAAGAGAGCTGATATGTCGACAAACTTCAGGGAACTGTCGCAGACTGGCATATTCCAAGGTCCAGGACTACGCGCTGAGGGACGCACTAATGCTTGGGGAAGCTGCCACCAAGGCGCAGGGGAGAAAGATCACTGTCGGAGGTCTTCCTGCTGAAGTTAATTGGGGGTCCATTCAGTTATCAGACCTACCTGGTGCCCCAATATATCTAAATATAGAATTCCATGTGTTGGAGATGTCCTTCGTTTTTTGGATTGAGTCAAACTTCAATGTTTGTTGGTTTTCTTCATATGCTACTGTCCAGAAAGGAACTGCATTTGTGACTATGTAATGGACAATGACTTTTTTTATAAATAAAGTATATTTTTGAATTAAAACTATTGTGTTCACTGGTGAGAGGGACAATATGAGTACAAGATCAGGGAGAAGGCCTGTGATGCAATTAAATAAATTAGCATAGATAGAGAGGAGATTTCTGAAATGTCTGGCAGGCTTAAAAGTAGATAAATCTCCAGGTCTAGATGAAATTTATCCCGGAATATTGGGTGAGGCAAGGGAAGAAATAGCAGTGGCACTTACAAAAATGTTCAATCTCTCTCTGGCCACAAGAGAGGTACGGGAGGACTGGAGGACAACCAATGTGGTAGAGTTATTCACCAAGGGAGCTCTGGTTTTAAACCAAGAAACGACAGGCCAGTCAATCCAGCCTCAGTCATGAGGAAACTATTGGAAGCATTGTTGAGGGACAGATTTAATCTGCATTTGGAGAGGCAGAGATTTATCAAGAACAGTCAGCATGGTTTTGTGAAGAGGAGGTCATGCCTGATCAACTTAGAGCCATCAAGTTATAGACACATACAGCACGGAAACAGACCCTTCAGTCCAACCTGTCCATGCCGACCAGATATCCCAACCCAATTTAGTCCCACCTGCCACACCCAGCCCATATCCTACCAAGCCCTTCCTATTCATATACCCATCCAAATGCCTTTTAAACATTGCAATTGTACCAGCCTCCACCACTTCCTCTGGCAGCCCAATTCATACACGTACCTCCCTTCGGTCTCTTTTATATTTTCCCCTCTCACCCTAAACCTATCTCCTCTAGTTCTGGACTCCCACACCCCATAGATTTTGTCTATTTATCCCACCCATGCCCCTCATGATTTTGTAAACCTCTATAAGGTCACCCATCAGTCTCCAATGCTCCAGGGAAAACAGCCCCAGCCTGTTCAGCCTCTCCCTATAGCTCAAATCCTCCAACCCTGGCAACATCACTGTAAATCTTTTCTGAAACCTTTCAAGTTTCACAACATCCTTCTGATATGAAGGAGACCAGAACTGCATGCAATATTCCAACAGTGGCCTAACCTATGTCCTGTACAGCCGCAACATGACCTCCCAACTCCTGTACTCAATACTCTGACCAATAAAAGAAAGCATACCAAATGCCATCTTTACTATCCTATCTATCTATAATTCCATTTTCAATAAGCTATGAACCTGCGCTCCAAGGTCTCTTTGTTCAGTAACACTCCCTAGGACCTTACCATTAAGTGTATAAGTCCTGCTAAGATTTGCTTTCCCAAAATGCAGCACCTTACATTTATCTGAATTAAACTCCATCTGCCACTTCTCAGCCCATTGGCCCATCTGGTCAAGATCCCGTTGTAATCTGAGGTAACCCTCTCGAAGAGAGTTTGCACCCTCTCCAATGCTATCATATTCCTCCTGTCCGAGCTGTGGCCTAACCAATGTTCGAGCAGGCCCTCCTGCTCTTAAACCCTATGTCTCCTCCTCTAATCTAATGCTACTCTCCTTACTGTTTACCATCCCACCAATTTTTGGTTAATCTGCAAATTTGCTGATCAACCTTCCTACATTAAAGCGGGGTAACCCGCTGTCCACTACACCTCCAATTGTGGTGTCATCTGCAAACTTACTAACTGTACCTCTTATGCTCACTTCCAAATCATTTACATAAATAATGAAAAGTAGTGGACCCAACACAGATCGTTGTCACACTCCACTGGTCACAGACCTCCATTCTAAGAAATAACCCTCCCACCTTTGAGCCAGTTCTGTATCCAAATGGTTAGTTCTCCTTGTATTCCATGAGATCTAACCTTGTCAAACACCTTACTGAAGTCCATATAGATCACGTCCACCACTCTGCCCTTATCATTCCTCTTTGTACTTCTTCAAAAAACTCAATCAAGTTTGTGAGATATGATTTCCCATATACGAAAGCCATGTTGACTATCCCTAATCAGTCCTTGCCTTTTGAAATACATGTACATCCTGTCCCTCAGGATTCCCTCCAACAACCGGCCCACCACAGACACCAGGCTCATTGGTCCATAGTTCCCTGGCTTGTCCTTACCGCCCTTCTTAAACAGTGGCACCACGTTAGCCAACCTCCAGTCTTCTGGCACCTCACCTGTGACTATCGATGATACAAATATCTCAGCAAGAGGCCCAGCAATCACTTCTCTCGCTTCCCACAGAGTTCAAGGTTATACCTGATCAAGTCCTGTGGATTTATCCACTTTTATGTGTTTCAAGACATCCAGCACTTCCTCCTCTGTAATATGGACATTTTTCAAGATGTCACCATCTAGTTCCCCACATTCTATATCTTCCATGTCCTTTTCCACAGTAAACACTGATGCAAAATACTGATTTAGTATCTCCCCCATCTCCTGTGGCTCCACACAAAGGCCGCCTTGCTGATCTTTGAGGAACCCTATTTTCTCCCTAGTCACCCTTTTGTCCTTAATGTATTTGTAAAAATTCTTTGGATTCTTAACTGAACGTTTTCCATAGCTAATTACGTATCAAGATTGGAGCAATGCTTTTCATCTAATCTACTTAGACTTTGACCTGAATGAGAGACTGGTAATGAAAGAGAGACCCCATGGAATGCGAAGAAATTTGGCAAATTGGATCCAGAATTGGCTTAGTCACAATGTGTCAAGATGTGTTTTTGTGATTGGAAATCTGTGTCTGGAGAGGCTATAGGGGTCAGTGTTGGGGCCCTGCTGTTTTTAGTTCATGTTAATAATTCAGGCTTTAATGTAGAAAGGTTGATCAGCAAATTTGCGGATTAACCAAAAATTGGTGGGATGGTAAACAGTAAGGAGAGTAGCATTAGATTAGAGGAGGAGACATAGGGTTTAAGAGCAGGAGGGCCTGCTCGAACATTGGTTAGGCCACACTAGGACACGAGGAATATGATAGCATTGGAGAGGGTGCAAACTCTCTTCGATGTATAATTTCAGTTACATCACACTGTAAACTTTTGCTATAAATTCTGTGTTTTAAAATCATGTACTCTACAACCACCTGAAGGAGCAGCGCTCCGAAAGCTAGTGCTTCCAATTAAACCTGCTGGACTATAACCTGGCATTGTGAGATTTTTAACATTGGACACTAATGAACACATTAAACACAAGTGAATGAGCCAGACATCAAATAGTAAGATACACACCAATGAACTACTCAGAGGGTAATGAATGATATAAATACGAATGAAACATACATTGATGAACAAATTAGATCATAATGAACTAATCAGACATAAATGCACAAATCAGACAATAATGCATGAATCAGGCAATAACAAACATATCAGACTTAATGTGCAAATGAGGCAAAATGAACCAGTGAAACACTAATGAACCAGTCAGACACTAATGGATGAGTTAGACAGTAATGAATGACAGACTCTTATAAGCAAGTCAGACCCTAATGAACAAATCAGACATGAAAGAATGAATTAGATACTAATGAATGAACCAGACTCTAATGAACAAGTCAGACATTATTGAACAGAATCAGATGCTAATGGACAAGACTAATGATTGAAGTTAAAAACCACACAACACCAAGTTATAGTCCAATGGGTTTATTTGGAAGCACTAGCTTTCGGCCTTCATCAGATGGTTGAACTGCCTGATGAAGAAGCAGTGCTTCGAAAGCTAGTGCTTACAAATAAACCCATTGGACTATAACCTGGTGTTGTGTGGTTTTTAAACTTTGTCCACCCCAGTCCAACACCGGCACCTCCAAATCATGACTAATGATTGAGACAGACTCAAACGACCAAGACATACACTAATGCAACAACCAGATATTAATGAAATAAATCAGACACTACTAATCGAATCAATAGTTAATGAACTAATCAGACAATAATTAATCAGATAGAACGTATGAACATATTAAACTCCAATGAATGAATCAGATATCAATGAACAAGAGAGATACTAATGAACAAATCAGCCATTAATGAATGAGACACACATGAATGATCGAGGCAGTCAACAATGAACAAATCCAACAGGAAAAAATAAGGGGGACACAAAAGAACGATTCAAATATGAATGGGTAAGATGGAGACTAATAAGCGAGGCAGGTATCACTGAACAAACCAGACAATAAATGGATGAGACAGGCACTGACGGACAAATCAGATATGACCAACCGAGACATACTCTAATGGAAAAACCACACATTAATAAAGAAAACAGACACTAATGAACAAATCAGACACTATTGAGTAAATCAGACATTAGTAAATGAGGCAGACACCAAATAATGAGACAGACACTAATAACAAATCAACCAGTAAGAATGATATTGATGCAAATAGTTAATGCAGACAATAATCAACAAATCAGACACTAATCTTAGAATCATTGAATCTCCACAGTGTGGAAAGAGGCCATTTGGCCCATCTAGTCACCACTGACCTTATAAAGAGCATCCGATCCAGACACAACCCATGCCCACCCACTTCACCCTATCCTCATAACCCCACATTTACCATGGCTAACCCACCTAGCCTGAACATCCTTGGACACGATGGGGGAATTTGCTATGCCTAATCCACATAATCTACAGAGTTTTGGACTACGGGAAGAAACTGGAGCACCCTGAGGAAATCGTGACAGATACAGGGTGCAAACTCTACACAGATAATCACTCAAGGCTGGAACTGAACCTGGAAGGAGAAAGTGAGGTCTGCAGATGCTGGAGATCAGAGCTGAAAATGTGTTGCTGGAAAAGCGCAGTGGGTCAGGCAGCATCCAGGGAACAGGAGAATCGACGTTTCGGGCATAAGCCCTTCTTCAGGAACCTGGAACCCTGGCATTGAGACACAGCAGTGCTAACCACACCGTAATGAATTACAGACACGAATGAATGAGACAGATATTAATGAAGAACACAGAAATGAATGAATGAGACAGATGCCAATACATGAATCAGACACGAAAGAATGAGTCAGATACTAACAAATAAAACAGAAATTAATGAATGAGACAGACACAAATGATCCAGCCAGGCACTAATGAAGATACAGACATGAATAATCGAATACACACTAATGAATGAGACAGACACTAACGAACAAGATAGATATAGATGCAATGGGCAGATGCTAATGAACCTGTCACTAATGAACAAGTCTGACAATAATGAACAAATCAGTTACTGATCAACGAGTAAGACCCTAATGAACAAGACAGACTCTAATGAACAAGGCAAACATGAATGAGACAGGTACCAATGAATGAGATAAACACCAATGAATGAGACAGGTACGAATAAAAGAATCAGACAATAGTAAAGACATTAGACACTAATGAATAAACCAGGCATAAATGAATGACAGTGATATGAAAGAATGAGATAACATCAAGTAATGAGATGGACACTAATATACTAGACAGACAGAAATGAACAATATAGACACGAATAAATAAGGCAGTTATTAATGAATGAATCAAGACACTGATGAATGAATCAGACATGAACGTATGAATAAGACATTAATGAACAAGGCAGACATAATTGAACAAACCAGGTACAAATGAACAAATCAGACACAATAAATGAATCTGATACTAATGATGAGACAGACAACACTGAACGAGACAGACAGTAATGAACGAATCAGACACTACTGACTGAGGCAGAATTAATGACTGAGACAGATACCAATGGATGAGTCAGACACGAATGACCAAAACGTACACTGATGAAAGAAAGTAACTACATAATCAGAGACCAGTGAATGAGACAGACACTAATAAATGAGACAGACACCAATGAATGACACAACACCAGGGTATAGTCCAACAGGTTTATTTGAAAGTGTAAGTATCAGAGCACTGCTCCTTTGTCAGGTAGCTAGTGGGGCTGGATACATAGGACACAGAATTTACAAGTAAGAGATCAAAGTGTCATACAACTGATGCAATATATTAGACAAACCTAGATGGTTGTTAAGTCTTCAATCACTTAGAATGATGACTGGGTTTCAAATGAATAATGTGTAAATCCCAGAATTTCTTTCAAGTCACAGCCCCAAGATAACAAAGTTTTATCAGTATATTTAAAAAAACTGGCATCTCATCCCAGACAATGCATTAAAGATGTGATGTTAGAGTCTGTATCCCAACCTGGAGTCAGACTGGTTTCATTTCCAAAACAGGAACTTATAAAATGTCACATTGACGGATTGTGTGCTTTTTGAACAAATAGAATATATCTGCAAATACAAAATCACCCCATGGACATGTGTGTGTGTGTGTGCACGTGCATGCATGCTTGATAAAACAAATCAGACACTAATAAACAAATCAGATACTACTAAACAAGATGGATAGTAATGAACAAATGAGACACTGTTGTACAAGACAGACACTAATAAGACAAACAAATCAGACACAAATGACTGAGACATATCCTAATGAAAGAACCAGATACTAATAAAAATAATCAGAGACTGATGAAAAAATCAGACATTGATGAACAAATCGAACGGTGGCACAGTGGTTAGCACTGCTGCCTCACAGCGCCAGAGACCCAGGTTCAATTCCCGCCTCAGGCAACTGACTGTGTGGAGTTTGCACATTCTCCCCGTGTCTGCGTGGGTTTCCTCCGGGTGCTCCGGTTTCCTCCCACAGTCCAAAGATGTGCAGGTCAGGTGAATTGGCCATGCTAAATTGCCCATAGTGTTAGGTAAAGGGGTGAAATATAGGGGAATGGATCTGGGTGGATTGCGCTTCGGCAGGTCGGTGTGGACATGTTGGGCCAAAGGGCCTGTTTCCACACTGTAAGTAATCTAATCTAATCTAAAGAACGCTACTGAATGAGGCAGACACTGGATTATATACCATCAACAAGGCAGACACTAGTGAATCAGTCAGAAACCAAGAAAGATTCTAACAGATTCTAATAAAGGAGACAGACAGACAGACACTTATGAACAAGTCAGACTCTAATGAATGAAGCAGTTACTGGTCAACAAGTCATGAACATGGCAGATATGAATGAATGAAATAGACACAGACATCTGAATTAAATACTAACAAATGAGCCAGACTCTAATGATTGAATAAGACATTAATGAACAACTCAGACAGTAATGATAGAATCATATCAACCAGTGTTAATCCACAATATTGGTATTTATTTCTTGGATTAGTGGGTCACCAGTGAGATTAGCATTGGTGGTCCATCCCTAAAGGGTCCTTGGGAATGTAGTGGGGAGTCCCTTTCTTGATCTGCTGCAGTCTGTCTAGTGTAGGTAACGATGAACAAGACAGACACTGACAGACAAGTCAGACATGAGTGACCAAAATGCACACTAACGAAAAAAATTGATATTAATAAAGAATGAATGATTGAGACAGAACTGATGAACAAATGAAACATGAATGAACGAGGGAGACATTAATGAGCAAATCAGATACTAATGATTGAATTAGACACCAATGAGTGGGACAGACATGAATGACACAGACTCTAATGAGAAAGGTGGACACTGGTGTGATGGACTTTCTTTTCTTCCTATTTATGACTTCTGTCACTAATGTAAGTGCTGTGGTATGGCAACTTATAAAACTTTTCACTTTTTTTTGTAAAATACATGTGACAATAAATTGATATTCTATTCTAACAAAAGAAAAAGACAATCTGCATGAATTATATGTTGATGAATGAATCAGACATTGATGAAAATCAGACATTGATGAACAAGATAGACAAATGAACGAGACAGACAGTAATGATCAAATCAGACTCTAATGAACGAAACCAACACAAATGAACAAGACAAACAATTAGTCAGATACTAATGAATGAGACAGATATGAAAGAACAAGCCAGACATTAATGAATGAACTAGTCAGATTCTAATGAATGAGATTGACACGAATTATCGAATCAGACACTAATGAACAATTCAGACCTCAATTAATGAATCTGCCACAGTTGTACAAATCAAAATAATAATAAACACAACAAACACAAACGAATGAGGTAGACGTAATGAATGGGACAGATACTAATGAACAAGACAGATACTAATGAATGCAACAGACACTAATGGATGGTACAGACACAAATGATCGAATCAAATATTACTGGATGACACTAACATTGATGAGTCAGTCAAAGAATGAATAATGAATAAGACAGACTCTATCGAACGAATCCAACACTAATGAATGAAATGCTAATTAACAGATGAGACATTGATGAACAAGACAGTGATGAACAAATCAGGCACTAATGATGGAATAGGACACAAATGAATGAGACAGACACAAGTTTGTGAATTAGACATTAAAGTCTGAGTCACAGACTGGTAAATGAATCAGACACTGACGGACAAGACTGACACGACTGAGTGAGAGTGACACGACTGAGTGAGAGTGACACGAATGAATGAATCAGGTACTAACGGTTGTGTCACATACTGATGAATGGATCAGAATCTGATGATTGAGACAGACGCAAATTAAAAAGTCAAGTCGTAACGAACAAATCAAATACTGATAATGAATCAAACACTAATGAACAAGACAGAGAATGAGTCAGATATTAACGAATGAGGCAGACATGAAAGACTGAATCAGAAGCTAATGAATGAGACAAACCGTTAAAGAGTCGTACAGTAAGGCAACAGGCTCTTTGGCCCAATTCATCCATATTGGCCAGGTTTCTGAAACTGAACTAGTCCCATTTGCCTGAATTTGGCACATATCCATCTAAACCTTTCTTATTCATGTACCTGTCCAAATGTCTTTTAAATATTGTAACTGTACCCGTCCCTACCACTTCCGCTGGCAGCTTGTTCCATATATACATCACCCCTATGCAAAAAAGCTGCCCCTCAGGTCCCTTTTAAATCTTTCCCCTATCGCCTTACACCTAGTTTTGGACTCCCTAACCCTGATAAAAAGTCTTTAACTATTCACCTTATCTATGCCCCTTGTTATTGCATAAACCTTTGTATGATACCTCTCAGATTCCTACACTTCAGTCAGAAAAGTGCCAGTGTGTCCTTATAACACAACTCCTCTAGTCTTAGTCTTAGTCCACACCCCCTACCAACCCAACCTCCACTCCCAGCACCTTCCCCTGCAACCGCAAGAAATGCAAAACTTGCGCCCACACCTCCCCCCCTTACTTCCCTCCAAGGCCCCAAGGGATCCTTCCATATCCGCCACAAATTCACCTGCACCTCCACACACATCATCTATTGCATCCGCTGCACCCGATGTGGCCTCCTCTATATTGGGGAGACAGGCCGCCTACTTGCGGAACATTTCAGAGAACACCTCTGGGACACCTGGACCAACCAACCCAACCACCCTGTAGCCCAACACTTTAACTCCCCCTCCCACTCCACAAAGGACATGCAGGCCCTTGGACTCCTCCATCGCCAGACCATGGCAACATGACGGTTGGAGGAAGAGCGCCTCATCTTCTGCCTGGGAACTCTCCAACCACAAGGGATGAACTCAGATTTCTCCAGTTTCCTCATTTCCCCTCCCGCCACCCTGTCTCAGTTAAATCCCTCGAACTCAGCACCGCCTTCCTAACCTGCAATCATTTTCTTGACCTCTCCACCCCCACCCCACTCCAGCCTATCACCCTCACCTTGACCTCCCTCCACCTATCGCATTTCCAAAACCCCTCCCCCAAGTCCGTCCTCCCTACCTTTTATCTTAGCCTGCTGGACTCATTCCTGAAGAAGGGCTTATGCCCGAAACGTCGATTCTCCTGTTCCTTGGATGCTGCCTGACCTGCTGCGCTTTTCCAGCAACACATTTTCAGCTCTGATCTCCAGCATCTGCAGCCCTCACTTTCTCTCTAGTCTTAGTAATAACCTTGTAAATCGTTTTTGCACCCTTTCCAGTTTAATAACATCTCTCCTATAGCAGAGCAACCAGAATTGTTGAACAAGACAAAGACAAATGAACAAATCATACACTCATTAATGAATGCCGCAGACATGAATGGGAGAATCAGACATTAAAACGTGAATAAGACATTATTTATCAAGACAGACACTAATGAACCAGTCAGATGCTAATTAATGAGACTGACACCAATGAATGAGACGGACACTAATGATAGAGTGAGATTAGATTAGATTACTTACAGAATGGAAACAGGCCCTTTGGCCCAAGTCCACACCGACCCTCCGAATAGCAACCCACCCAGACCCATTCCCCTACATTTACCCCTTCACCTAACACTACAGGCAATTTGGCATGGCCAGTTCACCTGACCTGTACATCTTTGGACTGTGGGAGGAAACTGGAGCACCCGGAGGAAACCCGTGCAGACACGGGGAGACACTAGTTAAACAATCAGACACTGGTGAACCAGACACATACTGTTGAACTAGTCAGACACTAATCTGCCATTAATGAATGAAACATATTAAAGACTGAGACAGACAGTAATGATTGAGACAACACTAGTGAATGAATCAGACATGAAAGAATGAGTCAAATACTAATAAATGACACAGATATGGATAAACGAGATAGACAGGAATGAATGAGACAGACTAATAAACAAGACAGACATTAATAAACTAGACAGGCACTGATACATGAATCAGGCTCATAGTGAACAAGACAACGATAATGAAAGAGACCAACTCCAATGAACGCATGAGACACCAATGAATGGATGAGTCACTGATGAACAAAAGAGACACTAATGAACAGGAGAGACACTAATGAACGAGAGACACTCATAAATCAGACAGACACTAATGAGAGAGACACTCATGAATGAGAGAGACACTCATGAACAGGAGAGACACTCATGAACAGGAGAGACACTCATGAACGAGAGCAAATGAATGATTCAGACATGAATGATTTAATCAGACCCTAATAAGCGACACCAACACGAATGAACAAGAGAAAGAATGAGTCAGACACTAATGAACGAATTAGGTACTAATGAATGAGGCAGACACAAATACATGAGTCAGATACTAATGTGCGAGATAGACACTCCTGAATGAGGTAAACACTGATGAATGAATCTAATTCTGAGGAATGAATGTACAAGGGACACTAATGAATGAGTCAAACACTAAGAACGAATCACACTAATTAAGAAATCAAGCACTAATGACTGAGCCAGACAACAATGAACAAAACAGAAGGTAATGAACAAGACAGACACGGATGAATAAATGAGAGACTAATCACAAGATGGACACTGATGATTGAGACAGACAATAATAATGAGATAGACAACAATGAAGGAATCAAACACTGCTGAATGACAGATAAATGATGAATGTATCAGACACTGATACATGAGACAGACACCAAAACCCATGACCACTAATATCTAGAAGGACAAGGACAGCAGAAATGTTGGAATATCACCCTCGCAAGTTTCCTTCCAAGTTGCTCACCATCCTGACATATCTCCATTCCTACACTGTCAATCTAATGAACTAATCATATACAAATGAAGGCGACAGACACGAATGAATGGCAACACACTGATGACCGAGGCAGAAACTGAGGAACTAATCAGACATGGATGAACAACGCAGAAACCGAGTTCAAAGGAGAGTGCAGGAGGGCAGTCCAGGAGCAGCACCAGGAATGCACAGTAATGAGGTGTCAACCTAGTGAAGATACTAAACAGAACTCAGGGTAGTATCCTAGACCCAACCATCTTCAGCTACTTTATCAATGACCTTTCTTACATCATAATGTCAGAAGTGGGAATGTTCGCGGATGACTGCACAATATTCAGCACCATTCATGACTCTCAGATACAGAAGTAGTCCATGTTCAAACGCAAGAAGACCTGGACAATATCCAAACTTGGGCTGGAAACATTGGCCCCATATGAATGCCAGGCAATGACCATCTCCAATAAGAGATAATATAACAACTGTCCCTTGACATTCAATGGTGTAACATCATAGATCCCTCCACTAGCAGCATCCTGCAGGCTACCATTGACCAGAAACTCAACAGGAGTCATCACTTAAACACAGTGGCTACAAGAGCAGGTCCGAGGCTAGGAATCCTGTGGTAACTCACCTCCTAACACCCCAAAGCATGTCCATCATCTAAAAGGTACAAGTCAAGAGTGTGATGGAATAGTCTCCAGTTGCCTGTATGTGTACAGCTCCAAAAAACATTGACACTATCCAGGAAAAAGTAGCCCACTTGATTGGCAACTCATCCACAAACATTCACTCCTTCCACCATCGATGATGAGTAGCAGCAGTATGTACCATCTACAAGAAGCCCTGCAGAAATTCACCAGAACTCCTCAGACAGCAGCTTCCAAACCCATGACCACTTCAATCGAGAAGGACAAGGGGAACAGATACATGGGAACACCCAGCCCCTACAAGCTGCTCGCTGAGCCAGTCATCATCCTGATTTGGAAATATACTGTCATTTCTTCACTGTCATTGGATCAAAATCCTGGATTTCCCTCACTAAGGGCAGTGTGGGTCAACTTACATTGTGTGGACCACTCCTTTCACTTGGGCAGCTAAGGATGGGCAGTAAATGCTGACTCAGCCTCAAAATCCAGATCACACAAGTGAATTTAAAAAAGCTCCACTTCAAACCCATCATCAATAACATCTCGAAGGACAACAACAGCAGATACAAAGTTCCCTTCTGTGACAATGCTGCTCCTTCTAACAAGGTTATGTTGTCCTTGGTTTTATTTCAGAGGGGTCATAAAGTCATGGGTTCCAAGATGTCTGGGTTTATCTACTTGAGGAAGCTTTTAAGTTTTAAAAATAACCCTTGTACAATGAAAAGGGAGTGGCCAGCTCTCCCAGCTCAGCTTTAGTCTGGTTAGATTAGATTAGATTACATTACAGTGTGGAAACAGGCCCTTCGGCCCAACAAGTCCACACCGACCCGCCGAAGCGCAACCCACCCATACCCTTACATTTACCCCTTACCTAACACTATGGGCAATTTAGCATGGCCAATTCACCTGACCTGCACATCTTTGGACTGTGGGAGGAAACCGGAGCAAACCCACGCAGACACGGGGAGAACGTGCAGACTCCACACAGTCAGTCGCCTGAGGCGGGAATTGAACCCGGGTCTCTGGCGCTGTGAGGCAGCAGTGCTAACCACTGTGCCACCGTGCCGCCCATAGAGCCCCTATGGTTTGTTTTGGTTTTCGCAGTCTGGCTGTTCAGAGCTGCTGGTCAGTTTAAGCTGGGGAATCTAAGGAAACAGCAAGAGGCTCCATGCTAAATCACTCTGCCATCTCCCTCTCCTGTAACAACCTGGGTCTGGTTTTACCCTTTTGCCAAGGGGGTGATTATGGGGGCTGCTGCACGCATTTAGAACAGCATCATTAAGTTGGGATAGTCTATCCGGTTTTTGGATAGGTTAAATTATTCTGTATCCTGTTTTGTTTCTGTTTCATTCAGTACTCTGTAAATAGATTCTGTTTTGTTTAAAACCGAGGGGATTTTGACAGGCTGCATCACTCATCGAATATCCACTATCACCTGCTTAAAACAACTGGAAAATTTAAGGTCTCGGCTTCCTTCTTGAAATGTTTTGGGGGGGGGGGGGGGGGGGGGGGGGGTGTCTGGTCTGGTCCATAACAGACTGAGGGCTCTTTACTGGATTTGTTCAATAGTTCCAAATTGGAATTAAGGCCGCTGGACTCAAAGGTGGCCAGTGGTAGGTGTTAATGTCTTTTGTTCTGGCTGTTGATATAATTGCTGTAGTTTCTCCTCTTTCTGCTGTAACTCAGTTAATTTCTCTGACTGAAAGATATTTGCTGTATCATCTGTCTGCTCCTGGTTTGTCTCAACTATTTGATCAAACAGGGTCCCTGCTAATTCCACTTCAATTTTCTCATCTGTACTCTTTAATCTCTCCTGTCTCAACTGCTGCAAATCTGGTGTGGTGGTACTTGTTACCACACAGTCAGGAAAAATCCCAGGATAAATCCCCAGGACCTGATCAGGTGTACCCTAGAACTCTTTGGGAAGCTAGGGAAGTGGTTGCTGGGCCTCTTGCTGAGATATTTGTATTATCGATAGTCACAGGTAAGGTGACGGAAGACTGGAGGTCGGCAAACGTGGTGCCACTGTTTAAGAAGGGTGGTAAGGACAAGCCAGGGAACTATAGACTGGTAAGCCTGAGATTGGTGGTGGGCAAGTTGTTGGAGGGAACTCTCAGTGACTGAAACAGCCTTTACTACACCAAGCACTGTCTAAACCAACTGAATTCCATCTTTTTGCGTTTCAAGACATCCAGCACTTACTCCTCTGTAATATGGACATTTTTCAAGATGTCACCATCTATTTCACTACATTCTATATCTTCCATATCCTTTTCCACAGTAAATACTGATGCAAAATACTACACAGGCCTCCAGTCTGAAAAACAACACTCCACCACCACCCTCTGTCTTCTACCTTTGAGCCAGTTCTGTAACCAAATAGCTAATTCTCCCTTTACTCTGTGAGACCTAACCTTGCTAACCAGTCTCCCATGGGGAACCTTGTCGAACGCCTTACTGAAGTCCATATAGATCACATCTACCGCTCTGCCCTCATCAATGCTCTTTGTTACTTCTTCAAAAAACTCAATCAAGTTTGTGAGACATGATTTCCCACGCACAAAGCCATGTTGACCATCCCTAATCAGTCCTAGCCTTTCCAAATACATGTATATCCTGTCCCTCAGGATTCCCTCCAACAACTTGCCCACCACCAACATCAGGCTCACTGGTCTATAGTTCCCTGGCTTGTCCTTACCACCCTTCTTAAACAGTGGCACCACGTTTGCCGACCTCCAGTCTTCCGTCACCTCACCTGTGACTATCGATAATACAAATATCTCAGCAAGAAGCCCAGCAATCACTTCCCTAGCTTCCCACAGAGTTCTAGGGTACACCTGATCAGGTCCTGGGGATTTATCCATTTTTTTGCGTTTCAAGACATCCAGCACTTCCTCCTCTGTAATATGGACATTTTTCAAGATGTCACCATCTATTTCACTACATTCTATATCTTCCATATCCTTTTCCACAGTAAATACTGATGCAAAATACTAGCTTAGTATCTCCCCCATTTTCTGCGGCTCCACACAAAGGCCACCTTGCTGATTTTTGAGGGGCTGAAAATGTGTTGCTGGAAAAGCGCAGCAGGTCAGGCAGCATCCAGGGAACAGGAGAATCGACGTTTCGGGCATAAGCCCTTCTTCATAAGCCATTCCTGAAGATGGGCTTATGCCCGAAACGTCGATTCTCCTGTTCCCTGGATGCTGCCTGACCTGCTGCGCTTTTCCAGCAACACATTTTCAGCTCTGATTTTTGAGGGGCCCTATTCTCTCTCTAGTTACCCTTTTGTCCTTAATGTATTTGTAAAAGCCCTTTGGATTTACACCATTTGCCAACGCTATCTCATGTCCCCTTTTTTCCTCCTGATTTCCCTCTTAAGTATACTCCTACTGCCTTTATACCCTTCTAAGGATTCACACCCTTCTAGGATCCTGTCTATACCTCACATATACTTCCTTCTTTTTCTTAACCAAACCCTCACTTTCTTTAGTCATCCAGCATTCCCTATACCTATCAGCCTTCCCTTTCACCCTGACAGGAATATACTTTCTCTGGATTCTTGTTATCTCATTCCTGAAGGCTTCCCATTTTCCAGCCGTCCCTTTAACTGCGAACATCTGCCCTCAATCAGCTTGTGAAAGTTCTTGCTTAATACCATCAAAATTTCTCCAATTTAGAACTTTCTCCAATTTAGAACTACAACTTTTAGATCTGGTGTATCCTTTTCCATCACTATTTTAAATCTAATAGAATTATGGTCGCTGGCCCCAAAGTACTCCCCCACTGACACCACAGTCACCTGCCCTGCACCAAATGAATTGATGAAAAATCAGTCCATTTGAATTAGTTTTTGAACGTGAGGTGAGAGTGAGAGAACTTGGTAAGTTAGAATTCGGAGACCACATATTTGGACTCTGTCAGATTTTAGGGAACATTTGAGTAGAGTGGGGGAGTTGTCTAGACATCAGTATCACAGCATACAATGAAACAAAAAGCAGACAAGAAATCACAAACTCACAATTTTGCTATCGGAGATAAGACATTGTGTTACTTCCAGTGATAGGTGAATTTTTGAGCCAGGTTTAATGGACCTTATCAAGTAGAAAGGAGATGGAGTGAGGTGAACTACTTTGTAAGGACTCCAGACAAAAAGAAATCTTACAGAGTGTGGGTAAAGATCTGCCACCCTGCCTATCCACAGTATGGCCACACAGAACACAGAAAATCAAGCCTGTCCCAACCATACAAGAAACACCCAGAATGCCTCAGCATTGACCAAATATGCTGACAAGGGAAACCAGATATGACCACAGTCACTCGCAGACCAGGGAATACAGTTCCAAGACAAACAATAAGCTTCCTGGACCGGATTGGCACAGCTGTCCCAAAGCCCCGAAAGCAGTCTCGTACCCTAGTGATACCCAAGCCACACAAAGGACAGGTCAGATGGACAGGCACCAGAATGCCTTGCTCACAGGAGAGAAACAATGGAAACACCTTGCTGCTTCAAAAGGGACATTCTCATCTCCCCTTGAAGAGAACTGGAATCTCCTGGTCCCATCAAGAACTGTTTGATGCTGTCAGGATGTTACACTGAATTGACAATCAGGACATTCTTCTGATAACTGTTTTGCGATTATCACCATTGTAACTGGATTACTTGATTATCAAGGAGGAGAAAGTGAGGACTGCAGATGCTGGAGATCAGAGCTGAAAATGTGTTGCTGGAAAAGCGCAGCAGATCAGGCAGCATCCAGGGAACAGGAGAATCGACGTTTCGGGCATAAGCCCTTCTTCAGAAATGAGGAAAGTTTGTCCAGCAGGCTAAGATAAAAGGTAGGGAGGAGGGACTTGGGGGAGGGGTGTCAGAAATGTGATAGGTGGAAAGAGGTCAAGGTGAGGGTGATAGGTCAGACTGGGGTGGGGGCGGAGAGGTCGGGAAGAAGATTGAAGGTTAGGAAGGCGGTGCTGAATTCGATGGATTTGACTGAGACAAGGTGGGGGGAGGGGAAATGAGGAAACTGGTGAAATCCGAGTTCATCCCTTGTGGTTGGAGGGTTCCTAGGCGGAAGATGAGGCGCTCTTCCTCCAACCGTCGTGTTGTTGTGGTCTGGCGATGGAGGAGTCCAAAGACCTGCATATCCTTGGTGGAGTGGGAGGGGGAGTTGAAGTGTTGAGCCATAGGTTGGGTTGGTTGGTCCGGGTGTCCCAGAGGTGTTCTCTGAAACGCTCCGCAAGTAGCCGCCTGTCTCCCCAATATAGAGGAGGCCACATCGGGTGCAGAGGATGCAATAGATGATGTGTGTGGAGGTGCAGGTGAATCTGTGGCGGATATGGAAGTTTCCTTTGGGGCCTTGGAGGGAGGTGAGGGGGGAGGTGTGGGATCCGAGTACAACAGGGTCTTGACCAGGTGGGCCATTGGGCCCAGGATTTGCAGATGGAGTTTAATTTAGATAAATGAGAGGTGTGGCATTTTTTTAGATTACATTCCCTACAGTATGGAAACAGACTCTTCGGCCCAACAGGTCCATACCGACCCACTGAAGAGTAAGCCGCCCAGAACCATTCCCCAACATTTACCTCTGACTAATGTAACGAACACTACAGGCAATTTAGTGTGGCCAATTCACTTAACCTGCATATCTTTGGATTTTAGGAGGAAACCGGAGCACCCAGAGGAAACCCACGCAGACACGGGGAGAATGTGCAAACTCCACATAGACAGTCGCCCAAGGCTGGAATTGAACCTGGGACCCTGGTGCTGTGAGGCAGCAGTGCTAACCACTGAGCCGCCGTGCCACCCTTTGGAAAGGCAAATCAGGACAGGACTTATATAGTTAATGGTAATATCTTGGGGAGTGTTTCTGAACAAAGAGACCTTGGAGTGTAGGTTCATAGCTCCTTGATAGTGGAGTCACAGGTAGATAGGATAGTGAAGAAGGCGTTTGGTATGCTTTTCTTTATTGGTCAGAGTATTGAGTATAAGAGTTGGGAGGTCATGTTGTGGACATTGGTTGGTTCACTTTTGGAATATCACGTGCAGTTCTGGTCTCCCTCATATCAGAAGGATATTGTGTAACTTGGAAGGGTTCAGAAAAGATTGACAAGGATGTTGCCAGGGTTGCTGAATTCGGACTAAAGGGAGAGGCTGAGGGGTGTTTTCCCTGGAGCATCGGAGGCTGAGGGGTGACCTTATAGAGATATATAAAATCATGAGGGACATGAATACGATAAATAGACAAGGTCTTTTCACTGGAGTGATTTAGGGTGAGAGGGGAAAGATTTAAAAGGGACCCATGGGCCAACTTTTTCATGCAGAGGATGGTGCATGTATCAAATGAGCTGCCAGAGGACGTGGTGGAGGCTGGTACAATTACAACATTTAAAAGGCATCTGGATGGGTACATGAATAGGAAAGGTTGAGAGAAATAAGGGCCAAGTGCTGGTAAATGGGACGAGATTAATTTCGGATATCTGGCCGGCATGGACGAGTTAGACCAAAGGGTCTGTTTCTGTGCAGTACATCACAATGGCTGTATGATTCTATGTGAATATGCTCAAAAGATAATTTGATAGAGAAGGAAAGGAAAAGGACACTGTGTTATTGGTGACAACACAGAGTGAAGAACTAAGGTCAGAGGATTCCAAATTGGACATTCTTCAAATTAAATTGGACAGTGAGGAAACTGTCAATACTTGGGATAAATTAATGACTTACCTTCCAGAGGAAACTTGAAACGATTTGAAAGAGTCATTGGTATCGCATGGGGTGATATGTGGAAATAAACTGGGAAGTACGAATCTAATTGTACATGATATAGAGATAGGAAATGCTGCACAGTTTAAGCAACATCCTTACAGGGATAGCCCTCTAAAGTTGGCACAGGTTCAAAAGGAGACTGAGCGCATGTTTCAAGATGACATAATCGAAGTTAGTTACAGTGACTGGAGCTCACCCGCCGTAATGGTGCCAAAACCAGACGGTACCCAACGGTTAAGTAACGGACTACTGCAAAGTTAATGCAGTTACAGTCGGTAACTGCAATTGATTCATATCCAATTTTGGAAGACTGTAATGAAAATGTGGGAGAAGCAACTTATATATTCCTAAGTTGGACTTGCTCAGACTATACTGGCAGGTACCTCTGTTTGAAAGAGCAAAGATGATTTCAACTTTCATAATGCCAAATGGAACACATCAATTTAAAGTAATACCACGCTGTATGAAAAATGTGCCAGCCACATTTCAAAGGCTATCAATAAAGTGATTTCCAGATTACCCAAATATATTGTCTACGTAGGTGGCTTTTAGTCACACATGGAAGGAACATATGCAACACTTATTGCACTTGTTCAATCAACGTCAAGAGGCAGGTTTGGTGATAAACCTGGCTAAAATCAAATTTGCCAAGCCCAAGTCCCATTCGTGGCCCCATGGAATGCAAAAGCAAAGATAATTGGGGAGTTTCCCATACTGTCGACAAAAAGAGCACACGATGATTGCTGGGAATGAGTGGATTTTACCAAAAGTTCATACCAAATTTTAGTAGTGTGTAAAGAAAGACATGAGGTTTCAGTGGACAGTCGACTGTCAGAAGGCATCTGACACTGCCCTACTATTAACCACACCTAATTACACAAAGCCATTCACGGTGGCTATCGATGCGAGTGATGTGGCTGTGGATGTCGATGCTGTGTTCTTACAGGAAGATGATGAGAAGATTGGGTATTTCTCCAGGAAATTGAACATTCATTAGCAGAAATATTCGACAGTTGAGAAGGAGACTTTGATCTTGGTGTTGGCGTTACAACATTTCAATGTTTATCATATACACTGATCATAACTGTACTAATGGACAGCACGGCAGCACAGTGGTTAGCACTGCTACCTCACAGCGCCAGAGATCTGGGTTCAATTCCCGCCTCAGGTGACTGTCTGTGTGGAGTTTGCACATTCTCCCCGTGTCTGCGTGGGTTTCCTCCGGGTGCTCTGGTTTCCTCCCACAGTCCAAAGATGTGCAGGTCAGGTGAATTGGCCGTGGCATGTTAGGTGAATTGGCCGAGCTAAATTGCCTGTAGTGTTAGGTGAAGGGGTAAATGTAGGGGAATGGGTCTGGGTGGGTTGCTCTTCGGAGGGTTGGTCTGGACTTGTTGGGCCGAAGGGCCTGTTTCCACACTGTAAGTAATCTAATTTACTTATAACCCATTGAAGTTTGTGGAGAAATTTAAGGACAGAAATTCCAGCCTGTTTAGGTGGGGCTTGTTGTTACAGCCATTCACTTTGATAGCTGTGCATGTGGCAGGATGAGCAAGCGTGATTGCTGATGCATTGTTCAGACTCAGATGAGAAATGGAGGCGTTCAGTGCCAGGAATAAATGGACTGAAACAGAATGTAGTAGTGCATGATTATAGTCAATGTAATGTATATGGGGGGTTGTCATGTACAAACAGTCTAAGATTAAGGGATTTTAAAATGAAGCCAACTTTGGATATGGTTCATTCTTTTTTATAGGGGGGAGGTGTGACTATGCTGCTCCTTTAACAAGGTTATGTTGTCTTTGTGGTTTTTTTTCAGAGAGGTCATAAAGTCATGGGTTTCAAGATGTCTTTGTATATCTACTTGAGGAAACTTTGAATTTAAAAAAACACACTTGTACAATGGCCAGTTCTCCCAGCTCGGCTTTTCTCTGGTTTGTTTTGGTTTTAGCGGTCTGGTTGTTCAGAGCTGCTGGTCAGTTTAAACTGGGGCATCTAAAGAAACAGCGACAGTGGAATCAGGTTCCATACTAAATCTCTCTGCCATCTCCCTCTCCTCTAAGAACTGCCTTTTGCCAAGAGGGTGTTTATGGGGACTATTGCAGGCATTTGGAACAGCATCATTAAGTTGGGATAGTCTATTGGGTTTGCGGATAGGTTAAGTTATTCTTATTCTGTATCCTGTTTTGTTTGTGTTTCATTCGGTACTCTGTAAATAAATTCTGTTTTGTTTCAAACCGAGGGGTTTGGACCAGTTGCATCACTCCTCGAATATCTACATTCACCTGCTTAAAACAACTGGAAACGTTAGGGTCTGGCCTTCCTTCTTGATTTGCTTTGAGGGGGTCTGGCCTGGCCCGTAATACCTTCAAGCCACTCACACTACCCTGTCTTGGAAATATATTGCCATTTCTTCACTGTCGCTGGGTCAACAGCCTGGAATTCCCTCCCTGAGGACATTGTGGGTCAACCTGCAGCACGTCGACTACAATGGTTTAAGAAGGCAGTTCACCACTTTCTCAAGGGCAACGAGGGACGGGCAATATACGCTGGGCCAGCTAGTGACACCCACATCCCACTAGTGAAGTTTTAAAAATCCATAACCTCATACCTCCTCACTTTTTAGAAATGTATTCATGTGATGAGAGCATCACTTGCTCGGCCAGTATTTATTGCCCATCTCCAATTGCTCAGGTGACAGTTGGAAGCTGATCACATTGCTGTGGGTCTGGGGTCACATATAGGCCAAACCAGATAAGTTATCCCCAGCTGGGTGTTTCTGATAATCAGCAGTGGTCGTCATTCAGATCCTTGATTCATAATTTTTTTTTTACATGGTGGGATTTGAACCCCAATCCCCAGAACATCACCTGGGTCTCTGGATTAACAGTCCACTAGGCCACTGCCTCCCCTTGTATTCCATCTGCCAGGTGGAATACAAGGTCCACTCGCTTAGCCTGCCTGTGTTCTTCTTTGTGTCATCCTCTTCAATTGCCTTCCCACCTTTTTTTGTGCCATCCACAAACTTGGCTATAAGATTCATCCAACTCATTCATGTATCTTGGAAATTACTGTGGCCTCAGCATCAATCCCTGTGGCACACCACAATTACAGGTTGCCATTCTGAAAATGCCCCTCACTTTTCTGAATCTCTGACTTATTAATATGCTAATATAATACTTCTAACACCATGGGCTCTTACCTTACTAAAGTAGCCTAACATGCGGTCTTCTGAAAATCCAAATATGTTACATCTACTGCTTTTCCTTTGTCTATCCTACTTTTTACTTCCACAAAGAGTTCAAATACATTTTTCAGGCATTATTTTCTCTTCTTGAAGCCATACAGTCTCTACTTCATTATATTATGCATTTCTAAAAGCTCTATTGATCATTTATAATAGACTTCCAATAATATTTTTCCAATAATGGATGTTAAGCTAAGTGGTTTGGACAAACATTAATACACGAGACAGATGGTAATGAATGAATCCATCAGGAGTTAACAAGGGAGTCACTAATTAACTAGATAGACATTAATAAACAGGGCAGACATTAATGAATGGTGCAGACACTAATAAATCAGACAGACAATAATGAATGAATCAGGCATTAGTGATTGAGACAGACACTAATGATTGAGACAGACACTAATGATTGAGACAGATGGTAGGCAACGCAGACACTTATGGGCAATAGTGAGCAAGTTAGGCACTAATGACAGAGAGGCCAATTGCCAACAAACAGTATTTTAGATCCATAGTTTGGTTGGGTTCTCAGCACCTCTGCAACTCTGCCATTGGTCTGGAATCACATTCTGCCCCATTGCTCTGAATGGGATCATACACAGTATAACTTACATGTTGCCCATTCATCAGTGCATTTAAACAAAATAAATACAAGTTACTATTTGACACGAGTTGAAGAGATCTGATTGGCATTTTTATGTTGTCTGTCTTCACTGGATTCAATCATGAAACAAGGTCATCACCAATGCACCCTCGTACTGAATTTTATGGGCCTTGATAGCGTTCTTGATGGAGTGCTTACTTGATTGACTATTGCTGAGAAAGGATAAATCTGTTGAAGCTTCTCATCTTGCACTCATCAGAACAATTCACAAGAATATGAAATCAAGAAGAAATTCGACATTATACTGCATATGAGGAGAAGGTTGATTGACTGGCGAGTGGGCTCTGGCTAATAGAGGTAATACACTGGCAAATGCACCAACTAACAATGATTGATAGTCAATTGCCAGTGTACATGCACTGTGCCTGTAACAATTAGTCATAGAATCCGTACAGTGTGGAAACAGGCCATTCGGCCCATCAAGCCCACACTGACTCTCAGAAGAGCATCCCACCCAGACTCACCCCCTTCCACGTGAAACCTGCATTTCCCATGGCTAATCCACTTAACCTATGCATCCCTGGACACTATGGGCAAGTTAGCATGGCATATCTTTGGACTGTGGGAGGAAACCGGAGCACAGAGAGGAAACCCACGCAGACACAGGGAGAATGTGCAAACACCACACAGACAGTCTCCCAAGGCTGGAATTGAACCCAGGTCCCTGGTGCTGTGAGATAGCAGTGTTAACCACTGATCCGGCATGCTGCCTCCAACCCAACAACAGTATGTAACAGCCATTTTCTGAATCATTCCTCAGGACAATGTTCAAACCAATCAGACCTGTGCAGTTTAAATTCAAACAGGCCTGGCAGTTAACCTTCAGTCAGCATCCTCCATGGCAACACCTCTACCAGAGTCCACTTGCCAAACCATACGACCTCCCCATAGGACATATGAGGAAAAGCAGGCCATTCAGCCCTTGGACATTCAATTAAGATCAAAGCTCATTTGATAATCCTCAACTTCCACTCTTCTCCCCATAACTACTGATTAAAAGTCTACCTGTCTCAACTTGAAAATACTGAATGATCAGCCTCAACAATAAAGAATTCTACAGATTCAAAACCCCCGAGATAAGAAATTCCTCATCTCTGTCTTAAATGTGTTTCCTTATTCTGAGATCATGCTCTTTGCTCCTAGAGTTTCCTACAAGGGGAAACAACTTCTCTACACCTACCCTGTCAAGGTCTGTAAGAATCTTGATGTTTCAATGAGGTCGACTCTCATTTTTCAATGTTCCAGTGAGGCCCAACCTCTCCTCATAAGGCAGTCTCTCCATACCTGAGATCAATCTAGTGATCCTTCTCTGGATTGACTCCATTTTTTTCTCCCCCTTGGATCAGGGTAGCAAAATTGTTCACTGTACTCCAGCTGTGTTTGACTACTGCCTTGCATAGTTGTAGCAAAGCCTTACTATTTTAATATTCTATTCCCTTTGAAATAAAGGCCAATATTCCATTTGCCTTCCCTATCACCTGCTGAACCTGGAGGCGAGCGTTTTGTGATTAATGGACGAAAACTCCCAAATCCCTCTGCCCAAATCCTCTTTCTGCAATCTTTCTCCATTTAAGTAATATTCTTTTTACTCCTTTTTCTCCCTCCCAAGAGGCATAACCTCACATTTCCCCCCATTCTGTCTGCCAAATTTTTGTTCCCTCTTTTAACCGCTGCAGTCTTTTGTTTTAGGTCATCCTCATCACTTGCCTTCCCACCTATTTTATGGTAAATTTGGCTACAGTATATTTACTTTCTTTATTCTAGCACATTTGTCAGCCATGATTTCCCCTTCATAAACAAGTGGCACTCTCCTCACATGCAGTGAGGTCTTTGCCTTGAATTGGTTTTCTTGTGAACTATCTCGATAAATGCATGACAAAAAGCTTCAACAAAAAGTGTCAGCTTTCGGGAAGTCTAATTTTCTAAAGGAAGTGCTCACCTCTCAAGTTCCTGATCCATGTTCTTGCGGCTCTCGAATGGGGTGAAGCTGCTCATGTCCACGTATCCATCGTTTTCCGAGGCGGAGCTGAAAGCTCTGCTGGGGTTGTCAAAGAATTCAGTGAAGGTCCCGGAGCGGCCATTCCTCCTGGATGGAATTTGCACGTTTTCGTAGTCTGAGCTGACTGCTGGAATGTTTTCGTAATCAGATGTGTCGGCATTGGGGAAGGAAATGGATCGCGGTTTAGTTAATGGGAGCGATGAGTAAGAAAGCCGTGACCTATCCTCAAAGGACTCGACCCTTGTCACGCTTCTACTGAAAGGTTTTGGTGTCCCTTTCCTCTTGCCATCTTTGTTGATTAGGAAGGTGGAGGAAGAATCCCACACTCGCATCTTTCCAGATCGCGTCTTAATCTGCGGCGAATTCCCCAAACTCCTCCGATCAAAATCCAGGACCCTTACTGTATCCGATTGAGGCTTGCACACATTCACCTCAACTGCGATCTTATTTTCCACCTTTTTCCGAAATTTAATGGGCAAAAACCGTTTGAAGGATGACTTTTTCTTTGCATTCTGTTTTAAATATTTATCCGGAGATTCGTTTTCAAGCAAGAGTGACGGTGAACTTTTGGTGATGGGTTTTTTGGTGATACTGGCAAGCTCAAACGGAGGAGGGATATCCACCACAGAGGAGGGACTAGAGGCTGCAGAGGTCGGGAGAGGATTCGGTTTTAGCAAACTGCCCGATGGTGGAACAACAGAAAGTAGGGAGAGATTATCTTCCATTGTCTCCATTTTGTTATCAAAAAGTCTCTCTGTTTGTCTATAAATAGAAATGGGCAGATCCTTTGCTTCAACAGAAAATGAATGGGGATAGAAAGTGTAGCATCTGTGCTTTGCAGTAAACAACCTCCTGTTTACTGACACGTCACCGAGGTTACAATCTTCTCCGGCTGCTCTGGCTGCTTTTTGAAGTGGGATTCCGGTTTCTTCCAAAACTGTATCTGGCACTTTCACACTAAGAGACCTTGCTCTTGATCTTGTGTTATTCCAATCAGTGGTAACAGGTTTATCAGCACCCACTTTATCAACTAACTCACTCCCTCCTCCCAAATCAGCTCTTTCAAAATACAAAGGTAGCATTCCATCTATCCCCTCAGAGGCTTCAGAGTCTTGTTTCAATAGTCGCCTGTATCCACTTTCAACTGCGAATCTAAGGACACAGTTAGAGTTGGCAAGACTGACTTTCTCTACGGTATTTTCGGGAGAGATACCCAGCTGATCGTCCCTCTCAGATGTCTCCCCCTGTTCTGCAGTTATGGAGGAATGTGACAATTCCACTGGTTCTTCATTTTGACCAAGTTCCTCCTTTACGTGCCAGGATTGAGTGTTTGATGATAATGTAGTCATGTTCTTTTCCCCTTCATAATTCAGCAGCTTCGATGTTCCAGTTAATAATGTTCCAACACATTCGTCCACCTCTCCCCCATCTTCCCGAGGTTCATTCCCATCCACCTCTTCCCCATCTTCCCGAGGTTCAGCTCCCTTATTCCCACCTACCTCTTCCCCATCTCCCCCTGACCCATCTCCCTTATTCCCATCCACCTCTTCCCCATCTTCCCGAGGTTCAGCTCCCTTATTCCCACCTACCTCTTCCCCATCTCCCCCTGACCCATCTCCCTTATTCCCATCCACCTCTTCCCCATATTCCCGAGGTTCATCTCCCTTATTCCCATCTCCCTCATGCCCACCTGCCTCATTCTCACCTACCCCAGGCTCGTTTGCTGATCTCTCACATTGGCAAAGCCTGTCTGCAGTATCTCCATCTGCGCAGTCCCCGTCTGCTGTGTCCCCGTCTGCTGTGTCCTGGGCCTTCCCCAGCACATCTACCCAGAGTCCGCCTGCTGCCTCCCCACTGGCTTTGACCCACATTGCCCCATCATCTGTGTCCTTGGTCTCATCGGCCTCAACTCGTGAATCATCTGTCTCCTCCCCAGGACCCTCTGCCCCCTCCCCGGGATCATCTACCTCCTCCCCGAGACCATCTGCCTCCTCCCCGAGACCCTCTGCCCCCTCCCCAGGACCCTCTGCCTCCTCCCCGGGACCCTCTGCCCCCTCCCCGGGACCCTCTGCCTCCTCCCCGGGACCCTCTGCCTCCTCCCCGGGACCCTCTGCCTCCTCTCCGGGACCCTCTGCCTCCTCCCTGGGAACCTCTGCCCCCTCCCCAGGACCATCTGCCTCCTCCCCGAGACCCTCTGCCCCCTCCCCGGGACCCTCTGCCTCCTCCCCGGGACCCTCTGCCTCCTCCCCGGGACCCTCTGCCTCCTCCCCGGGACCCTCTGCCTCCTCCCCGGGACCGTCTGCCTCCTCCCCGGGACCCTCTGCCTCCTCCCCGGGACCCTCTGCCTCCTCCTCGGGACCCTCTGCCTCCTCCTCGGGACCCTCTGCCTCCTCCCCGGGACCCTCTGCCTCCTCCTCGGTACAGTCTGCCTCCTCCCCGGGACCCTCTGCCTCCTCCTCGGTACAGTCTGCCCCCTCCCCGGGATCATCTACCTCCTCCCCGGGACCCTCTGCCTCCTCCCCGGGACCCTCTGCCTCCTCCCCGGGACCGTCTGCCTCCTCCCCGGGACCCTCTGCCTCCTCCCCGGGACCCTCTGCCTCCTCCCCGGGACCCTCTGCCTCCTCCCCGGGACCCTCTGCCTCCTCCTCGGTACAGTCTGCCCCCTCCCCGGGATCATCTACCTCCTCCCTGGGACCCTCTGCCTCCTCCCCGGGACCCTCTGCCTCCTCCCCGGGACCCTCTGCCTCCTCCCCGGGATCATCTGCCTCCTCCCCGGGATCATCTGCCTCCTCCCCGGGACCCTCTGCCTCCTCCCCGGGACAGTCTGCCCCCTCCCCGGGACCGTCTGCCTCCTCCCCGGGACCGTCTGCCTCCTCCTCGGTACAGTCTGCCCCCTCCCCGGGACCGTCTGCCCCCTCCCCGGGACCGTCTGCCCCCTCCCCGGGACCATCTGCTCCTTCCCCAGGACCCTCTGCCTCCTCCCCAGGACCATCTACCCCCTCCCCGGGATCATCTGCTCCCTCCCCGGGACCCTCTGCCTCCTCCCCGGGATCATCTACCTCCTCCCCGGGACCCTCTGCCTCCTCCCCGGGACCGTCTGCCTCCTCCCCGGGACCGTCTGCCTCCTCCCCGGGACCGTCTGCCTCCTCCCCGGGACCGTCTGCCCCCTCCCCAGGACCCTCTGCCTCCTCCCCGGGACCCTCTGCCTCCTCCCCGGGACCCTCTGCCTCCTCCCCGGGACCCTCTGCCTCCTCCCCGGGACCCTCTGCCTCCTCCCCGGGACCCTCTGCCTCCTCCCCGGGACCCTCTGCCTCCTCCCTGGGAACCTCTGCCCCCTCCCCAGGACCATCTGCCTCCTCCCCGAGACCCTCTGCCCCCTCCCCAAGACCCTCTGCCTCCTCCCCAAGACCCTCTGCCTCCTCCCCGGGACCCTCTGCCTCCTCCCCGGGACCCTCTGCCTCCTCCCCGGGACCATCTGCCTCCTCCCCGGGACCATCTGCCTCCTCCCCGGGACCCTCTGCCTCCTCCCCGGGACCCTCTGCCTCCTCCCCGGGACCCTCTGCCTCCTCCCCGGGACCCTCTGCCTCCTCCCCAGGACCGTTTGCCTCCTCCCCGGGACCCTCTGCCTCCTCCCCAGGCCCGTCTGCCTCCTCCCCAGGCCCGTCTGCCTCCTCCCCAGGCCCGTCTGCCTCCTTCCCAGGACCCTCTGTCTTCTCCCCAGGACCATCTGCCTCCTCTCTGGCATATTCTTGCTGGTCTGCTGTAACGCTTACATTTTCTTCTATGCTGTTTACATTGTCACCATCATTGTATGAGGCATGCAGTTCCGTCTGGGGTGTTTCTTGTGAGTTCGTTTCCTGGCTAGCCTCATTAATAGCAACTCCAACATTACCCTCTTCGCTGCCTACAGACACCACAATTGATTGACCTTCAACACAGTCCACCTCCGTACATCTGCACAAAAAGCAAGGATCCATATTTGTTAAGTCCTTGTCTTCTGACTGCACAAACTCATCATCATGTAAAATGTCTTGACAGTCACTGTCACCACACACTGGATTCCCGTTCTCTTGTGTTTTTGTTGTCCCCCCTTCCCAAAAAGTATTCACTTCATCGACATCAGTCTCAACAGTCAATTGTCGCTCTGGATACAAGACGGTGACTTCAGATTCATCTCGTGTGTCAGGAATGGAGAGCCCATCAAAGTTAAGCACCTGCTGTGGATCAGCGAGTGACAATGTGCCATCAGCATACTCGCCTAAACTGTTCCCATGGAGAGTCAACTTGACCTCGACCACTGGCTCCTTGTTGGCCAAGTTTGGTTTTGGAGCAATCGGTGGTTTCGCTCCCCTAGAACCAAGAAGTGGATAAGAGACATCACCTGACTTTGGAATCGGAGAAGAAATCAGCCTTGAAACAGCCGCTGAGCAAAGTTGATGGTGGAGCTTCGGTTTGGGTGCCAAGGGGGGCTTCTTTATTTCTAGAATAAGAAAATCTTGTATAAGTCAAAGGGAGCATTGCAGGTTTCATTGCAGTGACCACCTCCACAATCTATGGAATAGAACTCCAATTCTGGATCCCAGTACAAAGAGTAATAACCTGAGCTGACATGGAGAGATGGCTAGCCAACATTTTAAGTCTAGATGACTCTTCTCTGCTCTGATGAAGAGTATCTAGACCTGAATCGTTAGCTTGCTCTCTCCATTGTTGCCACCTGACCTGCTGTGATTTTCTGTTGTCAGTATTTCTATGGTTAGTTGAGTTCCATTTCCATGATGTTGATATTGGAGGGTTCAGTGACGGAAATGCCATTCTATATCAGGGGGTGATGGTCAGGCAGTGTCTTTTTTGCAGATGGTTTTGCTTGGCACTCTATGGTATGAACATTACTTGTTTCTATTCAACATAAACCTGAATATTGCCTGGGCCCCCCCACTCGTGACATTAAGTTGCACGGAAGGTTGGGCAGAAGGCACGACCTAGAGGAACTCCTTGCAAGAGACAGCCTGCAGCTTGAGATGGCTGACCTCCAGCAACCACAACCATTTGCCTATGTATCAGGTATGGCTCCAACCAATTGGAGAGCTTGCCCCCAGATTCCCATTGACTCTGGGATTTTGACAGAGCTCCTTGATGCTACATTCATTGTGACCTTGATGTTAAATGCATTCACTCTCACCGCACCTCGGGAATTGAACTTTTTGCTCCATGCTTGACAGCAACATCAAAGACATCCTCAATCACTTTATTAGTGATGGCATAGATTTGGGTGAGTGAGGGAGTTGGATTTGTGTTTTTTTTTAAGTTCACCAATTTGGATAAGTTAAAGACGTCATATCTTCAGGTGGGACTTGAACCTCAGAATTAGGGACACTACCATTGTATAACAAGACCACTTTGTGCTTTCTTTCTGCAGTCGGGACACACCTGAGCAATTTTCCACATGCATTAATGGGAGAATAGGATAGGGCTGTGGCTGGAAGAGACACTGAAAGTGTCAGTCAGCAGCACCTAGAAGAGCAGGCAAGAAAAGGACTCCAAAACAGGCACCCAGAGTCAGAATTAGCATAACTCGAGCTCATTGCCGAGTCACAGAATCATAGAGATGCACAGCATGGAATCAGACCCTTCGGTCCGGCTCATCCATGCTGACCAGTTATCCTCACTTAATCTAGTCCCATTCGCCAGCACCCGGCCCATATGCCTCCAAACTCTTCCTATTCATATACCTATCCAGATGCCTTTTAAATGTTGCAATTGCACCAGCCTCCACCACTTCCTCTGGCAGCTCATTCCATACATGTGCCAGCCTCTGCATGAAAGGTGCCCCTTAAGTCCCTTTCATATCTTTCCCCTCTCACCCTAAACCTATGCCCTCTAGTTCTGGATTCCCACACCCCAGGGAAAAGACCTTGTCAATTTATCCTATCCATGCCCCTCATGATTTTATAAACCTCTATAAAGGTCACCCCTCAGCCTCCGACGCTCCAGGGAAAACAGCCCCAGCCTGTTCAGCCTCTCCCTGTGACTCAAATCCTCCAACCCTGACAACGTCCTTGTAAATCTTTTCTGAACCCTTTCAAGTTTCACAACATCTTTCTGATAGGAAGAAAACCAGAATTGCACGTGATATTCCAACAGTGGCCTAACCAATGTCCTGTACAGCCGCAACATGACCTCCCAACTCCTGTACTCAGTACTCTGACCAATAAAGGAAAGCATACCAAACACCTTCTTCACTATCCTATCTACCTGCGACTCCACTTTCAAGGAGCTATGAACCTGCACTCCAAGGTCTCTTTGTTCAGCAACACTCCTTAGTACCTTACCATTAAGTGTATAAATCCTGCTAAGATTTGCTTTCCCAAAATGCAGCACCTCACATTTATCTAAATTAAACTCCATCTGCCGCTCCTCAGCTCATTGGCCCATCTGATCCAGATCCTGTTGTAATCTGAGGTAACCTTCTTTGCTGTCCACTACACCTCCAATTTTGGTTTTGTCTGCAAACTTACTAACTATACCCCCTATGTTCTCATCCAAATCATTTATGTAAATGAGAAAAGTAGAGGACCCAGCACCAATCCTTGTGGCACACCACTGGTCACAGGCCTCCAGTCTGAAAAACCCTCCACCACCACCCTCTGTCTTCTACCTTTGAGCCAGCTCTGTATCCAAATGGCTACTTCTCCTTGTATTCCATGAGATCAAACCTTGCTAACCAGAATCCCATGGGGAACTTTGTCGAACGCTTTACTGAAATCCATATAGATCATATCCACTGCTCTGCCCTCATCAATCGTCTTTGATGCTTCTTCAAAAAACTCAATCAAGTTTGTGAGACATGATTTCCCACACACAAAGCAATGCTGACTATCCCGAATCAGTCCTTGCCTTTCCAAATACATATACATTCTGTCCCTCAGGATTCCCCCCAACAACTTGCCCACCACCGACGTCAGGCTCACCGGTCTATAGTTCCCTGGCTTGTCCTTACCACTTTCCTTAAATTGTGGCACCACATTAACCAAGCTCCAGTCTTCCGGCACCTCACCTGTGACTATCGATGATACAAATATCTCACCAAGGGGCCCAGCAATCACATTCCTAGCTTCCCACAGAGTTCTAGAGTACACCTGATCAGGTCCTGGGGATTTATCCACTTTTTTCCATTTCAAGACATCCAGCACCACCTCTTCTGTAATATGGACATTTTTCAAGATGTCACCATCTATTTCCCTACATTCTTCTCCACTGTAAACACTGATACAAAATACTCATTTAGTAGCTGCCCCATCTTTTTCGGTTCCACACATGGGCTGCCTTGCTGGTCTTTGAGGGGCCCTATTCTCTCCCTAGTTACCCTTTTGTCCTTTATGTATTTATAAAACCCTCTGGATTCTACTTCACCCTATTTGCCAAAGCTAGCTCATGTCCTTTTTGCTCTTAAGTATACTCCTACTGCCTTTATACTCTTCTAAGGAATCACTGGATCTCTCCTGTTCCTAACCTGACACATGCTTCCCTTTTTTTCTTAACCAAAACCTCAACTTCTTTAGTCATCCAACATTCCTTACGCCTACCAGTCTTTCCTTTCACCCTAACGGGGATATGCTGTCTCTGGATTCTCAGCATCTCATTCCTGAAGGCTTCCCATTTTCCAGCCGTCCCTTTACCTGCGGACATCTGCCCTCAATCAGCTTTTGAAAGTTCTTGCCTAATACCGTCAAAATTAGCCTGTCTCCAATTTAGAACTTCAACTTTTAGATCTGGTCTATCCTTTTCCATCAGTATTTTAAATCTAATAGAATTATGGTCGCCCCAAAGTGCTCCCCCACTGACACCTCGGTCACCTGCCCTGCCTTATTTCCCAAGAGTAGGTCAAGTTTTGCACCTTTTCTAGTAGGTACATACACAGACTGAATCAGAAAATTTTCTTGTACTCACTTAACAAATTCCTCTCCATCTAAACCCTGAGCACTATGACAATCCCAGTCTATGTTTGGAAAGTTAAAATCCCCTACCATAACTACTCTATTATTCTTACAAATAGCTGAGATTTCTTTACAAATTTGTTTCTCAATTTCCCTCTGACTACTAGGGGGGCTAGAATACAATCCCAATAAGGTGATCATCCCTTTCTTATTTCTCAGTTCCACCCAAATAACTTCCCTCAATGTATTCCCAGGGATATCCTCCCTAAGTACAGCCGTAATGCTATCCCTTACGAAAAACGCCACACACCCCCTTTCTTGCCGCGCACCCCCCCACGCCTCCCCCACCCCACTCCCTTTCTATCCTTCCCATAGCATTTGTATCCTGGAACATTAAGCTGCCAGTCCTGTCCATCCCTGAGCCATGTTTCTGTAATTGCTATGATATTCCAGTCCCATGTTCCCAACAATGCCCTGAGTTCATCTGCCTTTTCTGTTAGGCCTCTTGCATTGAAGTAAATGCAGTTTAATTTATCACTCCTACTTTGTTCTCTGCTTTGACCCTGCCTGCCCTGACTGTTTGACTGGCTTCTTTCCTCAAATGTACCAGTCTCAGGTTGATCTCCTTCCTCATCACCCCAGGGTCCCCCCTCCCCAACTAGTTTAATCCTCCTGAGCAGCTCTAGTAAATCTCCCTGCCAGTATGTTATTCTCCTTCCGATTCAGGTGCAATCCATCCTTCTTGTACAGGTCTCTTTACCCCAGAAGAGATTCCAATGATCCAAAAATGGGAATCCTTCTCCCATACACCAGCCCCTCAGCCATGCATTCATTTGTTCTATCCTCCTGTTCCTATCCTCACTAGCTCATAGCACCGGAAGTAATCCAGATATTAATACCCTCACGGACCTCCTTTTTAAATTCCAGCCTAACTTTCCATATTCTCCCTTCAAAATCTCACCCTTGTAATTCCTATATTGTTGGTTCCAATGTGCACAATGACCTCCTGCTGGTCCCTCTCCCCTTTGAGAACATTCTACACCCTCTCTGAGATATCCTTGATCCTGGCACCAAGGAAGCAACACGCCATTCAGATTTTTCTCTGCTGGCCACAGAAACATCTGTCTGTACCTCTGACTAGAGCGTCTCCTATCACAATCGGTCGCTTGGAACCTGACATACCCCTCATTGCATTACAGCCTGTTTCATAACCAGAAACTTGGTTGTTCAATGATACATTTCCCCTGAGAGTCCATCGCCCTCTATATTTACTAATACAGCTTACTTGTTTGAGATGGGGACAGCCATAGAAGACTCCTGCACTGCCTGCCTCCCCCTCCTACCTTTCCTGGGGTTAACCCATCTACCTGACTGAATCTGCAGTATTCCTCCCTTCCTATAACTGTCATCCATCACACCTCCTAGCTCTTGTAAATTCCTCAATGTCTCTAACTGTCACGCCAAACGATCCAAGCGATCTGATAGGATTCGCAACCACATACATTTCCTGCAGGCACACTCACAAATAACATGAAAACTCTCCCTGAACTCCCACATCCAACAAGAAGAGCATACCAATCTTTGCTCCTTCACAATCTACTGACCCAGAAAATAGCATTGTCTTTTGCTCTAAAGAAAGTGTTTCAGGCTACTTAGAATCATAGAGATGTACAGCATGGAAACAGACCCTTCGGTCCAACCCGTCCATTCCGACCAGATATCCCAACCCAATCTAGTCCCACCTGCCAGCACCCGGTCCATATCCCTCCAAACCCTTCCTATTCATTTACACATCAAAATGCCTCTTAAATGTTGCAATTATTCCAGCCTCCACCACATCCTCTGGCAGCTCATTCCATACACGTACCACCCTCTGCGTGAAAAAGTTGCCCCTTTTATATCTTCCCCTCTCACCCTAAACCTATGCCCTCTAGTTCTGGATTCCCCAACCCCAGGGAAAAGACTTTGTCTATTTATCCTACCCATGTCCCTCATAATTTTGTAAACCTCTATAAGGTCACCCCTCAGCCTCCGACGATCCAGGGAAAACAGCCCCAGCCTGTTCAGCCTCTCCCTATAGCTCAAATCCTCCAACCCTGGCAACATCCTTGTAAATCTTTTCTGAACCCTTTCAAGTTTCACAACATCTTTCCGATAGGAAGGAGACCAGAACTGCACGCAATATTCCAACAGTGGCCTAACCAATGTCCTGTACAGCCGCAACATGACCTCCCAACTCCTGTACTCAATACTCTGACCAATCAAGGAAAGCATACCAAACATCTTCTTCACTATCCTATCTACCTGCAACTCCACTTTCAAGGAGTTATGAACCTGCACTCCAAGGTCTCTTTGTTCAGCAACACTCCTTAGGACCTTACCATTAAGTGTATAAGTCCTGCTAAGATTTGCTTTCCCAAAATGCAGCACCTCACATTTATCTGAATTAACCTCCATCTGTCACTCCTCAGCCCATTGGCCCATCTGTTCCAGATTCTGTTGTAATCTGAGGTAACCCTCTTCGCTGTCCACTACATCTCTAATTTTGGTGTCACCTGCAAACTTACTAACTGTACCTCTTATTGCTCGCATCCAAATCATTTATGTAAATGACAAAAAGTAGAGGCCCAGCACCAATCCTTGTGGCATTCCACTGGTCACAGGCCTCCAGTCTGAATAACAACCCTCCACCACCACCCTCTGTCTTCTACCTTTGAGCCAATTCTGTATCCAAATGGCTAGTTCTCCCTGTATTCCATGAGATCTAACCTTGCTAACCAGTCTCCCATGGGGGAACCTTGTCAAACACCTTACTAAAGTCCATATAGATCATGTCTACTGCTCTATCCTCATCAATCTTTTTTGTTACTTCATCAAAAAACTCAATCAAGTTTGAGAGACATGATTTCGCACGCACAAATCAGTCCTTGCCTTTCCAAATACATGTACATCCTGTCCCTCAGGGTTCCCTCCAACAACTTGCCCACCACCAATGTCAGGCTCACTGATCTATAGTTCTCTGGCTTGTCCTTACCACTCTTCGTAAACAGTGGCACCACGTTAGCCAACATCCTGTCTTCCGGCACCTCACCTGTGACCATCGATGATACAAATGGTTTATATTGTTAAAATTTACTCAAGAGACAGATTTCAATAAAACATACAATCAAGAAAGAACCCACTCTACTCACTACTGTAGACTTACAGCAAAGTTACCCATTTTACCTTTTTGTTTTCTTGTCACTGCTTTCAAGTAAATAGTTTGAAAGCATGACAGGATAGCTTAGATATCGGTGGAATGATTACCCTGTGTCAATGACAGCAGTTGTGGCTGTTTCACATGGTCTACATGAGCACATTTATGGGAAATATCTCCAGCTGCAAAAGCTTGACTTCCAGATTTTGAAATGGCAGTGGAAGGCCCCCTTGGGGGCGCAGTGGTAGCGTCCCTATCCCTGATCCAGGGTGGCCCAGGCTCAAGTCCCACCTGCTCCAGAGGTGTGCAATAATATCTCTAAACTGGTTGATTAGGAAAATAGGTTAAATTGAAAAATTTAGAATTGGAACTGCAGTAGATGGTGCATCTAACAAAATGGGTACACTGTAGATTAAGACCAGATAAGCAGAGAGGCAATGGGTGACTACAAGGTGGTTTTGAATGACCAGCAGATGATGCAGTGGTCTCCTGAAGTTGCCTTTTGGATACTGCTGATGGCGATGGTTCATTGGAGAAACACACAAGATCCGGTGCGGCACAGTGGCTCAGTGGTTAGCACTTTGCCTCACAGCCCCAGGGACCCGGGTTCGATTCTGGCCTCTTGCAACTGTCTACGTGGAGTTTGCACATTCTCCCCGTGTCTGCGTAGGTCTCCTCTGAGTGTTCTGGTTTCCTCCCACAATCCAAAGCTGTGCAGGTCAGGTGAATTGGCCATGTTAAATTGCCCGTAGTGTTCAGGGATGTGTGTGTAATGGGATGTGAGGTAAATGTAGAGTCATGTAAGGAAATGGGCCTGGGTGGGTTACTGTTTGGAGGATCGGTGTAAATTTACTGGCCCCAAGGGCCTGTTTCCACACTGTAGGGATTCTCTGATTCTATCCACGTTTTTGGCACCACATGTGGCTCAGCTACAGAGACAGAGGCAAAGCACAATGGACAGACCATGGTGGGCGTTTTAACAGATAAATGCAATTCCAGGATGGTGTGTCATCTCCCTGCTGCCAGGGTTAAGAGTATCACAGAGTGGTTGCAGGATATTCTTTTCAGGGTGAACAGCCAGAATCATGGTCCACATTGGCACCCAAAGCTGAGGTAAAAGAGGGATGAGATTCTCAAAGTAGATTTTAGGGGCCGAGGCAAGAGACCTCGATGGCAGTAACCTCAGGTCTGTTCCCAGTGACCACAAAATGGGTTGCACCTCAACGGGATCGGGAGTAATAACTTTGCTAGGAAATTGGCTAGGGTAGCAGAAACAAATCCAAGAGTCAGCCAGGATCAGATCACAGATTCAAAAGAATGAAGAGCACTCAGTCAGAATACACACAGCATTTGCAACAAGAACTGCTAGTACAAGTAAACATGAAGACGTATGATGTCATTGCCACTATGGACACATGGCTTCAGGCGCCTAAAACTGGGACCAGAATATTCAAGGACAATCAACATTTAGGAGGGACAGGCAAAAATAAAAAGTGAGATCGGGTAGTGTTCATAAAATAATCAGTTCATTAGTTGGAGAGGGTCTCCAATTAAAAGAACAGGATGTTCAGGTGGAGCTGAGAAACAGCAAGTGGCAGCAAATCCTATAAGGAATGGTTTATAGACCATTAAACAATACTGATAATGTAGGACATGATATAAATCAGGGCAAGAGAGGTGCATTAAACAATGAAAGTATACATGGATAACATTGACCTACATTTGCGCTGGGTATATCTAATGACCACCAAAGTGGTGGGCGATAAATTCCAGGGAAGTGCTCAAGATGGTTTTCTACAGCAATATGTTGAGGAACCAAGAGGCTGTTTTAATACAATCTAATACAATGCAATGATGTGGGGATTATTTATAATCTTGTTCTAAATGAAATAGTGACCATTGCATGATAGAATTTTGCAGTTTGAAGCAGATGCAACTCAATATAAAACAAGGATCTCAAATCTACAGTCATTACGAAGGTAGGAAGAGGAATTTGACTGTGCTGGATTAGAAAAATACATCAGAGGTTTGACAGTAGATAGGTAATGGCTAGTATTTCAATAATTTCTGAAAAAAAAAAGGAATTCCTCTAAGGCAAAATACCTAACAGGAAAAGTGAAGAGCTGTGGTTAAGGGAAGGGAAAGACAGTACCAAATCAAAAGAGGAGACTAATAAAATTCCAAAAAAAATGCAAGTCTGAAGATTGGGAGCATTTTAGAATTCGGAAAAGGCGGGTCTAGAAATTGAAACTAAGAGAGAATAGAATTATGAAAGTAAAATAGCGAGAAACATAAAATGGATTGTAAAAGTCTCTACAAGTATGTTGCAGAAAAGAGACGATCAGCCCTACCAACTTGCCTACAGTCTGGGCCTGTATTCTTCAAAGTTTACAAGAGTACGAGGTGATTGCACAGAAGCTGACAAAATCCTTGAAGGGGTGGACAGGGAAAATGCAGAAAGGATGTTTCCCCTGGCTGTAGAGTCGAGGACACACTCTTAGTATAAAAGGCTAGCAATTTGTGGACCCAGGTGAAAAGGCATGACTTCTCAGAGAGTGGTGAATCTGTGGAATTCTCTTCCCAAGAAGGCTGTGGAAGTCCAGTCATTAAGGAAGTTCAAGGGAAAGATCGACAGATATCTGCAGACTTGTCATCAAAGGACATGGGGATAGCATGGGCATATGATGTTGTGGTTGACAATCAGCCATAATACAGAGCAGGCTCAAGGGGGCAAGTGGCCCATGTTCCCATGGTAAAAATTGCTTAAATAGTAAGAGAAAATGCTAAAATAAATATCAGCAGCTCAGGAAGTATTAATGGAGGAAAACAGCCTAGCAGAGGGAAGAGAGGCCAGAGAAGAAGATAGAGTGAGAGAGAGAAAAGAAAGAGGCACGCGCATGCACGCGCTTTCTCTCTCTCACATACACACACAGCAGAAATGAGGATCACAGACAGACAGACAGACAGACAGAGTGACAAAGAAAAAGAAATATCAGAGAAAGAGAGGCGGGGGCAGAAAAAAGCAAAGAGAGATAGATGGATTGACAGACAGAGGAGGAATTAACAGACAGTGAAAGAGACAAACAGGGTGGAAGAGAGAGAAAGCTGGAAGGTGAGATAGAGAGAGAAGCAGACAGACAGGAGTGACACAGACAAACAGAGAAACAGAGACACAAGGAGACAGACTCACTCAGATCATCAGCGCATAATTCTGAGTGACGTACAAATACAGTTACTTCACAACTCAAGACAACAAAGATCTTCCTGTTGCGTCAAACTGAAACTACTAACAGTCAGGATTTTCAAAGAGCAACAAACTGAGCAGCTGAAAAACATTCTAGTTCCTGTTCAACCTAAGGAAATACTTCCGGAATTGGAGAAGCACAAGGAAAAAAGATGTGAGACAGCAGACTCTTGCTGAACATGCTGCACATCTACAAGAGGTACAAGTCAAGATCCCAGAGCAGAGCAGAGCAATGAGATTTCGGTCTGCAGCAGAATGGCTGGATATGAAGCAAGATGGTTTGCTGTTATTAATGGCAATAGCACGATGTGGCAGATTTATGAAAAGGGATGGGTTAAGTGTGTGGACCAGGAGACAAAAATATTTCTGTTTTCATCACAGACCTGTGAAATTAAGTGGGAAAACTGCTTTTTGAACTTGGACTGATAAGTAGCAGAGAGACCATCACTTAACCTCTGAAATAGGTGCAGGAGAAACTCAGCAGGCCTGGCAGCATCGGCAGGGAGAGAAACAGAGTTAATGTTTTGAGTCCAAAATACAGAACTCTGATTCCATGAATGAGAGAGCAGACAGTAAGAGTTCTCAGCCAATACCAGTCAAACTTGGTTGGCATGGATAAGTTGGGCTGAAGGGCCTACTTCCATGCTGCATGACTCTACGACTCTATAAATCATCCTTCATAAGTTGCCAAGTGTTTTGGCATGTTGTTCTGACAACAAAATGCTGAAGTCATTGCAGATGTTTATAAAGTAAACAACTGAAAATTAAAAGCTGGATAAATGAAGAAGGGGTGAAATTATGGACTGAGTCAGTGTGGTTGAAGCATCAAGGCAATATTCTTAAAAAAAAAGCCCGGTTAAGGTGTGATCAGTCCTGGGTGCATCAAACTGCAGCACAAAAAAGGAGGGTTGGGAACTGAGGATTCAATCAGTAATTGACTGGACATTTCAATCAACAACAAAAACAGAAATTGCTGGAAAAGCTCAGCGAGTCTGGCAGCATCTGTGGAGAGAAATCAGAGCTCTGAAGGAAGGTCACTCAACACAAAACATTAACTCGCTGAGCTTTTCCAGCAATTTCAGTTTTTATTTCTGATTTACAGCATCCGCAGTTCTTTCCATTTTTATTTCAATCAACAAGCTGTTTCAAGCAAAACAACATTTCGGGCAAAAGCCCTTTCCTGATGAAGGGCTTTTGCCCGAAACATCGATTCTCCTGTTCCTCGGATGCTACCTGACCTGCTGTGCTTTTCCAGCACCACTCTAATCTTGCCTCTAATCTCCAGCATCTGCAGTACCCACTTTTGCCGAGCTGTTTCAAGTACTCATGTGTGAAGATTGGCTCCAAATGACAGGTTGCCCTGCTCGGCTTCTGGTAAAGAAATATAGACGTGGGACTATCTCGAGAGTAGTAGACTCCATAACTCAAAAGGTAAGAAGGCCCTCTCACTATTGCATAAGTACTGTCCCCTCCACACTTCACTTCAGCTCTGAGACATCTAGACTCTTGTCTTTCCTCCATGGATTCTGCCTGACCTGCCGTGATCTCCAACACTGTTTGTTTTCAATACAGATTCCAGCACCTGCAGTAATTTGCTCCTAAGAAGGCCACAACTCCTTGGCAAGGGACTAGTATATGGACTGGGCACAGATCAAACAAGGAAGGGGTATCAAACCAACACAGACCGCCAGAGTGTTAAGACTGAAGGTGAAGCAAAGTAAGACCCATGGACAAGGTATATCTCAGGTTGGTTATTGGGAGTTGAGTTCCCAATTCAGTGATCTATTGCTGGATTTGACAGTTCTGGATCGACAGTAAAGTTATAAAATTAGGTGATTATGCCCTCTGTGAGATTCTTAAGTCATATGTCCTTTGTGAACGGGGGTTTAGATCAGAGTGGTGCTGGAGAAGCACAGCAGGTGAGCAGCATCTGAGGAGCAGGAAAATCGACGAGTATTCATGAAGAAGGACTTTTGCCTGAAACGTCAATTTTCCCGCTCCTAGATGCTGCCTGACCTGCTGTGCTTTTCCAGCACCACTCTGATCTAAACTCTGGTTTCCAGCATCTGCACTCCTCACTTTTGCCTAGTTGATTCTCTCCTTTGTGAATGTCAATGCAACTCACGTCATTTCTGTGCACTGGAAGAAATAAAAACATCAGCAAACAGACAATATCTTCAGTTGCTATTTCAGTGATGCTACACCTCCACAAATCAATGGTCAGACCACATTTGGACTATTGTGTTCAGTTCTGGGCACCTTATTTCAGGACAGATGTTAAAGACCTGGAGACAGTGTCAAGGAAATTTATTACAATGATGTCGAAAATGAAAGATCTTAGATACAAGGAAAGATTAGAGAGACTGGGCTTATTCTCCCTGGAGCAGAGAAGATTATGATTAGATTACTTACAGTGCGGAAACAGGCCCTTCGGCCCAACACGTCCACACCGACCCGCCGAAGCGCAACCCACCCAGACCCATTCCCTTACATTTACCCCTTCACCTAACACTACAGGCAATTTAGCATGGCCAATCCACCTAACCTGCACATCTTTGGACTGTGGGAGGAAACCGAAGCACCCGGAGGAAACCCACGCAGACACGGGGAGAATGTGCAAACACCACACAGTCAGTCGCCTGAGGCGGGAATTGAATTCGGGTCTCTGGTGCTGTGAGGCAGCAGTGCTAACCACTGTGCCACCGTGCCGCTTATGAAACATAACCTTTGAGACTCTCATTCTTAGGTGCAGAAAACATGTCTCTCGCTGGCTATGCTATTCCCTGTTGTAAGCACATCCTTTGTAACAGCCCCACTCAGATGGTTCCCCAGCTCAACTCCGAGCCAAAGCTACTCAAGCTACACATATCGCAGCTGTGGGTGCCACGAGTTGCACAGTTGTCCAGCAGCTCCCATTTGCTCCAGTCTCCACACATTACGTGCCCTGTCAGCTTTCTTGTGTTTTCTTGTGGGCGGCACGGTGGCACAGTGGTTAGCACTACTGCCTCACAGCGCCGGAGACCCGGGTTCAATTCCCGCCTCAGGCGACTGACTGTGTGGAGTTTGCGTGGGTTTCCTCCGGGTGCTCTGGTTTCCTCCCACAGTCCAAAGATGTGCAGGTCAGGTGAATTGGCCATGCTAAATTGCCTGTAGTGTTGGGTAAGGGGTAAATGTAGGGGTATGGGTGGGTTGCGCTTCGGTGGGTCGGTGTGGACTTGTTGGGCCGAAGGGCCTGTTTCCACAATCTAATCTAAAGAAAATGATTAATTGGCTGTCAAGTTTAGAAAAATCATTCACCAATAATTTATAAGCAGAAGGAATAGAACGTGGAACAAATGTGCATTTATCCCCTTTGGTAGAAGAAACAGATATACAGATTATTTCTTAAATGGTAAGTGACTGAAAAGTGTAGAATTACAAAGGGGCCCAAGTGTTCTAGTCAGCCAGTTGCTGAAGGCTAACATGGGCCTGTATTCAGTAGAATTTCAAAGAATGAGGGGCGGTCTAATTAAAACCTGCAAAATTCTTAACAGGGACAGAGTAGTTGCAGGCAAGGTGTTTACTCTGGTCAGGGAATCGAAAATGAGGGGGCATAATTTTAAAGTCAGGGATTTGTCATTTAAGTCCATTAGGAAGGCTAATGGAATGTTACCCTTTATAGCAAGAGGATTTGAGCACAGAAGCAGTGAAGTCCTGCTTCAATTGTATGGGAGCTTGGTTGGAATATACCTGAAGTAGTGTGTGCAGGTTTGGTCTCCTTATTTCAGGAAAGATTACTACTATAGAGGGAGTGACTGAAGGTTCACTAGACTTGTTCCCAGGATGATAAGACTGTCATTTGAAGAGAGAATAAACAAATTGGAAACAAAAACAGTAACTGCTGGAAAAGCTCAGCGTAGAATTTCAAAGAATGAGAGGTGGTCTAATTAAAACCTGCAAACTTCTTAACAGAGACAGGGTAGATGCAGGCAAGATGTTTACTCTGGTCAGGGAATCGAAAATCAGGGGGCATAATTTTAAAGTCAGGGATTTGTCATTTAAGTCCATAATGAGGACTTTGGTTTTTAGTCAGAGAGCGGTGAATATTTGATATTTTCTATGCAACAGGCTGTGGGAGCTCAGTCTTTTCAATATATTTAAAGTAAATGTTGATCATTTATTTTATTACCAATGGCATAAAGGGCTATGGGGATCATGGGTAAAAGGTGTTGAATCAGCCAGGATCATATTAAATGGTGGAACAGACTCAATGGGCTGAATGACCTCCTCCTATTCCTATGATTCTATGCTATGTGTCAGCCCCTGTAGATTGTCCTGTCCTCTTGACATCTCTTCCTGTCCTGTCACAGTTTTCTCCTCATGGTTCCAGGTTTAATGGCATACAATCACAGAATTTTATGGTACAGAGGGAGGCCATTCAACCCATCATGTTTGTACCAACTCCTGAATGAGCTACCTCATTCAGTGAAAGCTTCCACTTTCCAGCCCTATCTCTGTAGCCCTCAAAATTCACTCTCAAATGTAGATCCAGCTCTCTTTAGAAACCGCACATGGAATCCACATCCACCATTCTTGTGAGCAGTGCATTCCAAATCTTAACAATGTTCTGTTTTCCTTCATCTTGCTCCTAGCTCTATCACTGACAATCTTGTGACCCCTAGTTACTGACGTACTAACTAGTAGAAACAGAATATCCTTCTTTACTCTGTCAAAACTGTTCAGAATTTTGAACACCTCAGTAAGGTCATGTCTTAATGTTCTCTACTCCAAGAGAATAAACCCTTGTATCTAAAGTCCCTCATTGGTGAGAAATTATTTGGAGATGCCGGTGTTGGACTGGGGTGTACAAAGTTAGAAATCGCACAACACCAGGTTATAGTCCAACAGGTTTAATTGGAAGCACTCGCTTTCTGAGCGCTGCTCCTTCATCAGGTGGTGGTGACCTTTGAACTCTATCCAGAGCTTTAACATCCTTCCTTTAATAAGTGCCCCGGAACTGAACACAACTCTCTAAATGTGGCCTGATCAACAATTTGTAGAAGTGCAGCATTGTTTCCTTACATTAATATATAAAATGATATGGAGGCGAATGTAGGTGGTCTGATTATTAAGTTGTGGATGACACAAAGATTGGAGAAGCTGCAGATAGTCAGCAAGATTGCCAAAGGATACAGCAAGATAAAGATAGGCTAGAGACTTGGATGGAAAAATGGCAGATAGAGTTTCATCCAGACAAATGTGAGGTGATGCATCTTGGAAGATCTCATGCTCGAGAGAAACTTACAGTAAATGACAGAACCCTTACAAATATTAATGTAGAGAGGGACCTAGGCGTACAGGTCCACAGTTCCCTGAAAATGGCAACGTAAGTGGATAAGGTGGTCATAAGCTGTGCATAACACCTCTGAACAGGTTGACGAGAAAATACCCAGAATGTTTGACGAGCATGTCGTTCTCGAAAGAGAAATCTGACAAAATATAAGTTGAAGCAGAAATAGTGAAGGTAATGGACAGTGTGAAAATTGAAAGAGAGGGTGCACTGAAAAGATCGGCTGTATTTAGCATGGTTACGCCACCCGGTCTGGATGGCCTACATTGGAGGCTCCTCACAGAAATGAGAACGGAGAGAGTGAATAGGTTCATCTTTCGATCTTATCTAGATTTCCAGGGAACGTCAGAGTATTGAAGGATGGCAGGCATGCCAGCTCATTGAAAAGAAGGTGCAAGCAGCGACTCCAAGTGAGTTGGTTTCCCACCAATGGCGAGCAAGGCTTTAGAAATATTCATCAGGACGATCTTAACAGGCACTTTGAGAGGTTTGGTGGAATTAAGTAGAACCAGCACAGATTGTGTTTGACAAATATAATTGAATATTTTGATGAAAAACACAGAAGGTTGATGATGCAAACATGGTAGATGTTGGATCCCCCCCCCCCCCCCAAATGGTTTTTAAGGAACCATGTTTCAACATATCACATCAAAGGCAGCTTGCCAACTTTGAGCCTCATGGGGATAGGACAGTCAGCGTCCAATTAGATAAAAAGGTAAGCTTGAATACTAAACCTAGGTAAATGGTTGGCTTTTAGATGGAAGGATGATAGACAGTGATGTCGCCCAGGGACACTGTTTCTTTCACTACAGCTAAATAATATGGAGTACAGAACAGAATTAAAAAATGATTCCAAACTCATGATGCTCAGCAACATGAAATGATACTGAATTCCAAAAAAACACTCCAAAAAGGGATCAGGCCAAGTGCGAAGTGTTCATACAAAATTAAACAATTTCAGTAGGTTTTGCATGGTCAGGAAAGAGAGATCCCATTTGCAAGGAGACACAGCCTGAGCGAGTATTTAATTCGAGAAATTTGAAGGCGGTTTGGGAACAGAACTTGTAAATCTTTCATTTCTTTCTACATTTTAAAAGCTTAAAATTTAGGCATGTAGTGAAGAGGTTAATAAGTTAGCTGACTCAGTTAACTGAGGGAGTTATCACTCAATCACCCTGAAGCCCGAATAAGGACTCAATAGATGTTGCGAGAGTCCTCTCAGCTCACCTCAGCTCAATTGAGAGTCTGTTGAAAGTGTAAGATCAGAAAACTGCACACAGTCAGGAAGGACAAATCACGGGCAGCCCAAGTGAATGTATAGTTCAGGAAATTCAGAAGCAGCAATGGAATTTGGTGCAGAGGGAAAGAGGTGCTTTTTTCATTGCTTTATTTGGCTCATTGTTTGGAAGGATTTATTGAACAGGATAAATTGAAGCCCAGGATCAGAACCAAGCACAATGAAATGAGATCACATAAAAGATCTCTGGTGCCAGGGAGACTAAACAGGCAACTTAATATGCAAGAATATTTGATGTTCAGAAAAGGAGGAGGGATGGAAAAGGTTGTGGGGCAGCATTGTTAATAAGAGATGAAATAAAGACAGTTGTGAGATGATCTAGGCCCAGATGTTGTAGAATCATTTGTGTGGAGCTATAAACAGCAAAGGGAAGAAAACATTGGTATTAGCAGTATATAGACCTTCAAACAGTAGACAGTCTGTAGGAAAGGCGATAGATCAACAAACAACGGGAGCATGTAAAAAAAGAATAGAATGATAACTATGGGTGATATTAATCTTCATGTTGATTGGGTGTATCAAATTGGAAAGGGAGCTATGATAATGAACTCAGAATGTATTCCTAGGGCAATGTACCATAGAGCTAATCAAGGAGCAGGCTATCTTGGATCTGGTAATATGTAACAAGGCAGATTTAATAAATGACCTCAGACTGCAACTTGCAGTGGTAGTGATTATAACATGATAGACTTTAATATTCAGTTTGAGAAGGAGAAATTTGGGTCAGAGATAACTTAAATAAAAGTAATTGCAATGAAATGTGAATACAGTTAGCTAAAGCGAACTGGGCTGACAGATTAACAGGAATGGCAGTAAGCAAGCAGTGATAGACATTTAAGGCCATAATTCATGACTCTCAGAAAAAATACATCCCAGAAAGGAGAAACTCTCAGAGAGGGATGAACCATCTATGGCTAATCAAGGAAGTTATGGAGAGAATTAAGTTGAAAGAAAAGCAAATAAGGAGACAAAGTCAGCAATAGCCCCAAATACTCAGATAAATTCAGAATCCAGCAAAGGAAGACTTAAACAATAGTTAAAGATTGAGAAAATAAACTATGAGGGCAAATTTGCGAGGAATATACAAATTGACAAGAACTTCTTTAAGTATGTAAAAAGAAAGAGAGATCAAAGTGAATACAGTCCCCCTTAGAAAATGTATCTGGGAAGACTATTTGGGGGGAAAAAAGAAATGGCAAATGAATTAAACATATTTTGTGTCAGGCTTTCCGGTGGAAGATACTTCGAACATCCCATTAATACTAATGAAAACTGAGAGGAATTAATCACTATCACCATCCCTGGAGAAGCAGTATTAGACAAACTAACGGGGCTAAAGGCATGTCTGCCCTGACCCTGCCCTGATGGCCTGTATACCTAAAAGAGGTAGCTACAGAGATAGTGGATGCATTGGTCATAATTTTCCAAATATCATTGGAGAAGTACCAGACGATACTGGAGGAAGGTATAGGTGGTATGATTAGCAAGTTTGCAGATGACACTCTGATTGGTGGAGTAGCCCATAGTAAAGGGGACTGTTAGAGAATGCAGCAAATATAGATAGATTGGAGAGTTGGGTGGAGAAATGGCAGATGAAGTTCAATCCGGACAAATGCGAAGTGATGCATTTTGGAAAATGCAATTCAAGAGCGAAATATATGGTAAAGTCCTGGGGAAAATTGATGTACAGAGAGATCTGGGTGTTCAAGTCCATTGTTCCCTGAAGGTGACAATGCAAGTCGATAGAGTGGTAAAGGCGGCATACAGGGTATTGAGTACAAAGGTTGGCAGGTCATGTTACAGTTGTATAGGACTTTGGTTCGGCCACATTTGGAATACTGCGTACAGTTCTGGTCGCCGCATTACCAAAAGAGTGTGGATGCTTTAGAGAGGGTGCAGAGGTGGTTCACTAGGATGTTGCCTAGTATGGAGGGCACTAGCTACGAAGAGAGTTTGACTGGATTAGGATTATGTTCATTAGAAAGGCAGAGGTTGAGGGTGACCTGATTGAGGTCGACAAAATCATGACAAATATAGACAGGGTGGATAGCAAGAAGCTTTTTCCCAGACCGGGGGACTCAATTACTAAGGGCCACGAATTCAAGGTGAGAGGGGACAAGTTTAAGGAAGCTACACAGGCAAAGTTGTTTACACAGAGGGTGATGGAACTTGTTGCCAGGAGAGGTGTTGGGGGGGGGGGAAATGATAGCGTCATTTAAGATGTATCTAGAAGACACTTAATGGGCAGGAAACAGAAATTGGATTAGATTCCCTACAGTATGGCTACAGGCCCTTTGGCTGAACAAGTCCACACCGACCCTCCGAACAGCAACCCACCCAGATCCATTGCCCTATCCTACATTTTTACCCCTAACCCTCTGGGCAGTTTAGCATGGCCAATTCACCTCATCTTTGTGACTGTGGGAGGAAAGCGGAGCACCCGGAGGAAACCCACGCAGACACGGGGAGAATGTGCAAACTCCACACAGATAGTCGCCCGAGGCTGGAATCGAACCAGGGTCCCTGGTGCTGTGAGGCAGCAGTGCTAACCACTGAGCCACCGTGCAGATCCTTAGAAAATAGGCAACAGGTTTAGATAGAGGATCAGAATCGGCATGGGTGTGGAGGGCCAAAGGGTCTGTTCCTATGCTGTAATGTTTTTTGATCTTTGGATTAGAAGTGACGTCCCTAGTCTCAAGATTCAATTATGCAGAAAGTTTTGGAAAATTGTAATCTAATCAAGCAGAGTCAGCATTGCTTCATGAAAGAGAAATCATATCAGACTAGTTTATAAAAGCTTTTCAAGGAAATCTCAACCAGAGTGGATAGAGGGAGCCAGTAGATGTTGTAGTTGGAATTCCAGAAGGGGTTCAAAAAAATACCTCACCATAAGACCAAAAGGTATAGAAGCAGATTTATACCAATCAGCCCATTGACTCTGCTCATTCAATCATGGCTGATCTGTTTCACAACCCCATTCTCCTACCTCTCCCCAAAACCCTTGATCCCTTCACTAATCAAGAACATATGTGTCTCTGGCTTAAATACACTCAATGACTTGGCTTCCACAGGCTTCTACGGCAATGAGTTCCACAGATTCACCAACCTCTGGCTGAAGAAATTCCTTCTCATCTCAGTTCTTTCACTCTGAGGAGTGCCCTCAGATCCTAGTCTCTCCTACTAGTGGAAACATCGCTTCCATGTTCACTCTACCCAGGCCTCTCAGAATTCTCTAAGTTTCAATCAGAAACTGCCCTTTTCCTTCTAAACTCTATTGAGTACAGCTGCAGAGTCCACAATCGCTCCTCATATGACAAGCTCTTCAACCCTGGGATCGTTCTTGTAAACCTCCTCTGGACCCCCTCCAAGGCCAATGCATCCTTTCTTAGATACGAGTCCCAAAACTGTTCACAATATTCCAAACGTGGTCTCTCCAGAGCCTTATAAAGCCTCAGCAGTACATCTCTGCTCATGTATTCTAGCCCTCTCGAAATGAATGCTAACATTTGCTTTCCTGACTGCCAAGTGAATCTGCATGTTAACCTTAAAAGAATCTTGAACTCGGCCTCCAAAGTTCTTTTGTGCTTCAGATTTCCAAAGCCTTTCCCCATTTAAAAAATAGCTGAAAATGTGTTGCTGGAAAAACGCAGCAGGTCAGGCAGCATCCAAGGAACAGGAGAATCCACGTTTCGGGCATAAGCCCTTCTGCAGTCCTCACTTTCTCCTCCCATTTAAAAAATAGTCTATTCCTCCAAACTTTCTACCAAAATGCATAACCTCACACTTTCCCACATTGTATTCCATCTGCCACCTCTTTGCTCACTCTCTTAGCCTGACCCAGTCCTTCTGCAGCCTCTTCACTTCCTCACACTACCTATCTCTCCACCTAACTTTGTGTCATCTGCAAACGTAGCAGCAATGCTTTCAGCTCCTTTGTCTGGATCATTACTGATCATTTTTACAAGATCATTACTGGAGGACTTGAATAATTGTGGAACCTTCTGGAACTCTACTAGTCACTGGCTGCCATTTTGAAAAAGACCCCTTTATCAACACACTCTGCCTCCTACTGGTCAGCTAATTCTATATCCGTGCCTGTACCTTGCTCCTAACACCATGGGCTCTTATTTAGCAGCCTCCCATACAGCACCTTGCCAAAGGCTCTCCTTTGTCTAATTTTCTCAATACCTCCTCAAAGAATTCGAACAGATTTGTAAGGCGTTCCCTCCTTTTGATGAGGTACCTCTAAGGACTCTGCAATCTCATCCTTAAAAATGGACTCCAAAATCCTCCCAATAACAGAGGTCAGGCTGACCAGCCTATAGTTTCCTGTCTTCTGCCTCCCTCCCTTGTTAAACAGGGCTGTTACATTAGCCCTTTTCAGTCCTCTGGAAATCTCCGTGACTTCAGTGATTCCTGAAACATCAGCAACAGTGCCTCCACAATCCCCTTAGCTACCTCTTTGTATTAAAATGATATTTCTAATCAGTGATGAATAATGCTTTGAACACTGGGAAAGAGGGAGGAAAGCACATCAATAACTTTGGCAAGTGGTGTTTAAGAAGATATGAATGGAGGAAAGAGCTAATGAGGCAGGACAGGATATGGCTGGAAGAAGGTAACTGTTAAACCATGTCAAAAGGCAACAAATGGAGTTCTTTGGGCAATATAACCTTGCTCATCCACTGGAAGGATTAATGGGGGGGAAAGAGAAAGGATAGGTTGACAGTGAAGGAAGCAACGCAACAACATTACGGTCTGACCTAACCAGAACTGCAACAACATGTGTCTCCACCTCCCTCTCTTCACTGATTAGATTAGATTAGATTCCCTACAGGGTGAAAACAGGCCCTTTGGCTCAACAAATCCACACCGACCCTGCAAACAGTAACCCACCCAGACCCATTTCCCTCTGACTAATGCACCTAACACTACAGGCAATTCAGCACGGCCAATTCACCTAAACCTGCACATCTTTGGGAGGAAACCAGAGCACCTGGAGGAAACCCATGCAGACACGGGGAAAATGTGCAAACTCCACACAGAGAGTCGCCCGAGGCAGGAATTGAACCCCATCCCTGGTGCTGTGAGGCAGCAGTGCTAACCGCTGGGCCACCGTGCCAGAGTAACGGCTCAACATTTGCTCATTAGAGTCAAATCCTTTTATCCTTGGAATCCTAGTGAATTTATCCTGCCTAAAACTATCTGCCCTTAAAGACCAAAACTGTGTACAATTCTCCAGGGGCACACTCACCAATGCCTTGTTCAGATGTAGAAAGACTGCCCTATTTTTATGCTCCACTCCCATTGTAGTAACAGCCACTAAAGGAGGTTGCTGATGGAGGTGGCATTTGTAAGGGCATTGAGGTCAAGTGAGGGTGTCATAATGTTGGATTTCATGGATTTAAACAGCACTGAGAGCAGCTGAAGACAAGTTTAGTATTCTCCTTTTATCTTGCATTCAATTTATCTCAAGACTGGGGACCAATGCCCCTGCATCAAATCACCCCAAGTAATCACAGCTACATCGAATACAGGATGAGGTCGAAGCTAACAACAGAACACAGAGTCCTTGCTGGATTATGAACATGCAAAGTGAAGTCAATAAGTGACTAAATTCATGCTATTTTCCAATATGACTCAATTTTAACTCTCCACCACCTTCTTAACAGCAAGTAGGGGTGGTCAGCAAAACCTACAAGCTATCAGGACAGTCACAAGAATGCCAAATCCCAAAGGGATCAATAATATATGCAGCATGGAAAGAGGGTGCTGATTGGCCGGTAAGTGAACTCTGATTGACAGAGGTGTTGCCATAGAAAATGTACCAGGCAAGTTAAATGTTAATTGCCACAATATAAACAAAAACCCTTGAAAATTAAGATGATCCTAGACACCCCCAAAAAATAATAAATCAGCAAACATTCAGTCTGTTAACATTAAACATCATGTTTCATGTATCAGCAAATACTATTTAAATAGGAACATCTGTACCTTAATGCAAAAAGAATTTCTGGCACATTCTCTGGTGAAAGAAGACTCAATGAAACCCCTTACCAAACTCTCAGCCCCCTCACTCACTCATTCATCCACTTACCCTCTGACGCACTCATCTACTTACTCACCCTCTCATCATTCATTCACCATTCACTCACCCACTCATCCATCCCTTCACTCATTCAGTCACCACTCACTCAGATACCCCATTCAATCCCTGACTCGCTCATTCAATCACCCAGTCAACCCCTCCCTCATTTACTTTGTAGAAAAGCACAGGAAGAGAAAATAAGAGCTGGAATCTCCTCTGCCATTCAATGGGACCATGGCTGTTCATTCAACTCAGTCCCCTGTTCCTGCTTTTGTCCATGCCCTTTGACCCCTTTCGCCCTAAGAATTAAATCTAACTCCTGGAAAATATTTTGGCATCAATCACCTTCTGTGATAGCAGAGATTCCACAGATCTCACTCTGGGTGAAGAAATCTCTTCTCATAGAGTTAAACAGCATGGAAAAAGACCCTTCAATCCAACTAGACCACACTGACTCAAACTAAACCCATCCTAACTGCCTGCATTTGGCCCAAATCCTATTCATTAACTGGTCCAAAATGTCTTTTAAACATTGCAACAGTATCTGTATCCACCATTTCCTCAGGCAGTTCATTCCACACACGAACCACTGTCTGTGTAAAAACAGTGCCCCTCATTTCCTTCTTAAATCTTTCTCCTCTCAGCTTAAAAATATGTCCCTTAGTTTTTCAAACTCCCCCCAGCCTAGGGAAAAGAAGCTCGTCATTCACCTTATCTATGCCCCTCATGACTTTAGAAACCACAATATTGTCACACCTTGGTGCTCCAGTGCTCCTATGTTCCAGTGAAAAAGTTCCAACCCTTTCAGGGGGGTTTCCGATCTTTTTTGCTATCTCAAACACTCCTTTCCCAGTAATATCCTGGTAAATCTTTTCTGAACCCTCTCCAGTTTAATAATATCATTCCCATAACAAGGTGACCAGAACCGCACACAGACTCCAGAAAGAGAGTATAATCTCAACACAACCTTCCAACTCCGAGACTCAAAGGTCTGGGCAATGAAGACAAGCGTGCTAAATGCTTTCTTAAATGGAGGACAGTGGGCTAGTGTAGGTTAGGTGGGCTTGGATCGGCGCAACATCGAGGGCCGAAGGGCCTGTACTGCGCTGTATTCTTCTATGTTCTATGTTCTATGTTAACCACCCTGTCTACCTGTGATGTAAATTTCAAAGAAATATATACCTGAACCCCTAGGTCTCTCTGTTCTACAATATTACCCAGGACCATACCACGAATTGAATAAGCACTGTCCTTGTTTCTTTTACAAAAATACAATATTTCACATTTAAACTCCACCTACTACTCCTCAGCCATTGACCCTATTGACCAAGATCCCTTTGTAATCTTCCATAACCTCCTTCGCTGTCCACTACACTAACAATTTTGGTGTCATCCACAAACCCCGGACCTACACTCATCCCTGGAACATTGGATAACAAGGTCACCTACGTCAGGCTCCTACTTGCTGACTACAACACCACCTTCAACACTATAATTCCAATCAAACTAATTTCCAAACTCCAAGACCGAGGTCGCCGCTCCCTCTGCAACCAGACCCTCAACTTCCCAACCCACAGATTACAACCTGTGAGAATAGGCAGCAACACTTCCTCCACCGTAATCCTCAACATCGGTGGTCTGCAAGGCTGAGCACTCAGCCCCTTAATATACTCCCTATACACTCATGTGAGTGTGGCCAAATTTGATCCTAGCTCCATCCATAGTTTTGCTGATGACACCATTGTTGTAGGCTGGATCTCAAACAATGAATAGATGGAATACAGGAAAGGGATAGAGTGCTTGGTGGCATAGTGTTAAGATAACAATCTCGCCCTCAACATCAGCAAGACAACAGAGCTGGTCATTGCCTTCAGGAAACAAGTGGAGGGCACATCCCTCTCTACATCAATGGTGCTGAGGGGGAGAACGTCAAGTTTCTCAGAGTGATGATCACCAACAATCTGTCCGGGTCTATCCATGTTGATACAATGGTCAGGAAAGCACAACAATGCCTTTATTTCCTCGGAAGGCTAAAGAAATTCAGCATGCCCTGTAAAGTTGCTAGCAATGTTTACGGATGCACCACTGAAGGAATTCTATCCAGATACATCACGGCTTGGTATGGCAACTGCTCTGCTCAGGACAGTAAGAAACCACAGAGAGTTCTGAACAAAGGCCAATCCATTATTCACACCATCCTTTGACTCTATCAATACTTCTCACTGCCTCAGGAAGGCGGCCAACCCAACACATGTTATTATCCCTTCCAACATCTTCTGTCGGGGAGAACTTAAACACACAACAGATTCAAGAAATGCTTCTTCCCTGCTGTTATTAGACTTCTGAATGGATCTCTCAAATTTTAAATGTAATGGTGATCTCGCTCTTTGTGCACCTTCTCTGCAGCTGTAACACTGTATCCTTCACTCAGATCTATTACCCTTGTGCACTTTGTATGGTCTGATCCACCTGTACTGCATGCAAAACAAAGCTTTTCACAATAATTAGGTACATGTGACAATAAATCAAAACAAAACTTATGAACCCATGCCTCCTGTATTCTCATCTAAATGATTTATATGAATGACAAACAGAAGTGGATCCAGTACCGATCCCTGTGGAACATCTCAGTCAGAAATAGTTTACCCCATCTCCTTAAACTGTGACTCTCAGATCACGGGGAGCATCCTTCCTGTGTTTATTCGGTCGAGTCCTGTTAGAATTTTATAGGTTTCTATGATAACTCTCCTCGTTCTCCTAAATTCCAGTGAACATAGAGCCATAGAGTCAAAGAGAGGTACAGCACGAAAACAGACCCTTCGGTCCAATTTGTCCATTCCAACCAAAGATCCTAACCTAATCTGGTCCCATTTGCCAGCACTTGGCCCGTATCCTTCTAAACCCTTCCTACTTATATACCCATCCAGATTTCTTTTAAATGTTGTAGTTAGATTAGATTAGATTAGATTAGATTAGATTACTTACAGTGTGGAAACAGGCCCTTCGGCCCAACAAGTCCACACCGACCCGCCGAAGCGCAACCCACCCATACCCCTACATCCACCCCTTTAACCTAACACTACGGGCAATTTAGCATGGCCAATTCACCTGACCCGCACATCTTTGGACTGTGGGAGGAAACCGGAGCACCCGGAGGAAACCCACGCAGACACGGGGAGAATGTGCAAACTCCACACAGTCAGTCGCCTGAGTCGGGAATTGAACCCGGGTCTACAGGCGCTGTGAGGCAGCAGTGCTAACCACTGGGCCACCGTGCCGCCCACTAGTTATACTAGCCTCCACCAGTTCCTCTGGCAGCTCTTTCCATACACGCACCACCCTCTGTGTAAAAAGTTGCCCCTTAGGTCCCTTTTAAATTTTTCCACTCTCACCCTAAACCGATGCCCTCTAGTTCTCGATTCCCCCAACCCAGGGGAGTCTAATAAATTATGACCTTGTCTATTTATCCTATCCTTCATAACGAGAGGATTCGAGTATCCGAGCAAGGGATGTCTTGCTGTCATTACACAGGGCTTTGGTGAGATCATACCCGGAGTATTATGTGCCATTTTGAGGAAGGAGTTCTGGCTATGGGGGGAGTGCATGCGATTTACCCCTCATGATTTTATAAACCTCTACAAGGTCGCCCCTCAGCTTCCGATGCTCCAGGGAAAACAGCCCCAGCCTATTAAGCCTCTCCCTATAGCTCAAATCCTCCAACCCTGGCAACATCCTTGTAAATCTTTTCTGAACCCTTTCAAGTTTCACAACATCCTTCTGATAGGGAGGAGACCAGAATTGCACGCAATATTCCAAAAGTGGCCTAACCAATATCCCATACAGCCACAACATGTCCTCTCAACTCCTGTACTCAATACTCTGACCGGTAAAGGAAAGTATACCAAACGCCTTCTTCACTATCCTATCAACCGGTGACTCCACTTTCAAGGAGCTATGAACCTGCACTCCAAGGTCTCTTTGTTCAGCAACACTCTTCAGGACCTTACCATTAAGTGTATAAGTCCTGTTCTGATTTTCCTTTCCAAAATGCAGCGCCTCAAATTTATCTAAATTAAACTCCATCTGCCACTCCTAAGCACATTGGCCCATCTGATCAAAGATCCCATTGCACTCTGAGGTAACCTTCTTCGCTGTCCACTACACCACAATTTAGGTGTCATCAGCAAAATTACTAATTATATCTCCTATGTTCACATCCAAATCAACAAAGTCCTAACTGATCCAGTCTCTCTTCATCGGTCAGTCCTGTCATCCCAGGAGTCAGTTTGCTAAATTGCATGCATTCCCTCCATAGCCAGAACTCCTTCCTCAAAATGGCACATAATACTCCGGGTATGATCTCACCAAAGCCCTGTGTAATGTCAGCAAGACATGCCTTGCTCGGATACTCGAATCCTCTCATTATGAAGGCTGGCATGCCATTTTTCTTCTTCACCACCTGCTGCATAAGCGTGCTTACTTCCAGTGACTGGTGGACAAGGACACCCACATCTTATTTCACCCCCCCCCCAATAATCTGCCTACCTGTTTTGCTACCAAAGTAGATAGATAAGATAAAGTCCTAATGGACCATAGGATTGTTGTCTGAGAGACAGAGACGCAAATGGTGGTGGTTAAACCTGAGGGTCACCACACCTCAGGTGAAGGAGAGGTTGAGAACGAAGATCTTACATCGTAACCTCAGCTGGTGTACAAGATGACTTTACACTGCTGCTGTCACTCTGCATTGAAAACCAGCCATCCAGCCAACTGAGCTAGCCTCACATTCATTATTCACATTATAGTTCATCTGCCATGCATTTGCCCACTTACTCAACTTGTCCAAATCACACTGCATCTTCCTCACAGTTCACCCTGGGTTTATGGTATCTGCAAATTAGTTCCCTCATCTGAGTCATTCCTATTTATTGTGAATAATTCCTCACACGTTCTAACATTCACTCAAAAATAGAATTTACTGGAAATGCTCAGCAGGTCTGTGGAGAGAAATCAGAGTTAACATCTTGGGTTGAGTGACCCTTCCTTTGACCCTAGCTCCAATGACGCTCACAATCCCTTACTCACTTGCCACCCCAATCATTCACTCACTTATCCCTCACTCACTCACTCCCTCACTCATTTACCACTTACTGACTTACCCCCCCTCACTCAATCCTTCACCCACCCACCTCAGTCACTCCCATTCACACTTTCGCTTTGTCACTTAGTCTCTCACAGTTCCCTTTCATCTTCATGCACTCACACACTCACCTGACTACTCACCTCCCTGAGGAGAAAGTGAGGACTGCAGATGCTAGAGATCAGAGTCGAAAGTATGGTGCTGGAAAAGCCTAGCAGGTCAGGCAGCATCCAAGGATTAGGAGAATCAATGTTTCAGGCATAAGTCCTTCATCAGGAAGGGCTTATGCCCGAAATGTTGATTCTCCTGCTCCTTGGATGCTGCATGACCAGCTGTGCTTTTACAAGACCACACTCTCAACTACTCACCTCCCTCAGTCAAGCCTCTCACTCAGTCCACAGTCACACCTTCAATCATTCACTCACTCCTTACTCTCATACTCCCTCGCACACACCCCACCTCAATCACTCACCATTTATTCTCTCACATTCACCCATCACTCTCTCCCTTGCTTACCCATCCTCTCACTCACCATCATTCACTCCCTTGCTCTATCCCTCACTATCTCAATCCTGCAACTCACTCACCATTTCATCCCCTCAATCCCTTACCCCTCACTTCCTCCCTCACACACCTACTAGAACACGCCATCATCCCCTCACTCACTCATCCACTTACTAAACACCCTCACTTACCCCTCATTCATTCACCACTTCACACAAACCCTCCTCAAACACATACATCCTTACACACACAAAACCCTTCTCTCTCTCTCCCTCTTTCTTTCTTTCACATACACCCCACCACCCACCCATCTCCCTCACATGCACACATAACCTCAGACACACCCATCCATCCTCCCCACACACATCCCTCCTCACAGACAAAAATATCTGTCACACAAACACCCACATCCCTCACAGACTCACATACCCCTTGACACCCACAGCCCCCTACACCCACACATATACACGCACCCCTCACACATAAGCACTCCGTGACACACACACCCTTTAACAATATACCATGCCACACAAACACCCTCACACACAGCCCTTACACACACCAATCACATACACCCACCCCTTCACAATTACAAAACTGTCACACATAGACACACACACATACTGGCCCCACACACTCCTCACTCACATACACTCCACCTCACAGACACACACACATACCCTTTCACACTTAGTCCCCCCACTCACACACACAAACACCCCCCTCGCAGACACACAGCCACCCCATTCACAGATACACACACACACACACCCCTTCACACCCACATCCCCCTAATACCTCCACTAACACACAAACAGCCCCTTCACAGACATACCCTCCTCACATACACAGGCATAACGTAAATTCACAAACCCCTTTACATCTCCAGCCCCCTCACACCCACACACAAATCTCACAAACACTCCTACATTCTCACACACCCATACCCCTTAACAAACATACCCACACACACCATCCCCCATGCACCATTCACACACCCTTCACACACATATCTACCCCTCCACAAACACAGCTGCGCATACACCCCCCCATCCCACACACACCCACCCCCTCAAATAAACACACACACCCCTCAAACAAACACACACACCCCTCTAATACACACACTTTCGCACCCACACACCCAACCCCTCACACTCACAGATCCCTCATTCACATGCACATCCCTCACACCCACCTATGAAAACCTCTCTCACATCCCACACACACATCAATCTTCTTATACACCCATATCCATCCACTCACAAATACTGCTTAATACCCACACACACAACCCCTCACACTCTCAGCCCATGCACATTCCTTGCATACAAACACACCCATCATACCTACCCATCACACACACACACACTTCCATCCATCCCCTCAGACACACACGCCTCTCACACACACATACATACACACTCCCACACAGACACACACACACACCTAGTCCTCCCACACACACACTCCCAAGCTCCTCTCACAGACACACATACCTCCTCAGATACAAACACCCGCAACATCCTTCACACACACATATACTCAGGCTTTCCTAAATACATCCGCTCACACCCTTCACTCATTCTCTCTCTCTCTCACACACACACAGACACACAGCCCCTACACTCACTTCCCTCACAAACACACCCACCCACCCACACAAATATCTCATCACTCACACACCCCTCTCACACACATACACACCCACAGCACCCTCAAACTCATACACCTCCCACTTCATACCTACACACACAATCACACATCCACCCCTGCCACAGATACAGCTCACCTTACACACACAAACCCTTCATACACAGAATCTAAGATGCATATACACCCCCACACCCACTTCTCTTACACACATACACCACCCAGACACCCATTACACAGACATACACACACATCCCTTCACACCACACACACAAAATCATACATCCACCCCACCTTCACAGACTCAACCCACCTTATAAACACCACACACACACACACACACATTCCCCTCACTCAAACACCCCTCTCTCTCCCACTCATCGACACACACACCCAGGAGACAGTGAGGTCTGCAGATGCTGGAGATCAGAGTTGAGAGTGTGTTGCTGGAAAAGCACAGCAGGTCAGGCAGCATCCGAGGAGCAGGAAAGTCGACGTTTCGAGCCGGAGCCCTTCATCAGGAAACCACCCACCCATCCACCGCCCCCCCCCCTTACAGTCTCTCACACACACACTTCCCCCCTCACATCCAGCCACTCATACTCACACTCCTCATACACCCCTCACAGGCAAATACCCCCTAACAGATACAAACCACCCTTATGCATACACATCCCAAAAAAACACCCACCAGACACACACACACCTTCACTCGCCTCCTCACTTATGATCTCTAGTCCCTCATCCCCTCACACACTCACTTATCCCCTCCTCCTGATTCTCCACTCTCCTCTCTACCTGGAGCTGTCCATATCACAGAGACATTGATAAGAGTAGCATACTCAGGAGTAGGCCACTCAACCCCTCAAGCTTGCATCACCATTCAAAATGACTGTGGCTAATCACACACTTCAAAGCCTATACACCATGGTAATCAGAAATCCATAAATCTCTACCTTAAACATACACAAAGACTGAGCTTTCTACAAACATTTGATAAAGAATTCTCATGGTTCACCACTCCCCGAGTAAAAACATATTTTCACTTCTTGGAACTAAGAGACACTCTCCCTACTTTTAACTTATGTTCTCTGGTTCTAAACTCCCAAAACAGGGGAAATGTCTTACCGGCATCTACCCTATTTGTGTTTTGTAGTTTACAGTGAAACTACCTCTCATTCTTTGAATCTCTAGTGATACTGGCCCAGTTTGCTCAATCTCTCGTCATAGGAAATTCTGTCATCCCAGGAACATGTCTGGCGAACCTTTATTGCACACAATGGTCCCAGGAATGAGAAACGTTAGGATGATGACAGACTGAAGAAGTTGGGACTGAGAGAAGATGACTGAGAGGACATTTGATAAAGACTTTCAAACTCAGGTGAGATGTAGAAGCTAGGGACAATCTGTTCCGAAAAAAAAAAGAGGTCATATGTTTAAAGTGATGTGAGAACAAAAGCAAGATTGAAGTGAGGGAAATAACTTCACACAGGAAGTAGTGAGGGCATGATCGAGGCATGATCAGTTGAGATGTTCAAGAGGGGCATTGGATGATTATTGGGGTATGGGGAAAAGGCAGGAAATTGGCACGAGGTAATAAAGTTGGTCAGACAGGATGGTTTAAATAGCCTCCTCCTGTTACAATTGGGTGATTCTCGGTGATTCACTCCCTTCTATGGTCATGGAACGTGTCCTGGGATAAGAAGACCAAACCTGCATACACTAGGTGCGTCCTAAACAAAATCTTATACAATTAAAAAGCAAGACTTCATGAATCCTACGCTCTAGTTCGATTGTGATAAAGACTAACATTCCATTAGCCTTCCTAATCACTTGGGGCACCTGCATATTACCTTTCAGTGACTTATCAATAAGGACATGAGGATCCATTTGCACAACCTCTTACCATTTAAGCAATACTTTGCACATCTGTATTTCCTACCTCACATTTTTCCATATTATATTCCATCTGCCATGGCCTTGCTCGTTCACTGAGCTTGTCCAAATCCTCCTGAAGCAGCTTTATATTCTCCTCCAACATATATTCTCACTTAGCTTGGTATCATCTTCAAATCTGGGTCCTCACCCCCAAATCATTGATATACATTGTGAGCACCTGGAGCCTCAAGTACTGATCTTTGCAATATCTCACTAGTTACAACCTGCCAATGTAAGATAGACTCATTTAATCCTACTCTCTGCTGTATCTTTTACCCAATCATTAATCCAAGCCAGTACATTACCTCTTATCCCAAATGATTTAATTTTTCTTATTAATCTCCTGTGGGGGAATTTACCAAAAACTTCTGAAGATCTAATAAACCATGTCCAATGGCTCTCCTTTATTAGTAACATCTTCAAAAAGTTCAACAAGTTCATCAGTGACCATAGATGAAAGCCATTTAGAAATTAGACTCAAATCTTCACATTTATTGCTCAGGGTGAGAGAAAAGTGACAATCCCAGCCCAAGTGCTCAGCTAAAATCTCAGACCTTGGCCTCACTCCTTCCTTCAGTGAAACATGGTACAACCTTCGGTGTCTCTTTCGGGGTAAAAAGCAGAACAACTATTTTCTACAGGCATGACTAACAATGAGCAAGAACCTGCCAAGAATCATACAAAGGAGGACCTTCAGCCCATCCAGTCTGTACTGCCAAAACCACAATTCTATCGACATAGTCCCACTTTTCCACCCCAGGCCCACAGCCTTGACCGTTATGACACTTCAGCCATTCCTCTCTCCCTCACTTAGTCATACCCTCACTCAGTCACAGCACATCATCATCTAGATACAGCTGACAGTTTTAACACAGGCACTGTTACTGGCACAGAATGATAACGGCATTAGGCAGAACAAAACAGTGAACAGTGATCCAGCATAATAGAAGATCCAGACTTGAGCATCGCAGTATCAGATTCTTCACAAGAAGAAATGGTAATCTGACATTTGCAGCAAGTCTCAAAGAAACGCACATTTTCTCCTCCATCTGCTAGCCAGTTTGAGTAGGATTGGAAGACTTGCTGGGCCCCACTCTCCGCCCAAGACATCCTGCAGCTCCTCTCTCTCTCTTCAAACTCAGGTCCAGACTCCCTCATTCAACACTGCCTTCCACTCAATTCCTTTTGCTACAGTCTTTTTAGAATGTTAATCATCCAGATTTCTTAAAGTACCAACCACAGAAACTGCAAGCACTTAATACTTCGCCACTGATGCAAACAAACATAGATCTATTTTGTAAATTGCACAATGTTCATTCATACATGGAGTATGGATAATGCTGACTATGCCAGCATTTATTTCCCATCCATAATTGCCGTAGAGAATGTGGGTGAGGTATCTTCTTGAACCATTAAAATCCACACGATAACTACTAGGGGGAAGAGTTCCAGGGTTTTTCACCCAGAAATAATGAAGGGACTGCAATAAAGTTCCAAATTAGGATGTGATGAGGTTCAGAGGTGAAAACTCAGAGGTAGTATGTGACTGCTGCCCTTATCCTTCTAAGAAGTATTCGTTCACACTCCTGACTTGCATCTTGTCGACGGTAAACAGGCTTTGGGGAGTCAGGAGGAGAGCTATTCTCCGCAGTATTCAAAGTCAACATTCCACTAAATGGTGCAAAGTTCTCAGCCTGGGTTCAGAGAGGGTACGTGTACCAGACAGGAGAGAATTGGTTAACGTGGGTTGCTGAGGGTCCGCAGACTAACAGGGATGAAACAGAGGAAACAAGACTTGGGCCTCGTGAGGGGAGACCAGAATGAAACCAGAGAAAGATGTAAATTCAGGGGAGACCTTTAGAAGAAACTAGCTCGATGAGCAAATGGAAGGGAGGAAACTGGCACAGTCTGTCTCAATTTTAGTAACAAAGAGATCGGTAATCTCCTCACATTTATTGAGTGTATGAGGGACAGGGGAGAGGGGTTTACAAAAATGGAGTTTAGTGCGCTCAAGAAAGGGGGCATAGCTGGGAGATGGTGACTTCATGGTAATGTCCAAGCTAATGCTCTCGGAACAGCAGTTCAAATCCCACTAAATCAGCTGGTGGAAATCACTTCATTTGCTAGTTACAAATAAATCTGAATTGAAAACTGATCTCAGAAATGGTGATCACGAAACTATTATTGATTGTTGTAAAAGTCCATCTTCCTCACTAACATCCTTCAGCGAAGGTAAATCTGTCGTCCTTACCTGTTGTAACCTAAATGCAATTCCAGACCCACAACAGCAAATCGGGATGAACAATAATTGCTAGCCTAACCAGTTAAGTACTCGTCATTGCAGTTTGATCCTGTAATAGAGAGCAGTTCTAGTAGAGCAGAACGAGACTCGATGGTGTTTTGTATGGTGATTGCTTTATCTAGTGATCCGTTATCTCCCTTCACTTCCACAGGATTTATGCTTAGGTTGGTGGAGATGAGGGCAGTAACCAGGATGACTGGCCAGAGTGAGAGACAGAAGTAGCCTACTGGGGACTAGGACAGTAAAATTAGGAGATGTGTGGCAAGCTTGCTTTACTATTCAATAAGATCATGACTGATTTGATGACTCCATATTCCTGCCATCCCTGACAATGAAAATGGAGTGTGTGTGTGTGTGTGTGTGTGTGGAGGGGGGGTGGAATTCTGTAAAACAGTAGATTCAGGAATGAAGGTGAATGAAGGGCCAGAGGCTTGCCAGTTGTAAATTTGAAAGAACTGTTCTAGGGGAACTAATGAACTGAGGAAGGATACCTTTTCACCCCAGGATGGATACAGAAAGAGATCACGTTTGGGAGTGAAAGGCAGACGTGGGTGGAATCATACAAGGAAATGATCAGGGAGTGTGTCAAGGAGTGTGGGCAATGAATTAGGGTTAGGGAGTTTACACAGAACAAGAGCTTTAAAGGTAAAGAAGGCAGTGAACTCGGAGGAACAAGAATGTGATTAACCAGATGGAGATTGAAATCACTGTGGGAGGGGAGGGTTATAATCCAGAGGGAAGATAATCAAAAACAAAATGTCAGGGTTGAAACAAGGTGAAAGGTTCAAATGAGGATTGAGGAGCTAAAGTTTACGCCAAGGTACGACTTGGTCATAGAGCCATACAGCACGGAAACAGGCCCAACTGGCCCTGAAGAAGGGCTCATGCCCGAAACGTCGATTCTCCTGTTCCTCGGATGCTGCCTGACCTGCTGCGCTTTTCCAGCAACACATTTTCAGCTCTGATCTCCAGCATCTGCAGTCCTCACTTTCTCCCCAACCCATCCACCCCCGACCAGGTTTCCTAAACAGAAGTAGTCCCATTTACCTGTGTTTGGCCCACATCCCTCTAAACCTTTTCTATACATGTACCTCTCCCATTGTCTTTTAAATGTTATAATTTTACTCACCTCTACCACTTCCTGTGGCAGCTTGTCTCATAGATGCATCATCCTCTGTGTGAAAAAGTTGTCCCTTGTGTCCCTTTTAAATATTTCCTTTCTCAGCTTAAACCTGAGCCCTCATGATCAGTATCAGCCCACTATAGAGGCAGGGGCTGGTGGGGGCCAGCAAGAGAGGCTCCACTCTCTGAGGAAAGGGGTCACTGTCTCTCAGCCAGGTTTCTGTCAAGACTGAGATGTCGTACATAAACAGCGTGGTCTTCCTTCCCCCAGGGTGAACAGTCAATGCGAGGTGATGAGAGTTGACTCATTGGCACAACGCCCACAGCCAGCAGTGCTGGGATGTGCATGGAATTGGGCAGGGAGGAGGCTAGTCAGACATTTGAACAGTGTGGGCACACAACTATATGTCAGACCTTGAACCAACATCCTGCCAATGACCAGCACCAGTGTACTCAAGAGAATATTAAAAGCAAACCTATCAGCTAACATTTATGTTAAAAACATAAAATGTTTTTTTATACACTAGATATGTTAGGTCAAGTCTCTTTGTATTTCTCCAAGCTGGACAGATTGTCTGTCAATAAAAAAAGAATTGAAAGCACACTGTCGAGTCAGTGACTGGATATTCAGTCACCAGTGTAGTGCTGCTGCCAGCACAGAGCTGGGAGTAGTTTCCTATTGTGCATTCAGGATTGCACCGTTTTCCTGCACTCCCACACAAGGCCATTGCCACACACCGGAAACAAACACAATCAAGTGACCCACTGCATCATCGCAATCAGCTGGTCCATGGGAAGCAAGCTTCAGAGTTACACCTCTACAAATACAAGCCAGTACAGCTCTCCAACTCCCCAGTAGCACACTGTCCTTATCCCAGGCTGGTTCGTCATTGCCCCATCTGGAGTCCTCATCTCCCCAACCAGTTTCTATGCAACCCGACGATAACCTGAAGACGTTAATTGAATCACTGCCCTCACTTTCTAAATTCTGGAAAAAATGCCCTGAATTGTGCGACCTCCCCTCATAACTCAGAGGGCTGGCTAACAAACAGGAAACAGAGAGTCAGAATAAGTGGGCTATTTGCACATTGGCAAATTGTAAGCATGTAGAAGCAGGGCATTCAGCCCATGATCCTCAGAAATGTAGGGTGAATTTGTACTTGCACAGTGACATTATACTTTGCTCAAAAACTGCATGAATCCATGTAAGACTCTGTTATAGAACATAGAAAAATACAGCACAGAACAGGCCCTTCGGCCCACGATGTTGCGCCGACCTGTGAACTATTCTCAGCTCGTCCCCCTACACTATCCCAAAATCATCCATGTGCTTACCTCACTTTTTAGATTAGAATCAGTCTGAACATTATGGCACAGACAGAGAACACAGGGGGCTAACACCTTCAACATATTGTCTAGCTAACACTCATTGTTACAGTTAACCTGAGAATGTAACTTCTACAATAAAATGTTGTGATTTACATATGAAAGAAGAGAAACTATCATGGTTTTCAAACAGATGAAAGACTCAACAAACAATCAAGGTATTTTTCAATGTATAATTTCAGTTACATCACACTGTAAACTTTTGCTATAAATTCTGTGCCTTACAATTGTGTCCTCCACAGCCACCTGATGAAGGAGCAGCGCTCCGAAAGCTAGTGTGCTTTCAATTAAACCTGTTGGACTATAACCTGGTGTTGTATGATTTTTAACTTTGAGCACCCCAGTCCAACACCGGCATCTCCAAATCAAAATTTCCTGTCAGCCTTCTTCTCTAAAGGAATTCTCAACAGTCCCAAATTCTCCCATCTATCCTCATGGTTGAGGATCTTTATAAATCTTGTTTGGCATTTACATAAAGAATTTGGATGAGAATATGGAATGATTAGTAAGTTTGCAGATGACACCAAAATTGGTGGTACAGTGGACAGTGAAGAAGTTTATCTCGGAGTAAAACAGCATCTCGATCAGATGGGCCAATTGTCTGAAAAGTGGCAGGTGGATATTACTTTAGATATCTGCAAGGTGTTGCATTTTCATAAGGCAAAGTAGGGCAGGATTTACACAGTTAATGGTAGGCCCTGGAGAAGATAGTTGAATGGAGAGACCAAGGGGTGCAGGTACATCGTTCCTTGAAAGTGGTGTCACAGGTAGACAAGTTGGTAAAGCAAGCATTTGGCATGCTTGCCTTCATCAATCAGACAATGACTTCAAGAGTTGGGCCATCGTGTTGCTGCTGAGGCCACTTTTGGAATACAATGTACAGTTCTGGTTTCCATTCTACAGGGAGAATATTATCAAATTGGAAAGGACACAAAAAAGATAAACTAAGATAATACTAGGATTGGAGGGTTTGAGTTATAAGGAAAGGTTGGAGAGACTGGAACTTTTTTTTACTTGAGAGGTGAACAATATAGAGGTTTATAAAATTGTGAGGGGCACAGATAAAGGTGGATAGCAAAGGTTTTTCTCCCTGGAGTAGGGGTGTTCAAAACTAGAGGGCTTAGGCTTAAAAAGAGAGGGGAAAGATTTAAAAGGGTCCTGAGGGGCAACTTTTTCACACAGAGGGTGGTGCATATATAGAATGACCTGTCAGCGGAAGTGGTAGAGGCAGGTACAGTTACATGATTTAAAAGACATTTGGACAGGGACATGAATAGAAAGGTTTAGAGGGATATGGACCAAATGGAGACAAATTGGGACTACTTTAATTTGGGAAACCTGGTCGGCATGCACAAGTTGAAGGGTCCGTTTCCATGTTGCATGACTCTATGACTGTGTCTCCAATGCACTCACATCTTTCCCATAATGTGTTGCCCACAACTGTACACAACACTCCAGCTAAGATCTCACAAGCATCTCATTTTCTTTAGTGATGTTGCTCATTAAGGATTTTAAAGAAAGTTCGTGGTTTCATTGTAATATCGGTTCATTGGTAAGGTTGTGGATATGGGTTCAAATTTCAACATGGCTGCTGGTGGAATTTAAATTCAATTCATAAAATTCATGAAAAGCTAGTGTCATTGATGGTGACATTTGCTTTTCACTAATTTCCTTTAGAGAAGAAAATCTGCCTGATCTGGCCTCCTTGTGACTCCAGACTGAAAGAGATATAGTTGAGTCTTAACTGCTTTCTGAAATGGCCAAGCAAGCCACTCAGTTCAAGGGCAATGAGGGATGGGTAATAAATTCTGGCCTTACCATCCAATTCACATTTTGCAGAATAAAATTATTTTATCAAATATCTTCTGGACGTCCAGACCAATAATAGCCTGTCTAATACTTTAGCCAATTGCTCAAAAATCCATGCAGTTTATCAAGTATGACATTACTCTTTACAAATCCATGCTAGATCTCTCTAAAACAGCTGAATGTTTAATCTGCTCAGTCATCCCACCATTAATTATAGAACTCTTGCCGTTTCTGATAACAGATGTGAAGTTAACTGAAATATATTCCTGTTATCCCACCATTTAAGCTGTTTAAATAGCAGACTGCTGTTTTCCATTCTAACTGAGCAGCCCTAGATTTGGAGGATTATAATGGGGCATCTGCAAAGTTTTCAGTTTCTTCCTTTATGAACATGGAATGGAATCATTCTGCTCCTGTGGATTTGTCACATTTTACTGCCATTCTTCTTTTTTGTTGATTTGCTCATGTTAATTTTGGTAATTCCCTGTCCCTGATTCAATGTTTGTTTCCTTGGGATATCCAACATCCTGATCATTTCCTCCTTCATAAATACTAATGTAATGTAATTCTTGAACATGTCCGCTATTTCCGGATTTTCTTTGACAATCTCACTGTTATCAATCATCAAGGAGCCACATTGCTCCTGAACACCCTCTGTTTCTGAATATAATAATAAAACCTTTCGATGTTGATTTTCAACTCCATTATTTCATACTCCCTTTCTGCAGCTCTTACTCTCTGTTTTGCTACCCATTGTTGTCACTATATTCCCCATTCCTCAGGATCTAGGTTATTTTTTGCCATGTTGTATGCCTTCTCATCTTTGGTACTGTGCCCCTGTTTGCCTGGAAGCTGAACTCTAGACTAACCTCCGTGAACACTTTTTCTCTCACTTAGCTGCATCATTGATCAAGACTTTGGACACTTGACCTAATATAGTTCAGAGTCAACAGTGTGGCATTGGAAAAGTACAGGAGGTCAGACAGCATCCCCGAGGAGCAGGAAAATCGCTTTTGCCCGAAACGCGATTTTCCTGCTCCTCGGATGCTGCCTGACCTGCTGTGCTTTTCCAGCACCACACTCTCGATTCTAATCTCCAGCATCTGCAGTCCTCAATTTTGCCTAATATAGTTCAGTATTAAATTTTGCTTTATGATGCTTCCACAAAGTACCATGGACATTTTATGATGTTAAAGGTGATATACAAATACAACTTATAGTCCTATGTTGACTGTGACCTCTTTAATTCTTCATGGCTGTTATTTTTGGCATGTAGGGTTCTTACTCCTCAGGGCAATAAACTGGTTCTGCATCATGCTAAAAGGTTATAAAAGCGTGTTAAGATTGGGTCCAGTTGTGTCCTCCAGCATGTGTCTTTCTGCAGTAGAACACGGTAACAGAGACTGATGTTCACAGAAAGGAAAGTGAGAAAGTAAGCATGCACAGCCACACAAAATCCAGAAATGGGGCTCCTTCATCAGGAAATGAGCATTAAAACGACCAGTGAAAGAACCAGCAAAAGTCCAAGAAAAAGATCTCTCAGTCATAGTCCCAAGAGGCTCAAAATAAAAGTAGGGGCCACAGTTCAAATTGGTTAGACATTGGTCTCAGAACAGAACTTGAACCAAATGCTTTCATGATCATAGAGTTTGAGGACAAAATAATGAGAGGCCAAATAGAGGGAATAAGACAGTTGGAAGGATTTGGATTTTATTCTGAGGAACCAGATAACGGGTGACTACTTATACCACAAACATGGATTTGCACAGGAATGATTCTCTCAGATGGGGCCCCACAGCTGGAGTAGGAATCTTAAATGTCTTGCTCATTCTTTTGGCCACATATACATTGCAGTGTGAATTCAATCACCATAGAGAGCTATTTCTGCAGATGATCATTTTCAAACAGATCTGTTTCGGAACTTGCCCAGAGAGACAACTGATGCAGCAGGAAAAATGCAAAAACCAGATGAAGACTTTAATGCCAATAAATAATGTTTCCAAAAAAAAGTGTTTGTTTGCTGAGATATGTTCATGTTAACTTCAATGAGATCAGACTCTGCAATATTTTATTGGTATTACATAGGCACTTTTGTGATGCATGTCAATGACTTTGCGAAGGATAGCTTTATGGAATTCAAGAAATGTATTTTTATAAAGATTAGCGTAAAACTTCAAATTGGGACACATCATCTGGAGTTTTTAAATGTAATAGTTTAGATATTTAGCAAAGTAGGTTTGGAATGATGAGCAGCCAGCCATTTTGAGTTTATTGATTTGGCTCATGTTATATCAAAGGGAAAATACTGCTTGGGTGAAGTTTGATTGGCCGGCTGAACTAGATCAGCACTAAAATGAGATTAGATTTTAACTTTTCACATCTTAGATTGAAGTACCATGATGAACCAGCTATCAAGCTTAGCAATACCCTGCTCAGTGTTCCGTAACGGCTGCTCAGCTCCTGACCTCATTACAGCTTTGGTTCGAACATGGGTGCAACAGCTGAACTTCAGAGGTGAGGTGAGGTGAGAGTGACAATCCTTGGCATCAAGGCTAATTGCACAATGTTCAACATCATTCACAGCTCCTCAGATATCAAAACAGCCCATGTACAAATGCAGCAAGATCTGGACAATATCCAAGACTGGCAAATAACATGACACCCTTGACATTAAATGGTGCTATCTTCTCTGCGCCCCCCACTATCAACAGCCTAGGAACTAGCATTGGCCAGAAACTCCACTCAACAGGCCATAAAAATACATTGATTGATCGATTGTCATGTGTACCGAGGTACAGTGAAAAGCTTTGTTTATGAGCAGTAAGCAGGGATGTACAAATCAAAAAGACTTAGACAGAGGCACACAGGTTACATTGCACAGGGCATGCACAGGTGAGATCAGTGTTAGCAAGCTCAGCATTATTGGAGGGTAGAGACTCCATTCATCAGTGTAATAACAACCAGGAAGAAGCTGTTCCTGAAGCTGCTGGTGCATGTGTTCAGGCTTCTGTATCTTCTGTCTGACAGAAGAGGTTGTAGAACAGTATTACCATGGTGTAATGGGTCTTTGATGATGCTGGCAGCCTTTCTGCGGCAGAGAGCTGTGTAAATGGAGTCCATAGATGGAAGGTTGGTTTCTGTGATGGTCTCGGCTGTGCACAACACCTTCCGTAGTTTCTTACAGTCATGGGCAGAGCATTTGCTATAGCAGGCTGTCATGCACCCAGGTAGTAGGATCTCAATGGTGCATCTGTACAAGTTTATGGACATGCCAACTCTCCTGAGCCACCTGAGGAAGAGGAGGCGTTGTTGTGCCTTCCAGACTGCCACATCTACGTTGGAAGTCCAGGACAGGTGATCGGTTATCATCACTCTGAGGAACTTGACGCTCTCCACCATCTCAATCTCAGTTCCATTGACGTAGATGGGAGCGTGTTCGCCTCCTTTCTTTCTGAAGTCAATGATCAGTTCTTAAGTTTTGCCAACCACTGAGAGAGAGGTTGTTCTCATTGCACCACATCACCAAGCCTTTCTGTATTTTGACTCATCATTGTTAGATATCCATCCCACTGCGAGGTGTCATCAGCAAACTTGTACATGATGTTCATTTGGAATTTGGCAACACAGTCGTGGGCGTACAGGGAGTACAGTAGGTGGGCTGAGTACGCATCTTTAGGGGGCTGCAATGTTGAGCGTTATTGTGGAGAAGGTGCAGTTGTCTATCTTCATTGATTGCTGTCTGTGGTCAAAAAGCTGAGGATCCAGTTGCAGAGGGCAGAGCTGAGACCAAGAGCACGGAGTTTTGAGATTAATCTGGAGGGGATAATGGTGTTGAAGGCCGAGCTGTAGTCAATGAACAGGCATCTGACGTAGGTGCCCTTGTTGTCGCGATGTTCCAGGGATGAGTGCAGGGCTCGGCATCTGCTGTAGACCTGTTACGTCGGTAGGCAGGTTGTAGAGGGTTGACTGTCCCAGACAGGCTGGGACACTAGAGTTGATGTTGGCCATGACCAGCCTCTCGAAGCACCTCATGATTATTGAGGTCAGAGCCACTGGGTGGTGGTCATTAAGACACATTATATGTGCTTTCTTAGGGACAGGGATAATGGTGGTCTTCTTGAAGCAGGTGGGGACTTCAGCCTGTAGGAGGGAGAGGTTGAAGATGTCGCTGAATACCTTCGCCAGTTGGTCTGCACAGGATCTGAGTGCTCGGTCGGGGACACCGCTGCTTTCCTTGGATTGACTCCGAGGAAGACTGATCTTATGTCTGCAGCAGTGACCGAGGGAACAGTTGTGTCTGGGACTGTCAGGGCAGGCATCACCGCACTGCTGGCATTCTGCTCAAATGCAGCATTGAAAGCATTCAACTCATCAGGGAGGGATGCGTCTTTGTCTGCTTTCACGTTTCACCTTTCACTGCTATTTTCTATCTCTATCTATCTATTTATCTCGTTCTCCTTCACTTTGTAGCCCGTGATGTTTTTAAAAGACAGGTCACTGCCTGATTCCCCAAAGTTTATCCACCATCGATCTACAAGGCACAAGTCAGGAATGTGATGGAATACTCCCCACTTGCCTTGATGGGTGCAGCTCCAACAACACTCAAGAAGCTTGATGCTATCCAGGACAAAGCAACCTGCCTGATTGGCACCACCACCTGCCTGATGGTCCCTCTACCATCAATGCTCTGTAGCAGCAGTGCATACCATCTACAAGATACACTGCAGAAATTCAGTAAAAACAATGACTGCAGATGCTGGAAACCAGAGTTTAGATTACAGTGGTGCTAGAAATTCACCAAAGATCCTTAGACAGTACCTTCCAAACCCACAACCACTTCCATCTAGAAAGACAAGAGCAGCAGATACATGAGAACGCCAGCACCTGCAAGTTCCCCTCAAAGGCACTCATGATCTTGAGTTGGAAATATATCACTGTTGCTGGGTCAATATTCTGGATTTCCCTGCCTGTAGTTCTAGCTACAGCACATAGACTGCAACGGTTCAAAACGGCAGCTCATCACAACCTTCTCAAGGACAACTAGAATAAAAGTTGGCCCAACCTGCAACGCTCACATCTAATGAATGAAAATAATGATTGGAGAAGCTAGCAAAGTTCTGAGGGAATGAAGGCTGAGAAGAGATTAAATTGAATTTTGAAAACCATGAGAGACATGGTCAGAATAGACAGGGAGAAAGAGTTCTCACTCATGAAAGAATAAGAAAAGGGCTGAGTTTTAAAGTAATTAGTAAATGGAGTATGAGGACAAATATTTTCAAACAGTGGAATGTACTGGCTACAAGTTGGTTCAATTGAGGCTGTAATTAGGAAATTAGATGCTTATTTGAAAAGGAACAAGATGGAGGACTATAAGGACAAGACAAGAGAATGACCCAAAGTGAAATCTACATTGGATAGCTGACACAAATACAATGAGTCGAATGTCTTCGTCTGAGTAAATCTGATTCAGAATAAATGAGCACCTACTTGATCCAAAGATACTGATACTTCACATGCAGCCCTTTCTGATGGGTTTGAATGTGACTGCTTACTTAATTTCTTTTATTAATGGAAATGCAAAATGTTTAGCTTGGGACGTTAAAGTACTTTCGCTGCGGAAACATTATCACTTGGGAAGGCAGTAGATATGGGATTGTCACACATTTTAAGTGGAATTCTGTACAATGGATTCACTAAGTTAGTGATCTTGCTATCTAAAACGAGTGCTGGAGAGAAAGGAAATATTTAAAATAAATAGATGGATGCAAGTCATCAATGGTCAGATTGCTTTCCAAAAAAAAAATGCATTTACAAAGAAAGTGTTTGGGCTCTTGAAGAAGACCCATCTCACAATGTGACATGGGATACAGAGTTTATTGATCTTTTTCAGTTTGGTTTTGCATATTAGCTTTTAACTTTTATTAAATAAAGAAGCCATTTATTAACTGGTTATTAATTGTGTTTCATTGTATGCAGGTAGGAGTCATTGTGACAGTGCTTTAAATCGGTAACTGTAAATAGGTTAGAAGCAATACATGATGATTGGCTTCAGTTCTATACTTTGCCACCTGGATCTCTGGAGTAGATCAATGGTCTTCTTTAATGTTACATATGAACACACCTGCCCAGTTCATGATCAGTCTCAATCTCATTGCATTGAAATTAAGCTTACCTGTATCCAGCGTCTTATTAGCTGTTTCATATTTCTCCCAATCAAGCACCAGGATGTATTCATTTACATTATGTCTACTATAAGTAACATGCAATGTCAGGCCTTTAAGTTAGCCTGGTTCATTATTCATTATTTTACTTAATATAACGTGTTTCCTTGTTTGATTAAGAACATATTACTGCAGAAAAATATCACAGATCAACTGGAAACTTTTTTTTAAGAATCATGGAGGTCTACAGGCTGGAAACAGACCCTTTAGTCCAACTTGTCCATGCTGATCAGATATCCTTAATTAATCTAGTCCCATCTGCCAGCATTTGGCCCATATAATCTCTAAACCTTTCCTATTCACATACCCATTCAGATGCTTTTTAAAAGTGTTGTAATTATATCACCCTCCACCGCTTCCTCTGGCAGCTCATTCCATACACACACCATCAACATGAAAAAGTTGCCCGGAAGTCTCTTTTAAATCTTTCCCCTCTCATTTTAAACGTCTGCCCTCTAGTTTTGGACTCCTCAACCCTGGGGAAATATCTTGACCATTCACAATTTGGAGATGCCAGTCTTCGACTGGGGTGTACAAAGTTAAAAATCACACAACCTCAGGTTGTAGTCCAACAGGTTTATTTGAAAGGACTAGCTTTCAGAGCACGGCTCCCTCACCTGATGAAGGAGCAGCGTTCTGAAAACTAATGCTTCCAAATAAACCTGTTGGACTATAACCTGGGGTTGTGTGATTTTTAACTTTGACTATTCACCACATCCACGCCCCTCATGAATTATCATTTTTCTTCTGTCTGTTTTATCCCAGTCCAAAACAAGTTAAAAACATCATTAAAACCAATCTGCCCTCACCAAATGTTTGTGTAATCTCTGCATTTATTTGCCATCACAGTTGGTACTAGGGATCCATGTAACCTGATATATTTAGTTCTCATTTTCATTCCACAGACATAATTGCAAGATTATCTTGTCATACTCTCTGAGTTGAATTTGAAACTTCAAATATAACTTAATTTTGCACCTTATACTCAGTGTATCTGTATAAAGAACACTTATCTGGGGTACACTGTCCTACTGCCCCAATGTTTTGCTCATGCCTTATTTCTCTCTCTTGGTTAAGTCATTTCACATCTTCCTAACAGCACTGCGGGTGTATCTACACAAGATGGACTGCAGTGGTTCAAGAAGACAACTCACCACTATCTTTTCAAAGAGAAATTAGTGATAGGGATTAAATATTTGCCTCCCAAATGGCACCCACATCATTTGAACAACTGATTTGGTCACCCTTTTACCTGCAATGCCTGAAGCACAATTTCACATTGTTGGCCTTGTCTCTTGCATGTAGTTTGCTTTTGAACTATAATTCATGCACCTCTTACATCTGTGCATCACCACACTGTCCCCTTTTCGGAAGTTAATGCCCCTAGTGACGATCCTGGTTTTCCAATCCCAGGCAGCTCAGGTTTGTCCTATTGGCCAATATTATCCCAATATTCCAGTGTCACAAAGCCATCTGTTCATTTCCCACTCGGTTTATCCCAACCTCAGTTTTCACATCAGTCAGGCAATAATTCAATGATTATAACGCAAGATCCCTATCTTTCTTTTAGCCACAGGTTCCTATTATTTGTCAAAAAGGACTTCTTGCTTACTCCTTCCAAAACTTCAAGCTCAATATTGTATCCCAATACCTAGAAACTCATCTTCCCCTTGCCAGGTGATGCCCTCACCATGGCACCAGTTAGGCAGCATGGCTCAGACATGCTTCCAGCAGTGCCGCATAATCATCAAATCAACCATAGCTCCTCTTCTCCCCTTTGAACAGCTCACAGCACCAAGGTACCATAGTCAGCTCTCCCCTCATAATCTGACATTCCTCATCCTTGTCTCTAATCAACTAAGCCACATTAAATTTGCACAGGTTCACTCACATCTATGTGGTGTGTCTGTAGCTTGCAGTAAACTGTCCAGACACTGCTGTCCCTCACCCTGTGTCAGAGTCTCCAACTCCCCCTCCAGCTCAATAACTCTGAGAAGGGGGAAGAGTCCACATTTGTGCACTCAGGTCAGACTCACCATCCGTAACACGTGCAAACCTGTCCAGCCACACAAAAGTCTAGGCTGTTTCTATGAGCTAGTTTATTCGAAACTTTTTAAAACTTAATTACAGAAACTTTAATGCAGGTGAGGCCACATGTCAACAGGCAAAGTGAGGGATTGCACAGACGAAGTGCAGAAGATGGGGATAGAAGGAGATGGGGCAATAGTGCCCCATAGGAGGAGATGGAGGCAATGAAGAGTAGTGATAGAAGGAGGAGTCAGTGGGTAGAGGTGGAGGGTGTGTTTTTTTTCCAGCCAAACAGGAATTGATCCAGGGTCTCATCGAGAAGGAGAGGGCAACAGAGAGAGGTCTCAGGACAAGTGAGTGTAGGAGTGAGAGACCTAGGGTTTGGGGAGATGGATAATTGGTGGAGGGAGGGAGTTTTGGAGAGGGGGTGATTGAGGAAGGGTCTGACTGAGGGAGTTTTGGCAAGGGGGTGATTGAGGAGGGTATTTGGGGAGAAGATTGATTGGGGAAGATTTGGGGAAGAGAATAATTGAGGGGGTTTTGGGAGGAGAGTGATTGAGGGAGTTTTGGGGGAAGGTCTGACAGAGAGTTTTGGGAAGATCTGACTGAGAGAGTTTTGGGAAGGTCTGACTGAGAGAGTTTTGGGGTGGGATGACAGAGGAAGGATCTGACTGAGGGAGTTTTGGGGAGGTGGTGATTGAGGAAGGGTCTGACTGAGGGAGTTTTGGGGAAGGTCTGACTGAGGGAGTTTTGGGGAGGGGTGACTGAGGGAGTTTTGGGGAGGGGTGACTGAGGGAGTTTTGGGGAGGGGTGACTGAGGGAGTTTTGGGGAGGGGGTGACTGAGGGGGTGATTGAGCAAGGGTCTGATTGACGGAGTTTTGGGGAAGGGTCTGACTGAGGGAGGTTTGGGGAAGGGTCTGACTGATGGAAGGGTCTGACTGATGGAGGGTCTGACTGAGGGAGTTTTGGGGAGGGTCTGACTGAGGGAGTTTTGGGGAGGGGGTGACGGAGGAAGGATCTGACTGAGGGAGTTTTGGGGAGGGGGTGACTGGGGAAGGGTCTGACTGAGGGAGGTTTGGGGAAGGTCTGACTGAGGGAATTTTGGGGAGGGGGTGACTGGGGAAGGGTCTGACTGAGGAGTTTTGGGGAGGGGTGACTGGGGGAGGGGGTAACTGGGGGAGGGGGTGACTGAGGGAGGTTTGGGGAAGGTCTGACTGAGGGAGTTTTGAGGAGGGGGTGACTGGGGAAGGGTCTGACTGAGGGAGGTTTGGGGAAAGTCTGACTGAGGGAGTTTTGGGGAGGGGGTGACTAGGGAAGGGTCTGACTGAGGGAGTTTTGGGGAGGGGGTGACTGGGGGAGGGGGTGACTGGGGAAGGGTCTGACTGAGGGAGTTTTGGGGAGGGGGTGACTGGGGAAGGGTCTGACTGAGGGAGTTTTGGGGAGGGGTGACTGGGGAAGGGTCTGACTGAGGGAGTTTTGGGGAGGGGTGACTGGTGAAGGGTCTGACTGAGGGAGTTTTGGGGAAGGGTCTGACTCAGGGAGTTTTGGGGAAGGGTCTGACTGAGGGAGTTTTGGGGAAGGGTCTGACTGAGGGAGTTTTGGGGGGGTGACTGAGGGAGTTTTGGGGAAGGGGCTGACTGAGGGAGTTTTGGGGAAGGGGGTGACTGGGGAAGGGTCTGACTGAGTTTTGGGGAGGGGTCTGTCTGAGGGAGTTTTGGGGAAGGGTCTGACTGAGGGAGTTTTGGGGAAGGGTCTGGCTGAGGGAATTTTGGGGAAGGGTCTGTCTGAGGGAGTTTTGGGGAAGGGTCTGACTGAGGGAGTTTTGGGGAAGGGTCTGACTGAGGGAGTTTTGGGGGGGGTGATTGGGGAAGGGTCTGACTGAGGGAGTTTTGGGGAGGGGGGTGACTGGGGAAGGGTCTGACTGAGGGAGTTTTGGGGAGGGGTCTGTCTGAGGGAGTTTTGGGGAAGGGTCTGTCTGAGGGAGTTTTGGGGAAGGGTCTGACTGAGGGAGTTTTGGTGAGGGGGTGACTGGGGAAGGGTCTGACTGAGGGAGTTTTGGGGAGGGTCTGTCTGAGGGAGTTTTGGGGGGGGGGGGTGTGTTTGGGGAGGGGATGGTGCCGGACGCGGTGGGGGAGACGGGGTATTTTAGGGGGCAGGGTGCGGTCATTCCCGTTGCCAGGTTGAGGACTCGGTTCACGGAGTTGTCCGGCACCGCTTACCCGGCTCCATGGCGTGGCTCCCGACTCCTGTCCCCGGGACACTCTCTCTCTCTCTGTCTGTCCCGATCAGTCCGTCCCGGGTTCTCCCGCTGCCTTCTGTGCTCGAAGCTCCGTCTCCAGGTCGGGTGGGACCTCCCTCTGTCCCAGCCCAAGGTCAGTGAGCTCCGGGCATCTCCCGAAAAACATCCGCCCCCTGCTCTGGCGGAGAGCCCAGCCCAGCCGGCAAACAGCCAGCTTTTACCCTCAATCTGTCCTCTTTCCCCCCGTCCCCTGAAAACACTCCCCAAACCACCCTCTTTCCCCGATTATGGCTCCGAGTCAGCCACTTCCCCTGAAAGTGCCCCCCCAGGATATTTACCTTCCTAGCCAGCCCCTTCCCCCTGAGAATGCCCTGGAGTCAGCTACTTTCCCCGGAAAATGCCTCCAAAATCAGCCCCTCCCCCACAAGTCATTCCCAGAGTCGGCCCCGTTCCCTTGATAATACCCCCAGAACCAGCCCCTTCCTCTGGAATGAGCCCCCTCCCCACATAATACCACCACAACCTTCCCCTTCCCCCCCCCCCCCCCCAGAAAATACCCCTAGAACAAGCCCTGTAAATACCCCCAGAGTCAGCCCTTTCTCCAGATAATACCCCCAGAACAACTCCTTTCCCTGTAAATACCCCCAGAGTCAGCCCTTTCTCCAGATAATACCCCCAGAACAACTCCTTTCCCTGTAAATACCCCCAGAGTCAGCCCTTTCTCCAGATAATACCCCCAGAACAACTCCTTTCCCTGTAAATACCCCCAGAGTCAGCCCTTTCTCCAGATAATACCCCCAGAACAACAACTTTCTCCTGAAAATACCTCTGGAGTCAGTTCCTTCTCCACATAAAACCCCCCAGAACCAAACACCTCCCCTCAAAATACCTCTAGAACCAGCCCTGTCCCCAAAAATACCCCAGAACCAGGTTTTTCCCCAGAAAATACCCACTGTCAGCCCTATAATAGCCCCAGAACTAGCCTGTTTCCCCCAAAACAGCCCATTCCTCTCAAAATAACCCTCAAACCAGTCAGCCCATTTCCTCCAACATATCCTCAGAATGTTCCTTTCCACTGATAATGCATCCCAGAGACAGTCCCTTGACTTGGAAATATTCCTCAGCATAGCCCATTATCAAATACCCCCAAGGGCGGCACGGTGGTTAGCACTGCTGCCTCACAGCGCCAAAGACCCGGGTTCAATTCCCGCCTCAGGCAACTGTCTGTGTGGAGTTTGCACATTCTCACATGTCTGCGTGGGTTTTCTCCGGGTGCTCCGGTTTCCTCCCACAGTCCAAAGATGTCAGGTGAATTGGCCATAGCAAATTGCCCATAGTGTTAGATGAAGGGGTAAATGTAAGGGAATGGGTCTGGGTGGGTTGCTCTTTGGAGGGTCAGTGTGGACTTGTTGGGCTAAAGGGCCTGTTTCCACTCTGCAAGTAATCTAATTTAAAACATCCCACAGAAACAGCCCTTTCTCCTTGAAAATACCCCCTTAGTCTCCCAGAGGCAAGACCCTTACACATCAAAATATCTCTTGATAACATATTAACCCCTTCTCCAAAACACACCTCCTTACCCCCTCAAATCCACCAGAGTCAGATCCTTCCCCTCAAAACAATCCCTTGCCACCTTAATTAGAATCCTACAGTGTGGAAACTGGCCCTTCGGCCCAACAAATCCATACTGACCCTCCGATGACCCACCCAGACCCATTCCCCTAGATTTACCCCTGAGTAATGCTCCTAACCTACACATCCCTGAACACTACGGACAATTTAGCATGGCCAATTCACCTGACCTGCACATCTTTGGACTGTGGGAGGAAACCACAGCACTCGGAGGAAACCCACGCAGCGAGAATGTGCAAACTCCACACAGACAGTCGCCCGAGGCTAGAATCGAACCTGGGTCCATGGCGCTGGGAGGCAGCAGTGCTAACCACTCAGCCACCGTGCCACCCTCAGAGCTAGTCCCTTCCCTTAAAATCACCGCCTTGTGACTTCAACACTGCCAAAATCAGCCTCGATCCCCTCAACATCCTCCAAACTGACCGTAACCCCTAGAACCTAATAGAATTAGGGTTTTGAGAAGGTGCCAAGGTGAGTTGATATATGGGAACTGGTAAACGTGTAGTTTTCAGAAGACTCCACATAAAAGATTATTGCATGAGATAGGACCTCCCAACATTGGAGGTAATGTGTTAGTTTGGAATGAGGATTGGTTAGCACATAAAAGAAAGGTGGTAGCTCAGTGGTTAGCACTGCTGCTTCACAGTGCCAGACCCATAGAGTCATAGAGATGTACAGCATGGAAACAGACCCTTCGGTCCAACCTGTCCATGCTGACCAGATATCCCAACCCAATCTAGTCCCACCTGCCAGCGCCCAGCCCATATCCCTCCAAAACCTTCCTATTCATATATCCATCCAAATGCCTCTTAAATGTTGCAATTGTTCCAGCCTCCACCACATCCTCTGGCAGCTCATTCCATACACGTACCACCCTCTGCATGAAAAAGTTGCCCCTTAGGTCTCTTTTACATCTTTCCCCTCTCATCCTAAACCTATGCCCTCTAGTTCTGGACTCCCCAACCCCAGGGAAAAGACTTTGCCTATTTATCCTATCCATGCCCCTCATAATTTTGTAAACCTATATGAGGTCACCCCTCAGCCTCCAACGCTCCAGGGAAAACAGCCCCAGCCTGTTCAGTCTCTCCCGATAGCTCAAATCCTCCAACCCTGGCAACATCATTGTAAATCTTTTTTGAACCCATTCAAGTTTCACAACATCTTTCCGATAGGAAGGAGACCAGAATTGCACACAATATTCTAACAGTGGCCTAACCAATGTCCTGTACAGCCTCAACATGACCTCCCAACTCCAGTACTCAATACTCTGACCAATAAAGGAAAGCATACCAAACGCCTTCTTCACTATCCTATCTACCTGCGACTCCACTTTCAAGGAGTTATGAACCTGCACTCCAAGGTCTCTTTGTTCAGCAACACTCCTTAGGACCTTACCATTAAGTGTATAAATCTTGCTAAGATTTGCTTTCCCAAAATGCAGCACCTCACATTTATCTGAATTAAACTCCATCTGCCACTTCACGGCCCATTGGCCCATCTGGTTCAGATCCTGTTGTAATCTGAGGTAACCCTCTTCACTGTCCACTACACCTCCAATTTTGGTGTCATCTGCAAACTTACTAACTGTACCTCTTATGCTCGCATCCAAATCATTTATGGAAATGACAAAAAGTAGAGGGCCCAGCACCAATCCTTGTGGCACTCCACTGGTCACAGGCCTCCAGTCTGAAAAACAACCCTCCACCACCACCCTCTGTCTTCTACCTTTGAGCCAATTCTGTATCCAAATGGCTAGTTCTCCCTGTATTCCATGAGATCTAACCTTGCTAACCAGTCTCCCATGGGGAACTTTGTCGAACGCCTTACTGAAGTCCATATAGATCATATCCACTGCTCTGCCCTCATCAATCTTCTTTGTTACTTCTTCAAAAAACTCAATCAAGTTTGTGAGACATGATTTCCCACGCACAAAGCCATGTTGACTATCCTGAATCAGTCCTAGCCTTTCCAAATACATGTACATCCTGTCCCTCAGGATTCCCTCCAACAACTTGCCCACCACCAATGTCAGGCTCACCGGTCTACAGTTCCCTGGCTTGTCTTTACCGCCCTTCTTAAACAGTGGCACCATGTTTGCCAACCTCCAGTCTTCTGTCACCTAACCTGTGACTATCGATGATACAAATATCTCAGCAAGAGGCCCAGCAATCACTTCCCTAGGTTCCTACAGAGTTCTCGGGTACACCTGATCAGGTCCTGGGGATTTATCCACCTTTAACCATTTCAAGACATCCAGCACTTCCTCCTCTGTAATCTGGACATTTTGCAAGATGTCACCATCTATTTCCCTACAGTCTATATCTTCCATATCCTTTTCCACAGTAAATACTGATGCAAAATATTCATTTAGTATCTCCCCCATTTTCTGTGGCTCTACACAAAGGCCGCCTTGCTGATCTTTGAGGAGCCCTATTTTCTCCCTAGTTATCCTTTTGTCCTTAATATATTTGTAAAACCCCTTTGGATTTTCCTTAATTCTATTTGCCAAGGCTATCTCATGTCCCTGTTTTGCCTTCCTGATTTCCCTCTTAAGTATACTCCTACTTTCTTTATACTCTTCTAAGGATTCACTCGATCTATCCTGTCTGTACCTGACGTATGCTTCCGTCTTCTTCTTAATCAAACCCTCAATTTCTTTAGTCATCCAGCATTCCCTATACCTACCAGCCTTCCCTTTCACCCTGACAGGAATATACTTTCTCTGGATTCTTGTTATCTCATTTCTGAAGGCTTCCCATTTTCCAGCTGTTCCTTTACCTGCGAACATCTGCCTCCAATCAGCTTTCAAACGTTCTTGCCTAATACCGTCAAAATTGGCCTTTCTCCAATTTAGAACGTCAACTTTTAGATCTGGTCTATCTTTTTCCATCACTATTTTAAAACGAATAGAATTATGGTCGCTGGCCCAAAGTGCTCCCCCACTGACACCTCAGTCACCTACCCTGCCTTATTTCCCAAGAGTAGGTCAAGTTTTACACCTTCTCTACTAGGTACATCCACATACTGAATCAGAAAATTGTCTTGTACACACTTAAGAAATTCCTCTCCATCTAAACCTTTAACACTATGGCAGTCCCAGTCGATGTTTGGAAAGTTAAAATCCCCTACCATAACACCCTATTATTCTTACAAATAGCTGAGATCTCCTTACAAGTTTATTTCTCAATTTCCCTCTGACTATTGGGGGGTCTATAATACAATCCCAATAAGGTGATCATCCCTTTCTTATTTCTCAGTTCCACCCAAATAACTTCCCTGGATGTATTTCTGGGAATATCCTCCCTTAGCACAGCTGTAATGCTATCCCTTATCAAAAATGCCACTCCCCCTCCGGAGACCTGACTTTGATCCTTGCGTATGGAATTTGCACATTTTCCCCGTGTCTTCATGGGTTTCCTGGCCACGCTAAATTGCCCATAATGTGCAGGTCTGTGTCGGCTAAATAGGTTAGCCATGGGAAATGCAGGGGTAGAGGGATAGGGTAGGGAGGTGGGCCTAGGTGGGAGGCTCTTCAGAGGTTCGGGTGGACCTGATGGGCCAAATGGCCTGTTTCCATACTGTAGGGATTCTATGAGATGAGAAAGAGAGTCAGGATTAATGGGTATTTTTCAGGTAGGAAGGACATAACGAGTGAAATCCCACAGTATCAGTCTAAGGCTTCATTTATTTGCTATCTATAATAATGATTGACAAGGATATTGCTGATAATGGAAGATTTGAGATACAGGGAGAGGATAAATGGGCTGAGGCTTTCTTCCCTGGGTGACCCTGCAGAAGTTTATAAAATCATGAGGGTCATGAATAGGATGAATAGGCAATGTCTTTTTCCTAGGTTGGGGGTGTCCAGAACTAGAGGGCATAGGTTTAAGGTGAGCGGGGAGAGGTTTAAAAGGGATCTGAGGGGCAACTTTTTCACACGGAGCGTGCTGCATGTATGAAACAAGCTGCCAGAGGAAGTGTTGGAGGCGAATACAATTACAACATTTAAATAGCATCTGGAATGGGTATGTGAGTAGGATGGGTTTGGAGGAATATGGGACAAATGCTGGCAAATGGGACTAGATCAGTTTAGGATATCTAGTTGGCATGGATGAGTTGCATTGAAGGACCTGTTTCCATGCTGTATAACTCTTAGGAATGTATGACTTGGAAGAGGAGATAGAGTTTAATGTATCCAAATTTGCTGATGATACAAAAATAAGTGAGAGAGCATGTTGTGATGAGGACAAGGAATCTACAAGAGGACATAAGATTACTTAAAGTGTGGAAACAGGCCCTTCAGCCCAACAAGTCCACACCAACCCTCCAAAGAGCAACCCACCCAGACCCATTCCCCTACACCTAACACTACAGGTAATTTAGCATGGCCAATTCACCTAACCTGCACATTTTTGGACTGTGGGAGGAAACCCACGCAGACAGAGGGAGAATGTGCAAACTCCACACAGGCAGTCACCTGAGGCAGGAATTGAACCCAGGTCTCTGGCGCTATGAGGCAGCAGTGCTAACCACTGTACCACCGAGATAGAATGACTGGGTATTAGAGTTTAAGGTAATAAATTCAGATCATGCACTTTGGCAGAAAGAATCAAAAGGCAGACTATTACTTAAATGGAGACCGGGTACAAAAAAGTGCAGCACAGGGGTTTTCCGGTGTTCTTGGACTCAAAACACAAAATGTTAGCATGCAGGTGCAGCAAGTAATTAAGAAGGCAAATTGAAGTTTGGAATTTATTACGTGGGGGTTGGAACTTAAAAATGGGAGAATCTTGTTATAAATGTTCAGAATGCGGGTGATGCAACAACTGGAATATTGTGTACAGCTTTGGCCTTGGGATTTAAAAAGAAAATATTGCACAGGCATCGAAGGTTATTGAACGAGATTCATTAAGCTAATTCTGGGATGAAAGGTTTTCCTTGCCAAGAATGGCCTTGGTGTTTTTGAGTTCAAATGAGGGTGATCTGAGGAGGCTTGACAGGTTGAATGTTGAGACGGCGTCTCCACTATTTGGAGAGTCTCATACTAGAGCACGCAGTTACCGAATAAAGGAATGCTCAATCAAACCTGATTTGCAAAGGAATTTCTTCTCCCAGAAAGTAGTAAATGTTTGGGATTCTCTACTCGATCATTGTGAAGGCTAGATCACTGAAAGTATTTAAAGAGGAGGTAGGTGGATTTTTTTTTGAAATATTGGGAGTTTGTGGCTGGAGGTGTGGAGCAGGTTCGTGGAGCTGAGTCACCTATACCTGCTTCTATTTCCTATGGTCTTACCCTCAAAGGCACCCCCTTCACCCTCACACTTTCACCGAAACCAAAACGACCCACCTTCAGTCCTCCTTCTCTGCCAACATGAAGAACCAACTGAAGAGCCAACCTCGTAGCTTCAAAAAGAACTCTTCACAACACCACCCCTTCCCGCACAACACTCTCCAGAACCAGATCCCTAACTCTAAAAACAGCTTACGTGGGCGGCACAGTGGTTAGCACTGCTGCTTCACAGCACCAGAGACCTGGGTTCAATTCCCACCTCAGGTGACTCTCTGTGTGGAGTTTGCACATTCTCCCCGTGTCTGTATGGGTTTGCTCTGGTTTCCTCCCACAATCCAAAAAATGTGCAGGTTAGGTAAATTGGCCATGTTAAATTGCGTGTAGGGGTAAGTGGGTTGGTGTGGACTTGTTGGGCTGAAGGGCCTGTTTCCACACTGTAAGTAAGTAATCTAAAGCTCCTTCACCCTAGAACTACCTCTTTTCCCCAAAACTACATGAAATCCCCTCAATCGGCACCCAGATCCATCCGCTTCCCCCCTCCCCAACATCCATCAGAACCAGATCCAGATTATTCCTTTACTCAGCTAAACACCCATTCTCCATCCCCTACTACCATTCTCCATCCCCTTCTCCCATTATCCAACCCTACTCCCATTCTTCATCCCATGCTCCAAACCCTTCTCACATTTTCCTCCCCTACTCCAATTCTCCATCCCTTACTCCCACTCTCCAACCCTACTCTCATTCTCCATCCCCTACTCCTATGTTCCAAATCCTTCTCCCATTTTCCTCCCCTCCTCCCATTCTCCATCCCCTACTCTCATTCTCCAAGCCCTTCTCCCATTCTCCAACCCTACTCCCATTCTCTAATCCCTTCTCCCATTCTCCAAGCCCTTCTCCCATTCTCCAAGCCCTTCTCCAATTTTCCACTCCCTTCTCCTATTCTCCAAGGACCTCTCCCATTCTCCAACCACTTCTCCCATTCTCCATTCCCTTGTCCCATTCTCCAATCACTTCTCCCATTCTCCAATCCATTCTCCCATTCTCCATGCCCTACTCCCATTCTCCAAACCCATCTCCCATTCTCCAACCCTACTCCCATTCTCCATCCACTAGTTCCATTTTCCAACCCTTACTCCCATTCTCCTTCCCCTTCTCCCATTCTCCAACCCCTTCTCCCATTCTCCATCCCCTAGTCCCATTCTCCAAACCCTTCTCCCATTCTCCAATCCATTCTCACATTCTCCATCCCCTACTCAATTCTCCATGCCCTTCTCCCATTCTCCAAACTCATCTCCCATTCTCCAACCCTACTCCCATTCTCCATCCCCTACTCCCATTCTCCATTCCCTTCTCCCATTCTCCAACCCTACTCCCATTCTCCATCCCCTAGTTCCATTCTCCAACCCCATCCTCCCATTCTCCAACCCTTCTCCCATTCTCCATTTCCTTCGTCCATTCTCCATCCCTTCACCCATTCTCCATCCCCTACTCCCATTCTCCATCCACTTCTCCAATTCTCCAACCGGATCTCCCATTCTCCATCCCCTTCTCCCATTCGCCATTCCCTTCTCCCATTCTCCATCCCCTACTCCCATTCTCCAAACCCGTCTCCCTTTCTCCATTCCCTTCTGCCATTCTCCATCCCCTTCTCCCATTCTCCAACCCTTCTCCCATTCTCCATCCACTTCTCCCATTCTCCATCCCCTACTCCCTTTCTCCATCCCCTTCTCCCATTCTCCAACCCTTCCCCCATACTCCATCCCCTTCTCCCATTCTCCATCCCCTTCTCCCATTCTCCAACTCCTACTCCCATTCTCCATCCCCTTCTCCCATTCTCCAAACCCGTCTCCCATTCTCCATCCCCTTCTCCCATTCTCCAACTCCTACTCCCATTCTCCATCCCCTTCTGCCATTCTCCATCCCCTTCTCCCATTCTCCATCCCCTACTCCCATTCTCCAACCCCTTCTCCCATTCTCCATCCTCTTCTCCCATTCTCCAACCCCTACTCCCATTCTCCTTCCCCTTCTCCCATTCTCCATTCACTATTCCCATTCTCCAATCTCTTCTTCCATTCTCCAATTCCTTCTCCCATTCTCCACCCCTTCTCCCATTCTCCATCCCCTTCTCCCATTCTCCAAACCCTTCTCCCATTCTCCAATCCATTCTCACATTCTCCGTCCCCTACTCAATTCTCCATGCCCTTCTCCCATTCTCTAAACCCATCTCCCATTCTCAAACCCTACTCGCATTCTCCATCCCCTACTCCCATTCTCCATTCCCTTCTCCCATTCTCCAACCCTACTCCCATTCTCCATCCACTAGTTCCATTCTCCAACCCCTTCTCCCATTCTCCATTCCCTACTCCCATTCTCCACCCCCTGCTCCCATTCTCCAACCCATCTCCCATTCTCCAAACCCGTCTCCCATTCTCCATCCCCTACTCCCATTCTCCATTCCCTTCTCCCATTCTCCAACCCTACTCCCATTCTCCATCCACTAGTTCCATTCTCCAACCCCTTCTCCCATTCTCCATTCCCTACTCCCATTCTCCAACCCCTGCTCCCATTCTCCAACCCATCTCCCATTCTCCAAACCCGTCTCCCATTCTCCATCCTCTTCTCTCATTCTCCAACCCCTACTCGCATTCTCCATCCCCTTCTCCCATTCTCCATTCACTATTCCCATTCTCCAACCCTACTCCCATTCTCCATCCACTAGTTCCATTCTCCAACACCTTCTCCCATTCTCCATTCCCTACTCCCATTCTCCACCCCCTGCTCCCATTCTCCAACCCATCTCCCATTCTCCAAACCCGTCTCCCATTCTCCATCCTCTTCTCCCATTCACCAACCCCTACTCCCATTCTCTAAACCCATCTCCCATTCTCCAACCCTACTCGCATTCTCCATCCCCTACTCCCATTCTCCATTCCCTTCTCCCATTCTCCAACCCTACTCCCATTCTCCATCCACTAGTTCCATTCTCCAACCCCTACTCCCATTCTCCAACCCTTCTCCCATTCTCCATCTCCTTCGCCCATTTTCCATCCCTTCACCCATTCTCCATCCCCTACTCCCATTCTCCATCCACTTCTCCAATTCTCCAACCGCATCTCCCATTCTCCATCCCCTTCTCCCATTCTCCATCCCCTTCTCCCATTCTCCATCCCCTACTCCCATTCTCCAAACCCTTCTCCCTTTCTCCATCCCCTTCTGCCATTCTCCATCCCCTTCTCCCATTCTCCAACCCTTCTCCCATTCTCCATCCCATTCTCCCATTCTCCATCCCCTACTCCCATTCTCCATCCCCTTCTCCCATTCTCCAACCCTTCCCCCATACTCTATCCCCTTCTCCCATTCTCCATCCCCTTCTCCCATTCTCCAAATCCTACTCCCCTTCTCCCATTCTCCAAACCCGTCTCCCATTCTCCATCCCCTTCTCCCATTCTCCAACTCCTACTCCCATTCTCCAAACCCTTCTCCCAATCTCCAATCCATTCTCACATTCTCCGTCCCCTACTCAATTCTCCATGCCCTTCTCCCATTCTCTAAACCCATCTCCCATTCTCAAACCCTACTCGCATTCTCCATCCCCTACTCCCATTCTCCATTCCCTTCTCCCATTCTCCAACCCTACTCCCATTCTCCATCCACTAGTTCCATTCTCCAACCCCTTCTCCCATTCTCCATTCCCTACTCCCATTCTCCACCCCCTGCTCCCATTCTCCAACCCATCTCCCATTCTCCAAACCCGTCTCCCATTCTCCATCCCCTACTCCCATTCTCCATTCCCTTCTCCCATTCTCCAACCCTACTCCCATTCTCCATCCACTAGTTCCATTCTCCAACCCCTTCTCCCATTCTCCATTCCCTACTCCCATTCTCCAACCCCTGCTCCCATTCTCCAACCCATCTCCCATTCTCCAAACCCGTCTCCCATTCTCCATCCTCTTCTCTCATTCTCCAACCCCTACTCGCATTCTCCATCCCCTTCTCCCATTCTCCATTCACTATTCCCAATCTCCAACCCTACTCCCATTCTCCATCCACTAGTTCCATTCTCCAACACCTTCTCCCATTCTCCATTCCCTACTCCCATTCTCCACCCCCTGCTCCCATTCTCCAACCCATCTGCCATTCTCCAAACCCGTCTCCCATTCTCCATCCTCTTCTCCCATTCACCAACCCCTACTCCCATTCTCTAAACCCATCTCCCATTCTCCAACCCTACTCGCATTCTCCATCCCCTACTCCCATTCTCCATTCCCTTCTCCCATTCTCCAACCCTACTCCCATTCTCCATCCACTAGTTCCATTCTCCAACCCCTACTCCCATTCTCCAACCCTTCTCCCATTCTCCATCTCCTTCGCCCATTTTCCATCCCTTCACCCATTCTCCATCCCCTACTCCCATTCTCCATCCACTTCTCCAATTCTCCAACCGCATCTCCCATTCTCCATCCCCTTCTCCCATTCTCCATCCCCTTCTCCCATTCTCCATCCCCTACTCCCATTCTCCAAACCCTTCTCCCTTTCTCCATCCCCTTCTGCCATTCTCCATCCCCTTCTCCCATTCTCCAACCCTTCTCCCATTCTCCATCCCATTCTCCCATTCTCCATCCCCTACTCCCATTCTCCATCCCCTTCTCCCATTCTCCAACCCTTCCCCCATACTCTATCCCCTTCTCCCATTCTCCATCCCATTCTCCCATTCTCCAAATCCTACTCCCCTTCTCCCATTCTCCAAACCCGTCTCCCATTCTCCATCCCCTTCTCCCATTCTCCAACTCCTACTCCCATTCTCCAACCCCTTCTCCCATTCTCCATCCTCTTCTCCCATTCTCCAACCCCTTCTCCCATTCTCTATTCACTATTCCCATTCTCCAATCTCTTCTTCAATTCTCCAATTCCTTCTCCCATTCTCCATCCCCTTCTCCCTTTCTCCAATCCCTTCTCCCATTCTCCAATCCCTTCTCCCATTCTCTATCCCCTACTCCCATTCTCCATCCCCTACTCCCATTCTCCAAACCCATCTCCCATTCTCCAACCCTACTCCCATTCTCCATCCCATACTCCCATTCTCAATTCCCTTCTCCCATTCTCCAACCCTACTCCCATTCTCCATCCCTTTCTCCCATTCTCCAACCGTTCTCCCATTCTCCATTCCCTACTCCCATTCGCCATCCTCTTCTCCCATTCTCCAACCCCTACTCCCATTCTCCATCCCCTACTCCCATTCTCCAAACCCATCTCCCATTCTCCAACCCTACTCCCATTCTCCATCCCATACTCCCATTCTCAATTCCCTTCTCCCATTCTCCAACCGTTCTCCCATTCTCGATTCCCTACTCCCATTCGCCATCTTCTTCTCCCATTCTCCATCCCCTACTCCCATTCTCCATCCCCTTCTCCCATTCTCCATCCCCTTCTCCCATTCTCCAACACCTTCTCCCATTCTCCATCCCCTTCTCCCATTCTCCAACCCTTATCCCATTCTCCAACTCCTACTCCCATTCTCCATCCCCTCCCCCCATTCTCCAAACCAGTCTCTCATTCTCCATCCCCTTCTCCCATTCTCCATCCCCTTTTCCCATTCACCATCCCCTTCTCCCATTCTCCATCCCCTAGTCCCATTCTCCAAACCCTTCTCCCATTCTCCATCCCCTTCTCCCATTATCCATCCCCTTCTCCCATTCTCCATCCCCTACTCCCATTCTCCAAACCCTTCTCCCTTTCTCCATCCCCTTCTGCCATTCTCCATCCCCTTCTCCCATTCTCCAACCCTTCTCCCATTCTCCATCCCCTTCTCCCATTCTCCATCCCCTACTCCCATTCTCCATCCCCTTCTCCCATTCTCCAACCCTTCCCCCATACTCAATCCCCTTCTCCCATTCTCCATCCCCTTCTCCCATTCTCCAACTCCTACTCCCCTTCTCCCATTCTCCAAACCCGTCTCCCATTCTCCACCCCCTTCTCCCATTCTCCATCCCCTACTCCCATTCTCCAACCTCTTCTCCCATTCTCCACCCCCTGCTCCCATTCCCCAACCCTTCTCCCATTCTCCAACCCCTACTCCCATTCTCCTTCCCCTTCTCCCATTCTCCATTCACTATTCCCATTCTCCAATCTCTTCTTCCATTCTTCAATTCCTTCTCCCATTCTCCATCCCCTTCTCCTTTCTCCAATCTCTTCTCCCATTCTCCAATCCCTTCTCCCATTCTCCATCCCCTACTCCCATTCTCCATCCCCTACTCCCATTCTCCATCCCATACTCCCATTCTCCAACCGTTCCCCCATTCTCCATTCCCTACTCGCATTCGCCATCCTCTTCTCCCATTCTCCAACCCCTACTCCCATTCTCCATCCCCTTCTCCCATTCTCCATTCACTATTCCCTTTCTCCAATCCCTTCTCCCATTCTCCAATCCCTTCTCCCATTCTCCATCCCCTACTCCCATTCTCCATCCCCTACTCCCATTCTCCAAACCCATCTCCCATTCTCCAACCCTACTCCCATTCTCCATCCCATACTCCCATTCTCAATTCCCTTCTCCCATTCTCCAACCCTTCCCCCATACTCAATCCCCTTCTCCCATTCTCCATCCCCTTCTCCCATTCTCCAACTCCTACTCCCCTTCTCCCATTCTCCAAACCCGTCTCCCATACTCCATCCCCTTCTCCCATTCTCCAACTCCTACTCCCATTCTCCATCCCCTTCTCCCATTCTCCACCCCCTTCTCCCATTCTCCATCCCCTACTCCCATTCTCCAACCTCTTCTCCCATTCTCCACCCCCTGCTCCCATTCCCCAACCCTTCTCCCATTCTCCAAACCCGTCTCCCATTCTCCATCCTCTTCTCCCATTCTCCAACCCCTACTCCCATTCTCCTTCCCCTTCTCCCATTCTCCATTCACTATTCCCATTCTCCAATCTCTTCTTCCATTCTTCAATTCCTTCTCCCATTCTCCATCCCCTTCTCCTTTCTCCAATCTCTTCTCCCATTCTCCAATCCCTTCTCCCATTCTCCATCCCCTACTCCCATTCTCCATCCCCTAATCCCATTCTCCATCCCATACTCCCATTCTCCAACCGTTCCCCCATTCTCCATTCCCTACTCGCATTCGCCATCCTCTTCTCCCATTCTCCAACCCCTACTCCCATTCTCCATCCCCTTCTCCCATTCTCCATTCACTATTCCCTTTCTCCAATCCCTTCTCCCATTCTCCAATCCCTTCTCCCATTCTCCATCCCCTACTCCCATTCTCCATCCCCTACTCCCATTCTCCAAACACATCTCCCATTCTCCAACACTACTCCCATTCTCCATCCCATACTCCCATTCTCAATTCCCTTCTCCCATTCTCCAACCGTTCTCCCATTCTCGATTCCCTCCTCCCATTCGCCATCCTCTTCTCCCATTCTCCAACCCCTACTCCCATTCTCCATCCCCTTCTCCCATTCTCCATTCACTATTCCCTTTCTCCAATCCCTTCTCCCATTCTCCAATCCCTTCTCCCATTCTCCATCCCCTACTCCCATTCTCCATCCCCTACTCCCATTCTCCAAACCCATCTCCCATTCTCCAACCCTACTCCCATTCTCCATCCCATACTCCCATTCTCAATTCCCTTCTCCCATTCTCCAACCGTTCTCCCATTCTCGATTCCCTCCTCCCATTCGCCAACTTCTTCTCCCATTCTCCATCCCCTACTCCCATTCTCCATCCCCTTCTCCCATTCTCCATTCACTATTCCCTTTCTCCAATCCCTTCTCCCATTCTCCATCCCCTACTCCCATTCTCCAAACCCATCTCCCATTCTCCAACCCTACTCCCATTCTCCATCCCATACTCCCATTCTCAATTTCCTTCTCCCATTCTCCAACCGTTCTCCCATTATCGATTCCCTACTCCCATTCGCCATCTTCTTCTCCCATTCTCCATCCCCTACTCCCATTCTCCATCCCCTTCTCCCATTCTCCAACCCCTTCTCCCATTCTCCATCCCCTACTCCCATTCTCCAACCCTTATCCCATTCTCCAACTCCTACTCCCATTCTCAATCCCCTTCCCCCATTCTCCAAACCCGTCTCTCATTCTCCATCCCCTTCTCCCATTCTCCATCCCCTTCTCCCATTCACCATCCCCTTCTCCCATTCACCATCCCCTTCTCCCATTCTCCATCCCCTTCTCCTATTCTCCATCCCCTACTCCCATTCTCCATCCCCTTCTCCCATTCTCCAAACCCGTCTCCCATTCTCCATCCCCTTCTCCCCTTCTCCAACCCCTAATCCCACTCACCATCCCCTTCTCCCATTCTCCAAACCCGTCTCCCATTCTCCATCCCGTTCTCCCATTCTCCATCCCCTTCTCCCATTCTCCAACTCCTACTCTCATTCTCCATCCCCTTCTCCCATTCTCCATCCCCTTCTCCCATTCTCCATCCCCTTCTCCCATTCTCCAACCCCTTCTCCCATTCTCCAACCCTACTCCCATTCTCCAACCCGTTCTCCCATTCTCCATCCCCTACTCCCATTCTCCATCCCCTTCTCCCATTCTCCATCCCTTTCTTCCATTCTCCAACTTCTACTCTCATTCTCCATCCCCTTCTCCCATTCTCCATCCCCTTCTCCCATTCTCCAACCCTACTCCCATTCTCCAACCCGTTCTCCCATTCTCCATCCCCTACTCCCATTCTCCAACCCCTTCTCCCATTCTCCATCCCCTACTCCCATTCTCCAACCCTTATCCCATTCTCCAACTCCTACTCCCATTCTCAATCCCCTTCTCCCATTCTCCAACCCCTTCTCCCATTCTCCATCCCCTACTCCCATTCTCCAACCCTTATCCCATTCTCCAACTCCTACTCCCATTCTCAATCCCCTTCTCCCATTCTCCAACCCCTTCTCCCATACTCTATCCCCTACTCCCATTCTCCATCCCCTTCTCCCATTCTCCATCCCCTTCTCCCATTCTCCAACCCCTTCTCCCATTCTCCATCCCCTACTCCCATTCTCCAACCCTTATCCCATTCTCCAACTCCTACTCCCATTCTCAATCCCCTTCCCCCATTCTCCATCCCCTTCTCCCATTCTCCATCCCCTTCTCCCATTCACCATCCCCTTCTCCCATTCACCATTCACTATTCCCTTTCTCCAATCCCTTCTCCCATTCTCGATTCCCTCCTCCCATTCGCCATCTTCTTCTCCCATTCTCCATCCCCTACTCCCATTCTCCATCCCCTTCTCCCATTCTCCATTCACTATTCCCTTTCTCCAATCCCTTCTCCCATTCTCCATCCCCTACTCCCATTCTCCATCCCCTACTCCCATTCTCCAAACCCATCTCCCATTCTCCAACCCTACTCCCATTCTCCATCCCATACTCCCATTCTCAATTTCCTTCTCCCATTCTCCAACCGTTCTCCCATTATCGATTCCCTACTCCCATTCGCCATCTTCTTCTCCCATTCTCCATCCCCTACTCCCATTCTCCATCCCCTTCTCCCATTCTCCAACCCCTTCTCCCATTCTCCATCCCCTACTCCCATTCTCCAACCCTTATCCCATTCTCCAACTCCTACTCCCATTCTCAATCCCCTTCCCCCATTCTCCAAACCCGTCTCTCATTCTCCATCCCCTTCTCCCATTCTCCATCCCCTTCTCCCATTCACCATCCCCTTCTCCCATTCACCATCCCCTTCTCCCATTCTCCATCCCCTTCTCCTATTCTCCATCCCCTACTCCCATTCTCCATCCCCTTCTCCCATTCTCCAAACCCGTCTCCCATTCTCCATCCCCTTCTCCCCTTCTCCAACCCCTAATCCCACTCACCATCCCCTTCTCCCATTCTCCAAACCCGTCTCCCATTCTCCATCCCCTTCTCCCATTCTCCATCCCCTTCTCCCATTCTCCAACTCCTACTCTCATTCTCCATCCCCTTCTCCCATTCTCCATCCCCTTCTCCCATTCTCCATCCCCTTCTCCCATTCTCCAACCCCTTCTCCCATTCTCCAACCCTACTCCCATTCTCCAACCCGTTCTCCCATTCTCCATCCCCTACTCCCATTCTCCATCCCCTTCTCCCATTCTCCATTCACTATTCCCTTTCTCCAATCCCTTCTCCCATTCTCCATCCCCTACTCCCATTCTCCAAACCCATCTCCCATTCTCCAACCCTACTCCCATTCTCCATCCCATACTCCCATTCTCAATTTCCTTCTCCCATTCTCCAACCGTTCTCCCATTATCGATTCCCTACTCCCATTCGCCATCTTCTTCTCCCATTCTCCATCCCCTACTCCCATTCTCCATCCCCTTCTCCCATTCTCCAACCCCTTCTCCCATTCTCCATCCCCTACTCCCATTCTCCAACCCTTATCCCATTCTCCAACTCCTACTCCCATTCTCAATCCCCTTCCCCCATTCTCCAAACCCGTCTCTCATTCTCCATCCCCTTCTCCCATTCTCCATCCCCTTCTCCCATTCACCATCCCCTTCTCCCATTCACCATCCCCTTCTCCCATTCTCCATCCCCTTCTCCTATTCTCCATCCCCTACTCCCATTCTCCATCCCCTTCTCCCATTCTCCAAACCCGTCTCCCATTCTCCATCCCCTTCTCCCCTTCTCCAACCCCTAATCCCACTCACCATCCCCTTCTCCCATTCTCCAAACCCGTCTCCCATTCTCCATCCCCTTCTCCCATTCTCCATCCCCTTCTCCCATTCTCCAACTCCTACTCTCATTCTCCATCCCCTTCTCCCATTCTCCATCCCCTTCTCCCATTCTCCATCCCCTTCTCCCATTCTCCAACCCCTTCTCCCATTCTCCAACCCTACTCCCATTCTCCAACCCGTTCTCCCATTCTCCATCCCCTACTCCCATTCTCCATCCCCTTCTCCCATTCTCCATCCCTTTCTTCCATTCTCCAACTTCTACTCTCATTCTCCATCCCCTTCTCCCATTCTCCATCCCCTTCTCCCATTCTCCAACCCTACTCCCATTCTCCAACCCGTTCTCCCATTCTCCATCCCCTACTCCCATTCTCCAACCCCTTCTCCCATTCTCCATCCCCTACTCCCATTCTCCAACCCTTATCCCATTCTCCAACTCCTACTCCCATTCTCAATCCCCTTCTCCCATTCTCCAACCCCTTCTCCCATTCTCCATCCCCTACTCCCATTCTCCAACCCTTATCCCATTCTCCAACTCCTACTCCCATTCTCAATCCCCTTCTCCCATTCTCCAACCCCTTCTCCCATACTCTATCCCCTACTCCCATTCTCCATCCCCTTCTCCCATTCTCCATCCCCTTCTCCCATTCTCCAACCCCTTCTCCCATTCTCCATCCCCTACTCCCATTCTCCAACCCTTATCCCATTCTCCAACTCCTACTCCCATTCTCAATCCCCTTCCCCCATTCTCCATCCCATTCTCCCATTCTCCATCCCCTTCTCCCATTCACCATCCCCTTCTCCCATTCACCATTCACTATTCCCTTTCTCCAATCCCTTCTCCCATTCTCGATTCCCTCCTCCCATTCGCCATCTTCTTCTCCCATTCTCCATCCCCTACTCCCATTCTCCATCCCCTTCTCCCATTCTCCATTCACTATTCCCTTTCTCCAATCCCTTCTCCCATTCTCCATCCCCTACTCCCATTCTCCATCCCCTACTCCCATTCTCCAAACCCATCTCCCATTCTCCAACCCTACTCCCATTCTCCATCCCATACTCTCATTCTCAATTTCCTTCTCCCATTCTCCAACCGTTCTCCCATTATCGATTCCCTACTCCCATTCGCCATCTTCTTCTCCCATTCTCCATCCCCTTCTCCCATTCTCCAACCCCTTCTCCCATTCTCCATCCCCTACTCCCATTCTCCAACCCTTATCCCATTCTCCAACTCCTACTCCCATTCTCAATCCCCTTCCCCCATTCTCCATCCCCTTCTCCCATTCTCCATCCCCTTCTCCCATTCACCATCCCCTTCTCCCATTCACCATCCCCTTCTCCCATTCTCCATCCCCTTCTCCTATTCTCCATCCCCTACTCCCATTCTCCATCCCCTTCTCCCATTCTCCAAACCCGTCTCCCATTCTCCATCCCCTTCTCCCCTTCTCCAACCCCTAATCCCACTCACCATCCCCTTCTCCCATTCTCCAAACCCGTCTCCCATTCTCCATCCCCTTCTCCCATTCTCCATCCCCTTCTCCCATTCTCCAACTCCTACTCCCATTCTCCATCCCCTTCTCCCATTCTCCATCCCTTTCTTCCATTCTCCAACTTCTACTCTCATTCTCCATCCCCTTCTCCCATTCTCCATCCCCTTCTCCAATTCTCCAACCCTACTCCCATTCTCCAACCCGTTCTCCCATTCTCCATCCCCTACTCCCATTCTCCATCCCCTTCTCCCATTCTCCATCCCCTTCTCCCATTCTCCATCCCCTTCTCCCATTCTCCAACCCTACTCCCATTCTCCAACCCGTTCTCCCATTCTCCATCCCCTACTCCCATTCTCCAAACCCTTCTCCCATTCTCCATCGCCTACTCCCATTCTCCAAATCCATCTCCAATTCTCCAAACCCATCTCCGATTCTCCAACCCTACTCACATTCTCCATCACCTACTCCCATTCTCCATTCCCTACTCCCATTCTCCAACCCCATCTCCCATTCTCCATCCCCTTCTCCCATTCTCCAACCCTTCTCCCATTCTCCAACCCCATCTCCCATTCTCCATCCCCTTCTCCCATTCTCCATCCCCTACTCCCATTCGCCATCCCCTTCTCCCATTCTCCAACCCTTCTCCAACCCCTACTCCCACTCTCCATCCCCTTCTCCCACTCTTCAATCCCTTCTCCCATTCTCCATCCCCAACTCCCATTCTCCATCCCCAACTCCCATTCTCCATCCCCTACTCCCATTCTCCATTCCCTTCTCCCATTCTCCATCCCCTACTCCCATTCTCCATTCCCTTCTCCCATTCTCCATCCCCTTCTCCCATTCCCCATCCCCTACTCGCATTCTCCATCCCCTTCCCCCATTCTCCAACCCTTCTCCCATTCTCTAACTCCTACTCCCATTCTCCATCCCCTTCTCCCATTCTCCAAACCCATCTCCCATTCTCCATCCTCTTCTCCCATTCTGCAACCCTACTCCCATTCTCCATCCACTTCTCCCATTCTCCATCCCCTACTCCCATTCTCCAAACCCTTCTCCCATCCTCCATCGCCTACTCCCATTCTCCAAATCCATCTCCCATTCTCCAAACCCTTCTCCGATTCTCCAACCTTACTCCCATTCTCCATCACCTACTCCCATTCTCCATTCCCTACTCCCATTCTCCAACCCTATCTCCCATTCTCCAACCCTTCTCCCATTCTCCATTCCTTTCTCCCATTCTCCAACCCCATCTCCCATTCTCCATCCCATTCTCCAACCCTTCTCCCATTCTCCAACCCCATCTCCCATTCTCCAAGCCCCTTCTCCCATTCTGCATCCCCTACTCCCATTCGCCATTCCCTTCTCCCATTCTCCAACCCTTCTCCCTTTCTCCATTCCCTACTCCCATTCTCCAACCCCTACTCCCACTCTCCATCCCCTTCTCCCACTCTCCAATCCCTTATCCCATTCTCCATCCCCGTCTCCCATTCTCCAACCCTTCTCCCATTCTCCAACTCCATCTCCAATTCTCCATCCGTTTCTCCCATTCTCCATCCCCTACTCCCATTCTCCATCCCCGTCTCCCATTCTCCAATCCCTTCTCCCATTCTCCAATCCCTTCTCCCATTCTCCATCCCCTACTCCCATTCTCCATCCCCTACTCCCATTCTCCAAACACATCTCCCATTCTCCAACCCTACTCCCATTCTCCATCCCATACTCCCATTCTCAATTCCCTTCTCCCATTCTCCAACCGTTCTCCCATTCTCGATTCCCTACTCCCATTCGCCATCTTCTTCTCCCATTCTCCATCCCCTACTCCCATTCTCCATCCCCTTCCCCCATTCTCCAAACCCGTCTCTCATTCTCCATCCCCTTCTCCCATTATCCATCCCCTTCTCCCATTCACCATCCCCTTCTCCCATTCACCATCCCCTTCTCCCATTCTCCATCCCCTTCTCCTATTCTCCATCCCCTACTCCCATTCTCCATCCCCTTCTCCTATTCTCCAACCCTTCTCCCATTCTCCAACCCCTACTCCTACTCACCATCCCCTTCTCGCATTCTCCAAACCCGTCTCCCATTCTCCATCCCCTTCTCCCCTTCTCCAACCCCTAATCCCACTCACCATCCCCTTCTCCCATTCTCCAAACCCGTCTCCCATTCTCCATCCCCTTCTCCCATTCTCCATCCCCTTCTCCCATTCTCCAACTCCTACTCTCATTCTCCATCCCCTTCTCCCATTCTCCATCCCCTTCTCCCATTCTCCATCCCTTTCTTCCATTCTCCAACTTCTACTCTCATTCTCCATCCCCTTCTCCCATTCTCCATCCCCTTCTCCCATTCTCCAACCCTACTCCCATTCTCCAACCCGTTCTCCCATTCTCCATCCCCTACTCCCATTCTCCATCCCCTTCTCACATTCTCCAACTCTTCTCCCATTCTCCAACCCTTTTCCCATTCTCCATCCCCTTCTCCCATTCTTCATCACTACTCCAATTCTCCATCCCCTACTCCCATTCTCCATCCCCTACTCCCATTCTCCATCCCCTTCTCCCATTCTCTAACTCCTACTCCCATTCTCCATCCCCTTCTCCCATTCTCCAAATCCATCTCCAATTCTCCAAACCCATCTCCGATTCTCCAACCCTACTCACATTCTCCATCACCTACTCCCATTCTCCATTCCCTACTCCCATTCTCCAACCCCATCTCCCAATCTCCATCCCCTTCTCCCATTCTCCATTCCTTTCTCCCATTCTCCAACCCCATCTCCCATTCTCCATCCCCTTCTACCATTCTCCAACCCTTCTCCCATTCTCCAATCCCATCTCCCATTCTCCATCCCCTTCTCCCATTCTCCATCCCCTACTCCCATTCGCCATCCCCTTCTCCCATTCTCCAACCCTTCTCCCATTCTCCATTCCCTACTCCCATTCTCCAACCCCTACTCCCACTCTCCATCCCCAACTCCCATTCTCCATCCGCTACTCCCATTCTTCATTCCCTTCTCCCATTCTCCATCCCCTACTCCCATTCTCCATTCCCTTCTCCCATTCTCCATCCCCTCCTCCCATTCTCCAACTCTTCTCCCATTCTCCATCCCCTTCTCCCATTCTCCATCCCCTACTCCCATTCTCCATCCCCTTCCCCCATTCTCCAACCCTTCTCCCATTCTCTAACTCCTACTCCCATTCTCCATCCCCTTCTCCCATTCTCCAAACCCATCTCCCATTCTCCATCCTCTTCTCCCATTCTCCATCCCCTACTCCCATTCTCAAAACACTTCTCCCATTCTCCATCGCCTACTCCCATTCTCCAAATCCATCTCCCATTCTCCAAACCCCTCTCCGATTCTCCTTACTTACTCCCATTCTCCATCACCTACTCACATTCTCCATTCCCTACTCCCATTCTCCAACCCTATCTCCCATTCTCCAACCCTTCTCCCATTCTCCATTCCTTTCTCCCATTCTCCAACCCCATCTCCCATTCTCCATCCCATTCTCCAACCCTTCTCCCATTCTCCAACCCCATCTCCCATTCTCCAAGCCCCTTCTCCCATTCTGCATCCCCTACTCCCATTCGCCATTCCCTTCTCCCATTCTCCAACCCTTCTCCCTTTCTCCATTCCCTACTCCCATTCTCCAACCCCTACTCCCACTCTCCATCCCCTTCTCCCACTCTCCAATCCCTTATCCCATTCTCCATCTCCTTCTCCCATTCTCCAACCCTTCTCCCATTCTCCAACCTCATCTCCAATTCTCCATCCGTTTCTCCCATTCTCCATCCCCTACTCCCATTCTCCAACCCTAGTAACTATAGGCCGGTGAGTCTCACTTCTGTTGTGGGCAAAGTCTTAGAGAGAATTGTAAGGGATAGGATTTATGCACATCTGGATAGGAATAATGTGATCAAGGATAGTCAGCATGGTTTTGTGAAGGGCAGGTCGTGCCTCACAAACCTTATTGAATTCTTTGAAAAGGTGACGAAGGAGGTTGATGAGGGGAAAGCGGTAGATGTGGTATATATGGATTTTAGTAAGGCGTTTGATAAGGTTCCCCATGGTAGGCTACTGCAGAAAATACGGAGATATGGCATTGAGGGTGAGTTGGAGGTTTGGATTAGGAATTGGCTGGATGGAAGAAGACAGAGGGTAGTAGTTGATGGCAAAGTTTCTTCATGGAGTGCCGTCACTAGCGGTGTTCCGCAAGGATCTGTTTTGGGACCATTGCTGTTTGTCATTTTTATAAATGACCTGAAAGAGGGGTTAGAAGGTTGGGTGAGCAAGTTTGCGGATGATACGAAAGTCGGAGGAGTTGTTGACAGTGAGGAAGGATGTGGCAGGTTACAGCAGGATATAGAGAAGCTGCAGAGCTGGGCAGAAAGGTGGCAAATGGAATTCAATGTAGCTAAATGTGAGGTGATTCACTTTGGGAAGAATAACAAAAAGATGGGGTACTGGGCTAATGGTCGGATACTTGGTAGTGTGGATGAGCAGAGGGATCTTGGTGTCCATGTACACAGATCTCTGAAAGTTGCCACCCAGGTAAATAGTGCGGTGAGGAAGGCATATGGCGTACTGGCTTTTATTGGTAGAGGAATTGAGTTCCGGAGTCCTGAGGTCATGATGCAGTTGTATAAAACTCTGGTGCGGCCGCATCTGGAATATTGTGTGCAGTTTTGGTCGCCATACTATAGGAAGGATGTGGAGGCACTGGAACGGGTGCAGAGGAGGTTTACCAGGATGTTGCCTGGTATGGAAGGAAGATCGTATGAGGAAAGACTGAGACACTTGGGGCTGTTTTCATTAGAGAAAAGAAGGTTTAGGGGTGACTTGATTGAGGTGTACAAGATGATTAGGGGGTTAGATAGGGTTGACAGTGTGAACCTTTTCCCCCGTATGGAGTCGGGTATTACAAGGGGGCATAGCTTTAAATTAAGGGGGGGTAGATATAGGACTGAAGTTAGGGGTAGGTTCTTCACTCAGCGAGTCGTAAGTTCATGGAATGCCCTGCCAGCAGCAGTGGTGGACTCTCCCTCTTTATGGGCATTTAAGCGGGCATTGGATAGGTATATGGAGGATAGTGGGTTAGTATAGGTTAGGTGGGCTTGGATCGGCGCAACATCGAGGGCCAAAGGGCCTGTACTGCGCTGTATTCTTCTATGTTCTATGTTCTATGTTCTCCCATTCTCCATCCCCTCCTCCCATTCTCCAACCCTTCTCCCATTCTCCAACCCCATCTCCCATTCTCCATCCCCTTCACCCATTCTGCATCCCCTACTCCCATTCGCCATCTCCTTCTCCCATTCTCCAACCCTTCTCCCTTTCTTCATTCCCTACTCCCATTCTCCAACCCCTACTCCCACTCTCCATCCCCTTCTCCCACTCTCCAATCCCTTATCCCATTCTCCATCCCCGTCTCCCATTCTCCAACCCTTCTCCCATTCTCCAACCCCATCTCCAATTCTCCATCCCTTTCTCCCATTCTCCATCCCCTACTCCCATTCTCCATCCCCTTCTCCCATTCTCCAACCTTACTCCCATCCTCCATCCCCTTCTCCAACCCTTCTCCCATTCTCCATCCCCTTCTCCCATTCTCCATCCCCTTCTCCCATTCTCCAATCCCTTCTCCCATTCTCCATCCCCTACTCCCATTCTCTATCCCCTACTCCCATTCTCCATTCCCTTCTCCCATTCTCCATCCCCTCCTCCCATTCTCCAACCCTTCTCCCATTCTCCATCCCCTTCTCCCATTCTCCAAACCCTACTCCCATTCTCCATCCCCTTCTCCCATTCTCCATCCCCTACTCCCATTCTCCATTCCCTTCTCCCATTCTCCAACCCTAGTCCCATTCTCCAACCCTTCTCCCATTCTCCATCGCCTTCTCCCATTCTCCAACTCTTCTCCCATTCTCCAACTCTTCTCCCTTTCTCCATCCTCTTCTCCCATTCTTCAACCCTTCTCCCATTCTCCATCCCCTACTCCCATTCTCCATCCCCTTCTCCTATTCTCCATCCCCTACTCCCATTCTCCATCCCCTTCTCCCATTCTCCATCCTCTACTCCCATTCTCCATCCCCTTCTCCCATTCTCCAAGCCTTCCTCCATTCTCCATCCCCTTCTCCCATTCTCCAAGCCCTTCTCCCATTCTCCAACCCCTCTCCCATTCTGCATCCCCTTCTCCCATTCTCTATCCCCTATTCCCATTCTCCATCCCCTTCTCCCATTCTCCAATCCCTTATCCCATTCTCCAACCCTTCTCCCATTCTCCATCCCCTTCTCCCATTCTCCGTCCCCTACTCCCATTCTCCATCCCCTTCTTCCATTCTCCAAACCCTTCTCCCATTCTCCAACCCTTCTCCCATTCTCCATCGCCTTCTCCCATTCTCCAACCCTTCTCCCATTCTCCAACTCTTCTCCCATTCTCCAACTCTTCTCCCATTCTCCAACTCTTCTCCCATTCTCCATCCCCTTCTCCCATTCTTCAACCCTTCTCCCATTCTGCATCCCCTTCTCCCATTCTCCATCCCCTATTCCCATTCTCCATCCCCTTCTCCCATTCTCCAATCCCTTATCCCATTCTCCATCCTCTTCTCCCATTCTCCATCTCCTTCTCCCAGTCTCCATCCCCTTCTCCCATTCTCCAACCTCTACTCTCACTTGATCTGCAGCTGCCTCCCCAGACTGTTTCCATTTTGTGGAATGGTGCCTAAACACACCCCAAAATTACTTAATTTGGGGAGGATGTGTGTGTACAACAACAAACAGCGTGGAGAATCCGTCTCTGTAACATCGGGGCCATTTAGATCACAAACACATGCAGAGAAAGAAAAATGGAGAATGCATCCCATAGAGACTGACAGCGATTTTTCAGGGATAGTCAAATATAGGCAGCTAATCACAGAGAGACACTCAGATAGACAGACAGGCACAGACTGAAGCATAGGAAGACAGGCAGACAGTCAGAAAGACATACAGACGGATTCAGACACCAATACATATACAGACAGATACTAAAAATGAGAGCCGAAGAGAAACATAGGCAGACAGACTCAGGCAGAGACAGGCAGACACCCACACACCATCCATGGATGGACATGCAGAGATAGAGACAAACTGAGATGCAGAGAAATAGACAAAGGAAAAAAAAGATAGAGATAGTCGGTGCACAGGCAGATGCAGACAGATACACACATGCACTTACAAAGATATGCACAAATTCACTGACAGAGCCACACTCAGAGACACACAGAAACACACAGGCTTACATACGTGGATAAATAGACACAACTCAAGTGTGCAAAGAAATACATATAGATGGAGGCTTTCACGAAAATGTGTACTTACAGACATAAACAGATAGACTCATGCTGACACAGACAGACAGACACACACACACACACACACACACACAGAGTCATGCAGACAGAGAATGCTGACAAACAGAGACACACAGTGGAATGTTGGAGTCTGTTTCTATTGGGAAGCTCAGCTGGTCAAGTCAGTACTGAGCTTCCTGTGCATATAACCGCTGTGCAATTGGAGAAGGCTGGACTGCAAACCTTCATAACAGGATGTGACTGTTCCGTTGCTGTGTCACCACCCTCAGGCACAGCCCCAGTGCCAAGGTCAGTGCCAAGGGAACTCCCTGTAACACCCATCCAGAGGTGTTGGGCTGTGCATGGTAATTCAGCTGCTACACAACAGACAATAATCAGGTATTGCCTTCATGAAAGGTGGGCTTCATATTACACAGTGTGTGATAAATCAAGCAGCACTAGGTATTGTGAGCTTTGCAACAAGCCAGTGTAAGCTGACAACTCAATGTTGACTTTAACATATTTAAATATAATCACAGGGTTGTTCAGAGCAACACACAGAGCCACCCTGTCCACTATATTGTCATACAATAGAATTCTTGCTCCTAACTGATAGAATATGGGCTAACCTCATCTGAAAATGCTTAAATATCATTATTCAAATTAGTATTTTACATTGTTATGATTTGAATTCCCAGTGGCCAACTTAAAGGAATTACATGGCAAGTGTTTTACAAGTACCGTATATACTTGTGTATAGATTGAGTTTTGAAGGCCGTTCTTTTAAAATGAAATTGGGGGTCGACTTATATACAAGGTATTGTTTTCGAGGGGATGCTTGGCAGAGTCAAAAAATGGACAAACAAGAGTCAGATCTCTATATGAAATAATAAACAACAAAAAGAGAAAGAAATATGGCCATTATTGAATATTTATCTATAAAATAAAGGTTTCCATTCTGCCTGCTACAGTAGAATGGTACTGTTGTACCATATTCCAGTTACCAGTACCATAAAGGACATGCAGGTCTACACATATGTACAAATGTTAATAGGTTTAACAGCAGGTAATTGGGCCATCTACTGGGGGCATTTGTACAACACACAATTCATGAAATAAAAACAGAGGAGCAGTAAAAACAAGAAAACGATTTTAATTAAAGAGGACCGCATGAAACTGTTAATAATACGATAAACACTTTACATCAAAAAACTGATATTCACAGCAAAAAAACTCTTCTCACCATATATCATAAATATTATGGGATAGCTGCTTCAAACAAAAGTTGCCGGTCCATGCTAAAGTCTATTAGGCTCCTTCAAGTTCACTGTCCTCATGAGTTGCACCACTGAATAATTCATTCCAGTTGTCTGGGTCAAGCATAACATATAGATCACCTTCATCTGCACTCTCAAGGGAATCATTTGTCATCACTTCCACCTGACCATAAATAGACATCCTCCATACCATCTAAAGCATTGAAATTCCACAGTTTTGAACGCTTTCACAATAAATTCAGTTTTCACCTCCTCCCAGGACTCAACAATCCACTCACATACAGTTGCAAGTAATAAAGCACGCATGTTCCCACCCTCTGTGAAGCGTTTTTCCCCTTCTTGCATCCAAGTGTCCCATTTCTTCCATACTAAGTCTTTAAAAGGTTTATTGATGCTAACATTCAATGGCTGCACCATGCTTGCAAGGCCTCCAGAATTATTGCAATGTCAGTATTGTTAGCTCGAAGTTCACTGATAACACTTTTCACTCTGTGACATCTGAACATATCGCAAACCAGTAAGCTTTTTTTTTCCTCTCTCAGTCCACTTGGTCACAGACCTCCCTAATCCATGTCTTGCAGCCAACTTCATCCTCCCACCCTTTTTCATGGATGAGGACAACAATGTCTTTCGGAAATTTCTGTTTGGGCAGAGTTTTCTGCTTAAAACTCACCATCAGCTTTAACTTTGTTCCATCTGCCATACAACCAAGTACCACAGTGAATCGACTCCTTTCATGGCCAGTCGTCTGAACCGAAAGTGGTTTTGCCCCAATCCTGTCCACAGTTCTGTTCCCTGACGTATCAAAGTTCATTGCGGTTTCGTCTATATTGCCAACGCATGACAGCCTATATCCTTTCTCTTCCAACTTATGATTACAAAGCGATGGAACTCTATTAACTTGTCACTAAGTTCTGCTGGTAGACGTTGGGTAATCTTGGTTTTCTGTCTAAGTCCTAAATCATCCCTTTTTATAAACCAACTGCACTATCCAGCACTAGCTTTGAAATCACCAAATCCATCTTTTTTTGTTTTGTTTTTGGCGCGGATTCTTACACATTGTTGAGTCACTATGCTTCCGTTCCAATGACATTGAATTACCCAGTCAGCAATCCTTTCTCCTAGTTGTGGCCACTTGTTCAGCTTTCATCGGTTGGCGTCCTTCTGTTTTGACATAACCTTTAACTGTATGGCTTTCTTCCTCCAATCTCAAACAAGTTTTTCAGAAACACAACTCCCTTGCAAGCTACACTATTGTTGTTTTTTCTCTGCAACTTCAATAACTTTTAGTTAAAGTTGTGCTGTATACTTGTTTCTTCGTGATGCCATTTGGTCAGAAACATTTGGGGACATTTTACAATAAGGAAAGATGTTGTGAAACGTGAAAGGGTTCAGAAAAGATTTACAAGGTTGTTGCCAGGGTTAGAGGGTTTGAGCTATGAGGAGAGGCTGAACAGGCTGGGGCTGTTTTCCCTGGAGCGTCGGAGGCTGAGGGGTGACCTTATAGAGGTTTATAAAATCATGAGGAGCATGGATAGGGTAAATAGACAAAGTCATTTCCCTGGGGTCGGAGAGTCCAGAACTAGAGGGCATAGGTTTAGGGTGAGAGGAGAAAGATATAAAAGAGACCTAAGGGGCAACCTTTTCACACAGAGGGTAGTGCGTGTGTGGAATGAGCTGCCAGAGGAAGTGGTGGAGGCTGGTACAATTGCAACATTTAAGAGGCATCTGGATGGGTATATGAATAGGAAGGGTTTGGAGGGATATGGGCCGGGTGCTGGCAGGTGGGACTAGTTTAGGTTGGGATATCTGGTCGGCATGGACGGGTTGGTCCGAAGGGTCTGTTTCCATGCTGTACATCTCTATGACTCTATAATTTCAGAGCACAACTATATGTGACACCTACTTCTAAGAAGCTGAGGCAACAGCGGGAAGACAAGCTCGATGGCTGCCATAAGATACCGTAAATACTTCCATGCACAGGTCAAATACATATGTGTAAATAGTATATAAATAAATACATACAGTATATATACACACACAGTGCGTAACATGACGATGCAGGTATTGCATTTGAATCAAAAATGTGCAAATCATGTCTTTTAAGGCTGCATATACGGTCAGGAAGTGACCCGTGAAAAACTAGAGTTAATTTATACATGAGGAATATGAAAAATGCCAGATTGTTTGACCAAAAATAAGGGGTTGACTTATACATGAGATCGACCTATACACGAGTATACAGGGTAACTAAAAGTGACATCAAGTAAGCATCATTTAGTAAGCGACTAATAATCTAAACCACATAAAAGTTGACCTTTATTAATGTTTTAATGAGTTTGATAAAGCCCCGTTACATAAATATTTTTCATGACAAGGTATCTGATTGTTTACAGTGGACTCATGGTCATGCCATTCTTGGTATCAGCTCACTACATTCACTCAATAATAAATGTATCCTTTCTTACAGAGACAGACCAAAGCCACATGCTACACTCCAGGTGTGGTCTCACCAAGGCCCTGTATATTTTCAGTGAGACATCCCTATTTCTGAACTCAAGTCCTCTTACGATGAAGATAAAAACAAGGACTACAGATGCTGGAAACCAGATTCTAGACTAGAGTGGTGCTGGAAAAGCACAGTAGTTCAGGCAGCCTCCGAGGAGCAGGGAAATTGACGTTTCAGGCAAAAGCCCTTCATCAGGAATAGAGGCAGAGTGAAGGTCAATACACCATCTGCCTTCCTAATTGCATGCTCTCATGTATTTGTACTTTCAGTGGCTGGTGAACAAGGAAACCCAGATCCCCTTATACATCTACAATTCCCAATGTATCACATTTAAACAATACTCTTCCTTTCTGTGAAGAGTCACAAGAGGTGGGAGTGGAATCAGGCCATTCAGCCCCTCAAATATACTCCACCATCATTGAGATCATGGAAGATCTGATAATCCTCAACTCCACATCCTTTTCTTTTTTCCAAAACCTTTGATTCCTTATTGATTCAGACTCTGCTTCCCCTTGGAGGTGACAGCTTTGTGATATTATGGGAAAGACTATTAATCCAGATTCTAGACTAGAGTGGTGCTGGAAAAGCACAGTAGTTCAGGCAGCCTCCGAGGAGCAGGGAAATTGACGTTTCAGGCAAAAGCCCTTCATCAGGAATAGAGGCAGAGTGAAGGTCAATACACCATCTGCCTTCCTAATTGCATGCTCTCATGTATTTGTACTTTCAGTGGCTGGTGAACAAGGAAACCCAGATCCCCTTATACATCTACAATTCCCAATGTATCACATTTAAACAATACTCTTCCTTTCTGTGAAGAGTCACAAGAGGTGGGAGTGGAATCAGGCCATTCAGCCCCTCAAATATACTCCACCATCATTGAGATCATGGAAGATCTGATAATCCTCAACTCCACATCCTTTTCTTTTTTCCAAAACCTTTGATTCCTTATTGATTCAGACTCTGCTTCCCCTTGGAGGTGACAGCTTTGTGATATTATGGGAAAGACTATTAATCCAGAGACCCTGGTAATGGGATTGAAATCCTGCCACAGCAGATGGTGGAATTTGAGTTCAATAAAAATTTGGAATTCAGAATCGTGATTAGTAGGGGGGGAGAAAGTATTTGGTTCACTAATATCCTTTAGGGAAGGAAGCTGCCATCCTTCTCAGGTTTGGCTACAGTCCCACGACAGTGTGGTTGATTCTTAGTTGCCATCTAGTCAAGTGGGGATGGACAAGATAAGACCATAAGACATTGGAGTGGAAGTAAGGCCATTCGGCCCATTGAGTCCGCCATTTAAACATGGCCGATGGGCGTTTCAATTCCACTTACCCGCATTCTCCCCGTAGCCCTTAATTCCTTGGGAGATCAAGAATTTATCAAGCTTTGCCTTGAAGACATCCAAGTCCCGGCCTCCACTGCACTCTGTGGCAATGAATTCCACAGGCCCAACACTCTCTGGCTGAAGAAATGTCTCCTCATTTCCATTCTAAATTGACTCCCTTCTAATTTTAAGGCTGTGCCCACGGGTCCTAGTCTCCACGCCTAATGGAAACAACTTCCCAACGTCCATCCTTTCTAAGCCATGCATTATCTCCTAAGTTTTTATTAGATCTCCCCACAACCTTCTAAACTCTAATGAATACGATCCCAGGATCCTCAGCTGATCATCGTATGTTAGGCCTACCATTCCAGGGATCATCATGTGAATCTCTGCTGGACACGGTCCAGTGCCAGTATGTTCTTCCTGAGGGGCCCAAAATTGGACACAGTATTCTAAATGGGGCCTAACTAGAGCTTTATAAAGTCTCAGAAGCACATCGCTGTTCCAACCCTCTTGAGATAAATGGGACCATTATATTTGCTTTCTTAATCATGGACTTAACCTGCAAACCAACCTTTCGAGAATCCTGGAATGGCACTCCCAAATCCCTTTGTACTTTGGCTTTATGAATTTTCTCACCATTGAAAAAATAGTCCAGGCCTGTATTCCTTTTTCCAAAGTGCAAGACCTCGCTCTTGCTCACGTTGAATTTCATCAGCCATTTCCTGGACCACTCTCCTAAACTGTCTAAATCTTTCTGCAGCCTCCCCACCTCCTCAGTACGACCTGCCTGTCCACCTAACTTCGTATCATTGGTGAACTTCACCAGATCATTAATATATAAAGTGAACAGCTGCGGCCCCAACACTGAACCCTGTGAGACACCACTTGTCACCAGCTGCCGTTCCGAAAAACAATCTTTTATCCCAACTCTCTGCCTTCTGTCAGACAGCCAATCCCCAATCCATGCCAGTAGCTCACCTCGAACACCATGGGACCGCATCTTACTCAGCAGTATCCCATGAGGCATGTTATCAAAGGCCTTTTGGAAGTCTAGATAGACAACATCCACTGGGTTTCCCTGGTCTAACCTACTTGTTACCTCTTCAAAGAATTCTAACAGGTTTGTCAGGCATGACCTCCCCTGACTAAATCCATGCTGACTTGTTCTAATCTGACCCTGCACTTCCAAGAATTTAGAAATCTCATCCTTAATGGTGGATTCCAGAATTTTACCTACAACCGAGGTTTGGCTAATCGGCCTGTAATTTTCCATCTTTTGACTTGATCCTTTCTTGAATAAGGGGGTCACAACAGCGATTTTCCAGTCGTTTGTGACTTTCAATGATATAGTGGTCTGGCCAGTGACATCCACATCCTGTAAATTATTATTTTTTTAAAATACACTTAAAGCACAGCCTCTACAGACCTCTATGGTAAAGAGTTCCACATATTCACTAACCACTGAGAGAAGAAATTCCTCTCTGAGAAAGCCAAGACTGCTGATGCTGGAGATCAGAGTCAAAAAGGGTGGCACTGGCAAAGCACAGGCTGCCTGACCTGCTGTGCTCACTTTCACCTTTCTGATGAAGAGCTTATGCTCGACTCTCCTGCTCCTCGGATGCTGCCTGACCTGCTGTGCTTTTCCAGCACCACCCTTTTTGACCCTGACAGAAGAAATTCCTCATCACATCCGGCTTAAAAGGGCAACCCTTTACTCTCCCACAAAGGGACAAATCCTCTCCATACCTGTTCCTTCAGCCTTATAGCAGAACGACCTATATGTTCATTTTCCTTATGAGATGTAATTAATGTATATTTTAAATAATTGTGGCCCAAGCACAGATCCCTGCAATAGTCCACTGGTTACAGTTTGCCATTCTGAAAATGTCTCCTTTATGCAACTCTCCATCTTCCATTAGTTAGCTAATCCTCTATCCATTCTAATTTTTATTTACTCATGGAACATGAGCATCGCTTTGTCGCCCATTCCTAACTGTGCTTGAGTTGGTAGTCAGCTGTGTTCTTGGACCACTCCAATCCACTCCCTTAGGGAGAGAATTCCAGGAGTTAGACCCTGCAATACTGAAGGAACAGCAATACACTTCCAAGTCAGCATGGTGAGTGACTTGGAGGGGAACTTGCAGTGGTGGCCTTCCCATGTATCTGCTGCCCTTGTCCTTCTTGATGGAAGTGGTCATGGGTTTGGAAGGTGTTGTCTGAAAATCTTTGATGATGTTTTGCAGATCATACACACTGCTGCGACAGAGCATTGGTGGTGGAGGGAGTGGACATTTGTAGATGTGGTGCCAATCAATCCTGGATGGTGTCAAACTTCTTGAGTGTCGTTGGATATGCAGTCATCCAGGCAAGTGCTAGAATATTCCTAGCCTCTGACCTGCTCTTATAGCTAGGTGTTTATTTGGCAAGTCCAGTTGAGTTTCTGATCAATGATAACTCCCAGGAATTTGATAGTGGGGGTTTCAGTGATGGTGACACCATTGAATGTCAAAGGGTGGTGGTTGGATTGTCTATTCTTGAAGGTGATCATTGCCTGAGATTTGTGTAATGTGATTGTTACCTGTCACTTTTCAGTCCAAGTCTGAATATTGTCTAAGTCATGTTGCGTTTGGACACGGACTGCTTTAGTACCTCAGGAATCACGAATGGTGCTGAACATTGTGCAGTCATTGGTGAACATTCCCACTTCTGACCTTATGATGGAAGGATGCTCATTGATAAAGCAGCTGGTTGGGCTTAGAATAATAGCATCCAACAACATTAGCTCTTCTCTTATTAAGCAACCTAATATGTGGAGTCTATCAAATATTCTTCTGAAAATCCACATATATTACATCCAATACTTCCCCTCATCTACTTGCTATTTTCTCTATTCACAATAATTCACTTTTTTACACCACAGTCTACAACTTCATATTTAGCCACGTTATAATGCAGTGACCATACTTTTACCTACTACAATTTATGTAGACATAGAGTCATACAGTACAGAAACCTTTCTTGATGAGTTGTCCAAATTAGCTTGAGGCCTCTTTTCATTTTCCTCACAATACCATCAGCAAACTCATAAATGTTTCATTTGGTTCCCTTACCTCGGACTATTTGTATCAATTGTGAACAGCTGGAGCCCAAGTAGTGATTCTTGTGGCCCCCATGACTGCCTGCCTCTCAAAGAAAGGCCCATTTCTTCCCAATGCCTTTTTCATGTCTGTCAACCCCTTCTTAATCCATGGAAAATATTGTCCCTTATCCCACCTGCTTGTATTTTGCTTGCCAACCACCTATGAGAGGCCTGATCAAAAGCCTTCTAAAAATCCAAATTCACCAAATCCTCTGGTTCTCCCTTATCTATTGTAAAAGGTACATCCTCAAAAATCTCCAGGAGATTTGTTTAGCATGATTTTCCTTTCATAGACCCTTGCTGACTCTGTCCAAACTTGCTACGGCTTTCGAAATGTTCTGTTAGCATTTTCCTCACCGTTGATGTTAGACTAGCTGGTCTGTAATTCTCTCCATTTTTAGTTAGTGGGGTTACACCTGCATCCCTCTAATCTGTAGACATTGCTCCAAACTCTCTAGAATTTTGGAAGATGACCACCAAATGCACTAGATTAGATTAGATTACTTACAGTGTGGAAACAGGCCCTTCAGCCCAACAAGTCCACACCGACCCTCTGAAGAGCAGCCCACCCAGACCCATTCCCCTAAATTTACCCCTTCACCTAACACTACGGGCAATTTAGCATGGCCAATTCACCTAACCTGCACATTTTTGGACTGTGGGAGGAAACCGGAGCACCTGGAGGAAACTCATGCAGACACGGGGAGAATGTGCAAACTCCACACAGAGAGTTGCCTAGGTGGGAATTGAACCCTGATTTCTGGCGTGGTGAGGCAGCAGTGCTAACCATTGTACCACCGTGCCGCTTTAATACTCTGGGATGTAGATCATCAGACACTTGGTAACCTGTCAGGCTTTACCCCAATTAAGTTTCCCAGCTCCATTTTCTTACTAATATTGATGACCTTCAATTCCACAACACCCTTGGTTTCCTAACTTTTCTGGGAGATTATGTGAAGGCAGAATCAAAGTATAGGTTCAATTCTTCTGCCATTTCTTTAATCACTATTATACTTCCCCCAGTTTTTGATTGGAAGGGACCTAGATTTGTTTTCACTGAGCTTCCGCACATGTTTGCAGAAGCTATTATGGTCAGTTTTTCTGTTCCCTGCAATTTTCCCCTCATTCTCCAGACCTAGCACTGTCCCTAATTTCTTCTGTAAGCCATGATTGAGCCACTTTCCCTGTTTTATTTTTACACTAGACAAGAATGAAGAACTCTCGTAGTTCGTACACATGTTCTTTAAATATAAGCTACTGCTTATCTGTCATTAAATCTTTGCATCAGGTCCCTCAATCTGTCATTGTCAATTTGTGCCTCTAGCTTTATGTGGATTTATTTCAGTTGCTTGAATATTTCTCTTTCAGAGGTGAAGGGGTGTCAGAAGTCAGCAGCTGCAATGGCTTCAGCGGTTAAATAGTTGTTTGCGGTTTAAATCAGAGTTCGGACTGACTTTGGAAGAGAGAGGGAGAAGATTTGTTGTCCCTCACTAGTTCTGTGGTTACAACATTTGCAGATGGCTTGGGCTCTTCCAGTCGATCAGCTGTTGATTTCTGAAAGCCTTCCTTCCTATTCTCCCTTTGGCGGAGAATTCTCTCTGTGGAGGGGTGTCGGAAAATTCAGCCCGACAGATCAGAGACCACGAACGAGGATCGCGGTGAAAGTGGTTTATTTAAATAAAGTGATATCGCGGAAGAGAAATTGCCCACAGAACTGATTCTCTGTACAAAATGCTGTTCCCAGAATGGAAGGTGCAGGCAGGCTTTATAGGGGTACAACACAACGGAGATAATTGTAAAGCAGTTACAGTACAATGGTGAAAATTGGACAGCGATTAAAACAAGAATAAACTGAATGGAAGTTAATTAAGCATCCGGCAGGAGCAATTCATTTGTAATTGACACAAGAGATTCCAGCCGCCTCAGTGAGTGGGTGGGAATGTCTTCTTGAGGACTCTTCATTGTACTGCCTGTCCACGTGAATATGTGTAAATGTCCCTTCTCCTGGCATTCAGGTGTGTCCATTGTGTTACTCCTGGGAGTGACGTCTTCCAGGGTCTCTCGGTCTGCCTCTTTGTTTTCGCGGAATCGGTTTCAATGGGGAATGAGCCTGCCCTGAGGGTGTTGGGACCGCAGTGTTAATCGTGGCTGGGAACTTTACTGTGAAGGCTGTTTTGGAAGTGAATTCTCTGGTCTGGGAATAGCTTGGCCATGTCTGGCTTCTTTGTTAGCCTGGTTGGCCAAGCCTGGGGCATTGTGGGTGTGTTCTGTGTGTGTTGGCAGGCTTGATCTCTGTGATTTGCGGGCCAGCTTCTGTGTTTTTTTCATGTGCCCATGCTGTGGATGGGCAGAGTGGCAGATCTTTTTGCCACAAGGTGTCACTCAGAATTCTTTCTGGAAAGTTCTGCCAAAATGGTGTGATCCCTGCCGATGTTAGGGAAACCGGAAGGTGGGTAGGTCGTCCTGACTGCTGTCGACCTGAGGGAGGGTGTTGGTGAAGCAGGACGGGCTGTCCTAGAGGTGGCTGGAAGGTGTATCAGGGCGGACTGAGAACTGGAATGAGCATAGGGGGCGAGCTGCCTTAGAGTGGCCGGAAGGTGGGAGGGATGGGTGGCTTGCTGGGGGTCTGTATTCTATGCACTGTTTTTATATAATTGGACTGTCTTATATGTACAAATGTCATTGTTACTGTTTTGTAATGATTGAAACTGGGATTTGAGGTTTCTCCTCATTTCCCTGAAAACTGTTTGAATGGTAGGGTTTGGGGCCTGGCTTTGCCCTTCCTCTCCCTTGTAAAATTGCTGTTTCTCTGTATACAGCTGTTAATATTAACTGTTTTGCAAACCATATTGTCTAGAACATAGAACAGTACAGCACAGAACAGGCCCTTCAGCCCACGATGTTGTGCCGACCACTGATCCTCATGTATGCACCCTCAAATTTCTGTGACCATATGCATGTCCAGGAGTCTCTTAAATGTCCCCAATGACCCTGCCTCCACAACTGCTGCTGGCAACGCATTCCATGCTCTCACAACTCTCTGTGTAAAGAACCCGCCTCTGACATCCCCTCTATACTTTCCTCCAACCAGCTTAAAACTATGACCCCTCGTGTTAGTCATTTCTGCCCTGGGAAATAGTCTCTGGCTATCGACTCTATCTATGCCTCCCATTATCTTGTATACCTCAATTAGGTCCCCTCTTCTCCTCCTTTTCTCTAATGAAAAAGGTCCGAGCTCAGTCAACCTCTCCTCATAAGATAAGCCCTCCAGTCCAGGCAGCATCTTGGTAAACCTCCTCTGAACCATCTCCAAAGCATCCACATCTTTCCTATAATAGGGCAACCAGAACTGGACGCAGTATTCCAAGTGCGGTCTAACCAAAGTTTTATAGAGCTGCAACAAGATCTCACGACTCTTAAACTCAATACCCCTGTTAATGAAAGCCAAAACACCATATGCTTTCTTAACAACCCTGTCCACTTGGGTGGCCATTTTAAGGGATCTATGTACCTGCACCCGAAGATCCCTCTGTTCCTCCACACTGCCAAGAATCCTATCCTTAATCCTGTACCTTCCAAAATGCATCACCTCGCATTTATTCAGGTTGAACTCCATCTGCCACCTCTTAGCCCATCTCTGCATCCTGTCAATGTCCCGCTGCAGCCTACAACAGCCCTCTATACTGTCAACGACACCTCCAACCTTTGTGTCATCTGCAAACTTGCTGACCCATCCTTCAATCCCTTCATCCAAGTCATTAATAAAAATTACAAACAATAGAGGCCCAAGGACAGAGCCCTGTGGAACACCACTCACCACAGACTTCCAGGCAGAATATTTTCCTTCTCCTCCCACTCGCTGTCTTCTGTTGGCCAGCCAATTCTGTATCCAGACAGCTAAGTTCCCCTGTATCCCATTCCTTCTGACCTTCTGAATGAGCCTACCATGAGGAACCTTATCAAATGCCTTGCTGAAGTCCATATACACCACATCCACAGCTCGACCCTCATCAACCTTTCTAGTCACATCCTCAAAGAACTCGATAAGGTTTGTGAGGCATAAACTGCCCCTCACAAAGCCGTGTTGACTGCATTTAATCAAGCTATGCTCTTCCAGATGGTCATAAGTCCTATCCCTCAGAATCCTTTCTAACACCTTGCAGACGACAGACGTGAGACTTACAGGTCTGTAATTGCAGGGGATTTCCTTTCTTGAAGAGAGGAATTAGATTTGCCTCTCTCCAGTCCTCAGGTACGACTCCAGTGGAGAGCGAGGATGAAAAGATCTTTAATAAAATATAAACAGGGGATTCACACACAAGAGTCTCCTCATTCTAGGGACTGGATCTGAGCTGGCTAGGCCACAGTCAGTGTGTTACTGCTGCTGTTGGTTTCTGCTTTTTTTTGGGGGGGTGGGGGGAGAACCTGATTCCTGAACTGGCTGAATTATATAGCCAGTTTGTTAACTGGTATTCCTTTTTTTATTGAGGACTGATTGTTAAACTGCCTGATCCATACAGTCAATGTGTTTCAGGTGTAACTCAGTTCTCATTGTAGAACAGTTGTTTCACTGGCTGCTTACAGCCTGTGTGTTACTCTTTTCTCCTTTTAATTTGAGAAAATGGATAATGTTGATTTTGTTGCAGGGCTTAGTCTTTGCACTCGAGTTTTCTTTGTTTTTTTTTTGCACGTGTCTTCACTGTTTTTTGGTGTTTGGACTGAGCCCTTGTGAGAAAATACACCTTGCCAGATCAGCTATTCCAGTGGGAAGGCCTAGCCCTGGGACTGGGCCTCTGCAAAGACTGAACACCTGTGTGTGTGCTGGGAGGTGAGCACTTGCTGTATCCTGGAGTTTGGGAGTGGACCAAACCCCTGTGAGTTAACTGCACTTTCCTGTGAGTGGGCCTGGTTGTCTAAGGATTGGCCAGGTCTCTATGGAGACTGAACGCTTGTTTGTGTGTGCTGTGGGGTGTACATTTGCTGCCTTCAGGAGAGGACCCTACCTTCGGTTGTGGACTCCATTTTTGGCAATGCACTTTGTATACTGGAGTGGACTCTGTTTCTGGGAATGGACTCCACATTTTGAAGAGAACTATTGATGGTAATGGACTCTGTTAGTTGCTAATTGACCCTATCTTGTTGCTTGTTGGGTTTATCACCTGTACTGTTTTGCGTGTCCCTGGGTCTGGCAGGCCTTACTGTGAGCTGGAAGGGGGGGGGGGGGGTCATAGATCATCGCAAAAGCTGTCACCCGGAGAGCCGGAAGGTGGGTCGGCCATCCTGGGAACTGGAAAGTAAGCAGGCAGTCCCGAAAGCCGGAAAATGGGTAGGCCATCCCGATGCCTGTCACCCCAAGTCTAAAATCTAAATTATATGTATGCTTACATCAGGTGCTTTTCATCACTCCTCATACAGCCTTACAACCTGTCTCATCATATACAAAGTGAAATGACTAATACGTTAACTCCACAAGGTAGAGTCAGTTATGTTGGAATTCCCTCTCCTCCAGTTTCCCATTCACTTGGAAGCTTTAAAATCTCCCATCTTTTTGAAACACGCTCTGCGTTGATCTTGGGTTAATGGAATTCTATAAATTTCTCCTTTTGTAATTGATGCTGAGATTACACTGTCTCGCTGCAGTGAATCAATAAGAGCAGTCATGTGACGACTTGGAGCCATTATTCAAGAATCTGTGTCCATTTTAAAAAAAAACAGATGTGTCTTCTCTGAAAATGTATCTAATAACATCATTAAACGGAATGTTATATTTTGTGACACAGGTGAACATTGAAACTTAGTGGAACCAAGCTGCACAAACTGTGTTCCCCCCCACCCTGTTTTCATCGTAATCAAGATGTTCAAGATTTGACATTGAGCGCAATTCAAAATAGATGACCTTACTCTCTTCACTCCTTCATTTTACCCAGTATTTAAAGAGACATTACCAAAATATCTAATAAACTTCACATCCGTAACGATAATTAAACACACATAGATATTCCCAACTTCTGGTGAAGATAGATACTGACAATAAACCAATCAGATAGACCTTATGTTTCATAGAACATAGAACATAGAAGAATACAGCGCAGTACAGGCCCTTCGGCCCTCGATGTTGCGCCGATCCAAGCCCACCTAACGTACACTAGCCCACTATCCTCCATATGCCTATCCAATGCCTGCTTAAATGCCCATAAAGAGGGAGAGTCCACCACTGCTACTGGCAGGGCATTCCATGAACTCACGACTCGCTGAGTAAAGAACCTACCCCTAACATCTGTCCTATACCTACCCCTCCTTAATTTCATCTGAACTAAGTTAACCAATCCCAACCAGGAGGGCAATAGATGCAACAATTGGTCTCAGTACTTTTTATAGATTTTTTTTGAAGAATAGAATCCCTACAGTTTGGAAACAGGCCTTCAGCCCAACAAGTTCACACTGACCCTCCGAAGAATAACGCCTCCACACACATTCCCCTACCCTATACTTACCCCTAACCTACTGAACACTATGGGCAATTTAGCAGGGCCAATTCACCTAACCTGCACATCTTTGGATTGTGGGAGGAAACCGGAGCACCCGGAGGAAACCCAGACAGACACAGGAAGAATGCACAAATTCCACACAGACAGTCACCTGAAGCTAAAATTGAACCTGGCTCCCTGGCACTGTGCAGCAGCAGTGCTACCCACTGAGCCACCATACCACCCCTAATGTTCTAATCAACCTGTTCAAAGATGTTATTATACACTTCTGGAGTAGATGGGAATTAAACGCAGACCTCCTCACTAAGAGTTAGGGATACTACCCATTACACTTCAAGAGCTCTCGGTCCCTTTATGTAATGAGTGAAGAGGAGGCCTCTTCCTCCCATGGATAACACTAATAAGGGTGTCTCAGTGGTTAACACTTTCACCTTACAGTGCCAGGGACTTGGGTTTAATTTCACCTGCAGCTGTCTGTATGGAGTTTGCATGTTCTCCCTGTGTCTACATAGATTTCCTCCTATGCTTCCCCTCCCCCCCCCCCCCCCCCCCCTTAATTAGCCAGTTGTAAAGTTATTTGAGCAAGTATATCATATTTACAACTACCACTCTCAATCGCCAAGTCTGAATGGTCAGTGTCTTTTAGGGGAACCTGCCTAAGATGGTGGTACCTGACTGGGATCTATGTCAATGCGGCAAGCCTGGTGAACAGAATGGATGGCCGCCCAGGCATGGGCTGAGCTATTACTGTCACATTGACTGAGAGACGGTTTGGCAGCTCAGCATTCCTGGTTTCAGAGGTAAAGATGAGATCAAAAGGAGGCTGGGAGACACCGTTTTGATTAAAGAAGGGTATAGTGCCAGAATAAGCAAGTGAGCCTGCATGTATTAAACTGGAGCAATCACACTACTGAACGTACTACACATTCCTCTACCAGGTCTAAGGCCGTATAATCAGCCAAATCTTTGAAAAGTGCAAAACCAGTAGAGCAGTAATATTGAGGCCTTTCAAGCAGCCTAAACTGGCTGATTATAGAACGGGATTCCAGAATGGAACTCCTGGTGGATGAGGCCTACTGGCCTCTCTCACCCGATATACTCCAGAATGTCTACATTATGGCAAAGCGAGTACACTCATCTTCAGGTGTCCCTTTTCATTTCCAGGGTTTTCCCTCTGGGATAGACTTAGTGGGAGAGACTGAGGAAGCAGCATTCTTAAATTGGGTTTGGAAGAATCGTTTTAGTCAGCACATAGGAAGGCCAATGTGAGGGTGGCTCAGTGTTTAGCAATGATGCCTCACAGTGCCAGGGACCCAGATTCGCTTCCATCCTTGGGCAACTGTGTCTGTTGAGTTTGTACAGTCTCCCCATTTCCTGTTGGTGCTCTGGTTTCCTCTACAGTCGATTGTGCAGTTTAGGTGATTCGGACATGGTAAATTTCCCATAGCGTTCAGGTGGATTAGTCATGGGAAGTGTAGCGTTGGGGAATGGGTCTGGGTGGGATGTTCTTTGGAGGGTCAGTGTGAGCTTGATGGGTTGAATCATTTGCTTCCACACTGTAGGGATTCTGAGGTGGCACTGTTTAGTTTCAGACAATAAGCTGAGCAGGTGACCCATCTGAGGAGTAACTTGGGACACGTGATCGAAATTTGTTTAGCTCTGGTATTGCTATGCAAAAGGAGAAAAAACGTATGTTTTATTTACTTGTAGAAGCTTTTACTACCTGTTTTAATATTTTATATTTTCAGTTTTCTCTCTAACTCCATTTCTCCCTTTTCTTCTTATGTCATTGCTGGTTTCTGTTTATTTCCCTATTACCTGGCCTATCTTTGCAGCATTATATATAATTTTCTTTCAATTTGATGCCATCCTTTACTTCTTTATCAACACTACCATTTTCTCTGAATCTATTTTCCCAATTCACTTCAGCTAAGTAAAAAAATCACACAACACCAGGTTATAGTCCAACAGGTTTAATTGGAAGCACTAGCTTTCGGAGTGCCGCTCCTTCATCAGGTGATCAGCTAACTGGGTCTTCAGATCCTTGTAATCACTTTTACCTAAGTTGGAAAGGTTAGGTTCAGAAGCAAATTTCTCGCACTCAAACAAGCTCCCTGTCTCTTTCACTGTCTGAGGGAGCCTCTGTTTTCCCTCCTGTTACACCAATCACCATCGTATTTTTAATTGTTTGTAATTGTCTCTCTGCCTCAATTAATTGGATCATTGGTCATCCCTTCACTTGCTATTCAGTTGTTGACACTTTACTCACATGGTCACCCACAGAGACATGTTATTAAGGCTATGTATTTCTCTGTACTTCACCTGATGAAGGACCAGTGCTCCAAAAGCCTGTGATTTCAAATAACCCTCTTCGACTATAACCGTGGTGTTGTGTGACCTTTTCCCTCTGGTTGGAATGGGCCTTGGCTGTCGCTGAAATACATGCTGTTTAAGGAACATCAATTGTACAGTTTCAGATTGTCCTATTTACATCTGACAACATCTGTGTTTCTCATGGAATTAGATCATCTTCTTTTGTAAATATTGATGCAAAGTATTTATTTACTGCCTCCATTACAGACTCTGAATTCAATTTCTAATCAAGCCCATTGGTCCTCTGCCAATCCTTGTACTCTTTCAACACCATTTCCTTGGAATGTACTAGAAGGAAGAGATGGCTCAAGACAGTCATAACAACTATTTTTCAAATATTGATAAAGAGAATCCGACCACTGGATATTTTGATATTATCTGAAAAGGCAAGATCTTTCCTCATGCTTCAAATCAGAGGTAAACCAACAAAGATAGTGAGAGATATTGGAGCAAGTCAGTCAGTATTGCAGCTTACTCCTGTGATGAGGTCAGCTATCTGGACCTTATAGAATATGAGTTCCCTGATTGAGGCTGTTAATATGAAACAATCAGGAGGTCCTGGATGACATATAAAAAGGGAGTGTCAGAGATACTGAATGAGGCAGAGGTGTTCATGTGTAAGTAAAGGGCGACTTGGTGATGATATTCCAGCCCCTGTGGAGTTATTTCAAATCCCAGTGTATGGAGTTAGATTAAAGAGTAAATAGAAAAGTTGTGTTCGGTGTAGTGAAGCAATTTCCCATAGAAGGAGTTAACATTATGCAGGGAAATAACATTGTAGATTGAAGAATACTAGTCAGGGGTTAAGGGTTTATGGTGAGAAAACAGCCAGTCAAGTCAAAAAGATAGTGAAATGTTGCACTGTTTCCTGGCAGTATTATGATCAGATCAGATTACTTCAGATTACTTTACAGTGTGGAAACAGGCCCTCCGGACCAACAAGTCCACACCGCCCCGCCGAAGTGCAACCCACCCAGACCCATTCCCCTACATTTACCCCTTCACCTAACACTACGGGAAATTTAGCCAATTCACCTGACCTGCACATTTTTGGACTGTGGGAGGAAACCGGAGCACCCGGAGGAAACCCACGCAGACACAGGGAGAACGTGCAAACTCCACACAGTCAGTCGCCTGAGGCGGGAATTGAACCCGGGTCTCTGGTGCTGTGAGGCAGCAGTGCTAACCACTGTGCCACCATGCCACCCATGGATGTTTGGCCTATAGAATTAGACAGGAAGAAAATCAGTCTATGAAACAGGGAGGTGATTTTGAAACTCGGGAATATTGACACAATTTTCCAAAACTTAACTGAAAAGGATGAACTTGAAGAGAATGAGGCTGGCATTTCCCTGGAATAGAAATGCAACAAACAGATATGGAATTGAAAGAGTTATATCAATTCGCCTGCTCAGAAGCTGAATCCAAAACTTAACTGTTATTAGTTGAAACACAGAGTATTAAGAAGGAAATGGAGACCACCTCCGACCAGTCAATGAGGAATGAGCAGTACTCCATCATGGTGTTTCTTCTACCTGAGAATCCGAGTAATAGTTCAGGAGTGAACACAAAATCCCAGTGCTGAGTCAATGAAACATTAACAATTAGGTTATGAATTTTAAAGATGTGGCCAAACTTTGAGGGAAGCCCTAGTGCTCATTAGAGCTGGATCTTTAACACCGGTTCTGAAGAAGATTTTGAATCCCTGCAGTGCCATTTGGCCCATCGAATCCACACGGCTCCTATGAAAAGCATCCCACCCGTATCCAGCTTCTACCCTATCTCTGTAATCTCACATTCCCCATGGCTAATCCACCTAGCCTGCATATCCTTTGACTCTGTGGGCAATTTAGCATGACCAATCCACCTAACCTGAACATTGTTGGACTGTGGGAGAAAACTGGAACGTGTGGAGGAAACCCACGCAGACACGGGGAGAATGTGCAAACTCCACACAGACAGTCACTCAAGGCTGGAATCAAACCCAGGTCTCTGATGCTTTGAGTCAGCAATGCTAACCATTGAGACACTGTGCCATTAATGGACCTGAAATGCTAACTTTGCTTTCTCTCTGCATGTGCTGCCAGACCTACTGAGTTTTTCCAGCAATCTTTTCGTTGTGCCTTTAACATAAATACCAGCTTTTGAAGGACCATTAACAGAATCTTAAAACCAGGAATAGTAATCAGTAACTTTTTCACAATTATGCACATTTCTATAATAGTTCCTGAACTCAAACCTTCAGAAACAATGACTGCAAAAGTCATAGCCATTGAAGTCTACAGCACAGAAAATGGCCCTTCAGCCCATCGTAATCATGCCAGTCAAAAACAACCCACCTAACTATTCCAAACCCATTTTCCAGCACTTGGTCCATAGCCTTATACTCTTAGATGTTATAAAGGTTTAGGGCTCTACCACCTGGAGAGGGGTTACACCCGAAATGTTGACTTCTCCACCTCCTGATGATGCTTAGATTGCTGTGTTCCTCCACCTCCCAGCTGTACAGGCAGTGAGTTCGAGACCTGGGTGAAAACATTTCCCCCTCTGGGTGAAAATATTTTTCCTCACATCTTCTTCTCTAAATCTCCTGCCACTTACCTGAAAGCTACCCCCCGGGTCATTGATCTCTCCATCTCAGGGAAAGGTTTCTTCCTGTCTATCCCATCTATGTTCCTCATAATTTTATACATCTCAACTATGTCTTCCCTCAATCTCCTCTGCTCTAAGGAAAACAACCCCAGTCTGTCCAATCTCGTTGTTTTGTTACAGAACTCTCCAGCCCCGGGAACATCCTGGTAAATCTCCTCTGCACCTTCTCCACTGCTATCCCATCCCTCCTATAACGTGGATTCCAGAACTGTACACAATTCTTTAGCTGTGCCCTAACTGACATTTTATAGTTTCAGCATAACCTCCCTGCTCTCAAACTAAATGCCTTGACTAATAAAGGTATTCCATATGCCGCCTTAACCACTGTTGGGGGGTGGGGGCGGTGGGTCATTGTAATTTCTTTCCTCGTTGTCCTTGGTGGTGAGCTGTTTTCTTGTCGTGCTGCTGTCTACATGCTGTGGGTTCACCCACAATGCCCTAATAAGGGAGGGAATTCCAGGATTTTGACCCAGCAATAGTGAAGGAATAGCAATATATTTCCAAGTCAGGATGCTGAGTGGTTTGGAGGGGAACTTGCAGATGGCGGTATTCCCATGTATCTGCTGCCCTTTTTGTTCTCGGTGGTAATGGTTATTTGGTCAGTTGTTGTGATTTTTCCTTGGAGATAACGCACACTGCTGCTACTGAGCATCAGGAGTGAGTGGATGTCTGTGGATGTGGTGCCAATCAAGTGGGCTTTGTCCTAGATGGTGTCAAGCTTCTTGAGCGTTGTTGGAGTTGCACCCATCCAGGCAAGTGGGGAGTCCTCCATCACAATCCTGACTTGTGCCTTGGAGATGATGGACAAGCTTTGTAGGCAGTCAGGTGAGTTACTGGCCATAGTTTTCACACCACTATTTATTTGGCGAACTTAAAAACTCTCACACACCAACTTATAGTCCAACAAAGTTATTTTGTCCAGCAGCTAGTGGGGCAGGAGCACAGGACACAGAATTTATAGTAAAAAATCTCACAACCGGTGCGGTGTATTGAACAAATCTAGATTGCTGTTAAGTCTTTAAGAGGCTTTGCTATTAATGGTTAGAACAATGCTGAGAGTATTTACATAGGAATTTCCATCTTGTGTCACAGACATGAATTTAAAAATGTGTTGCTGGAAAAGTGCAGCAGGTCAGGCAGCATCAAAGGAGAAGGAGAATCGACGTTTCGGGCATAAGCCCTTCTTCAGGAAGGGCTGCCTGACCTGCTGCACTTTTCCAGCAACACATTTTTAAGCTTTGATCTCCAGCATCTGCAGTCCTCACTTTCTCCTCACAGACATGAATATTGGGCTGGGATCATGCTGGCCATCAGTAGAGCTGCATAATTCTGTTTGGACACTGATGTTGTGGAGCTGACATACACTGGATATGGTTTATAAGGGATTCAACGTACGATGCCGTGTGCTGCAGGAGCCCATCACCTTTACAACACCTTCATTCAGGATCGGGTCCAAGGTGCAGAATTACAGCGTTTAGGTGGCACACCAGAAGAAAGAAACTTGCAAGACGTGGTTGTTGGCAGGTCATTTTTACAAATGTTGAACTGCGTTTTCACTAGCACTGAACTCTGTGCTAGTCCATTGGCCTGTCTGCCCCATGCACTTCCCTATTGTTCAGTATCTCTGTAACTAGTCTGTTGTGAGGGACAGCTGACACATGGGGCCACCACCATGTTCACGTTCCATTCCAAAACACCCACCATCCTGATTTGGAAATATATTGCTATTCCTTCAGTGTCATTGTTTCAAGTTCCCTCCTCAATGGGATTGTAAGTCTACCTACAGCACATGGACTGTTGTGAGTTTCCCAGTAACTACAGACCAGTCAGCCTGATGTCAATGATGGGATAGTTGCTGGAGAAGGTGCTGAGGGATAGGATCTATTTATATTTGGAAGAGAATGGGTTTTTCAGTGATAGGCAATAAGATTTTGTGCAAGGGAGATCATGCCTTATCAACTTAATAGAGCTCTTTGAGGAAGCAACCAAGTTGATAGATGAAGGAAGGGTTGTAGATGTCATATAACTGGCCTTTAGTAAGGCATTTGATAAGGTTCCCCATGGTAAACTAATGGAGAAAGTGAAGTCACATGAGTTCTAGCTGTGTGGATAAAGAGCTGGTTGAGCAACAGGCGACAGAGAGTAGTAGTTGAAGGGAGTTTCTCGAAATGGAGAAAGGTGACCAGTGATGTTCCACAGGGATCAGTACTAGGGCCACTGTTGTTTGTGATATACATAAATGATCTGGAAGAGGGCATTGTTGGTCTGATCAGTAAGTTTGCAGATGACACTAAGATTGGTGGAGTAGCAGAAAGCATGGGGGACTATCAAAGAATACAGGAGAATATAGATAGACTGGAGAGTTGGGCGGAGAATTGGCAGATTGAGTTCAATCCAGGCAAATGGGAGGCGATGCATTTTTGGAAGGTCTAATTCTAAAGCGAACAACATTGTAAACGGAAGAGCCTTGGGAAAAGTTGATGAACAGAGAGATCTGGGAGTTCAGGTCCATTGTACCCTGAAGGTGGCTGCACAGGTGGATAGAGTGGTCAAGAAGGCACATGGTTTGCTTGCCTTCATTGGACGGGGTATTGAGTATAAGAGCTGGCAGGTCATGTTAAAATTGTACAAGACTTTAGTTCGGTCACATTTAGAATACAGTGTATAGTTCTGGTTGCCACATTACCAAAAGGATGTGGATGCTTTGGAGAGGGTGCAGAGAAGGTTTACGAGGATGTTGCCTGGTATGGAAAGTGCTAGCTATGAAGAGAGGTTGAGTAGAAAAAGTAGGATTGTTTTCATTAGAAAAAAGGAGATTGCGGGAGGATCTGATTGAGGTCTACAAAATCATGAAAGATATATGAAGTGTAGATAGAGATAAGCTTTTTCCCAGTGTGAGGGACTCAGTAACGAGAGGTCACGCTTTCAAGGTGGGAGGAGGAAAGTTTAAAGGGGATATATGCAGCAAGTACTTTGCACAGAAGGTGGTAGGTGCCTGGAATGCGTTGCCAGCAGAGGAGGTAAAGGCAGACATAGTAGATTCATTTAAGATGCATCTGGACAGATGCATGAGTAGGTGGGAGCAGAGGGATACAAATGCTTAGGAATTGGGCGACAGGTTTAGACAGTGGAGTTGGATCAGCTCAGGCTTTGTTCTTCATTGTCTCTCTTTAATTTGGCGAGACCTGTTCGGTTACTGATCCATGGTAAGGCTGAGAGATGTTGATCAGGAGGATTCAGTAATGCGATGATGATCTTACTGCTTAGTGGTTATTCACCATGTAGCACTGTAAGATTACAGAGTCATTGAAGCAATGGGTAGAGTTGCCTTTTTAAATATCTCCTTAGTCCCAGGAGCCTTGCTACTTTGAATGATGCTGCTCAGTGCCTGACACGGGCTGCACTGTGCCAGTGAAGCTGCTGCTGCTGGTTAATAGACTGCGTTCACATTCATCATTTGGAGATGCTGGTGTTGGACTGGGGTGGACAAAGTTAAAAATCACATAACACCAGGTTATTGTCCAACAGGTTTATTTGGAAGCACTAGCTTTCGGAGCGCTGCTTCTCAGAGTTGGACGATAACCTAGTGTTGTGTGATTTTTAACTTTTCACATTCATCAAGTGACAAGACAGGCTGGAACTGTGTGATACTGAAGGGTAGGTGACGAGTAAATCCTGCTGGGAGGAGCTGGGACGGGGGTTATAGTGATGGGAATGTGTCTAGTGGGATTATGGGAGAGAGTGAAGGGTGATAGGGAGGTATAAAGTGTGTATCCTCGAGATTATGGAGCAGGTTATGCAATGTTGGAGAATCTCTCTTCAGCCTTGTCCCGTTTTGAATCAGGGCACTTCCTACACCATACAGATCGAGTGTTGCTGAGTGTGTGGCTGAGAGAGAGAGAGACCTTTATGCGAGGATGGGCCTGGGAGACTGACGCGCTGTTCACCATCATAAACAATAGTCACACACTCAGGCACCCTCCCTCCTGATGAACTTTTCCTGCTCGGAATTGTTTGAGGAGGGTGGAGAGCAACTTCCAGCTTTCACTTCCCTGCTCCAGCAGCTATATTTAAATCATTCAGTCAGACTCAGAGTATATCAGTCAGAGTGTGAGGGTCCCGTCAGTCAGAGTGTGGGTAATTTTCTTCAGTCTGTGAAGCTTTTTCAGTCAGTGTGTGAGGGTACTCCAGTCGGTATCTGAGAGTATTTCACTGAATGTGAAGGTGTGACAGTTTGTGAGGATATTTCAGTCAGCACAGGGGAGGTGATGGCCCAGCGGTATTATCACTGGGATGTTAACCCAGACAATGTTTTGGGGGGACCCAAGGTTTGAATCCTATCAGGGCAGATGGTGGAATTCAAATTCCATCTTAAAAAAATCTGGAATTAGGATGTGACCATGAATCAATTTCCGATGGTAAGGAAAAGCCCATCTGGGTCACTAACATTCTTTAGGAAGGAATCTGCCATCCTTACCTGGTCTGACCTACATGTGACTCCAGACTCACAGCAATGCAATTGACTCTTAATTGCCCTCTGGACAATTAAGGATGGGTAATAAGTGCTGGCCCAGTCAGTAATGTCCCATCCCATGAATAAATTATTTAAAAAAAGGTATTTTGATCAGTGTGAGAGAATGTTTCAGTAAGGGTATGAGGGTATTTTAGTCAGTGTGAGAGAGTCCACTGACTAAGACATTATATCGAGTAGAGGATATTGGTGTAATGGTGTACTTATCACATGAGGTTTCATTAAAAAAAACCATCATCCAATGGCAGAGCAGACTCAATGGGCTGAACGGCCTAATTTCTGCTCCTCTGGTTTTATGTAAGATGGAGAGTAGGTTAGTAAGTTAGTAAGTAACAGGAGAGGGAGCAGAGTGGGGAAGGTATTAGGATATTAAGAGCAGTTTAGAGAGAGAGAGAGAGAGAGAGAGAGAGAGATGAGGAAGATGTAAATTTGTGGTGAGCAGGTTGGTGAGTGCTGGGAAACAGAATGAGGATTCAGGAAGACCATGTGCAGGATGAACAGGTACAACATTTAAAATGTATTTGGACAGGTAAATGAACAGCAACGGTTTAGATGTATATGGGCCAAATGCAGGAGATGGGACGAGGTCAGTTTGGGAAAGCTGCTTGACATAGGCGTGTTGGACCGAAGGACATACTGTATGACTGTATGTATGGATGTGGAGAGCAGGTTAGTGAGTGATGAGAGAGAGAGAGAAATGTGATGGGGTTTCCCCGATGTTAGTACTGTTCTTGCTGCCATTCCTGGTCCTGTATGCATTACTGACTTGGATTTGTATTTACTAGGAACCTTTTCAATTTTTTTTTTAGATTACTTAGTGTGGAAACAGGCCCTTCGGCCCGACAAGTCCACACCGCCCCGCCGAAGCGCAACCCACCCATACCCCTACATTTACCCCTTACCTAACACTACGGGCAATTTAGCATGGCCAATTCACCTGACCTGCACATCTTTGTGACTGTGGGAGGAAACCAGAGCACCCGGAGGAAACCCACGCAGACACGGGGAGAACGTGCAAACTCCACACAGTCAGTTGCCTGAGGCGGGAATTGAACCCGGGTCTCTGGCGCTGTGAGGCAGCAGTGCTAACCACTGTGCCACCGGGCCGCCCATGGATTTATAGGTGTCACAACCCTTGGAAATATTGTGAACTGTGAGGACGATATTCTTAAAATTACACAGATCAGGCAAACAAGTGGCAGGTGTAATTTAAGATGGTGAGATGCACTTTGATGGGAAGAATAGAGGGACAATTGAAAATGAATGGCACCATTCTAAAGGAGGTGTATGAGCAAAGAGATCTGTATGTTCGAGTTCTTTAACACCCACATATTATACATTCACATACACAGATTAGTGGTTAACAGGGTTGGTTGACAAGTGTTTTAAAGAGCTTGTAATGGAGGTCTATTAATTGGGACAAAAGCAAGGAAAATGACAGTCAAACTTTAAAACACTGGTTTCGCCTCTGCTGGAATATTGTGTCCCGTCCTTGGCACTACACTTCAGGCAAGATGGGAAAACATTCGAGGGGGTGTGTCGGAGAATTTAGCCCAATTAATCAGAGATCACCAACACACAGATGGGACTGAGAACTGACCGGGATTTATTTAACAATCAGTGATATCGCAGAGCTGAAAATGTGTTGCTGGAAAAGCGCAGCAGGTCAGGCAGCATCCAAGGAGCAGGAGAATCCTGTTCCTTGGATGCTGCCTGACGATTCTCCTGTTCCCTGGATGCTGCCTGACCTGCTGCGCTTTTCCAGCAACACATTTTCAGCTCTGATCTCCAGCATCTGCGGTCCTCACTTTCTCCTCAGTGATATCGCAGAAGAGACTTGACCCCAGTGAAACAGTCACTGACAGGCCGTTCAGAAGAACAGAGAATACAGTGGGGATTTTATACCCTTACAACATTGAAGTGTGACTTATGAGACAATGGTGTGAGTTGTGCAACAAAGCGATTCAAGTGCCTGGTGTCCGACAAGGAGTTTCTTAATTGACTCAGGAGATTCCAATCTCCTGGAATAGATGTTAGTGGGTTTCATCCTGGTATCAATGTGGTTGTATGGTTGAGGGGGAAAGTGAAGTCCCTTTGATACCTCCTTGTCTGGGGACCCTTTGTGAAGGCTTGGCTCCTAGTGGGAGCAGCTGGCTCCTAAGGATATCAGAGGTGGCTGGGATATTGTGGATGAGGAAGCTCATTATCAGTTCATCTGAAGGAGTATATTGTCTTGGTCTGGGGCTGGATGAGTCACGTCCTGAGGTACGTGTGATGTCTGAGGCATTTGTGGGGAGGCTCATTGGCTAAATCAGACATTTTGTGTTGTCGGTTTTGTGGCCATGTCATGGGGAGGCCAGGGTGCATAAAAGATTTGCCAAAATGATTCCAGGGATGAGGATCATCAGTTATGATGAAAGATTGGAGAATTGAAACTATTGAGAAAGGAAGATTGAGAGGAGATCTGTTCAAGGCTCTCGTGGGGTGTCTGGTATTAGAACACTTGCTGACTTTTCGTGATTTTAATTTTTTTAATCCATTTTGATTTGGAACTGTGCTGAGGGCTGAAGGTTGACTATCAAACGGTGAGCAGTGGCTTATGTTCAAAAAAAGAGAATAAACAAGCTGTTATTTGTTTGCGAGGTAGAGCCCTAATGTTAATTGCAGATTGATTTTGGTTTAAAAAAAACTGCTCGACAGACATTTTGACTCATGAGAGGCCTGAAGCTCAAGGAGGTGGCAGAAGTTGCATGTTAAATTGACACCTCATGGGGATGGGAGGGAGAGGCCAGAGTTTGAACTCCTTTTATTCAAGGCACTGACCAATAAAGGCAAGCATGCCAAATGGCCGTCTTCTTCACCCTGTCAACGAACTATATATCTGCACCCCGAGGTTTCTCTGTTCAACAACACTCCCCAGGGTCCCACTGTTAGCTATTTAAATCCTGCCCTGGTTCGTGTTGATTTTAAATTAAACCCCATTTGCTTATTGGTCTGTCTTGTTGTACTCTTAAAAAACCTTCTTCGTGAACATAGAACATAGAAAAATACAGCGCAGTACAGGCCCTCGATGTTGCGCCGATCCAAGCCCACCTAACCTACACTAGCCCACTATCCTCCATATGCCTATCCAATGCCCGTTTAAATGCCCATAAAGAGGGAGAGTCCACCACTGCTACTGGCAGGGCATTCCATGAACTCACGACTCGCTGAGTAAAGAATCTACCCCTAACATCTGTCCTATACCTACCACCCCTTAATTTAAAGCTATGCCCCCTCGTAATAGCTGACTCCATACGTGGAATCATTGTTTAGTATATCATCAAATTGAGTACACGTATTCTAATTTGACTGTGTTGTGGATACAGGCTGATTTGTTTCACTGATTTGTCTCCATGTCATAACATTGGATAGAGAGGACTGTTCCCAATGGGGTAATAGTTCAGAAACAGAAGGCACGATGTAAGATGAGGTGAATGTGAAAAGGACTGACGATGAGCTGAGGGGGAAGCTGGGACATTGAGAGCATCAGCAAATCAAACTGGAGCTGACAAAAAGAAAGAGACTTGGACAAGCACTTGAAGACAAAATAATTCCAGGGCTGGAGGATAAGGGGAAGCTGAGTCTCTCTAGCAGAGGGCCAGCATGGACATGACAGGCTGAATAGCCTCATTTGGTGCTAGGTGAACGTCCAAGAAATGTACATGAAGAACAAGATGACTTCCAGGTTGGAAAAGACCCCTCCCTGTTTGGTACAGGGAGGCCAACACATTTTCTGGAAAGGAAGGTGGGCTGGACGCTGGGGTCAGTGTTGACTCACACACTGAAAGGGAGGAAGACTGGGACAGGGAAGCTTTCTGGCTGCAAGATCCAGCCGGTGAATAAAGGCGAATGGGAAACACTGCTAATATACCCAACATTATGACATGGAGACAGGCCAAATGAGGTGCTAAAAACAGAGTGTGGACAACAGTGAGAGATATAAAGCATTACAGAGAGATCCTGGACTGCAGCACAAAGCAGAAAATGTGTTTTGTTTTAAAACCTTTTTTTTTAAAAGGACAAAAGGCAGAATGGAATGAGTGAAGATGGTGTCCAGGAGTGGGCTACATTCGGCTGGAGTGATCAGGACCTGACTTGACTGGAATGGACTGGGCTGGTCCTGGCTTCTCTGTCCTTTAACTCTTTTTCCGAGGGTGATGATGTCAGCGTGTACGAGGGGGCATAACTACAAATTGAGGGGTGATAGATTTAAGACAGATGTCAGAGGCAGGTTCTTTACGCAGAGAGTGGTAAGGGCGTGGAATGCCCTACCTGCCAATGTAGTCAACTCAGCCACATTAGGGAAGTTTAAACAATCCTTAGATAAGCACATGGATGATGATGGGATAGTGTAGGGGGACCAGCTGAGAATAGTTCACAGGTCGGCGCAACATCGAGGGCCGAAGAGCCTGTTCTGTGCTGTATTGTTCTAACTGGACTGGACTGGGCTCATCAGGGCTGAGTTGGGCCAAACGGTCTGATTTGTACATGACAGTACTGGACAGTCTAGCAGCCATGTCATCAGCATGGTCAATACTGATGCTACTCTTGGTGGTGGACTTTGAATTTGGACATGACACTGATGCAATGCTGTAGTGATACCATCACTGGACTAGTAATCCAGAAACTCTGTGTATCAATGCTCCGAAGGGTCTTGTATGAATGTTAGCCAGAGTCCGTAGCTCCCTGAAAGTGTGAACACCAGTGGATAAGGTGGTTACAAAAAAAAGAGTATGCTTTGCTTCATCAGTCAGAACATTGAGTGTAAACATTGGGAAGTCATGATGCAACTATATAAGACTGGAATTAGACCACATTTGAAGTATTGTGTGCCATTCTGGGTGCCACAACATAGGAAGGGTGTGGAGAGGTTGCATAAGAAGTATACCTGGATTTGGAGTGCATTAGCTATAAAGAGAGGTTGGACAAATTTGGATCATTTTCACTGCAGCATTGGAGGCTGAGGGATGACCTGACAGAAATATGTACAATTATGAGAGATGTAGATAGTCAGTCTTTTTTCAGGTTGGAAACTTCAAATACAAGGATTCATAGGTGAGATGGGAAAAGTTTAAATGAGGTACGCAACGCGAGTTTGTTTTACACAGAGAGGTGGTAGTATCCAGTATGGGAGGTGGTAGAGGTCAGTCATCTCAGTCCCAGGACACCACGACACGAATTCCTCTCAGCTGTCCTCGTAAAACATGGGAGCTGAAAACCCCAAGTAGGAGTTAACACTGTTACAGGACCACAGCCACATTTAGCCAGTGCATGATATCTATATATTTATATCTATATCTGAAGCAGAGGACACAGTTTAAAAATAAGGGGTAGGCCATTTAGAACAGAGTTGAGGAGAAAGGTCTTCACCCAGAGAGTGGTGGGTGTGTGGAATGCTCTGCCCCAGAAGGTTGTGGAGGCCCAGTCTCTGGATATTTTCAAGAAAGAGTTGGATAGAGCTCTTAAGGATAGAAGAATCAAGGGTTATGGGGATAAGGCAGGAACAGGATACTGATTGTGGATGATCAGCCATGATCATAATGAATGGTGGTGCTGGCTCGAAGGGCAGAATGGCCTACTCCTGCACTTATTGTCTATTATTTGCATAATCCAAACCTTGTCAGTAATCTTTGCTTGAGTCAGTATGCTTTTGTTGACTAAGGAAACCCAGTTGGCTACTAAACATGAGTAAAGACTGTACCTTTTTTATTTATGTATTTTTGATAAAACTAGGGAATGTTGAAGGATTATTAGTTTATAAAAGCAAATAAGCTGATGCTCATTGTAAGTACTGTTTACAAAACTACTGGTTCAAGCAGATGACGATGGTTCAGATAAGATGCAGCCCAGGCTGTGTGTAAATGGAGATGTAGTCAGTGATACACAGCTGAAGGGTTGTCAATGCTAAAGGCCCTCTGCCTGCCAAAAACCACGTGATTAGTTCCCAGGTAGCTGAATCGCTTAGGGCTGTGAACAAGATAGTGAGAGGCCATCACAAATTTTCAAGCTCAGGAGCTTTGTTCTCTGCAGTAAAAAAAAACCTACAAAGCCTGAAGAACTCACATTTTCCATCAGCAATTCTCATAAACTATGATTATTCATTGATAAGTCAAACCTTTTAAATATCTGACCCACTGGAAAAGAATAACCGAGAAACAGCATTCTGATTAGCATAAAATGATATGAATCATCTCAGGTTCCTGTTCACAAGGGTTGCTATCTCAGATGAGTGAAATGACAGCCTGAGATTGCCTGTAAGGACAATAGACACAACCAAACACCATCACCACCATCCCTGGATATGTACCTGTACTTAAACAGGAAATGACTTCACCAACCCAAGGAAACCCAAACATTTCAATAGGAAATGGGCTACATCACCAGTGCTTCATTTGGAGGCTCACTGAAGATGTTACCTAGAATAGTGACAAAACATCTGAAAATGAACCTTTCAGCTCAGAGAGCAGACCTACATCCATGTCCTGTACCACCAGCAGGACAGACCCAGCAGCACTATGGTATACAGTCGGAAGGAATTGGCCCTGGGAATCCTTAACATTGACTCCTGACCCCATGAAGTTTCATGGTTTTAGGTTATACATGGGCAAGTAAATCTCCTGCTGATTACCACGTACCGTCCTCCCTCAGTTGATGTTTCAGTCCTCCTTCCTGTTGAACATTTGGAGGAAGCACTGACAGTGGCAAGGACACCAAATGTACTCAGTGGTGGACATTGAAATCCCCCACTCAGTGCTTTGGCAGTAGTCCAAGAGCTGGAAAAGCGCAGCAGGTCAGGCAGCATCCAAGGAGCAGGAGAATCGACGTTTCAGGCATAAGCCCTTCTTCAGGGATGAGGAGGGTGTGCCAAGCAGGCTAAGATAAAAGGTAGGCAGGAGGGACTTGGGGGAGGGGCGTTGGGAATGCGATAGGTGGAAGGAGGTCAAGGTGAGGGTGATAGGCCAGAGAGGGGGTGGGGGCGGAGAGATTGGGAAGATGATTGCAGGTCAAGAAGGCCAAGAGATCAAGATGGTCTGGTCCTAAAGGACATAGCAGGTCGTGAGGGAAAACAACACAAGGGAAAAACAGACTTGACCACATCCTTACCAATCTACCAGCTGCAGATGCATTCGTCCATGACCGTATTGGCAACAGTGACCACGGCAATTCCTTCCGGAGAAGATGTCCCACGTCCACATTGAGAATCTTGTGTGGCATTATCACCATCCTAACTGGGACAGACTTCGAACAGATCTAGCAACTCAAGACTAGGCATCCAAGAGGCACAGTGGGCCATCAACAGAACAGACTTTATAGTCCAGCACAATTTACAATCTGATGGTCCAGCATATCCCCCACTCAACCATTACAATCAAGCCAGGGGAACAACCTGGTTCAATACAGTACAGGAGGAGCAGTATCAAGCAGATCTAAAAATGACTTGGTAAAGCTCCCAACTAGGACTTAGTGCATGCCAAACAGCATAAGCAGCAAGTGATAGAACTAAGCGATCCCACAACCAAAGGATCAGATCTAAGCTCTGCAGAGCTGCCACATCCAGTCGTTAATGGTGGTGGAAAATTAAACAGCTCACTGGAGAAGGAGGCTCCACATATATCCCCATCCTCAATGATAGAAAAGCCAGCACATCTATGTTAAAATAAGATGGAAGTATTTACAGCAATCTTCAGTCAGATGTTCCGAGAGGAAGAACCATCACTGCCTCCTCCAACGATCCTCAACTGGTCTTCAGCCAATTCAATTCCTTCCACTTAATACCAAGAAACGGTTGGAGACAATGGATCCTGAAAAGGCTATAGACCCTGACACCATTCTGGCTTTAATACTGAAGACTTGTGTTCCAGAACTTGCAGCTCAGCTCCCCTAGCCAAACAGTTCCAGAACAGTTACAACATTGGCATCTGCTCAACAATGTGGAAAATTGTCCAGGTTGGTCCTGTACTAAAAAAAAAACCAGGACAAATTCAAACTGGCCAATTACCACCCCAACAGCCTACTGTTGAACATTAGTAAAGTGATGGAAGTTGTCAACAACAGTGTTCAGCAATAACCTGCCCGGTTTGGGATCCCCCAGGCCCACTCAGCTCCTGACCTCATTACAGCTTCAGTTCAAACATAAACAAAAGAGCTGAATTCCAGAGATGAGGGGTGAGTCACTGCCCTGGCATCATGGCTGCATTGGATCGAGTGTGGTATCAAGGAGCCCTAGCTAAACTAGAATCAACGGGTGTTGGGGGCGAACTCTGGAGTCGTACCTGGCACATAGGAAGCTGGTTGTAAGTTGTTGGAGGGTCAGCCATCTCAGCTCCAGGACATCTCTGCAGGAGTTCCTCAGGGTAGTGTTCTAGGCCCAACCATTTTCAGCTGCTTCATCAATGACCTTCCCTCCCACCCCCCACCCCCCATCCATAAGTGGGGATGTTTACTGATTGCACAACATTCAGCACAATTTGCAACTCCTCCGATACTGAAGCAGTCCATCTTCAAATGCAACAAGATCTGGACAACATCCAGGATTGGCTGACAAGCGGCAAATAATATTTGCACCACAGAAATGCTAGCCTAGGACTTTCTCCCACAAGAGTCCCGATGAAGGGCTTTTGCCCGAAACGTCGATTTTCCTACTCCTTGGATGCTGACTGGCCTGCTGTGCTTTTCCAGCATCACTCTAATCTAGACTCTGTTTTCCAGCAGCTGCAGTCCTCACTTTTGGCTTCCTCCCACAAGAGACAATCTAACCACCCCTTGACATTAGATGGTGTTACTATCACTGAATCCTCCCACTATCAACAGGCTGGGGCTGACCATTGATCAGAAATTTAACTGGACTTGCCATGCACACACACAGTAGCTACACGAGCAGGTCAGAGGCTAGGAACACTGGGGCAAGTAACTCACCACCTGCCTCCCCAAAGCCAGTCCGTCATCTACAAGGCATAAGGCAGGAGTGTGATGGAATAAGCCCCACTTGATAGTTGCAGTTCCAACAACACTCAATCAAGCTGCTGCTTGATTGGCTCCACATCTGCAAACACCCACTACCGACGCACAGTGAGCACGAGAGACACTGCAGGAAGTCACCAAAGACCCTCAGCACCTTCCAAACTCACGCCTTCCATCTCAAAAGACAAGAATAGCAGATATCTAGGAACACCACCACCTGCAAGTTCGCCTCTAAGCCACTCACCATCCTGACTTGGAAATATATAGACTAATAAAGATGCACAGCATGGAAACAGACCCTTTGGTCCAGCTCATCCACACTGACCAGATATCCTAACTTAATCCATTCCCATTTGCTAACACTTGGCCCCATATCCCTCTGAACCCCTTCTATTCATATACAGATGCCTTTTAAATATTGTATCAGCCTCCACCACTTCCTCTGGCAGCTCATTCCATACACACACCACTCTCTGCATGAAAACATTGCTCCTTAGGTCCCTTTTAAAATTTTCCCCTCTCATCTTAAACCTACCCCATCCCAAGGAAAAGACTTTGTCTATTTACCCTATCCATGGTCCTCTTGATTCGAGAAACCTCTATAAGGTCACCCCTCAGCTTCTGATGCTCCAGAGAAAACAGACCCAGCCTAGTCAATCTCCCCCTATAGCTTAAATCCTCCAACCCTGCAACATCCTTGTAAATCTTTTCTGAAACCTTCCAAGTTTCACAACATCCTTCTAATAGGAGGGAGACCAGAATTGCACACAATATTCCAAAAGTGGCCTAACCAATGTCTTGTACTCAATACTCTGACCAATAAAGGAAAGCATACCAAACGCCTTCTTCACTCTCCTATCTACCAGCAAATCTACTTTCAAGGAGTTATGAACCTGCACTCCCAGGTCTCTTTGTTCAGCAACACTCCTCAGGACCTTACCATTACGTGTATAAGTCCTGCTCTGATTTGCTTTTCCAAAATGCAGCACCTCACATTTATCTAAACACCATCTCCTCAGCCCATTGGCCCATCTGATGAAGATCCTGTTGTAATCTGAGGTAAATTTCTTTGCTGTCCACTACACCTCCAATTTTGGTGTCATCAGCAAACTTAATAACTATACCTCCTATGTTTATATCCAAATCATTTACACAAATGGCAAAAAGTAGTGGACCCAGCACCGATCCTTGTGGCACTCCACTGGTCACAGGCCTCCAGTCTGAAAAACAACCCTCCACCACAACCCTCTGTCTTCTACCTTTCAGCCAGCTCTGTATCCAAATGGCTATTTCTCCCTGTATTCCATGAGATCTAATCTTTCTAACCAGTCTACCACGAGTGCCTTACTGAAGTCCATATAGTCCACCGCTCTGCCATCAATCCTCTTTGTTACTTCTTCAAAAAACTCAATTAGGTTCATGAGACATGATTTCCCACGCACAAAGCTATGTTGACTAACCCTAACTAGTCCTTGCCTTTTGTTCCTTCAGTGTTGCTGGGTCAAAATCCTGGAGTTCCCCAAGGGCATTGTGGGTCAGCAGTTCAAAAAGGCAGCTCACCATCACTTTCTCAAGTGCAGCAAGGGATGGACAAAAACGTCTGGCCAGCCAGTGACACCCACATTTCTGGAATGAATAATGCAAAAAAAAATCATTTTCCTCGTTTTTCCCTCCACTCTTAATACCCATGATTTTCCCTGTGTCTGTCTGTGAAAGAGAGACTAAGGGGCAGTTTATATAGGGATGAGGCTTTAATTTGTGGTATGTCAATGGTTTATAATTGTCCACCTGTAACTAGAGTCTAATAAAGAACAATAGTTGTTTCATATCAAAACCTGGTCTGTGCTTTGTCAACCTGGAACTGGAAATTAGGCAAATTGGGAAACTGTGCACTTTCTATAAAAATATTTAACTTTTGTGTCAACGGTCGGCACCTGATTTTCAGTGCACATTTTGAGTGAGGTATAAAATGGAATAAAAGAAGATGAAAGACAACAGCACACAATAAATAAATGCTGTAGCTGCTTTAATTATCTGTGTACAAATATTAGCAATAAAGTACCAATAGCAAGGCAGACTTGGAGCTGAAAATGACAGCCTGCAGCAGTGAGAGCTGCACACTCCCACAGATTACAAGTTGCTCAGAGAGCAAACAACGGCTTGAGTTCCTGGCTGCCCTGTCAGACCACAACTGAAGATCCTGCTCCCTGAGAACATTAGCAGCTCACACTCATCCCAAACTAACATCACAGACAAAAACTGGCTCAACTCTACTCGAAAGGTACTGGCAACAAGCTTTCTGAAGCACACAATCGAGCTGGCAGAGAATACTGACCTGCGCGAGAGCGAGTGGGACAGTGAGCACTACTGCGAGAGTGAGCGTGGAAGGTGCAAGAGCGTGAGAGTGCGCACGAGTGAGGGAGGGGGAAGAGTGAGAGGGAGTGCGAGAGTGACAGTGTGCACGAGAGTGAGAGAGATCATAAGTGAGAAAGAGAACAGGAGAGAGTATGTGAGTGCAAACAGGAGTGTGGGAGAGAGCATGAGAGAACATGTAAGAGACAGAGAGAGATCAACAATGGCTGAAAACTAACCATCACACACAGGTATAACTGAGCTCTATATTACACTGCTGATTGGAGAGCAAATTGGTCTGTATTCGAAGATGAGATGATGCGATCTATTACCTGGAACATTTAGTGCAAGACACCAGTCACAGTCACATGGTTTTGCCTGTTTTGCAGTTTCAAGCCTGAAGCAGGAGGAGAACCACTTCACTGTCTCAGGATATTGGCAGGGCAGCTATCGGTTTCAAACCATTGGCTTCCTTGACTCCACACGTGGATTACTGCACAAGGACCACTCTGCAGCTTCTCAATATCTTGGCAACAATCTATCAACACGCTGCACAACATAGTCTTTCTGATGACTCTCTACACACAGCCTCACTGGGGGAAGACTGAGCTCTGCTACACAGTCCATGCCCCTGGGGACTGTGTGACAGGGCCCAGTCTCCCCGGGTAGACTGACACTCTTCTGTATTGAGTCTTTAACACTATTGTAGCGAGAGTAAGTTGATAGACAGTCAATCTGCCAACTCCTGTTAATGAACCACAAGGGGCAGCTTGTGGAAGGTAGAAAGTAGTGACCAATTTCAAGCTGACATCCTGAAACTACTGAAATGTTTCCATGTTTTGGCATGACACAAACCCCTTGTAACATTTCACCTCATCGTCATCCAGTTTGTTAGTCTCGATATGAGAGATTGCATTAAATATCCTTTCTTGAGAATAGAATCTGGCTGCCGCACGATAGATTGGGTCAGTTGTCAAGTGGTTAGCTCTGCTGGATTGTTAGCTAGGCTTTCGACCGAGAACACCCTGAAGAAAAGCTGAATTCTGGACCTCACTAAGTCCCCTCTCAAACATTCTGCTGTGTCGGTGAAGGATTTATGTTAGTGTAAACCTATTTTCCTACTTCAGATTTATCAATGCTTCGCATGTTTAAACCATACAGTTACTGAAGACACCAGTGCAGCGTTACTCTCAACACTTCAGCTTCCTGCAGCACATAGTGGCTACAGAACGGTACAAAAAGGCAGGAAAAGAAAACATGTTTGTAAGGCTGCAAAAAGGCTTTGGGTTCCGTCACAGGTAAAAGCGCTGCGTTGAACAGGGATGAGCGATTTCAGGAGAAGAACCACATTGGCTAATTTTTCAAGTACTCCGCACACTTTTGCCTTCAGAGTTCGTTTTCCAAAGCGATGTCTGGGAATTCTTTGTAGATTTCCTGGATGATCAGCTTGTCCATCTGGCAGCTCTGGTCATTCTCCTCCTCTGCGAGGATTCGCTGGAACGTGGCCTGGAGATCTGGGAGACGGTGCTGGTGACGCATGTAATCGGTGGAGCGCACGATGGCATGCATCAGTGAGAGGTATTCCATGCGAATCTGTGCCAACACAGAGAGAGAGAGAGGAGTCAAACACACACACACAGTCACTCTGTCCAGCACTGCGCACTGGTAAACACCACACAGCAAATACAACATCACAAAAACTTTGACTTTTATGGAATGTGAGCAGCACTGGCAAGGCCTGTTCCTAACTGCCCTTGCTAGCTTAAATATTTCAGAGTCACCACTTCATTGTGGATCTGGACTGACATGTAGGCCAGACCAGGTAAAGGTGGCAGATTTCCAATCCTAAAGTGAACCAGGTGGGTTTTTATATCAACTGACATGAGCTCAGATCCATTTTTGTTAACTGAATATAAATCCCAGTAGCTGCTCTAGTCGGGTTTTAAGATTCCAAGACTGTTGACATGACACCCACCTCTCACTTAATGCAGCAACCTCAGGAAGTTATGTATGACCAAGATAGGGGATTTTAAGATGGCTCTGGAACTTACCTTACAGCCATAATGTAGCAGCTGATCTTCCTCCAAGAACATAGAGGTGGTATGGGGGGAGGAGATTGTTACCTAGTGTGTTGATGGGACATGTGATAAGACTATAGAATTAGGTCATTCAGCCCGTAGAGTCTGCTCCAACGTTTGATCATAGCTGATATTTTTCTCAGCCCCTTTCTCCTGCCTAATCAAGAAACTATCTTGGTCGTAAACACACTCAATGACGTGGCCTCCACAGCCCTCTGCGACAATGAGTTCCATTAATTCACCACCTCCTGACTGAAGAGATTCCTCCTCATCTCAAGGTTGTCCCTTCACACTAAGGCTGTGCCCTCAGGTGCTATCTCAGCAAGTAGTGGAAGCACATTCTCCAAATCCACTCTATCCAGGTCCCTCAGTATTCTCTACGTTTCAATCAGAACCCCATCCTTCTAAACTCAGAGTACAGAGCCAGAGTCCTCAACCGCTTGTCATATGACAAGCCTTTCATCTCTGGGATAATTCTTGAAATCTTCCTCTGGGCGCCCTCCAATCCCAGCACATCCTTCCTGAGATATGCAGCGCAAAACCGCTCACAATATCTTAAATGCGGTCTTTACAGATCCTTATACAGTCAACAGCAGTACATTTCTGCTCATGTATTCTAGCCATCTCAAAATAAGTGCTAACATTGCATTTGGCTTCCTAATTGAAAAGTGATCCTGCACGGTAACGTGTGAAGCGCTGTTGGCTGATTCCTGCACAACAGACCTAAACAAGGCAACACAACACACCCAGAGACTCGAGCCCCACTGCCATACGTTAAAGACATCTCGGAGATGACGACCAGACTACTCCAGCCCCTTGGCATCATGGTAGCCCACAAACCTATCATCACACTGAAACAGCTGCTGATGAAGTTAAAGGACCCTGTACCAACAACCAGCAACAGCATTGAACATTCCAGCGCAGTACAGGCCCTTCAGCCCTCAATGTTGCACCGACCTGTGAAACCAATCTGAAGCCCATCTAACCCACACTATTCCATTTACATCCATATGTTGATCCAATGACCATTTAAACGCTCTTAAAGTTGGTGAGTCGACTACTGTTGCATACAGTGCATTCCACGCCCCTACTACTCTCTGAGTAAAGAACCTACCTCTGACATCTGTCCTATATCTATCACCCCTCAATTTAAAGCTATGTCCCTCATGCTAGGAAAAAAGCTTTCACTGTCTACCCTCTGATTATCTTATATGTCTCAATTAAGTCACCTCTCAACCATCTTCTTTCTAATGAAAACAGCCTCAAGTCCCTCAGCCTTTCCTCATAAGACCTTCCTTCCATTCCAGGCAACATCGAGTAAATCTCCTCTGAACCCTATTCAATGCTTCCACATTCTTCCTATGCAGTGACCAGAACTGTACGCAATACTCCAGGTGCTGCCACACCAGAGTTTTGTACAGCTGCAGCATGACCTCGTGGCTCTGAAACTTATTCCTCTACTAATAAAAGCTAACACACTGCATGCCTTCTTAACAGCCCTATCAACCTGGGTGACAACTTTCAGGGTTCTGGGTACATGGACACTGAGATCTCTCTGCTCATCTACACTACCAAGAATCTGACCATTAGCCCAGTACTATGTATTCCTGTTACTCCTTCCAAAGTGAATCACCTCACACTTTTCCACAGTAAACTCCATTTGCCATCTCTCAGCCCAGCTCTGCAGGTTATCTATGTCCCTCTGTAACCTGCAACATCCTTCATCACTATTCACAACTCCACCGACCTTCGTGTCATCCACCAAGTTACGAACCCATCCTTCTACACCCTCATCCAGGTCATTTATAAAAATGACAAACAGCAGTGACCCCAAAACAGATCCTTGTGGTACGCCACTAGTAACTGAACTCCAGGGTGAATATTTCCCATCAACCACCACCCTCAGTCTTCTTTCAGCTAGCCAATTTCTGATCCAAATCGCTAAATCACCCTCAATCCCATACCTCTGTATGTTTTGCAATAGAGCGAACACCATATACAAAATACCCTGCAAGGACTGCAACCAGCATTACATTGGACAAACTGGTAGGAAGCTAGCCACCAGGATACATGAGCACCAACTAGCCACCAAAAGACATGACCAACTATCACTGGTATCCATACACACAGACAAAGAGGGACACCAGTTCGACTGGGACGATACATCCATCCTGGGACAGGCTAAACAAAGGCATGCATGGGATTTCCTAGAAGCTTGGTTTCAAACCGGAATTCCATTAACAAACATATCGATATAGACCCCATTTACTGACCGCTTAGAAACAGAACCGGAAATGACATCACCCGCCACAACAAACCGAGACAGATAAATACCAAGTGGGGCAGAACACCAACATTTCACTGGAGGCTCACTGATGATGTTACCGAGCACGGTGACAAAACATCGGAGAACAAACCCACCAGCTCAGTGAGCAAGTTTACAATCTGATCCACAAACTGAGCTACAAGTCTTCTCCAAACTCTCAGGTGGATCCCAGGCTGTTATGGTTGGCAAAGGAGGAGATGGTTGGCAGAAATATTTAATACTTCGCTGAAGTGCCAGATGACTGGAGGAGAGCTAATGTGGTTCCTTTGCTCAAGAGCAGCAGGGGGAGGCCAGGTAATTACAGACCAATGCGTTTGACATCAGTGGGAGGGAAATTATTGGAAACCATTCTGAAGGACAGGATTGATCAATACTTGGAAAAGCAGGAGTTGATCAGGGAGCGTCAGCATGGGTTTGTCAGAGGGAGACCTGTCTGTCTAATTTAATTGAGGTTTTGAAAAGGTGACTTAAGATTAATGAGGATAGTGGAGTTGATATGGTTTAGTTGGATTTTAGTAAGGCCTTGACAAGGTCCCACACAGAAGGCTGCTCCAAAAGGTCCATGGGATCCAACGTAAGTTGGTAAACTAGATGGAAAACTGGCTTACAAACCAGAGGCCAAGGGTAGGGTGTTGTTTTTGTGAATGGAAGCTTGTGACCAGCATGGATTGGTGCCGGGACCCTTGCTGTCTGTTGTGTTAATTAACAACTTGGATGTGAATGTCAATGGCATAATTACTAAACTTGCAAATGGTATGGAGATTGTTGATAGTGAGGAAGAATACCAGGCTACAATCTGATATTGGTCGGCTGGTAAACTGGGCAGAGCAATGGCAGATGGAATTTGATCCTGATAAGTGACGTGCTGTATTTTGGGAGGTCTAATAAGGGAAGGATTTACACAATGAATTGTAGGTCCCCTTGGGTATACTGAGGAACAAAGGGAGCTGGGTGTACATGAAGGTGTCAGCACAGTGGACAGGGAGCACATGGGAAACATTCCTTCAGTCGCCAAGGTATAGCATATTGGTGCAGGGAAGCTTGTTACAACTTTCTAAGATGTTGGTTAGGCCACAGGTGGAATACTGGTGTTCTGCATTATCAGACTGGTCTGATTGCACTGGAGAGGGTGCACAGGAGATGGGATGAAAAGTCGCAGTTATGGGGAGAGACTGGGAAGGCTGGGTTTGTTTTCCCTGGAGCAGAGGATGTTGAAGGGTGGATCTGACTGAGGCATACAAAATTATGAGAGCTATAGGCATAGCAAATTGTGAGAATCTCTTCCCCACGGCAGACCATTCTGAGACCAGAGAGAATACGTTTAAGGGGAGGAGCAAGTGGTTCAGAGGAGGAATGGAAAATCATTGCTTTCACCGAGAGGGTGGTAGAAATATGGAATGTGCTGCCTGAGGGTGGTGAGACAGTTTGGTGTTTGCTGGTTGGCATCGACATGGTGGGCTGAAGGGCCTGTTCCCCAGCCGTATGCCTCTGAGTGTATGAGAAGCAGCTCAGAGAAAGAACAGATTATAGCGTGACCTGGCAAATTATACAGCTCCAGTACTCAACCCAGGAACCTTGAACATTCATTCCACTGACTTTATTGGCACAAGCCAAAGCGTCTAAATCCTACATTCACATCTTTAAGGAAATTTTAAGAAAGAGAGGCAGACTGATTCCTGCCCTGGGTGACTGTCTGTGTGGAGTTTGCACATGCTCCCCGTGTCTGAGTGGGTTTCCTCTGGATGCTCCGGTCTCCTCCCACAATCCAAAAATCTGCAGGTCAGATTAGATTCGATTCCCTACAATGTGGAAACAGGCCCTTCGGCCCAACCAGTCCACACCGACCCTCCGAAGAGCAACCCACCCAGACCCATTCCCCTACATTTACCCCTGACTAATGCACCTAATACTTTGTTCAATTTAGCGTGGCCAATCCACCTAACCTGTGGGAGGAAACCGGAGCACCCGGAGGAAACCCACGCAGGCACGGGGAGAATGTGCAAACTCCACACAGACGGTCACCCGAGGCTGGATTTGAACCTGGGTCCCTGGCAACAGTGGTAACCACTGAATTGGCCATGCTAAATTGTCAGGGGTAAACAAACGGAAGGGGAACGGGTCTGGGTGGGTTACTCTTTGGAGGGTTGGTGTGGACTTGTTGGGCCGAAGGGCCTGTTTCCACACTGTAGGCATTCTGTGATAACTTCCATGATAAGGGGCACCCAATTAGGTACTGACTGAAACCCCTCTAGCCCAGTATGTTGCTCCATTTACACCTCGGTTGTTTTGTTTAAAAACCAGGGCAATTCTCATCTAATCCCACTTGAACATCAGCCTTGTACATCTGAAATAAAAACAGAAGTTGCTGCTTCTGCATCTCTGAAGTGTTCTGAAAAAGTGACTGCTTTCTCTCCACAGGTGCTGCCAGACCTGCTGGGTTTCTCCTGCAATTCCTGTTTTGGTTTCAGAATCTCACACCTTGTACATCTGTCGTGAAGCTGTGAAATGGGCCAGGCAGTGTTAAGGCTGAGTTAGTGCTGAATCCGTTCAGGGTCATGGTGCGGTTTTCTGACCTTTTCCCCTGGCGAGAGGTCAGAGATCTGACGCACAATGATATCGATCATCACCATCAGGTCCGTACGGTAGAAGATTCTCGCCGTGTCTTTGTCTGCAAAGACATCCTGCAGGAACTTCAGCACAGAGTGTGGTGGCTGGGGTTGGTGCTTGAAAATATTCACCGGGTCATCTAAGGAACAGAGAGAGTAATATCGGTTAGATTAATGAAGGAGGTGTAATAAAGACCCTGGATCAAATACAAAGCAGGAGAAAAAGACGTGTGCTTTATCAGTGAATACCGTGCGTTGCAACGTTTCTAACTTGCTGCTCCAGGCTAATGGCAGGTAATTTGGAATTAATCACAGGACAGAGACCCTCAGTCTCAAATGCACTGCTTTGTGTTGTTCTCAGGAACACTTCCAATCCAGCCCTGCATTCACTGACTGGTGGAGCATTCTACACTGCACCCAGTCGAGCGGGATTGGGGGTGGGGGTGGGGGGGGGGGGATGGCCGAGTGAGGGGCTCAGTGTACACAATGACGATAGGATTTAGTGTACACGGGGAGGGGGAGGGGACGGTGTACACAGGGAAGGGGAGGGGGAAGTGTACACGGGGAGGGGGAGGGGGAAGTGTACACGGGGAGGGGGCGGAGTACACGGGGAGGGGCAGGTGTACACGGGAGGGGCAGGTGTACACGGGAGGGGCAGGTGTACACGAGGAGGGGCAGGTGTACACGGGGAGGGGCAGGTGTACACGGGGAGGGGAGCTGTACACGGGGAGGGGGAGGGGCAAGTGTACATGGGGAGGGGCAGAGGGCAGTGTAACCGGGGAGAAGGAGGAGGAAGTGTACACGGGGAGGGGGCGGTGTACACGGGGAGGGGGCGGTGTACACGGGGAGGGGACGGTGTACACGGGGAGGGGACGGTGTACACGGGGAGGGGGAAGTGGACACGGGGAGGGGGAAGTGGACACGGGGAGGGGGAGGTGGACACGGGGAGGGGGAGGTGGACACGGGGAGGGGGAGGTGGACACGGGGAGGGGGAGGTGGACACGGGGAGGGGGAGGTGGACACGGGGAGGGGGAGGTGGACACGGGGAGGGGGAGGTGGACACGGGGAGGGGGAGGTGGACACGGGGAGGGGGAGGTGGACACGGGGAGGGGGAGGTGGACACGGGGAGGGGGAAGTGGACACGGGGAGGGGGAAGTGGACACGGGGAGGGGGAAGTGGACACGGGGAGGGGGAAGTGGACACGGGGAGGGGGAAGAGTACACAGGGAGGGGTCAGTGTACGTAGGGAGGGTGAGGTGGAGGCTGCAGTGTACATGGGGAGGGGGCACTGTATACGGGGAAGGGGCAGTGTACAAGGGGAGGGGGCAGTGTACGCTATTTGGAGGAGGGAGCAGTGTACGCGGGGTGAGGGAGGGAGTAATGTACACGGTGAGTGGGAGGGGGCAGTGTACACGGTGAGCGGGAGGGGGCAGTGTACGCAGTGAGCGGGAAGGTGCAGTGTACACGGTGAGGGGGAGGGGGCAGTGTACACGGTGAGGGGGAGGGGGCAGTGTACACGATGAGGCGGAGGGGGCAGTGTATATAGAGAGGGGAAGGTGGAGGCTGCAGTGTACATGGGGAGGGGGCACTGTATACGGGGAAGGGGCAGTGTACAAGGGGAGGGGGCAGTGTACAAGGGGAGGGGGCAGTGTACGCTATTTGGAGGAGGGAGCAGTGTACGCGGGGTGAGGGAGGGAGTAATGTACATGGTGAGGGGGAGGGGGCAGTGTACACGGTGAGGGGGAGGGGGCAGTGTACGCAGTGAGCGGGAAGGTGCAGTGTACACGGTGAGGGGGAGGGGGCAGTGTACACGGTGAGCGGGAGGGTGCAGTGTACACGGTGAGGGGGAGGGGGCAATGTACACGGTGAGGGGGAGGGGGCAGTGTACACGGTGAGGGGGAGGGGGCAGTGTACACGGTGAGGGGGCAGTGTACGCAGTGAGCAGAAGGGGTAGTATACACGGTGAGGGGGAGGGGGCAGTGTACAAGGTGAGGGGGAGGGGGCAGTGTACACGGTGAGGGGGAGGGGGCAGTGTACACGGTGAGGGGGCAGTGTACGCAGTGAGCAGGAGGGGTAGTATACACGGTGAGGGGGAGGGGGCAGTGTACAAGGTGAGGGGGAGGGGGCAGTGTACAAGGTGAGGGGGAGGGGGCAGTGTACAAGGTGAGGGGGAGGGGGCAGTGTACAAGGTGAGGGGGAGGGGGCAGTGTACACGGTGAGGGGGAGGGGGCAGTGTACACGGTGAGCGGGAGGGGGCAGTGTACACGGTGAGGGGGCAGTGTACGCAGTGAGCAGGAGGGGTAGTATACACGGTGAGGGGGAGGGGGCAGTGTACAAGGTGAGGGGGAGGGGGCAGTGTACAAGGTGAGGGGGAGGGGGCAGTGTACACGGTGAGGGGGAGGGGGCAGTGTACACGGTGAGGGGGAGGGGGCAGTGTACACGGTGAGCGGGAGGGGGCAGTGTACACGGTGAGGGGGCAGTGTACGCAGTGAGCAGGAGGGGTAGTATACACGGTGAGGGGGAGGGGGCAGTGTACAAGGTGAGGGGGAGGGGGCAGTGTACAAGGTGAGGGGGAGGGGGCAGTGTACACGGTGAGCGGGAGGGGGCAGTGTACACGGTGAGGGGGAGGGGGCAGTGTACACGGCGAGGGGGAGGGGGCAGTGTACACGGCGAGGGGGAGGGGGCAGTGTACACAGTGATGGGGAGGGGGCCGTGTACGCGGGGAGGGGGTAGTGTACGCGGGGAGAGGGAGGGGGCACTGAATACGGGGAGGGAGCAGAGCAGGCGGGGAGGGGGAGGGGGCAGTGTACACGGTGAGGGGGAGGGGGTAGTGTACACGGTGAGGGGGAGGGGGTAGTGTACGCGGTGAGGGGGAGGGGGCAGTGTACGCGGTGAGGGGGAGGGGGCAGTGTACGCGGTGAGCGGGAGGGGGCAGTGTACGCGGTGAGGGGGAGGGGGCAGTGTACGCGGTGAGGGGGAGGGGGCAGTGTACAAGGTGAGGGGGCAGTGCACGCGGTGAGGGGAAGGGGGCAGTGTACACGGTGAGCGGGAGGGGACTGTGTATGCAGTGCCTGCTGACCACCCTCCCATCACCGTGAGTGCAGGGTGGCATGTGTACCAGGTGAGGGGGACCAGGCCCTGTACATGGCTCCATATAAATGGTGAGGGAACCTGTGTGTGTGTGTGGTGTGTGGTGTGTGTGTGGTGTGTGGTGTGTGGGGTGTGTGGTGTAGTGTGTGGGGTGTGTGGTGTAGTGTGTGGGGTGTGTGGGGTGTGTGGGGTGTGTGGGGTGTGTGGGGTGTGTGTGGGGTGTGTGTGGGGTGTGTGTGGGGTGTGTGTGGGGTGTGTGTGGGGTGTGTGTGGGGTGTGTGTGGGGTGTGTGTGGGGTGTGGGGTGTGTGGGGGGTGTGTGGGGTGTGTGGGGTGTGTGGGGTGTGTGGGGTGTGTGGGGTGTGTGGGGTGTGTGGGGTGTGTGGGGTGTGTGGGGTGTGTGGGGTGTGTGGGGTGTGTGGGGTGTGTGGGGTGTGTGGGGTGTATGGGGTGTGTGGGGTGTATGGGGTGTGTGTGTGAGTGGAGGGATGTGGTGTGCATGGGGGGGTTGTGGTGAGTGTGGTGTGAGTGTGTGTGTGGTGTGGTGTGTGTGGTGTGGTGTGTGTAGTGTGTGTGTGTGGGGTGAGGTGTGATTGTGTATGGGGTATGGTGTGTGTGCGTGTGTGGGGAGTGTGTGGGGAGTGTGTGGGGAGTGTGTGGGGAGTGTGTGGGGAGTGTGTGGGGAGTGTGTATGGATGTGGTGTGCGGCGTGGTGTGGTGTGCGGCGTGGTGTGGTGTGCGGCGTGGTGTGGTGTGCGGCGTGGTGTGGTGTGCGGCGTGGTGTGGTGTGCGGCGTGGTGTGGTGTGCGGCGTGGTGTGGTGTGCGGCGTGGTGTGGTGTGCGGCGTGGTGTGGTGTGCGGCGTGGTGTGGTGTGCGGCGTGGTGTGGTGTGCGGCGTGGTGTGGTGTGCGGCGTGGTGTGGTGTGCGGCGTGGTGTGGTGCGCGGCGTGGTGTGTGCGCGGCGTGGTGTGTGCGCGGCGTGGTGTGTGCGCGGCGTGGTGTGTGCGCGGCGTGGTGTGTGCGCGGCGTGGTGTGGTGTGCGGCGTGGTGTGTGCGCGGCGTGGTGTGTGCGCGGCGTGGTGTGGTGTGCGGCGTGGTGTGGTGTGCGGCGTGGTGTGGTGTGCGGCGTGGTGTGTGCGCGGCGTGGTGTGTGCGCGGCGTGGTGTGTGCTCGGCGTGGTGTGTGCGCGGCGTGGTGTGTGCGCGGCGTGGTGTGTGCGCGGCGTGGTGTGTGCGCGGCGTGGTGTGTGCGCGGCGTGGTGTGCGCGCGGCGTGGTGTGCGCGCGGCGTGGTGTGCGCGCGGCGTGGTGTGTGCGCGGCGTGGTGTGTGCGCGGCGCGGCGGGTTCGTGCGGCGGGCGTGCGTGCGTGCGGTGTGTTGTGCGTGCGGGGTGGGTGCGTGCGGGGTGGGTGCGTGCGGGGTGGGTGCGTGCGGGGTGGGTGCGTGCGGGGTGGGTGCGTGCGGGGTGGGTGCGTGCGGGGTGGGTGCGTGCGGGGTGGGTGCGTGCGATGTGGGTGCGTGCGATGTGGGTGCGTGCGATGTGGGTGCGTGCGATGTGGTGTGTGTGGGGGGTGTGTGTGTGGGGTGTGTGTGGGGTGTGTGGTGTGTGTGTGGGTGTGTATGTGGGGTGTGTGTGTGTGTGGGGTGTGTGGTGTGTGTGTGTGTGTGTGTGTGTGTTTATATCTGTGTGGGGTGTGTGTGTGTGTGGGTGTGTGGTGAGGGAAGGCGATGCCCATGTCCATGGCGAGGGGATGTAATCGGGTGTCACTCACTAATTGTGTACCCATGTGACTGCTGCTGTTTTCATCCCATTATCAAACACATTCTGGCTGTCCATGTCTACAATTGATTAACCCACTCACCCTCGTCAGAAAACTCTTGTCAATTCGCTAAACACTGGCCTTCCTAAATTAACCCACATTGATGCATATGACTAATAATGCTGTAGCAAATTTCTGTTTCTAGAAGTTTCTGAACCACTCAAGTATAAGAGGTTGGTTGCTGGGCTTATTCCTTGCCACAAGGGCACATCATTTACCATTCACCAATCCCTCACCTTCATGTCTCAGTCTAAGGAAGACAGAAAAATAGTCTCAGAGCCATGGAGATTTCCACTCACACCTTGTCGGAGCAGTTTTAAATCCGGCTAGCAACAGATTCTTCCCGTTGACTGTGGGCTGGTTATCATCCTCTACTGTGGTAATGACAGATACAAACCCTTCAGCCATCCCCTCAGCTGCCATGTGTCAAACTCCTTTTTTGTCCCAAACTAGCCCACTTCCCCTTTTATCACCCTCGTACTGCGTATAAAATACTTTGGAATTCCTCCACGTCAGCTGCTCACCTCTTCTCATGTTCCATCTTTCCTTCTTTGCTGTTGCATCTTCAGTCTGAATCTTCTATATTCAATCGTATTTTTGACCTCACATCTGTCAAAAACCCAGGTTTTTCTTTAACATTGCTTCTACCTCATTTGTCACCCAGGATGGTCTGGATCTGTTTGCTGACTTCCCCCTCCATGTGTGCCTGGATACAGAATTGGCTGGCCCGTAGGTGGTGGTAGCTGGAAGGTATTCAGCCTGGAGCTCGGTGACCAGTGGTGTTCCGCAGGGATCTGTTCTGGAACCTCTGCTCTTTGTGATTTTTATAAATGACTCGAATGAGGAAGTGGAAAAGTGAGTTAGTACGTTTGCCAATGACGCGAAGTTTGGTGGAGTTGTGAATAGTGTGGAGGGCTGTTGTAGGTTGCAATGGGACATTGACAGGATGCAGGCCTGGGCTGAGAATCGGCAGATGGAATTCAACCTGGAAAAGTGTGAAGTGATTTTGGAAGGTCGAATTTGAATGCAGAATACAGGGATAAAGACAGGATTCTTGGCAGTGTGGAGGAACAGAGGGATCTTGGGGTCCATGTCCATAGATCCCTCAAAGTTGCCACCCAAGTTGACAGGGTTGTTAAGAAGGCGTATGGGGTGTTGGCTTTCATTAGCATGGGGACTAAGTTTAAGGGTCTGTATTCTATGTTTTATGTGCTACCTCAGGACACACTGAACTCTTGCCCTTTGCGTCTTCTACCCCACGGCACTCTGACCCCTCACCCTCCATATCCTCTACCTCAGGGCATTCTGACCCCTCACCCTCCTCTATCCCAGGACACTGTGACCCTTCCCCTCCATATCCTCTACTCCTGGGCACTCTGGCCCCACATCCACCCCAGGCTGTCACTGGTGAACACTGCGGTTGTCTGTGCTGAAGCTCGCTATGTGAGGAGCTGGGGAGTTACAAACACCAAAGCTGCTCTTTCTTCTGCTGCTGGACTGAGCTTTCAACACGGCAGTATCCCTCGGTACTTGTTTATAGGAAAGCTGTACAGCACTGACAACACAACAGCAGTGCTGGCTGGAGCAGGAACCACTGATCAATCTCACAGCAAACTAAAAGCACACGCAGCCCTCAGTGAGATGCTCACCTGACCGGTTTAGCAGCAGCAGTAATTTCTCTGTGAACACCTTCACGTTCTCCCGTTTGGCCAATGTCTTCATGATGATGTTGCTGGTTGGCACTGTAACAGTTAACGGTTTTGTTAGCACAACGTTTGGAATAACAAACGAGCCTCACTCCATCAGGTCTGATTTGGAACCGGATACACTGATTGGGCTCTATGCTTAGTTCAGATTAACACCAATTCCACTGCACCCATAAACTCAGTGCCTGACTTTTGCTGCATATATTGACTGCTGCATGGGTTGGATATTCAAGCATTGTGCCTTGTTGTACAAATTCTTAAGCTGTGGGCATTATAGTTGTGAAGGTATAAATCACTAACGTGAAATGTGGGATACAAAGTGAGATTCCTTTTACTGGGAGATTCCTGGTGCTCAGCTGCAGGAAGGGTCAGACAGTATCTGGTGAATTGTAAAGCATGTCTAACAACATGGTGACCTTCTAGTGGATATCTAGTAAACAGTTCAACGTTTGTGATGGTTTTTGCAGGAAACTATACATTCTAGTTACAAAACAGCATTAAAAACAGAGCAAAAAGGAGCCTCGATTCCATTTCAAAATTCAAATTAAGATGAAGAGAGAGATTCTTCGGATTCTGACACTGGCTAATAATTAGAATGCATATCGTCTATTAAAACAAAACAATTAGAGGCTTTCAATCTTATAACTTTAAAGCTTTGAAGAAAAATCCCAGTTAAGAGGAGGAAAGAGACTAACTGCTTGAAACGATTCCTGAAAATGCATGTAAATTGGCTTGGTCATAAGACAGAGGGTAGCAGTGGAAGGGTGTTTTTCTGGTCTGTGATGAGTGGTCCCGTACTGGGACCTCTGTTGCTTGTGATATATTATATATGACTTGGATGAAAATATAGATGAGTGAGTTAGTGAGGTTGCAGATGACACAAAGATTGGAGGAGTTGTGTATAGTGTAGAAAATTGTCGAAAGATAAAGCGAGATATAGGTCAGTTGTAGATATGGGCGAAGAAATAGAGGTTAATCCGGTTAACCGTGAGGTGCTGTACTGTGGAAGATCAAATGTTAAGGGAAAGTATACAGGTAAGGCAGAACTCTTAACCGCATTGATGTACAGAGGGTTCTTGACATTCAAGTCCTTATCCCTGTAAAAGTGGCCACACAATTAGACAGGGTGCTGAAGATAGCATATGGCATGCTTGCCTTTATTGGCTGAGGCACTGAGTCAGGAAGTCATGTTACAGCTTTATAAAACTTTAACGAGATCGCATTTAGAATACTGCATTAGATTCTGGTTGCCACGTTACAGGAAGGACATCCAAGCTTTGGAGGGAGTGCAGAAGACGTTTACCAGGATGAGACCTGGATTAGAGGGGATGAGCATTAGGGAGAGGCTTGGCAAACTCGGGTTGCTTCTTCTGGAGCAGCGGAGGCTGAGGGGAGACCTGATCGAAACTTAGAAGGTGAAAGGCATAGATGGGGTTGGCAGTCAGAAACAAAAACAGAAATTGCTGGAAAAGCTCAGGCAGCTCTGCAGAGAGAAATCAGAGGTAACGTTTCAGGCTGAGTGACCCTTCCTCAGAACAGTTCTCAAAGTTTTTCCTCAAAAAGTTCTGTTTTTCTTTCTGATTTGCTGCACCCGCAGTTTTTTTAAGTTTTTTGTGACAATCAAGCCTTTTTCCCCAAGAGTTGAAATGTCTAATACTAGAGGGCATGTCTTTAAGGTAAAGGGGTGAAGTTCAAAGGAGATGTGTCTGGTCTGGTCTCCCTGTTATAGGAAGGATGTCATTAAGCTGAAGCGTTCAGAAGGGTTTTCCCAGGATGTTGCTGGGTCTGGAGGGTTTGAGTTGGAAGAAGAGGTTGAAAAGCTGAGACTTTCATGTTCGACACAACATCATGGGCTGAAGGGCCTGTTCTCGTGCTGTACTGTTCTGTATCCTACAAGGTTACAGAAAAAAAGTCCAGGATGTACCAGCTAGATGGATAAAGAACTGGCTCGCAGCAGGAGACAGAGAAGTCATGGAAAGGAGTTTCTCAAAATGGAGAAGTGTGACCAGTGGTGTTCCACAGGGATCCGTGTTGGGACTCCTGTTGTTTGTGATAAACATAAAATGATCTTGAAGAAGGTATAGTTGGCCTGATTACCAAGTTTACAGATGACACTAAGATTGGTGGAGTAGCAGATAGTGAAGGGGACTGTCAGAAAATGCAGAATATAGATAGATTGGAGAGTTGGGTGGAGAAACGCCAGATGGAGTTCAATCCAGGCAAACGCAAGGTGATGCATTTTGGAAGATCCAATTCAACAGCGAAATATACGGCAAATGGAAAAACCTTGGAGTGTAGAGAGATCTGGGTGTTCAGGTCCATTGTGCCCTGAAGGTGGCAACACAGGTCAATAGTGGTCACGACAGCATATGGCATGCTTTTCTTCATCCAAAGGGGTATTAGTACAAGAGTCGGCAGGTCATGTTATAGTTGTATAGAACTTTGGTTTGATTACATTTAGAAAACTGCGTACAGTTCTGGTCGCCACATTACCAAAAGGATGTGGATGCTTTGGAGAGGGTGTAGAGGAGGTTCACTAGGATGTTGCCTGGTACGGAAGGCGCTAGCTATGAAGAGTGGTTGAGGAGGTTAGGATTATTTTCATTGGAAAGACTGAGGTTGAGGGGGGACCTGATTGAGGTCTACAAAATTATGAAAAGTGTGGGTAGCAAGAAGCTTTTTCTCCAGAGTGCGGAACTCAATTACTAAGGGTCACAAATTCAAGCTAAGAGGGGAAAGTTCTTTACGCAGAGCGAGTGGGTGCCTGGAACACATTGCCAGCGGAGGTGGTAGTGGCGGGCATGATAGTGGCATTAAAGATGTATCTAGGCAGATACATGAATGGGCAGGGAGCAGAGGGATACAGATCTTTAGAAAGTAGGCGACAGGTTTAGATCGAGGATCTGGATCAGCGCAGGCTTGGAGGGCTGAAGGGCCTGTTCCTGTGCTGTAATTTTCTTTGCTCTTTGTAGATTAAAAACAAATGGATTCACCTGGAGTTCTGCGTCAATTAAGTTTGAAAAATAACTCATCAGAAACTGCTAGAAGTCAGACAGAGGCTCCATGTTGGCAAAATGATACTGACCTCTTCAGGGAAGGTGAAGTATTTGTGCTCTGAGTGAATAATCAGACAACAGTGACTTCGGCCAAGGTGAAGTTTTTTTGAAAGTGTGAGGCGTTTAAATAAAACAGTGGATATATTAAAATGTGACCATCATTCTATTAGTTTTAAAATAGTGATGGAAAAGGATCAACCGAATCTTAAAGTTAAAATTCTAAATTGGAGGAAGGCCAATTTTGATGGTATTAGTCAAAAACTTTCAAAACTTGATCAGGGTCGGATGTTGGTAGGTAAAGGGATGGCTGGAAAATGGGAAGCCTTCAAAAAATGAAATAACGAGAGTCCAGAGACAATAAGTTCCTGTTAGGATGAAGTGCAAAGTTGGTAGGTTAGGGACTGCTGGATGACTAAAGTAATTGAAGTTTTGGTCAACAAAAAGAAGGGAACATATGTCAGGTATAGACAGGAGAGATTGAGTGAATGCTTAGAGAGTATAAAGGCATTAGGAGTATACTTAAGAGGGAAATCAGGAGGGCAAAAGGGGACATGAGATAGTTTTGGCAAATAGAATTAAGGAGAATCCAAAAGGGATTCTCCAAATACATTAAGGGCAAAAGGGTAACTAGGGAGAGAATAGGGCCCCTCAAAGATCAGCAAGACCACCTATGTGTGGAACCACAGGAGATGGGGAGTCTCTAAACAAATATTTGCATCAGTGTTTACGGTGGAGAAGGATATGGAAGGTTGAGAATGTGGGGAAGTAAATGGCGAAATCTTGAAAAATATCCATATTACAGAGGTGGCGGTGCCGGATGTCTTAAAACGCTCAAAGATGGATCAGACCTAGAACTCTGTGGGAAGTGAAGAAAGTATTTGCTGGGCCCCTTGCTGAGATATTTGTACCATCGTTAGAAGAGGTGAAGTTCCGGAAGGCTGGAGATTGTCTAACGTGGTGCCACTGTTTATAAACGGTGATAAGAAAAAGCCGGGGAACCATAGACCAGTGACCCTGACACCAATGGTGGACAAGTTGTTGGAGGGATTCCTGAGGGACAGGCAAGGACTGATTAGGGATCGTCAACATGACTGTGTGTGGAAACTTTAGTCTCACAAACTTGATTGAGTTTTTTGATGTAGTAATGAAGAGGATTTATGAGGGTAGAATGATGACATGATCTTTATAGACTTCAGTAAGGGGTTTGACAAGATTCCTCATGGGAGATTGGTTAGCAAGGTTAGGTCAGTGGAATACTGGGAGGACTAGCCATTTGGATACAGAACTGGCTCGAAGGTAGAAGAAGTGGGTGATGGTAGAGGGTTGCATTTCAGACTGGAGGCCTGTGACCAGTGGAGTACCACAAGGATTGGTCCTGGGTCCACTGTTTTTTGTCATTGATTTGGATGTGAACAGAGGTGGTGTGGTTAGTAAGTTTGCAGATGACACCAAAATTGGAGGTGTCGTAGACAGCAAAGATTACCTCAGAGTAAGCAGGACCTTAATCAGATGGGCCAATGGGCCAAGGAGTGGCAGGTGGAACTTAATTTAGATAAATGTGAGGTGCTGCAGTTTGGAAAGGGTATCAGGGCAGGATGTATACGCTTAATGGTAAGGTCCTGGGGAGTTTTGCTGAACAAAGAGACCTTAGAGTACAGGTTCGTAGCTCCTTGAAATCCCAGGTAGACAGGATAGTGAAGAAGGTATGGAGTATAGGAGTTGGCAGATCATGTTGGGCTGGACAGGACATTGGTTAGGCCACTTTCGGAATGCTGCATGCAATTCTAGTCTCCTTGCTATAGGAAGGGTCTTTTTCTGTGCGGTACATCTCTATGACTCTATAATTATAATTGGTTTGTTATGTTTATCATCCAGAAAGCTTTGTGAAAGGACATATGGGGAAAATATGCAGAAAGAGGTTCATCGAGGAGAGTTTCATAGAATCATAGAATCCTACAGTGTGAAACTTGAAATGGCTCAGAAGATCTAAAAGGATGCGGCCAGGGCTGGACAGTTTGAGCTACAGGGACAGGCTGAACAGGCTGGGACTATTCTCCCTGGAGTGTTGGAGGCTGAGGGATTACCTTATAGAAGTTTATCAAATCATGAGGGACATGGATAGGATAAATGTTATTCCATTGGTCAATAAAGGGAATAGGGATAACCCTGGGAATTACAGACCACTCAGTCTTACATCGGTGGTGGGCAAATTATTGGAGAGGATTCTGGCAGACACGATTTATGACGATTCAGAAAAGCAGAGTTTATTAGAGATAGTTAGCACAGCTTTGAGAGGGGCAGGTCATGCCTCACAAACCTTACTGAATTTTTAGAGTATGTGACAAAACACACTGATGAAGGCACAGGAGTGAATGTAATGTAAATGGATTTTAGCAAGACGTTTGATAAGGTTCCCCATGGTAGGCTCATTCAGAAAGTAAGGAAGCATGGGATACAGGGAAATCTGGCTGTCGGGATGCAGAATTGGCTGGCCCATAGAAGACAGAGGGTGGTGATAGATGGTAAGTATTCAGCCTGGAGCTCGGTGTCCAGTGGTGTTCCTTAGGGATCTGTTCTGGGACCTCTGCTCTTTGTGACTTTTATAAATGACTTGGATGAGGAAGTGGAAGGGTGGGTTAGTCAGCTTGCAGATGACGTGAAATTTGGTGGAGTTGTGGATAGTGTGGAGGGCTGTTCTAAGCTGCAATGGATCATTGACAGGATGCAGAGCTGGGCTCATAAGTGGCAGAAGGAAATCAACCTGGAAAAGTGTGAAGTGATTCATTTTGGAAGGTCAAATTTAAATGCAGATTACAGGGTTACAGTCAGGATTGTTGGCAGTGTGGAGGAACAGAGGGATCTTGGGGTCCACATCCACAGATCCCTCAAAGTTGCTACTCAAGTTGACAGGGTTGTTAAGAAATTGGCTTTCATTAGCAGGGGGATTGAGTTTAAGAGCTGCGATATTATGCTGCAGCTCCACAAAGCCCTGGTTAGACCACACGTGGAACATAGCGTTTGCCTCATTATAGGAAGGATGTGGAAGTTTTAGAGAGTACAGAGGAGATTTACCAGGACGCTGCCTGTACTGGAGGGCATTTCGTATGAAGAAAGGTTGAGTGAGCTAGGATTTTTTTCATTGGAGCAAAGAAGGATGAGAGGTGAACTAATAAAAGTGTACAAGATAATGAGAGGCAGTGGTAGTACAGTCAGATACATTAGGACATTTAAGCCACTCTTGGATGTACACGGATGTTAGTAAAATGAAGGGTGTGTAGGTAAATTTGATCTTAGAGTAGGATAAAAGGTTGGCACAACATCAAGGGCTGAAGGGCCTGTACTGTGCTGCAGTGTTCTACGTTGTATATAACAGCACCACCTAGTGAAATGACACAACATTGTTACAGCTCAGCGTTAATCAACATTCACCCCTGACAAAACAAACACACAACATGTCAAAAAACTAGAATGTGATTTACAGACTGGCTATAAAGTGGCTTTGGTACTTAAGCCCCATCCTGTCATAAAACAGCACACTGAGCAATGCAGCTTCTGAAGAGTGGGGGCTGATAAACAGGCTGCTCCTCAACAGGAATCAAGAAAATGCCTTCCCTGAGGTTTCAGACTGAAGGCCCTGGCTTCAGGAAGGGAAATTCATGCTGAAACAAAAAGCTAAGCAAGTACACAAGAACTCGAGAGAACTGCTGGTCAAAACTCTTCTATACTGGGTGAGGCCAGCAGGGCGGGAGCAACAGGAATTACAGACAACTTAAATTTTAATTTCGGCACTACAGGCATTTCAATAACGCTGTGATAAAGGGAGCTGACTGGATTAGGGTGGGGATGTCAGAGAGAGGTCAGCTGACCTGGAATGTCAGACCAGTCAGGTCACCTGGAAGGAAGTGTTGCTGACCTGTTCCCTTGTGAACATGGGAAAATCCCTTGATAAGCAGATGCCCAGTAAAAAGAATGGACTGCAGAAGGATTATGGTGGTTTTGAAAGAGTTAATGTGTTGGCTCTGATTTGTTCAATATTTACTGCAGTAGAGCAGATAGATACGTTACTGAAACAGACAATCCAAATTACATTTTGCTGCGAAAATGGACTAAGAATCAGTCACACTGATAATCGCTCCAATTAAAAAACAATCAACGCTAAGGATCTGCATTCTGTTGCAGCTCATCACCCTGTCAGCACAGTATAAATTGTAGGACTAATACTGGTTTCATTAACAGCAGTTGCAACATGTAGCACATACCAAAATCTTTAAACGAACAGACCTTTTATTAATGTTAAAACAGGTTTGATTCAGCGCCATACAATATGAAACAGCGCCTGACACAACACATTAAATATTCTCGTCACAACTCTTCACTCTGATGAAAAGGTGCAGCTTTATTCCAGTCACATATTGGGGTTTACAGTTTAACAGGGCTGCCAGCAACACTACACCAACTCCGTCGAATTTTCAGCATTCAGAAGATCACTACTTCACCATCTTTGTAAAATAGCAAGCAGCTGGTCTCCTGGACTAATGCAGTTTGCGATGTCAAACTGGCAATCCAGCAGCCATGACTTCATTCTGCCACCAGTTCACCCCCTGCACAGGAAGCTGTGACCTTTCCCAGTTAAGCACTGTTTGACAAACCACACTTCAAATGCAGAGAATGAAACAGCAGACTGCGCTGTGAGTGATGCAGCCACAAGCAGTTATGCACCAGGGAGGAAATCAATTCCTATTCAACCAATGTTCTCTCTTTCACTCACAGCCACCGCTGGGTGCATCAGAATTCAGCTTTTGCTGCAACAATATAATTCGGTGGTGGGGAGCATCAAGCACTGTAAAGCCCTCCAAAAAAAGCAGAAACACATCCGTACTGCCTAAAGGAAATAGGAATCAGGGAATAAACGCTGGGTTTATGATGGGTAGTCATACCTCAGGGAAGAATAAAAACCACTGCGAGAGGGTAACTCGGCAGAGGATAGGGCCCCTCAAAGATCAGCAAGGCGGCCTTTGTGTGGAACCACAGGAGATGGGGAGATACCAAACGAGTATTTTGCATCAGTATTTACTGTGGAAAAGGACATGGAAGATATTGAATGTAGGGAAATAGATGCTGACATCTTGAAAAATGTCCATGTTACAGAGGAGGAAGTGCTGGATGTCTTGAAACGCATAAAGGTGGATAAATCCCCAGGATCTGATCAGGTGTGCCCTAGAACTCTGTGATTGCTGGGCCTCTTGCTGAGATATTTGTATCGTAGATAGTCACAGGTGAGGTGCCGGAAGACTGGAGGTTGGCAAACGTGGTGCCACTGTTTAAGAAGGGCGGTAAGGACAAGCCAGGGAACTATAGACCGGTGAGCTGACCTCGGTGGTGGGCAAGTTGTTGAAGGGAATCCTGAGGGATAGGATGTACATATATATGAAAAGGCAAGGACTGATTAGGGATATTCAACATGGCTTTGAGTGTGAGAAATCATGTCTCACAAACTTGATTTGAGTTTTTTGAAGAAGTAACAAAGAGGATTGATGAGGGCAGGGCGGTCGATGTGATCTATATGGACTTCAGTAAGGTGTTCCACAAGGTTCCTCATGGGAGACTGGTTAGTAAGGTTAGATCTCACGGAATACAGGAGGAACTAGCCATTTGGATACAACATTCCGGGACCCTCCAGGACAACCTAGTCCACGCCTCCATCACACCTAACACCTCTCCCATCACACACGGCACCTTCCCATGCAATCGCAGAAGGTGCAACACCTGCCCCTTTACCTCTTCCATGCTCACCATCCAAGGCCCCAAACACTCATTTCAGATTAAGCAGCGTTTCACTTGTATCTCTTTCAATTTGGTCTATTGCATTCATTGCTCCCAATGTGGTCTCTATATGAGAGAGACATAACACCGACTGGGTGATCGCTTTGCTGAGCACCTTCGGTCTGTACGCAGTCAGGTCCCGGACCTTCCAGTGGCTTGCCACTTCAACACCCAATCCTGCTCCCATGCCCACATGTCTGCCCTTGGCCTGCTGCAATGTTCCAGTGCTCAACACAAACTGGAGCAACAGCATCTCATCTTCCGACTTGGCATGTTACAGCCTGCCGGTCTCAACATTGAATTCAACAACTTCAGATGATTATCCTATCTCGAAGCCTCTGTTTTCATTCTGCTCCATAATTTTATTTCATTTATTTTATATATTTAAAATTTTTTTTTTCACTGCTCTGTACCTCTTATGTCTCTCTTTCTCTCGCTCCCCACTCTCTCAACACCTTTTTCTTCTCCTGTTCCCCCTTTGTTACCCTTCTCCCCTGTTTTCCATTTTGCCTCTGCTTCACCCACTCCCCCATCCCCCACATATTTTGTCACATAGCACTGGCTTCAGCCTTGGTCATTCCCAGCTCCTAATCTCCCTACAATCTCTATATGCACTGTCATTTTCACCTCGTTATTGCTACCTTTGCTTCTAGAGCCATGACTCACCTTCTCTCAGCCCAGTATGTCTACTACACCACCCTATTTCTCCCTTTTTCTAGCTTTGACAAAGGGTCAGTTAGACTCGAAACGTCAGCTCTTTTCTCTCCTTACAGATGCTGCCACACCTGCTGTGATTTTCCAGCATTTTCTCTTTTCATTTGGATACAGAACTAACTCAAAGGTAGAAGACAGAGGGTGGTGGTGGAGGGTTGTTTTTCAGACTGGAGGCCTGTGACCAGTGGAGTGCCACAAGGATCGGTGCTGGGTCCTCTACTTTTTGGCATTTGCATAAATGATTTGAATGCGAGCATAAGAGGTACAGTTAGTAAGTTTGCAGATGACACCAAAATTGGAGGTGTAGTGGACAGCGAAAAGGGTTACCTCAGATTACAACAGGATCTGAACCAGATGGGCCAATGGGCCGAGAAGTGGCAGATGGAGTTTAATTCAGATAAATGCGATGTGCTGCATTTTGGGAAAGCAAATCTTAGCAGGACTTATACACTTAATGGTCAGGTCCTAGGGAGTGTTGCTGAACAAAGAGACCTTGGAGTGCAGGTTCATAGCTCCTTGAAAGTGGAGTTGCAGGTAGATAGGATAGTGAAGAAGGCGTTTGGTATTAGACTAGATTCTCTACAGTGTGGAAACAGGCCCTTCGGCCCAACCAGTCCACACCGACCCGCCAAAGCGCAACTCAGCCAGACCCATTTCCTCTGACTAATGCACCTAACACTATGGGCAATTTAGCATGGCCAATTCACCTGACCTGCATATCTTTGGTAGATAGGATAGTGAAGGCAGCATTTGGTATGCTTTCCTTCATTGGTCAGAGTATTGAGTACAGGAGTTGGGAGGTCATGTTGCGGCTGTACAGAACATTGGTTTGGCCACTGTTGGAATATTGCGTGCAATTCTGGGCTCCTTCCTATTGGAAAGATGTTGTGAAACTTGAAAGGGTTCAGAAAAGATTTACAAGGATGTTTCCAGGGTTGGAGGATTTGAGCTATAGGGAGAGGTTGAACAGGCTGGGGCTGTTTTCCCTGGAGTGTCGGAGGCTGAGGGGTGACCTTATAGAGGTTTATAAAGTTATGAGAGGCATGGATAGGATAAATAGACAAAGTCTTTTCCCTGGGGTGGGGGTGTCCAGACTACAGGGCATAGGTTTAGGGTGAGAGGGGAAAGATATAGAACAGACCTAAGGGACAACTTTTTCACACAGAGGGTGGTGCATGTATGGAATGAGCTGCCAGAGGAAGTGGTGCAAGGTGGTACAATTGCAACATTTAAAAGGCATTTGGATGGGTATATGAATAGGAAGGGTGCTGGCAAGTGGGACTAGACTGTGTTGGGATATCTGGTCGGCATGGATGGGTTGGACCAAAGGGTCTCTTTCCATGCTGTACTTCTCTATGACTCTACGACAGTGTGACAGTATCTGTCCCCAGTCACTGCAACAGTATGAGAGTATAACAGTGACTGGGGCCAGATATTCTTGCACTGCCACAGTGATTGGGGACAGTTGTGTGATAGAGTATCTGTCCCCAGTCACTGCAACAGTGTGACAGTATCTGTGTGACAGTTTGAGAGAATCTGACCCCAGTCATTATGACAGTGTGAGTGGTGTATCTGTCCTCAGTCACTAAGACAGTGAGAGATTTCTTGTCCCCAGTTACTGAGACAGTGAGACAGTATCTGTCCCCAGTCACCGTGACAATGTGACAGAGTATTCTGTCAGCATTCACTGGCATAGCATGAGATAATCTGTCCCCAGCAACAGGGACAGAGAGAGAGAGAGAGAGCGCGCGTATCTGTCCCCAGCCATTGTGACAGTATGAGAGAATATCTGTTCTAAGTCACCGTGACAGCCTCAGATTACCTGTTCCGTCACTGGGACAGTGTGAGAGAGTATCTGTCCTCAGTCACTGGGACAGTGTGAGGGAGTATCTGTCCTCAGTCACTCGGACAGTGTGAGGGAGTATCTGTCCTCAGTCACTCGGACAGTGTGAGGGAGTATCCGTCCCCAGTCACTGGGACAGTGTGAGGGAGTATCCGTCCCCAGTCACTGGGACAGTGTGAGGGAGTATCCGTCCTCAGTCACTGGGACAGTGTGAGGGAGTATCCGTCCTCAGTCACTGGGACAGTGTGAGGGAGTATCCGTCCTCAGTCACTGGGACAGTGTGAGGGAGTATCCGTCCTCAGTCACTGGGACAGTGTGAGGGAGTATCCGTCCTCAGTCACTGGGACAGTGTGAGGGAGTATCCGTCCCCAGTCACTGGGACAGTGTGAGGGAGTATCCGTCCTCAGTCACTGGGACAGTGTGAGGGAGTATCTGTCCTCAGTCACTGGGACAGTGTGAGGGAGTATCTGTCCCCAGTCACTGGGACAGTGTGAGACAATCTGTCCCCAGTCACTGGGACAGCGTGAGAGTATCTGTCCCCAATCTTTATGACAGTAAGAGTATATGTGTCCCCAGTCAGTGGCACTGTGTGAGCGAATATCTGTCGCCAGTCAACTGGGATAGTGAAAGAGTATCTATTCCTTGTCATTCTTACAGTGTGACAGAGTATCTGTCTTCAGTCACCATGACAGTGAGAGAGAATCCATCTCCAGTTATTGCAACATGAGAGTATCTGTCCCCCCCAGACCCTGTGACAGCCTGAGACAATTTGTCCCCAGTCACTATGACAGTGTACCGGTCCCCAGTTACTAGGCCAGCTGAGACTACTTAGAACATAGAACATAAAACAGTACAGCGCAGAACAGGCCCTTCAACCCTCGATGTTGCGCCGACCTGTGAACTATTCTCAGCTCGTCCCCCTACACATCCCAAAATCATCCATGTGCTTATCCAAAGATTGTTTAAACCTTCCTAATGTGGCTGAGTTAACTACATTGGCAGGTTGGGCATTGCACGCCCTTACCACTCTCTGCGTAAAGAACCTGCCTCTGACATCTGACTTAAATCTATCACCCCTCAATTTGTAGTTACGTCCTCTCGTACAAGCTGATGTCATCATCCGAGGAAAAAGACTTTCACTGTCTATCCTATGCAATCCTCTGATCATCTTGTATGTTTCTATCAAATCCCCCCTTAGCCTTCTTCGTTCCAATGAGAACAGGCCCAAGTCTCTCAGCCTTTCCTCATAAGACCTTCCCTCCAGACCAGGCAACATCCTGGTAAATCTCCTCTGCACCTTTTCCAATGCTTCCACATCCTTCCTGTAATCGGGCGACCAGAACTGTGCACAATATTCCAAGTGCGGCCGCACCAACGTTTTGCATGATATTGCAGCTCCGGAACTCAATCCCTCTACCAATGAAACCTAACACACCATATTCCTTCTTCACAGCACTATCCACCTGGGTGGCAACTTTCAGGGATCTACGTACGTGGACTCCATGATCCTTCTGCACAGCCACACTACCAAGAATCTTTCCATTGACCTTCTGCCTTCCTGTTATTCTTCCCATGTGCATCACCTCACATTTAGCTGCACTGAACTCCATTTGCCACCTTTCAACCCAATTCTGCAGTTTATCCAAATCCCCCTGCAACCTGTAACATTATAACAAACTGTCCACCACTCCATGGACTTTAGTGTCATCTGCAAATTTACTAATCCATCCACCTATGCCTGCGTCTTAAGTCATTTATAAAAATGTCAAAGAGCAGTGATCCCAAAACAGATCCTTGTGGAACACCACTAGTAACTGGATCTCTAGACTGAATATTTTCCATCAACCACCACTAGCTGCCTTCTTTCGGAAAGGTAATTTCTAATCCAAACTGCTAAATCACCCTCAACGTCTCTGCATTTTCTCCAACACCCTACCATGTGGAACCTTATCAAAGGCTTTACTGAAGTCCATGTATACCACGTCAACTGCCCTCCCAAAATTTACCTGCTTGGTCACATTCTAAAAAAACTCAATGAGGTTTGTGAGACACAACCTACCCTTGACGAAACCACGTTGACTATCGAAAATCAAATTGTTGCTTGCTAGATGATTATGAATCTTATCTCGTATAATCCTTTCCAAAACCTTTCCTACAACAGAAGTAAGGCTCACTGGTCTAGAATTACCATCTGTTCCTCAATCATTGCGACAGTGAGAGAGCATCTGTTCCCTGTCACGCAGACAATGTGCGAGTATCTGTCCTCAGTCACTGGGATAGCGTGAGAGAATCTGTCCCCACTCACTGTGAAAGTGTGAGAGAACCTGCTTTAGTCAGTGCGACAGCGAGGGAGAATCTGTCCCCAGTCATTGGGACAGCATGAGAGAATATCTGTCCCCCAGTCATTGGGACGGCATGAGAGAATATCTGTCCCCTAGTCATTGGGACAGCGTGAGAGAATATCTGTCCCCCAGTCACTGGGACAGCGTGAGAGAATATCTGTCCCCCAGTCACTGGGACAGTGTCAGAGAATATCTGTCCCCCAGTCACTGGGACAGCTTGAGAGAATATCTGTCCCCCAGTCACTGGGACAGCGTGAGAGAATATCTGTCCCCCAGTCACTGAGGCAGCGCCAGAGAATATCTGTCCCCCAGTCACTGGGACAGCGTGAGAGAATATCTGTCCCCCAGTCACTTGGACAGCGTGAGAGAATATCTGTCCCCCAGTCATTGGGACAGCGTCAGAGAATATCTGCCCCCCAGTCACTGGGACAGCGTGAGAGAATATCTGTCCCCCAGTCACTGGGACAGTGTGAGAGAATATCTGTCCCCAGTCATTGGGACAGCATGAGAGAATATCTGTCCCCAGGCATTGGGACAGCATGAGAGAATATCTGCCCCCCAGTCACTGGGACAGCGTGAGAGAATATCTGTCCCCCAGTCACTGAGACAGCGTCAGAGAATATCTGTCCCCCAGTCACTGGGACAGTGTTAGAGAATATCTGTTCCCCAGTCACTGGGACAGCATGAGAGAATATCTGTCCCCCAGGCATTGGGACAGCATGAGAGAATATCTGTCCCTCGGTCACTGGGACAGCGTCAGAGAATATCTGTCCCCCAGTCATTGGGACAGTGTGAGGGAGTATCTGTCCCCAGTCACTGGGACAGTGTGAGGGAGTATCTGTCCCCAGTCACTGGGACAGTGTGAGGGAGTATCTGTCCTCAGTCACTGGGACAGTGTGAGGGTGTATCTGTCCCCAGTCACTGGGACAGTGTGAGACAATCTGTCCACAGTCAGTGGGACAGCGTGAGAGTATCTGTCCCCAATCTTTATGACAGTAAGAGTATATGTGTCCCCAGTCAGTGGCACTGTGTGAGCGAATATCTGTCGCCAGTCAACTGGGATAGTGAAAGAGTATCTATTCCTTGTCATTCTTACAGTGTGACAGAGTATCTGTCTTCAGTCACCATGACAGTGAGAGAGAATCCATCTCCAGTTATTGCAACATGAGAGTATCTGTCCCCCCCAGACCCTGTGACAGCCTGAGACAATTTGTCCCCAGTCACTATGACAGTGTACCGGTCCCCAGTTACTAGGCCAGCTGAGACTACTTAGAACATAGAACATAAAACAGTACAGCGCAGAACAGGCCCTTCAACCCTCGATGTTGCGCCGACCTGTGAACTATTCTCAGCTCGTCCCCCTACACATCCCAAAATCATCCATGTGCTTATCCAAAGATTGTTTAAACCTCCCTAATGTGGCTGAGTTAACTACATTGGCAGGTTGGGCATTGCACGCCCTTACCACTCTCTGCGTAAAGAACCTGCCTCTGACATCTGACTTAAATCTATCACCCCTCAATTTGTAGTTATGTCCTCTTGTACAAGCTGATGTCATCATCCGAGGAAAAAGACTTTCACTGTCTATCCTATGCAATCCTCTGATCATCTTGTATGTTTCTATCAAATCCCCCCTTAGCCTTCTTCGTTCCAATGAGAACAGGCCCAAGTCTCTCAGCCTTTCCTCATAAGACCTTCCCTCCAGACCAGGCAACATCCTGGTAAATCTCCTCTGCACCTTTTCCAATGCTTCCACATCCTTCCTGTAATCGGGCGACCAGAACTGTGCACAATATTCCAAGTGCGGCCGCACCAACGTTTTGCATGATATTGCAGCTCCGGAACTCAATCCCTCTACCAATGAAACCTAACACACCATATTCCTTCTTCACAGCACTATCCACCTGGGTGGCAACTTTCAGGGATCTACGTACGTGGACTCCATGATCCTTCTGCACAGCCACACTACCAAGAATCTTTCCATTGAACTTCTGCCTTCCTGTTATTCTTCCCATGTGCATCACCTCACATTTAGCTGCACTGAACTCCATTTGCCACCTTTCAACCCAATTCTGCAGTTTATCCAAATCCCCCTGCAACCTGTAACATTATAACAAACTGTCCACCACTCCATGGACTTTAGTGTCATCTGCAAATTTACTAATCCATCCACCTATGCCTGCGTCTTAAGTCATTTATAAAAATGTCAAAGAGCAGTGATCCCAAAACAGATCCTTGTGGAACACCACTAGTAACTGGATCTCTAGACTGAATATTTTCCATCAACCACCACGAGCTGCCTTCTTTCGGAAAGGTAAATTCTAATCCAAACTGCTAAATCACCCTCAACGTCTCTGCATTTTCTCCAACACCCTACCATGTGGAACCTTATCAAAGGCTTTACTGAAGTCCATGTATACCACGTCAACTGCCCTCCCAAAATCTACCTGCTTGGTCACATTCTAAAAAAACTCAATGAGGTTTGTGAGACACAACCTACCCTTGACGAAACCACGTTGACTATCGAAAATCAAATTGTTGCTTGCTAGATGATTATGAATCTTATCTCGTATAATCCTTTCCAAAACCTTTCCTACAACAGAAGTAAGGCTCACTGGTCTAGAATTACCATCTGTTCCTCAATCATTGCGACAGTGAGAGAGCATCTGTTCCCTGTCACGCAGACAATGTGCGAGTATCTGTCCTCAGTCACTGGGATAGCGTGAGAGAATCTGTCCCCACTCACTGTGAAAGTGTGAGAGAACCTGCTTTAGTCAGTGCGACAGCGAGGGAGAATCTGTCCCCAGTCATTGGGACAGCATGAGAGAATATCTGTCCCCCAGTCATTGGGACGGCATGAGAGAATATCTGTCCCCTAGTCACTGGGACAGCGTGAGAGAATATCTGTCCCTCAGTCACTGGGACAGTGTCAGAGAATATCTGTCCCCCAGTCACTGGGACAGCGTGAGAGAATATCTGTCCCCCAGTCACTGGGACAGCGTGAGAGAATATCTGTCCCCCAGTCACTGAGGCAGCGCCAGAGAATATCTGTCCCCCAGTCACTGGGACAGCGTGAGAGAATATCTGTCCCCCAGTCACTTGGACAGCGTGAGAGAATATCTGTCCCCCAGTCATTGGGACAGCGTCAGAGAATATCTGCCCCCCAGTCACTGGGACAGCGTGAGAGAATATCTGTCCCCAAGTCACTGGGACAGTGTGAGAGAATATCTGTCCCCAGTCATTGGGACAGCATGAGAGAATATCTGTCGCCAGGCATTGGGACAGCATGAGAGAATATCTGCCCCTCGGTCACTGGGACAGCGTGAGAGAATATCTGTCCCCCAGTCATTGGGACAGTGTGAGAGAATATCTGTCCCCCAGTCATTGGGACAGTGTGAGAGAATATCTGTCCCTCGGTCACTGGGACAGCGTGAGAGAATATCTGTCCCCCAGTCATTGGGACAGCATGAGAGAATATCTGTCCCCAGGCATTGGGACAGCATGAGAGAATATCTGCCCCCCAGTCACTGGGACAGCGTGAGAGAATATCTGTCCCCCAGTCACTGAGACAGCGTGAGAGAATATCTGTCCCCCAGTCATTGGGACAGTGTTAGAGAATATCTGTTCCCCAGACACTGGGACAGCATGAGAGAATATCTGTCCCCCGGCATTGGGACAGCATGAGAGAATATCTGTCCCTCGGTCACTGGGACAGCGTCAGAGAATATCTGTCCCCCAGTCATTGGGACAGTGTGAGAGAATATCTATCCCTCAGTCACTGGGACTGCGTCAGAGAATATCTGTCCCCCAGTCACTGGGACAGTGTCAGACAATATCTGTCCCGCAGTCACTTGGACAGCGTGAGAGAATATCTGTCCCCAGTCACTGAGACAGCGTCAGAGAATATCTGTCCCCTAGTCATTGGGACAGTGTGAGAGAATATCTGTCCCTCAGTCATTGGGACAGTGTGAGAGAATATCTGTTCCCTAGTCATTGGGACAGTGAGAGAGAATATCTGTCCCCTAGTCATTGGGACAGTGTGAGAGAATATCTGTCCCCCAGTCACTGGGACAACGTCAGAGAATATCTGTCCCTCAGTCACTGGGACAGTGTGCGAGGATCTGTCCCCAGTCACTGGGACAGCATCAGAGAATATCTGTCCCCCAGTCACTGAGACAGCGTCAGTGAATATCTGTCCCCCAGTCACTGGGACAGTGTGAGAGAATATCTGTCCCCCAGTCACTGGGACAGTGTGAGAGAATATCTGTCCCCCAGTCACTGGGACAGTGTGAGAGAATATCTGTCCCCCAGTCATTGGGACAGTGTCAGAGAATATCTGTCCCCCAGTCACTGGGACAGTGTCAGAGAATATCTGCCCCCCAGTCACTGGGACAGCGTCAGAGAATATCTGTCCCTCAGTCACTGGGACTGTGTGCGAGGATCTGTCCCCAGTCACTGGGACAGCGTCAGAGAATATCTGTCCCCCAGTCACTGAGACAGCGTCAGATAATATCTGTCCCCCAGTCACTGGGACAGTGTGAGAGAATATCTGTCCCCCAGTCACTGGGACAGTGTCAGAGAATATCTGTCCCTCAGTCACTGGGACAGCGTCAGAGAATATCTGTCCCTCAGTCACTGGGACAGTGTCAGAGAATATCTGTCCCCCAGTCACTGGGACAGCGTGAGAGAATATCTGTCCCCCAGTCACTGGGACAGCGTCAGAGAATATCTGTCCCCCAGTCACTGAGGCAGCGTCAGAGAATATCTGTCCCCCAGTCACTGGGACAGCGTGAGAGAATATCTGTCCCCCAGTCACTTGGACAGCGTGAGAGAATATCTGTCCCCCAGTCATTGGGACAGCATGAGAGAATATCTGTCCCCAGGCATTGGGACAGCATGAGAGAATATCTGCCCCCCAGTCACTGGGACAGCGTGAGAGAATATCTGTCCCCCAGTCACTGGGACAGTGTCAGAGAATATCTGTCCCCCAGTCACTGGGACAGTGTCAGAGAATATCTGCCCCCCAGTCACTGGGACAGCGTGAGAGAATATCTGTCCCTCAGTCATTGGGACAGTGTGAGAGAATATCTGTCCCCTAGTCATTGGGACAGTGAGAGAGAATATCTGTCCCCCAGTCACTGGGACAGCGTGAGAGAATATCTGTCCCTCAGTCACTGGGACAGTGTCAGAGAATATCTGTCCCCAGTCATTGGGACAGCATGAGAGAATATCTGTCCCCAGGCATTGGGACAGCATGAGAGAATATCTGCCCCCCAGTCACTGGGACAGCGTGAGAGAATATCTGTCCCCCAGTCACTGAGACAGCGTCAGAGAATATCTGTCCCCCAGTCATTGGGACAGCGTGAGAGAATATCTGCCCCCAGTCATTGTGACAGCATGAGAGAATATCTGTGCCCAGGCATTGGGACAGCATGACAGAATATCTGCCCCCCAGTCACTGGGACAGCGTGAGAGAATATCTGTCCCCCAGTCACTGAGACAGCGTCAGAGAATATCTGTCCCCCAGTCATTGGGACAGTGTGAGAGAATATCTGTCCCTCGGTCACTGGGACAGCGTGAGAGAATATCTGTCCCCCAGTCACTGGGACAGCGTGAGAGAATATCTGTCCCCCAGTCATTGGGACAGTGTTAGAGAATATCTGTTCCCCAGACACTGGGACAGCATGAGAGAATATCTGTCCCCCGGCATTGGGACAGCATGAGAGAATATCTGTCCCTCGGTCACTGGGACAGCGTCAGAGAATATCTGTCCCCCAGTCATTGGGACAGTGTGAGAGAATATCTATCCCTCAGTCACTGGGACTGCGTCAGAGAATATCTGTCCCCCAGTCACTGGGACAGTGTCAGACAATATCTGTCCCACAGTCACTTGGACAGCGTGAGAGAATATCTGTCCCCAGTCACTGAGACAGCGTCAGAGAATATCTGTCCCCTAGTCATTGGGACAGTGTGAGAGAATATCTGTCCCTCAGTCATTGGGACAGTGTGAGAGAATATCTGTTCCCTAGTCATTGGGACAGTGAGAGAGAATATCTGTCCCCTAGTCATTGGGACAGTGTGAGAGAATATCTGTCCCCCAGTCACTGGGACAACGTCAGAGAATATCTGTCCCTCAGTCACTGGGACAGTGTGCGAGGATCTGTCCCCAGTCACTGGGACAGCATCAGAGAATATCTGTCCCCCAGTCACTGAGACAGCGTCAGTGAATATCTGTCCCCCAGTCACTGGGACAGTGTGAGAGAATATCTGTCCCCCAGTCACTGGGACAGTGTGAGAGAATATCTGTCCCCCAGTCATTGGGACAGTGTCAGAGAATATCTGTCCCCCAGTCACTGGGACAGTGTCAGAGAATATCTGCCCCCCAGTCACTGGGACAGCGTCAGAGAATATCTGTCCCTCAGTCACTGGGACTGTGTGCGAGGATCTGTCCCCAGTCACTGGGACAGCGTCAGAGAATATCTGTCCCCCAGTCACTGAGACAGCGTCAGATAATATCTGTCCCCCAGTCACTGGGACAGTGTGAGAGAATATCTGTCCCCCAGTCACTGGGACAGTGTCAGAGAATATCTGTCCCTCAGTCACTGGGACAGCGTCAGAGAATATCTGTCCCTCAGTCACTGGGACAGTGTCAGAGAATATCTGTCCCCCAGTCACTGGGACAGCGTGAGAGAATATCTGTCCCCCAGTCACTGGGACAGCGTCAGAGAATATCTGTCCCCCAGTCACTGAGGCAGCGTCAGAGAATATCTGTCCCCCAGTCACTGGGACAGCGTGAGAGAATATCTGTCCCCCAGTCACTTGGACAGCGTGAGAGAATATCTGTCCCCCAGTCATTGGGACAGCATGAGAGAATATCTGTCCCCAGGCATTGGGACAGCATGAGAGAATATCTGCCCCCCAGTCACTGGGACAGCGTGAGAGAATATCTGTCCCCCAGTCACTGGGACAGTGTCAGAGAATATCTGTCCCCCAGTCACTGGGACAGTGTCAGAGAATATCTGCCCCCCAGTCACTGGGACAGCGTGAGAGAATATCTGTCCCTCAGTCATTGGGACAGTGTGAGAGAATATCTGTCCCCTAGTCATTGGGACAGTGAGAGAGAATATCTGTCCCCCAGTCACTGGGACAGCGTGAGAGAATATCTGTCCCTCAGTCACTGGGACAGTGTCAGAGAATATCTGTCCCCAGTCATTGGGACAGCATGAGAGAATATCTGTCCCCAGGCATTGGGACAGCATGAGAGAATATCTGCCCCCCAGTCACTGGGACAGCGTGAGAGAATATCTGTCCCCCAGTCACTGAGACAGCGTCAGAGAATATCTGTCCCCCAGTCATTGGGACAGCGTGAGAGAATATCTGCCCCCAGTCATTGTGACAGCATGAGAGAATATCTGTGCCCAGGCATTGGGACAGCATGACAGAATATCTGCCCCCCAGTCACTGGGACAGCGTGAGAGAATATCTGTCCCCCAGTCACTGAGACAGCGTCAGAGAATATCTGTCCCCCAGTCATTGGGACAGTGTGAGAGAATATCTGTCCCTCGGTCACTGGGACAGCGTGAGAGAATATCTGTCCCCCAGTCACTGGGACAGCGTGAGAGAATATCTGTCCCCCAGTCACTGGGACAGCGTGAGAGAATATCTGTCCCCCAGTCACTGGGACAGCGTCAGAGAATATCTGTCCCCCAGTCACTGAGGCAGCGTCAGAGAATATCTGTCCCCCAGTCACTGGGACAGCGTGAGAGAATATCTGTCCCCCAGTCACTTGGACAGCGTGAGAGAATATCTGTCCCCCAGTCATTGGGACAGCATGAGAGAATATCTGTCCCCAGGCATTGGGACAGCATGAGAGAATATCTGCCCCCCAGTCACTGGGACAGCGTGAGAGAATATCTGTCCCCCAGTCACTGGGACAGTGTCAGAGAATATCTGTCCCCCAGTCACTGGGACAGTGTCAGAGAATATCTGCCCCCCAGTCACTGGGACAGCGTGAGAGAATATCTGTCCCTCAGTCATTGGGACAGTGTGAGAGAATATCTGTCCCCTAGTCATTGGGACAGTGAGAGAGAATATCTGTCCCCCAGTCACTGGGACAGCGTGAGAGAATATCTGTCCCTCAGTCACTGGGACAGTGTCAGAGAATATCTGTCCCCAGTCATTGGGACAGCATGAGAGAATATCTGTCCCCAGGCATTGGGACAGCATGAGAGAATATCTGCCCCCCAGTCACTGGGACAGCGTGAGAGAATATCTGTCCCCCAGTCACTGAGACAGCGTCAGAGAATATCTGTCCCCCAGTCATTGGGACAGCGTGAGAGAATATCTGCCCCCAGTCATTGTGACAGCATGAGAGAATATCTGTGCCCAGGCATTGGGACAGCATGACAGAATATCTGCCCCCCAGTCACTGGGACAGCGTGAGAGAATATCTGTCCCCCAGTCACTGAGACAGTGTCAGAGAATATCTGTCCCCCAGTCATTGGGACAGTGTGAGAGAATATCTGTCCCTCGGTCACTGGGACAGCGTGAGAGAATATCTGTCCCCCAGTCACTGGGACAGCGTGAGAGAATATCTGTCCCCCAGTCATTGGGACAGTGTTAGAGAATATCTGTTCCCCAGACACTGGGACAGCATGAGAGAATATCTGTCCCCCGGCATTGGGACAGCATGAGAGAATATCTGTCCCTCGGTCACTGGGACAGCGTCAGAGAATATCTGTCCCCCAGTCATTGGGACAGTGTGAGAGAATATCTATCCCTCAGTCACTGGGACTGCGTCAGAGAATATCTGTCCCCCAGTCACTGGGACAGTGTCAGACAATATCTGTCCCACAGTCACTTGGACAGCGTGAGAGAATATCTGTCCCCAGTCACTGAGACAGCGTCAGAGAATATCTGTCCCCTAGTCATTGGGACAGTGTGAGAGAATATCTGTCCCTCAGTCATTGGGACAGTGTGAGAGAATATCTGTTCCCTAGTCATTGGGACAGTGAGAGAGAATATCTGTCCCCTAGTCATTGGGACAGTGTGAGAGAATATCTGTCCCCCAGTCACTGGGACAACGTCAGAGAATATCTGTCCCTCAGTCACTGGGACAGTGTGCGAGGATCTGTCCCCAGTCACTGGGACAGCATCAGAGAATATCTGTCCCCCAGTCACTGAGACAGCGTCAGTGAATATCTGTCCCCCAGTCACTGGGACAGTGTGAGAGAATATCTGTCCCCCAGTCACTGGGACAGTGTGAGAGAATATCTGTCCCCCAGTCATTGGGACAGTGTCAGAGAATATCTGTCCCCCAGTCACTGGGACAGTGTCAGAGAATATCTGCCCCCCAGTCACTGGGACAGCGTCAGAGAATATCTGTCCCTCAGTCACTGGGACTGTGTGCGAGGATCTGTCCCCAGTCACTGGGACAGCGTCAGAGAATATCTGTCCCCCAGTCACTGAGACAGCGTCAGATAATATCTGTCCCCCAGTCACTGGGACAGTGTGAGAGAATATCTGTCCCCCAGTCACTGGGACAGTGTCAGAGAATATCTGTCCCTCAGTCACTGGGACAGCGTCAGAGAATATCTGTCCCTCAGTCACTGGGACAGTGTCAGAGAATATCTGTCCCCCAGTCACTGGGACAGCGTGAGAGAATATCTGTCCCCCAGTCACTGGGACAGCGTCAGAGAATATCTGTCCCCCAGTCACTGAGGCAGCGTCAGAGAATATCTGTCCCCCAGTCACTGGGACAGCGTGAGAGAATATCTGTCCCCCAGTCACTTGGACAGCGTGAGAGAATATCTGTCCCCCAGTCATTGGGACAGCATGAGAGAATATCTGTCCCCAGGCATTGGGACAGCATGAGAGAATATCTGCCCCCCAGTCACTGGGACAGCGTGAGAGAATATCTGTCCCCCAGTCACTGGGACAGTGTCAGAGAATATCTGTCCCCCAGTCACTGGGACAGTGTCAGAGAATATCTGCCCCCCAGTCACTGGGACAGCGTGAGAGAATATCTGTCCCTCAGTCATTGGGACAGTGTGAGAGAATATCTGTCCCCTAGTCATTGGGACAGTGAGAGAGAATATCTGTCCCCCAGTCACTGGGACAGCGTGAGAGAATATCTGTCCCTCAGTCACTGGGACAGTGTCAGAGAATATCTGTCCCCAGTCATTGGGACAGCATGAGAGAATATCTGTCCCCAGGCATTGGGACAGCATGAGAGAATATCTGCCCCCCAGTCACTGGGACAGCGTGAGAGAATATCTGTCCCCCAGTCACTGAGACAGCGTCAGAGAATATCTGTCCCCCAGTCATTGGGACAGCGTGAGAGAATATCTGCCCCCAGTCATTGTGACAGCATGAGAGAATATCTGTGCCCAGGCATTGGGACAGCATGACAGAATATCTGCCCCCCAGTCACTGGGACAGCGTGAGAGAATATCTGTCCCCCAGTCACTGAGACAGCGTCAGAGAATATCTGTCCCCCAGTCATTGGGACAGTGTGAGAGAATATCTGTCCCTCGGTCACTGGGACAGCGTGAGAGAATATCTGTCCCCCAGTCACTGGGACAGCGTGAGAGAATATCTGTCCCCCAGTCATTGGGACAGTGTGAGAGAATATCTGTCCCCCAGTCACTGGGACAGTGTCAGAGAATATCTGTCCCTCAGTCATTGGGACAGCGTCAGAGAATATTTGTCCCCCAGTCATTGGGACAGTGTGAGAGAATATCTGTACCCCAGTCACTGGGACAGTGTCAGAGAATATCTGTCCCCCAGTCATTGGGACAGCGTCAGAGAATATCTGTCCCTCAGTCATTGGGACAGCGTCAGAGAATATGTGGGCGGCACGGTGGCACAGTGGTTAGCACTGCTGCCTCACAGTGCCTGAGACCCGGGTTCAATTCCCGCCTCAGGCGACTGACTGTGTGGAGTTTGCACGTTCTCCCCGTGTCTGCGTGGGTTTGCTCCGGGTGCTCCGGTTTCCTCCCACAGTCCAAATGATGTGCAGGGTCAGGTGAATTGGCCATGTTAAATTACCCGTAGTGTTGGGTAAGGGGTAAATGTAAGTGTCAGAGAATATCTGTCCCCCAGTCACTGGGACAGCGTGAGAGAATATCTGTCCCCCAGTCACTGGGACAGCGTGAGAGAATATCTGCTCCCCAGTCACTGGGACAGTGTGAGAGAATATCTGTCCCTCGGTCACTGGGACAGCGTGAGAGAATATCTCTTCTGCACCCTCTCCAGAGCATTCACATCCTTTTGGTAATGTGGCCACCAGAACTGTACACAGTATTCCAAATGCGGCCAAACCAAAGTTCTATACAACTGTAACATGACCTGCCAACTCTTGTACTTAATACCCCGTCTGATAAAGGAAAGCATGGGATGTGCCTTCTTGACCACATTACTGATCTGCGTAGCCACCTTCAGGGAACAATGGACCTGAACACCCAGATCTCTCTGTGTAACTCCCTATTTTATGTCGTCTTTCAATGTTGTTCCTTTCCAAGTTCATCATCTGCATTGAACCTCATCTGCCACCTGTCGTCCCACTCCAACAACTTGTCAATGTCATCCCCACATTTTAAAATTCTAATGTCATCTGCAAATTGCTCCCTCCACACCAAGATCCAGATGATTAATATATATCAGACAAAGCAAGGGTCCCAATAACGATCCCTGGGGAACTCCACCACAAACCTTCCCCCATATATCGATTGACTATTATCTTCTGGTTTCTATCACTCGGCTAATTTTGTGTCCGTATTACTACTGACCCTTTTATACGGTGATCGACAGCTTTCCCCACATGTCTGTTGTGTGGCATTGTATCAAACGCCTTCTGGGGTACATCACATCGATAGCATTACCCTCATCAAACCTCTTCAACATACTCCAGCAAGTCCAATATAATGGTTTTTGGGAACTAAATGGATCTGGAAAACGATGGGTATTTTTAGGTTTTGACTAAGGTGGAGGAGGAGCATTGGGACAGATGATGGGAGTGTCAAGTGAAAAAAGCAAGGGAGTGATAATAGTTGTGGAGGAGAAATGTAGAAAAAGTGAGTGTGTTACTGGTAGGTGTTAGAGTCAAAGTCATAGAGCAGGGAGACAGGCCCTTTGGTCCAAGCCGACCAAAATGTCCATCCACACAAACCCCATTTCCCTACACTTGGCCAATATCCTTCTGAACCTTTCCTATTCATGTATTTGCCCAAATGCCTTTTACATGTTGTTAATGTACTTACCTCAACCACTTCTTCTACCAGTTCATTTCATATGTGCAACACCCTCTGTATAAAAATGGTGCCCCTCAGGTTCTCCTTTATTCTTTCATCTCACCTTAAACTGATGGCCTCTAGTCCTTAATTCCTCAACTCTGGGAAAAAGACTGAGTGCACTCACTCTATCCATGCCTCTCATGATCTTATACACTTCTACACCGCCCGCCCGCTCCCCCTCCCCCACCACCACCCCCCAACCAAGTCTCATACGCTCTAAAGAAAAAAGTCTTAGCTTGCCCAACCTCTCCCTATGACTTAAATAATTGAGTCCTGGCAACATCCTTGTAAACTTCTGCACTCTTTCCAGTTTAATAATGTCCTTCCTATAGCAAGGTGGCCAAAACAGAACACAATACTCCAAGTGCAGCCTCACAACGTCCTTTCCAACTGCAACATAACTTCCCAACTTCAATATTCAATGCCCTGACTGATGAAGGCCAGTGTGCCAAAACCTTTCTTCATTGCTCTGTTTCCATGCAACTCCACTTTCAGAGAACCATGCACCTGAACTCCAAGGTCCCTCTGTTCCACAGTGGAAAATAAATCAGCACTGTGGAGAGTCAACCATGCAAATGAGACATGGTGGTGGGTGTAGGGGTGGGGGGGACACATGAAGTGTTCATGGCCTGAACTTGTTGAAGTCAGTCTGGAGTCCTGAAGGCTGTGGGTAAGTGGAAAATGAGGTATTGTCCCTCCAGCTTGTATTGGGCTTTACTGGATCAGGCTAGAACAAAAATGTTAGTGTGAGAACAAGGTGGTTTGATAGATGAGTGGTGGAACCATTGAAAAATTCACCCCATCACTCCCAAGAACCATATTATGATGTCTAAAGATGTCTCCCTAGGCAGAAAGGTGGAAGGTGTCCCCTGGTTGAAATGATACAGGTTCAGTGCTGGGGGAAGCCACTTGTCTGCCTCTGCAGTACTTGGGAGGTACTTACCAAGAATGTGAAGATTGAAAGAGAGCAGAACATTTGTAAACAAATCTGGAAGCTGCTCCGTGGAATCAGATGACAAGCCCTCCTCAATCACATCTAGGAGAAACTGGATGAAAGCTGAATTCAGGTGCTCTGTGAACACAAAAGAAGCCTTTTATCTATCATACTCTGATAAACAAGGTATAAGCATCAAACAGAAATTGCTGGAGAAATTCAGCAGGTCGGGCAGTATATATGAAGAGAGAAACAGAGTTAATGCTTTGAGTCCAGTGACTCTTTGTCAGCGCAACATCGAGGGCCGATGGATGTGTACTGATGTACTACTGTGAGCTCCTTAGGATGTTCTATGTAACTGAACTTGAAACATCAACTTTTGTTTTCTCTCTCCAAAGACACTGCCAGACCCGCTGTGTTCCTCTACTAATGTTTATTTTTCTGTTTGTGTACATCCACAGCTCTTTGTTTTATTTAAAAGTGTAATTGTCAGTCAGGTTACATGGATGGTGAACAGCATAGTTACTCAGAGTGATATGGTGCCTGTTAGACACTGCTCTTGATACAGTTATCTCGGATCTCAGATGCCCCCACCACCTGCATGATACCCTTCTATCCCCCTCTTTGGCTAATTCAGCATTCCAAGTGAAACCACCAACCAGATTCCAGTCTTGAGGCTCTTGAACAGCACAGTGTTGTTCAGGATATCAAGATCCTGGGTTAGATAAAAAGGGAAAATGATGGCTCTTTAACTGCGAATGATAGCACGAGGATGTCATGATATTCAATACATCAATTGTGTAACCTTTTCATCTGTAAAGAACACTGCCTGAACACTGCCAGGGCTCTATTTCAGTTTGTGTAAAGAACTGCAGATCTCAGGAAAGAGTTCTGTGGAAAATTTAGATTGGAGGGAGATCATATGGATTGATAATTCTACTAAGTTACTTTCTCCTCCATAGTGCTAACCACCAAGATGCTGACGATCAGAGTTGTAGAATTCTCTGCCAAATTTTTGAATGTTTTCAAAAAGGTGTTAGGGAGAATTCTTAGCACTGAAGGGACCAATGGGCATGGGGCGAAAACGGGAACTGGGTACAGTGTTGGGGTGATCAGCCATGATCATACTGAATGGTGGCTCAAAGGGCAGAATGATGTACTTCTCTTCCTTTTTTTTTACGTTTCCATGTTACCTTAGGACTTGGAAAAAGATCAGTTTGCAACACTGTTCAAATCAAACCAGATTGGAGGTAACAGTGGTAAAAAGCTTCAGCTCCTAAGTGTTGCCATGGATTTCCCCACTGTTTCAGATATCATTCATGAAAAACAATTCCAACCTATTTATCCGATTCCTTGTTTCTCTAGGTCATGTCATAGAATTATAGATTAATACAGATGGAAACAGGCCCTTCAGACCAACTTGTCCGCACGATGAGATATTCCAATCTGACGTATTCCCAGTTGCCAGTATTTGGCCCATATCCCTCTAAACCCTTCCTAACCATATATCAATCCAGGTGACTTTTAAAACATCGTAATTGAGCCAGTCTCCGTCATTTTCTCTGGCAGTTCATTCCGTATTTGCACTACCCTCTGTGTGAAATTTACCTCTCAGGTTCTTTTTAATTTTTTCCACTCACATCTCTAGTTTGGGACTCCCCCCACCCTAGGAAAATGATCTTGGCTATTCGCCCTCTCCATGCCCTTCATGGTTTTATAAACCTCTGCAAGGTCACCCCTCGGCCTCCGATGGTCCAGGGGAAAAAAAAGCCCCAACCTATTCAGATAGTGGCACATTGATTAGAAATTATGTGAGAATGAGCAGTACATAGCCAATGAGTTGGAGATATTATTAGACATCGCTGGAGCAGGTGGGTCGTGAACCCGACGTCCTGGCCCAGAGGTCGGATACTGCCACTGCATCACAAGAGCCCCCAATTCTCTCATATTTTTGTATCCAATGCCCATGTGACTTAGCCACCCAATGTCCAATCAGCTCTTAGCTTGCATTAACTGCTCAAGTACGAATGTTCCCAAATAATGCATGTCCATCAGAGTTACAGCCTGCATCAGTTCCAAGGGTTCCCAAACTCACCAGAAACGTTGCACCCTTGGTTCAACAAGAAGTTGGACATTGCCAAGAACAGATTCACCCTTCGCATCACCACCAGTGACTGCCTGCTCCGTGATCACACTTCTACAAGTGAACAGCCTGACAGAGGGTGGCTTGGATTTCTGTGGACAAGACGTAGTGAGCCACCTTCAACATTCTGGGAGAGATAGCAAAATCATAGCTGGATGGGAACACCTGAAATGTCAGGGACCATAACCTTTGCCGTAAGCGTTTTGACAAAGCCCTTTGCAAGACTTTGCTAGTTTGAGTAAAAGCTGATGGAATTATAGTTAAATTAGTGGCCTGATTAGGAAATGGTCTGAGGCAGAGTGTGACAGAATGCGACTTGGTGGAATCTCACAGCCACCTGTGTTCAGGACTCAACTATTTGCTGAACTTACTATGATCTCAGACTTAGATGACAAGATAGAGACGAAGTTTGCCAATGAAACAAATATCAACCGCATTGCCAAAGGAGAAGACAAAACAAAGTTCCAAATATATTACTAGACTAGACAGGATTGAGGTTCACAAGGAGCAAATGTTAGTAATTCTGGGAAGTGTGAAAATAGATAAGTCCCCTGGACCGGATGGGATTTATCCTAGGATTCTCTGGAAAGCCAGGGAGAAGATTGCAGAGCCTTTGGCATTGATCTCTATGTCATCATTGTCTACAGGAATAGTACCAGAAGACTGAAGATTAGCAAATGTTGTTCCCTTGTTCAAGAAGGGGAATAAGGACAACCCTGGTAATTATAGACCAGTGAGCCTTACTTCGGTTGTGGATAAAGTGTTGGAAAAGATTATAAGATATAGGATTTTTAGTCATCTAGAGAGGAATAAGTTGATTAGGGATAGTCTACATGGTTTTGTGAAGGGTAGGTTGTACCTCACAAACTTATTGAGTTTTTTGAGAAGGTGACTAAACATGTGGATGAGGGTAAAGTGGTTGCGGTGGTGTATATGGATTTCAGTAAGGTGTTTGATAAGGTTCCCCATGGTAGGCTATTGCACAAAATACAGAGGCATGGGACTGAGGGTGATTTGGTGAATTGATTCAGGAATTGGCTCGCTGAAAGAAGACAGAGGATGGTGGTTGATGGGAAATGTTCACCCTGGAGTTTAGTTACTAATGGAGAACTGCAAGGATGTGTTTTGGGGCCATTACTGTTTGTCATTTTTATAAATGACCTGGATGAGGGCTTAGAAGGATGGGTTAGTACATAGTGTCATCTGCACAAAGATTGGTAGAACCTTAGTGCAGAAGGATGCTGTAGGTTACAGAGGGACATAGATAAGCTGAGAGCTGGGCTGAGAGGTAGCAAATGGAGTTTAATGGTGAGATGATTCACTTTGGAAGAAGCAACAGGAATGCAGAGTACTGAGTTAATGGTAAGAGTCTTGGTAGTGTAGATGAACAGAAAGACCTTGGTGTCCATGTGCATTGATCCCTGGAAGTTGCCACCCAGGTTGATAATGTTGTTAAGAAGGCATACGGTGTGTTAGCTTTTATTGGTAGAGGGACTGAGTTTCAGAGCCACGAGGTCATGCTGCAGTTGTACAAAATTCTGGAGCGGCTGCGCTTGGAGTATTGCGTACAGTTCTGGTCACCACTTTATAGGAAGGATGTGGAAGCTTTGGAAAGGGTTCAGAGGTGACTTACTAGGATGTTGCCTGGTATGGAGGGAAGGTCTTACGAGGAAAGGCTGAGGGACTTGAGGCTGTTTTCATTAGAGAGAAGGTTGAGGGGTGACCTAATTGAGACATATAAGATAATCAGAGGTTTAGATAGGGTGGACTGTGAGAACCTTTTTCCTCACATGATGATGGCTAGCAAGAGCGGTCTTAGCTTTAAATTGAGGGGTGATAGATATAGGACAGATGTCAGAGAGTAGCAGGGGCGTGGAACGCACTGCCTGTAACAGTAGTAGACTCGCCAACTTTAAGGGCAATGGATAAACATATGGATGTAAATGGAATAGCATCAACTCAGAATTGATGAGCTGGAAACTGAGCTTCCAATGTTGAGACACAACCGGGATGGGGAGAGTTATCTGGACGCTATATTTCAGGAGATGGTCACACCCATTAGACTAACTAACTCCTATTCAGCCAGTGGTCAGGGAGAGGAGGGTGTGGCTGTGAGTGAGGGAGGTAGAGTTGCAGGAGTCTCAGCCCCTTGTCCAGCAGGTTCAAGAGTTTTGCTCTCTGTGTGGACAGGAATGGGGACTGCAGAGAGGATGAGCTGACTGACCACAGCACTGTGGTGCAGGGAGCCATTCAAATGGGGGGGAATGAGAAGAGAAATGTTGTTGTATTTGGGGATTGTATAATTAGGGGCAGAGACACTGTTCTCTGTGTCCAGGATCGAGAGTCCCGAAGATTGTGTTGCCAGCCTGGTGCTCGGATTCAGGATATCTCATCTGGGCTGCAGAGGTACTTGGAATGGGAGGGTAAATATCCAGTGGTTGTGGTCCATGCAGGTACCAAAACATAAATAAAACCAGGACAGAGGCTCTGAACAGCCGGGAGCTAAATTAGGAAGCAGAACCAAACAGGTAATAATCTCTGGATTCCTACCTGACCCACGAGCTAATTGGCACAGGTCAATAAGATTAAGCAGATAAATGCTTGGCTTAAAGATTGGTGTGGAAGGAATGGGTTTGAATTCATGGGATATAGGCACCAGTACTGGGGAAGAAGGGGCCAGTTCTGATGGGATGGTCTTCATCTGAATGGTGCTGGGACATAATTAGGGCTATAGATAGGGCTTTAAACTAAATACAGGGTGTGGGGGGAGGCGGGGGACGTCAGTGAAAGGGGAAATTAGAAAACTCGAATTAAAAAAGAAGGTAAGAGTGCAGAATTCAGGACAAGTTATTAAAATCTCCAGCATAGACACAAATAGAACAGAGTATCTGGAAAGAGTTAGCAATCAAACTTTGATTACACTGGACAAACGAATGACAACACGAAGAGGGACAGTTAATGCAGGACTGAAGGTGTTATATCTGAATGCACACAGTCTAAGGAATATGGTAAATCTGCTGTGGGCGCAGATTGAAATTGGCAGGCATGATATGGTGGGCATCACGGGGACTTTACGGGTTTTGCTCCCTGTGTGACAGAAAGCAGAGAATGGGGATAAAAGGTTCCTTTTCAGGGCAGCAGTTGGTGACATGTGGTGTTCCACAAGACTCCGTGTTGGGACCGCAACCTCTCACTTTCTACATTAACAATCTAGATGGAGGAACTGACGGCATTTTGGCTAAGTTTGCAGATGATACAAAGATAGGGAGAGGGACAGGTAGCATTGAAGAGGGAGGCGACAGAAGGATTTGGACAGGTTAGGAGATTGGGCAAAGAAGTGGCAGATGAAGTACAACATGGGAAAGTGTGAAGTCAGGCACCTTGGCAGCAAGAATAGAGACATGGACAATTTTCTAAATGGGGAGAAAATTCCAAAGTCTGAAGTGCAGTGACTTGGGAGTTCTAGTCCAGGATTCTCTCAAGGTAAACTTGTAGGTTGAGTCAGCAGTTAGGAAGTCAAATGCAAAGTTGGCATTTATTTCAAGACGACTTGAATATAAAAGCAGGGATTTTTTTTTTGAAGCTTTATAAGGCTCTGGTCAGACCACATTTGGAATATTATGTGCAGCTTTGGGCCCCATACCTCAGGAAGAATGGACTGACCCTGGAGCGGGTTCATGAGAATGGCCCCAGGAATGAACAGCTGAACTTATGAGGAACATTTCAGGACTCTGAGTTGGTACTTGATGGAGTTTAGAAGGATGAGGGCAGATCCAACTAAAACATATAGAATACTGAATATCTTGGACACAGTAGATGTTGGGAAGGTGTTTCCATTGGTAGGAGAGACTAGGACCAAGGGCACAGCCTTAGAGTAAAGGGAAGACCTTTTAGAACAGAAACCACTGAACCACCAGGCAGTCCCAATGTCTCTTGGACTTTGCAAGAACACTGGGTGATCTCATTGAAACACTGGCTTGACAGGGCAGATGCTGAAAGGAGGTCTCCCCATAACAAGATTAGAACTATGGGAAACTGCTCAAAAGTAAAAGGTCTCCCATTTAAAATGGAGGCAATAGCATATTGCCCTCAAAGGGCTGAGAGTTTGTGGAACTCTCTTTCCCAGAGGTGGGATCAGAGAGATTCTTGATGAAAAAGTGAGTGAAAAGTTACTGGGTGTTGACAAGAATCGCGTTGGAGGGGCAAGCTCAGAGAGACTGATTGAGCTCCTGCTAATTCTCCAGTTCATACATTTGTGTCCAATGGATTTAGTTACTTTTTAATGTGAGAGGAGGCAGTGAGAAAGTTGGGCACTGACATTCTGTGCAGGTGAGCACCTGACCAGTTGGAGCAACCACTTCACTTCACACATTTAGTGAAAGGAGCGGCACTTGTTATTCTTTCACAGGACGTGGACATTGTTGGAAGGACTAGTATTTATTGCCCATTCCGAACTGCCCCTAAAATGACTGGCTTGTTCAGCCAATTCAGAACTACATGCATTGTTGTGGGTCTGGAGTCACATGTAGGCCAGACCAGATGAGGATGGCAGATTTCTTTCCCTAAAGGACATGGGTGAAGCAGGATAGCTTCATTGCTGCTATCACAAGATAAATATTCCAGATTTAATTGCATTCCAATTTACTTTGCTGCTGCTTTGGGATACTGCTTATGGCTCCAGAGTATTAGCCTTGCTTCTAATCACTAGCCCAGTAATATTATCACAACACCATCACCTCCTCCTCCCCTTAGTTGCCTGTCTTCACCAAGCTAGACTAGATGCACTGACCCATTGATTGTGGGAGTGCTCAACTCTTTCAATTCCTACTGTTTATACAATAGGTAAGGTGAAAGTGGGCACTGCAGATGCTGGAGATTAGAGTCAAGATTAAAGTGGTGCTGGAAAAGCACCGCAGGTCAGGCAGCATCCGAGGAACAGGAAAATCAACATTTCGGGCAAAAGGCAACCTCGGATGCAGCCTGACCTGCGGTGCTTTTCCAGCACCACTCTAATCTTGACTCTTTACAATAAGTAACCCTGTGGACCAGCTTTGCACTCCTGTCCATCCAGCCTTTGTGCTGGAGACAATGAATGGGCGGTGGGGGAGGTCAGTTGAGTTTTCCTGCAAGGCATTCATGGACATGAGCTACAAGTTAGGATCCAGCATTGTCCATGTGATTCCAACTGATGGTTTCTTCAAATGGACAGCAGGTGGCACAATTCCCCTTTCCTCTCGGAACAAGGGATTCACTGACGCCCCCTGGCTATACTCCACATTATCTTACCGTTGTGATGGAAGTTTAATTTTGATCGCAAACTGTAGGCCTGACTAGCAAAGCTTGCAATCATTGCTCATCTCTATTTCCACCAAGGTGGTGAGGAGCTGTAACAAATCCACTAACAACCTCAGTATAATCCACACAAAGACATGATGAGAAAGAATAGGAAATTAATTTGGGAGGAATGTTTCACCATTCAGAAGATTCACAAAGCAAATAGGATGCTTCAGAACACTGAGGCTACACAGACTCTCATTGCACTATGTGAATTCTGGCTGAGGTGAACCCCTGGCCATTGCGCAGATCCTGGCCGGCTTTCTTTAGACTAGCACAGAGATCATAAACACTTCTCACGATCACTCAAACTGAGCTGATGACAGTTCAGGAAGCAGCTAACTTGCGAATGTGTCACAGACAGACAGATTCTGCCAACTGAGCTAATTAGCACTCTTAGATCTGTGGCAACATGCCAACAATTCTAGGCCACTTCAAATGAGTGGAATGATGAAGGTGCTGAAAGATAGACAGGGTAAAGCTGGTTTCTGGACAAGAAATCAAACAGGCCAACCGTAACCTTACTGAATCTGAGCTGGTTGGAATGTTAAGCTCCCAGCTCCTCATTGTAAATGAGCACAATGCAAAATTTACAAAAGTAATAGTGGTACTGAGGTTGGGGTGGGGTAGATGATGACAGATGTAGGGCAGTGAACGAGAGAGGAGAAAAAAGCAGGAAGCAGAACAGGCAACGGGGGGGGGGGGGGGGGGGGTTGGTAATGGGAAGCAAAGTCCTACAGCACAGAGACAGACCCTTTGCCCATACTGGTCCATGCCGACCAAAATGTCCATCCACCCTAACCCTATTTCCCTGCACTTGACCCATCTCCTTCTAATCCTTTCTTATCCTGCTGCAGTTTCTGATAACCTTTCTCATTGTCCACGATATCACCTATTTTAATGTCATCAGCAAACTTACTAATCATGCCTTGTACATTCTCATCCAAATCGTTGCTGTTTGTTGTCCATATCAACGGGCCCAGCACTGTCCCCTGAGGCACTCCACTAGTCACAGGCCCCCAGTCTGAAAAGAATCCTTCCACTATTCCCCTCTGCTTCTGACCATCAAGCCAATTTTGTATCCAATTTGTCAGCTCCCCCTGGATTCCATGCGATCTAACCTTCCAGAGTGGTCTACCAGGTGGAACCTTATCAAAGGCCTTACTGAAACCCCTATAGACTATACCTACCGCCCTGCCCTCGTCAACCTTTCTGGTCACTTCATCAATGAACTCTAACAAATTTGTGAGGCGCGATATCCCACTTAAAAGCCATACTGATTACTTCTCATCAAATCCTGACTTTCTAAACGCATGTTCATCTGAGCTCTCGGAATCTTCTCAAGTAACTTACCCACCACAAATGTTAAGATTATTGGCCGATAATTCCTAGGCTTTTCTTTGCAGCCCTTCTTGAATAAATGCACAACGTTCGCTACCCTCCAGTCTTCTGGGACCTCACCCGGGTGTTATGGTGATGAAAAGTATCAGCTAGAGCCCCTGCAACTTCTTCTCTAGCCTCTCTCAGGATTCCTGGGTATATCTGGTCAAGACCAGGACATTTATCCACCTTCATTCATTGTAATACATCCAATACCTCCTCTACTGTGATATGGACTGTCCCCAACATATCATCACTAACTTCCCCACGTTCCCAAGTCTTCATGTCTTTCTCCATGGTAAATACAGAGGAGGAATATTCATTGAGAACTTCGCTCATCTCATAGAATCCCGACAGTGTGGAAACAGGCCATTTGGCCCAAAAGGTCCACACCGACCCTCTGACGAGTAACCCTCCCAGACCCATTCCCCAACCCTGTTACTCTATATTTACCCCTGACTAATGCACCCAACCTACATATCCCTGAACAGTATGGGCAATTTAGTGTGGCCAATTCACCTAATCGGCACATCTTTGGATTGTGGGAGGAAACCCACGCAGACACAGGGAGAACGTGCAAGCTCCAACGCAGATAGTCTCTGGCACTGTGAGGCAGTCGTGCTAGCCACTGAGCCACCGTGCCACTCCTGTGGTTCTAAACATACATGTCTACTTTGGTCCTTGAGAGGTCCCATTCTCTCTCTAGTTATTCTTTTTCCTTTAACATACTTAAAGTACCTCTTTAGAATCCCCCGAATTGTCTCAGCCAAGGCTTTATCTCATGCCCCCTTTTTGCCCTCCTGATTTCCTTCTTCAGTAAACTCCTGTATTCCCTCTATACCTCCAGGGATTCCTTTGATCCCAGCTGCCTGTACCTGAGCTACGCCTCCCTCCTTTTTTCTGGTCAAGGCCTCAATATTTCGTCATCCAGGATTCTCTATTCCTACCAATACAAACCTTGTACTCTGGCTATCTCACTTGTGAAGGCCTCCCACTTTGCCAGCCCTCTGGCAAAGGATCTACTCCAATCAAATCCAAGCCAGCTCCTGTCTAATTCCATCAAAATTCGCCCTGCCCCAACTTAAACCTGTGGACCAGTTTTGTCCCTCTCTACGATTATTTTAAAATTAATACAACTATGGTCACTGGTCCCAAAGTGCTCAAGAAAGATAGGGGGAAGAGACATGGAGGATAAAGAGAGGTGGGTGCAGTTCCTTAGCAATAAGCGAGATTTTAAAAACATGCTGCATCTGGCTGTGAACTCTTTCTGAGACCGGTAGACACCCACCTCTCAGCACTGGAAGCTGCACTTGCTGGAGCTAGCATTCCCAAGGCAGGTACAAACCCATGATTTGTGAAGGTTTGTAGCTCAGGTTGAGGTTTGGGGTGTAGGTTTGCTCGCTGAGCTGTAGGTTTGATATCCAGACGTTTCATTACCTGGCTAGGTAACATCATCAGTGGCGACCTCCAAGTGAAGCGAAGCTGTTGTCTCCTGCTTTCTATTAATATGTTTGTCCTGCATGGGGTTCCTGGGGTTTGTGGTGATGTCATTTCCTGTTCGTTTTCTGAGGGGTTGATAGATGGCATCTAGATCTATGTGTTTGTTTATGGCGTTGTGTTTGGAGTGCCAGGCCTCTAGGAATTCTCTGGCATGTCTTTGCTTAGTCTGTCCCAGGATAGATGTGTTGTCCCAGTCGAAATGGTGTTTTTTTTCATTCGTGTGTAGGGCTACGAGGGAGAGAGGGTCGTGTCTTTTTGAGGTTAGCTGGTGTTCGTGTATCCTGGTGGCTAACTTTCTTCCTGTTTGTCCTACATAGTGTTTGTGGCAGTCCTTGCATGGAATTTTGTAGATGACATTGGTTTTGTCCATGGGTTGTACTGGGTCTTTTAAGTTTGTTAGTTTTTGTTTGACAGTGTTGGTGGGTTTATGTGCGACTAGGATTCCGAGGGGTCTCAGTAATCTGGCTGTCATTTCTGAAACTTCTTTGATGTATGGTAAGGTGGTTAAGGTTTCTGGCTGTGTTTTTGTCCATGGGTTGTGCTGGGTCTTTTAAGTTTGTTAGTTTTTGTTTGATACTCAAATAATACAGTGCACAGATTTCTCAAGAACAAACCACGACAAGCAGACCAAACACAGCCAGAAACCCTAGCCACCTTACCATACATCAAAGTAGTTTCAGAAATGACAGCCAGACTACTGAGACCCCTCGGAATCCTAGTCGCACATAAACCCACCAACACTGTCAAACAAAAACTAACAAACTTAAAAGACCCAGTACAACCCATGGACAAAACCAACGTCATCTACAAAATTCCATGCAAGGACTGCCACAAACACCACATAGGACAAACAGGAAGAAAGTTAGCCACCAGGATACACGAACACCAGCTAGCCACAAAAAGACACGACCCTCTCTCCCTCGTAGCCCTGCACATGGATGAAAAAAAAACCCACCATTTCGACTGGGACAACACATCTATCCTGGAACAGGCTAAGCAAAGACATGCCAGAGAATTCCTAGACGCCTGGCACTCCAACCACAACGCCATAAACAAACACATAGATCTAGATGCCATCTATCAACCCCTCAGAAAACGAACAGGAAATGACATCACCACAAACCCCAGGAACCCCAACCAGGAGAAAGATATAAATAGAAAGCAGGAGACAACAGCTTTGCTTCACTTGGAGGTCACCACTGATGATGTTACCTAGCCAGGTAATGAAACGTCTGGATATCAAACCTACAGCTCAGCGAGCAAACCTACACCCTAAACCCACAAACCCATGAAATGTCCTCATTTCCACGACCCACCTTAAGACTGAAAGTCAGGCCCAGGGGCAGAACCTAGCAACGTTAAAGATTCACAGTTCATGGATTGCATCGTTTGAAAAGAGGATGCTATATTGAAGAGCACATAGATATGAGGAACAGTCCCCAGAACTCCAGTCCTTTACCTTAGCCTTGAGGCCTCCTTTAGTGCAGCCACAATGGTCTTGGTAGCGGAATCATGGGGTTCCCAAAGAAGTAGCCATGACCGAGGAGTGACCAGGAAGGCACAAGGCTAGGGGGTCACTCATTCCCTCTGTGTCATTGGGGGATACGGACAGTGCTGGGTGGTGATGGTGGAATGGGTGAGAGAGGAGTTGAGGAGGCTTTCTGCGAGGCCTGGAACTGCCATAGCAACCAACAGGCTGACTAACCTAATACTCAAAACCCAAACATAACCTGAAGAAATCCCATTCCAGCCAGTAACACACTCCCGAAGGGAGGATGGACTATTTGCTTTCTTCAAAACATTCTTTACTGGACCTTTGATCTTTTCCTCTCAACTCTAATCTTGCTTCAGATCATAGAGTCAAAGAGGTCTCAGCACAGAAAAAAGGCACTTTTGCCCATCATATCTGTAGCAGTCAAAAACAAGCTCCTAACTGTTCTAACCCTATCTTCCAGAACTTGGCCTTGTATGCTTTGGCATTGCAAATACTTCTTAAATGTTATGAGGGTGTCTGCTTCAGCCTGTAATTGGAGAAGGAGAAAGGGTGGGAGCGAAGAAGCCTGTGACTGAAGGAGCAGCATGGGCAAGACAGAGAAAGTCAGGCATGTTCTATAGGTTTATACATACCATAGTGATGATAGGGCAGTGGTTCACCCATCGAAAAGATCATGGTGAGCAGCAGTGCAGAGTAACACAACTTTTGGTGCTCTGTGGGAGAAAAGAAACCATAATCAGTGCTGGTCAACTCCAATCATTACATTTTAAATCTGGTATTACTGACTGTAAGAGGATTAAGAGCTGAAAATGTGTTGCTGGAAAAGCGCAGCAGGTCAGGCAGCATCCAAAGAACAGGAGAATCGACGTTTCGGGCATAAGCCCTTCTTCAGACCTCCCTCCGGATCCTCCGCTCCTCCCTCTACAAGGATTTCAGTGAGTCCCTCTCTCACTGCACACCCCAGGTCATCTCCTCTGCACAGAAGCTCTTCAGCCACGTTCTCAAACAGACTCGCTACCACAGCCACATCTCCTTCCTCAGCACCTGCCTACGGAACCGACTGATCCTGCACGGACTCCGGACTACGTTCCGACCAACAAAATTTGGACCCAACCAGGACCTACAACAAATCCGAAGCCTCCAGCAACAGACCTCCCTCCGGATCCTCCGCTCTCTCCTGTTCCTTGGATGCTGCCTGACCTGCTGCGCTTTTCCAGCAACACATTTTCAGCTCTGATCTCCAGCATCTGCAGTCCTCACTTTCTCCTGTAAGAGGATTAAACCAAACATAGCCTCTGTTGACTGAATAGTGAATCTTATCATATCCATTAATCTGAGCAGACAGTACAATGTGGGTGGCACTGTACAATACGGACTGCACTTATCTGCCTGTATAATGCATACTGCTCTTCATACACAGTACCACCATCAATCTCAAATCCTCAAACTTATTAAATCTGCAGAAAACCACGTGTTGTGTTTCAGTTCTTTGTTGATGGGATACTGTTTCCTGCCTACCTTTGGTGTCAGCTTGCATGTCCCGTGCCAGTTCCATTGGCAGCACAGAGTTTGCCAGGGTGGAGATGATTGATGCGTCCAGGTTACACATGGCTCCAAAACATTTCAGTAAGAACAGGCGCAATGTGACACGATGTTCCTGGCACAGAATAGGACAATGGTTAGACACAGCACACACCTTACACCAGCTGTGTTCAGTCATAGTACATAAACTCACCAAGCTCTCAATACTGTCAGTGTACCAAGGCTTGAGCTAAAGGCCCCCCCACCACCACCACCACCATCCCAGTACACACTTCAGAACAACAATACTAATGGAACTTCAGTATCTTTATCTTTTGAAATACTTCAAAGCTTTCAGTCACTGGATCATAGGAGATAGATGTCACAATCACAGATGTGCACAAGGACTAGCACAAATCTCAACACTCTGTTTGGAGTCAGTAGCAGCAGTGCTGACCCTGAACTTTCAATTCTTAACAGTGACACCCACTCCTCACCTCCCACCAATCAGGACTTGTCTGGTCTCCTGTCCCACACACTGAGTTGCGTAGTGTCAGGCAGACTGGAGGTGTCAAGGTGAAAGGTTTGTAACAACACTGGAGCAGGGCTTCAAAATTCAGGAACAAAGCCTGGGAATAGTGGAAGCTAGGAAACGAGACAATGTGCCACCTGAGGGTAAAATCCCAAAATGTCATGGAAATGTGATGCAGCTGCACAGTTGAAAGGAAGAACGGGTTAATATAAATAAAACAGCACTCTCCAAAGGACTGGTTCAGTGGGTTCTCAGACAGAGGAACCTGAACTACAGACATCCTACTTTGTCACAAAGGATGCATGGGGAAGACAGCACGTGGGCATTGCTCTTTGGAGACTTAGTATGGATTGATCAGCTGAATAGCTCTCTTCCCGAGCTGTCATCTCTGCCTTGATATGATGAAATGAGGAGTATTGGAGAGTGATTCAGACCCCCAAACCGGTTTCATTGTTCCTCCAATGACTCATTCCACCCACACAGAGGCTCCTCACCACCTAATTGGATCTTAGATTTAATTAAACTAGTATCTATTTCTTTCTGTGGGAGACAGGTCACATTTATGTCAGCCTTTGTGCAAAGAAATATTCCCGAACATCTCTGATCATTCTAGCTCCATAGTTAATGTTATGGTCCCTTCCCTATAATCCAACCCCCACCCCTATCCTCTGTCAGCCTCCTTTCAAGTCCAAAAAAGAACACCAACCACATCAACCTTTTCCATATCCTAGGTGATACAGGCCTGGTTTATCTAATCTCTCCTCACAACCTAAGCCTTGAGCCCTGGAGCTATTCTGGTGAACCCACACTGCACTCCCCTCCAAGGCCAATATAGCCTATTCTGTACTCGTACATCCAATATGGTTCAACAAGTGCTTTGGACAGATTAGATTAGATTAGATTCCCTACAGTGAGGAAACAGGCCCTTCAGCCCAACAAGTCCACACCGCCCCTCTGAAAAGCAACCCACCCGGACCCACTTCCCTCTGACTAATGCACCTAACACTGTGGGCAATTTAGTACAGCCAATTCACCTGACCTGCACATCTTTGGACTGTGGGAGGAAACCGGAGAACCCAGAGGAAACCCATCCAGACACAGGGAAAATGTGCAAACTCCACACAGACAGTCACCCAAAGCTGGAATTGAACCTGGGACCCTGGCGCTGTAAGGCAACAGTGCTAACCACTGAGCCACCCTGTGAACTGCAGCAAAACTTTGTTCTTTTTGTATTCTAAAACCTCTCAAGATAAAGCTAAGCTTTCACTAATTCTTATGCCTGACCACCACAGTGATAGCAATCTGCAGACATGGACATCTAATTGGTTTTGGAACTTCAGTCTTCTTAACTTTTCGATAGCAATCAAGCGAAACAAATAACCTTGTATGGAAGCTGTGTCAAAATCCATTTGCTCTCAGACTTGTTACCGAGCATCAGTGCATCATGCCTGCACTAGTTCTACCACCTAACACAAACCTACTGCTTTCTCCACATATCTCGCACACTTTCAATCTGAAAACCATTCAATGCCTCCTTGAATGCCTCGGCTGAACCTGCCTCCACTACGTTGCCAGGCAGTGCATTCCAGACCTTAACTAATCGCTGTGTGGGAAGCTTCTTCCTCACACCACCCTTTGTTTACAAAAGAAAATGGTTAAATTTATTCATTTTGAAAATTTAACAACATCTTTTGATTAATTTGGGATGCTGCTGTCCACATTCAGTACTGTGCCACTGAACCTTTGTAACATCAGCAAACTTAAACGTACAGCTCTCTTTTGCATTCTTCAACACATGGTAAATAGTTGAGGCACATTGCAGATATTTACGGGACACCTCGCGTTACCTCCTTTAAGGACAGTTACAGCTGACAGATCAGTGTTAATGGACTCTCAGCACTTCACAGTGATTCAGTATGAGCACTCTTGGGTCAGACTGACATCATCAGCACAGGAAAGGGAACCACTGATCAGAAATGTTACTCTGACTGAACAGAAATTTGAACAAGAGCTTGGCTGTTCTTCAAAAGGATTTTACTCACGAGTCAGATGTGTAAAAGTTGCTTTGACACAAGAGACTGAAAGTTGGAGTAATCAGAGGTGAAAAATGAGAAGCCAGGAAGATTAAGGAAAAGCTGAATGAGCAATTCGTGAGCTGAGGCAAGAGTTCAGTTCCTGCAAAACGGCAAGATAAGGGCTACTGAGATACCCATCAGGAAAAATGTTGAAGACACACCAGAATAATCACTCCAGTTTCATTATTCCAGAGTAAGGAAAGGCAATGCAAACTACTGCAGTACGCTGGAGGGACGATTTGGATCAGCTCCTAAAATCTCCATTAAAAGAAAAGTGACAGAAATTATAATTACAAACACAATGAACTGAAACTCTTAATATGTCAAAGCTTCAAGATTCCACAGGGCTCACTGTTGGGGTCCATGCTGTTTGTCGTTTCTCTACCAGATTGAGACTTGAATGGAGGAGGACTGATCAGTAAGCTTGCAGATAATGCAAAAATTGGTGGATGGCAATCAGTGAGGAGGTTAACCTTAGGCTATAAGAGGATATAGATGGGTTGATCAGTGGCAAGTGGAAATCAATCTGGGTAAATGTGAGGTGATGCACTTAGGCAAGACAAAAAAGGCAAGGGAATGCAAGATGTAGCACCTTGGGAAACAGCATGGATCAGAGAGGCCTTGTGTGCACTGATCCTTTAACATTTCAGGGCAGGTACATTGGACAAACAGGCAGAAAACTAGCCACCAGGATACTTGAACACCAACTAGCCACAAAATGACATGACCCTCTCTCACTGGTATCCTGACAGACAGATAAGGAAGGACACCACTTCAACTGGGACAACACATCCATCTTAGGACAAGCCAAAAGAGACACGCATGAGAATTCCTAGAAGCATGGCATTCCAACCGGAACTCTATCAATAAACATATCGAGTTAGACCCCATCTACCACCCCTGAAAAAAAGAACAGGAAATGACATTACAACAGGAAATGACATTACCACAGGAACTAACATCACCAGCCCAAGGAAACCCAAACATATAAATAGAAAGCAGGAATCATGTACAGTGCTTCGCCTGAGGCCCACTGAAGATCTTACCGAGTATGGTCACGAAACGTCTGGAAATGAACCCCCAGCTCAGCGAGCAAGCCTACATCCAGACACTCTGTCTTCTACGGACCAGTCAATTCTGTATCCAGACGGTCAAACTTCCCTGTATCCCTTGCCTCCTTGCTGTTGAATGAATCTACCATGGGGAACTTTATCAAACGCCTTGCTAAAATCATATACACCACATCCACTGCTCTAACTACATTAATGTGTTTGGTCATATCCTCAAAGAATTCAATAAGGCTTGTGAGGCCCTTTACAAAGCTATGCTGACTATCTCTAATCAAACTATGCTTTTCCAAATAATCATAAATCCTGTCTCTCAGAATCCTCTCCAATAATTTGTCCACCATTAATGTATGACATGGAGTAGACTAACCCCCCCCCCCCACCCCCCGACACTAATTTAAACCTGCAATACAGAAATGATTTAATCCATGCTGTAATCTGTTAAAATTCAAGAGGTCAAGAACTGCTGCCTCACAGCCTGGGGCGACTGTCTGTGTGGAGTTTGCACATTCTCCCCGTGTCTGCGTGGGTTTCCTCTGGGTGCTGCGGATTCCTCCCACAGTCCAAAGTTGTGCAGATTAGGGGTATTGCCCATAGTGTTCAGGGATGTGTGGGCTTGGTGCATCAGTCAGGGGTCATGTAGAGTGGTAGGTGTCGGGGAATGGGTCGGTGTGGACTTGTTAGGCCAAACAGCCTGTTTCCACACTGTATGGATTCCATAATATTTCTACAAAAACTATCCCAAAAGTCACTATTTCAAGTAGAAAAAAATTAAGAACTTTATGCTTTAAAGTCTAACATAGAATATTAACTAAAAACTATTTACAACTCCTTTCGCTAACCTATCTTTTTTTACTTTCCCGTTACAGGTCGATAAAACCCCCTCGATTAAGATTTACCGAAAAATTCAAATTTCAAAACCAGCCACCTGTTGAATCTTCTTTTTCTATCTTCCTCTGGAGAGTTGCTCTCCAGGTTGGTCTTGCTGGTATTTTCTCTGGGAAAACGCCTTCTCTGGACAGGTACCTCTCAGAGAGTTCTCACTTGCAGCCGACATTTGTTGGTCTTTTCGCAGTTCTCCTCCAACTGTTCAATTTTGTTTCAGTTTTATATCCCAAAGCATCAGATTGTTTCATTGGTGTTAATATTGTCAAAATGCTAAATTCAAACTTGATTGGAGTTTGGTATTTTGGGGCATAATTTAAACTGATTGGCTGAATCTGAATTTGTTTTCTTTTGTGTCCAGGCAACCCAGCTACTCTGGCTGTTCGACCAAATGTTACCTTGTTCAGAACACTTGGTGCTGTGTCAGGTAGTTCTGCTAGCTTTTAACTCTCGTAAAGGTACAGTACCCCTTACACCTTCATAACATAGTAATCCCCAGGGTTATCCCTATTACCTTTCTTGAACAAAGGAATAACATTTGCCACCCTCCAATTATCTGGCACTACTCCTGTGGACAGTGAGGACGCAAAGATCAAGGTGGTGCATTCTCTTCCCTCACTTTCCGTAGTAACCTTGGGTATATCCTGTCTGGACTGGGGACTTATCTATAGTCAAGTTTTTCAAAGTCTCCAGCACATCTGCCTTCTAAACATCAATCTGTTTGACATATCAGCCTGCTTCATGCTGCCCTCACAAACAACAAGGTCTCTCTCACTAGTGAATACTGAAGCAAAGTATTCATTAAGGAACTTCACTGCCTCCTCCAACCTCAGGCACAAGTTCCCTCCACTATCCCTGATCGGCCCTACCCTCACTCTGGCCATCCCCTTGTTCCTCACATAAGTGCAGAATGCCTTGGGATTTTCCTTAATCCTACCCACCAAGGGTTTTTTCATGCCCCCTTCTAGCTCTCCTAAGTCCATTCTTCAGTTCCTTCCTGGCTACCTTGTAACCCTCTGGAGCCCTATCTGATCCTTGCCTCCTCAACCTTAAGTAAGCTTCCTTCTTCCTCTTGACTCTGTGTTCCATATCCCTTGTTATCCAAGGTACCTTCACCCTACTATGCCTTCCTTGCCTCAGTGGGGCAGACCTATCCAGCACACGCAGCAAGTGCTCTCTAAACAAATTCCACATTTTTGTCATGCATTTCCTTAAGAATATCTGTTCCCAATTTATGTTTCACAGTTCCTGCATAATAGCATTGTAATTCCCCCTTCTCCCCTCAATTAAATACTTTCCCATATCATCTGCTCTTACCCTCTCCATGACGATAGTAAAGATCAGGGAGTTGTGATTACTATCACTGAAATACTCTCCCACCTGACACCTGACCTCGTTCGTTGTCAAGCACCAAATCCAATATGGCCTCCCCTCTAGTCAGCCTACCTACATATTGAGTCAGGAATCCTTCCTGGAGACACCTGACAAAATTTACTCCATCCAAACTACTTGCACTAAGTAGGGAAGTTGAAGTCACCCGTGACAACAACCCTGTTACTCGTGCACCTTTCCAAAATCCACCTTCCAATCTGACCCGCCGTGTCTCCGTTGCTTTTGGAGCAGTCTGTAGAAAACTTCCAATACTTTCCTGTTTCTGACTTCCACCCATACTGACTCTGTAGACAAACCCTCCTCAATGACCTCCCTTTGTGCAGTTGAGATCATATCCCTGATTAGCAATGCCACCTCTCCCACCTTTTTTTTTTAACCTCCCTCCTGATTCCTCTTGAAACATCTAAACCCCGAATGTCCAACCATTGCTGCCCTGTGACATCCAAATCTCCATAATGGCAACAACATCGTAGCTCCAAATGCTGATCTAAGTTTCATCAACCTTACTCCTGACACTTCTTGCAGCAAAATAGACACACACCAACCCATAACACTGACTGCAACTTTGCCCTATCAACTGTCTATCCTTGCTCACAGACTCTGTGCACGCTGTATCTGCCTGTTCACCAGCTACCCCATCCTCTGATCCGTAGCTCCTGTTCCTATCCCCTGCCAAACTAGTTTAAACCCTCCTGATTAACTCTAGCAAAGCTCCTGCCCAGGATATTGGTGTGTCCTTCCAGTTCAGGTTCAACCCATCCTTCTTGAACAGGTCCCACCTTCCCCAGGAGGTATCCCAATAATCCACATATCTGAAGCCCTCCCTTTTACACTAGCCCTGTAGCCATTGTTCAGCTGCACTCGCTTTCTATTCCTGGCAACACTAGCATGTGGCACTGGTAGGAATCCTGAGATTACTACTCTGCTCGTCCTGTCTTTTAGCTTCCAACCTAACTTCCTAAATTCTCTTTTCAGGTCCTCATCCGTTTTCCTAGCTCGGTCATTGTACCACGACTTCTGGCTGCTCACTCTCCCCGTTAAGAATCGTATAGACTCGATCCGAAACATCCCTGACTCTGGAACCCAGGAGGCAACATAATATCTGGGAATCTCGTTTGCAACCACAGAATTTCCTGTCTGTTCCTCTAACCATTGAATCTCCTATCACTATCGCTCTCCTATTCTCTACCCTTCCCTACTGGGCCACAGAGTCAGGCTCAGTGCCAGAGACCTGGTCGCTGTGGCTTTCCCCCTCCCCCTGCAAACAGTATCAAAAACGGTATACTTATTATTGAGGGGAATGGTCACAGGGATTCCCTGTACCATCTGCCTATCCCCTTTCCCTCTCCTGACGGTCACCCAGCTCCCTTTATCCAGTAACTTTGGTGTGACCACCTCCCTATAACCCCTCTCTATCACCCACTCAGCCTCCCGAATGATTCAATGTTCATCCAGCTCCAATTCCGTAATGTAGTCTATGAGAAGCTGGAATTGGGTGCACTTCTTGTCGGTGAAGTCAGCGAAGACACTAGTGGTGACCCTTACCTCCCACATCCCACAAGAGGAGTACGCAACTTCCCCAGCTTCCATCCTCTCTGCTCTAAATTGCCAAAAGAGATTTTTTAAAAATCCTTACTTTCCCAACCTGCCACACAGAGTCTTGATGAGGATTGCCAATTGGTTGGTGGCAAAGGAAGGTGGGTTGCAGCTAGGATCATTATTATCAGTGACACAGTGGCTCAGTAGTTAGCATTGCCGCCTCACAGTGACAGGGATCCGGGTTTGATTCTACCTTTGGGCCACTGCCTGTGTGGAGTCTGCATATTCTCCCCATGTCTGCATGGGTTTCCGCTGAGTGCTCCGGTTTCCTCCCACAGTCCAAAAACGTGTACGTTAGGGTGAAGTGTCCAAGCCAAACTGCCCATCTTGTTCCAGGGACGTGCAGGCGAGGGTGGATTAGTCATGGGAAATCCAGGGTTACAAGGGGTGAGTCTGGGTGGGCTGCTCTTCAGAGGGCTGGTGTGGACTCGATGGGCTGAATGGCCTGTTTCCACACTGTAGGGATCCTATGATTATTGAGCACTGAGATTCTTCCCTGTCTTACCCGTCTTCCATCTGCCTCAACTCTACTTCTGCTTTTCAGCTTGCCCTTCACCACTATCTGTCGAATTCACTTCTGCCTAACTGTGTCTGGACATAAAAATGCACAACAAACAAATGATTAAAACTAAAGCGGCAAATGTAATTTCAGAGTTACCAAAAGAGGAGTCACATTTGAAAGCAACAAGGTGATCTTTAGTAGAAATGGTAAAGTGGCAACATCTATGTAGCTTTGACCCTCTCATCTTATTTCTCAACAGCATCTGGTAGAAAACAAGAATGGCCTCAGATGCATTCTCACAAATTGAAGGGCTTTTGAGGGATGATTTGACAGGGATGGACAAAAATAGTAAAAACAAGAGACAAATTCAAAGCACAAAGAAAATCAAAGCCCCACATTTCATGTCAAGCAGACGAGAGAGAAAGAGATAGAGGTGGAAGAATTATGCTGTTCGCTGAGTACATAGAGTATTCTGCCACAACCGGTGAGTAATGTAAAAGCTCAGAGCTCAACATAAGATTTGATCATATCTGCAACAGGATCATTTGTAATAGACAGATGGATTGGCCTGTGAAAAAGACATTGCGAAAATATGCGAAATGAGTCAATGATTTTGAGAAGATTGCTAATCGCTTGGGTTCTATGTCAGTTTGAAGTTACATCTTAGAATTTACCTCAGCCATTTTTTAAAATAGGAGAATGTGAGGATTGCAGATGCTGGAGATCAGAGTCCAAAACGTGTGGCGCTGGAAAAGTACAGCAAGTCAGGCAGCATCCGAGGACCAGGAGAGTTGACATTTTGGGCATAAGTCCTTCAGCAGGTATGTCCTGATGAAGGGCTCATGCCCAATACGTTGACTCTTCCGCTCCTTGGATGCTGCCTGACCTGCTGTGCTTTTCCAGTGGCACACTTTGACTATTTTGGGGGGGGGTCCACACTGATTCTCCAAAAAGTAACCCACCCAGACCCATTCCCCTACTCTATATTTACCCCTGACTAATGCACCTAACACTTTGGGCAATTTAGCATGGCCAATTCACCCGACCAGCATACCTTTGGAATGTGTGAGGAAACCCACACAGACGCGGGGAGAATGTGCAAACTCCACACATACGGTTGCCCGAGGTGGGAATCGAACCCATGCCCCTGGCGCTGTAAGGCAGCAGTGCTAACCACTAAGCTACTGTGCGGCCATGTGGAAGCTGAGAGCTCCACTCTGGCTTCGGTGATATTATTTGTGTGACACAACTCAGCAATACTTCTGGGGAGAAGGAAGACTGCCTTTGCCGACAGCAATCAAGGGACCCTGTGCCCTCAAAGACTAGAAATTCCCATTCTGTCATTCCTGCTTGTCTAATGTATTTATAACACCTCACTCAAATGATCCTAACTCAAGTTAGAAACCCATACTTTGCTGCATCAAGCCAAGAATTCAGAATCTAGACAAACTTACACGAGGCAGCAATTAGGAGAACAAGATTAGTGGGGGATAAAGGAGGTAAAAATGGAGTACCCTGTGGGGAAAATCAGGTTTAGTGAGTGGGAGGTAATAGAGCAATGGGATTGTATGAGAAATGCCTTAGTTCAGCTGAAGGAAAGTCTGCATTGTCTCCTACTGGGGTAAAAATCTGATGTTAAACATCAAAGCAAGGCTAGTATAATCCTACAGCAACAAATGCCTAAACCTTGCAGCACCAGGAATTATCAGGAACACACCCCTCCCCTGACTCTCTAATCACACTGCCAATGGGAGAGCACCATTTGAGTTTACTCTTGGCCCCAGTTTTGAGGTCAAGTGGTGAGAAATCTGAAAGAATTATTTATAAAGTAAAATCAACCTGTAAGACCGAAAAGTCTAATGATGTCCCTCTCTGGCCCATCATGCACATTCTTAACCCAGTGTTCCTTACCATCTGATAGTATGCAATTAGTGAAAGAATTGGTTCAAAATTGTTCCTCTTCGTCATCCTCTTGCAGACTTCTGGATCGGCATCAGTCTGAGAAAGTAAAAGAAACAGTGAGAGTGGTTGCTGGTGGACAGAGTTCTCTCCAGAATCCAGCACACATCCCCTATATTGATTGCAGCACATAGTTTCTGCTTATGAAACCCACTGTTTTATCGGACAATAATAAGTAGAGCTGAGAGATGTGCAAGTTAGGAGAAAAAAAAAATTCTGCTGGAATTGAGCAAGCTGCAAGATCTCAAAGAAGACCAGATTGGCCAGTGTGCGCTTTTCAAATGATTTTCTGGGCGGCACAATGACTCAGTGGTTAGCACTGCTGCCTCACTGCACCAGGGATCCAGGTTCGATTTCAGCTTCGGGTGACTGTCTGTGTTGGAGTTTGCACATTCTCCCTGTGTCTGCGTGGGTTTCCTCTGGGTGCTCCGGTTTCCTCCCACAATCCAAAGATGTGCAGGTCAGGTGAACTGGCCATGTTAAATTACCCGTAGTGTTGAGGGATGTGTAGGTTAGGTGCATTAGTCAGGGGTAAACGTAGAGTAATAGAGTAGGGGAGTGGGTCTGGGAAAGTTACTCTTCGGAGGGTCAGTGTGGACCTGTTGGGCACACTGTTGGGATGGTTCCACTATGATTTTGTAGGGTTTCTATGAATACAGCAACCACCAGTTTCTATAATAGCTCCTTCTGCTTCTGTTGTTAGCTTCACAGCCACTCTGCTGCTGCTATGAACCCATGCTCTATCAAACTTGGAGAAGTCCTGGATCCCTTACAAGATTACCCGCTTCTGAATGTCATCGGTATCATCAAGACTATGTTCCGTCCCTCTCAGAGACAGCACAGAGGAAGCAGTCAGGAAGCTGGGGCTTGATGTAGGATTAAGACGACTTCTTTTCAGCACTCGTAGGCTGGTCAGCAGGCCATTAGATTCCAGGTCATTTACAGCTCCACAGTATTGCCCTATGTTAGCTACAGATCTCTTGACCTCCTAAACTAACAAAAAAATTATTAATCACAGTCTTGAACATTTGAACTGCCCTCCAGCATTCACGGTCCTTTTTAGGTAAAGTTCCAGGTTTCCACCATTGTTTGAGTGCAACCACTTTCTGATTTCATTCCCAATGATTCCAGTTCAAAGTTCAAGACTGCTTCATCTTGTGATGAATTTCTGTATCAGGGAACGTTGCTTCTCTGATGTTCAGAGGGATCTTGGGGTTTGATGTGAAGAGGGATCTTGGGGTTCAAGTCCATAGCTCAAGTGGCCACGCACGTAGATATGGTGGTAAAGAAGGTGTATGACATGCTTGCCTTTATTGGTCAGGGAATTCAGTACAAGAGTCAGGACGTCATGTTGCAGCTTCGTAAGACTTGGGTTAGGCTACACTTAGAGTACTGCATTCAATTCTGGTTGCCACATTACAGCAAGGAAGTAGAAGCTTTGAAGAACATGCAAAAGAGGTTTACCAGGATGCTGCCTGGATAGAGCTATAAGGAGAGGTTAGAAAAACTAGGGTTGTTTTCTCTGCAGTGGCTGAGAGTTGTTAGAACATGCAGAGGCAGGGTTGACAGTCAGATTCTTTTTCCCAGAGCTGAAAGGTTTGAGACTACAGGTATGGATTTAAGGTGAGAGGGGAAGAGTCCAAGGGAGATGTGAGAGACAAGATTTTTACACAGAGTGTGGCAGGTGCGTGGAACGGCTGCCGAGGTGGTGAGGGGTTCAGGTACAATCAGGGCATTTAAGAGACTTTAGGATAAGCACATGAACATGTAAGGAATGGAGGGCTAGAGACCAATAGCAGGCAGAAGGGATTGGCAGAAGATCGCATCAGAAGGATTCCATTTGTGTGTTCAGCAGTTCTATGTTCTAAGATACCTTTTATCATTTGATTACCTTTAGATCATTGTTCAATCTTCTAGACAGAAACAATACAAACAAGATTTCTGAAACCTGTCCTCAGGATGTAACAGATTATTCATGATATTATTCTACTGAATTTGTACGGCAACCGAGGCCAATAAACTGTTCCTGTAATGTGCTGTCTAAAACTGACTGCAGTACTCCAGACGGGAACTGAACCCAGCACTGTTCGATTCCACCTCCTCTACTATACATTTTGAATCCTGTGCAACAGGTTTTGTACGATCTATGTATATTCCACTGCTTTTTCATCGTTTCTTGTCTTGTCATTAAAACAATAAGAGCATTATTTGCCCAAGTCCAAGTTAACGGTTCCCACAGTGACCTCCAGCTGCCACACATTGAATGAGTTGGTTAAAGTATAATCCCCTGGTCCTCATCTTCCACCTCACCAACCTCCATCACCCTCCGCCATTTCCGCAACCTACAAACTGACCGCATCACCAGAGATATATTTCCCTCCCCACCCCTATCCGCTTTCCATAAAGACCATTCCCTCCATGACTAACTCGTCAGGTCCACACTCCCCCAACAACCCACCCTCCCTCCTGGCACCTTCCCCTGCCACCACAGGAATTTCAAACCCTGTGCCCACAGCTCCCCCCTCACCCCCATCCAAGGCCCCAAAGGAGCCTTCCACATCAAGGTTTCACTTGCACTTCCACACATGTCATTTACTGAGTCCGTTGCACTGGATGCGGTCTCCTCTTCATTGGGGAGACTGGACTCCTCCTAGCAGAGCGCTTTAGGGAACATCTCCTTCACTGCTGCTCCCTCACCACCAGACGCCTGGAGGAAGAATGCCTCATCTTCTGCCTCAGGACCCTCCAATCCTAGAGTATCAATGTGGACTTCACCAGTTACCTCATTTCCCCTCCTCCACCTTATCTCAGTTCCAAACTTCCAGCTCAGCACCGTCCTCATGACCTTTCCCACCTGTCCATCTTCCTTCCGCTCCAACCTTCCCTCTGACCTATCACCTTTACCCCCACCCCCATCCACCCATTGCACACTCAGCTACCTTACCCCCCAGCCCACACCCTCCCATCCATCTCTCCACCCCCGAGGCTCCCAGCCTCATTCCCGATGAAGGACTTTTGTTCAAAACGTCGATTTTCCTGCTCCTCGTAAATTGGAAGGAGGTCGGTTTTAAAATCAGGGATTGTAGAAGGAATTGCTGTACTTTTAAAACAAAGTTACTGGAATTCATTGCGTATTGTGTTCACACTGCTGCTTTGTTCGAGCAGTGTGAGAAGCTGTTTGGAGACAGCACAGCAGTGTGCGTGTGTGTGTGGGCAGTGTGTTTTTTGGCTAACAGGTTGGAATTGTAATTTTGAATAGTTCTCTGGTTCCTGGGCAGCTGAGTGAGAATGAAACAGTAAGCCACCTTTGAACTGCTAGATGAGCTGGTTGTGTGTCTCTCTCACTCTCTTTCCAATAAAGAAAATACCTGAAGCCTGAAGAAAACCAGCTTTTTCTTTCCCCTCCCACTAGCTGCTGTAAGCTGTTGCCTTTAATTTATAATGAAGGAATTTGGTAGTTAGTATACCAATCACCCTCTTGTGAGTCAAAGCAGCTTGAGATCAACAATAGTGTTCGTTCCTAGACCAGATGGATCAAATAGACTCACACTTCAAGATCTCATCCAAGGAGTATTTTTAAAGGTTGCGAGGTTTCCCGTCTCAAACACCCTTGTAGGTTAAATTCCATCTGCCCATTCTGACCAATTTGTTTATATTGTTGTGGAACGAGGAACAGGAGTAGCCACTCAGCACTTCGAGCCAGCTCTACCATTCGCTAAGACCCTGATCATGACCCCACCTTCCTGCTGTCACCCAGAATCCCTTGTCAATCAGACACCTGAACACAGGAATTGTCCCAGCCTCCTTTGCCGTGGTACAGAATTCCAGAGACTAACAGGGGAAATTCCTCCTCAACAACACCCTAGATGGCAGACCTGTTTATTCTGAGACTGAATCAGAAGGGAATAAGGTGGACCTAGGTAACTTGAGTTTGCTCAACTCAAATGTTGAAGAAACATGGTATTTCCTGGTAGAGCCACCCCACTCTTTCAGAAAGGACCAACAGATCACACATTGGAACAGTTTGTAAGCTGCAACATCTCTTATTTAGTGCTCACCAGGATACCCAGCAGCTCCTCCAAATAACAGGAAATAATACTCTCGTCTTCATGTAGAGCCCAGCTCCGCTGCTGAGAGTCATTTTTATGTCGTGCCAGGTCAGTGAAGATCACCTCAAGTCTCTGTTCATCCTGACATACCTGCCCCCTGGGTAAAGCTGCACTGAGATCCTGTCAAAAAGAAACATCAATAATTATGATGGTCATTTATAACTGAGTTCCTCAATGGAGTATACGCTGGGCTGGGGAGTGGGGGATTGCTCAGTAGGATGAGATGTTTGGACACTTACAATGGGAGGACATCAAATGCTCACGGCTGGACCACTAAGAGGTAATTTCTGACAGTACTCGAAAAGCAACAGCCTATGAAACGGTCAGAGTTTTAAAAAAAGTTAGATCCTGTAAAGACTGAACCACAACTGTCGTGATTGTAATGAGGCTGACCTCATAGAATAGGAGTCCCCCGGTTGGGGTTGTTAATCTGGTCTAATCAGGGAGCTCTGACTGATAGATATCATAGAATCCCTACAGTGTGGAAACAGGCCAGTTGGCCCAACACATCCACACCGACCCGCTAAAAAGTAACCCACCCAGACCCATTCCCCTAACCTATTACTCTACATTTACCCCTGATTAATGCACCAAACCTACACATCCCTGAACGCTATGGGGCAATTTAGCATGGCCAACCCACCAAACCTGCACATCATTAGACTGTGGGAAGAACCTGGAAGAAACCCACGCAGACATGGGGAGAATCGAATCCAGGTACCTGGTGCTATGAGGCAGCAGTTCTCGGATTGAGTCTACGGGGGAGAGAGAGCAGCCAGAAGTTGTGTTACACATTGGTACCAATGACATAGGTTGGGGAAGGGAAAAGGACCTGAAAAGAGAATATAGGGAGTTAGATTGGAAGCAAGGCAGACAGGCCAGGCAGAGTAGTAATCTCAGGATTGCTCCCAGTGCCACATGTTGGTGAAGCTAGCAATAGAGAGCGAGTGCAGATGAACACATGGCTGCAGGGCTGGTGTAAGAGGGAGGGCCTCAGAAATGTGGATCATTGGGATACCTTCTGGGCAAGGTGGGAACCTGTACAAGGAAGATGGGTTCCACCTGAACTGGGGGGACGGGAGGTTTGCTAGAGCTCTTTGAGAGGGTTTAAACTAGATTGGCAGGGGGGTGAGAACCTGAGCTATGGATCAGATGATGGAGTAGACAGTGAACAGCCAGATGCAGCATGCAGAGAGCTTGTGAGGAGAGACAGGCACTTAATAGGGCAAAGGTGATGGGTTGAAGTGTGTTTATTTTAATGCAAGAAGTATCAGGATTAAGGGTGACAAACTTGGAACTATGATTAGATTAGATGATGTTGTGGTCATTGCGGAGACTTGGACATCACAGAGACAGGAATGGTTGTTGGACGTTCCAGGGTTTAGATGTTTCAAAAGGAATAGGCAGGGGTGGTAAAAGAGGTGGAGGAGTGGCATTGCTAATCAGGGATAGCATCACAGCTCCAGGAAGTTAGAGTAAGTATGGGTGGGAGTCAGAAACAGGAAAGGAACAGCCTCCTACATGCCCCCCAATAGCAACAGAGACATGGATGAACAAATTGGGAGGCAGATTTTGGAAAGGTTCACAAGTAACAGGGTTGTCGTCATGGGTGACTTTAACTTCCCTAATAATGATTGGAACCTACTTAGTTCAAATAGACAAACTAGAAGGGAGGCCAAATTGAATTTGGTGCTTAGCAACAAACCATGCCAGGTGTCAGATCGCTCGGTGGGAGAGCATTTCAGTGATAGTGATCACTACTTCATGACCTTTATTATCGTCATGGAGAGGGATAGGAGCAGACGGTATGGGCAATTATTTAATAGGAAGAGGGGAATTACAACACTATTAGGCAGGAACTGGGGTGCCTAAATTGTGAAGAGATGTTCCCAAGGAAATGCACGGTAGAAATGTGGAGGTTGTTTAGGAAGCACTTGCTGATAGTGCTAGACAAGTTTGTCCCACTGAGGTAAGGAAGGAATGGTAGGGTGAAGGAACCTTGGGTGACAAGGGATGTGGAACATCTAGTCAGGAGGAAAAAGCAAGCTTACTTAAGGTTGAGGAAGCAAGGATCAGACAGGGCTCTAGAGGGTTACAAGGTAGCCAGGAAGGAACTGAGGAATGGACTTGAGAGAGCTAGAAGGGGACATGAGAAAGCTTTAGCAGGTAGGATTAAGGAAAACCCTAAGGCATTGTGTACTTACGTGAGGAACAACAGGACGGCCAGAGTGAGGATAGGGCTGATCAGGGATAGTGGAGGGAACTTGTGCCTGGAGTCAGAGGAAGCAGGGGAGGTCTTCAATTAATACTTTGCTTCAGTATTCACAACTGAGAAGGATGTTGATGGTTGTGAGGACAGTGTGAAACAGACTGATATGCTAGAACAGGTTGATATTAGGAAGGAGGATGTGCTGAAAATTTTGAAAAACATAAGGATAGACAAATCCCCGGGCCAGATGGGATATACCCAAGGTTGCTACAGGAAGCGAAGGAAGAGATTGCTGCGCCTTTGGTGATGATCTTTGTGTCCTTACAGTCTACCGGGGTAGTGCCATATGAATGGAAGGTGGCAAATGTCATTCTCTTGTTCAAGAAAAGGACGAGGGATACCCTTGGAATTACAGACCAGTCAGTCTTACATCAGTGATGGACAAAATATTGGACAGGATTCTGAGAGACAGGATTTATGATTACTTGGAAAACCATAGTTTGATTAGAGATAGTCAGCATGGCTTTGAGAGGGGCAGGTCATGCCTCACAATTCTTATTGAATTCTTTGAGGATATGACAAAACACATTGATGAGGTTAGAGCAATGGATTAAGTATATATGGACCTCAACAAGGCGTTTGATAAGGTGCCCCAAGGTAGGCTCATTCGGAAAATAACAAGGCATGAGATACAAGGAAATTTGGCTGCCTGGATACAGAATTGGCTGGCCCATAGAAGGCAGAGGGTTGTGGTAGACAGAAAGTTTTCAACCTGGAGCTCAGTGACCAGTGATGTTCCACAAGGATCAGTTCTGTGACCTCTGCTCTTTGTGATTTTTATAAGTGACTTGGATGAGGAAGTGGAAGAGTGGGTTAGTAGGTTTACCGATGACATGAAGGTCAGTGGAGTTGTGAACAGTACGGAGGGCTGTTGTAGGTCACAATGGGACATTGACAGGATGTAGAACTGGGCTAAGGGGCAGATAGAGTTCAACCTGGAAAAGTGTGAAGTGATTCACTTTGGAACTTCAAATTTGAATGAGAATACAGGATTAAAGGCAAGATTCTTGGCAGTGTGGAGGAACAGAGGGATCTTGAGGTCCATGTCCATAGATCCCTGAAAGTTGCCACCCAAGTTGATAGGGTTGTTAAGAAGACATATGGTGTGTTAGCTTTCACTAGCAGGGGGATTAAGTTTAAGAGTTGCGAGGTTATGCTGCAGTTCTATAGAATCCTGGTTCAACCACACTTGGAATATTGTGTAGAGTTCTGGTCATCTCATTATAGGAAGGATGTGAAAGCTTTAGAGAGGGTACAGAGGAGATTTACCAGGATGCTGCCTGGACTGGAGGGCATGTCTTATGAAGAAAGGTTGGGGGAGCTAGAGCTTTTCTCATTCGAGAGAAGAAAGATGAGAGGTGACTTGATTGAAGTGTACAAGATGTTGAGAGGCATAGATAGAGTAGATAGAGGTTTTTCCCAGGGCAGTAATGGCTATCACGAGGGGGCATGATTTTAAGGTGATTGGAAGAAGGTTTAGGGGAGATGCCAGAGGTAATTCCTTTACACAGAGAGTGGTGGGTGGGTAGTAGAGTCAGATACATTAGGGACATTTAAGCAACTGTTGGATAGGCACATGGATGATAGTACAATGTAGGGTATGTAGGTTAGTCTTAGAGTGGGATAAAAGGCTGGCACAACATCGAGGGCCAAAGGGCCTGTACGGTGCTGTACTTTTCAATGTCCGAACCACTGAGCCACCGTACCGCGCAACATATAAACAGGAGTGCCAGACATCCTATTCAATCTGGGAGCTGGCTCTGAGGAAGATGGATCAGTGTCAAGGACTTTACACATGCCTCTGTGGCGTTATTTCACAAGAACTCCAGACTGATCAAGTATTGTGCTTTGAACACGCATTTAGGATATGATTGGGGGGCCGGTTCTTAGTGCTAGTGTCCCCACCTCTGGGCCAGGTCATTTGGGTTCAAGTCCCACCAGGACCAAAGGTGTGCCAAAGCACATCTGAACAAATTCATTAAAAGTAATAAAAGAATCTAGATCACTGCAGTGCATCATCTCCCACTCCGACACCATTCTGATAGAGCTCCGTCCCTTGTTTCTCACCTTTTTGTTTCTTGTTAGTGGTAGAATTGGTGATGTCGATGGTTGGTTTATAAAATGGAGAAGTGATGTGGTTTATTAATATGGGGAAGGAAATCTGCTGCCCTTACCCGGTCTGGCTTACATGTGACTCCAGATCCACAACAATGCAGCCATGACTCAGTGGGGGTCCTTGGGAACATGATCAATGTCAATGTGAAGTTGAGTGTGCATGGCAAGGGCTAGAATGCATGGTCTCCGCGAGTAACAACATTTTGTTATAGCCCCTCCTTGGTTTCCCTCCTTTTCTGGTTTTTGTTATTGTTTCAGTGTTGGTAACTTGCTAATCGGGCAGATTGATAAATTGGTGATGAGTGTTTGAAATAAAGGTTGGGTTTATCACTGCCACTGGTGGGCAATGATTGTAACCTATGAATTGGGTGTAAAGAATGATTTGGTGTTGGATTTATTTAGACAAAAATAAAGATCAGATTAATGGGCTCTTGTGGTGCAGTGCTAATGTTCCTACCTCTGACACAGGAGGGCTGAGTTAAAGTTCTGCCTGTCCCAGCGGTGATCCACAACATCTCTGTTTGTTAATCTCTAGTAGGGATTTGATTTCTCGACAGGAAACCGGGAAACTGGTGTTTGTGCTAAATTACATACTTAGAAAAAACCCCATGTAAGTCTTTTGCTGCTAAATTCAACATATTGATGATGGTCCGTGAAACAAAATGATACCCAGAATCATCAGGTGGGTACACAGTTACTTTATAAACACACAGGGAGCCTGCACCAGGGGAAACCCTCACACAGACAGAGTCCGTCGCCGGGGAGACCCTCACAGACAGAGTCCGTCGCCGGGGAGTCCCTCACAGAGACAGCCCGCTGCTGGGGAGACCCTCACAGACAGAGCCTGTCTCCAGGGAGACCCTCACAGACAGAGCCTGTCGCCGGGGAGACCCTCACAGACAGAGCCTGTCTCCGGGGAGACCCTCACAGACAGAGCCTGTCTCCGGGGAGACCCTCACAGACAGAGCCTGTCTCCGGGGAGACCCTCACAGACAGAGCCTGTCTCCGGGGAGACCCTCACAGACAGAGCCTGTCTCCGGGGAGACCCTCACAGACAGAGCCTGTCTCCGGGGAGACCCTCACAGACAGAGCCTGTCTCCGGGGAGACCCTCACAGACAGAGCCTGTCTCCGGGGAGACCCTCACAGACAGAGCCTGTCTCCGGGGAGACCCTCACAGACAAAGCCTGTCTCCGGGGAGACCCTCACAGACAGAGCCTGTCTCCAGGGAGACCCTCACAGACAGAGCCTGTCTCCAGGGAGACCCTCACAGACAGAGTCCGTCGCCGGGGAGTCCCTCACAGAGACAGCCCGCTGCTGGGGAGACCCTCACAGACAGAGCCTGTCTCCAGGGAGACCCTCACAAACAGAGTCCGTCGCCGGGGAGACCCTCACAAACAGAGCCTGTCACCAGGGAGACCCTCACAAACAGAGCCTGTCACCAGGGAGACCCTCACAGAGACAGCTTGTCACCAGGGAGACCCTCACAGACAGAGCCCGTCACCAGGGAGACCCTCACAGTCACAGCCCGTCACCAGGGAGACCCTCACAGACAGAGCCTGTCGCCAGGGAGACCCTCACAGACAGAGCCTGTCACCAGGGAGACCCTCACAGACAGAGTCCATCACCAGGGAGACTCTCACAGATACAGCCCGTCACCAGGGAGACCCTCACAGACAGAGCCCGTCGCCAGGGAGACCCTCACAGACAGAGCCCGTCACCAGGGAGACCCTCACAAACAGAGCCCGTCACCAGGGAGACCCTCACAGACAGAGCCTGTCTCCAGGGAGACCCTCACAGACAGAGCCTGTCTCCGGGGAGACCCTCACAGACAGAGCCTGTCTCCGGGGAGACCCTCACAGACAGAGCCTGTCTCCGGGGAGACCCTCACAGACAGAGCCTGTCTCCAGGGAGACCCTCACAGACAGAGCCTGTCTCCGGGGAGACCCTCACAGACAGAGCCTGTCTCCGGGGAGACCCTCACAGACAGAGCCTGTCTCCGGGGAGACCCTCACAGACAGAGCCTGTCTCCGGGGAGACCCTCACAGACAGAGCCTGTCTCCGGGGGGACCCTCACAGACAGAGCCTGTCTCCAGGGAGACCCTCACAGACAGAGCCTGTCTCCAGGGAGACCCTCACAGACAGAGCCTGTCTCCAGGGAGACCCTCACAGACAGAGCCTGTCTCCAGGGAGACCCTCACAGACAGAATCCGTCGCCGGGGAGTCCCTCACAGAGACAGCCCGCTGCTGGGGAGACCCTCACAGACAGAGCCTGTCTCCAGGGAGACCCTCACAAACAGAGTCCGTCGCCGGGGAGACCCTCACAGAGACAGCTTGTCACCAGGGAGACCCTCACAGACAGAGCCCGTCACCAGGGAGACCCTCACAGTCACAGCCCGTCACCAGGGAGACCCTCACAGACAGAGCCTGTCGCCAGGGAGACCCTCACAGACAGAGCCCGTCGCCAGGGAGACCCTCACAGACAGAGTCCATCACCAGGGAGACTCTCACAGATACAGCCCGTCACCAGGGAGACCCTCACAGACAGAGCCTGTCGCCAGGGAGACCCTCACAGACAGAGCCCGTCGCCAGGGAGACCCTCACAGACAGAGCCCGTCACCAGGGAGACCCTCACAGACAGAGCCCGTCACCAGGGAGACCCTCACAAACAGAGCCCGTCACCAGGGAGACCCTCACAGACAGAGCCCGTCATCAGGGAGACCCTCACAGTCACAGCCCATCGCCAGGGAGACCTTCACAGACAGAGCCTGTTGCCAGGGAGACCCTCACAGACAGAGCCCATTTCCAGGGAGACCCTCACAGAGAAAGCCTGTCGCCAGGGAGACCCTCACAGAGCGGGCCCATTGCCGGGGAGATCCTCACAGAGACAGCTTGTCACCAGGGAGACCCTCACAGACAGAGCCCGTCACCAGGGAGACCCTCACAGTCAAAGCCCATCGCCAGGGAGACCCTCACAGACAGAGCCTGTCACCAGGGAGACCCTCACAGATACAGCCCATCACCAGGGAGACCCTCACAGTCACAGCCCATCACCAGGGAGACCCTCACAGTCAGAGCCCGTCACCAGGGAGACCCTCACAGACAGAGCCCGTCACCAGGGAGACCCTCACAGACAGAGCCCGTCACCAGGGAGACCCTCACAGACAAAGCCCATTGCCGGGGGAGACCCTCTCAGAGAGAGCCCATTGCCGGGGGAGACCCTCTCAGAGAGAGCCCGTCACTGGGATGAGGATGATCTGGATGGTGGGGATTAGGAATATCAAGCATCAGAAAATACTGGTGAGAACAGTTTAGGTGTCCCTTAATAGTTATACCACTGGACTGAACATTAAACATGAAATTAGTGAAGCTTGTAACAAAGGCTATTGATATATAATAAAGATTGTGAGGGATTTTAATTTTCACATAGAACAATGGGATCAACAAAGCAAGCTGAGTTACTCAAATGTTCTCCAGAGTTTGAGGTTTGGATTAGGAATTGGCTGGATGGAAGAAGACAGAGGGTAGTAGTTGATGGTAAAGGTTCATCTTGGAGTGCAGTTACTAGCGGTGTTCCGCAAGGATCTGTTTTGGGACCATTGCTGTTTGTCATTTTTATAAATGACCTGGAAGAGGGGTTAGAAGGTTGGGTGAGCAAGTTTGCGGATGATATGAAAGTCGGAGGAGTTGTTGACAGTGAGGAAGGATGTGGCAGGTTACAGCAGGATATAGAGAAGCTGCAGAGCTGGGCAGAAAGGTGGCAAATGGAATTCAATGTAGCTAAGTGTGAGGTGATTCACTTTGGGAAGAATAACAAAAAGATGGGGTACTGGGCTAATGGTCGGATACTTGGTAGTGTGGATGAGCAGAGGGATCTTGATGTCCATGTACACAGATCTCTGAAAGTTGCCACCCAGGTAAATAGTGCGGTGAAGAAGGCATATGGCGTACTGGCTTTTATTGGTAGAGGAATTGAGTTCCGGAGTCCTGAGGTCATGATGCAGTTGTATAAGACTCTGGTGCGGCCGCATCTGGAATAGTGTGTGCAGTTTTGGTCGCCATACTATAGGAAGGATGTGGAGGCACTGGAACGGGTGCAGAGGAGGTTTACCAGGATGTTGCCTGGTATGGAAGGAAGATCGTATGAGGAAAGACTGAGACACTTGGGGCTGTTTTCATTAGATAAAAGAAGGTTTAGGGGTGACTTGATAGAGGTGTACAAGATGATTAGGGGGTTAGATAGGGTTGACAGTGTGAACCTTTTCCCGCGTATGGAGTCGGGTATTACAAGGGGGCATAGCTTTAAATTAAGGGGGGGTAGATATAGGACTGAAGTTAGGGGTAGGTTCTTCACTCAGCGAGTCGTAAGTTCATGGAATGCCCTGCCAGTAGCAGTGGTGGATTCTCCCTCTTTATGGGCATTTAAGCGGGCATTGGATAGGTATATGGAGGATAGTGGGTTAGTATAGGTTAGGTGGGCTTGGATTGGTGCAACATCGAGGGCCAAAGGGCCTGTACTGCGCTGTATTTTTCTATGTTCTATGTAATAGCTAGTAATGTGGAAAGAAGCAGCTTAACTAATTCATGATAAAAGAAATCTATTTAAATAAATGCTCATACTACAATTTAATTTCATATCAGGTTTAAAAAGCATACACTCCAATTGCAAACAAAGATCCCCCTTTAACCATATAGGTATGTAGAGAGGGTGAGGCTGCTTGGGTAAATAGAGCATACCGTATGGTGGTGAATATGCAATGAGTTACATTTAAAGAAATAATTCAAAATGATCAAACAAAATTCCATCAAAGTACAAAAACTGATCGAGTAGGTTTCATTCATGGCTGACTAGGCAAGTTCAGATGATAATAGATTGAGAGAAGAGAATTATAATGTGGCAAGGAACAGTTGTACGCTTGAGGATTTAGATTGTTTCAGAAATCAGTAAACAAACTGGGAAATACTGACAAAAAGCAGAAAAAGACAGAACGAGTATAAACTAGCTAGGTATATAAAAACAGCTTTCAAGACTGTCTGTGTCTCAGGCGACTGTCTGTGTGGAGTTTGCACGTTCTACCTGTGTCTGCGTGGGTTTCCTCCGGGTGCTCCGGTTTCCTCCCACAGTCCAAAAACGTGCAGGTTAGGTGAATTGGCTACGGTAAATTGCCCATAGCGTTAGGTGCAGGGGTAAATGTAGGGGAATGGGTCTGGGTGGGCGCGCTTCGGTGGTTCAGTGTGGACTTGTTGGGCCGAAGGGCCTGTTTCCACACTGTAAGCAATCTAATCTAAAGAACATTTTCACGTTTGTGAAAAGGACGAGAGTAGCTATAGTTGGTCCTTTGAGATAGAGATCGGAGAAATATTGGAATGATGGAACGGCAGAGACATAAATATAAACGATTTGTTCAGCTAAACATTGTTATAATGCACATAGAAATGTCACTTGGCCCCTTGAGCATGTTCCATAATTCAGTACAATCAATTAGGGCTAATCTGATCGTGGCTTCAATTCCACATTCCAGCTTACCTCTGTCTGCGTTATGGTTAAAATTCCATTTACCCCTCCCTTAAAAATATTTAACAACTCTGCAGACTCTGTGGAGAAGCGTGTTTCATAGCCTCGTGATATAAAAAAAACCTCATCTCCATCTAAACTAGCAGACCCTTTATTCTGCAATTGTCCCGACATCCTTTTATCATCCACCCTGTCAAGTCCTCTCAGTCTGTTATATATTACAATAAGGTCACCAGTGAATGCAGGTCCAGCCTTTCCAATCCTTTCTCATAAGGTAACATTTTCATCCCAGAAATTAATCGAGTGAACCTTCTCTGGACAGCCTCTGACACATTTATATCGTATCATAATTAAGGAAACAAAAACTCTTCACAGTCCATCAGATATGGTCTCACTCGATATAACTACAGCACAAACATCACTTTTATATTCCTCTCCCCCTGCAATATACAATATTCCATTTCCCTTTCTCATCACTTTCTGTACCTGCACGTATTAACCCAAAGCTTGTAACTATGGGTTAATATATGAGTATAGATAGAGGATGAGTTAATGAGCAAGGAGCAGTGGATAGGGATGAATGAAATACCATGAAGGTCAATGTTGGGTTCTACGCTATGTGTCTACATTAATGATAAGGATGAACAGACAGAGTTAAGCATCTATGTCAGCCGTTAGGTGATTCATGGCCCACGACATTCATACCCCTCTGTAGCACAGCATTTTGCACTCTCTCAATGCAATGCCGTTTTTCCTTAGCATAGCATGTCCACTCTAGTTTTCAATTCCCCTTACAATGAACAATAGCATTCTGTTAGCTCTCCCAACTCCGAGCTGTATTTGCATATTAACATTCTGCAATCTGAGCACTCCAACACCCAGATCTCTGCATTTTGGAACTCTGCAATCTCTCACCATTTAAATAATACACACTTTTCTATTCTACTTGCCAAAGAGGACAAATCCATACTTTTCTCCTTTGTGCTCCACCCTCTAAATTGTGCTCTTCTTAATTTACTTTCCTACCTGTCTTTGTGTCATCAGCAAATTTAGAAATCGTACCTTCAGTCTCTTCAAAGTCATTTATAAAGATTGTAAATAAAAACATTGAATGTTATGGCACCCCACACATTAAATCCTGCCAACCCAAACACAATCCATTTATATCCACCCTCCTCTTAATAGCCAATCAATTTGTTATCATCTGTCAATCATAGCATGAAAAAGTCAACATATTATGAAAGAGAATCACAGCATTTGATAATGGCCCATACAGAAGATTAATGCACAAAATAGATACATCCCGTAGGCTTGAGATTAATACATTAGCATGGGAGAAGGATGAGTTAATGAGCAAGGAGCAGCAGATAGGGATGAATGGAATACCATCAAGGTCATTGTTGAGGCCTCAGCCATGTGTCTACATTAACGACAAGGATGAACATACACAGAGTTATGTATCTACATTGGCTGGTGATACAGAGCTCTGCAGGAACCTAAACTGTGAGGAGGACACATAGAAGCTATAAAGGATTGAGAAAGATCACGTGCCTAGACCCAGTTGGCTCTCTTGCCTTAAGGACTAGTGTACATTCAAAGATAGCGTGAACCTGTGTGGCTTCAATTGCTGTTCTGACTGGGGGAGACTTTGGATCTGCCTCTTAGCCCTGCTCGAAGGTGGAAGGCATTGACAAAAACAGCAGTAAACTGGCAGCTCAGGATGAAACATCAGAGGACAACTCTGACAATGCTGTCACTTCAAAAGGGTTATTTTTCCAAAAGGGATCGCAAAGTCAGAGGTGCCGAAATGTCTGGAAATGTCTACTTTAACAATAGCAGGGGACTGGCCAGATTTTTGTAGTTTGGTTTAGTTGTAGCAGTCACAGAAGCTGTTGCAGTGAGAAAAGGTTCCATGCTTCAGCAGATGATTACTACTGACGTTCCTCTCTGAAATCTCCCCTGCCTGTAAGAACCTGTATTTGAATTTACCCTTTGCGAAGGGTTGTGTTTATGGGATGTTACGGGAATTGGAAAGCTCCTGAGTTACATTGTGGTGTCGGGTCAGTTAAGCTTTCCAATAGTTCAGTTACTCTAAATCCTGTTTTCTTTTGTTCATGTTTCAGCTGTCATGTTCAAACAAATTCTGTTTTGCTTAAAGCCGAGTGGTTTGACCAGCTGCATCATACCTGGAATATCCACTTCACATGTGCTTTTAAAATAAGATAAAGGTCTAGACTACCTTCCAAAAACATTTTGAGGGGGGGGTCTGGCCTGGTCCATAACACAATGACCTTTAGGCACAGTATACATGGTCAAAACAAGTAAATTAAATGGAATACATTGTAGGGATGTGCGAGTTTATTCACTTCCAGCAAACAAAATCAAAATTCAGAGGGATTTGGTGATACTGCACAGTGAACGATTACTGCACAGAATTCCAAGTACAGATTAAGGAAGTCTTGCTACAATTATTTTGAGAGACCAGAGTTGGAATATTGCTGACAATTTTGCGTTCCATTTAAAAGAAGAATATCCTTCTCATGGATGCAGTAGTTGTGGTACAGCAAACATTCACTAGACTGGTTATTCAGGCAAGAGATTGCTCCTCGGGTGAAAAAGAGGCTGAGAAAATTAGGTCTGTAATGTTAAGAAAAATGAGAAATGATCTCATCGAAACGTCCAAGATTCTTTCAGGATCTTACAGAGATCGCCCCCTCAGGTTGGAGAATCTAGAACCCAGGGAAGCACAGTCTTAGGAGAAGGGTTAGACTGAGATGAGCAGAATATCTGCACTCAGACAACATAATGCAACAAATGGCAGGAGCAGACCATTTACTCCCCTGAGTTTGCCCCACCATTCAGTCAGATCATGACTCCCTAATGCTCGGTGTCCTCACAAGGAGAAACCTTATCCCAACCTGTCCTCTATCCTGGTGGGTGTGCCATTGCTGATTATGCTTTAGGCTGAGATAGACAGACTATCGAGGGGTTTGGGAAGCGGGTGAACAAGTGAAGTGGAAGACCAAGGTCAGACATGATCGTATTGAACAATGGAGCAGGTATAAGGGGCCAAAAGGTCAACATCATGCTTCTGATGCTTACGCAAGTCAGGGCCTTATCTAAAGGTTCATGCCTGCTTGTGACATCAGTGGCACATGAACCACAGATGCAACTCAACATCCATTTCGACTGTGTCCCATGATTGCTGACTCCCACATGGAAAACAAACAGAGGAGCTGGAGAGGAGAAAGAATACAATCGCGGGGTTAGCTCGCGCTTGAGCACTGGGCTACTCTGGTCAGGAAGATGCCAATCTAGTGTACTGACAATAAGTGCATGAACAATGCATGAAAGATGACGAGACAGACCAGGGTCAGTGTGCTTTATCACTCTGAGACACTGTCAAGAACAATAGTGCCATGCTAAATGCTGTCCACCACACAGCTCAGCAGGAGTGTGATGTTAGGTGCAAAAACCATAACACCTTCAGAACACCAAGGAGCTTATTTCATAAAGCAAACTCAGCAAAATGCAGGTAATATTCTGTCAGTGACGATATTGCTTTTGTACTGAAACGGTTACAACCAGCTTAATTACACTGAAACAGGGATTTTTCAAGAAATGGCGGGTTTTTAAAACAACCAGTGTCTTAAAAAGAAAGTACGTTGCTTATTCCCTCAGAAAAACAGCAGAAAATTGCCACAAGCTTACAGTGCTTGTTAACCTACCTTGCTCTCCACCAGGGAGAGTAGGATCTGTTCCATGACATCCACCACAGCTGGGACTGAGCTCTGAATGTGTCCAACCATCACACCAATCGCCACCCTCGACAGTTCGTAGCTCAGATTTGTATTCTTGCGAACCAATTCGATTAACTCAGCTCCGATCGTTTTGGGCACTGCGACCGTGACCTTGCCCTGCTGTGCTTCGGATCCTGAAGGCGATACTGATGAGGCAGTCTCTTTCTTTGGGGTTTGAGGGAGTGCACTTCCACCGTCCAGGTCAATATCTGTGGTTTCTTGCAGCTGGCTTCTGGAGCTGAGGGTGTGAGCTGACAGTGTTGGGCTCATGTCAGCCTGGAGAGGGAGGCTGGTCGGATATTTGGGAGCAGCAAAGGTGTTGCGGGCTGGGAGGGGTGGTGGAGTTTCAGAAGGACTGGAGGTGGCTGTGGACTGCTGAGGCTCGAGCGAATTGGACGACCCAGTGTACAGGGTGTCAAGAGAAGCAGTACTCGTAGAGGAAACAATCGAAATGGTCCGAGGAGTGATGTCTGGTATCTCTGAAATTGTATATTAAAAAAGAAAATGACAAGACAAATTAAAATTAGACCGTTTTCACAGGAGGAGAGAATGCGGCAAATGTCACAGGCTTAAAGAAATTACACAGGATAAAAAAATAAAGGAGGTATTTGAGCACACATGGAATAGAAAGATTACCTGATCCACAAGGTTACTTCGGAAAGTAAGTCATAGAGTCATAGAGATGTACAGCATGGAAACAGACCCTTCGGTCCAACCCGTCCATGCTGACCAGATATCCCAGCCCAATCTAGTCCCACCTGCCAGCACCCGGCCCATATCCCTCCAAACCCTTCCTATTCATATACCCATCCAAATGCCTCTTAAATGTTGCAATTGTACCAGCCTCCACCACTTCCTCTGGTAGCTCATTCCATACATGTACCACCCTGTGTGTGAAAATGTTGCCCATTAGGTCCCTTTTAAATGTTTCCCCTCTCACCCGAAACCTATGCCCTCTAGTCCTGGACTCCCCCGCCCCAAGGAAAAGACCTCGTCCACTTATCCTATCCATGCCCCTCATGATTTTATAAACCTCTATAAGGTCACCCCTCAGCCTCCAATACTCCAGGGAAAACAGCCCCAGCCTGTTCAGCCTCTCCCTGTAGCTCAAATCCTCCAACCCTGGCAACATCCTTGTAAACCTTTTCTGAACTCTTTCAAGTTTCACAACACCCTTCTGATAGGAAGGAGACCAGAATTGCACGCAATATTCCAATAGTGGCCTAACCAATGTCCTGCACAGCCGCAACATGTCCTCCCAGCTCCTGTACTCAATGCTCTGACCAATAAAGGAAAGCATACCAAATGCCTTCTTCACTATCCTATCTACTTGCGACTCAACTTTCAAGGAGCCATGAATCTGCACTCCAAGGTTCAGCAACACTCTCCAGAACCTTACCATTAAGTGTGTAAGTTCTGCTCTGATTTGCCTTCCCAAAATGCAACACCTTGCATTTATGTAAATTAAACTCCATCTGCCACTCCTCAGCCCATTGGCCCATCTGGTCAAGATCCTGTGTGGATTAAGTGTGGAGAGTGCAGACATTTTGGCTTTAGCCTTCTAATCCTCCTCAGGCATGGTGACAGAGGACTGGAGGATCGTAAATTTCTCATTCACCCATATCGGGGAAACATTTTCAATCAACAGTTCGGAAAAAGCAAAGGACTTACACAGATAAAACTTGTTAAAGGATTGAGCTTTCTAATGAAGGTACAGAGAGAGAGAGTTGAAATAAAAACACAGTGCTGGAGAAACTTGTAGGTCTGGAAGGATCTGTGGAGTCACATAGTTAAAGATGTAGGGACTGGAGTAATCCATTCAGTGCACCAGGTTTACTCCGCATTCAATGAGATCATGATCTGATAATTCTCACCTCCACTTATTTGCCATTCCCTTCAACCCTTGATTCCCTTACTGATAAAAAAAAATCTATCGCTGCCTTGAATACATTTCATGGCCCAGCCTCAAAAGCCCTCGAAGTAAAGAATTCGTCAGATTCAACACCTTCAGAGAAGACATTCCTCCTTATCTCTAAACAGCTGGTCCCTTGTTCTGCAATGATGCCCTCTGGTCCTAGACTTTCCCACAAGGGGAATCAACCTTTCCACATTTAACCTGTCAAGTTCCCCAAGAATCTTGTATGTTTCAATAAAGTCTCATTCTTCTAAAGTCTGTGTACAGGCCCAATCTGGTGTAATAAGAGGACAAAGTGAGGACTGAGGGTGCTGGAGATCAGTGTCAAGAGTGTAGTGCTAGAAAAGCACAGCAGGTCAGGCAGCACCCGAGGAGCAAGATGAAGGGTTTATGCCCAAAATGTCAATTCTCCTGTTCCTCAGATACTGCCTGACCAGCTGTGCTTTTCCAGCACTACACTCTCGACACTTATAGTCATAAGAGTTACACTGCATGGAAACAACATACCATTTCCCCCCCTCCATGTTCTTATACCAACCAACAAACACCAAACTACACTAATCTCATTTCTCTGCACTTAGTCCAAAGCCTACTATGCCCTGGCATTTTAAGTGCTCATCCAAATGTTTCTTACATGTTGTGAGTGTATCAGCCTCTACCACCCTCTCAGGCAGCTTGCTCCATATTTCTACCATGCTCTGGGTGGAAAACGGTTTCCTCAGATACCCTCAAAACCACTTCATCCTCATCTTAAATGGATGCCCTCTGGTCTTGGACACATCTGCCATGGGGAAAAGATTCTCATAACCAATGGCTCTCATACTTTTGTGTACTTCAATCAGATCCACCTTCCCTGGGCCTTCTCTGCCCCAGGGAAAACAAACCCAGCCTAGCCAGTCTCTCCTCATCACTGAGATTTTTCATCCCAGGCCACATCCTGGTACATGTCCTCTGCACCCTCTCCAGTGCAATCACATCCTTCCTATAGTGTGGAAACCACGATTGGCACAGTATTCTACCTGTGAGCTAATCAATGCTTTATAAAGTTTGTAAGGTTGTAACAAGACTTCCTTGCTTTTGTAGTCTATGCCTTGGCTAATGAAGGTAAGCAACCCAAATGCCTTCCTCACCACCAATCCTCTGGCACTTCTCCAGAATATAAATTTTTTTGTAAAATCACAACGAACTCACCCACTATCTCTGCAGCTACCTCTTTTAAATTTGAGGATGAATGTGATCAGGGGATTCAGACTTATTTGCCTTTAGCCCCAAATAAGAGTTAGGACTTCATGCTGCAGCTGTACAGAACGTTGGTGAGACCACTTTTGGAATACTGTGTACAGTCTGGTTGCCCTACTAAAGAAAGGATATTATTACATTGCTGAGGGTGCAGAAAAGACTTACTTTTGATTTGTATTCTAAGGAGAAGGAGAATTGGCTGGGACTTTCTTCCCTGGAGCACAGGAGACTGACAGGTGGTTTTACAAAGATTTATAAAATCATAAGGGACATAGATAAGGTGAATAGCCAAGGGTAGGGTAGGGGAGTTTAAAAACTGGTGGGCATAATGTTAAGGTGAGAGGAGAAAGATTTAAAAAGGACATGAGGGGCAATATTTTCAGACAGAAGGTAGTACATATGTGGAATGAACTGCCAGAGGAACTGGTAGATGCAGGTACATTTACAACATTTAAAAGACATTTGGACAGGTAAAGATTTTGAGGAATATGGATCAAATGCAGGCAGTTGGGACGAATCCAGTTTGGGAAATCTGGTCAGCACGGACGAGTAAGATCGAACAGTCTGTTTCCGTGCTGCATGACTCTACTTTCTAGTGATGGTGACAGTACTTAATGCCTTCCCTGTATTAACAAGATGTACAAAATATCTTCCACCATAAAGACTGATGTAAACTTTGTTCAACTCCTCTGAAAAAGTCCTTGTTCCCCAAATCTATCTCCCCAGATTCATTTTCAAAGGAGTCTATGCTTGCTTTGACCTCTCTCTTCTTTTCACATATTTAAAGAAGGCCTTATTGTCAATTTTATCTTCCTTGCTAGTTATCTCTCAGTTTACGTTCTCTCTATTTATTGTCAACTTCTTAAATGTGCCTCTGCTTGAGTAGTGTCACTCTTGCTAATCTGACTATCCAGTTCACTTTAGCCAACGCTATCCTCATTTTTACTGTAATGCCCTTTGTTTAAGTTAAACACAGTTGCTTCTGACCCAAGTTCCTCACGTCACTATTTCTTAGAGGGTCTTTTATTCGGAGGTCATTTATTAAACATCCAACATTATCCATTACTAGATTCAGGAGAGGCTGTTCCTGTTTGGTGCAATCATATATTGCTGCAGGAAACGGTTGATTTGTTGGCAAGGCTAGCCTTCCCAAATTGATGAACCCAATCAACAAGACTAAAGTCACCCATAAGTATTGTTTTATTCTTCTTATATGCTTCTATCATTTGGTGATTTATAGCCTTTCCCAGAGGGGCTACTGCCTGGGGGGTTTATATGCTGCTCCTGACAACGTCTTCTTTCCCGTGCTGTTTTTAAATCCACCCAAATGGGCTGGACATCATCCGAGCCTAGATTTACTCTCACACTATCCTCATTTCATCTCTTCATTAACAATGCTATCCCACCTATGTTTCCATCCTTCCTATCTCTCCAAAAGATCAAACACTCCCGAGACTAAGCTCCCTATTTTTATCTCCTTACAATCATGTTACTTTGATTCAGACCATCAGTTCATCTACTTTATTTGGTGCGTTAAGTTAAAAAGCCTTTTTTTTCTGTTCTATTTTTAAATCTCCAAATTTCTATGATTCCTAGGTGCAACATGACATTCACGTTGTGTCCCGTTTATTTATTTGTAACAATCAGCTCCATCATGAATCTCAGATGGTGATGATTTGACTTCTCCCATTGACACTTTCTCTGGACTCATCTTTTGTGACTTTGCCTGTGCAATTAACACCTTGTCCCGCCTTACACCATCACACTGTCTTGTCAACTCATCTGTCTTGCCTTTTTGACATGACAATAGTGACAGCTACAAAGCAATTTTTAAATTCTTTTATGGGTTGTGGCTATCATTTTGTTGCTCATCAATTAAGTGGCTTACTTACAATTTCACAGAATAGTGGAGAATAAACTATATTTTCTGGGGCATGTATTTAAAGACTGGCTTTAAAGACTGAAAATGTGTAGATTTCCTTCCTTAAGGACTTTAAGGAAGCAGATGGGTTTTTACAACAATTAAAGACAGTTTCACGGTCACCATTAATAGGAATAATTTTCAATTCCAGATTTATTAATTGAATTTAAATTTCACTAGTTCCTGTGGTGGGATTTGAACCCGGAGCCCAGGCTTCTGGATTGATTGATGTTCCCACTGCGCAACTAATGCTAGATTTTAAAATGCCCAGTGATCATTACAGGTATTACATAAATGCAATTTAATAAAACAAAGTATTGTGGATGCTGTTAATCTGAAATCTGAAAGTGGCAAGACTCAGCAGAATAGGCCTCATCTGTTGGCAGTGAAACTGTTATCATTTCGGACTGTTTTCTGGGACGTGTAAGTAAATGTAGATCTTTTTTATTTTCTTACACCCAATCACAAATATTCTCTTCAGTTCTTCACTTTCCTTTCTTCCTTTTTTTCGTTATTTTAGCTTTAAACTGTTACATCTTAAACTTCAATTTTTATCCACCAGGACTCTGCTCTCTCTCTCTCCCCCGATGATGCCTGACCTGCTGAGTATTTGCAAGCATTTTCTGCCTTCATTCCTGCATGCTAATAGATAACGAAGGCTGTACCTGTACCTTGTAGGAGTGAGGAAGTGGAGTGCAAGTCCCGAAGTTTCTCAGGCGCTGGTGGTGTAGCACGGCGATGCTGAGTGAGAACCTGCAACACAAAAGTGGGCAGTGTGTTTCACTCAGCCAAAGTGCACGCTGCTCCCTGGGATTCTCGGTTCAACTGAAACCGGTGACAACACAGAACAATAAATCACATCGACTCTCCCTCAGCAGCTCTGCTGAGAAAGTGCTGTTGTCTCCTTTGGAGAGTTCACAGTGCTGCTGCTGCCTGTCCAGCTGTTTGTTATTGAGTCCCACACAGAGACACAGTGCTTCTGAACAAGCTTCACTTGACTTGACTCAGGTCTGTTCCCAACCATCCAGGTGGCACTCCCTGAGAGCTGGACAAGCAGGAGGCTGGGAGAACACACCAAGCCAGGCTGCATCAGGAAGTGGAAATGTCAACGTTTCAGGAGTAGCTCTTCTTCAGGACTGGGGTGGGCATAAGGGAGCTGTAGATAAGGGGGTGGGGAGAATTTTAGGTGGGGAGAGGGCGGAGTAGTGAGGTAGGAGTAGGTGAAGAAAGGTAGAGGGGAACGATCTCATCACTCCGCCCCCCTCTTCTTCTTCTTCTTCCCCACCCCCCCCCCCCCCCCAACCCCCCCTTATTTGCAGCTCCTCTTACACCCATGCCCAGTCCGGTGAAGGGTGATACCCAAAACATTAACTTCTCCACCTCCTGAACTTGCCTGGCTTGCTGTGTTTTTCCAACTTCCTGCTTCTCTATCTTGGATTCCAGCATCTGCAATTTTTTGTGTCACCTCGCAGAGAGTTACAGAGACAGCCATTCTTAAAGTTTCCCTCCCCACTCCCACTGCCAAGGGTGCCGAGGCTAGTCATTCAGCTGAGTGTCAGTGGTTCAGCAGAGGGGAAAGCAAGGATTGCAGATGCTGGAGATGAGTGTTGACAGCGTAGCAGGTCAGGCAGCATCCGAGGAGCTGTAGAATCGATGTTTCAGGCAAAAGCCCTTCATCAGGAATCATGATGAAGGACTTTTGCCTGAAACGTCGATTCTCCTACTCCTCGGATGCTGCCTGATCAGCTGTGCTTTTCCAGCACCAATCTCTCCAGTCAGCAGAGGGGAGTCAAGCCCATCAGATTGGAGAAGTTTGACCTTCCAGAGGTATAACTGTTGCATGTGGCATTAATTCAGAATCTCTTCACTGCCATGAAAGATAAGCTCGTTAAAAGGCGAACCCACATCTCCATACCGATGGCCATATCCGTTCTTGATGATGTAGATTCCTGATCAAAATCATCCCCACAGTTTACACAATCATGCTTTACTTAATAATAACTGGACTGGTCGTTAAGGTCACCCATGAACCCCACTCCAGCTCAGGATTCGGGTTTTGACCAGGTCTTTGCAAATACACACACAGAGTCTAGCAGGTGCAAATGTCGGTAGCTTTCTCAATCTGCCTACACCCAGCAGGACAGGGCCAGAAAAGCAGGAGGAAAGCTTTTTAAGCCCCAGCAGCCTGAAAGCTGACTGTCGGGACTGTTCCTGCTGCCCGACATTCCAAACTGCCCTCACTCACATTTCCAGAGCTTTTCAGTAACAGACGTCTTGATTGTCTGGACATGAGGCTCAGAGTTAACAACCACCCTGGTGAATTCAGGAAAGCTTTCCTTCCCAACCTGAGGTCACCCATTCCCACCACTCTCCAGACCTAAAGAAACTCCAGGCTTCGCCCTAGTTAGAATCAGGAACATCTGCTCAAGTACTTGTCTTGGACTCAGGTGGCAATCATATAAAGGGAAGAGAGATCATCGAGTCATACAGTCCTCCAGCACGGAGACAGGTCCTTTGGCCCAAACTGGTCCATGCTGACCAAAATGTCTGCCCACGCTAACCCCATTTCCCTGCACTCGGTTCATATCCTTCTAATCCTGTCCAAATGCCTTTTAAATGTTGTTAACGTATCTGCCTCAACCACTTTCTCTACCAGCTCACTCCACATGTGTACCACCCTCTGTGTAAAAAAACATTGCCCCTCAGGTTCCCTTTTATTCCTTAAATTGAACCCTCTAGTCCTCGATTCCCCAACCCTAGGAAAAAGACTGAGTGCATTCATCCTACTCATGCCTCCCTTGATCTTATACACCTCTATAAGGGTCCCCCCTCAGTCTCCTACACTCTAAAGAGAAAAGTCCCAGCTTGTACAACCGCTCCCAATAACTCTGACCATTGAGTCCTGGCAGCATCCTTGTAAATTTCTTTTGCAATCTTCCAGTTTAATACCACTCTTCCGATAATAAGGTGACCAAAACTGAACACAACATCCTGTACAACTGCAACATAACTTCCCAACCTCTATACTCAATGCCCTGACTGATGAAAGCCAGTGTGCCAAAACCGTTCTTCACTGTCCTGTCTACCTGTGACTCCACTTTCAGAACTCCAAGATCCCTCTGCTCCACAGGCCCTACCATTCACCCTGAAACTCCTACCTTGATTTGACTTTACAAAATGCAGCACCTCATACTTATCTATATTAAATTCCATTAGCCATTTCTCGGCCCACTTCCTCAGCTGATCAAGGTCCTGCTGCAATTTCTGATAATCTTCCTCACTGTCCATGATACCACCTATTTTAGTGTCATCAGCAAACTTACTAATCATGCCTTGTACATTCTCATCCAAATCGTTGCTGTTTGCTATCTATATCAAGAGGCCCAACACTGCCCCCTGAGGCACTCCACTAATCACAGGCCCCCAGTCTGACAAGCATCCTTCCACTATTAGCCTCTGCTTTATACCATCAAAACAATTGTGTATCCAATTTACCAGCTCGCCTGGGAATCCATGCGATCTAACCTTCCAGAGCAGCCCGCCATGTGGAATCTTACCAAAGGCCTTACTGAAATCCCTACAGACTACATCTACCACTCTGCCCTCGTCAACCTTCCTGGTCATTCATCAAAGAACTCTAACAAATTTGAGAGGCATGGTCTCCCACTCACAAAGCCATGCTAATCAAACCCTGATTTTTTAAGCGGATGTATATCTTATCTCTCAGAATTTTCTCCGAGTAGTTTACACACCACAGACTAGATTAGATTAGATTAGACTTTACAGTGTGGAAACAGGCCCTTCGGCCCAACAAGTCCACACCAACCCGCTGAAGCGTAACCCACCCATACCCCTACATTTACCCCTTACCTAACACTACGGGCAATTTAGATTAGATTAGATTAGATTACATTACAGTGTGGAAACAGGCCCTTCGGCCCAACAAGTCCACATCGACCCGCCGAAGCGAAACCCACCCATACCCCTACATTTACCCCTTACCTAACACTACGGGCAATTTAGCATGGCCAATTCACCTGACCTGCACATCTTTGGACTGTGGGAGGAAACCGGAGCACCCGGAGGAAACCCACGCAGACACGGGGAGAACGTGTAAACTCCACACAGTCAGTCGCCTGAGGCGGGAATTGAACCTGGGTCTCTGGCGCTGCGAGGCAGCAGTGCTAACCACTGTGCCACCGTGCCGCCCACTGCCACCATGCAGACGTTAAGCATTTAATTCCCAGACTTTTCTTTGCAGCACTTCTTGAATAACGGCACAACATTCGCTACCCTCCAGTCTTCTGGGACCTCACCCGTGGCTAACGATGATACAAAAATATCAGCCAGGGCCCCTGCAATTTCTTCTCCAGCCTCTTGCAGTTTTCTTGGATATATCTGGTCAGGACCAGGAAATTTATCCACCTTCATACAGTCTAATACATCCTTCACCTCCCCTGCTGTGATATGGGCTGTCCCCAAGATATCACCACTAACTTCCCCAAGTTCCCAAGTCTTCATGTCTCTCTCCATGTTAAACACAGAGGACAAATATTAGACAGAGTCATAGAAATGTACAGCATGGAAACAGACCCTTTAGTCCACCTTGTCCATGCCAACCAGATATCCCAACCCAATCTAGTCCCATCTGCCTCATATCCCTCCAAACCCTTCCTATTCATATACCCATCCAAATTGCCTTTTAAATGTTGCAATTGTATCAGCCTCCACCACTTCCTCTGGCAGCTCATTCCATACACGTGGCATAGTGGTTAGCACTACTGCCTCACAGCGCCAGAGACCCGGGTTCATTTCCCGTCTCAGGCGACTGACTGCGTGGAGTTTGCACGTTCTCCCCGTGTCTGCGTGGGTTTCCTCCGGGTGCTCCGGTTTCCTCCCACAGTCCAAAGATGTGCAGGTCAGGTGAATTAGCTGTGCTAAATTGCTCGTAGTATTAGGTAAGGGGCAAATGTAAGGGTATGGGTGGGTTGCGCTTCGGCGGGTCGGTGTGGACTTGTTGGGCTGAAGGGCCTGTTTCCACACTGTAATGTAATCTAATAATCTAATCTACACGTACCGCACTCTGCATGAAAAAGTTGCCCTTGGATCTCTTTTATATCTTTCCCCTCTCACCCCAAACCTATGCCTTCTAGTTCTGGACTCCCCCGCCCTAGGGAAGAGACTTTGCCTATTTGTCCTATTCATGCTCCCCATAATTTTATAGACCTCTATGATGTCACCCTCAGCCTCTGACGCTCCAGGGAAAACAGCCCCAGCCTATTACAGTTCAAATTCTCCAACCCTGGCAACATCCTTGTAAATCTTTTCTGAACCCTTTCAAGTTTCACAAAATCCTTCCGATAGGAAGGAGACCAGAATTGTATGCAATACTCCAAAAGTGGCCTAACCAATGTCCTGTACAGCTGCAACATGACCTCCCAACTCCTGTACTCAATACTCTGACCAATAAAGGAAAGCATACCAAACACCTTCTTCACTATCCTATCTACCTGTGACTCCACTTTCAAGGAGCTATGAACCTGCACTCCAAGGTCTCTTTGTTCAGCAACATTCCCTAGGACCTTACCATTAAGTGTATAAGTCCTGCCCTAATTTGTTTTCCCAAAATGCAGCACCTCACATTTATCTGAATTAAACTCCATCTGCCACTCCTCAGCCCATTGGCCCATCTGATCCAGATCCTGTTGTAATCTGAGTTAACCTTCTTCACTGTCCACTATACCTCCAATTTTGGTGTCATCTGCAAACTACGAACTGTACCTCTTATGCTCACTTCCAAATCATTTATATAAATGACGAAAAGTAGTGGACCCAGCACCGATCCTTGTGGCACGCCACTGGTCACAAGCCTCCAGTCTGAAAAACAACCCTCCACCACCAACCTCTGTCTTCTTGTATCCAAATGGCCATTAGAATCTAGGTGGAGTTGGTCAATGGAGATCTGTTTGTCTCCAGATCATATCTAGCAGTAAGTATCAGCTGGCCAGTGCTTGAGATTGGAATTTCATATGGCAAGAATTTATCATTGTGACCATGTTCCTGGTTCTTTTCAAGTGCATTACAAGGATGGTTACTCGGAGACAAGGGCTATGCACTAACACCATGGCTGATGATTCCATTATATAATCCTCTTACCTCGCCCATCTTCTGCAGTTCTATACAAATATGTCCACTTTGGTCCTTCAGGGGTCCTATTCTCTCTCGGGTTACTTTTTTTCCTTTAATATACTTCAAGAACCTCTTTGGATGCCCCCTAATCTTCTCAGCCAAGGCTATCTCATGCCCTCTTTTCGCCCTCCTGATTACCTTCTTCAGTAAACTCCTGTATACCTCCAGGGATTCCCTTGATGCCAGCTGCCTGTACCTGAGCTACTACGCCTCCTTTTTTCTGGTCAAAGCCTCAATATCTCTTGTCATCCAGGGTTCTCTATTCCTGCCAACCTTGTCCGTCACCCTCACAGGAACATATAGACCTTGAACTCTAACTGTCTCACTTTTAAAGGCCTCCCACTTGCTAGAGGTCCCTTTGCCTGCAAACAAACTACTCCAACCAGCCCCTGTAACCTCCTGTCTAATTCCATCAAAATCCGCCTTGCCCCAAATTAGAACTTGAATCTGTGGACCAGTTTTTTTCCCTCTCCATAACTATTTTAACATTAATAGATCTTTGGTCACCGGTCCCGAAGTGCTCCCCTACTGTCATCTCAGTCACCTGTTCTGCCCTATTTCCCAAGAATAGGTCTAGAGTTTGTTCAGGAGAATTCTCTAGATCAGTACATTTCTGTCCAATGAGAAAGGAGACCCAGCTAGGTCTAGGAATAAGGTGGGTCAAGTGGATCAAGTGCCAGAATTCCAGAACTCTGTCCCTACACATGCACACAGACAGACACACAGACATAGACAGACAGAGTGTTTTGTTGTTGCTATTGGGACCACTGCATGCATGCACACGCTTGTAACATGCCCCAATTCACAAACGCCCAGAAGAACTGCAAAAAGCTTTGCTAATGACAGAATTTAGATTCTATGAGGAAAACAGCCAAGATGGAGGATGAAGACCACTCTCGTCATGAAAAGAATTGAAAAGGAAAAATGCCTGCATGCTCGAAGTACTTATTCATCGGATGATAATAAGATCTGGTAAGAGAGGTGGTCAATTAGAATCGCAAAATTATTACAGTGCCAAAGGAGGCCACACAGCCCATTGTTAGAGAACTGGCTCTATTATCCAGTTCGACATCCAGTATCAATCTCCTGCCTTTTCTCCATCTCCCTCCACTTTGGTACTGTCCCAAAGAAAACATCGAGTGCTCTCTTGAAAGCCTCAACCAATCCTAACTACACCACATTTGCAAACAGTGCATTCCACACATGAATCACTCGCGGTGTGAAAATGGTTTTTCTCACATTACCCTTGCTTTGGTTGCACATTAGTTTGAATCTATTCCCTCTTTTTTTTAAAATGAGCAGAAACAGTTTCTCCTCGTCTACTCTTTCCAGCCCATTCCATGATTTGAAAACCTCTGCCAAATCTCCTCTCAGTCTTCTCCTCTGAGGAGAACAGTCCCAACTTCCGCAGTCTATCCTCATAGCTGAAGATTCTCATTCCTGGAACCATTCTTGGAAATTCCTGCTGTATTTGTCAATACCCTTTCAGAGTTTCACATTGTCCTCCTTGGTTTGCAACTCTTTCAAGTTTAGCGTCTTCTGCAAACTTTGAAACTATCCTCTGCACATTAAGATTGAGATCAGGAGAAGCAATACCAACAACAAAAAACAAAGAACTGCTGGTGTTCGGAAACAAATAAAACAAGGACGGCTGAAGAAACGAGCATCAGCGATGGGCCAAAAGCACAGTTAATGCTTCGAGTTCAGTGACCCTTCTTCAGAACTGATAGCGGCTAAAAATAAATAGGTGGTGTTTGTGCTGGTGACGGTGGTGCAGGGTGGGCTGGGGAGATTATGGGCACAATGAGTGGGTCGGTGGAGCAAGCCCAGACAAGAGATCACAGAAAGTAAGGGTAGGCAGCCAAAGGCATTGTCAGTATGAAGTCAGGGAAGAAGAGAAGCCAGTTAGGTGGTAATGGGAAGTATGAATGTGTGGGCTGTCCTGAAAGCAACCCATTTCATGACAGGTCCTGCTCATTGCTCAGTTGCTATTTTTCCTGCCAACCTCTTATTCCAATCAATCCTGCTGAGCTCTGCTCTTGCCCTGTTGAAGTCAGCTCTCGACCAATTGATTTTTCTTACTCTGGACTGTTGCATTTCATTCTCTGAAAACCACCTTTAACCTTATGATACAATGATCACAGTCTCTTAAATATTCTCCCGCTGACAGTTAAACCACTCAACCAACCTCATTTCCAAGGACCATGTCCAGCAATGCTTGTTGGACAGTGCACTCACTGATATCGGAAACTTTCCCAAACACAATATAGGAATACTGGCCCTCACACTACCAGTATCCCAGTTTATATTTGGGTAACTGAAGACCCTATTATAATGTCAGCATTTCTCTAATGTCCCGCTGATTTGTACCTTTATATCCTTTCCATGAGTTAGTGTTCTGTAGACTTATACTGAGTGATGTCATCACACCCCTTTTTGCTCCATTGCTCGAGCCAAACTGATTTGGTTCTTTAGCCCTCTGAAACATCTTCCTTCTCCAGCACAAACGCTGTCCTGAGCCAACATTCCTACTCCTGTTCCCTTCCTTCCTTCCTTCCTTTCGCTATTTTTCCTGAACAATTTATACCCAGGAATATTTAACACACGGTCTTGCCCTTCCTTGATCCAGGTCTCTGTCAGCACCACGACATCGTAAATCCATACTGAAACCTTTATTTTAATTTACTCTACCTCATGTATTTACATACATGCATGTTAGCTGTGCACTGAACTTCCCTTCTTCCTCTCCTAGCCGATTTCAGTGATTAAATTATTATTCTGCATGCTAGAGCCCGCTGCATCTTTAAGCATTTTGCAAGCCTTTGTATTATCACAGAATCCCTACAGTGTGGAAACAGGCCATTCAGTCCAACAGGTCCACACTGACCCACCCCGTACTCTATCCTTGTAAACCTGCATTTCCCATGACTAATCCACCTAACCTGTACATCTCTGAACACTATCGGCAACTTAGCATGGCCAATTCACCCAACTTGCATATCTTTGGACTGTGGGAGGAAACTGGAGCACCTGGAGGAAACCCGTGCAGGCATAGAGAGAATGTGCAAACTCCACACAGATGGTCGGCCAAGGATTGAATCGTACTCTGGTGCTGAGAGGCAACAGTGCTAACCACTGAGCCATCGTGCCGCCCTAATCCTCCTCTACCATCCTTTCTCTGTTCCCACACATGGAGTAAGTTTACAGCCCTCTCAATGTCACTAGCCAGATGCCTGCAACGTGTTCAGGTGCACCCAGTCCGGCTTGGACAGCTATTATTTTTCCCAGAGCCAGTCCCAGTCCCTCATCAGTTGAAAAAGCTCTCGACTGCTGAATCCTTCCATCAACATGTGCATTTGCCTTATCGAGTTATTTCTGTACTCACTTGCACATGGTACTGGGAGTAATCTAGATGATACTATAGGCTGCTACCATGCCCCCACCCCCACCCCCCGAGGCTGCTGTGATATCCCCGAATCTGGCACCAGGGTGGAAAAAGCTGCAGAGAGTCACACTGATGGCCACAGAATCTCCCTCTGATACATTAACGAATGAATCGCCTATCACTATTGCTCCTTTCTTTCTCCTTCCCTCCTCCACAGTCATGGCGCCAGAAGTCTGACTCTGCCTGCATTGAATCAGCATATATCCCCCCCCTCAACTTCCAAAATCAGAAAGGATTTGAAAACAGGAACCCAGGGGATTCCTGTACAACCGGCCTGTTTCTCCTGACTGTTCGGTGCTGACCCATTCCCTTCTTTCCTTCTGTCCTGTCACCTCTCTCAACATGTTATCTGCATATCTCTCAGCCTTGTGGACACACCACAGCGTCTCCAGCTGCCATTACAGATCTGCAAACCGGAGCTCAGGTTTCTGTAGCAGGGAGCCCTTCCTGCACTCCTGGACATCAGTAGGGTCCGTGACTTCCTATATATGACAGGTGTCATGTTCCACTTGGCTGTCCTTGCCTTCCATGTAATTGGTGAGAAATTAATAGGTGGTGATATGCGATAAATTGCCAGTACTTAAAGTTAGGCGAAAGTGGGGACTACAGATGTTGGAGATTGAAGTCACGTGTGTGGTGCTGGAAAAGCACAGCAGGTCAGGCAGCATCCGAGGAGCAGGAAAATCGACGTTTCAGGCAAAAGCCCTTCATCATTTCTCGATGAAGGGCTTTTGCCCGAAACGTCGATTTTCCTGCTCCTTGGATGCTGCCTGACCTGCTGTGCTTTTCCAGGACCACACTCTGTACTTAAAGTCAGTAAGATCCATATGGGATGTATCCAACCTACTGAGGTGAATTGGAGTGGATGTTGCCACAATCTTCTAATGCTCCTTCGATGCAAGAGGAATGGAGAACTGCAAATGTTACCTCCTTGTTTTTAAAAAGGGTTTAAGGATAATCCCAGCAATTACAAGCCAATACATTTAGCTTTGAAACTTCTAGAAATGAAATTCAGGAAAAATAAAAAGAACATTTGGCCGGTATGGATTTGTTAAGTGTAAATCATGTCTAACTACCCAAACATTGAGTTTTTTTATCCTGAGGTAACAGAGAAAGTAGATGAGGATAATGTTATTAAAGAGGTGCAAGTTAATTTTCAAAATACACCTGATGAAAGACTTGTGGACAAACAGACCTCATGGAATAAAAGGAACAGCAGTAACATGGATACAAAATTGGGTGTGTGCCAAGATATCTTCTGAGTAAGTGAACAGTTGTTTTATTGTCATGGGGTGGAAGTTTCTCATGCGGTTCTCAAAGGGTCAGCATTCGGCTCACTGCTTTTCCCAGAGATATATTAGCTACCCAGTCTGTATTGTACAGGCCATTATTTCGGCATTTGCACGAAATTACTGCAAAGTATGAGGAGAATAGTGTAAAATTTCAAAAGAACATTGACAAGTTGATGGAATGGGCAGATGGATCTTAGGGGCGGAGGTGGGTACTACGGATGCTGGATATTAGAGTCAAGATTAGAGTGGCGCTGGAAAAGCACAGCAGGTCAGGCAGCAGCCGAGGAGCAAGAAAATCGCGTTTCGGGCAAAAGCCCTTCATCAGGAATGGGTCACAGGGTCATGGGTCATTGAGCCATAGAGCACAAACAGACCCATTGATCCAACCAGTCCATGTCAAACATAATCCCAAACTAAACCAGTCCCACCTGTCTGCTCTTGGCCCTCTAAACCTTTCCTATTCATGTATCTATCCAGATGTCTTTTAAATATTGTAATTGTACCTGCACCCACCACTTCCTGAGGAAGTCCGTTCCACACATAAACCACCCTGCATTAAAAAAACTTGCCTCTTGGCTTTTTTTAAAATCTCTCTCCTCTTACCATAAAAATGGACCCCCCCCCCCCCCCCCCAAGTCTTCAAATCCCCTCTCTTAGGGAAAAGACAAGTACCATTAACTCTATATATATCCCTCATTATTTTATAAACTTCTATCAGGTTGCTTCTCAACCTCCTACACTCTAGTGGAAAAGGTCCAAGCTTAACTAGCCTTTCGTTATAACTCAAACCTTCCATACTTGGCAACATCCCAGCAAACCTCATCTGGACTCTGTCCAGCTTGATAACATCCTTCCTGTTACTGGGCAAGCAGAACTGGACGCAGTATTCCAGAAGAGGCCCCACCAATGTCCTGTACAACCTCAATATGACTGCCCAACACTTATACTTGAAAGGACTGAGCAATGAAGGCAAGTGTGTCAAACGCCTTTATAACCACCCTATCTATATGTGACGCAAACGTCAAAGAATTACGTACCTGTTCCCCTAGGTCCTTCTGTTCTACAATACTACCCAAGACCCTACCATTAATTGTATAAGCCCTACCCTTGTTTGTTGTACCAAAATGTGATCCCTCACATTTATCCAAATTGAATACTATTTGCCATTTTTCAATGACCCATTTGATATAGATCCCTTTATAATCTTGGAAAACCTTCTTCACTATATGCGATATCAATGTTGGTGCCGTCCGCAAACTTACTAACCATGCCTTCTATATTCTCATCCAAATCATTTAATATAAATGACAAACGAAAGAGGACCCAGAACCGATCCCTGTGGAACACTGCTGGTAACAGTCCTTCAGTCTGAAAAGTAACCCTCCACCATTACTCTCTGTCTCCTGCCATTAAGCCAATTACCGTATATACTCATGTAAAAGTTACATTTTTTAGACTATTTTTAAAATTTCAATTTATCGGGTTGCCTAATACATGGATACTAGTTTTGAGGGGCTGAAATTCATGTTGCAGTTTGAAATACCACGTTATTAGCAGAAGTCAGTTTGAACACACAACTAACCCCAGGTAAAGAAGAAAGGCACAATGAATTATGGCAAAGGTAATTACCGGATAAAAGAAAAACAAGAATGAATTACTGGTACAAAAATTTAACATGTCAAAGATTAATTGCAATCCTGCAAAATCACACTGTTCAACATCATCGTGGCCTGGTATAATGGCATACTTAAAATTAAACATTCATTAAATTCTGAATGTGGATTTATCCACCTTTATATTCCCTAAGATGTTCCAAACTTCCTCTTCTGTAATGTGAATTGTTTCTAAAACAAACTGACGTGAATTATTCATTTAGTATCGCTCCCATTTTCTGGGGTGCAACATAAAGATGACCTCCTTGATCTTTAAAAGGCCCTAACCTCTCTCTCTCTAGCTACCCTTTTGCTCTTTGCCTTCCTGATTTCTTTCTTAAGAACAGCCCTACACTTTTTATATTGATGAAGAGATTCAATTAAACCAAGTTATCTATATCTAAAATATGATTCTCTTTTATTTTTGACTAGAACCTCAATATCTTTATCCATCCATTGCTCCTTAATCTTACTAGTCTTTTCCTTCACGCTAACAGGAACATAAATGTCTCTAAATTCTCATCATCACACAGATGAAGTTCGATATGGAGGAGTATGAGGACATATTTTGGTAAAAGAACACAGCTAAGATAAAACAAGGGGTACAATTCTAAGAGGGGTGCAGAAGCAGAGCAAGTTCAATATACGTGTACATAATTACTGAAGGTGGCAGGACAGGTTGAGAGACTGCTCAACAAAGGATATGTGGATATTAAAGATTCCTCCCAGACTAGTTATCCTCGCTTTCACCCTCTTCCGTCGGGCAGAAGATATAACTTTTAACACACATATGAATAGATTGAAGAACAGTTTCTTCCTTGTTGTTATCAGACTTTTGAATGGACCTCTCGAATGTTAATTTTGATCCCTCTTTCTCTAGCTGTAACACTGCATTCTGCACTCTGTTCTGCGACCCTGATGCATTTTGTATAGTTCGATCTGTCTACGTCGCACGCAAAACATTTTTCACTGTATCTCGGTACACAGAATGGCTCGAAGATAGGAAACAGAGCGTGGTAGTGGAGGGTTGCTGCTCAGACTGGAGGCTTGTGACCAGCAGGGTACCACGTGGATCAATGCTGGGTCTGCTGCATTTTGTTATTTATATAAATGATTTGGATGTGAACATCCAAGCTCTGGTTACTAAGTTTATAGATGACACCAAAGGTGATAGCATACTGGACAGTGAAGGTGGTCACCTCAGAGTACAAAAGTGGGCTGGTGGGCTGAGGAGGGTCAGATGGAGCTTAATTTAGAAAAATGTGAGATGCTGCATTTTGGAAACACAAATCAGGGCAGGACATACACACTTAATGGTAAGGTCCTGGGGAGTGTTGCTGAACAAAGAGACCTTGGGGTGCATGTTCATAGTTCCTTGAAAGTGGAGTCACAGGTAGATAGGATAGTGAAGGAGGCGTTTGGTATGCTTTCCTTTACTGGTGAGTGCATTAAGTACAAGAGTTGGGAGGTCATGTTGCAGCTGTACAGGACATTGGTTTAGGCCACTTTTGGAATACTGTGTGCAATTCTGATCTCCCTGCTATGGAAAGATACTGTGAAACTTGAAAGAGTTCAGAAAAGATTGACAAGGATGTTGTCAGGGTTGGAGGATTCAAGCTATCGGGAAATGTTGAACAGACTGGGGTTATTTCCCCTGGAGCGTCGGATGCTGAGGGGTGACCTTATAGAAGTTTATAAAATCATGAGGGGCACAGATAGAGTGCATAGCCAAGGTCTTTTCCCTAGGGTGGGGGAGTCCAGAACTAGGGGGCATAGTTTTAAGGTGAGAGGGGAAGGATTTAAAAGGGGCAACGTTTTCACACAGAGGGTGGTGCATATATGGAATGAGCTGCCACAGAAAGTGGAGGCTGGTACAATTACACCATTTAAAAGACATCTGGATAGGTACATGAATAGGAAGGGTTTAGAGGGATATTGGCCAAATGCTTGTAAATGGGACTAGATTAATTTGGGATATCTGATCATCATGGATGATTTGGACCAAATAGTTCAGTAAATCATTCAAAATACATATAAATAAGTTCAGAGGGTACAAAGACAAGGAAGTCATATTAAACCTGCAAAAATCACTTGTTAGATCTCAAATTAAGTATTACATCCAATTTGGGAACCATACCTTAATGACAGATGCAAAGGCATCAGAGAGGGTACAAAAAGAAAGGCAAAAATGAAGCCAGGTGTAGGGGTGTACCATACATGCTTACACCAAAATGGTCCATGGCCTGCTCACACAAAATGGCCGACAAACAAGGTGGGGGCAGCCTATTCCAGCACTGAAACACTAAATGGCTGAGAAGAGGTAAACAGGACAAACAGCAGACAGTTTTGATAACAGCATGCCTACAAAACAGGCAAGTGACTAATCCCAGTTTATTAATGAAAGAATAATTGTCTCAGTAAATGAATACAAACCACGTGCGAGATACAGCCTATTAACTCCTTAAGCAGCTACGAACAACAGCTAGAGTTACTTTGTAGAAATTATATTTAATAATATTTCAGAATATTTAAAAAAAGGTTCTAGTTCAAGATTCTTCAAAGAATGATTGGGGTAGTTTTCAACATAAAGATAGATACATATAACCAAAGCATGTTACAAGTATTAAGGGAAAAAACAGTCAAGCTAGATGTGAAGTTAACGAGCTTTAGGAAACTACTTTTCATACGGCCTGAACAAAACAGATTGTTCACAGCCCAAGAAGCAGAAAGTGTGAAGAGTAAGGGCAGCTGGATAACTTTAAACACTTTATCACTAATTTTGTAGCAGAAATCAATATTACAAATCTTTAAGCAAATAGTTCAAACTTTTGTTGTACTTTCACACATAAAATTAAGACAGTGGGAAATATAAAAGAGTAAAACTGAATTTGATAAAGGTAGCACATCGAATACAATTAAAAGCAGAATTCAAGTTTCCCTTAGAGATAAGTATGTGTGGTTGCCACATTACCAAAAGGATGTGGACGCTTTGGAGAGGGTGCAGAGAAGGTTTACGAGGGTGTTGCCTGGTATGGAAGATGCTAGCTATGAAGAGTGGTTGAGAAGGTTAGGTTTATTTTCACTAGAAAAAAGGGGATTGAGGGGGGACCTGATTGAGGTCTACAAAATCATGAAGGGTATAGACAAGGTAGATAGAGACAAGCTTTTTTCCAGGGTGAAGGATTCAATAACGAGACGTCACGCTTTCAAGGCGAGAGGTGAAAAGTTTAAGGGGGATACACGCGGCAAGTACTTCACACAGAGGGTGGTGGGCATTTGGAACACGTTGCCAGCAGAGGTGGTAGAGGCAGGCACGGTAGATTCATTTAAGATGTGTCTGGACAGATGCATGAGTAGGTGGGGAGCAGAGGGAGACAGATACTTACAAATTGAACGACAGGTTTAGTCAGTAGATTTGGATCGGCTCAGGCTTGAAGGGACTGCTCCTGGGCTGTAAATTTTCTTTGTTCTTTGAGACAGACCCGAAGGAATCTAGCCAGTAACTTTGGAATGTGAATGAATTGGATGCAGAGGAAGATCCCAAAGCCGAGAGATTATAGTGTCTGTTAAACACAGGAAGATCATGGGAACATGCGGCTGTCTATAGAAATGCTCATCATTGATTAGGTGTCTCATTGGATTGGGTATTCAGAGTAAGAAATATTGTAAGTGATCATTGTAACTCAAAATGCGAAAGAATACTGTTTTTTTACTAAAACAAAATCAGTGTTGTTCATCTCTCTTCCAATCTGAGCTAAAGATTAAGCAAATAATTGAGTTTGCATGTCAAGGCCAGATTCGGGGAAGATCCTTTAGCCCTCCCCCCTGCTTTAACCGGTTTCTACTTGAATAAACATGTTCCATTGCCTGAATCCTGCCTGCCTCCTGAGTCTTTGTCCCCGGTCGGAGGGTATGGTCCTACATCAGGGATGAGAAAGTATCGGGGAAGTGAAGATGTTCCCTTGTAGAAGAGGAGATTAAGGGTAGATTTGATACACATGTTCAAACTCATGTGGGGACTGGACAGAGGAGATGAGGAAAAACCAGTCCAATTGACAGGAGGGCGAGAGAACACAGATTAAGGGCATCGGCAGAAGGAACAACAGTGAAATGTGGCAAAGTGTTTCTCAACAGTGAGTGACTGAGAATCAAGAATTCACTGCCCAAGAGCATGAGGAGGTTGTTACAAATGACACATCCAAAAGAGATGTGTCACTGGAAGAGAAAACAAAGGTGTGCGTCACAGGGAAAAGACCATTGTGGAACCCAGAGTGATTTACTCTTGCTGAAAACTGGCATGGACACATGGGGCTGAATGGCCTTCTTGCATGCCATAAACATTCTCCAACACCACCATCTTTACATTTTAATATTTTGTCACAAATTAAAAATGGGTCATCTGAAGTTTTGAGATTTGATGGGCCCATGTGTAGTGCTGTTAAAAGTGTGCTATATGCCATTGAGGCCTTGGCTCTGGGGCTTTGAGTGCAGCCTACACACCTCCATCCTGATCTTTAGTTACTGACCTTCACCTTCATCTCAATGGAAAGAGTTCAAATTTCTTTGACAGAGCAACTGCACAACCTGAACATCCATTGCATACCTACTTCATTTCGAACAAAACCACCGTCCTTTTGTTAGCTTTATATAGCAAAATGAACTTTAAAACACAAGCAAGATTGGATTTGCCTCAAAAAGCAAACAGAAAACAAAGGAAATAAATCAAAAAGCATTCTCCATAACTCTGGTACCTGGTAAACGTCGCTGTCTGGAGAGGTTGTGTCTGACAGCATTGGTATTGGATCAGGTGTGATCTTGCTCATTTGCTCTGGAGCATCAGATGGATTCTCAATGGAGCCAGACGAGTGGCCTCCTTTCTGTTGGCTTGGATTCTGGCCTTTGCGAGCAACTGTTTCCTTTCGATGGTGAATCAGCTTCCTTGATGTGGACAAAACAGACATTCAACTTCAGAACAGATCTCCCATGTTGACCTCTCAGCAACGATTTGAAACCTACTGCTTGTCAGCATTGACCACCTCAGCAGTGAGGACAGAGTCAAAACAGAAAATCTCCATGAGGTCACCTCTTAACCATTGGCATTCCACAGGGAAGGGTACGAAGGTTTCCAACCTCGCTCCAGAACTGAAATGCCGATCACGGATAATGCTCCAGGGAACCACCATTGCATCCTTTTGAAGGCCTTTAGGTCTTTCTAGCAGAGGATCTAGCGTGATCTCTGTGCTCTGTTTCTATTTATCATCCCCAATTAACCTACGCGATTTTACACAACTTTGCAAACTTGCCATGCCACCTTTAAAGATTTGTTTGATTGGATATTAGGTCATCTATGTTCATTATCATGCAATGTAACAGTTTGTTGTTCTTCCGCATTAATCCTCCCAAATTGCACCTCATCACACTTCTCATCAGTCACCCCTACAAGCCACTACCCCAGTCCTTTTATCACAGACCTGTATCGTCCAAACATTATTGCTGTGCCAAGTTTCACATCATCCACAGAATTTTTCACACTGCTCCTGACACCTTAATGGGATGAGCATGTCATTGGCCAGGTCAGCATGTTTCCAATTTCTAATCACTCGAGACAGGGTTGCAAGGATAGCTTGTCTTCACTATCTGTTGAAGACAGAAATAATATCCCAGTACAAATCAAGATGTGTATCTGGAATCTGCCTCACTGACTCCATGGGAATTGCCTGGAGGTTGGAGCTTCCAATGGGCAATCCTCTTGCTCATTCCAAAAAAGTATCCAGCTTGGAGTTAAATTTGGAGACTTTGGACATTACCTAGATAGTTCCTCATGAAAAATTTGACAGTAAAACTCTAGACTAACTCTTGGTAACTGTACAACTGACAAGATCCCCAATACAGTTCCCTCAAACTACCCAACTTACTTCCCTCATCCCCCAACCAAATCTTTCTGACAACCAACCCCCACCAACTGACATCTATTCCCCTTGACACTCTGCCCTGGTTAGACCCCCAACTCGCCCCACTGGGGGAGTAAAGATTTGGGCCATACGTTCTGAGAGAATTTGGAATTCTTCATGTCAGGGAGGCTGGAATGAGAGAATACTGTTTAGAAAAAACTAAAGTCTCCTGTCTATGACAGATTGAGGGGCTTGTTAGCTCCTTCTGTTGAGGACGGATCACTGAAGATCTGTAATGTGGAATTGGGTACATTTTTGATTTTCTCAAGTCATAGGGTGTAAGGGATAGGCAGGAGAGTGGAGTTGGAACCACAGTAAGGTCAGGCAGCATCTTACTGAATGGCTCAGTGGGCTAAGAAAATGTTAAATTTTATATACACTTGTATAAACAGCTGGAGTCCAAGTGCTGTAGGAACACTCCCAGTGCTGTCAGAGAATTCCCGGAATTTGACCCAGTGACAGTAAAGGACCATCAATATATTTTCAAGTTGAGATGATGAGTGACTTGGAGGGAAACTTGTGGTGGTTGGTGTTCCCATGTCTCTGCTACCCTCGCCTTTCTGGATGAAAGTGGTTATGGGTTTGGAAGGTGCTGTCTAAGGACCTTGAGCCTCTGGTAACTGTCCCTATATGATTTTGATCAACTTCCTCTGTTACTAATTAATCAAAATTAAATATCACACAACACCAGGTTATAGTCCAACGGGTTTATTTGGAAGCACTAGCTTTTGGAGCACTGCTCCTTCATCAGGTAGCTATGGAAGAGGATCATAAGATAGAGAATTTATAGCAAAAGATGAGTGTCATGCAACTGAAATGATATATTGAACAAACCTAGATTGCTGTCAGGTGCTTGCATTTTTGCAGAAACTTGATGCCTATGTCGGTATGGGCGATCTTCTTGGAGATCCCCTCCACTCTGAGCCGGTACTGAGCTAATTAATAAAAATAGTTTGGGATGATTCGCCTTTTGAATAAATCCAGGTTGGCTCTCCTTGATCAGTAAAAGATCATTCTTTTCCTCATAACGGTTTCCAATACCATCCCCATCACTGAGGATAGGCTGACTGCCCTGTCATGACCTTGTTTAATCTCTCTCCTAGTTTTGGAATGATGGTACATTGACAAGCCTCAGGTTCTGCAGCATTGCTCCCATAACTAAATGAAAATTGAATGATTGTGGCCAATAACTTCTATTTTTTCAGCAAACTTGGGATAAATTCCATCTGGATCAGGTGACTTAGCAACGTTCAGTAATAATAGACTGCCTTATAGACTGCCTTCTTGACAGAGACTTGATCCTGCTTTAATGTAACATCCACATTACATCGGATCTTTCAAAGAATGTGGACAATGTACTCCTTTAGCACTGTAACCACATCCTCTGCTGGCACGTGAAGATTTGGCTCTGCCTCCTGAATGGATCAGACTTTACTCCAGAAAACCAGTTCACATTGTTTCTTTGTTAAATGCTTTAGGCTTGAATTTAACAATGCCGGATCATCTCCTCTTGCCACCTTTCTCTTGTCTCCTGTACTAACATTTCCCCCTATGTCTGTCTTTAATTTTGCTGGTTATTAACAGAATCGCATTCCTGACATTTGTCAAAAGCTTCATTCTTCCCTTTTGATAACATTTATTTCCTGTGTCAACCTGAACAAATTAGTTTTAGATGATAATTTAAAAAAAAACTGATACTGATATATCTTATCCCTACTTTGGAATACATTTCTGCTGAATTCCTACCATTTCCCCACTGTTGCCTTATTCTGAAATACCCTTTCCCTTATCTACCAGCGCACACTCCTTTCCTAAATGATGGAAATCAGTCTTTGCCAGTCCATCTTTTCAGTCCTTTGATATTTTCTGCTGGCTTTCCATGATGTTGTGGTCACTCTGAACTGGATGATTGCTTAATGTAACCCACTCCACTCACTTCCCTGAATTAAATTCAACACGACTGTTAGACAGAGGAGAAGCATCTTTAAAGTTCTCACAGAAAAAAAACATTAGACTTTCCCAATCAGAGATTGCAGAATAGGCCCTTCGCCCATCCAGTCTGCACTGACATAACTACCACTGAAGGTGTGCCAATCCAATTTCCTGCACTGCTCCCTTATCCTGGAATTCTGAGGTATTTCAAGTGCTCATCTAATTACTTTTAAAGGTTGCAAGGTTTCCAGTCTCCACGACTTTCCCAGGTAGTGCATTCCAGATTCACATCACATCTGAGTGAAAAATAATTTCCTCAAATCGCCTCTGAATCTCCTGCCCCTTACCAGAAAACTATGCCTCCTTATGACTGACCCCTACCAAGGGGAGGGAACAGCTGCTCCCTATTTGCCTAGTCAATATGCCTCAATCTTACGCACTCAATCACATCCCCCTCAGTTTTCTCTGCTCTGAAAAAAAAACAGTCCAAGCCAATCTAGTCTCTCCTTGTCGCTCAATTTCTCCATCCCACTAAACATGTTGGTGAACCTCCTCTGTACCCTTTCTCGTGCTATCATATCCTTCCTGAAGTGAGGTGACCAGAACTGCACATTGTGAGGTTTTGCCCACTCTGTAATTAGTAAGTGAAACCCTCCCCCACAAAATCCTTTTTTCAATGAACTACCCTTTAAATTTGCTCCTTTCATCTCCCTCTTGTAGAATACCAATGTAACAATGCCACTCATTTTCCCCCATGGTGCCATACTAATACCAGCAAGCGACACTGGACGTTTCCTTTGCCACCATTTCTCAACATCCCGGAGACCAGAAATATTCAGGGAGCATATCTGGCCTCCCTTCAGCCAATACAACACACTGTTTAACAAACAGTCATACAAACCCCGCTGTTAGCAGTGTGCACACTCACAATACACCCGCACTGCACACACCCGAACAGTTAATGCCACCCATATTCAGTCCTGCTGTTAGTGGTATGTGCACAGTCACACTCCCCATGGTTAGTGTGATGTGTGCACTCAACTCTGCTGTTAGTGCCACATACACCCTCACACGCTGCTGTTCATGGTAAATGCCCACTTTTATTCCCTGCTTACTGCATAGTTAAAGTGAGCAGCCAAGGTCTTCCCCCCAGGGTAGGCAATTCCAAAACTAGAGAACATTGGTTTAAGGTGAGGTGAGGTGAGAATAGATTTAAAAGGGACCTGAGGGGTCACGTTTTCACAGAGGGTGGTGCGTAAATGGAAGAAGCTGCGAGAGGAAGTGGTGCAGGTGATTACAATGACAACATTGAAAAGTCATTTGGTCAAGTACATGAATAGAAGAGGAATAGGAGAGTAACAGGAGAGAATAGGAGAGGGACCCAGGCCAAATGCAGGAAGATGGGACTGGCTCAGTTAAAAAATTTGATTGGTATGGACAAGTGGAGCCGAGGGGCCTGTTTCTGTGCTGTATGACTCTATGACACGCTCATCCACATTCCCTGCTGTTAGTGCCATGCACTCTCTCAGACCCCAACACTGCTAGTGCCAGGTGTTAGTACCCCCACACACACACTCCTGTGGTTAGTGCCACAAACACAAACTCCTTGCTGTTAGTGCCACATGGACACACACACACTGACTTGCCACCATTAATGCCACACACACTCCCCACAGTTTCATCTGCCACTGATTGTGCAACACACACATTCATTCCCTGCTGTTTGTGCCACATGCACACTCTCAGTCGCCGCTGTTAGTGCCATACACACATGGTCCCCTCTCTTAGAGCCAAGCACACACAGACACAACCCACTGTTAGTACCACGAACACATTAAGACTTGCTGCTATTGGTCACACACACACACACACCTCCCCTGCTGTTAATGCCATGCACACTGTCACTTCACATCGTTAGTTCTGCACACACTTGTTTTGTCTCTCACTCACACACATACACACACACACACACACACTCGTTTGTCCCTCTCTCACACACAATCACACTCTTGTTTGACTCTCTCTGTCTCGCACACACACTCGTGCTTATCTCTGTCTCACACACACACACTCGTGTTGGTCTCTGTCTCACACAGACACGCTCGTGTTTGTCCCTCTCTCTCACACGCTTGTGTTTGTCTGACTCACACACACACACGCTCGTGTTTGTCTCTGTCTTTCACACACACACACATGCTCGTGTTTGTCTGTCCCACACACACACACTCGTGTTTGTCCCTGTCTCTCACACACACACGCTCGTGTTTGTCTCTCTCACACATACACACGCTCATGTTTGTCTCTCTTACACACACACGCTCGTGTTTGTCTGTCCCACACACACACACACTCGTGTTTGTCCGTCTCTCTCTCAGACACACATGCTCGTGTTTGTCTCTGTCTCACACACACACACTCGTGTTTGTCTCTCTCAGACACACATGCTCGTGTTTGTCTCTGTCTATCTCACACACACACGCTCGTGATTGTCTCCGTCACTCACACACATGCTCGTGTTTGTCTCTGTCTCACACACACGCTCGTGTTTGTCTCTGTCTCTCACAGACACGCTCGTGTTTGTCTGCGTCACACACATGCTCGTGTTTGTCTGTGTCACACACATGCTCGTGTTCGTCTGTGTCACACACATGCTCGTGTTTGTCTGTCTCACACACATGCTCGTGTTTGTCTGTCTCACACACATGCTCGTGTTTGTCTCTGTCTCACACACACACACGCTCGTGTTTGTCTCTGTCTCACACACTCACACTCTCGTGTTTGTCTCTGTCTCACACACACACACGCTCGTGTTTGTCTCTGCCTCACACACACACACGCTCGTGTTTGTCTCTGCCTCACACACACACACGCTCGTGTTTGTCTCTGCCTCACACACACACACGCTCGTGTTTGTCTCTGCCTCACACACACACACGCTCGTGTTTGTCTCTGCCTCTCACACACACACACGTTCGTGTTTGTCTCTGCCTCTCACACACACACACGCTCGTGTTTGTCTCTGCCTCTCACACACACGCTCGTGTTTGTCTCTATCTCTCACACACACACACGCTCGTGTTTGTCTCTATCTCTCACACACACACACGCTCGTGTTTGTCTCTATCTCTCACACACACACACGCTCGTGTTTGTCTCTATCTCTCACACACACACACGCTCGTGTTTGTCTCTATCTCTCACACACACACACGCTCGTGTTTGTCTCTATCTCTCACACACACACACGCTCGTGTTTGTCTCTATCTCTCACACACACACACGCTCGTGTTTGTCTCTATCTCTCACACACACACGCTCGTGTTTGTCTCTATCTCTCACACACACACACGCTCGTGTTTGTCTCTATCTCTCACACACACACACGCTCGTGTTTGTCTCTATCTCTCACACACACACACGCTCGTGTTTGTCTCTATCTCTCACACACACACACGCTCGTGTTTGTCTCTATCTCTCACACACACACACGCTCGTGTTTGTCTCTATCTCTCACACACACACACGCTCGTGTTTGTCTCTATCTCTCACACACACACACGCTCGTGTTTGTCTCTATCTCTCACACACACACACGCTCGTGTTTGTCTCTATCTCTCACACACACACACGCTCGTGTTTGTCTCTATCTCTCACACACACACACGCTCGTGTTTGTCTCTATCTCTCACACACACACACGCTCGTGTTTGTCTCTGCCTCTCACACACACACACGCTCGTGTTTGTCTCTGCCTCTCACACACACACACGCTCGTGTTTGTCTCTGCCTCTCACACACACACACGCTCGTGTTTGTCTCTGCCTCTCACACACACACACGCTCGTGTTTGTCTCTGCCTCTCACACACACACACGCTCGTGTTTGTCTCTGCCTCTCACACACACACACGCTCGTGTTTGTCTCTGCCTCTCACACACACACACGCTCGTGTTTGTCTCTATCTCTCACACACACACACACTCGTGTTTGTCTCTATCGCTCACACACGCACGTTGTGTTTGTCCGTCTCACACACACACGCTCATGTTTCTCCGTCTCACACACACACACGTGTTTGTCTCTGTCTCACACACACACACGTGTTTGTCTCTGTCTCACACACACACACACTCGTGTTTGTTTCGCTCACAAACACACGCTCGTGTTTGTCCGTCTCACACACACACACACGCTCGTGTTTGTCTCTGTCTCTCTCACACACACGCACGTGTTTGTCCCTGTCTCTCACACACACACGCTCGTGTTTGTCCGTCACACACACGCTCGTTTTTGTTTCTATCTCACACACACACACGCTTGTGTTTGTCTCTGTCTCTCTCACACACACGCACGTGTTTGTCCCTGTCTCTCACACACACACGCTCGTGTTTGTCCGTCACACACACGCTCGTGTTTGTTTCTATCTCACACACACACACGCTTGTGTTTGTCCCTGTCTCTCACACACACACGCTCGTGTTTGTCCGTCTCACACACACACACACACTCGTGTTTGTCTCTGTCCCTCACACACACACGCTCGTGTTTGTCTCGGTCTCTCACACACACACGCTCGTGTTTGTCTCGGTCTCTCACACACACACGCTCGTGTTTGTCTGACTCTCACACACGCTCGTGTTTGTCTGTCTCACAAACACATGGTCGTGTTTGACTTGACTAACATACACACGCTCGTGTTTGTCTCTGTCTCACACACACACACGCTCGTGTTTGTCTCTGTCTCACACACACACACACAAGCTCGTGTTTGTCCCTGTCTCTCACACACACACACGCTCGTGTTTGTCTCTGTCTCTCACACACACACACGCTCGTGTTTGTCCCTGTCTCTCACACAAACACGCTCATGTTTGTCTCTATCGCTCACACACACACGCTCGTGTTTGTCCGTCTCTCACACACACACACGCTCGTGTTTGTCCGTCTCACACACACACACGCTCGTGTTTGTCCGTCTCACACACACACACGCTCGTGTTTGTCCGTCTCACACACACACACGCTCGTGTTTGTCCCTGTCTCTCACACACACACTCGTGTTTGTCCCTGTCTCTCACACACACACGCTCGCGTTTGTCCCTGTCTCACAAACACATGGTCGTGTTTGACTTGACTAACATACACACGCTCGTGTTTGTCTCTGTCTCACACACACACACGCTCGTGTTTGTCTCTGTCTCACACACACACACAAGCTCGTGTTTGTCCCTGTCTCTCACACACACACACACGCTCGTGTTTGTCTCTGTCTCTCACACACACACACGCTCGTGTTTGTCCCTGTCTCTCACACACAGATGCTCGTGTTTGTCCCTGTCTCTCACACACACATGCTTGAGGTTTGTCAGTCTCACACACACACACACACTCGTGTTTGTCTCTGTCTCTCACACACACACGCTCGTGTTTGTCGGACTCTCACACACGCTCGTGTTTGTCTGTCTCACAAACACATGCTCGTGTTTGACTTGACTAACATACACACGCTTGTGTTTGATTCTGTCTCGCACACACACGCTCGTGTTTGTCCCTGTCTCTCACACAAACACGCTCATGTTTGTCTCTATCGCTCACACACACACGCTCGTGTTTGTCCGTCTCTCACACACACACAGGCTCGTGTTTGTCCGTCTCTCACACACACACATGCTCGTGTTTGTCCGTCTCACACACACACACACGCTCGTGTTTGTCCGTCTCACACACACACACACGCTCGTGTTTGTCCGTCTCACACACACACACGCTCGTGTTTGTCCCTGTCTCTCACACACACACGCTCGTGTTTGTCCCTGTCTCTCACACACACACGCTCGTGTTTGTCCCTGTCTCTCACACACACACACGTGTTTGTCCCTGTCTCTCACACACACACACGTGTTTGTCCCTGTCTCTCACACACACACGCTCGTGTTTGTCTCTGTCTCACACACACACACGCTCGTGTTTGTCTCTGTCTCACACACACACACGCTCGTGTTTGTCTCTGTCTCACACACACACGCTCGTGTTTGTCTCTGTCTCACACACACACACACGCTCGTGTTTGTCTCTGTCTCACACACACACACGCTCGTGTTTGTCCGTCTCTCACACACACACGCTCGTGTTTGTCCGTCTCTCACACACACACACGCTCGTGTTTGTCCGTCTCACACACACACACGCTCGTGTTTGTCCCCGTCTCTCACACACACGCTCGTGTTTGTCCCTGTCTCTCACACACACACGCTCGTGTTTGTCCCTGTCTCACAAACACAATATCGTGTTTGACTTGACTAACATACACACGCTCGTGTTTGTCTCTGTCTCTCACACACACATGCTCGTGTTTGTCTCTGTCTCTCACACACACGCTCGTGTTTGTCTCTGCCTCTCACACACACACACGCTCGTGTGTGTCTCTGCCTCTCACACACACACACACACGCACATGTTTGTGTCTGTCTCTCACAAACACACGCTTGTGTTTCTCTGTCTCTCTCACACACACACGCTTGTGTTTGTCTCTGTCTCTCACACACACGCTCGTGTTTGTCTCTGCCTCTCACACACACACACGCTCGTGTTTGTCCCCGTCTCTCACACACACACGCTCGTGTTTGTCCCCGTCTCTCACACACACACGCTCGTGTTTGTCCCCGTCTCTCACACACACACGCTCGTGTTTGTCCCCGTCTCTCACACACACACGCTCGTGTTTGTCCCTATCTCACAAACACATGCTCGTGTTTGACTTGACTAACATACACACGCTCGTGTTTGTCTCTGTCTCTCACACATACGCTCATGTTTGTCTCTGTCTCTCACACACACACGCTCGTGTTTGTCTCTGTCTCACACACAAACACGCACGTGTTTGTCTCTGCCTCACACACACACACGCTCGTGTTTGTCGCTGCCTCTCACACACACACACACGCTCGTGTTTCTCTGTCTCTCTCACACACACACGCTTGTGTTTGTCTCTGTCTCTCACACACACACGCTCGTGTTTGTCTCTGCCTCTCACACACACGCTCGTGTTTGTCTCTGCCTCTCACACACACACACGCTCGTGTGTCTCTCTGCCTCTCACACACACACACGCTCATGTTTGTGTCTGTCTCTCACACACACACGCTTGTGTTTCTCTGTCTCTCTCACACACACACGCTTGTGTTTGTCTCTGTCTCTCACACACACACACGCTCGTGTTTGTCTCTGCCTCTCACACACACACACGCTCGTGTTTGTCTCTGCCTCTCACACACACACACGCTCGTGTTTGTCTCTGCCTCTCACACACACGCTCGTGTTTGTCTCTGCCTCTCACACACACACACGCTCGTGTTTGTCTCTGCCTCTCACACACACACACGCTCGTGTTTGTCTCTGCCTCTCACACACACACACGCTCGTGTTTGTCTCTGCCTCTCACACACACACACGCTCGTGTTTGTCTCTGCCTCTCACACACACACACGCTCGTGTTTGTCTCTGCCTCTCACACACACGCTCGTGTTTGTCTCTGCCTCTCACACACACACACACGCTCGTGTTTGTCTCTGCCTCTCACACACACACACGCTCGTGTTTGTCTCTGCCTCTCACACACACACACGCTCGTGTTTGTCTCTGCCTCTCACACACACACACGCTCGTGTTTGTCTCTGCCTCTCACACACACACACGCTCGTGTTTGTCTCTGCCTCTCACACACACACACGCTCGTGTTTGTCTATCTCTCACACACACACACGCTCGTGTTTGTCTATCTCTCACACACACACACGCTCGTGTTTGTCTATCTCTCACACACACACACGCTCGTGTTTGTCTCTATCTCTCACACACACACACGCTCGTGTTTGTCTCTATCGCTCACACACGCACGTTGTGTTTGTCCGTCTCACACACACACACACGCTCATGTTTCTCCGTCTCACACACACACACGTGTTTGTCTCTGTCTCACACACACACGTGTTTGTCTCTGTCTCACACACACACGTGTTTGTCTCTGTCTCACACACACACGTGTTTGTCTCTGTCTCACACACACACACACACACACGCTCGTGTTTGTCCCTGTCTCTCTCACACACACACACTCGTGTTTGTTTCGCTCACAAACACACGCTCGTGTTTGTCCGTCTCACACACACACACGCTCGTGTTTGTCTCTGTCTCTCTCACACACACGCACGTGTTTGTCCCTGTCTCTCACACACACACGCTCGTGTTTGTCCCTATCTCACAAACACATGCTCGTGTTTGACTTGACTAACATACACACGCTCGTGTTTGTCTCTGTCTCTCACACATACGCTCATGTTTGTCTCTGTCTCTCACACACACACGCTCGTGTTTGTCTCTGTCTCACACACAAACACGCACGTGTTTGTCTCTGCCTCACACACACACACGCTCGTGTTTGTCGCTGCCTCTCACACACACACACACGCTCGTGTTTCTCTGTCTCTCTCACACACACACACGCTTGTGTTTGTCTCTGTCTCTCACACACACACGCTCGTGTTTGTCTCTGCCTCTCACACACACGCTCGTGTTTGTCTCTGCCTCTCACACACACACACGCTCGTGTGTGTCTCTGCCTCTCACACACACACACGCTCATGTTTGTGTCTGTCTCTCACACACACACGCTTGTGTTTCTCTGTCTCTCTCACACACACACGCTTGTGTTTGTCTCTGTCTCTCACACACACACACACGCTCGTGTTTGTCTCTGCCTCTCACACACACACACGCTCGTGTTTGTCTCTGCCTCTCACACACACACACGCTCGTGTTTGTCTCTGCCTCTCACACACACGCTCGTGTTTGTCTCTGCCTCTCACACACACACACGCTCGTGTTTGTCTCTGCCTCTCACACACACACACGCTCGTGTTTGTCTCTGCCTCTCACACACACACACGCTCGTGTTTGTCTCTGCCTCTCACACACACACACGCTCGTGTTTGTCTCTGCCTCTCACACACACACACGCTCGTGTTTGTCTCTGCCTCTCACACACACACACACGCTCGTGTTTGTCTCTGCCTCTCACACACACACACACGCTCGTGTTTGTCTCTGCCTCTCACACACACACACGCTCGTGTTTGTCTCTGCCTCTCACACACACACACGCTCGTGTTTGTCTCTGCCTCTCACACACACACACGCTCGTGTTTGTCTCTGCCTCTCACACACACACACGCTCGTGTTTGTCTATCTCTCACACACACACACGCTCGTGTTTGTCTATCTCTCACACACACACACGCTCGTGTTTGTCTCTATCTCTCACACACACACACGCTCGTGTTTGTCTCTATCGCTCACACACGCACGTTGTGTTTGTCCGTCTCACACACACACACACGCTCATGTTTCTCCGTCTCACACACACACACGTGTTTGTCTCTGTCTCACACACACACGTGTTTGTCTCTGTCTCACACACACACGTGTTTGTCTCTGTCTCACACACACACGTGTTTGTCTCTGTCTCACACACACACACACACACACGCTCGTGTTTGTCCCTGTCTCTCTCACACACACACACTCGTGTTTGTTTCGCTCACAAACACACGCTCGTGTTTGTCCGTCTCACACACACACACGCTCGTGTTTGTCTCTGTCTCTCTCACACACACGCACGTGTTTGTCCCTGTCTCTCACACACACACGCTCGTGTTTGTCCGTCACACACACGCTCGTGTTTGTTTCTATCTCACACACACACACGCTTGTGTTTGTCTCTGTCTCTCTCACACACACGCACGTGTTTGTCCCTGTCTCTCACACACACACGCTCGTGTTTGTCTCTGTCTCTCACACACACACACTCGTGTTTGTCTCTGTCTCTCACACACACACAAGCTTGTGTTTGTCTCTGTCTCTCACACACACACACTCGTGTTTGTCTCTGTCTCTCACACACACACACTCGTGTTTGTCTCTGTCTCACACACACACACACACTCGTGTTTGTCTCTGTCTCACACACACACACACACTCGTGTTTGTCTCTGTCTCACACACACACACACACTCGTGTTTGTCTCTGTCTCACACACACACACACACTCGTGTTTGTCTCTATCTCTCACACACACACACTCATGTTTGTCTCTATCGCTCACACACGCACGTTGTGTTTGTCCGTCTCACACACACACACACGCTCGTGTTTCTCCGTCTCACACACACACACGTGTTTGCCTCTGTCTCACACACACACACTCGTGTTTGTCTCTGTCTCACGCACACACACACGCTCGTGTTTGTCCCTGTCTCTCTCACACACACACTCGTGTTTGTTTGTTTCGCTCACAAACACACGCTCGTGTTTGTCCGTCTCACACACACACACACTCGTGTTTGTCTCTGTCCCTCACACACACACGCTCGTGTTTGTCTCGGTCTCACACACACACACGCTCGTGTTTGTCTGACTCTCACACACGCTCGTGTTTGTCTGTCTCACAAACACATGCTCGTGTTTGACTTGACTAACATACACACGCTTGTGTTTGATTCTGTCTCGCACACACACGCTCATGTTTGTCCCTGTCTCTCACACAAACACGCTCATGTTTGTCTCTATCGCTCACACACACACGCTCGTGTTTGTCCGTCTCTCTCACACACACACGCTCGTGTTTGTCCGTCTCACACACACACACGCTCGTGTTTGTCCGTCTCACACACACACACACGCTCGTGTTTGTCCGTCTCACACACACACACGCTCGTGTTTGTCCGTCTCACACACACACACGCTCGTGTTTGTCCCTGTCTCTCACACACACGCTCGCGTTTGTCCCTGTCTCACAAACACATGGTCGTGTTTGACTTGACTAACATACACACGCTCGTGTTTGTCTCTGTCTCACACACACACACGCTCGTGTTTGTCTCTGTCTCACACACACACACAAGCTCGTGTTTGTCCCTGTCTCTCTCACACACACACGCTCGTGTTTGTCTCTGTCTCTCACACACACACACGCTCGTGTTTGTCCCTGTCTCTCACACACAGATGCTCGTGTTTGTCCCTGTCTCTCACACACAGATGCTCGTGTTTGTCTCTGTCCCTCACACACACACGCTCGTGTTTGTCTCCGTCTCTCTCACACACACGCTCGTGTTTGTCTGTCTCACAAACACATGCTCGTGTTTGACTTGACTAACATACACACGCTTGTGTTTGATTCTGTCTCGCACACACACGCTCGTGTTTGTCCCTGTCTCTCACACACACACAGGCTCGTGTTTGTCCGTCTCTCACACACACACAGGCTCGTGTTTGTCCGTCTCTCACACACACACATGCTCGTGTTTGTCCGTCTCACACACACACACGCTCGTGTTTGTCCGTCTCACACACACACACGCTCGTGTTTGTCCGTCTCACACACACACACGCTCGTGTTTGTCCCCGTCTCTCACACACACACGCTCGTGTTTGTCCCTGTCTCTCACACACACACGCTCGTGTTTGTCCCTGTCTCTCACACACACACACGCTCGTGTTTGTCCCTGTCTCTCACACACACACGCTCGTGTTTGTCTCTGTCTCTCACACACACACGCTCGTGTTTGTCTCTGTCTCACACACAAACACGCTCGTGTTTGTCTCTGTCTCACACACAAACACGCTCGTGTTTGTCTCTGTCTCACACACAAACACGCTCGTGTTTGTCTCTGTCTCACACACAAACACGCTCGTGTTTGTCTCTGTCTCACACACAAACACGCTCGTGTTTGTCTCTGTCTCACACACAAACACGCTCGTGTTTGTCTCTGTCTCACACACAAACACGCTCGTGTTTGTCTCTGTCTCACACACACACACGCTCGTGTTTGTCTCTGTCTCACACACACACACGCTCGTGTTTGTCTCTGTCTCACACACACACACGCTCGTGTTTGTCTCTGTCTCACACACACACGCTCGTGTTTGTCTCTGTCTCACACACACACACGCTCGTGTTTGTCTCTGTCTCACACACACACACGCTCGTGTTTTTCTCTGTCTCACACACACACACGCTCGTGTTTGTCTCTGTCTCACACACACGCTCGTGTCTGTCCGTCTCTCTCACACACACACACGCTCGTGTTTGTCTCTATCGCTCACACACACACGCTCGTGTTTGTCTCTGTCTCACACACACACGCTCGTGTTTGTCCGTCTCTCTCACACACACGCTCGTGTTTGGCTCTGACTCACACACACACACGCTCGTGTTTGTCCGTCTCTCTCACACACACGCTCGTGTCTGTCTCTGTCTCACACACATACGCTCGTGTTTGTCTCTGTCACACACACACACGCTCGTGTTTATCTCTGTCACACACACACACACACGCTCGTGTTTGTCTCTGTCTCACACACACACACGCTCGTGTTTGTCTCTGTCTCACACACACACACGCTCATGTTTGTCCCTGTCTCTCACACACACACGCTCATGTTTGTCCCTGTCTCTCACACACACACGCTCGTGTTTGTCCCTGTCTCACAAACACATGCTCGTGTTTGACTTGACTAACATACACACGCTAGTGTCTGTCTCTGTCTCACACACATAAGCTCGTGTTTGTCTCTGTCTCACACACACACACACGCTCGTGTTTGTCTCTGTCTCACACACACACACGCTCGTGTTTGTCTCTGTCTCACACACACACACGTGTTTGTCTCTGTCTCTCACACACACACACACTCGTGTTTGTCTCTATCGCTCACACACGCACGTTGTGTTTGTCCGTCTCTCACACACACACACGCTCGTGTTTCTCCGTCTCACACACACACACGCTCGTGTTTGCCTCTGTCCCACACACACACACTCGTATTTGTCTCTGTCTCACGCACACTCACACGCTCGTGTTAGTCCCTGTCTCTCTCACACACACACACTTGTGTTTGTTTGTTTCGCTCACAAACACACGCTCGTGTTTGTCCGTCTCACACACACACACGCTTGTGTTTGTCCGTCACACACACGCTTGTGTTTGTCTCTATCTCACACACACACACACTTGTGTTTGTCTCTGTCTCTCACACACACGCACGTGTTTGTCCCTGTCTCTCACACACACACGCTCGTGTTTGTCTCTGTCTCACACACACACACGCTCGTGTTTGTCCGTCTCTCACACACACACACGCTCGTGCTTGTCCGTCTCACACACACACACGCTCGTGTTTGTCCGTCTCACACACACACACGCTCGTGTTTGTCCCTGTCTCTCACACACACACACGCTCGTGTTTGTCCCTGTCTCTCACACACACACGCTCGTGTTTGTCCCTGTCTCACAAACACATGCTCGTGTTTGACTTGACTAACATACACACGCTCGTGTTTGTCTCTGTCTCACACACATACGCTCGTGTTTGTCTCTGTCTCTCACACACACGCTCGTGTTTGTCTCTGTCTCTAACACACACGCTCGTGTTTGTCTCTGTCTCTAACACACACGCTCGTGTTTGTCCGTCTCTCTCACACACACACGCTCGTTTTTGTCCGTCACACACACGCTCGTGTTTGTCCGTCACACACACGCTCGTGTTTGTCTGTCTCACACACACACGCTCATGTGTGTCTCTGTCTCTCACACAAACACGCTCATGTTTGTCTCTATCGCTCACACACACACGCTCGTGTTTGTCCGTCTCTCACACACACACACGCTCGTGTTTGTCCGTCTCACACACACACACACGCTCGTGTTTGTCCGTCTCACACACACACACGCTCGTGTTTGTCCCTGTCTCACACACACACACGCTCGTGTTTGTCCCTGTCTCACACACACACACGCTCGTGTTTGTCCCTGTCTCACACACACACACGCTCGTGTTTGTCCCTGTCTCTCACACACACGCGCTCGTGTTTGTCCCTGTCTCTCACACACACACGCTCGTGTTTGTCCCTGTCTCACAAACACACGCTCGTGTTTGACTTGACTAACATACACACGCTCGTGTTTGTCTCTGTCTCACACACACACGCTCGTGTTTGTCTCTGTCTCACACACACACGCTCGTGTTTGTCTCTGTCTCACACACACACACGCTCGTGTTTGTCTCTGTCTCACACACACACACGCTCGTGTTTGTCTCTGTCTCACACACACACACGCTCGTGTTTGTCTCTGTCTCACACACACACACGTGTTTGTCTCTGTCTCACACACACACACACTCGTGTTTGTCTCTGTCTCACACACACACACGCTCGTGTTTGTCTCTATTGCTCACACACACACACGCTCGTGTTTGTCTCTATTGCTCACACACACACACGCTCGTGTTTGTCTCTGTCTCACACACTCACACACACGCTCGTGTTTGTCTCTGTCTCACACACACGCTAATGTTAGTCTCTGTCTCTCTCACAGACACGCTCGTGTTTGTCTCTGTCTCTCACACACACACACGCTCGTGTTTGTCCCTGTCTCTCACACACACACGCTCGTGTTTGTCTCTGTCTCACACACTCACACGCTCGTGTTTGTCTCTGTCTCACACACACACACACACTCGTGTTTGTCTCTGTCTCACACACACACACGCTCGTGTTTGTCTCTATTGCTCACACACACACACGCTCGTGTTTGTCTCTGTCTCACACACTCGCTCGTGTTTGTCTCTGTCTCACACACACGCTAATGTTAGTCTCTGTCTCTCTCACAGACATGCTCGTGTTTGTCTCTGTCTCTCACACACACACGCTCGTGTTTGTCTCTGTCTCACACACACACGCTCGTGTTTGTCTCTGTCTCACACACACACGCTCGTGTTTGTCTCTGTCTCACACACACACACGCTCGTGTTTGTCTCTGTCTCACACACACACACGCTCGTGTTTGTCTCTGTCTCACACACACACACGCTCGTGTTTGTCTCTGTCTCACACACACACACGTGTTTGTCTCTGTCTCACACACACACACGCTCGTGTTTGTCTCTGTCTCACACACACACACGCTCGTGTTTGTCTCTATTGCTCACACACACACACGCTCGTGTTTGTCTCTGTCTCACACACTCACACACACGCTCGTGTTTGTCTCTGTCTCACACACACGCTAATGTTAGTCTCTGTCTCTCTCACAGACACGCTCGTGTTTGTCTCTGTCTCTCACACACACACGCTCGTGTTTGTCTCTGTCTCTCACACACACACGCTCGTGTTTGTCCCTGTCTCTCACACACACACGCTCGTGTTTGTCCCTGTCTCTCACACACACACGCTCGTGTTTGTCTCTGTCTCACACACTCGTGTTTGTCTCTGTCTCACACACACACACACACGCTCGTGTTTGTCTCTGTCTCACACACACACACACACGCTCGTGTTTGTCCCTGTCACACACACACGCTCGTGTTTGTCCCTGTCACACACACGCTCGTGTTTGTCCGTCACACACACGCTCGTGTTTGTCCGTCACACACACGCTCGTGTTTGTCCGTCACACACACGCTCGTGTTTGTCCGTCACACACACGCTCGTGTTTGTCCGTCACACACACGCTCGTGTTTGTCCGTCACACACACGCTCGTGTTTGTCCGTCACACACACGCTCGTGTTTGTCTCTATCTCACACACGCTCGTGTTTGTCTCTATCTCACACACGCTCGTGTTTTTCTCTATCTCACACACGCTCGTGTTTGTCTCTATCTCACACACGCTCGTGTTTGTCTCTGTCTCTCACACACACGCACATGCTCGTGTTTGTCTCTGTCTCTCACACACACGCACATGCTCGTGTTTGTCTCTGTCTCACACACACACGCTCGTGTTTGTCTCTGTCTCACACAAACACACACACGCTCGTGTTTGTCTCTGTCTCACACACACACACGCTCGTGTTTGTCTCTGTCTCACACACACGCTCGTGTTTGTCTCTGTCTCACACACACACACGCTCGTGTTTGTCTCTGTCTCACACACACACACGCTCGTGTTTGTCTCTGTCTCTCACACACACGCTCGTGTTTGTCTCTGTCTCACACACACACACGCTCGTGTTTGTCTCTGTCTCACACACACACACGCTCGTGTTTGTCTCTGTCTCACACACACACACGCTCGTGTTTGTCCCTGTCTCACAAACACATGCTCGTGTTTGACTTGACTAACATACACACGCTCGTGTTTGTCTCTGTCTCACACACATACGCTCGTGTTTGTCTCTGTCTCTCACACACACGCTCGTGTTTGTCTCTGTCTCTAACACACACGCTCGTGTTTGTCTCTGTCTCTAACACACACGCTCGTGTTTGTCCGTCTCTCTCACACACACACGCTCGTTTTTGTCCGTCACACACACGCTCGTGTTTGTCCGTCACACACACGCTCGTGTTTGTCCGTCACACACACGCTCGTGTTTGTCTGTCACACACACGCTCGTGTTTGTCTGTCACACACACGCTCGTGTTTGTCCGTCACACACACGCTCGTGTTTGTCTGTCTCACACACACACACGTGTTTGTCTCTGTCTCACACACACACACACGCTCGTGTTTGTCTCTGTCTCACACAAACACACACACGCTCGTGTTTGTCTCTGTCTCACACAAACACACACACGCTCGTGTTTGTCTCTGTCTCACACACACACACGCTCGTGTTTGTCTCTGTCTCACACACACACACGCTCGTGTTTGTCTCTGTCTCACACACACACACGCTCGTGTTTGTCTCTGTCTCACACACACACACGCTCGTGTTTGTCTCTGTCTCACACACACACACGCTCGTGTTTGTCTCTGTCTCACACACACACACGCTCGTGTTTATCTCTGTCTCACACACACACACGCTCGTGTTTGTCTCTGTCTCACACACACACACGCTCGTGTTTGTCTCTGTCTCATACACACACACGCTCGTGTTTCTCTGTCTCACACACACACACACGCTCGTGTTTGTCCGTCTCTCTCACACACACACACGCTCGTGTTTGTCTGTCTCACACACACACACGCTCGTGTTTGTCCGTCTCTCTCACACACACGCTCGTGTTTGGCTCTGAATCACACACAGACACGCTCGTGTTTGTCCGTCTCTCTCACACACACACTCGTGTTTGTCTCTATCGGTCACACACACACGCTCGTGTTTGTCTCTGTCTCACACACACATGATCGTGTTTGTCTCTGTCTCACACACACACGCTAGTGTTTGTCTCTGTCTCTCTCACACACACGCTCGTGTTTGTCTCTGTCTCACACACACACACGCTCGTGTTTGTCCCTGTCTCACAAACACATGCTCGTGTTTGACTTGACTAACATACACACGCTCGTGTTTGTCTCTGTCTCACACACATACGCTCGTGTTTGTCTCTGTCTCTCACACACACGCTCGTGTTTGTCTCTGTCTCTAACACACACGCTCGTGTTTGTCTCTGTCTCTAACACACACGCTCGTGTTTGTCCGTCTCTCTCACACACACACGGTCGTTTTTGTCCGTCACACACACGCTCGTGTTTGTCCGTCACACACACGCTCGTGTTTGTCTGTCACACACACGCTCGTGTTTGTCTGTCACACACACGCTCGTGTTTGTCCGTCACACACACGCTCGTGTTTGTCTGTCTCACACACACACACGTGTTTGTCTCTGTCTCACACACACACACACGCTCGTGTTTGTCTCTGTCTCACACAAACACACACACGCTCGTGTTTGTCTCTGTCTCACACAAACACACACACGCTCGTGTTTGTCTCTGTCTCACACACACACACGCTCGTGTTTGTCTCTGTCTCACACACACACACGCTCGTGTTTGTCTCTGTCTCACACACACACACGCTCGTGTTTGTCTCTGTCTCACACACACACACGCTCGTGTTTGTCTCTGTCTCAGACACACACACGCTCGTGTTTATCTCTGTCTCACACACACACACGCTCGTGTTTGTCTCTGTCTCACACACACACACGCTCGTGTTTGTCTCTGTCTCATACACACACACGCTCGTGTTTCTCTGTCTCACACACACACACACGCTCGTGTTTGTCCGTCTCTCTCACACACACACACGCTCGTGTTTGTCTGTCTCACACACACACGCTCGTGTTTGTCCGTCTCTCTCACACACACGCTCGTGTTTGGCTCTGAATCACACACAGACACGCTCGTGTTTGTCCGTCTCTCTCACACACACACTCGTGTTTGTCTCTATCGGTCACACACACACGCTCGTGTTTGTCTCTGTCTCACACACACATGATCGTGTTTGTCTCTGTCTCACACACACACGCTAGTGTTTGTCTCTGTCTCTCTCACACACACGCTCGTGTTTGTCTCTGTCTCTCTTACACACACGCTCGTGTTTGTCTGTCTCACACACACACACACACGCTCGTGTTTGTCTCTGTCTCACACACACACACGCTCGTGTTTGTTTCTGTCTCACACAAACACACGCTCGTGTTTGTCTCTGTCTCACACACACACACGCTCGTGTTTGTCTCTGTCTCACACACACACACGCTCGTGTTTGTCTCTGTCTCTCACACACACGCTCGTGTTTGTCTCTGTCTCACACACACACGCTCGTGTTTGTCTCTGTCTCACACACACACGCTCGTGTTTGTCCGTCTCTCTCACACACACACGCTCGTGTTTGTCCGTCACACACACACGCTCGTGTTTGTCCGTCACACACACGCTCGTGTTTGTCTGTCTCACACACACACGCTCGTGTTTGTCTCTGTCTCTCACACACACGCTCGTGTTTGTCTCTGTCTCACACACACGCTCGTGTTTGTCTCTGTCTCACACACACGCTCGTGTTTGTCTCTGTCTCACACACACACACGCTCGTGTTTGTCTCTGTCTCTCACACACACGCTCGTGTTTGTCTCTGTCTCTCACACACACGCTCGTGTTTGTCTCTGTCTCTCACACACACGCTCGTGTTTGTCTCTGTCTCACACACACACACACGCTCGTGTTTGTCTCTGTCTCACACACACACACACGCTCGTGTTTGTCTCTGTCTCACACACACACGCTCGTGTTTGTCTCTGTCTCACACACACACACGCTCGTGTTTGTCTCTGTCTCACACACACACACGCTCGTGTTTGTCTCTGTCTCACACACACACACGCTCGTGTTTGTCTCTGTCTCACACACACACACGCTCGTGTTTGTCTCTGTCTCACACACACACACGCTCGTGTTTGTCCGTCTCCCTCACACACACACACGCTCGTGTTTGTCTCTATTGCTCACACACACACACGCTCGTGTTTGTCTCTGTCTCACACACTCACACACACGCTCGTGTTTGTCCGTCACACACACGCTCGTGTTTGTCTCTGTCTCACACACACGCTAATGTTAGTCTCTGTCTCTCTCACAGACACGCTCGTGTTTGTCTCTGTCTCTCACACACACACGCTCGTATTTGTCCCTGTCTCTCACACACACACGCTCGTGTTTGTCCCTGTCTCTCACACACACACGCTCGTGTTTGTCTCTGTCTCACACACACACACGCTCGTGTTTGTCTCTGTCTCATACACACACACGCTCGTGTTTGTCTCTGTCTCACACACACACACACACGCTCGTGTTTGTCTCTGTCTCACACACACACACACACGCTCGTGTTTGTCTCTGTCTCACACACACACACACACGCTCGTGTTTGTCTCTGTCTCATACACACACACACGCTCGTGTTTGTCCCTGTCACACACACACGCTCGTGTTTGTCCCTGTCACACACACGCTCGTGTTTGTCCCTGTCACACACACGCTCGTGTTTGTCCGTCACACACACGCTCGTGTTTGTCCGTCACACACACGCTCGTGTTTGTCCGTCACACACACGCTCGTGTTTGTCCGTCACACACACGCTCGTGTTTGTCCGTCTCCCTCACACACACACACGCTCGTGTTTGTCTCTATTGCTCACACACACACACGCTCGTGTTTGTCTCTGTCTCACACACTCACACACACGCTCGTGTTTGTCCGTCACACACACGCTCGTGTTTGTCTCTGTCTCACACACACGCTAATGTTAGTCTCTGTCTCTCTCACAGACACGCTCGTGTTTGTCTCTGTCTCTCACACACACACGCTCGTGTTTGTCCCTGTCTCTCACACAAACACGCTCGTGTTTGTCTCTGTCTCACACACACACACGCTCGTGTTTGTCTCTGTCTCTCACACACACGCTCGTGTTTGTCTCTGTCTCTCACACACACGCTCGTGTTTGTCTCTGTCTCTCACACACACGCTCGTGTTTGTCTCTGTCTCTCACACACACGCTCGTGTTTGTCTCTGTCTCACACACACACACGCTCGTGTTTGTCTCTGTCTCACACACACACACGCTCGTGTTTGTCTCTGTCTCACACACACACACGCTCGTGTTTGTCTCTGTCTCACACACACACACGCTCGTGTTTGTCTCTGTCTCACACACACACACGCTCGTGTTTGTCTCTGTCTCACACACACACACGCTCGTGTTTGTCTCTGTCTCACACACACACACGCTCGTGTTTGTCCGTCTCCCTCACACACACACACGCTCGTGTTTGTCTCTATTGCTCACACACACACACGCTCGTGTTTGTCTCTGTCTCACACACTCACACACACGCTCGTGTTTGTCCGTCACACACACGCTCGTGTTTGTCTCTGTCTCACACACACGCTAATGTTAGTCTCTGTCTCTCTCACAGACACGCTCGTGTTTGTCTCTGTCTCTCACACACACACGCTCGTGTTTGTCCCTGTCTCTCACACACACACGCTCGTGTTTGTCTCTGTCTCACACACACACACACACGCTCGTGTTTGTCTCTGTCTCACACACACACACACACGCTCGTGTTTGTCTCTGTCTCACACACACACACACACGCTCGTGTTTGTCTCTGTCTCACACACACACACGCTCGTGTTTGTCTCTGTCTCATACACACACACACGCTCGTGTTTGTCCCTGTCACACACACACGCTCGTGTTTGTCCCTGTCACACACACGCTCGTGTTTGTCCCTGTCACACACACGCTCGTGTTTGTCCGTCACACACACGCTCGTGTTTGTCCGTCACACACACGCTCGTGTTTGTCCGTCACACACACGCTCGTGTTTGTCCGTCACACACACGCTCGTGTTTGTCCGTCACACACACGCTCGTGTTTGTCCGTCACACACACGCTCGTGTTTGTCCGTCACACACACGCTCGTGTTTGTCCGTCACACACACGCTCGTGTTTGTCCGTCACACACACGCTCGTGTTTGTCCGTCACACACACGCTCGTGTTTGTCCGTCACACACACGCTCGTGTTTGTCTCTATCTCACACACGCTCGTGTTTGTCTCTATCTCACACACGCTCGTGTTTGTCTCTATCTCACACACGCTCGTGTTTGTCTCTATCTCACACACGCTCGTGTTTGTCTCTATCTCACACACGCTCGTGTTTGTCTCTATCTCACACACACGCACATGCTCGTGTTTGTCTCTGTCTCTCACACACACGCACATGCTCGTGTTTGTCTCTGTCTCTCACACACACGCTCGTGTTTGTCTCTGTCTCACACAAACACACACACGCTCGTGTTTGTCTCTGTCTCACACACACACGCGCTCGTGTTTGTCTCTGTCTCACACACACACACACGCTCGTGTTTGTCTCTGTCTCACACACACACACGCTCGTGTTTGTCTCTGTCTCACACACACACACGCTCGTGTTTGTCTCTGTCTCACACACACACACTCGTGTTTGTCTCTGTCTCACACACACACACACGCTCGTGTTTGTCTCTGTCTCACACACACACACACGCTCGTGTTTGTCTCTGTCTCACACACACACACGCTTGTGTATGTCTCTGTCTCACACACACACGCTCGTGTTTGTCTCTGTCTCACACACACACACGCTCGTGTTTGTCTCTGTCTCACACACACACACGCTCGTGTTTGTCTCTGTCTCACACACACACACGCTCGTGTTTGTCTCTGTCTCACACACACACACACGCTCGTGTTTGTCTCTGTCTCTCACACACACACACACGCTCGTGTTTGTCTCTGTCTCTCACACACACACACACGCTCGTGTTTGTCTATCTCACACACACACACGCTTGTGTTTGTCTCTGCCACTCTCTCACACACGCACGTGTTTGTCTCTGTCTCTCACACACACACGCTCGTGTTTGTCCGTCTCACACACACGCTCGTGTTTGTCCCTGTCTCTCACACACACACGCTCGTGTTTGTCTCTGTCTCACACACACACACGCTCGTGTTTGTCTCTGTCTCTCACACACACACACGCTCGTGTTTGTCTCTGTCTCACACACACAGACATGCTCGTGTTTCTCCGACTCTCTCACACACACGCTCGTGTTTGTCTCTATCGCTCACACACACACGCTCGTGTTTGTCCGTCACACACACGCTCGTGTTTGTCTCTGTCTCACACACACACACGCTTGTGTTTGTCTCTGTCTCACACACACACGCTCGTGTTTGTCCCTGTCTCTCACACAAACACGTTCGTGTTTGTCCCTGTCTCTCACACAAACACGCTCATGTTTGTCTCTATCGCTCACACACACACGCTCATGTGTGTCTCTGTCTCTCACACACACGCTCGTGTTTGTCTCTGTCTCACACACACACACACGCTCGCGTTTGTCTGTCTCACACACACACACACACACGCTCGTGTTTGTCCGTCTCTCTCACACACACACGCTCGTGTTTGTCCGTCACACACACGCTCGTGTTTGTCTGTCTCACACACGCTCATGTGTGTCTCTGTTTCTCACACACACGCTCGTGTTTGTCTCTGTCTCTCACACACACGCTCATGTTTGTCTCTGTCTCACACACACGCTCATGTTTGTCTCTGTCTCTCACACACACGCTCATGTGTGTCTCTGTCTCTCACACACACGCTCGTGTTTGTCTCTGTCTCACACACACACACTCGTGTTTGTCTCTGTCTCACACACACACACACGCTCGTGTTTGTCTCTGTCTCTCACACACACAGGCTCGTGTTTGTCTGTCTCACACACACACACGCTCGTGTTTGTCTCTGTCTATCACACAAACACGCTCGTGTTTGTCCGTCTCCCTCACACACACACACGCTCGTGTTTGTCTCTATTGCTCACACACACACACATGCTCGTGTTTGTCTCTATCGCTCACACACACACGCTCGTGTTTGTCTCTGTCACGCTCACACACACACACACGCTCGTGTTTGTCTCTGTCACGCTCACACACACACACACGCACGTGTTTGTCTCTGTCACGCTCACACACACACACGCTCGTGTTTGCCTCTGTCACACACGCTCGTGTTTGTCTCTGTCACACACGCTCGTGTTTGTCTCTGTCACACGCGCTCGTGTTTGTCTCTGTCACACACGCTCGTGTTTGTCCGTCACACACACGCTCGTGTTTGTCCGTCACACACACGCTCGTGTTTGTCCGTCACACACACGCTCGTGTTTGTCCGTCACACACACGCTCGTGTTTGTCCGTCACACACACGCTCGTGTTTGTCCGTCACACACACGCTCGTGTTTGTCCGTCACACACACACGCTCGTGTTTGTCCGTCACACACACGCTCGTGTTTGTCCGTCACACACACGCTCGTGTTTGTCCGTCACACACACGCTCGTGTTTGTCCGTCACACACACACGCTCGTGTTTGTCCGTCACACACACGCTCGTGTTTGTCCGTCACACACACGCTCGTGTTTGTCCGTCACACACACGCTCGTGTTTGTCCGTCACACACACGCTCGTGTTTGTCCGTCACACACACGCTCGTGTTTGTCCGTCACACACACGCTCGTGTTTGTCCGTCACACACACGCTCGTGTTTGTCCGTCACACACACGCTCGTGTTTGTCCGTCACACACACGCTCGTGTTTGTCCGTCACACACACGCTCGTGTTTGTCTCTGTCTCTCACACACACGCTCGTGTTTGTCTCTAACTCTCTCACACACACGCTCGTGTTTGTCCCTGTCTCTCACACACACGCTCGTGTTTGTCTCTAACTCTCTCACACACACGCTCGTGTTTGTCTCTATCGGTAACACACACACGCTCGTGTTTGTCTCTATCGGTCACACACACACGCTCGTGTTTGTCTCTATCGGTCACACACACACGCTCGTGTTTGTCTCTATCGGTCACACACACACGCTCGTGTTTGTCTCTATCGGTCACACACACACGCTCGTGTTTGTCTCTATCGGTCACACACACACACACGCTCGTGTTTGTCTCTAACTCTCTCACACACACGCTCGTGTTTCTCCCTGTCTCTCACACACACGCTCGTGTTTGTCTCTGTCTCACACACACACGCTCGTGTTTGTCCCTGTCTCTCACACACACGCTCGTGTTTGTCTCTGTCTCACACACACACGCTCGTGTTTGTCTCTGTCTCACACACACACGCTCGTGTTTGTCTCTGTCTCACACACACACGCTCGTGTTTGTCTCTGTCTCACACACACACGCTCGTGTTTGTCCCTGTCTCTCACACACACGCTCGTGTTTGTCTCTGTCTCTCACACACACGCTCGTGTTTGTCTCTAACTCTCTCACACACACGCTCGTGTTTGTCTCTAACTCTCTCACACACACGCTCGTGTTTGTCTCTATCGGTCACACACACACGCTCGTGTTTGTCTCTATCGGTCACACACACACGCTCGTGTTTGTCTCGGTTTCTCACACACACACGCTCGTGTTTGTCTCTATCGGTCACACACACACACGCTCGTGTTTGTCTCTGTCTCACACACACACGCTCGTGTTTGTCTCTATCGCCCACACACACACGCTCGTGTTTGTCCCTGTCTCTCACACACACGCTCGTGTTTGTCTCTAACTCTCTCACACACACGCTCGTGTTTGTCTCTGTCTCACACACACACGCTCGTGTTTGTCTCACATACACACGCTCGTGTTTGTCTCTGTCACTCTCACACACACGCTCGTGTTTGTCTCTGTCTCTCTCACACACACGCTCGTGTTTGTCTCGGTTTCTCACGCACACGCTAGTGTTTTTCCGTCTCACACACACGCTCGAGTTTGTCTCTCTGTCTCACACACACGCTTGTGTTTGTCTCTGTCTGTCTCACACACACGCTCGTGTTTGTCTCGGTTTCTCACACACACACGCTCGTGTTTGTCTCTGTCTCTCACACACACACACGCTCGTGTTTGTCTCTGTCTATCTCACACACACGCTCGTGTTTGTCTCTGTCTCTCACACACACGCTCGTGTTTGTCTCTGTCTCACACACACACACACGCTCGTGTTTGTCTCTATTGCCCACACACACACGCTCGTGTTTGTCTCTATTGCCCACACACACACGCTCGTGTTTGTCTCTAACTCTCTCACACACACGCTCGTGTTTGTCTCTAACTCTCTCACACACACGCTCGTGTTTGTCCCTGTCTCTCACACACACACGCTCGTGTTTGTCTCTAACTCTCTCACACACACGCTCGTGTTTGTCTCGGTTTCTCAAAACACACGCTCGTGTTTGTCTCGGTTTCTCACACACACGCTCGTGTTTGTCGCTGTCTCTCTCACACACACACGCTCGTGTTTGTCGCTGTCTCTCTCACACACACACGCTCGTGTTTGTCGCTGTCTCTCTCACACACACACGCTCGTGTTTGTCGCTGTCTCTCACGCACACGCTCGTGTTTGTCTCTGTCTCTCTCACACACACGCTCGTGTTTGTCTCTGTCTCTCTCACACACACGCTCGTGTTTGTCTCTATTGCCCACACACACACGCTCGTGTTTGTCTCTAACTCTCTCACACACACGCTCGTGTTTGTCCCTGTCTCTCACACACACGCTCGTGTTTGTCTCTAACTCTCTCACACACACGCTCGTGTTTGTCTCGGTTTCTCACACACACACGCTCGTGTTTGTCTCGGTTTCTCACACACACACGCTCGTGTTTGTCTCTATCTCTCACACACACACACGCTCGTGTTTGTCTCTATCGGTCACACACACACGCTCGTGTTTGTCTCGGTTTCTCACACACACACGCGCTCGTGTTTGTCTCTGTCTCACACACACACACACGCTCGTGTTTGTCTCTGTCTCACACACACACACGCTCGTGTTTGTCTCTGTCTCACACACACACGCTCGTGTTTGTCTCTGTCTCACACACACACACACGCTCGTGTTTGTCTCTGTCTCACACACACACACGCTTGTGTATGTCTCTGTCTCACACACACACGCTCGTGTTTGTCTCTGTCTCACACACACACACGCTCGTGTTTGTCTCTGTCTCACACACACACACGCTCGTGTTTGTCTCTGTCTCACACACACACACGCTCGTGTTTGTCTCTGTCTCACACACACACACACGCTCGTGTTTGTCTCTGTCTCTCACACACACACACACGCTCGTGTTTGTCTCTGTCTCTCACACACACACACACGCTCGTGTTTGTCTATCTCACACACACACACGCTTGTGTTTGTCTCTGCCACTCTCTCACACACGCACGTGTTTGTCTCTGTCTCTCACACACACACGCTCGTGTTTGTCCGTCTCACACACACGCTCGTGTTTGTCCCTGTCTCTCACACACACACGCTCGTGTTTGTCTCTGTCTCACACACACACACACGCTCGTGTTTGTCTCTGTCTCTCACACACACACACGCTCGTGTTTGTCTCTGTCTCACACACACAGACATGCTCGTGTTTCTCCGACTCTCTCACACACACGCTCGTGTTTGTCTCTATCGCTCACACACACACGCTCGTGTTTGTCCGTCACACACACGCTCGTGTTTGTCTCTGTCTCACACACACACACGCTTGTGTTTGTCTCTGTCTCACACACACACGCTCGTGTTTGTCCCTGTCTCTCACACAAACACGTTCGTGTTTGTCCCTGTCTCTCACACAAACACGCTCATGTTTGTCTCTATCGCTCACACACACACGCTCATGTGTGTCTCTGTCTCTCACACACACGCTCGTGTTTGTCTCTGTCTCACACACACACACACGCTCGCGTTTGTCTGTCTCACACACACACACACACACGCTCGTGTTTGTCCGTCTCTCTCACACACACACGCTCGTGTTTGTCCGTCACACACACGCTCGTGTTTGTCTGTCTCACACACGCTCATGTGTGTCTCTGTTTCTCACACACACGCTCGTGTTTGTCTCTGTCTCTCACACACACGCTCATGTTTGTCTCTGTCTCACACACACGCTCATGTTTGTCTCTGTCTCTCACACACACGCTCATGTGTGTCTCTGTCTCTCACACACACGCTCGTGTTTGTCTCTGTCTCACACACACACACACGCTCGTGTTTGTCTCTGTCTCACACACACACACACGCTCGTGTTTGTCTCTGTCTCTCACACACACAGGCTCGTGTTTGTCTGTCTCACACACACACACGCTCGTGTTTGTCTCTGTCTATCACACAAACACGCTCGTGTTTGTCCGTCTCCCTCACACACACACACGCTCGTGTTTGTCTCTATTGCTCACACACACACACATGCTCGTGTTTGTCTCTATCGCTCACACACACACGCTCGTGTTTGTCTCTGTCACGCTCACACACACACACACGCTCGTGTTTGTCTCTGTCACGCTCACACACACACACACGCACGTGTTTGTCTCTGTCACGCTCACACACACACACGCTCGTGTTTGCCTCTGTCACACACGCTCGTGTTTGTCTCTGTCACACACGCTCGTGTTTGTCTCTGTCACACACGCTCGTGTTTGTCTCTGTCACACACGCTCGTGTTTGTCCGTCACACACACGCTCGTGTTTGTCCGTCACACACACGCTCGTGTTTGTCCGTCACACACACGCTCGTGTTTGTCCGTCACACACACGCTCGTGTTTGTCCGTCACACACACACGCTCGTGTTTGTCCGTCACACACACGCTCGTGTTTGTCCGTCACACACACGCTCGTGTTTGTCCGTCACACACACGCTCGTGTTTGTCCGTCACACACACACGCTCGTGTTTGTCCGTCACACACACGCTCGTGTTTGTCCGTCACACACACGCTCGTGTTTGTCCGTCACACACACGCTCGTGTTTGTCCGTCACACACACGCTCGTGTTTGTCCGTCACACACACGCTCGTGTTTGTCCGTCACACACACGCTCGTGTTTGTCCGTCACACACACGCTCGTGTTTGTCCGTCACACACACGCTCGTGTTTGTCCGTCACACACACGCTCGTGTTTGTCTCTGTCTCTCACACACACGCTCGTGTTTGTCTCTAACTCTCTCACACACACGCTCGTGTTTGTCCCTGTCTCTCACACACACGCTCGTGTTTGTCTCTAACTCTCTCACACACACGCTCGTGTTTGTCTCTATCGGTAACACACACACGCTCGTGTTTGTCTCTATCGGTCACACACACACGCTCGTGTTTGTCTCTATCGGTCACACACACACGCTCGTGTTTGTCTCTATCGGTCACACACACACGCTCGTGTTTGTCTCTATCGGTCACACACACACGCTCGTGTTTGTCTCTATCGGTCACACACACACGCTCGTGTTTGTCTCTATCGGTCACACACACACACACGCTCGTGTTTGTCTCTAACTCTCTCACACACACGCTCGTGTTTCTCCCTGTCTCTCACACACACGCTCGTGTTTGTCTCTGTCTCACACACACACGCTCGTGTTTGTCCCTGTCTCTCACACACACGCTCGTGTTTGTCTCTGTCTCACACACACACGCTCGTGTTTGTCTCTGTCTCACACACACACGCTCGTGTTTGTCTCTGTCTCACACACACACGCTCGTGTTTGTCTCTGTCTCACACACACACGCTCGTGTTTGTCCCTGTCTCTCACACACACGCTCGTGTTTGTCTCTGTCTCTCACACACACGCTCGTGTTTGTCTCTAACTCTCTCACACACACGCTCGTGTTTGTCTCTAACTCTCTCACACACACGCTCGTGTTTGTCTCTATCGGTCACACACACACGCTCGTGTTTGTCTCTATCGGTCACACACACACGCTCGTGTTTGTCTCGGTTTCTCACACACACACGCTCGTGTTTGTCTCTATCGGTCACACACACACACGCTCGTGTTTGTCTCTGTCTCACACACACACGCTCGTGTTTGTCTCTATCGCCCACACACACACGCTCGTGTTTGTCCCTGTCTCTCACACACACGCTCGTGTTTGTCTCTAACTCTCTCACACACACGCTCGTGTTTGTCTCTGTCTCACACACACACGCTCGTGTTTGTCTCACATACACACGCTCGTGTTTGTCTCTGTCACTCTCACACACACGCTCGTGTTTGTCTCTGTCTCTCTCACACACACGCTCGTGTTTGTCTCGGTTTCTCACGCACACGCTAGTGTTTTTCCGTCTCACACACACGCTCGAGTTTGTCTCTCTGTCTCACACACACGCTTGTGTTTGTCTCTGTCTGTCTCACACACACGCTCGTGTTTGTCTCGGTTTCTCACACACACACGCTCGTGTTTGTCTCTGTCTCTCACACACACACACGCTCGTGTTTGTCTCTGTCTATCTCACACACACGCTCGTGTTTGTCTCTGTCTCTCACACACACGCTCGTGTTTGTCTCTGTCTCACACACACACACACGCTCGTGTTTGTCTCTATTGCCCACACACACACGCTCGTGTTTGTCTCTATTGCCCACACACACACGCTCGTGTTTGTCTCTAACTCTCTCACACACACGCTCGTGTTTGTCTCTAACTCTCTCACACACACGCTCGTGTTTGTCCCTGTCTCTCACACACACACGCTCGTGTTTGTCTCTAACTCTCTCACACACACGCTCGTGTTTGTCTCGGTTTCTCAAAACACACGCTCGTGTTTGTCTCGGTTTCTCACACACACGCTCGTGTTTGTCGCTGTCTCTCTCACACACACACGCTCGTGTTTGTCGCTGTCTCTCTCACACACACACGCTCGTGTTTGTCGCTGTCTCTCTCACACACACACGCTCGTGTTTGTCGCTGTCTCTCACGCACACGCTCGTGTTTGTCTCTGTCTCTCTCACACACACGCTCGTGTTTGTCTCTGTCTCTCTCACACACACGCTCGTGTTTGTCTCTATTGCCCACACACACACGCTCGTGTTTGTCTCTAACTCTCTCACACACACGCTCGTGTTTGTCCCTGTCTCTCACACACACGCTCGTGTTTGTCTCTAACTCTCTCACACACACGCTCGTGTTTGTCTCGGTTTCTCACACACACACGCTCGTGTTTGTCTCGGTTTCTCACACACACACGCTCGTGTTTGTCTCTATCTCTCACACACACACACGCTCGTGTTTGTCTCTATCGGTCACACACACACGCTCGTGTTTGTCTCGGTTTCTCACACACACACACGCTCGTGTTTGTCTCGGTTTCTCACACACACACGCTCGTGTTTGTCTCTATCTCTCACACACACACACGCTCGTGTTTGTCTCTAACATTCTCACACACACGCTCGTGTTTGTCCCTGTCTCTCACACACACGCTCGTGTTTGTCTCTAACTCTCACACACACGCTCGTGTTTGTCCCTGTCTCTCACACACACGCTCGTGTTTGTCTCTAACTCTCTCACACACACGCTCGTGTTTGTCTCTAACTCTCTCACACACACGCTCGTGTTTGTCTCTATCGGTCACACACACACGCTCGTGTTTGTCTCTATCGGTCACACACTCACGCTCGTGTTTGTCTCTATCGGTCACACACACACACACGCTCGTGTTTGTCTCGGTTTCTCACACACACACGCTCGTGTTTGTCTCGGTTTCTCACACACACACGCTCGTGTTTGTCTCTAACATTCTCACACACACGCTCGTGTTTGTCCCTGTCTCTCACACACACGCTCGTGTTTGTCTCTAACTCTCACACACACGCTCGTGTTTGTCCCTGTCTCTCACACACACGCTCGTGTTTGTCTCTAACTCTCTCACACACACGCTCGTGTTTGTCTCTAACTCTCTCACACACACGCTCGTGTTTGTCTCTAACTCTCTCACACACACGCTCGTGTTTGTCTCTATCGGTCACACACACACGCTCGTGTTTGTCTCTATCGGTCACACACTCACGCTCGTGTTTGTCTCTATCGGTCACACACACACACACGCTCGTGTTTGTCTCTATCGGTCACACACACACGCTCGTGTTTGTCTCGGTTTCTCACACACACACGCTCGTGTTTGTCGCTGTCTCTCTCACACACACACGCTCGTGTTTGTCGCTGTCTCTCTCACACACACGCTCGTGTTTGTCTCTGTCTCTCACACACACGCTCGTGTTTGTCTCTAACTCTCTCACACACACGCTCGTGTTTGTCTCTAACTCTCTCACACACACGCTCGTGTTTGTCTCTAACTCTCTCACACACACGCTCGTGTTTGTCTCTATCGGTCACACACACACGCTCGTGTTTGTCTCTATCGGTCACACACACACGCTCGTGTTTGTCTCTATCGGTCACACACACACACACGCTCGTGTTTGTCTCTATCGGTCACACACATACACGCTCGTGTTTGTCTCTATCGGTCACACACACACACACGCTCGTGTTTGTCTCTATCGGTCACACACACACACACGCTCGTGTTTGTCTCTATCTCTCACACACACACACGCTCGTGTTTGTCTCTAACACTCTCACACACACGCTCGTGTTTGTCTCTAACTCTCACACACACGCTCGTGTTTGTCCCTGTCTCTCACACACACGCTCGTGTTTGTCTCTAACTCTCTCACACACACGCTCGTGTTTGTCTCTATCAGTCACACACACACGCTCGTGTTTGTCTCGGTTTCTCACACACACACGCTCGTGTTTGTCGCTGTCTCTCTCACACACACACGCTCGTGTTTGTCGCTGTCTCTCTCACACACACGCTCGTGTTTGTCTCTGTCTCTCACACACACGCTCGTGTTTGTCTCTAACTCTCTCACACACACGCTCGTGTTTGTCTCTAACTCTCTCACACACATGCTCGTGTTTGTCTCTATCGGTCACACACACACGCTCGTGTTTGTCTCGGTTTCTCACACACACACGCTCGTGTTTGTCTCTATCTCTCTCACACACACACGCTTGTGTTTGTCTCTATCGGTCACACACACGCTCGTGTTTGTCTCGGTTTCTCACACACACACGCTCGTGTTTGTCTCGGTTTCTCACACACACACGCTCGTGTTTGTCTCGGTTTCTCACACACGCTCGTGTTTGTCTCGGTTTCTCACACACACACGCTCGTGTTTGTCTCGGTTTCTAACACACACACGCTCGTGTTTGTCTCGGTTTCTCACACACACACGCTCGTGTTTGTCTCGGTTTCTCACACACACACGCTCGTGTTTGTCTCGGTTTCTCACACACACACGCTCGTGTTTGTCTCTATCTCTCACACACACACGCTCGTGTTTGTCTCTATCTCTCACACACACACGCTCGTGTTTGTCTCGGTTTCTCACACACACACACGCTCGTGTTTGTCTCGGCTTCTCACACACACACACGCTCGTGTTTGTCTGTCTCTCTCACACACACGCTCGTGTTTGTCTCTGTTTCTCACACACACACGCTCGTGTTTGTCTCGGTTTCTCACACACACACTCTCGTGTTTGTCTCGGTTTCTCACACACACACGCTCGTGTTTGTCTCTATCTCTCACACACACACGCTCGTGTTTGTCTCGGTTTCTCACACACACACACGCTCGTGTTTGTCTCGGTTTCTCACACACACACACGCTCGTGTTTGTCTCGGTTTCTCACACACACACGCTCGTGTTTGTCTGTCTCTCTCACACACACGCTCGTGTTTGTCCCTGTCTCTCACACACACGCTCGTGTTTGTCCCTGTCTCTCACACACACGCTCGTGTTTGTCCCTGTCTCTCACACACACGCTCGTGTTTGTCCCTGTCTCTCACACACACGCTCGTGTTTGTCTCTGTCTCTCACACACACGCTCGTATTTGTCTCTAACTCTCTCACACACACGCTCGTGTTTGTCTCTAACTCTCTCACACACACGCTCGTGTTTGTCTCTATCGGTCACACACACACGCTCGTGTTTGTCTCGGTTTCTCACACACACACGCTCGTGTTTGTCGCGGTTTCTCACACACACACGCTCGTGTTTGTCGCTGTCTCTCTCACACACACACACGCTCGTGTTTGTCGCTGTCTCTCTCACACACACACGCTCGTGTTTGTCTGTCTCTCACACACGCTCGTGTTTGTCTCTAACTCTCTCACACACACGCTCGTGTTTGTCTCTAACTCTCTCACACACACGCTCGTGTTTGTCTCTAACTCTCTCTCACACACGCTCGTGTTTGTCTCTATCGGTCACACACACACGCTCGTGATTGTCTCTATCGGTCACACACACACGCTCGTGTTTGTCTCTATCGGTCACACACACACGCTCGTGTTTGTCTCTAACTCTCACACACACACGCTCGTGTTTGTCGCTGTCTCTCTCACACACACACGCTCGTGTTTGTCGCTGTCTCTCTCACACACACACGCTCGTGTTTGTCGCTGTCTCTCTCTCACACACACGCTCGTGTTTGTCGCTGTCTCTCACGCACACGCTCGTGTTTGTCGCTGTCTCTCACGCACACGCTCGTGTTTGTCTCTGTCTCTCTCACACACACGCTCGTGTTTGTCGCTGTCTCTCTCACACACACACGCTCGTGTTTGTCGCTGTCTCTCTCACACACACACGCTCGTGTTTGTCGCTGTCTCTCTCACACACGCTCGTGTTTGTCTCTGTCTCACACACACACGCTCGTGTTTGTCTCTGTCTCACACACACACGCTCGTGTTTGTCTCTGTCTCACACACACACGCTCGTGTTTGTCTCTGTCTCACACACACACGCTCGTGTTTGTCTCTGTCTCACACACACACACGCTCGTGTTTGTCCGTCTCACACACACACACGCTCGTGTTTGTCCGTCTCGCACACACACACGCTCGTGTTTGTCCGTCTCGCACACACACACGCTCGTGTTTGTCCGTCTCACACACACACGCTCGTGTTTGTCTCTGTCTCACCCACACACGCTCGTGTTTGTCTCTGTCTCACACACACACGCTCGTGTTTGTCTCTGTCTCACACACACACGCTCGTGTTTGTCTCTGTCTCACACACACACGCTCGTGTTTGTCTGTCTCACACACACACGCTCGTGTTTGTCTCTGTCTCACACACACACGCTCGTGTTTGTCTCTGTCTCACACACACACACTCGTGTTTGTCTCTGTCTCACACACACACGCTCGTGTCTGTCTCTGTCTCTGTCACACACACGCTCGTGTTTGTCTCTGTCTCTCACACACACGCTCGTGTTTGTCTCTGTCTCTGTAACACACACGCTCGTGTTTGTCTCTGTCTCTGTCACACACACGCTCGTGTTTGTCTCTGTCTCTGTAACACACACGCTCGTGTTTGTCTCTGTCTCTGTCACACACACGCTCGTGTTTGTCTCTGTCTCTGTCACACACACGCTCGCGTGTGTCTCGGTCTCTCTCACACACACACGCTCGTGTTTGTCGCTGTCTCTCTCACACACACGCTCGTGTTTGTCTCTGTCTCTCACACACACACGCTCGTGTTTGTCTCTGTCTCTCACACACACGCTCGTGTTTGTCTCTGTCTCTCACACACACGCTCGTGTTTGTCTCTGTCTCTCACACACACACGCTCGTGTTTGTCTCTGTCTCTCACACACACACGCTCGTGTTTGTCTCTGTCTCTCACACACACGCTCGTGTTTGTCTCTGTCTCTCACACACACACGCTCGTGTTTGTCTCTGTCTCTCACACACACACGCTCGTGTTTGTTTCTGTTTCACACACACACGCTCGTGTTTGTCTCTGTTTCTCACACACACACGCTCGTGTTTGTCTCTGTTTCACACACACACGCTCGTGTTTGTCTCTGTTTCACACACACACGCTCGTGTTTGTCTCTGTCTCACACACACACGCTCGTGTTTGTCTCACATACACACGCTCGTGTCTGTCTCTGTCTCTGTCACACACACGCTCGTGTCTGTCTCTGTCTCTGTCACACACACGCTCGTGTTTGTCTCTGTCTCTCACACACACACGCTCGTGTTTGTCTCTGTTTCACACACACACGCTCGTGTTTGTCTCACATACGATCGTGTCAGTCTCTGTCTCTGTCACACACACGCTCGTGTCAGTCTCTGTCTCTGTCACACACACGCTCGTGTTTGTCTCTGTCTCTCACACACACACGCTCGTGTTTGTCTCTGTCTCACACACACACGCTCGTGTTTGTCTCTGTCAAACGCTCGTGTTTGTCTCTCTCACACATACGCTCTTGTTTTTCTCTGTCTCACACACACACGCTCGTGTTTGTCTCTGTCTCACACACACACGCTCGTGTTTGTCTCTGTCTCACACACACGCGCTCGTGTTAGTGTGTCTCACACACACACGCGCTCGTGTTAGTGTGTCTCACACACACACGCGCTCGTGTTAGTGTGTCTCTGACACACACGCGCTCGTGTTAGTGTGTCTCACACACACACGCGCTCGTGTTAGTGTGTCTCTGACACACACGCGCTCGTGGTCGCCTCTCTCTCACGCGCGCCTCTCTCTCACGCGCGCCTCTCTCCCACACGCATACACGCGCGCCTCTCTCTCACACGCATACACGCGCGCCTCTCTCACACGCATACACACACGTTCCTCTCTCTCACACGCATACACACACGTTCCTCTCTCTCACACGCATACACACACGTTTCTCTCTCTCACACGCATACACACACGTTTCTCTCTCTCACACGCATACACACACGTTTCTATCACACGCATACACACACGTTTCTATCACACGCATACACACACACGTTTCTCTCACACGCATACACACACACGTTTCTCTCTCACACGCATACACACACACGTTTCTCTCTCACACGCATACACACACACGTTTCTCTCACACGCATACACACACACGTTTCTCTCACACGCATACACACACACGTTTCTCTCACACGCATACACACACACGTTTCTCTCACACGCATTAACACACACGTTTCTCTCACACGCATACACACACGTTTCTCTCTCACACGCATACACACACGTTTCTCCCTCACACGCATACACACACGTTTCTCCCTCACACGCATACACACACGTTTCTCCCTCACACGCATACACACACGTTTCTCCCTCACACGCATACACACACGTTTCTCCCTCACACGCATACACACACGTTTCTCCCTCACACGCATACACACACGTTTCTCCCTCACACGCATACACACACGTTTCTCCCTCACACGCATACACACACGTTTCTCCCTCACACGCATACACACACGTTTCTCCCTCACACGCATACACACACGTTTCTCCCTCACACGCATACACACACGTTTCTCCCTCACACGCATACACACACGTTTCTCCCTCACACACACGTCTCCCTCTCACACACACACACACGTCTCTCTCTCACACACACGCGCTCGTGTTAGTGTGTCTCTGACACACACGCGCTCGTGGTCGCCTCTCTCACGCGCGCCTCTCTCTCACGCGCGCCTCTCTCTCACACGCATACACGCGCGCCTCTCTCTCACACGCATACACACACGTGCCTCTCTCTCACACGCATACACACACGTTCCTCTCTCTCACACGCATACACACACGTTCCTCTCTCTCACACGCATACACACACGTTCCTCTCTCTCACACGCATACACACACGTTCCTCTCTCTCACACGCATACACACACGTTCCTCTCTCTCACACGCATACACACACGTTCCTCTCTCTCACACGCATACACACACGTTCCTCTCTCTCACACGCATACACACACGTTCCTCTCTCTCACACGCATACACACACGTTCCTCTCTCTCACACGCATACACACACGTTCCTCTCTCTCACACGCATACACACACGTTCCTCTCTCTCACACGCATACACACACGTTCCTCTCTCTCACACGCATACACACACGTTCCTCTCTCTCACACGCATACACACACGTTCCTCTCTCTCACACGCATACACACACGTTTCTCTCTCTCACACGCATACACACACGTTCCTCTCTCTCACACGCATACACACACGTTTCTCTCTCTCACACGCATACACACACGTTTCTCTCTCTCACACGCATACACACACGTTTCTCTCTCACACGCATACACACACGTTTCTCTCTCTCACACGCATACACACACGTTTCTCTCTCACACGCATACACACACGTTTCTCTCTCACACGCATACACACACGTTTCTCTCACACGCATACACACACGTTTCTCTCACACGCATACACACACGTTTCTCTCTCACACGCATACACACACACACGTTTCTCTCACACGCATACACACACACACGTTTCTCTCACACGCATACACACACACGTTTCTCTCACACGCATACACACACACGTTTCTCCCACACGCATACACACACACGTTTCTCCCACACGCATACACACACGTTTCTCCCTCACACGCATACACACACGTTTCTCCCTCACACGCATACACACACGTTTCTCCCTCACACGCATACACACACGTTTCTCCCTCACACGCATACACACACGTTTCTCCCTCACACGCATACACACACGTTTCTCCCTCACACGCATACACACACGTTTCTCCCTCACACACACGTCTCCCTCACACACACGTCTCCCTCTCACACACACACGTCTCTCTCACACACACACACACGTCTCTCTCTCACACACACACATCTCTCTCTCACACACACACGTCTCTCTCTCACACACACACGTCTCTCTCTCACACACACACGTCTCTCTCTCACACACACACGTCTCTCTCACACACACACACGTCTCTCTCTCACACACACACACGTCTCTCTCTCACACACACACACGTCTCTCTCTCACACACACACACGTCTCTCTCTCACACACACACACGTCTCTCTCTCTCACACACACACGTCTCTCTCACACACACACACACGTCTCTCTCTCACACACACACACACGTCTCTCTCTCACACACACACACACGTCTCTCTCTCACACACACACGTCTCTCTCTCACACACACACACGTCTCTTTCTCACGCACACACACGTCTCTCTCTCACACACACACACGTCTCTCACACACACACGTCTCTCACACACACACGTCTCTCACACACACACGTCTCTCACACACACACGTCTCTCACACACACACGTCTCTCACACACACACACGTCTCTCACACACACACGTCTCTCACACACACACGTCTCTCACACACACACGTCTCTCACACACACACGTCTCTCACACACACACACACACACACACGTCTCTCTCACACACACACACACGTCTCTCTCACACACACACACGTCTCTCTCACACACACACACGTCTCTCTCACACACACACACGTCTCTCTCACACACACACACGTCTCTCTCACACACACACGTCTCTCTCTCTCACACACACACACACGTCTCTCTCACACACACACACACGTCTCTCTCACACACACACACACGTCTCTCTCTCACACCCACACACGTCTCTCTCACACACACACACACGTCTCTCTCACACACACACACACGTCTCTCTCTCACACACACACACGTCTCTCTCACACACACACACGTCTCTCACACACACACACGTCTCTCTCACACACACACACACGTCTCTCTCTCACACACACACATGTCTCTCTCACACACACACACGTCTCTCACACACACACACACGTCTCTCACACACACACACACGTCTCTCACACACACACACACGTCTCTCACACACACACACACACGTCTCTCTCACACACACACGTCTCTCTCACACACACACGTCTCTCTCACACACACACGTCTCTCTCTCTCACACACACACACACGTCTCTCTCTCACACACACACACACGTCTCTCTCTCACACACACACACACGTCTCTCTCTCACACACACACACACGTCTCTCACACACACACACACACGTCTCTCTCACACACACACGTCTCTCTCACACACACACGTCTCTCTCACACACACACGTCTCTCTCTCTCACACACACACACACGTCTCTCTCTCACACACACACACACGTCTCTCTCTCACACACACACACACGTCTCTCTCACACACACACACACGTCTCTCTCACACACACACACACGTCTCTCTCTCACACACACACACGTCTCTCTCTCACACACACACGTCTCTCTCACACACACACGTCTCTCTCTCACACACACGTCTCTCTCTCACACACACGTCTCTCTCTCACACACACGTCTCTCACACACACACACGTCTCTCACACACACACACGTCTCTCTCTCACACACGCACGTCTCTCTCACACACACGCACGTCTCTCTCACACACGCACGTCTCTCTCACACACACGCACGTCTCTCTCTCACACGCACACGTCTCTCACACACACACGTCTCTCACACACACACGTCTCTCACACACACACGTCTCTCACACACACACGTCTCTCACACACACACGTCTCTCACACACACACGTCTCTCACACACACACGTCTCTCACACACACACACGTCTCTCACACACACACACGTCTCTCACACACACACGTCTCTCACACACACACACGTCTCTCACACACACACACGTCTCTCACACACACACGTCTCTCACACACACACGTCTCTCACACACACACGTCTCTCACACACACACGTCTCTCACACACACACGTCTCTCACACACACACACGTCTCTCACACACACACGTCTCTCACACACACACACACACACACACGTCTCTCTCACACACACACACGTCTCTCTCACACACACACACGTCTCTCTCACACACACACACGTCTCTCTCTCTCACACACACACACGTCTCTCTCTCTCACACACACACACGTCTCTCTCTCTCACACACACACACGTCTCTCTCACACACACACACGTCTCTCACACACACACACACGTCTCTCACACACACACACACGTCTCTCACACACACACACGTCTCTCACACACACACGCGTCTCTCACACACACACACACGTCTCTCACACACACACACGTCTCTCACACACACACACACGTCTCTCACACACACACACACGTCTCTCACACACACACACACGTCTCTCACACACACACACACGTCTCTCACACACACACACACGTCTCTCACACACACACACACGTCTCTCACACACACACACACGTCTCTCACACACACACACACGTCTCTCACTCACACACACACGTCTCTCACACACACACACACGTCTCTCACACACACACACGTCTCTCACACACACACACGTCTCTCACACACACACACACGTCTCTCACACACACACACGTC